>NC_052154.1:36100365-37599013 GCF_902713615.1 Scyliorhinus canicula | reverse complement strand
CATATCCCCCTCCCCATACCCCCTTCCCCATATCCCCCTTCCCCATATCCCTTGCCCATATCCCCCTTCCCCATACCCCCTTCCCCCATACCCCCTTCCCCAATTTCCCCATATCCCCCTTCCCCATACCCCCTTCCCCATATCTCACTTCCCCATATCACCCCTTCCCCCATATCTCCCCTTCCCCCATACCCCCTTCCCCATATCCCCCTTCCCCCATACCCCCTTCCCCATAACTCACTTCCCCCATATCCCCTTCCCCATATCCCCCCTTTCCCCATATCTCCCCTTCCCCCATATCCCCTTCCCCCATACCCCCCTTCCCCATAACTCACTTCCCCCATATCCCCCTTCCCCCATATGCCCCTTTCCCCATATCTCCCCTTCCCCCACATCCCCCTTTCCCCATACCCCCTTCCCCATAACTCACTTCCCCCATACCCCCCTTTCCCCATATCCCCCTTTCCCCATATCTCCCCTTCCCCCATATCCCCCTTGCCCCGATCCCCCTTGCCCCCGATCCCCGCCTGTGTGTCTAACCATGCTGCTGTTTTGTGAGCTGCAGGACCAAACATCGAGGCACCCGTCCCCGCGGATGCCGACCGCCTGCAGGATGATCCTGGGTGGCCACGAGCCAGGGACAGACCCGGAGCACCAGTGAGACGACACCCCCATCTCGTACGAGAGCAGCGACGCCGGCGTGCCAGACCCAGCGACGAGGGGAGCAGCCACAGAAACAGGCCCCCATCGCAGCTGACTCAGGACACACCTACCCAGGACACCCCTACCCAGGACACCCCTACCCAGGACACCCCTACCCAGGACACCCCTACCCAGGGCACATCTACCCAGGACACCCCTACCCAGGACACCCCTACCCAGGACACACCTACCCAGGACACCCCTACCCAGGACACCCCTACCCAGGACACCCCTACCCAGGACACCCCTACCCAGGGCACAACTACCCAGGACACCCCTACCCAGGACACCCCTACCCAGGACACCCCTACCCAGGGCACACCTACCCAGGACACCCCTACCCAGGGCACCCCTACCCAGGGCACAACTACCCAGGACACACCTACCCAGGACACCCCTACCCAGGACATCCCTACCCAGGGCACATCTACCCAGGACACACCTACCCAGGACACCCCTACCCAGGGCACCCCTACCCAGGACACAACTACCCAGGGCACCCCGACCCAGGGCACACCTACCCAGGACACCCCTACCCAGGGCACCCCTACCCAGGGCACACCTACCCAGGACACCCCTACCCAGGGCACCCCTACCCAGGACACAACTACCCGAGGACACACCTACCCAGGACACCCCTACCCAGGACACCCCTATCCAGGACACCCCTACCCAGGACACCCCTACCCAGGACACCCCTACCCAGGACAGATCTACCCAGGACACCCCTACCCAGGATAGCCCTACCCAGGGCACATCTACCCAGGACACCCCTACCCAGGACACACCTACCCAGGGCACACCTACCCAGGACACACCTACCCAGGACACCCCTACCCAGGACAGCCCTACCCAGGACACCCCTACCCAGGGCACATCTACCCAGGACACCCCTACCCAGGACACCCCTACCCAGGGCACATCTACCCAGGACACACCTACCCGGGACACCCCTACCCGGGACACCCCTACCCAGGGCACATCTACCCAGGACACCCCTACCCAGGACACACCTACCCAGGACACCCCTACCCAGGACACCCCTACCCAGGACACCCCTACCCAGGGCACATCTACCCCGGACACCCCTACCCAGGACACCCCTACCCAGGACACACCTACCCGGGACACCCCTACCCAGGACAGCCCTACCCAGGATAGCCCTACCCAGGACACCCCTACCCAGGACAGCCCTACCCAGGATAGCCCTACCCAGGACACCCCTACCCAGGACTCACCTACACAGGACACACCTACCCGGGACACCCCTACCCGGGACACCCCTACCCAGGATAGCCCTACCCAGGACACCCCTACCCAGGACACCCCTACCCAGGACACCCCTACCCAGGACAGCCCTACCCAGGACACCCCTACCTGGGACACACCTACCCAGGACACCCCTACCCAGGACGCCCCTACCTGGGACACACCTACCCAGGACACACCTACCCAGGACACACCTACCTGGGATACCCCTACCCGGGACACCCCTACCCAGGACACACCTACCTGGGACACCCCTACCCGGGACACCCCTACCCAGGACACACCTACCCAGGACACACCTACCCAGGACACCCCTACCCAGGACACCCCTACCCAGGACACATCTACCCAGGACACACCTACCCAGGACACTCCTACCCAGGATAGCCCTACCCAGGATAGCCCTACCCAGGACACACCTACCCAGGACAGCCCTACCCAGGACACCCCTACCCAGGACACAACTACCCAGGACACAACTACCCAGGACACACCTACCCGGGACACCCCTACCCAGGACAGCCCTACCCAGGATAGCCCTACCCAGGACACCCCTACCCAGGACAGCCCTACCCAGGATAGCCCTACCCAGGACAGCCCTACCCAGGACACCCCTACCCAGGACACCCCTACCCAGGACACACCTACACAGGACACACCTACCCGGGACACCCCTACCCAGGATAGCCCTACCCAGGACACCCCTACCCAGGACACCAGTCATTTTCTTGGGACTGTGTCATTCATAATTTTCCTCTCATACAAACGAGCATCAAATGGCAGATCATCAAGTGGCTGAAGTGGATGTTCAGCAAAAAACTGTTTTAGCTTTGCTCGTGATGGATATTGGAAAATTCCAGTAATTGATCTTTCATTTTCTTGCGTAGGTTCATTTACAGGATGTGCTTCAGAAACCAAGTCATTTATGCTTGAAGGAATATCTGATTCCCTGTCACTAGTTGAAGCTATGTGTTCAGATGTTGCAACTACAGGCAGTACAGATACCGGAACAAGGAAGCCAGAAGAAATATTGGGCCTGGGTTGATTAGTAATGGATGCACTTGTATTTGTCTCTACATTCAAAGTAGCTCTTCTCTGTTCTTGTAACTCACATGTCATTGCATCATCACCATGAGCATTGTTTCTTGCTTCTTGATTATTTGTTGCAGAACTGGATATTGATGTGGATTGTGCTTGTGGTATTATAAACTCTGTAATAGGCCTGCATCGCTTGGCTGATTCCTTCCTTTCTGCTTCTTTTTGTTCTTTGCGTTTTAGTGACCCAGATTTATGCTTTTTCTTTTCCATGCTGGTAGGGGTAATATTCCTGAAATAAAAACTTAATTAAAAATAGCCCACATTGGGAAAAATGAATATTGATGATTGTAAGAATAACTTGAAGGAATGCCAGATAAACCCCTACTTGATAAAAAATATAAAATAACTTACTTACACTTCAATAGGCTATGTTCATTAGTCAATACTACTGTGGCCTATGCAGCTTCAGAAGAGGAGACAATCCACTGTCCAGTGTTCACACCAGCAAGCAACTGAGACAACTGTTGAAACTTAGAAGTTTGGTCCGACTATAGTAAGACATTAAGAATGGTCCCACGACCAAAGTTAACATGTCCAGTTTGATACCAGTGTAGTGTTACAAGTCGCAACCCTTTGAGTTTACCGATCATGGCTTATCACCTCAATATCTTTGACCTCATGATTCACAGTCACTATGTCCGACCCGGGTGAACCAGCCCCCCCCCACCCCACCCTGCCCCCCCCCCCCACCCCCACTCCTTTTCACATCCGTTTAACACTGCTTCGTTCCTTCATACACTGAGTGATTATTTGTTTGTTTCTTTATTGCATTTTTATTTGGTATTGCTCTTTTTAAAAACAATTATATTTTATTAAGTTAGAATACAAATCTCAGGAAAGAAGTTGGAGATTTATTTATCTAATTAATTATAATTTTTAAGGGCCCTTCAGAGATTCACGGGCCCCTTCTTGGCTCTCCGGGCCCTGGACCGATGTACCGGCTGAACCAAGACTACTGCTTAATATCCTTTTAAGTTGCCGACCATCTCAAATCACGAATTGTAACTTTATCTTTAAATTCACACACTCTTGCTGAAAACATGGAATTTCCTTAATTATGCCCGACCCGGGCCCCCTTATTCCACATCCTTCCACTACCTCCCCTGCTTCGTTCCTTTTCATGCACTGCTTATTTGTGTCCTGTTTTCTTTTTTTTCTTATTCCTTTTTATTACTAAAACAGTTGTCTGTGTTTGTTTCTTTATTGCATTTTTATTTGCTATAGGGGGCCCACTTCATCAGGGGCCCACTTTCCATCGGGCAAGCTGACACCCTGGCCAGTCCGCCACTGGATACGAACTGCTTCCAGGTACTGTACTGTAACCCCGGTATGGCTCCGCCTCTGGCTCCACTCACACCAGGGCATATATAAACCGGCCTCTTGTCGGTGACATCCATTCTGTACTACTGACTCTGGCTCAGGGCCGGTGCTAGGAATTGCGGGCCCAATTAGAAAAGTGATGGCGGGGCCCCTACTCTACAAAAGTAAAAATTTATGTATGTTTATATTTCGTGTAGTATGCTCGTCTTTAACCAAAAAAAAACATTAAATGCTTGATATACTAAAATTTTGAAACTTACTTACCCGGGCGGAAGGATTTGGCGGCGCAGGGCTGAAGGATTTGTCAACGGTAATGCGGTGCATTCCCCAAAAGTAAAAACTACCCTATAGTTCCTCTTAGAATACAGAAAAGGCTTCAAACGGTAACTCTATCGCCGCTGGTGCGGGCCCAATTTGATGAAATTGGTCAAATAGGCTTAAAACCGGCCCTGCTCTGGCTAGGCAGGCTCATGACTAATAAAGCCAACTGTTCACTTGCTCTCTCTGCCTCAAGGTGAATTAAAGGTATATTATTATTAAAATCACTTTCACACCGACAGAATCTGCCTTTGTGCTCTGTCCGATGCGTGCGGGGGTGCGGTATGAGGTGAGCGCCAGTGGGTGAGTGAGGGGTGATAGGACGTCGGCCTCAGGTGGATGTGTACCCCCCCCCCCCCCCGGGTCATCCTCGCCACCCGGGCGGACAGCGGGACCGTGCGCTGCAGTGTCACGGCCGCATGCAGGGACGGTCCGGGTGGAGGGTGGTACTGTGGCCATGGGTCAGGCATTGTCCAACGATGTGGAGCCCAGAGCTCATCGCAGGGGGGCTGTCATCATCCTCCATGGCCTGCAATAGACACGCTTCCACCGGCGACCGTGTGAGCCCGGCCCGTTGTGCCGCAGGTGGGTGTGCAATGGAGGGGTGGTGTGTATGCGGGCGGGGTGAGGGTGGTTGGTGTTGGGTGGGGGGGGTGTTGGTGGTTGGTGGTGGGTGAGGTGAGGGAGTCGGCTGGTGCCGTGGTGTGCAGTCTGCCAATACTCGCCGATTCCTACGCACCTCCCCCAGCCCGTGAACCGGGCAGCTATCAGCCTGTCCCATGCCCGCTGGCTCAGCCGGTAACGATGGGCAGCCTCTCGACCATGTCCAGCCCGTCTGTTCTGACCATTGCCCCCATCCTCCTCATCTGGGGAGGTCTTCGCCTCGTCTTGCTGTTCATCCCCTTCCCCCTCCTCTGCCTGCAGCACATCGTCACTCTGCTGGGCGATGTTGTTCAGGACGCAGCAGACACAACGATGCGGCCGACCCTACCTGGCAGGTACTGGAGGGCCCCTCCAGAGCGGTCCAGGCACCTGAAACGCATCTTCAGCAGCCCAAAGCACCTCTCTATCACACCCCTGGTCGCTGCAAGGGCATCGTTGTAGCGGGTCTCCGCGTCGGTCCGTGGCCTCCGTATAGGCATCATCAGCCACGACCGCAACAGGTAATCCCTGTCGCCCAGCAACCAGCCCCTCAGCCGGGGAGGGGGTTTGTCCCTCGAACATGGTGGGGATGAAAGATTGCACCAATACGAATGAGTCATGTATACTGCCCGGATACCGGGCGCAGACGTGCAGGATAATCATGCGGTGGTCGCAGACCACCTGTATGTTCATGGAATAGGTCCCCTTCCTATTCGTGAACACGGACCTGTTATCCGCAGGTGGACGCACGGTGACGTGCATCCCATCGATCGCCCCCTGGACCATGGGCATCCCGGCTGCTGCAGCGAAGTCCGCTGCCCGGGCACCCTGGCTGGCTCGGTCCACAGGGAACTGGAGGTAGTGGTCCGCAATGGCATATAGGGTGACTCATTGCCCGGATGCACCGATGCCTGCGAGATGCCGGACAGGTCCCCACTCGGTGCCTGGAATGACCCCATGGCATAAATGTTCAGGGCCACCATAACTTTGAGGGCCACGGGGTGAGGGTGTCCTCCCCCAGTGCCACGCGGTGCCAGGTGTGGCATCAGGTGGCAGATATGGGCGACGGTTTCCCGGCTCACCTCTCCTCCTGCATGCCCGGCCCGTGAGGTCCTGGTACGACGAGCGGGGCCGGTACAGACGAGGCCTCATCGGGGGTCTCTGTCGCCGTGGCACCACCACCACATCCTCCTCCTTCTCCTCGCCCTGTCGTGCAGGCGGCCGTCCAGCCAGGGTGGCTGTCACCTGCCTCACTGCGGCACGTTCCTCTGCGGCAGCCTCCGCCGCCTCCCTGGCACGCTCCTGCTCCAGCTCCAGCTCCCCCAGGGCAACATGTAGAAGTGCGGCTCCCGCCACGGCTGCAAACATCGCTGGGTGATCACCAAACATAACGTCCTGCAGGGGATGGGTGGTATGGGTGGGGGGGATAGACGACATGTCATCATTGCCCATAACCCCCCCTCCCCCCGCCCCCGCAGCCAGGTGCCATGGGCTGCATGGTCGTAACTGGCACCTGGCCAGGCGGACAACCTCCCCAAACCCACCCCTCCCCGGCACTCGCCCTCCCCTCCCCAGCACTCACCCTCTTCTCCCAGGCACTTGGCCTCTCCTCCCCGGCACTCAACCCCTACCCCCCTCCCCAGCACTTGCCCTCTCCTCCCTGGCACTCGCCCACCCCTCCCCGGCACTCGCCCCCCCCCTCTTCCCCGGCTCTCGCCCTCTCCTCCCCGGCACTCGCCCACCCCTCCCCGGCTCTCGCCCCCCCCTCCTCCCCAGCACTCGCCGTCTCCTCCCCGGCACTCACCCATCCCTCCCCGGCACTCGTCCATCCCTCCCCGGCACTCACCCTCTTCTCCCGGGCGCTCGGCCTCTCCTCCCCGGCACTCAACCCCCCCCCCCCCCCTCTCTCCCCAGCACTCGCCCTCTTCTCCGCGGCTCTTGCCCACCCCTCCCTGGCACTTGCCCTCTCCTCCCCGGCACTTGCCCTCTCGTCCCCAGCACTCAACCCCCCCTCCCCGGCACTCGCCCCCCCCCTCCTCCCCGGCACTCGCCCCCCCCCTTCTCCCCGGCACTCGCCCCCCTCCTCCCTGGCACTCACCCCCCCTCCCTGGCACTCGCCCACCCCTCTCCGGCACTCGCCCCCCTCCTCCCCGGTACTCGCAACTCCCCTACTCCCCGGCACTCGTCCCCCACCTACTCTCCGGCACTCGCCCCCCCACTCCCCGGCACTCCACCCCCCCCAACTCCCTGGAACACTTCCCCCCCTCCCCGGAACTCGCCCCCCCCCCCACCCCGCACCTCCCCAGGACTCTTCACCCCCCCCACTCCCCGGCACTCGCCCTCCTCTCTCCACCTCTCCCTCCACCCCCCTCCCCACTCCACAAACACCCACTCCACACAACCCCCCCACTCCACACACACACCCACTTCACACACAAACACCCCCACTCCACACACACACACCACACACAACCCCTCCCCACTCCACACACAACCCCCCCACTCCACACATCCCCCCCCCCCACCAACTGCGGCTGCGCCGTCACTTCTCCTGTGGCCACCCCACGCCCAGACCTACCTCTGCGCTGGCCGACATCACAACTGGTTGATGCCGTTAAATAGGTGGTTTAAGAGAGAATGCGGGTGGCCCCGGGGCCCATACCGTTGCGCCGGTCGTCGCCATTCTCGGAGGCGGGCGGTGCGATTCACGTCAGCGTGATTTATTGGTGGCCGGAGAATTCAGCAGCCGGCGGGGGTGGGATTCATGTCAACCCCGGCGATTCTCCGACCCGGCAGGGGGTCGGTCAGAGAATCCCGCCCTATGTGTCATTAGCTCTTCTATAAAGTGGGCCGCTTTTGGTACTGAAGGGGAGAGACCAGCCAAGGATCTTCCGTGTAGTGTATATAATAGTTTATCAGAATAAAACTTTGTTTCCGTTAACAAATCAGTGTGGATTCCTTCCGTCCTACAAAAAGAGCAGAATCTGTAGGGTAGTAAACTTTAGATTATTCCAATCACCACATGCTGGGCCCGGCCTTAGGAAATTAAGATAAGGATTGTCAATGCATGCCTGAAGAATGGTGCAGAACCATTTCAGATACTTAGGATGCTGGAATCATTTTTGGGGCCAGAAAAGACCGTATCGATAGAATGATCTTCACCTAAATTGGAGTTGAACCATGTGCTTTTAGGAAGGGTAAGTTAGGGTAGTGGGGTAGGATTTAAATTGGTTGGTTCACTGGAGGGGTAGATCCATACCATCAGTCAAAAACGTTGAGAAAAAGGTTAGCATTTTTTCTTTAGTTCTTTCTTGGGATGTGGGCTGCACTGGGTGGGCCAGCATTTATTGCACATCCCTCATTGCCCTTCTGAGTGGCTTTCTAGACCACTTGTAAATGACTTTACAAGTCATTTTTTTAAAGAGCCAACCACATTGCTGTGTGAGTGGAGTCACATGTAGTCCAGATCGGATGGCAGATTTCCTTCCTTAAAGGACATTAGTGAACCAGATGGATTTTTATGACAATTGAGAATGGTTTCATGGTCATCGTTAGATTTTTAATTCCAGATTCTTGTTATTGAATTCAAATTCCATCAGCTGCTCGGGTGGGATTCGAACCTCAGTCCCCAGAGCATTATCTTGGTTTTCTGGAATACCAATCCAGTGACAACACCCTAGTTTGAGGTACATCAAGTAAAAAAGACATGGGGAGAATGGGAAAACTCCACACGGACAGTGACCCGGGGCCGGGATTGTACACGGGTCCTCGGCCCTGTGCTAACTACTGTGTCACTATGCCGCCCTAGGAGGCCACCATGTTGTTGCCAGTGGTGGCGTCAGACCACGCAGTTGATAAAACAACAGGCCCAATTTCATTCTGATTGTGTTTACCTCTGGGTTTAGACATTTCAAATTTATGTTGAACTTTGGAATAAACCCCAAAACACTGATAAGTGAAAAAGCTGAACCTTTCACCTGATATTAGCAATGCTTAAACGGATTAATTGCAGAAATCATGGAAGCTGTTTGGCCACACCTCTTACTTCATTCCCATCAAGTAACCCTCTTTATCCACGCAATTTATTTATGAGGATCTCTTATTTTTGTATGTATACTCATTTTTTGAATTTCTATCTGTTTTGTCACCCTTTGCTGTTCTTTTTATTCCTCCTATTCTAAGGAGCTGTTCTTAATTTTAATTCTATATTTTTCATTGTTTATGCTTTTTGTTAGTTTTATGTTGTTTCTGACCTCTTTAGTCAAGTCTGGCTTTTTTTAAAGCAAGCCTAGCCGACATGTATGAACTGGCCTGTTTTATTTATTCTTTCATGGAATGTGGGCATCGCTAACAAGGCCAGAATTTGTTGCTCATCCCTAGATGCCTTTGAACTGAATGGTTTGCTGGGACATTTGAGGGCAGTTAAGAGTCAACCAGGTGAGGACAGCAGATTTCCTTCCCTAAAGAGGATTAGTAAATCAGATGGGTTTTTCTGACAATCAATTTAATTTTATGGCCAACATTACTGAGACTATGGGCTGCATTTTACCTGCCCCCATCGTATGTTTTCTCAGCAGGGCTGCATGTAAAATAGGGTATTTGCCCACCCCACCACCCATCCCCAAAATAAGAAGCCTGCCCCTTCCATATTTAAATAGGTAATTGAGGACCACAATATGTTAGGGAGAGGGGGGAATCTCTTCCCCAGTGAGGGGTGCAAGTCCCACGAGAGTTTAGCCTGCCCACAGCTCTTTGTGAGTGCAGGGCAGGCCAACGTGGAAAGGGTCGATTCCACCCCGACTTTCCTTCCCACCCAACCACCCTCCTTCACCGTGTTCAGTTCTATCTTATTATTCAGTTCTAAGCATTCAATTTCAGATCTATAATTGAGTTTAAATTCTATTCCCTACCATGGTGGGATTTGGCCTCAGCAAAGGTGGCAGCACAAGGTCAATGGTCAACATTTGAGTCGCTGTCAAAATCCTTGGAATGCCTAGTGGTAGGGATCATGAGGAAGGGAGCAGGCGGTGAGTGCCTTATTTTCGGAGCTCTCAATGACTGAACATTTAAAATATTTAAGGAAGCTTCAGATAATTTACCTGTAAATAGTGCAAGGTCTATTCATAGTGCCGAAAATAGTCGTGAAACTAACCGGTTCTATGTAAAACAATTTAATCAGTCTTGTTCAAATCAGTTTATTTGCAAGGGAGTGAGCAGCTTACGCTTGTTTGGGTTTGTACTGGGAAAAACAGAAGTTTATTTTCTGGGTTAGCTGACAAACTGAATTCATTGCCTGGCCTAATTGCTTGAGGTTTTTGAGTTTGGTAGTAGTTCTGGTGTTGTAAAATATGCAAAGAAAAAGAAAATCTTAGGATCACATTAGCAATTACTTTAAAGGTACACTAGTAATTACATGTTTAGGCATGGAGGGGGGGGGGGGTGATTATCATAACTCTTGTGTTAATGAAGTGGCATTGAGATCTGAAACCATACAAACATTTATAGGCCTGTGAAATAATACAACAGGTAGTAATGAGTAACTATTTTAAAACAAGTGAACATATCTTGAATTTAAAAAAAATAAGTTTGCTTTTAAAAAGGCAACCTCAAAGAACTGGAGTTTTATTCTGACTGAAGTCTTTCAAATACACAAAAGTCTGAGACAAGCAAATCAGTGTGTGAATAAATATTTTATCATTCCAATAGTTGACAGCAATTTTTCACCTTATGGTAAAGTCACTAAAATCACACTGCATCACTGTTATTGATTGACAAGGACTTTTTACAGTTGAAGATTTAAGTACGATCTTGTTCAAAGCAAAGGAACATCATTTTGGGGAATCATGAACAATTGTGGAATTTGTTTCACACGTAAGATAACCACTATATAAGACTTTTGTTAATCAACTGAAATAAATAAATTGGAAAAAGTGCAAAATAAAATAACTTCACACGTCCAGTTTTAAATTACCTGCCGCAGTGAAATCCTGAAAATACATGAAGCAAGGTAGTGTGATGATGAAAGCAAACACTGTTTATTGGTTTCCTGCTTGTCTGAAGTGCCTTTAGTTCCCTATCTAATGGCACTTTGATAACTTGGGAAATAAATCAATTAAAACTGGCAACCTAAGTAATGTGGAAATGAGCCACTCGAAACCTCTCTTTTGTAACATATTGGATTTCACCATCTTCATGTTAATACAAAATTAAATTTGCAAAATGCAAGTCATTACGTATTGGCATAAATCTGCTCAAACCAATTGATTCGAGAAACATATCAAATGTCAGTACTGTCGCACCCCCGTTTACAGCCAGTATACAGGATTTTACATATATCCAGAGTATTTCATAAAGTATTTCAGAAAATACTTCAAAACACCGCAAAGCAATGTTACAACACCAAGAGATTGATAGTAGTAAAAACATCTTGAAGGATAAATTGTACATATATAAAACCTGAAAAATAGTACACATAAGTACAACAAATTAGTACCATGAATTCTAGAAAATATTTAAACAAAAGATGGTGTATAAAATCTGTGAACAATTTTAGTTATAATTTAATTTTGCATTGAGAAACAGAATCTAAACATTATCATGAATGTCTCTTCTACTTAATTTATTCAATAATTTACAGAATATTACTTGTTCCACAGCGTGAACCATTTTCAATGCCTCTCTGAACAAATAGTTCTCATGATTGGAACAGCAAGGCGTGTAAAACTAAAGATTTATGTATAATATATAAGGGTCGAAAAACTGTGGGCCAGCAAGCTCAGTACTTGAGCTCAAGAAATTCCACAGCTGTATTTGCAAGAGTCAGAGGAATTTTTCCAAGTAATCACCAAATGATGGGTGCCTGCACCTCTCTTTGCATCTAAGATGCCCTGCAAGTTTGAGTATCCAGAGGGCGCTAAAATTGTTCTAATATTTTTTGACACCCCCCCCCCCCCCCCACTCCCAACATTGATTTGAGGATCCAGGATTTGGCCTCGAACCTCCAATATCACCCCTCAACGTCTTCAGCAATGCACTGGAGCTTTATCCTGGATTTTTGTGCTGAATTCTTGGACTGCGACATGAATTCATAACCTTCTGACTCAAGAGACACAGCCAACGCACTACTTTGGGGCAATGTGCCGTTCATACACTGTCACTGAATTTCCCACCATCAACAAGCTGGGGATCGTCGTTGATTCAAAACTGTATCAACATGTACCTACCGTGTCTACTTGCTACAGAATTTCCTGCTCTAATTTTCACCACCGTTGCTATCTAATTTGCTACTTTTGAATGATCTTCCTGACTCACATGAAACTGTAGCAAATAATTCTCAGCACTCAGCATGAACAAGCGGATTGCATCTCGTTAATCCCTCAAGTCACACACCAATGTGAGATGGAAATATATCACCGTCCCTTCATCACTACTGGGTCAGCATTCTGAAACTCCTTGCGAGACAGCACTGCGTGTGTATCTACACCACATGGACTGTGGGAATTCAAGAAGGCTACTTATCACTTTCTCAAAGGCAATTAGGAATGGGCAAACAGTGTTGGTCATTCCAGTGATTTTCACACCCCATGAACAAATAAAAAAGAGTATTTAGGAATGTTTTTTCACAGGTGTGGGCATACTGAGCGAGAATAGCATTTATTGCCCTCCCCCCCCAATTAACTTTGAGAAGGCGGTAGTGACGCAATGAATATGTTTGTATATTATATAAATATGGCAGCTGAATTGATGTTCCTCATTTTCTCCCTGTCCTCAAAGCAGTGACTCATGTTAGGTGAGGTCCCAATGGGTTCTCAGGGATCTTGCTGAAATGATTGCATTCACGTTCAGTCCAAGCAGGTTATTTTGCTACGTTGCGTGTGGGTGTCACAACTTTTCCTGATCCTCCCCTGGCTCAGCACAAAACACATTTTTTGAGGTTTACGGGATGATGATCGGGATATCTCTCCCATCTCTCTCTCTTGAGCCTGAAGGCATCAAGATTAACTGGATTGTCTCCACAGAACCATTGTTTAAACTGACAAACTCATAAGACCAGAGAGTGGAATTGAACGGCAGCTTTCCTCTTTTGTACTGCTCAATGCATTTACTTAAAGTCATCGAAAGGAATCTGCTTAGTTAACCCCTCTCTCCATTATAAACACCTTTCCTTTGCTGTTGGTAGTGGCACAGTGCAATAGGATTCTAATCACTGCTACCCGTTCAACAAATCGACCAAGTGGGAAGTTTTCATTCACAAGGGGATAAATTAACTTCCCACTCCAAGCAGTAACAGTGCAGGCAGGGGTTAGTTAAGATGGCGAGCAGGGGTTTAGATTGCAGGATATTCCCACACCACGGTGGTGGTCTTATTTTAACTGAGAGCCAATTAAGGGCAGTATCGTCTTGGACCAAGAGCAAAAGCTAACAGCAGCCTCTTGGCCCAGGGAAGCGATTTCATTAGAAAACTTTTTCACAGGTTCATCTGAGTCAGGAGGATCATTCAAAAGTAGCAAATTAGATAGAAAAGGAGAAAATAATTTCTCAATTGACCAATTATTTCCAACGGGAGGAAAAAAACAAGTCTGAGCATCATTGCGTGTACTTCCAAGCATGACTCATACATAAATGAATGTTTAAATGCATTCTGTACTGACAAAATCTTGAACCACATGCAGCGATACACAGGGCAAAGCATTTTTTCAGAGGGCTTAATTTTCTCAAGAAAGTTCAAAATGGATAATTTTGAAGTGCTTTGACTTCGATTAGAAAGCTTTCGATTCTTTCCACAGAACACTCTCCTTGCTAGATTATAAATGGCATTGTTGGGGTGCTGCCACACTTGTTTAGGAGCAGATCACAGAATAGAAGAATTCAGATTGATCTTAAAGCAGTGTCTTAAACTCAGGGAACGACCTAGCATATCTCCACAAAGTTCAGGATATTTTCTTTAAAAGCAAATAAATAGTAATTTACAGGTAACTTTTTTTACTCCAGCACCGAGATGAAATTTTACTTCCTCTTTTCAACCCACTCCTCTCTCTGGATGTTCATCCTTTTTTAGCTTTATTTTGAAAATGTAAACAAACTCCATGAATTAAAACATACAGTAGTTAAATTAAATCCACATTTGTCAATTTGAAGACCACAAAATTGTTTTTTCCCATTGTGCTATAACATCACATCACAAGCGGCAATTTACACCAATTGTGAATTGAAGGCTCAATTTCATTAATGGCAAACTAAACCATCAGTTTCGGAAAACAAATTTGAGACCATCCTTAAATATTGTGCATTTATGTAGTTGTACCTTCAAGATAGAAACTGTCAAACATCAATAAATTTTTTTTTTTAGAGTACCCAATTCTTTTCTTTTCCCAATTAAGGAGCAATTTAGTGTGGCCAATTCACCTACGTTGCACATCTTTGGGGGTGAGACCCACGCAGACATGAGGAGAATGTACAAACTCCACACAGACAGTGACCCGGGGGCCGGGATCGAACCCGGGTCCTCGTCGCGGTGAGGCAGCAGTGCTAACCACTGTGCCACCATGCCGTCCTGTCAAGCTTCAATTTTAAAATACTAAAACGGAATAAAAACATTTTTCACATCACATAAAATATTGTTTTGTTCATTGATAGATTAAAATGAAATGCAATACTAGGTTTGTTAAGTTGAAACAAATCAAAAAAGTGATTTTGCAGACGCATAAGCAGAAAATGCTCATATTCTTAATGAAAGGAAAGAAAGAACGTGCATTTCTATTGCCTCATTCATGAACTCAGGACATAAAGCGCTTTAAAGCCAATGAAGAACATTTTATAAACTGTGGTCACTGCTGTAATGTAGGAAATGCAGCAAGCAATTTGTGCGCAGCAAGCTGTGATCATGACCTGATCATCATTTTGTCATGTTGAGGGTAAGTATTGGTCTGACACCTGGGATAACCTCCCTACTCTTCTCCACAATAGTTTCATGGGACCTTCTTTGTCCACCTGAGGGGGAAGACAGGGCTTATCGTCCCATTCGGAAAATGGCACCTCCAACAGGTACAGCATTTCCTCAATACTGCCCTGGAGTGTCAGCCTAAACTTTGTGCTCAAGTCTGAAGTGGCAGTTGAATGTACAACCTTGTGACTTAGAGGGAGGAATGCTGCCAACTGAGCCACAGCTGACACAAAAAATGGACACTATTATTTGCAATTATGAAATGGATAGTCCATTCAGACACTGGCTCCATTCTATTGTCAAGCAGCCCTGCAGCATTCCACATAACAGCGAGTATAAGCAATAACTCCATTCAGGAATTGACCATATTTTAGGTTGCTGTACTAAAGCAGAGAATGAAAACCAAAATGAAAATGTCCACCATAATACTCTCCAACACCAGATAGTTCTGCCGCATTTTATGCATCAACACCACCCAACTATGTAGAATCATCAAAGGGGTGATTCGGTAATAAGAGAACAGAAAAAAAGCTTCCTCGCATTTGAGTTTGCATCAGTTAAATAACATTTAAAATGTATTTTAGGCAAAACAACCTAATTTCCCACCAGTGCCAATCTGGCAACATTGGGATCCACATCACTGATCAGAACTGAGCATTAAACACAGCAGCTGCTCGTCTATAGCTTGTCTTTACACATTTATGCAGTACTGCTTTATAAACAGTTAAATGCAATATTTCAATGGTTGTGATCAATTTCAGGACCTGGGAGTGGATTATCGATTGCCCCATCCAGGTGGCGGGTTTCCCAATCCAGTGGAGAACGGAGCCACCTCCGTTCCAATGCTCCGGGTCCTCGCTGGCAGCGGCAGTAAGTTACACGTCCCACGGGAGGACGCAAATTGGTGATTTCCAGCCCGAATCCGCCCACTGTTATGCACCGACCCCCACAGCGGGAAATTCTCCCAGTAGGATTTGGTGCAAGTTTTCTCCAAGCATGGCTCTGACAAGGTGGGTCAAAGGGGTCAGTGCATAACTGAGGTGCCCTCCCCAAAGTCCATCAGAAGGCCTCCCCTCCTCCCCACAATGCAAGTCCTGTCGCCCCCCCCCCCCCCCCCCCCCCCCATCAGCGACCCCCGCATGAAAGCTGAACAGCAGTCCTGGCAGTGGAGTGAAAAATCACTACATTTTCACTCACCCTTCCCTCACATCTGTCTCAGACAAATGTGTTTAAAGCAGCTACAGGTACGAGTGTCAACGGCTTCCTCGAAAGTCGAGTACACTTCAAAGGGCTTCAAACCCTTTCACATCTTTGAAATGCAAATCTTCCATTCAATTTCAGTTAGCAATACATTGCATTAGCCAGTGATCGACATTGTATTACTCCAGACAGCTGCTTGGTGGACTCTTGACCTATCTTTACTTTTACATTTGAATGCATCTCAAGTACCCTGCTTTGATGTTAACCACAATGTTTATAAGCACTCTTGCCATGATTGACAGTTCTTCACCACATCAAAAGCAGCTAAGTGCTTGATGCTGTGAAAAGGGGGAAGTGAAAGCAATTAGCTGCTTTTGATGTTGTGACGAACTGTCTCTGTTGGGAGGGTCTGATGGGGGCCGGGTAACCCTCATACGTGAATGCTGTGGGGCAGGGGCCTGTTATTCCCATGGTGAGAAGGGAAGGGGGGGGGCAGAATGCCCCTACCTGTCAGTGGAGGGGGGGGCAGGATTTGCATTGGGGGGCAGAGGGCGGATTGCCTTCTCAAAATGGCGACCTGATACCGCGATTCTGACAGAATCCAGCGAGCTCTCCTCCATGCATAAATTAGCATGGTAAAGGAGAGGGAATCGCACCTGGGGCTCCGCTCCTAGTGCCAGCAGAGGCCAGTAGGGAGTCTCCGCTGGCGGGAGCACTTAGTCTCCAGAACGAAGAATCCAGCCCCTGCATTATAAAGTTACCCAAAAAACTCAACTGTTGTCTTAACTTGTTTAACAATAAAGTTAATACAAAAGATGAGAAGCAGGGTGTAGTGTTCAATCTGATTGTTGCTCCATAAATTTCACATGTTACAAGCTGTGAAGATTTGTGACAAAATGTATATCAGCCAACCTACTGCTGGATTTCCAGCTCAGATTTTTATATTAACTAAAAATGTTAAGCAAATACAACTTAAAGACAAACGCTAATAAATGTACAGTGTTGGTCCTGCTACCTTCGGAAGAATATTGAGGTGTTGAGATAGTTCAAAGAACAGCATCAACGACTCAAAGATATCGGCTGCCATTAGGGGAAATTCCTCTTCAGGAAAAATTGGTCGGAATTCTCCATCCGTTCACGCTGGTGGGACTCTCTGCTCCCGCTGCAGTGAATGGAGTTTTGGCCGTGCACCAAATTCTCCCTTCTCGCTAGCAGCGATGGCGGGGTGAATTCGGATCGGAGAATCCCGCCCACTATATTATTCAGGACTGGTTGGGTTAAGGAATCAATCAGCTAATTCCTAACAATAATAAATATCTCTTAAAAGACATCTTCAGCAGGCATTGATGGTATACAAAAGCTAACTTAATAAATACAAAACAAGTTCCTTCAAAACTGATGGCTGCAAAGTCATTTCATTTACATATCTTACTTTTAAGGCTGAAATCACACAAGAATGATGTGGGGTCACCTGCCTTGTATGGAACAGAACCTTCATCCGTCCATCACCAGGCCCAAGGTAGCAAAGACAGGGATACACTTTTCTGAGTCGAGTCTGCATCTCAGCCTGGAAGGACATCTTGTGCGTTAGCGGCGGTTAGTTTGCTGAATGAGTCCTTGTGGTCCACGCTACAGAAATGTCATTCCACTGACCTTACTAATTTTGGCAGTGTAACATTGGGTGCCAACATGAAGCATTCTTTCATCTCGGGTTTGGACCAGTTGCTCTCCAGAACCCCCTACAAATGGCCATACGATTGATAAATGAATCTTCACTGCAAGCGTCAGCAAGCTATTCAATCCTGGAACCAAATCAGCGAAACCCAATACAGCAAACGCTTAACATTTAACCTCACCACCCATCGTCAGTAGAAACTGATGAAGAACATTGACCAATTTTCCCTTTCTGACACAAGGGATGATGAGGGTATCTGTATTGCTGCTTCTTGTGACATAAGCTGACAGCACAGATCAGGGATTGAGCCTTCTCCATCATATAGTTCAGCTGCTTATTAAATAACCAATTGGAGCGGTCAACCACTGATTTATGTAATTACTTATTGAGCATATTAGTTCAAATTTTTTTTAAAAGTTTGCAATACAGAGGAGTGCTGAATGGAGTTCAAGAAGCAGTTTTTGAATTTAAGGAACCACAAAACCTAAGCTCACAGAATGTATTTTCTTAAAATCTCTCACATCTATAGGAACAAACCATCTATATTTACAAAGATTGTCTACAGGCCCAACAAAAAGTTGATCTTTCCATGTAATTTCTAGATTTTAGCCCTGTCCACAGGTAGGACTGTTCGTCAGGCAGGTTTGTAGACATGAGAGGTTTTCAGAATTGTGTTATCAAATTTAAGAATAAACAGAACTGGGCAGTTTTACCAATGTGCAAAGAACCACACAAGAAATTGATACAAACACTAAAAACACACTGCATACTCTTCACCCAATGCAGTTTATGACCATTAAATCCCATTCCAATGAAGGGAACATCTGATGCTTTCTCAACCAATTTTAAAATGGCTGACCAATCCTCAAATTGAAGATACAAGAAATATGTCCAAAAATAAAATGTTTACTTTGGAGCATGTACCAATGCCTCTTTTCCTTGAAACATTTGTGCGTTCTTTTTCTGAAGGAGCTTAATCTGTTTTATTATGAACACTGAGGTACCACGCCTAAAACTTTCTGACTGAAGACAGTTGTAGAATCTGCAAGAGAGAGAAAAAATCCAGTTATTTATCGATAAGCTAAACAATGTGCTCATGATAACATATATTTTCAAGAGTACAAGTCAACAAGGTTGTTACAGGCGCAAAATGGTAGCAGTTGACAAGCACTCCATAAATACCAACCCTTTGGACCCTACTATTTTTACAGGGGTCGAACACAAGGAAATCAAAGCACCTGCCTATTTCAGTCAGCAGGATTCAGTTAATGTGGCAATTGGGGATGTGCATAATATACCGATCAGGGCAGAACAGTTGGATTGGCAGAGTACGCTCTCTGACCAGTTTTACTGGCGATAATAACTGAAGCGGCCTCAAGAAAGGATTTCTGTAGAACCGTGAGTAGCAAGGTTTCTCCTCCTGGCCTAACAAAAATAATCTGCACCACTGGGCTCTTCTACTTTCCCCTCTCCCCATCAGGCTATGATCATCTTGCTGCCACCTGGATTCTCTGATATCATGCCGGCCTGAAGTCGGCAAGCTGCTTGGGAAAAAACACTCAGTACAGCAGATCACCATTTCTATTCAACTGACACCTGGGCCAAAATTTGGTGCTGGATACATCACTGCCAACACAGACCAGCAGTCACCACTCTCTCTCTTAATTCAGGCAAGAGTGAAACATCAAAGACACTGGAAATTTGGATTAAAAACAGAAAAGACTGGAAGTACTCAGCAGATTTGACAGTATCTATACAGTATGATGTTGATAATCTTTCATTGGGTTTGACGAATGACATCCATCTGAAACGCTAACTCCTTTTCTCTCTCCATAGATACTGCCCGACCTGCTGAGTAATTCTAACATTCTCTTTTTATTCAATATAATTCCAAGACCAAGCAAGAATCAGGGTACTGCTACCGGCCATTTAAGCAATGGTGCATCCATGCAGCAGAATTAAGCAACCCCAGATTATCCTAAAAATTTCTGGGTTTCCCAGAGAATTACCGCTTTATGGTGCAGCGTGAAACCTTTGGCGGGCCGGAGAATGACCCGGGGGGGTGGGGGGGTGAATCTCCGGTGCCGGGGTTTCGACAGGGGCGGGAATCGCCCTTGGCTGCCTGTTTTCGGCCAGTCCTGCCGCGCAACTCAAACCAGGTCAGTACCTGCAGGACCTGGGTTTACGGGCAGCCTGCAGAGTCCTCGGGGTGGGGGGTTCCACCACGGTGGCCTGGCTTGCGATCGGGGCCCACCAATCCGCGGGCGGGCTTGTGCTGTGGGGGCATTCTTTCCCTCTGCGCCGGCTGCTGTCAACCTCCGCGATAACATTTCCGCGCATGCGCCAACTCGTGCCGGTCAGCAGAGGCCCTTCGGCGCAGCGCCAAGCCCTTCCGCGCTGGCTGGTACGCACCTGTGCTTAGCCCCTGAAGGTGCTGAGGATTCCGACGCCAGAGTGGTTCACGCCAATCCTCGGCACCGGTACGGCCTGCCCCACCGGGTAGGGGAGAATCCCGCCCCTTGTCTTTGATAAGTTATTAATTTCAGTCTAAAGCCTCAACATACCAAAGCCACAACAAAAAGTAACTAACTTTTAACTAAGTAACTAAATAGCCTGGACGAGTGACCATAGCCTTGACCTTTCTGAAACAAAAACTGAAGCATGCAACTAATCTTCTGTCCTACTAATCAATGTTCTTATTCTGGTCATACGTACAGATTGTGTTCAAGAGCCACTTGGGTTTGTTTTGCCAGTAAACACCAATGTAATAGACTGGAAGTCCAGATAAGGTTATGACAAATCCAACGGCGCATTCCACAGGTGTCACCCATATAGATACAACAATCAAGAAGATGCAGGCGAGCACAAAAGTGATTGGGAGCAGGATGTTAAACTGCAAGAGAAAAGAAAAATGCAAAACACGTTTCAAAATATGATTTTTAACTTCATTACTAATTAATTTCTATTTGACTCAATTTGCTGTTTCATCTACATTTATTTTCTCGGACACTCAAATCAGGGCAGAACTGCTCAATATATGCAGCACTGAAAGTATGCCAACAGGAAAACCATCGGCAGTACCACCAGCCAGTTTTAATACAAAGGGAATTGGTGAAGAATGGCTGAAATACACCCAAACACAATATAAATATTGTAAAACAAAGCTGCATATTAGAAAGGAAGGGAGCCATAAGCAAACTGTAAAATACTTTCTTGCAAATCGCCTTTTAGACCGCAGTTCAGTTTTGATTTACGATTTACTGTTTACGATGAATCCTTCAAACCTTTCTCCAACAAGCTGGGACTGAAATGTTTCTTTCATCAAGTACGCCATTTAAAGGAGAAGGCCACCTAAATTTCCAGGGTTTACACAAATCATTTTTCTCTCTTTTAGTGCCAAAGGCCATTCTTATAAGTGGGCCCTTGCTTCTTGTGAATTGGAGTGTGACTTTATATACACAACAAGTGGCAATGGAGCCCTACCCCAAGGGACAAACATATTGGCGCGATGTGCCTGATTGTGAACAGAATCTCGTAGCGAGCGCATTTAGCCAAGTGTTTCCTGACGCTCGAGCACTGAGACCACGCTAGGGGCTTTTCACAGTAACTTCATTGAAGCCTACCTGTGACAATAAGCGATTATATTACTGAACACCCATTCAGGTAGGCGCAGGGCCTCAGCGGGGAACTCCTCGACGAGACCACACTTAGTCCCTTTTTCTGCACTGAGGAGCACCGCTCACCGGAACTCCGGATCCGGATCTCTTCACCGCCCAATGCGACCCCGAATCCCTCCAAAGCACCAACTCACCTTTAAGGGGGTCTTCAGGCCCCCCGCAACACCTACACAGGGTACCCCTGAGCCCAATCCCCATTGCGGGAAAAATGGAAGCCTGACACATTGGTAGTGCCAGGGTGCGCAGGTGGCACCAGCAATGCCAAGGTGTCACCGCCCTGCCATGAGTGCCGTTTCGCCTGGTTCCCCCTTTGTGGAGACCAGCACGGCGCTCACCCAAGCAATCCAAGGAGAGGGGGTTGGTTCCCACGCCTTGATCGTGGAAATGCATGTTACAGTGAGACTAATTGTCTCACTCTAATATGCAGATTTGCCCAAAAGTGATCCTGCCCACAACGGCCACGATTCATGGTGAAAGTCTCGCGATATCGTGTTAGATCTTGCAAGGCGTGGTGAGCCGGGTAGATCCTGGAAAGGGGATCTTCCAGCAGCGCTGTACTGCCTTTCGGGAGGCCGGTATCACGCCTAAAACCTTGTTTCTGTAACATGAGCCCTCTTATTCTCCTAGTCATCAGATAGGGGACACAATCAGATCAAATAATATATATCATGAGCTCTCACCAGCCCGATACTCCACAAGTCCGGTGGTGGTGGTGACTCTGAGAATCCGGGGGCAGCGGAGAAGATATAAGCGAGTGGAGGGAGCATTGGTTTGGACCCCGATTTATAATAATTATCGGTTTGTACTGGGTAGGCTGGATGGTGGGTTCCGGAGATGGCAAAGGACAGGAATTAGGAGGATGGGGGATCTATTTGGAGATGGGAGAACCCATGGAAGTTGCTCTCGTGGTACGGCGGACAGGCCAGGCAGCCAGAATTTGGAGAAGGCGGCGGCAGCAGCATCGACAGAGGATCGAGGCGGCGGCCCATGTGCAGGGCCCCGCCCCACACCCTGAGGATCCGGCCGCCCATCAAGCCAGGGAGGAACACAGTGGGGGTCTTGCCAGCGACGGCCCAAGGTGTACAGGCGTCATTGGTCTTTCGAACAAATGATGGACAGTGTGTGCCGCAGGAGGCTCTGCCTCAACAAGGCGACGGTGCGGCACCCATGCCATATCTTTGTGGACTTGGCACCACGTGGAGGAGGAGGGTACCCAATCCCGGTGGTCGTCAAAGTCATCGCAGCCCTTAACCTCCATGCCTCAGGATCATTCCAGGGCTTGATCGGGGACTTGTGCAGCATCTCACAAGCTACAGCCCACAAGTACATCCGTGAAGTTTCTAAGTGTTGGCTTGACTGGGGAGAAACCCAATAGTTAGATAGCGGCGAGGAACTTGCTGACAGAGATGTGGGAAACTCCCAGCAAAACCCACCACAAATGACACTTCAAAACTGTTCCATCAGATCACGGTCTACATCTTGTGAGTCACCTTGATGGTCTTGTTCCATGAGATAAATGCACATATTTCCAAGATTTCCTAAAGGGCGACACATTGAGCCAAAGGTCCGATCATTGATGGCCTTGATTCCGAAGTACTCTGTTTTACTTGACCTCAGCCGTGCATCAGGCTTGAGCTGAAGTCAACAGATGATCTGTTCCCAAGCCTGTTTCAAAGCTTCTCTGCAAATGACTGCCAAGATCTATGCAGAAGTGGCACAGATGACCACGTCTATCGTCTCTCTTCCCTCCCCCCCCCCCTCTCTCTCTCTCTCCCTCCCCCCCCCCTCTCTCTCTCTCTCCCCCCCCCCCCCCTCCCCCCCCCCCCCCCCCCCCCCCCCCCCCCCCCCCCCCAAGGGATTGGGTGATTTATCAGTGATAAATTGTTAAATTAGGAATTATTGGGAAGGCCAATGTTTAGATACCCTAGTTATTTTACAAATGAATAGCATACGGTGATATTATTACAGTCACAAATAAACCAAAACTCTGGTATAATGCACAAAGTTACAGAGGTATACATGTGAAATGAATCAAGACTGTGTCTGCCCATTTACCTTGATAGGTCGCTCCATTTCTGGTTTCTTGTAGCGCAGCCACATCATTCCAGCAATGGCTAAGGCAATACATAACCAGTTAAAGAAACTGAAGAAGTTAATCACCGAGTAAATGTCGACTGAGAATGCATACATCAAAGTCATCCAGCACTGAAAAATGGAAACAAAAAAAAATCATTAGCCACAGGAGAAGAACGGGCATGTCCCCCACCCATAAGGGAGATCACTGAAAGTGGCAATGCAGGTCGATAAGGTAGTCAAGAAGGCATACGGCATGCTTGCCTTCATCGGTCAGGGCTTTGAGTATAGAAACTGGCTGCTGCAGCTGTACAGAAATTTAATGAGGCCACATTTGGAATATTGCTCCAATTCTGGCTGCCACACTACAGAAGGATGTGGATGCTTTGGAGAGGGTACAGAAGAGGTTTACCAGAATGTTGCCTGGTCTGGAGGGTATTAGCTATGAGGAGGGGATGGATAAACCCGGACTGTTTTCACTGGAGAGACGGAGGTTGAGGGGTGTTTACAAAATTATGAGTGGCAGGACAGAGTGGGCAGTCAGACGCTTTTTCCCAGGGTGGAAAAGTCAGTTACTAGGAGACATAGGTTTAAGGTGCGAGGGGGAAAGTTTAGAGGCGATGTGCAAGGCAAGTTTTTTTACACAGCTGTTGGTGTGTACCTGGAATGCGCTGCCCGGAAGAGGTGGTGGAAGCAGATACGATAGCGACGTTTAAGAGGCATCTTGACAAATACATGAAGAGGGTGGGAATAGAGGGATCCGGACCCTGGAAGTGCAGAAGGTTTTAGTTTATACAGGCATCATGATGGGCACAGGCTTGGAGGGCCGAAGCGACTGTTCCTGTGCTGTACTGTTCTTTGTTCACAAGGCCACCTGACTAACAGGCTTGGCTTCCAGTCAGGTGGGAAGTAATACGAAGAGCCACAGGACCAAGTAGTTCCTTACCCTGACCGGGCCGGCAGGCCTGTCTCTGGGTGGGAGTTGGGTAGGGAAGCAGGGCAATTAAACTGGAAAATACACTTTGGCTTGGGATGGGGAAGGTTGGAAGCCTCACTGGCGGGGAAAGGGTCAAAAGGATTGTGGGGGTTGGCCAGACACATTGAGCCTTTCCATTCAGCAGCTGGGATAAGTGGAAAGTATCAGTCCCTTACCTTGGATTAGCTGACGAGTGTCCTAAAGCATGGGAAACCCGGTTGGTTAGGATCCAATTTTAAATGGTGAGTAAAAATGAGGTATGCAGCCTCATTATAATATTTAGTGCCAATCCAAGTGGGCTGGTCACATGGCCTCTCTCTTTTATGCCATCTCCAGTAAAACTGGATGTTGGCAAGTTGCAGTCAGGATTCAGACTTCTAACACATGCACTTTCACCTGTTTTTTTGAAATTAAAATTACTCTCATCATGTTTCCACAACACCTACTTTTAACAAAGCATTTTCGCTGGAACAGTTCCAGTAAAATCACACGCTATTGTACAACGGTGAAAGAATGCAGAAGCTGGAACCTGTAAGCCATGGCTGTGTGGTTATGACTGGAAATATGAGCTGAGCCTACCATCAATACATGCAATAGGTGATGAACAAGTCCAGTAAATGCACTGAACAATGAGCAACTCAATTTAGAATCAGAATAACCAGGGCACTGCAGTATCACTTCGTTGGAATAGTTAATCCAGCTACTTCTTAGGTCATGTGAGTTGCACCTTCCTTTATCCACTTAAGTTTTAGCAAAAAAAAAGATAAGGAGATAAAGCAGAAACCTTTACATTTACAAATGCTTTTTCGCTAATATTAATGAGCAAAGGAAATCATACCAGAAAGGATTTATTTTAATAATGTGTTGTAAAAAGAATGATTTGATATCGCAAAGCTGATTTAAAGATTAATATTTGAATCTTTTTTAAGTGGAAATGCATTTTACTCCAAGTTACAATAAAGTTCCTTCACTTCTGATGGAATCAGTCTGGCTGAATGTTCTCTCTCTCTCTTTAAGTTGGCAATAACTTGCTTATTTGTATATACTGGGCGCGATGTAATGGCTGCGTTGCGCCCGGCGAGGATCCATGTGGGCCGGTTAGATTGTGGGAGAGTCCCAAATCAGGATCCGCATGAGGTGCTGAGTGGTCTGCGACCTAGCCAGCTCGCTCTCGTTAGTGGGATCCGGATCCCACCCAAACACGGCGAGAAACCAATAGTCACCAATTAAGGCCAATCTAACGGCCGCCTGTGATCTAACCGGCTCCCCAGCAAGAGGTCACGCAGGCACCGATAGTACTGGTCCACACGAACTAGGAACAGGCGTCATGGCAGCTGGGGGGTGTCTCCTAAGCCATTAGAGGCTTCATGGTGGTTGGGGACAGGGCAGGGTGGCATGCTGGCTCTCCCCCTGGTACCACCACCCTGGCACTATGGGATGCCTGGGTGGCACTGCAAAGGGTCAGGACCGGAGAGAGCCATGCCCATAAAAGGAGGGATGAGGGAGAGAGATGGGTATGGAGGTGTCTCCAAAAGGTTGGGTGGGGTAGTGAAGGTGGGAGTACTGAAAAGGGGATGGAGGTGGGGAGGGGGGAGGGGGGGGGGGGGGCCTCAGCGACCCCATAGTAGGATTGTGTGGGATAATGCCCATGTGTGTGGGGGGTGGCATTGCCCGTGAGTAGGTGGGTGTGGGGACCCTCAAGCTGATTTAGAGATCGGGGCACCTTTTCCAGTCTGGCTGGCGAGTTCAGCTCCCCAGTGATGAAAAAAAGTCGAAGTGTGGGCTAGCCCAGAGGGAAACTCCCCAGGGTCCCAAAAAATGACTAAATGTGGCTAGATAGCGGTGGGGAACATGTCGACAGAGCTCGGTTGGGGGGGGGGGGGGGGGGGGGGGGGGAATCTCCCAGCCAAACCTGTCTTAACTGACACTTTCTGTTAAATCGTGCCCACTGTTAGATCAGGGATTATTTAAACTCTCAAGCGGGGCTGAATTTAATGGCAGTGACGCGGTCTCACCCGTCATTCAGGCACTTAACTCCCCAGGATTAAGGAGGTCCCACCCGAGGCCAGCAGCTCTCTGTTGAGCAACAGAACCACAAGGAAGGTGGTGGCTGCTGCCGGTATAACACACATCTGAGGCCCAGTATTATTATGCATGCAAGCCACAGGGGAGCAGGGGGGGGGGGGGTGTCAGCAGGGGCCGAGTGGATGGCTCCCAGCGATCCCGCAGTTCCCTCGGTCAGGCATAAGTGCAGAAGCCTAAGCCGTAGCAACTATCTAACAGCTTGTTTGTGTGACAGTGGGGACAGTGGGATGGATGAGCAAACTGACCATGGCACCATGGTGAAGGAAGCCATCCAGTTTGGGGAGAAAAATGAATGTAGTGATAATAGGGGACAATATAGTGAGGGGGATTGACTTTGTTCTCAGCAGCAAAAAATGGAAATCCAGATTGTTGTGTTGCCATGGAGAAAAGAAAATTACTGCGGATGCTGGAATCTGAAACCAAAGAGAAAATGCTGGAAAATCTCAGCAGGTCTGGCAGCATCTGTACGGAGAGAAAAGAACTAATGTTTTGAGTCCAGGTGATCCTTTGTCAAAGCTAAAGACTTTGAGAGACTTGAGAGAGTGGGAAAGTCATTTTAACTGGGATTTTTAACCATTTCTTTCTCTCTTGTCTTTCTTTATATATATTCACCCCTCCCCATCTTATCTACCTTTCGTTACCCTTTCTCCCCTTTGCTTCCCCTTCCCCTCTCCCCACATCTACATCTCCCCGAACAGGCGCCGGAATGTGGCAACTAGGGGCTTTTCACAGTAACTTTATTTGAAGCCTCATTGTGACAATAAGCGATTTTCATTTTCATTACATCTGTCACAGTTTAACCTCTGATGTTAGTTTCTCTGCAGTTTTGATGTGGAGATGCCGGCGTTGGACTGGGGTGAGCACAGTAAGAAGTCTTACAACACCAGGTTAAAGTCCAACAGGTTTGTTTCAAACACTAGCTTTTGGAGCACTGCTCCTTCCTCGGGTGAATCAGTTTGGCCGTTCACACCTTTTCTCCCTGGGGACTGCCATTAGCACTCTTTCCCCTTGCTTTCTGTGGGTATTAGCCCTGGGTTTCTGTGGCTATGACTCATCTTTCATTCTCACTCCACAGTATATTTCCCACTCTCTCTGTCTTTAGCTTTGACAAAGGGTCATCTGGACTCGAAACATTAGCTCTTTTCTCTCCCTACAGATGCTGCCAGACCTGCTGCGATTTTCCAGCATTTTCCAGCATTTTCTTTTTGGTTGCTGTGTTGCCAGCTTGGTGCAAGGGTTTGGGACATCTGCATAGGCAGAACTAGGAAATAGGTTCTGCATAGAGTATGAGCTTCTAGGTACTAAATTAAAAAAGCAGAACCTCAAAAGTTATGATTTCTGGATTATTACCTGAGCCATGTGAAAGTTGACATGCGGGGGGGGGGGGGGGGGGGGGGGGGGGGGGGTGCTTTATAACAGACATGAATGTGTGCCTTGAAGACTGGTGCGGGAGAAGTGAGTTCTAGTTAAAAATCAGATGGGCAAAGGGAGCCTAAATGATGAATTCATACAATATTTTGGGGGTCTGTTTGAACAGTACATTCTCATGCCAACCTAGGATGGAGGTGGCAGCAATCATAATACAATTAAATTTTATGTTTTCTATTTCTTAATATATATATACACATTTATTTTAATTACACTGTTCTCCTCAACAAAGTACTTCAGTCTTACCTCATTTTAATGGGAGGAGTGATTCTGCTTCTTTTGCTCACAATTTCACACACAGACACAGACTCACCTTTTGATTTGATTTCCATGCAGTCCTCTCTCACACCCATGCACACCCCTCTCTCACATACCCCTCAAACACGCTCACCTCTCTCTCACACACAAGCACACACATAAAACTCTCCCACACGCAAAACCTCTCAATCACATGCTCACCTCATGCACACGTCACACACACTCACCTCTCTCTCTCACACACACACCTCTCACACTCACCTCTCACACACTCACCTCTCACACACAGACATCTCTCACACACATACCTCTCACAAACACTCACCTCACACACACAGACACCTCTCACACAGACACCTCACACACACTCACCTCACAGACACATCTCACACACACATACTCGCCTTTCACACACCTCTCACACACACTCACCTCACACACTCACCTCTCACACACACAGACACCTCTCACACACACAGACACCTCTCACACACAGACACCTCTCACACACATACTCGCATTTCACACTCACCTCTCACACTCAAATACTCGCCTTTCACACTCACCTCTCACACACACACTCACCTCTCACATACACTCACCTCTCACACACACATACTCGCCTTTCACACTCACCGCTCACACACACTCACCTCTCACACACACACTCACCTCTCACACACAGATACCTCTCACACACACATACTCGCCTTTCACACTCATCTCTCACACACACACTCACCTCTCAGATACCTCTCACACACACATACTCGCCTTTCACACTCACCTCTCACACACACACTCGCCTCTCACACACACACTCACCTCTCACACACAGATACCTCTCACACACACATACTCGCCTTTCACACTCATCTCTCACACACACACTCACCTCACACACACACACTCACCTCTCAGATACCTCTCACACACACATACTCGCCTTTCACACTCACCTCTCACACACACACTCACCTCTCACACACATACACTCACCTCTCACACACACACATACTCGCCTTTCACACTCACCGCTCACACACACTCACCTCTCACACACACACTCACCTCTCACACACAGATACCTCTCACACACACATACTCGCCTTTCACACTCACCTCTCACACACTCTCCTCTCACACACACACTCACCTCACACACACACACTCACCTCTCAGATACCTCTCACACACACATACTCGCCTTTCACACTCACCTCTCACACACACTCACCTCTCACACACACACACTCACCTCTCACACACACTCTTCTCTCTTGCAGACCCCTCACACGCTCCTCTCACACTTGCACATCTCTCAAACACACATACACCTCTCTCTCCCTCACATACTATCTTTCTTACACACATTCTCCATTTTCGCACTCACCTCTCTCATACTCACAAGCTCACCTCTTTCACACATGCACACACCTCTCTCTTTCTCACCTTTCTCTCACACACACATCCATTCTCACATATCTCCCTCGCATCCACTCACTCTGTAGCATCCACTCACTCTGTAGCATCCACTCACCTCGCTCGCTAATGGGTAATTTAGCATGGCTAATCCACCTAACCAACACATCTTTAGACTGTATTGCAAGAAAATTTGAGTGCAAGAATAAGGAAGTCTTGCTGCAGTTGTATAGAGCCTTGGTGAGACCACATCTGGAATAATATGTGCTGTTATGAGTGAGCCTGTCAACCTCCCTGGCCAGAGAGGGAGTGCGACAAAAGTTCAGCCGACTAATCCTGGGGGTGACAGGAGGAAGGATTGAGGAGATTGTATTCCCTCGAGTTCAGAAGAATGAGATATTACATCACCGAAGTGTACAGCATTCTTACACAGCTTGACAGGTTAAATACAAAGGAACATATGAATTAAGAGTAGGACAGGGTGACTCAGCCCTGCAAGCCTGCTCTACCATTCAATAAGATCATAGCTGATCTGACCATATGTGCAACTCCACATCCCTGTCTACCTCCAATAACCTTTCACCCCCTTGTTTAGCAAAAATCTGTCTACTCTACCTCAAAAATATTAAGTAGGGTGCTCTTTCCGAGGGCCGGTGCAGATTCAATGGGTTGAATGGCCTCCTTCTGTACTGTAAATTCTAGGATTCTATTGTGGAGGATTCAGTCTTGAAGCCCAACCTGCGTAACAGATTACACCAATCCAAGAAAATAGCTCAGGGTTGCAGAGATCTCATGGAGGTGGATGGGAGTCCAACACCAATATGTACAACCCAGAAGAGGAGAATCTAGCCAAGCTTAGTACGTAAAACAGATTTGTATCTACTGTTCTTGTCAAAAATTGCATCAGACTGTTTTTAATGTGCCTGGGAATTTTATCTTGATCATGTTTCTTTCACCTTCAGAAAGAACAATATGTTCAGAGCTATAACTTTCTATCAGGGGAAACCACTTGCCAAAACAAGAAATATATGCAATGGGAACAATGTGTGGGGTCAACTCTCACAGGATACACAAATGGTTTGGACTGTAGAATCATTTTTTTTTTGGAAGACTGAAAGGTGAAGATCAGAATGTTGTTACTCTCACCGCTGAAACTTCACAGTTGGCCAGTGAGTTTACCTTGGAACAAGGCAAGCTGCAGAGCTGGTTCACCAGCCGGCATAGCACCAGCAGGGGCTGGTTTAGCTCAGGGCTAAAGAGCTGGCTTTTAAACAGACCAAGGCAGGTCAGCAGCACGGTTCAATTCCCGTACTAGCCTCCCCGAACAGGCGCTTCTTTTCACAGTAACTTCATTTGAAGCCTATTTGTGACAATAAGCGATTTTCATTTTTTTTTTCATTTCATTTTTCACCAAGCAGAGCTGTCAATCGTGATAGCAGTCAGTTCAGGGTCCACTGTTGCAGCTGAAACATTAACATTTTCAGTCTATGCCATTTCTAATCAACATTAATGTAATCCTTATATGTGAGAGTTCAATCAAATGGTTCAAGGTTCATTCCATATATTAAGACGCCTCTTTGCTGGGTACCAATAGCAAATCAGATTCATTGTAGATACATAGCTGCTTGTATCATACACACACACAATTCTAGCGTTTTGTTAATGTAGACACAAAAACAGCCATTAGCAACCAACATGAAAATGAAAAATGAAAATCGCTTATTGTCACGAGTAGGCTTCAATGAAGTTACTGTGAAAAGCCCCTAGTCGCCACATTCCGGCGCCTGTCCGGGGAGGCTGGAACGGGAATCGAACCGTGCTGCTGGCCTGCTTGGTCTGCTTTAAAAGCCAGCGATTTAGCCCAGTGAGCTAAACCATACCCTTCATTGAAAGACTTCCATCTACCTTACTTTCTTTCATATTCCTTTCAATTTTGGTCAGCAAAATACTCCAGTATTTTGGGAATGACACTACCTAACCCTATCTTTTTTAAAATTTGTATTCAAGATGTGGGTTTCATTGCCGTGGCCAGAATTTGTTGCCCAAGCTTAACTGCCCTCGAGAAGGTAATGATGAGCCACCTTCTTGAATCGCTGCAGACCATAAGTACACCAAAGTGCTGTTAGGGAGGGAGTCCCATGATTTTGACTCAACAACAGTGGGGCGATGGAGATATCGATCTAAGTGCGATAGCTTATGGCTTGGAGGAGAACCTGCAGGTGATGTTCCTACGCATTTGCTGCCCCTGTCCGAGGTAGCAGAGGTTGTGGGTTTGGAAGGTGCTTTTCAAAGGAACCTTGATGAGTTGCAGCAATGCATTTGGTAGATGCTGCCATTGTGGTGGAGGGAGCAAATATTGAAGGTGGTGGATGGGGTGGCAACCAAGAGGCTGCTTTGTCCTGGATAGCATTGGGTTTCTTGAGTGTTGTTGGAACAGCGCTGATCCAGGCAAATGGAGAGCATTACATCAGGGAAACCATTTCTCTTCTAAACCCGTCTGCCATCTGCGCCTCACATTACCTTCGAAACATGTCTGCCAGTTCTTTCTTCTTCACCACATTTAGGACTCTCCTCTGACCACGTTTTTGCTATCGCCAAATGTTCCTTTCTTTATTCCTTATACCTCTATGAATTATTCAGGGACATTTTCTTTGTCAAAGACTCAATATAAATGTTATTAATATGTCCACGCCTGCAGTAAAATGTCTGCATCTCTGTGGTGTACAACTTTAGGTAAAAAAAGGTGTGCTACACTTTTATGTAAAGACAACACATTTTTTTTTTTAAAGAGTACCCAATTCATTTTTTACAATTAAGGGGCAATTTAATGTGGCCAATCCACCTAGCTTGCACATCTTTGGGTTGTGGGGGCGAAACCCACGCAAACACGGGGAAAATGTGCAAACTCCACACGGACAGTGACCCAGAGCCGGGACCGAACCTGAGGCTGCAGGGCTAGCCCACTGCGCCACCATGCTGCACCGACAACATATATTTTAAACAAATCCTTAATTTTCTGAGCTGCACAAATTTTAAAAATAGACATTCGATGGTTTTGTTCACATATTAGTGCACGCACCCGCAATTGGAGTAGTAATTTTACTCAACAATGTAAACCTCAAATTCCCTCTTCTCATCTAATATTGCACCCACTTGTTTTTCTTGAGTGTAGGTTAAACTACTCAACAACTTGATAGTGCACTTATTACTCTCGCTTTTATGAAATCAAAATGCTAGTATTGCAAATAGGATTTGGCAGGCCCCAATAGATTCAAGGGCACCTTAATCTGGATCAAACCAAGATTCAAACAGCAAACATCAGCAACAAACTGAAGGTTTCAAAAATTGCTTCAGACCAGGTAGTCTCTGCTCTTTGTGAGATGTTACAGTTCCGTTTTCATACAAAATTAGTGTAGTTATTTGAAAAGCCTGTACGCAGTGATGTAAAAGCAGTTGTTTTGAATAATAGAACAGGGTTGCTTTTGTACTTTGTAGGCCCATTAAAAATTTTAAGCAAACAATTCTCCAGCAGTGAATTGTCCCTTTCTTTACACAGTAAAACATCAATCAAGATACTCACGGTAAATATCAATGATGGCAGAGGAGTAAAATGTGTTGGGTGAATCATAGATAGGAGGGTCGGCAAGTGACCTTCTCGTGATCCCACAAAGAATAGTCTGCAACAAGAAAAAAAATATTGAAGTAAAAAAAATCAGGTACAGCTGGGAAAGCAAACATTAACTGATATTAATAGATAGTTTCCTGGGAAAGTTGGTTTTCAACCCGTCTGCAATATCCTCCAACACTTCTCCACTGTTGTCCAGCTAGACTGGGCTGCCCTTGCCTGGTTCATTCCGCTATCCACTCAGAGCCAGAGAATAATCTGAAATGGCTTCTCTCCTCACTCATAGAACATAGAAAGCACACAACAGGCCCTTCGGCCCTCGATGTTGTGCCAAGCATTGTCCAAAACCAAGATCAAGCTATCCCACTCCCTGTCATTCTGGCGTGCTCCATTTGCCTATCCAATAACCACTTGAAAGTTCCTAAAGTGTCTGACTCCACTATCACAGCAGGCAGTCCATTTCACATCCTAACCACTCTGTGTAAAGAACCTACCTCGGACATCTCTCGTATATCTCCCACCCTGAATCTTACAGTTATGCCCCTTGTAACAGCTACATCCACCCAAGGAAATAGTCTCTGAACGCCTACTCTATCTATCCCCCTCGTCATCTTATAAACCTCTATTAAATCGCCTCTCATCCTCCTCCGCTCCAAAGAGAAAAGCCCTAGCTCCCTCAACCTTTCCTCATAAGACCTACCCTCCAATCCAGGCAGTATCCTGGTAAATTTCCTTTGCATCCTTTCCAATGCTTCCACATCCTTCCTATAATGAGGTGACCAGAACTGCACACAATACTCCAAATGTGGTCTCACCAGGGTCCTGTACAGTTGCAGCATAACCCCACGGCTCTTAAACTCAAGCCCCCTGTTAATAAACGCTAACCCACTATAGGCCTTCTTGACGGTTCTGTCAACTTGAGTGGCAACCTTCAGAGATCTGTGGACATGAACCCCAAGATCTCTCTGTTCCTCCACATTGGTCAGAACCCTGCCGTTGACCCTGTAATCCGCATTCAAATTTATCCTACCAAAATGAATCACTTCGCACTCATCAGGGTTAAACTCCATCTGCCATTTTCCGGCCCAGCTCTGCATCCGATCAATGTCTCTTTGCAGCCTACAACAGCCCTCCACCTCATCCACTACTCCACCAATCTTGGTGTCATCGGCAAATTTACTGACCCACCCGTCATACCCCTCCTCCAAGTCATTAATCATGCACCATTATTTTTAATATCGCCCAAGGATTCAGCCTTGGTCTCTGCTGTTTCTCATTTTCATGCTGCCCTTGATGACATCATCCAAAAATACAGCATCACTTTCCATGTGTACGTTGACAATGCAAGACTTAAGCCATTGTCTTTAGACCTGCCATAAACTCTATTTTCTAGCCACTGACTCCATCCCGCTCCCTGGAAATTGTCTTGAGGGTGGACCAACAGTTCACAATCTTGGTGTTACATTGACCCCGAGATAGCTTCTGAACAGCTTTACACGTCATTGCCAAGACTTCCTACTTCCAGCAATGCCAATTTCCTACTTCCAGCAATGCCAATGCAACCTAGCTTAATTCTGTCCTTGCCTCAGCTACTGAAATCCTCATCCAGTCTTTCAAACATTTAGAACATAGAACTGTACGGCACAGTAATTGGATATTCTACCACTGACAGCCATGCCTTCAGCTGCCAAGGCCTCAAGTTCTGGAATTCCCTCCTGAAAATTTTCCATCTCTCTTCCACTCTTTCCTCCTTTACGATGCTCCTTAAAAACCTCTGGCAGGATTCTCCATTCCTGAGTCTATGGATTTGTGGATTTTCACAACGGCAAAACTGGCGCCGCACCTTGACCGATTCAGCAATGATGGTGGGGCTAGCACCAGCACCATATGGAACACAATTGACTCCAATAAGAAATTGTGCGGTTTTCACTGGGTCCGTGATGGACACTCGGGAGGCCGACAAGCAGCAGGCGCATTAACACATTACATTCCCCACACTCATCTCAATCAACAAGGTGGTATTGATTGCATGGAGTGCGTCCATCCCACTGACGGGTCAGCTGGGGCCAAAGGGCACCTAGGGAGCTGGCTTGAGGGCACATCCATACAACCTAGGTTCACAGTGGGCAGTCAGCAGCGTGCGCAGCTGAATGGCCGCCTTCCAGGCCGTGCAATGGTGCTCTGTACCCGTCCACCCCGACCCCACAGCTAACTTCCTGGCCACCCCCGCTACTCCTCCCAGCCCTGGCAGAAGCCTCCCGGCCAGCAGCACAATGATCAGCAAACTATGGCAATGTTGGACACTTTCCGTATCCCCTCACTCTCCCTCAGCAGCAATGTCAGCTGATGCACAATTTTCTGCACATATGGAGATATACTTGTCACACAACTACCAGTTAAGATTTTCAGGTTTGAAAAACAACAAAAAGATATTCAAACAGTATATCAGACGTGGCACAATGGTTAGCACCAGAGGTCCTGGTTCAATTCCGGCCTCAGATGGCTGTCAATTTGGAGTTTGCACATTCTCCCCTTGTATGCGTGGGTTTCCTCCGGGTGCTCCGGTTTCCTCCCACAGTCCAAAGATGTGCAGGTTAGGTGGATTGGCCATGATAAATTGCCCTTAGTGTCTAAAGATGTGTAGATCAGGTTCAGGGGTTATTGGGATAGGGCGGGGGAGTGTGCTTGGGTCAGAGGCTGGGTGCAGACCCGAATGACTTGGTCCTGCACTGTAGGGTTTGTATGATTCTATTCTATGAGACTACATAAAATCCAAGCACTTGTTCCAGGCTGATACTTTGGTGCAGTACTGAGGGAGTGTTCTATTGCTGGAAGTGCATACCTCAGATAAGATATTAAATACTCAGATACGATATTAAACAAGATTTCAAGTGCATGCAAACCAACAATCCCAAGAATAGCAGGAATTTCTTCCAGGGTTCTGGCCAATAATGACACCTTTTCCGGGTTAACAGTGCAAAAAAAAACAAGACTACTGGTCAAGCATATCGACAGATGTTCAAAAAATCTTGCTGTGTCCAATCAGCATGCATCTTGGTCTGTATTAGTGACCACACTTCATGCAAAGTGCTGATAATATCTTACAGATGGCACCACATAGAGGAACAATTCACTGAGGTGTGCAAAAATAATAATAAAAGGGTAATTATACGAGGGAATTTCAACTTCCCCAACATTAATTGAGATTGCCATAGTGTAAAGAGTTTAGAGGGGACGGATTTCTTGAAATGTATTCTGGAGAGTTTTGATGTCAATATGTGGAAGGTCAAGCAAGAGAAGACACAGTGCTGCATCGAATTCTGGGGAACGAAGCGAGATAGGTGTTATATGCGGCAGTGGGGGAGCATTTTAGTGATAGCAACCACAATACAGTATGATTTATGTTTGTTCTGGAAAAAGAAAAAAGATGGTCTGCGAAAAAAGGTTTTGGTTTGGAGGAAGGAAGATTCAATTAAAATAAGGTGGGACCAGGCCAAAATGGTCAGCTTCTTGTGGGAAAAACAGCAGGGTTGTGCAGGATATTCAAAAAGGAAATGGCGAGAGTACAGGCCAATATGTTCCCTTTTGGGTGAAATGTAGGAACAACAAGCCTGGAGCACCCTGGATGTTGAGGAACATTCAGGACTGGATGAGAAAGAAGCATTTAGCAGGTACAAGGGAGCAAATCAGCAGAGGCCTCAGTGGAGTATAGACATTGCAGAGGGGAACTTAAGAAAGATAGGCCATGAAAAACTACTGGGGGGTAAGATTAAATGTGCTATTTGCAAGGGCCCACATGTACATCACTCTGGATTGGGACCAGACGAGCCAGGAAGCCAGGGCCAAGGGCTTCGCCCACATAGCAGGCATGCCCCAGGTGCAGGGTGTCATTGAGTGCACTCACATGGCTCTGCTTTCTCCATGGCAGCATGGGGTGCCATCTGTGAACCCCAAGGGATACCACTCCCTCAATGTGCCAGTCGTCTGCGCATCATGCAGGTGTGTGACTGTTCCCAAGGGAGAATCCATGATAGTTAGATTTTGGGGTGCTTGCAGATCCCAGCAGCTTTTGAGGGCTGGCATTGGCTGGAGGGTTGGCCTGCTCAAGATATTCCGGGGAGAATGTTCTGGTGCCTGAACCATTCCGGGGGGGGGGGGGTCGCTATCCGATATAGCCTCCAGAGGGTGTCCCGCATTATTGTGGTATGCTGCGCGCTGCACAACCTGGAACTACAGCAGGATGAGCAGCTGGACCAGGAAATGGAAGTGCGCCACATCTCCTTGGAGGATGTCGAGGAGGGTGGCGAGGGGGAACCCGCGGAGGAGGTGAAGGAAGGACCACAGGCGAAGGCCATGGCCTGCATTGGGTGCAGGGCTAGGGACACCTTCATTGCCTCTCAGTGTGGTGACGACCAGGGCTAGGGTGTTAAGACCTCTCTCACCATGGGGTCTAGCATTCGCTGTCTACTGCGGTGCCTGTGGGACGTCATTATGATAGTGGCTACATTCATGGGCTTGTCCGGACGCTGCACAAGAATGATAATGACTTGCAATGAGGATAAAGCAATGCTTCTCTTATCCTCTGCAAAATGACTAATTCCTTTCTGACTGAGAACCGAGCACAATCTGCCATTGAATGGGTGACCTAGGGGCCCAGAGAGGCCGAACGTCACATGTCAGCTGCTACTACATCCTCCGAGGTCAGGGGTCCTGGTATTTATCTCCACTTACTGACAAGGTGGACAGACTCTTTACACGTATTCAACCTCTGGCATCCTCATATCTACAGGGTGTGGGCAGACATGAAAAGCCTGAGCATTAATGTTGGGGGGCTAGGTCACAGCGACTTTACTGTGTTATCAGTGTGAGAGGCGGGACAGACATTGCACTGCCATTCTTTCACTGCATAGAGAAGTGCCAAGTTAGCGCTGGAGTTTGCGGAACCTGCAGCCACGACATGACATTATGGAGGGTCTATATGGGTCAACAAAGTGATTGTTATTCCAAATGCCCTGTTACAAAGGTGACTTATCTCTACTAATGTCTAGGTTCACTCAAGCCTACCAGATGTCTATTGTTACTTACTCTTCCTGACTCTATGCCCAAGTCCATCCGCATGATCCACAGCAAGGTTGAGGCAGCCTGCTGACTTCCATGCCCTGCTGCCCGAGATAATCTTGGCAAGCGTCCCTCGGAGGCCTCGACCTTGAGGGTTCGGGCCTACCTTCGGGCTGCGCAAGTGTTGCAGTGCTGCAGTCCTCGGAGTGCGGGGCTGGGGATTTGTTGCTCACAGGGAGAAGGGTGTTAGATGGGCTGGACACCACCCCTCGTGCCTGCTCGGTTGGAAGGCCCTGGGCTGCGCTCCGATTGATCTTCCCTTTGGCTGCCCATGGGCCTCACTATAGGTTGAAGGGGCAGCTGCAGTGAGATCCAGAAACCCCGCCATCCTCTGGTGCTAATGGCATCATTTGCATCACAGGGGCAGACTGATGGAAGAAAGTTAACTCACGTGAGGCTTGCATCGTGGGTGCATGCTCACTTTTGTCTCTTGCCGGGTGGCACAGAGGTTAGCATTCCTGCCTCACGGCGCCGAGGTCCCAGGTTCAATCCTGGCTCTGGGTAACTGTCCGTGTGCAGTTTGCACATTCTCCCCGTGTTTGCGTGGGTTTCACTCCCACGACCCAAAGATGTGCAGGTTAGGTTGATTGGCCACGCTAAATTGCCCCTTAATTGGAAAAAATGATTTTAGTATTCTAAATTTATTAAAAGGTTTTACCCTTGCAACCATCTTCATAGCTGCAGTCCTGTTCCTCACCGGCCAGCTCAAGGGCTCTCTCCTCAAAGGGGGTTAGGGTTCTTAGCTTGGACATGACTCCGACATGTTGTGTCCGATCACGCCAGTTGTGCTCGAGTCTGTCCTGCAGTGAGACAGATGGGGAGAGGGCAAGCGGGACTCCTGCCCAGTCAGATGAACTCTGGCATGCGTGGGAGGTGAGTGGGAGTGGAAATATGAGAACCAGAACGGTCAGGGGGAGACGGTGGGAGTGGGAGATTATCTACTGGGGGGAACAATGGGAGGTGGGAGATTATCTACCGGGGGAACCATGGGGAGTGGGAGATTATCTACTGGGGGGAACAATGGGAGGTGGGAGATTATCTACCGGGGGAAACATGGGGAGTGGGAGATTATCTACCGGGGGAACCATGGGGAGTGGGAGATTATCTACCGGGGAACCATGGGGAGATGGGGAGTGGGAGATTATATACCGGGGGAACCATGGGGAGTGGGAGATTATCTACCGGGGAACCACGGGGAATGGGAGATTATATACCGGGGGAACCATGGGGAGTGGGAGATTATCTACCGGGGAACCATGGGGAATGGGAGATTATATACCGGGGGAACCATGGGGAGTGGGAGATTATCTACTGGGGGAACCATGGGGAGTGGGAGATTATCTACTGGGGGAACCATGGGGAGTGGGAGATTATCTACCGAGGGAACCATGGGGAGTGGGAGATTATCTACCGAGGGAACCATGGGGAGTGGGATATTATCTACTGGGGGGAACCATGGGGAGTGGGAGATTATCTACCATGGGAACCATGGGGAGTGGGAGATTATCTACCATGGGAACCATGGGGAGTGGGAGATTATCTACCGGGGGAACCATGGGGAGTGGGAGATTATCTACTGGGGGGATCCGTGGGGAGTGGGAGATTATCTACTGGGGGGAACCATGGGGAGTGGGAGATTATCTACCGGGGGAACCATGGGGAGTGGGAGATTATCTACCATGGGAACCATGGGGAGTGGGAGATTATTTACCATGGGAAACATGGGGAGTGGGAGATTATCTACAGGGGGAACCATGGGGAGTGGGAGATTATCTACCGGGGGAACCATGGAGAGTGGGAGATTATCTACCATGGGAACCATGGGGAGTGGGAGATTATCTATCGGGGAACCATGGGGAGTGGGAGATTATCTACCGGGGGAACCACGGGGAGTGGGAGATTATCTATCGGGGGACCACGGGGAGTGGGAGATTATCTACCATGGGAACCATGGGGAGTGGGAGATTATCTACCGGGGGAACCATGAGGAGTGGGAGATTATCTACTGGGGGGAACCATGGGGAGTGGGAGATTATCTACCATGGGAACCATGGGGAGTGGGAGATTATCTACTGGGGGGAACCATGGGGAGTGGGAGATTATCTACCGGGGGAACCATGGGGAGTGGGAGATTATCTACTGGGGGGAACCATGGGGAGTGGGAGATTATCTACCATGGGAACCATGGGGAGTGGGAGATTATCTACTGGGGGGAACCATGGGGAGTGGAGATTATCTACCATGGGAACCATGGGGAGTGGGAGATTATCTACCGGGGGAACCATGGGGAGTGGGAGATTATCTACTGGGGGAACAATGGGGAGTGGGAGATTATCTACTGGGGGGAACCATGGGGAGTGGGAGATTATCTACCATGGGAACCATGGGGAGTGGGAGATTATCTACTGGGGGGAACCATGGGGAGTGGAGATTATCTACCATGGGAACCATGGGGAGTGGGAGATTATCTACCGGGGGAACCATGGGGAGTGGGAGATTATCTACTGGGGGAACCATGGGGAGTGGGAGATTATCTACTGTGGGGAACCATGGGGAGTGGGAGATTATCTACCATGGGAACCATGGGGAGTGGGAGATTATCTACCGGGCGAACCATGGGGAGTGGGAGATTATCTACTGGGGGAACCATGGGGAGTGGGAGATTATCTACCGAGGGAACCATGGGGAGTGGGAGATTATCTACCGGGGAACCATGGGGAGTGGGAGATTATCTACCATGGGAACCATGGGGAGTGGGAGATTATCTACCGGGGAACCATGGGGAGTGGGAGATTATCTACTGGGGGGAACCATGGGGAGTGGGAGATTATCTACCATGGGAACCATGGGGAGTGGGAGATTATCTACTGGGGGGAACCATGGGGAGTGGAGATTATCTACCATGGGAACCATGGGGAGTGGGAGATTATCTACCGGGGGAACCATGGGGAGTGGGAGATTATCTACTGGGGGAACCATGGGGAGTGGGAGATTATCTACCGAGGGAACCATGGGAGTGGGAGATTATCTACTGGGGGGAGCCATGGGGAGTGGGAGATTATTTACCATGGGAAACATGGGGAGTGGGAGATTATCTACGGGGGGGACCATGGGGAGTGGGAGATTATCTACGGGGGGAACCATGGGGAGTGGGAGATTATCTACCGGGGGAACCACGGGGAGTGGGAGATTATCTACCGGGGGTACCACGGGGAGTGGGAGATTATCTACCGGGGTGAACCATGGGGAGTGGGAGATTATCTACTGGGGGAACCTTGGGGAGTGGGAGATTATCTACCAGGGGGAGTGGGAGATTATCTACTGGGGGGAACCATGGGGAGTGGGAGATTATCTACTGGGGGGAACCATGGGGAGTGGGAGATTATCTACTGGGGGAACCATGGGGAACATACAGTTCCCCGAGTCTTTCTCCAGGGCAACGCTGGAGCCAATCAGAGTCGATTTACCTATCAATCAGCACTCTTTTCTGCTGTAGTATAAATTGTTATATTTTGAAATTTGGGATTCGTGTCATGATGAGTGCAAGGTGGAAAACGTTGACAACATGTGTCCCTTTTCAGCAATCTAAAATCCTGTTCATCAAATCCCCCTCCTGTTGCATTGTGCACCTGCGATTAGCCACGGACAGGGTTTTCACTCCCCATGGTCCGCCCCCGATAGATAATCTCCCACTTCCCATGATTCCCTCCGATAGATAATCTAGGTAATCTCCCACTTCCCATGGTCTGCCCCCGATAGATAATTTCCCACTCCCCATGGTCCGCCCCGATAGATAATCTCCCACTCCCCATGATTCCCTCCGGTAGATAATCTAGATAATCTCCCACTCTCCATGGTTCCCCCTGGTAGATTTGGTTTATATTAAAAGAGAATATGACGAGGCAGGTATTTAAACTGTGGTCTGGTTGAATTAGGAGCTATATAGAAAAATTGTTTCATTCTTCAAACACATTTTACACTGAGGTAAGATTGGGTCCAGTATTCCCTTCATCAATTGGCTTCTGCAATAGAACAATAGCTCCCATCCCCTTTTGCACTTGCTACTCGTGCTGGCTACCATTGTTGTGAAAAATGTTTCATTCACCTTCCTCACTCTACCTTTATAAATCGCGGTGAGACATATGCCAGCAGAATTGGATTCTCCGCAACTGTTGTGTTGAAAAACACCGGGCGCGATTCTCCCAAACAGGGAGAAATCGTAAGGCTGGCGTCAAAAACGGGCAGGTTTGACGCCAGCCTCCCCCCCCAGACCGGGAACCGATTCTGGTCCCCGGTCGGGGCTAGCATGCTGCGGCCGTGAACTCCGGCATCGCGGGCTTAACAAATTTCGTTAAGCCCGCTTGCCAGAGTTTGCGACGGCTGACGCGTCACATGACGTCAGCCGCGCATGCGCGGATTGGAAGACTCCAACCCGCGCATGCGCGAATGACGTCATCGCGCATTTGCGCGAAACCCGCGCATGCGCGGGCCGGGATGCCCCTCAGCCGCCCCGCAAATGGATACAGCGGGGCGGCGGAAGGACAAAGAGTGCGCTGGAATCGGACCCGCTGCCCGCGATCGGTGGGCACCGATCGCGGGCCCATGGCACCCTTGGCACGGCCGTGGTACTGCCGTGCCAATCGGTGCCATGGTTGCCAAGATCCGAACTTTACGGCCGTTTTTACGAACGGCCAGACCAGGTGTGTTTGCCGTTCGGAAAAACGGCCGTAAAGGGCTTGGACTTCGTCGGCCAGCTGAGAATCGCTGCTCGCCGTAGAAAAACGGCGGCAGCGATTTGTGTCGGGAGTCGGGCGTGGGGGGGGGGGGGGGGGGGGGGGGGGGGGGGGGGGGGGGGGGGGGGGGGGGAGAGAGAGAGAATAGCGGGGAGGGCGTCAGACTAGCGTGGCCGTAAAAATTTACGACCCCCGCTATTCTCCGCACCGTCGTGAGTGCGGAGAATTGCGCCCACCATTTGTTGCAAGAATGAAGCAATGATTCATTAATCCATATTACAACATGTAACAAGGTGTTTAAAAGGCTTATTAATGTAATGTTTATTCATTGTAATAATGCTAAATATAAAATTATAACATTTTAATCAGTTTACCTCGATGAAGTGAAGAGCGATCCATTGACAGAACCGAAACAAGACAATCCTACAAACACAGGGACAACCCAGGCCATCACTCCCAGGTGGATATTTCCAAACTCCTGCACAAACAAGGAAAAACACAGTCATAAAATAAATAAAGAATACAGCTCTACTTCAGATTGTAATTCAGCATAAAAGACAAATGTAAACATTTGTTTTAGATTTTGTGCACCTGTATGCTTAAATGCTTACTCTGAAGGGTGCCTAACTTGGGCAATATAGAACCAAAATATTTTCTAATAATAGCAAAATGTTGCAGAGACTGGAGAGATCTGAAATAAGAACAAAGATTTTTCCACAGAAGAGTCATATTGGACTCAAAACATAAATTGTTTCTCTATCCACAGGTCCTGCTTGGCCTGCTGCGAATTTCCAGCACTTTCTGTTTTCATACCAACATGTTTTCAAAGAACAAAGAAAAGTACAGCACAGGAACAGTCCCTTCAGTCCTCCAAGCCTGCGCTGACCATGCTGCCCGTCTAAACTAAAATCATCTACACGTCCGGGGTCCATATTCCTCTATTCCCATCCTGTTCATGTATTTGTCAAGGTGCCCCTTAAACGTCACTATCGTCCCTGCTTCCAGCACCTCCTCCGGCAGCGAGTTCAAGGCACCCACTACCCTTTGTGTAAAAAAACCTGCCTCGTACATCTACTCTAAACCTTGCCCCTCACACCTTAAACCAATGCCCCCTAGTAATTCACCCCTCTACCCTGGGAAAAAGCCTCTAACTATCCACTCTGTCTATGCCCCTCATAATCTTGTAGACCTTTATCAGGTCCTCAACCTCCGTCGTTCCAGTGAGAACAAACCGAGTTTATTCAACCTCTCATAACTAATGCCCTTCATACCAGGCAACACCCTGGTAAATCTCTTCTGCACCCTCTCTAAAGCCTCCACATCCTTCTGATAATGTGGCGACCAGAATTGAACACTATTTTCAGTTATCATCCATTTTTGATTGTGAATATTGGTTTATTTTACCAACAGAATGTTGGTAAAATAAGGGTGTGTGGAGTGAGGGGTGTGGAGTAGGGTGTGTGTGTGTGTGTGGAGCGGGTGTGTGTGTGTGTGGAGTGGGTGGGCTGTGTGGAGTGGGGGGGCTGTGTGGAGTGGGGGGGGTTGTGGAGTAGTGGGGGGTGTGGAGCGGGGGGTGTGGAGTAGGGGTGTGTGTGTGGTGGTGTGTGTGTGTGTGGTGTGGGGGGTGTGTGTATGGAGTGGGGGAGGTGTGTGGAGTGGGTGTGTGTGTGGAGTGGGGGTGTGTGGGTGTGTGTGTGTCTGGTGTGGGGGTGCGTGTGTGTGTCTGGTGTGGGGGTGCGTGTGTGTGTCTGGTGTGGGGGTGCATGTGTGTGTCTGGTGTGGGGGTGCGCGTGTGTGGAGTGGGGGTGTGTGTGTGTCTGGTGTGGGGGTGCGTGTGTGTGGAGTGGGTGTGTGTGTGGAGTGGGGGTGTGTATGTGTCTGGTGTGGGGGTGCGTGTGAGTGGAGTAGGGGGGCTGTGTGGAGTGGGGGGGCTGTGTGGAGTAGGGGGTGTGTGGAGGGTGTGGAGTGGGGGGGGGGGAGGTGGACAGGAGAGGGCGACTGCCCACAGGCCGTTATGTTTGGTGATCACCCAGCAATGTTGACCGCCATGGCGGAAGCCGCATTTCTACATGTTGCCCTGGGGGTGCAGGAGCGTGACAGGGAGGCGGCGGAGGCTGCCGCAGAGGAGCGTGCCACAGGGAGGCAGGTGGCAGCCGCCCAGGCTGGAGATTCGCCCGCACGACAGGACGAGTAAGAGCACGAGGAGGAGGAGGAGGTGCCACGGCAACGGAGACGCCCGATGAGGCCCCGTGTGTACTGGCCCCGCTCGGCAGGCAGGAGGAGAGTCCGGATGAGCCTGGAAACCGTCGCCCATATCTGCCACCTGATGCCACACCTGGCACCGCGTGGCACTGGGGGAGGACACCCTCTCCCCATGGCCGTCAAGATTACGGTGGCCCTGAACATTTATGCCACAGGTGAATTCCAGGCGCCGAGTGTGGACCTGTCCGGCATCTCGCAGGCGTTGATGCATCGGTGCATCCGGGCAGTGACAGTCACCCTATATGCCATTGCGGACCGCTACCTCCAGTTCCCTGTGCACCAAGCCAGCCAGGATACCCGGGCAGCGGACTTCGCTGCAGCAGTCGGGATGCCCATGGTCCAGGGGGCGATCGAGGGGATGCACGTCACCGTGCGTCCACCTGCGGATAACAGGGCCATGTTCACGAATAGGAACGGGACCTATTCCATGAACATACAGGTGATCTGCGACCACCGCATGATTATCCTGCACGTCTGCGCCTGGTACCCGGGCCAATGTTCACGACTCATGTGTTGTCACGGTCTTACATCCTCGGCATGTTCGAGGGACACCGCCCCGGCTGAGGGGCTGGTTGCTGGGCGACAGGGATTACCTGTTGCGGTCGTGGCTGAAGACGCCTATACGGAGGCCACAGACTGACGGGGAGATCGCCTACAACGATGCCCTTGCAGCGACCAGGGGTGTGATAGAGAGGTGCTTTGGGCTGCTGAAGATGCGTTTCAGGTGCCTGGACCGCTCTGGAGGGGCCCTCCAGTACCTGTCAGATAGGGTCGGCCGCATCGTTGTGGTTTGCTGCATCCTGCAGAACATCGCCCAGCAGAGGGGTGATGTGCTGCAGGCAGAGGAGGGGGAAGGGGATGAACAGCAAGACGAGGCGCAAACCTCCCCAGATGAGGAGGATGGGGGCAATGGTCAGAACAGACGGGCTGGACATGGGCGTGAGGCTGCCCACCGTTACCGGCTGGGGGGGGGGGGGGGTGCGTGGGAATCGCCAAGTATTGGCAGACTGCACACCACGGCACCAGCCGACCCCCTCACCTCACCCACCCACCCACCAGCAACCACCCTCACCCCCCCCCCCCCATCACCCACCCACCACCAACCACCCACACCCCCCCACCCAACACCAACCACCCCACCCCACCTGCATGCACACAACCCCTCCATTGCACATCCACCTACGGCACAACAGGCCGGGCTCACACGGTCGCCGGTGGAAGTGTGTCTATTGCAGGCCATGGAGGATGATGACAGCCCGACCTGCGATGGGCTCCTGGCTCCACATCGTTGGACAATGCCTGACCCATGGCCACAGTACCACCCTCCACCCGGACCGTCCCTGCATGCGGCCGTGACACTGCAGCGCACGGTCCCGCTGTCTGCCCGGGAGGTGGCGAGGGCGTCCAGGGGGGAGGGGGGACACACCCACCTGAGGCCGACGTTCTATCACCCTTCACACACACTGGCGCTCACCTCACACCGCACCCCCGCATGCATCGGACAGAGCACAAAGGCAGCTTCTGTTGGTGTGAAAGTGATTTTAAGAACAAACTGTTCATACACGTGCCCTAGCCCCAATAACTAATCTGTGCCCTGCACCCGTGCCAACTTACTCAGTGTCTAATTGTTTGGCCTTACGGGCCCTTTGACTACGTCTAGGTGGTTCCCAAAACGGTACAGCAGAACTGGAGGTGGACTCCTGCGATTTCTGCCTTCTGACTCCAGATCCCATTGGCGGCCATTTCCTGGGGCAGCCCGGCCTAGATGAGCCAGGCCGCGGCTCGGGCGACTGGGATGGATAGCTGCCAGCCTGTCCTGCCTGTTGCCCACCAGATGCACCTGGGACGGAAGTGGGGGGGGTCCGAGGTGTCGCGGTGTTTTGGGACCTCCCCTACAGGGGGACCTGGAACAGGCCCCAGCACCTCCTCCTCCCTCAGGATGCCCGATGGTCCCCGGGTCTCTACATCGGTTGGCGATGCGAACGGACCGACCATCCGCAACCCCCCCGACACCTGGCGCTGCCAGTCCTGGAGGTCCTTGCTGTTATCGACAAGGGTCTGCAGGTTTGCAGCCATGGAGCTGAGGGAGTTGGCCATCCCTGTCTATGTCTGGGAGACGCCGGCCAGCACCTGGGCAATGGAGCCGATACCCTCAGCGATGGCCTGCTGAGACTGGGTCATTGCCTGCAGAGACTGGGCCATGGCCTGCTGAGACTGGGCCAGTGCCTGCTGAGACTGGGCCATTGCCTGCTGAGACTGGGCCATTGCCTGCAGAGACTGGGCCATGGCCTGCTGAGACTGGGCCAGTGCCTGCTGAGACTGGGCCACTGCCTGCTGAGACTGGGCCATGGCCTGCTGAGACTGGGCCAGTGCCTGCTGAGACTGGGCCAGTGCCTGCTGAGACTGGGCCAGTGCCTGCTGAGACTGGGCCAGTGCCTGCTGAGACTGGGTCACTGCCTGCTGAGACTGGGCAAGTGCCTGCTGAGACTGGGCCATTGCCTGCTGAGACTGGGCCAGTGCCTGCAGAGACTGGGCCATGGCCTGCACGAAGGCCCCAGGCCTCGCATACTGCTCCCCATGTCTGATACCGTCGCACCCATTGCCTCCACTGTGGACACCACCCTTGAGTTTTCGGCCTGCGTGACATGTGTGACCGGCCCCACTCCCTGCTCCTGCATGCAGGTGGATTCCTCCACCTTCGTCTGCAGCTGCTGCAAGCCGGCCGTCACCCCCTTCGATCGTCCCTTGGTCCGTGATTGCATTGGGTCTATGGGTGGCTGTGTTAACTCCAGGAACCCGAGACCCATCTGGGTGGCAGACAGTTGCTCGCGCCGGGATGCCCTCCGACCTCCCGGCCCCTCGGCTGCTCCTGTCTCCACCTGCTGTACTGGGACGGTGGTGTTGTGCGCACCAGTTAGTGTACCAGAAGCCTCATCGCTAAAGTGCGTCAGTGTTGTGTGTGTCAGCATCCTGTGCGTCAGTGTCCTGGGCAGGTGTGTCCTGGGTAGGGGTGTCCTGGGTAGGGGTGTCATGCGTCAGCTGCGATGGGGGCCTGTTCCTGTGGCTGCCCCCCTCGTAGCTGGGTCTGGCCCGCCGACTTCGCCGCACTCGCACAAGATGGGGGCGTCGTCTCCCTGGTGCTCCGGGTCTGTCCCTGGCTCGTGGCCACCCAGGATCATCCTGCGGGCGGTCGGCATCCGCGGGGACGGGTGCCTCGATGTTTGGTCCTGCAGCTCACAATACAGCAGCATGGTTAGACACACAGGCGGGGATCGGGGCAAGGGGGATCGGGGCAAGGGGGATATGGGGGAAGGGGAGATATGGGGGAAGGGGAGATATGGGGGAAGGGGCATATGGGGGAAGGGGGTATGGGGGAAGGGGAGATATGGGGAAAGGGGGATATGGGGAAAGGGGGATATGGAGGATATAGCGGATGGGGGATCTGGGGCAGGGAATATGGGGGAAGGGGGGTATGGGGGAAGGGGGATATGGGGAAGGGGGATATGGAGGATATAGCGGATGGGGGATCTGGGGCAGGGGATATGGGGGAAGGGGAAAAGGGGGGCAGGCTGTGGGATCGCACTTGGCAGTGCGCCCCCGACCTCTGCATCCGCAACCTCCCGGTCCGCCTGCAAGTTCCACGGCCCTCTCTTCATGAACGGTGAGTGGTCGCACTTCAACTGGACCCCCTCCGGTCCTCTCACGCACCAGTTGTTGTGTGCGCGCTTCTCCTGTGGGGGGCGGGTGGGTGGCAGGGATAAAGGGCAACAGTGTTAGGCAGAGGTATACATGCGGACCAGCGGTTGTGTGTATGTTGGCAGAGGTTCACAACCCATCCTGCCAATGCAGCCTGCATGGGTGGGTGCAGACATGTCAGCTGCACCTCGGGGGGGGGGGGGGGGGGGGGGGGGGGGGGGGGGGGGGGGTTAGGTACTCACCCTGGCTGCCCTGACTAGGTCATTGACCTTCTTGTAGCACTGGGCGCCTGTCCTTGCTGTTCCAGCCACGGCGCTGACGGCCTCTGCCACCTTCCTCCATAGGCGCCGGCTTAGGCGTGGGGCGATCCTGCGGCCGTGTCCGGGGTACAGGGCCTCCCTCCTCTGCTCCACTGCGTCCAAGAGCACCTTGTTGTCCCGCTCCTGGATCCTCGGAGCTGCGCGGCGGGCGGCCATTTTGATGCGTCTCGGGGGAGGGCGGTGTCTTTTGTGCTGCGACACCGCACGGCGTGGGTCAAAAACCCCGTGCATTACTCGTTTTACTGCCACATAAGGCCTACTCGAGGATTGATTTTTTTTTATCCTGAGCAGGGGGTTGGTTTCGAGGGTAGAGGACGTGGAATACTCCGCCATTGCCATTCCAGATCATGCCCCGCACTGGGTGGACCTCGGGCTGGGGGAAGAGAGGGACCAACGTCCGCTCTGGCGCTTGGAGGTGGGGCTGCTGGCAGATGAGGAGGTGGCCGAGAGGGTTCGGGGGTGTATCGAGAGGTACCTTGAGGCCAATGACAACGGGGAGGTCCGAGTGGGGACGGTCTGGGAGGCATTGAAGGCGGTGATATGGGGGGAATTCATCTCCATCCGAACCCATAGGGAGAGGGGGGAGCAGAGGGAGAGGGAGAGACTGATAGGGTGGATAGGAGATATGCGGAGGCTCCAGAGGAGGGATTGCTGGGGGAGAGGCGTAGCCTTCAGGCCAGATTCGACCTATTGACTACCAGAAAGGCGGAAGCTCAGTGGAGGAAAGCACAGGGGTCGGTGTATGAATACGGGGAGAAGGCGAGCAGGATGCTGGCGCACCAGCTCCGGAAGCGAGACGCGGGCAGGGAGATTGGGGGAGTGACGGATAAGGCTGGGAAGGTGGTGCGGAGGGGAGTAGATGTTAATGGAGTCTTCAGAGACTTCTATGGGGAACTGTACCCCGTCGGAACCCCCGGTGGAGGGGGGTGGAATGGAGCGCTTCTTGGGACAAGCTGCGATTCCCGAGGGTGGAGGAGGAGCAGGTGGAGGGACTGGGGGCGCCGATCGAGCTGGAGGAGGTGGTTAAAGGGATAGGGAGCATGCAGTCGGGGAAGGCGCTGGGGCCGGATGGGTTTCCGGCGGAATTTTATAAAAGATATTTGGACCTGTTGGGCCCCCTGTTGGTCCGGACCTTTAACGAGGCAAGGGAGGAGGGGCTTTGCCCCCAACTATGTCACGGGCGCTGATTTCCTTGATCCTGAAGCGGGACAAGTACCCTCTGCAGTGCGGGTCACATAGGCTGATTTCGCTGCTAAACGCCGACGCTAAGCTGCTGGCAAAGATCCTGGCCACTAGAATAGAGGATTGCGTGCCCGGGGTCATTCATGAGGACCAGACGGGGTTTGTGAAGGGAAGGCAGTTGAATACAAACGTACAAAGGCTCCTCAACGTTATTATGATGCCGGCTGTGGAAGGGGAGGCGGAGATAGTGGTGGCATTAGATGCGGAGAAGGCCTTTGATAGGGTTGAGTGGGAGTATTTGTGGGAGGTGTTGGAGAGGTTTGGGTTTGGGGAGGGGTTTATCCGGTGGGTGAGGTCCTCATGAATGACCCCGGGCACGCAATCCTCTATTCTAGTGGCCAGGATCTTTGCCAGCAGCTTAGCGTCGGCGTTTAGCAGCGAAATCAGCCTATGTGACCCGCACTGCAGAGGGTACTTGTCCCGCTTCAGGATCAAGGAAATCAGCGCCCGTGACATAGTTGGGGGCAAAGCCCCTCCTCCCTTGCCTCGTTAAAGGTCCGGACCAACAGGGGGCCCAACAGGTCCAAATATCTTTTATAAAATTCCGCCGGAAACCCATCCGGCCCTGGCGCCTTCCCCGACTGCATGCTCCCTATCCCTTTAACCACCTCCTCCAGCTCGATCGGCGCCCCCAGTCCCTCCACCTGCTCCTCCTCCACCCTTCCCTTCACAAAGGTTTGGGTTTGGGGAGGGGTTTATCCGGTGGGTGAGGCTGCTCTACGAGGCCCCGATGGCGAGTGTAGCCACAAATAGGAGGAGGTCGGAGTACTTTCGGTTGTACCGGGGGACGAGACAGGGGTGCCCCCTGTCCCCCTTGCACTTCGCGTTGGCGACTGAGCCCCTGGCCATGGCATTGAGGGAGTCAGGGAACTGGAGGGGCCTGGTGCGGGGTGGGTAGGGGCATCGAGCGTCGCTGTATGCGGACGACCTGTTGCTGTATGTGGCGGACCCAGTGGGGGGGATGCCGGAGGTGATGAGGATTCTTAGTGAATTTGGGGGTTTCTCTGGGTATAAGTTGAACCTGGGTAAGAGTGAGTTGTTTGTGGTGCATCCGGGGGATCAAGAGGAGGGGATTGGTAGGCTCCCACTGAAGCAGGCAGGGAAGAGCTTCAGGTACCTAGGGGTCCAGGTGGCTGGGAGGTGGGGGGCCCTGCACAAGCTCAACCTCAGGTTGGTGGAGCAGATGGAGGAGGAGTTTAAGAGGTGGGATATGTTACCGCTGTCACTGGCGGGGAGGGTGCAGTCCGTTAAGATGACGGTGCTCCCGAGATTTTTGTTCCTGTTCCAGTGCCTCCCCATCCTTATCCCGAAGGCCTTTTTTAGGAGGGTCAACAGGAGTATCACGGGATTTGTGTGGGCGCATGGGACTCCGAGGGTGAGAAGAGTGTTCCTGGAACGGGGCAGGGATAGGAGGGGGCTGGCGTTGCCCAACCTCTGTGGTTACTATTGGGCTGCCAACGCAGCGATGGTGCGTAAGTGGGTAATGGACGAGGAAGGGGCAGCATGGAAGAGGATGGAGGCGGCGTCATGTGTGGGCACGAGCCTGGAGGTGCTGGTAATGGCGCCGTTGCCACTCCCTCCAATGAGGTATACCACGAGCCCGTTGGTGGCGAATGCCCTCAAAATTTGGGGGCAATGGAGACGGCATAGGGGAGAAATGGGGAGCTCGATGGAGGCCCCGATACGGGGGAACCATCGGTTTGTCCCAGGGAGCATTGATGGCGGATTTCTGGGCTGGCATAGGGCAGGGGTTAGGAGGTTGAGGGACCTGTTTGTCGAGGGGAGTTCGCGAGCTTGGGGGAGTTAGAGGGGACGTTTGGGCTCCCCCCGGGGAACATGTTTAGGTACATGCAGGTGAGGGCGTTTGCCAGGCAGCAGGTGGAGGGGTTCCCCTTGCTGCCCCCACGAGGGGTGCGGGATCGGTTGCTCTCGGGGGTGTGGGTTGGAGGAGGGAGGATTTCGGACATATACCGGGTGATGCAGGAGGTGGATGAGCTGAAGGGTAAATGGGAAGAGGAGCTGGGTGAGGAGATTGAGGAGGGGACGTGGGCGGATGCCCTGGAGAGAGTGAATTCCTCCTCTTCCTGTGCGAGGCTTAGCCTCATACAGTTCAAGGTGCTGCATAGGGCCCACATGACTGGGACGAGGATGAGTAGGTTTCTCGGGGGCGAAGACAGGTGTGCTAGATGCTCAGGGAGCCCAGCGAACCACGCCCATATGTTTTGGGCGTGCCCAGCGCTGGGAGAGTTTTGGAAGGGGGTAGCAAGGACGGTGTCGAGGTGGGGATTCAGGGTCAAGCCAGGCTGGGGACTCGCAATTTTTGGGGTTGCAGTGGAGCCGGGAGTGCAGGAGGCGAAAGAGGCCGGTGTTCTGGCCTTTGCGTCCCTAGTAGCCCGGCGGAGGATCTTGCTCCAATGGAAGGATGCGAGGTCCCCAAGCATGGAGGCCTGGATCAATGATATGGCGGGGTTCATTAAATTGGAGAAGGTGAAATTTGCCCTGAGGGGGATCAGTACAAGGGTTCTTTAGGCGGTGGCAGCCTTTCCTGGACTTCCTGGCGGAACGGTAGGGAAATAGGCCGGCAGCAGCAGCAACCCGGGGGGGGGGGTTTGGATCGGTGGGAGGGAGAACTGTGTACATGGGTTTGTGGGATGTGGCGGGTGTTATCTCTTTCCCTTTTGTTGTTTGGGTGTTCTTTTGTTTTTTTCTTTTGTTTGTAGTTGCTTTTAGAGTTGGGTGGGTATTGTTCTTGGGGTGTTACCGCGGTTGTTTTGTTAATAGAGTTGAGATGTTTATATTTTGTAAAAATTTCAATAAAAACTTTTTTTTTTTTAAAACTCCGTGCATCCGTGACAGGTGACGCCGTCGCAAATGGCGTCACGCCGCTGCTAGCCCATTCCCAGCTGGAGAATTTGCTCCGTTTCGGGGGGCCCAACGCCGGAGTGATTCGCGGTGTTTTTGGCGCCGGGTTTTGGCCATTGCGCCGATTATCGGAGAATCCCGCCCCAGAATTTGAATACAAATGGCAGGCACTGGAATAGAAACTCAGCTTTGTTATCCCATGCCACAAGTTCTCCCTGTCTGAAAGTTACACAATCCTACAAGTTATGGAGCTATCTCCAGTGCAAATTATTGCAATGAATCAAAAACCAGATTTAAATGCTAGTGGCAAGTACGTAAAACTAGTCAAACACACAGAAGTCCCTATTTTGCAAGGTTTGAAACCATGCAAAGGCTTAGTCTTCTGCCAATCATTTTGGGCAACACGTAATAATAATCTTTATTGTCACAAGTAGGCTTACATTAACACTGCAATAAAGTTACTGAGAAAATCCGCTAGTCACCACATTCCGGCACCTGTTCAGGTCCACAGAGGGAGAATTCAGAATGTCCAATTCACCTAACAAGCACGTCTTTCGGGACTTGTGGGAGGAAACCGGAGCACTCGGAGGAAACCCACGCAGATACAGGTAGAACGTGCAGACTCCACACAGACAGTGATCCAAGCCAGGGAATCGAACCCGGGACCCTGGAGCTGGAACAGTGCTACCGTGCTGCCCATGTAAATGGAATGTAAATTCCTTTGTGGGAATGTTTCAAACTATCAGGCTGCCTCATGATCATTCACCTGTAATCACTTACCACAGCAACAGCCTCTGTTTGTAGCATTAACTCAGGAGACAACGTAGTAAAATACGCCATATTGGTCAACACATAGACAATTGTTACTATCGGCAAGGAGATGATAATAGCCCGAGGCAAATTCCTGAGGAACAAAAAGAAAATTACTGATGGGTGAAAATTTATATTTTCATGAAAATCATATTCATCTTTTTTAGAGCAACAGGCAGGAGTCACTTATTGTATAGTTCTCACAGCGTGGCCATGAAGCACAGGCAATTATTAATCAAACAGCGCAGTTTGCATTGCACACACTACACAAGGCAAAGATCCAAGACATTAACATTCAGGAATTACATTAGTAAGCACCAGACCCACATAAACACCCAGTATAATTTTGTCGCAAACAAGAATGTTTAGCTCTTTTTGTGGAATGAATGTTTGTTTATTGGAGCTTTGAGATAACTGCCTTTATTCAATAGCTTTAAAGCCAATTATAGTTGACTGTGTTTTCTCAATCTGTTCAAAAGCTAAGCAGGCCGAGATGTTACAAATCAATTAATAGGTTGTGGAGCTGAAGGAACTGTTGTAGTAATGGGAAACATCACTGATATTCTAGGATAATTAAATTGAGCTGTAGTTAGCTTTGGTAATAAGTGCATAAGATGCTGCGCTAAACCTTTTTAAAAAAAAATCTCTACTTGGGCCGCAGCTGGAATATTGCATACAATTCTGGGTACCACCCTTCAGGAAGGGTGTCAGTGTTGGAAAGGTCACTTAGGAGGTTTAACAAAAGGACATCAGGAATGAGAGGCTCCAGTTATCAGGTGGAGAATGTAGAAGCATAGATTGTTCTTTTAAAATAACTAGCAAACGAATTATGGGACAAATAAAGAGGAACTCATTTTCATGGAAAGTTGATAAAAAAGAAAGCTCTTAAAACTTACACCAGGACTTAAACAAAGCCACAAAATTTGTATGCCCATGTTTAGGACATGCTCTAAGACACTGCTAAACTAAACTTAATTTCCTAACTAACTATAAAGAATCAGGAACATCTCACTCAAGTAAAACAAATGGCTGGCCTTCTTTAACACTTCATGGTGCAAATTGTGGCGATGTTTCACTTCATTGCCATTTGAAGTAAAATAGAAGTGTTCCAGATTTTTTAGTTTTAATGACAGTGAAACTGTCAGCTTCCACTGACATTATTCGTCTAGCACCTTCCAGTGCCTCCACAGTGCAGTTAAATGCAGAAATCCAGAGGTTGCTGAGAGTGATTTCCTGCCGCTCTATAGGGTACACTGTTGAGGTTCTCACAGACAGCAATGAATTAGAAATCAGTGACTTGATATGAAATTCCACTTTTTAGTCTCACTATAAAAACTTCTGAAAATGTTTTGCCCTGTTGAATAGGGTAACTGGATTGTTAGTGTTGCACTAAGTCATAATTACAGCTGAACAACCTCTTCAGCTGTTAAATTACAGAATGTATTTTTAGATTTGTTGACTTAGGGTCAGTTTCTAATACTGTAATACCACACAAAACCTGCTTGTTAAGATCTCTACTGCTGCTGCCAAAATTAAACTAAGGTTGGAAAATGTGAACTCCACGATGAGAAGATTGTTAGATCTTTGTGGGCCGCTTTCTTTGATGTCAGTGGCAAGCACCTTTGCTTTGCTACTGCCCACAAATTCCAGGCCAATGTTGCATTCCAAGTTTATTAGGAGGTGTAACTACGCTCAGTGCCAGTCAATTTATTGAGAAGTACAATCTGCTCAAGTACCATGTGCGGTCAAGGTCAACCTATGCTTGAAAAGCTGAAGCATTAATGTTTCCAAACGTACATACGACAAGTTTTCAAAAACCCAATAAAAAACATTTATAAAAAAAGAAAGTGCAGATGAAGAAGGTTTTGGTTACCTTTCTAGATCAATATTTTACCCGATATGGGGAATACACTTCAAAATCTTAATAAAAATATTATCCTCCCGACAGTAAACTCAATGCCACAAAACTGCCAATGCAAAATTATTTCTTAAGATTCAAAATGTTTCTAATTATCAATACCAATTATTGCAAAAAGCCAAAAGCAACTTGCATATTGCTAGGATAGAGGTTAATTGTGCTCCGTTTCTACTCATGTTTTGATCGAGTCTTTCTATTTTTGATAGGACTGTGAAACAATTGTCAAACGCAGACTTCACTGTTTTTTAAAGTTCCTCTTTGACTACCTGGCAAGAGATAAACTCAGAGTGAGAAGGTGAGCAACAACTTCATCTAAGATTTAAAGTGGCTGAAGAACATCATGATGTTTAATCCAGAAATGTTGCTGCACTCACTTAAATGGTTCGATCATTTCTTCCGTGACAAAATTCAAGTAATTCCTACAATGAAAGAAAAGTTAAATTAAACTTCAACAAACATAATTCTAACAAAATTGTGTGCATAACAGGCTAGCTTTTACAAATTTGCAGTCCCATGGTCACTTAAGCAGCACCATTCCAAACCCACAACCAAGTTTTAAGTTTAACGCCGTATTCACAGATTTCTGGAGCTGGGCTTCCCTGAAAGTTGCCAATGAAAGCAAGGCGAGAACATGATGGCAATTGGGGGAGCAAATTAAAACTACTGTCAACACTGCAATAAAGGTGGGATGGTGGCACAGAGGTTCGCACTGCTGCCTCACGTCACTGAGGGTCCGGGTTCGATCCCAGCCCTAGGTCACTGTCAGTGTGCAGTTTGCACATTCTCCCTGTATCTGCATGGGTCTCATCCCCACAACCCAAAGATGTGCAGGGTCGGTGGATTGGCCACTCTAAATTTCCTCTTCATTGGAATTTTTAAATGAACGGTTCCTTAAGTTAATGTGACGCTAATTACATATGACATCAAATAGCCTCACCAGCCACCATATGCAAAGAGGCCACTGTAGACTGCCAACACTGCTTTTCCAACATCTGTGGTTGTCCCTTCAAAGGCCCGATCAGGTTTCAAGTATGGAGTGTCTCCTGTTTGGAAGAAAACAATGCCCATGGTTACTATTGAACAATATAGTTAAGAAGAAATGAAGCTTGTTAAGAAATAATGAAGTCACTTACGAGATCCAAAATTCCTCTATTATTTTAGAGTAGGGATTTTACTTTAAATCAACAGACGTCTCTAGCATATTGAGGGGCATATTAAGGAATTTACAATCACAGAGCGATTTAACAATCAATGCGGTCTGCGCGGGCCAGCTGGCAGATGTGTTTGTGGACATCTTCGACCTCTCCCTACTCCGTTCCGAAGTCCCCACCTACTTCAAGACGACCACCATCATACAACGGTGCCAAAGAAGAACCAAGCAATGTGACTCAATGACTACCGTCCAGTGGCCCCAATATCGATCGTAATGAAGTTCTTAGACAGGTTGGTCATGAGGCACATCAACTCCATAGTCCAAGATTGGGGCAGCAGGGTAGCATGGTGGTTAGCATAAATGCTTCACAGCTCCAGGGTCCCAGGTTCGATTCCCGGCTGGGTCACTGTCTGTGTGGAGTCTGCACGTCCTCCCCCTGTGTGCGTGGGTTTCCTCCGGGTGCTCCGGTTTCCTCCCACAGTCCAAAGATGTGCGGGTTAGGTGGATTGGCCATGCTAAATTGCCCGTAGTGTCCTAATAAAAGTAAGGTTAAGGGGGGGCTTGTTTGGGTATAGGGTGGATATGTGGGCTGGAGTAGGGTGATCATGGCTCGGCACAACATTGAGGGCCGAAGGGCCTGTTCTGTGCTGTACTGTTCTATGTTCTATGCCAAAATCCACTGCAATTCACATACCGCTAAAACCGGTTCACAGCAGAGTCTTTTCTCTGGCCCTACACTCATCCCTGGAGCATCTCGAAAACAAGGACTCCGACATCAGACTCCTATTTATTAACTACAGCTCCGCCTTCAACATCATAATCTCAGCCAAGCTCATATCCCAGCTCCAAAACCTAGGACTTGGCTCCTCACTCTGCAACTGGATCCTCGACTTTCTGACTCATAGACCACAATCAGTAAGAATAAACAACAACACCTCCTCCACGATCGTCCTCAATACCGGGGCCCCGCAAGGCTGCACACTTAGCCCCCTACTATACTCCCTATACCCGCACGACTGTGTGGCAAAATTTGGCTCCAACTCCATCTACAAGTTTGCTGACGACACAACCATAGTGGGCAGGATTTCGAACAACGAAGAGTCAGACTACAGGAGGGAGATAGAGAGTGGAGTGGTGTAACAACAACAATCTCTCCCTCAATGGCAGCAAAACTAAAGCTGGTCATTGACTTCAGGAAGCAAAGTACTGTACACACCCCTGACTGCATCAACGCAGCAGAGATGGAGATGGTTGACAGCTTCAAATTCCTGCACATCACCAACCATCTGTCCTGGTCCACCCATTTTGACACTACCACCAAGAAAGCACAACCGGCCTATACTTTCTGAGGAACTAAGGAAATTCGGCATGTCCGCACTGACTCTTACCAACTTTTACAGGTGCACCATAGAAAGCATCCTATCCGGCTGCATCACAGCCTGGTATGGCAACTGCTCGGCCCAAGACCGCAAGAAACTTCAGAGAGTTGTGAACATAGCCCAATCCATCACACGGACCCGCCTTCCATCTGTTGACTCTATTGACACTTCCTGCTGCCTTAGGAAAGCGGGCAGCATAATCAAAAACCCCTCCCACCCGGCTTACTCACTCTTCCAACTTCTTCCATCGGGCAGGAGATACAAAAGTCTGAGAACACGCACAAACAGATTCAAAAACAGCTTTTTTTCCGCTGTTACCAGACTCCTAGACAGGGCCGGCCCAAGGCACCGGCAACTCGGGCAGTCGCCCGGGGCGCCATGTGTTAGGGGGCGCCAGAGACTCGGGTCCCGCGCATGCGCAGTTGGGCCGGTGCCAACCAGCGCATGCGCAGTGGCCGCCCTCCCCCAGGGCGACCCCCCCGCCCGCCCGCCCCCCCTTCCGTCCGCCCGCCCCTCCACCCCCCTTCCGTCCGCCCCCCCCCCCCCCTTCCGTCCGCCCGCCCCCCCCCTTCCGTCCGCCCTCGCCCCCCCCCCCTCCGCCGCCGCCTCGGCCCCCCCCCCCCCCCCCCCCCCCCCCCGCCGAGAATGAAGATATTCATTGAAGATCTGCACAGTGTGTGCGAGGTACGGAGTCCCGTTTCAACACTCACCCAAACACCTAATGTGTTCTGTGGGTGGTCAGGAAATCTGCACAAAGAGTGAGAATCAAGTGGCGTGGATGTCCTGGGATCTGGTCAGTCTATCAGGAAGAATCTGGGATCAGGTCAGTAATTGAGGCTGGGGGTGGTTGGCAGGGTGTCTGGGTCGGAGTGTTGAAGAAGGGGCTCAATAACATGGCAGGAGGTGATCATTAACGATGAGATGGGGTCAGTGTAATGTGGAGAGGATCAGCTTAAAGGGGTAAGAGTCAGTGTAAGGGTAGGAGGGGGTGGTGTTTGGTGTCTAGGACCAGTAAGTGTAATTGGTGGAGGGGCCAGTCATTGTATTGTGGGAGGGTTAGGATCAGTTGGGATGAACTGTGCATGAGGAGCTGATAGGACTGGTTAAAGTGCAATTTAGTTCGTTTCCTCTATCTAACCCCTGCCTCGGCCCCCCCCCCCCCCGCCTCGGCCCCGCCCGCCCCCGCCTCGGCCCCGCCTGCCTCGGCCCCGCCCCGGCCCCGCCCGCCTCCCCCCCCGCCTCGGCCCCCCCCCCGCTCCCCCGCCCGCCTCGGCCCCGCCCCCCCGCCCGCCTCGGCCCCCCCCCCCGCCTCCCCCCCCCCCCCCCCCCCCCCCCCCGAAGGGCGCCGAAGTTCAGCTTGCCCGGGGCGCCAGCAACCCTAGGGCCGGCGCTGCTCCTAGATGACCCTCTCATGGATTGATCTGATTAATACTACACTCCTGTATGCTTCACCCGAAGCTGGTGCATATGTATTTACATTGTGTACCTTGTGTTGCCCTATTACGTATTTTATTTTCATGTACTAAAATGATCTGTTTGAGCTGCACGCCGAAAAGTACTTTTCACTGTCCCTCGGTATACGTAACAATAAACAAATCCAATCCAATCCAATAGTAAAAGGGTGGTTTAACTCTACAACATGTGTCTTCTGTCACTGACAGGTGCCCTGCCAAAAGGTCAGTCTGACCGAGACTTGGCTTCCAGTTTGCCAGGAAGCACTCTGGAGCAGGTCAGGTTGATCCAAAAACCCAGTGCAGTGTGCTAAATATTGAATGTACAGATAAAGGAACCAGCTGATGTTGGCTGTGGCTTGGGAGGTCACCAAGTACAGATAATTAATCTAATGTTTTGAGACCTAGGTTTAATAAACATCTGAGGACATCCTTGAGCAACTGGATTATTTCAAATGACAAATTAACAATAAAAACAATTGTACACAAGCTAACCAATTTAAAATATCGTAAAATATTTTAAATAGAAATATTACCATTAACTGTACTTTGAACTTACTGGTGAATGAGTAAAAGGCAGGCTCAATTCGTCAATATTTTTGGATAAAGTTATTTACTAACTTGCTTTGTGTAGTTTTAAACTTTTTCGCTTCCTGTCCTTTCCTAAATGATATCCATTTACCATCCCTTTTCCTAACTGTTGATCAGTTGTTTTTAAAACAAAGCATTAGTGAAGAGGTGGATGTGCATCACCAGAGACGTCTCTCGCACGGGGAGGATTTGCTGTAACATGCTTCAATCAGATCCAAAGCAGTGGGGATTTTTCAGGGGCACAGGCAAATTAAGTACAAAAATACTCCTTTGCTAATGTCGGCCATTGCAATCAATGGAAAGCCAAGAAAATCAGGGAGAAAAAAATCCACGTTTTAAAAACAATCAGGCTGGGAGAAAGAAACAAAGGAAAGCGATCAAATTAAGTCGTTCAAGAACAAGAAAATATGAAAATAGCAGCATAATTTGAAGCACTAAACACAGCGCTAAAAACTATTCAGGGTTAATATCAACTGAAACATTGACAGCACCTTCCAAACCCTCAACCACCTTGAAGGAAAAGGGCGGCAGATGCATGGAACTACCGCCCCCGGCAAGTTCCCCTCCAAGTCACATACCATCTTGACTTGGTACCAAATCGCCTTTCCTTCATTGTCGCAGTGTCAAGATCCTGGTACTCCCTTTCTAATGGCACTGTGGATGTATTTACACTACATGGATTGCAGCAGTTTAAGGAGGCAGCTCAATTAAGGATGGGCAAGAAATGACCCAACTTCCATCACCCACATCCCATGAATGAATGCACAAAAAAAACAATCCTCCAGTCTGTGGAGCAGCACAGTGGTTAGCACTGCTGCCTCACAGCTCCAGGGACCCAGGTTTGATTCTGACCTTGGGTGACTGTGTGGAGTTTGCACATTCTCCCCCTGTCTGCATCGGTTTCTTCCCACAATCCCAAGATGTGCAGGTTAGATGAATTGGCCATACTAAATTGCCCTTAGTGTCCAAAGGTTATGTGGGGTTATGGGGATAGGGCGGGGGTGGGCCTAGGTCGGGTGCTCTTTTGGAACGTCGATGCAGACTCAATGGGCCGAATGGCTTCCTCCGGCATTGTAGGGATTCAATAATTCCATGATTCCACGAATGTTAATGCATTTTCCAACTTTTCTTTGACACAATTACTATCGGCGGAATTTACCGGCTATTCACGCTGGCGTGATATTCTGGTCCCACCGACGGCACACCCCTGCCTCGGGTTTACCAGCGGCAAGGGGTGCATTCAACGGGAAATTCCACCGACAATGGCTGGATCAGAAAATCACACTGGCATGCCACCTCCACCGCCAAAAAACACACGGCGGGTTGCTTGGTAAATCCTGCCCGATATGTTAAATCAACATTAATGTAGAACTGTACCATCGATAAGAACACGAGGCACAGGAGCAGTCGTACACTCCATGTCTGTTCCATCATTCAACACAATCATGGATGATATCTCAGCCTCACTTTCCTGATATCATAACCCGATATTACATTTATAACCCGTTATGAAAAATGCAAAATTGGAAAAGTGAATTATTTTATGACTAAAATAAAATTATTTGTTGTCCATGTACCAACGCACTGCAGCTTTCTTAAATGTTCTTTTACTAATACCACTGCTTCTATGAGATGCTTCCTTGGTGGATTCAGTGTAGCTGATGGCCTCATAGCTCATGTGAAATACTTTTGAGGCACACCCATTTGGCCACCTGCAAGAGCTCCGGCTTTAGAGGACTTGGCTACTGCCAAGGCAATGTTGTTCAGCTGACTTTCGGACACTTTGACGGATTATTAGATTTTGAGGGTAGGATGTGCCACAAGATCTGCCACAGAGCTATTGCTCATCACTCTCGCTAATCTTCGCAGTCTTTGGGAAATTAGTGAAGCACATGAAGCCCTTATCTGTGCAGTCCATTGCCTATCCAGGTTATGCAGATGTTGGAACTAAGAGTCTGAATGACTGCAGTTTGAACTACCAATAATCTACACAAGCTGATGCAACAGATTCCTGGAGCCCAATTTTACACCAGCAAAACACTTCTACGGACTTTTAAAGAGCTGATGCTAACTAGTTACATTCATTTTATTTATTTTTTCCCCAATTAAGGGGCAATTTAGCGTGGCCAATCCACCTATCCCGCACATAATTTGGGTTTGTCGGGGGTCATAGAACATAGAACATACAGTGCAGAAGGAGGCCATTCGGCCCATCGAGTCTGCACCGACCCACTTACGCCCTATCCCCGTAACCCAATAACCGCTCCTAAGCTTTTTCTGGTCACTAAGGGCAATTTATCATGGCCAATCCACCGAACCTGTACGTCTTTGGATTGTGGGAGGAAACCTGAGCGCCCGGAGGAAACCCACGCAGGCACGGGGAGAATGTGCAAACTCCGCACAGACAGTGACCCAGCTGGGAATCGAACCTAGGATCCTGCCACTGTGAAGCCACGGTTCTAATCACTTGTGTTACCGTGCTGCCTGATGATGCCCGTGCAGACATGGGGAGAATGTGCACACTCCTTATGGACAGCGACTTGGGGCTGCGATCGAACCCGGGTCCTCGGTGCCATGAGGCAGCAATGCTAATCACTGCACAACCATGCCACTCTGCGGGAAGGGAGAATCCCGCCGCTGACGGGACCACGCCGGAAAACAAGGACAGAGAATCCTGCCATGGTACAGCAACTCATGGGCTGGCTTTCCAAGAGGCTGTATGATTACATTGTGTTGAAAAGAGCTCTCTTATCAAGGCCGTAGCCCATGTTTAGCATTTATGTCCTCTTCCACAGAGCTTGGAACAAAACTTGCCTCCAATGAGTTGTTTCTTGGGGGTCCTTTCCACTACTTCCCATTTTTAGCTGTGCTGACTGCTCGAGTACTTCGCCAAGTGATGTAGACCCTCTAACTCATCACTCTAAACTCTCACCATCAGCCCCCATTGAGAAGTTAGTCTCTGTGCTGGTGCTTGAGAGGGATGAAATGTGTCACTGTGCTTTTTCTGTAGGGTAATGCTCCTTCAAATCTCCAGAATTGGGGAAGGGACAGGAGCTAGTGCAGACCGACAGTCTGCACAATAGGAGATGATGATAGCTTCACTGTGCAGCTTTAGGTTGGGAAGCTGCTTGAACAGAGGATTGCTGGAGGTCAATGCAAGGATGAAATGATAGCCAGGCAGCTTTCTCAGTGCCAACACCCCCCCCCCACCCCCCCAGCCCCACCCTTTCTGACACTCTGCTCTGGATGGCCTTATCATTTCCAGAGTTGCCTGTCTCATCTGCGAAAGAGCCTAAATGCAAAATAACTTCTCTTGTATTTCGAGATAATTCATTCCCCCGAAAGTGAGAGCTAGTGAGTGGTTCTGGAAAAGAGATGTCCAAATGTAGGGGCGCCTCATCATTTAGTGTGAATGCTGTGAGGGAGAAAAAGCAAGGTGCAGGCAAAATAGAGAGCTATTCAATAGAAAGAATAAGATTGGGCTGTGAAGAATTACAAGCAACCATCAGAGCAGATTATTGTTTGCTATTTGTTATCTTGTGAGAACAGAATGCTCTTACTGCCTCTGTGAAGTCAGTGAGCAACGGGAGAGTATATGTGATTAGGGAAAAAAGGAATAGTAGCAGACTGTCCATTTGTGCTTGGAGGAGAGAAGGTAATGAAGAGAACATAGCACATACAGTGCAGAAGGAGGCCATTCGACCCATCGAGTCTGCACCGACCCACTCAAGCCCTCACTTCCACCCTATCCCCGTAACCCAATTACCCCTCCCAACCTTTTTTGGTCACTCAGGGCAATTTAGCGTCGCCAATCCACCTAACCTGCATGTCTTTGGACTGTGGGAGGAAACCGGAGCACCTGGAGGAAACACACGCAGACACGGGGAGAACGTGCAAACTCCGCACAGACAGTGACCCAGCTGGGACCCTGGCACTGTGAAGCACAGTGCTATCCACTTGTGCTACCGTGCTGCCCCAGGGGATGGAAGTGTTTGGAATGCGAGGGCAGAGAGAGTGCTGGGCAGATAACTGTTGTAGCCAGGCATACCGCAGAGAAGTGGAGGGATAAGAACCTGGATTGAAGCTCACTGCTCTGGTCAATTATGGAAGCATGCCCTTCATCAAACTGGGGTCCCAGGGTCTAAGGGTTAACTACCACTGTGATTTATTTCCCAGCATGCTGCAAGGTCAGCTTCTTTGCATTAGACATTCCTCCACCTCCTCAAAGAAGGCCTCAACAGACGTGTCTGAGAATCTGGCAATTTGCGAGCACACTAGGAGCTACATATATTCACACTCAGAGACCTGTCCTTCGCAGACAGAAATAATATGTTCCTGCACTGCGCCTTTTTCAACGAAACAAAAGTTTGGGGGATCAGCTATTCCCTGGCTCATTCCCCATGATTTGCCTTTACTGGAAGGGACCTGCCTGGTTTGAATTTAAACAAAAGCTTGCCACTTAATTGCTGCTTGGGGCATTCCCATGGCAACACCTCAACCAATCAGCACTCATTGCTCATGCATTATAATTTGCTGTTGTCGTTACAAATTCAGTCCTGATCAGTGCAACAGAAATAGTTTCAACTGCTGTCTTTTTCTTTCAGCAATAAAAAGTGTATTCATTTGTTAAATAGCATTCAGGAAACTCTGTCCTATAGGTATGTTTGCCCATTGCTGACATGATCAGATGGGCAACCCCACCTATCAAAGAGTAATCCGGCCTAGCGAGACTGAGGCACTAAATTGGGTAGATCTGGCCCAGAAACTCTAATGCGTGATTATCCTGTACCCGTCCAGGGTAACATAGGCACATACCAACCTCATGGTATGAAATGAAATGAAATGAAATGAAAATCGCTTATTGTCACGAGTAGGCTTCAATGAAGTTACTGTGAAAAGCCCCTAGTCGCCACATTCCGGCGCCTGTCCGGGGAGGCTGGTACGGGAATAGAACCGTGCTGCTGGCCTGCTTTAAAAGCTAGCGATTTAGCCTGGTGAGCTAAACCAGCCCCGTGTACAAGTGTGTGCATGTGCCACAGACAGTGGGCGCGATTCTCCGCTCCCCAAGCTGGGTGGGAGAATCGCGGGAGGGCCCCCCGACAAATTTGGCGCCCCCGCCACGCTCGGAAGAATCGCCGCTCGCCGTTTTTCGCGGGGTGGCAGAGGGGAAAGACGGCCACCGCGCATGCGCGGGTTCGTGCCGTCAGCGTCATGACGTCAGCCGCGCATGCGCGGGTTGGAGCCGGCCAACCTGTGCATGCGCGGCTGACGTCATTAGGCGCGCCGGCCGCGTCATTCTTGGCGCGACGTCCCCGCGGCCGAGAGTTACGGAGCACCGCTCCTAGACCCGCCGGGAGGGGAGAATAGGGGACGAGGAGCGGCCTCCGAGGCTGTCGTGAAACTCGGCCGAGTTCACGACGGCCCTCCCGATTTTTCCCGGGAGCGGAGAATTCCCCCCACTATTTTGGAACTGTTCGAAGCAAAGAAAGACCAAAGAACAAAGAAAAATGTGTTTTTCTTTGCACAGAAACGGGCCCTTTGGCCCTCCAAGCCTGCGCCGATCCAGATCCTCTATCTAAAACTGTCGCCTATTTTCTAAGGATCTGTATCCCTCTGCTCCCTGCCCATTCATGTATCTTAAATGACGCTATCATGCCCGCCTCTACCACCTTAGACGGCAATGCGTTCCAGGCTCTCACCACCTTCTGCGTAAAGAACTTTCCACGTGTATCTCCTTGAAACTTTTTCCCTCTCACCTTGAACTCGTGACCTCTAGTAATTGAGTCCCCCACTCTGGGAAAAAGCTTCTTGCTATCCTCTCATGATTTTGTAGACCTCAATGAGGTCCCCCCTCAACCTCCGTCTTTCTCATGAAAATAATCCTAATCTATTCAACCTCTCTTCATAGCTAGTGCCCTCCATACCAGGCAACATCCTGGTGAACCTCCTCTGCACCTTCTCCAAAGCATCCACATCCTTTTGGTAATGTGGCGACCAGAACTGTACGCAGTATTCCAAATGTGGCTGAACCAAAGTCTTATACAACTGTAACATGACCTGCCAACTCTTGTACTCAATACCACTTCCGATGAAGGAAAGCATGCCGTATGCCTTCTTGACCACTCTATCGACGTGCGCAGCCACCTTCAGGGTACAATGGACCTGAACACCCAGATCTCTCTGTACATCAATTTTCCCCAGGGCTTTTTCATTTACCGTATCGTTCGCTCTTGCATTGGATCTTCCAAAATGCATCACCTCGCATTTGCCCGGATTGAACTCCATCTGCCATTTCTCCGCCTAACTCTCCAATCTATCTCTATTCTGCTGTATTCTCTGACAGTCCCCTTCACTATCTGCTACTCCACCAATCTAAGTGTCATCTGCAAACTTGCTAATCAGACCACCTATACCTTCCTCCAGATCATTTATGTATATCACAAACAACAGTGATCCCAGCACGGATCCCTGTGGATCATCACTGGTCACAGTTCTCCATTTTGAGAAACTCCCTTCCACTACTACTCTGTCTCCTGTTGCCCAGCCAGTTCTTTATCCATCTAGCTAGTACACTCTGGACCCCATGAGACTTCACTTTCTCCATCAGCCGACCATGGGGAACCTTATCAAACGCCTTACTGAAGTCCATGTAAATGACATCTACAGCCCTTCCCTCATCAATCAACTTTGTCACTTCCTCAAAGAATTCTATTAAGTTGGGAACACATGACCTTCCCTGCACAAAACCATGTTGCCTATCACTAATAAGCCCATTTTCTTCCAATTGGGAATAGATCCTATCCCTCAGTATCTTCTCCAGCACCTTCCCTACCACTGACGTCAGGCTCACCGGTCTATAATTACCTGGATTATCCCTGCTACCCTTCTTAAACAAGGGGACAACATTAGCAATTCTCCAGTCCTCCGGTACCTCACCAGTGTTCAAGGATGCTGCAAAGATATCTGTTAAGGCCCCAGCTATTTCCTCTCTCACTTCCCTCAGTAACCTGGGATAGATACCATCTGGACCTGGGAACTTGTCCACCTTAATGCCTTTTAGAATACCCAGCACATCCTCCCTCCTTATGCCGACTTGACCTAGAGTAATCAAACATCTATCCCTAACCTCAACATCCGTCATGTCCTCTCCTCGGTGAATACCGATGCAAAGTACTCGTTAGGAATCTCACCCATTTTCTCTGACTCCACGCATAACTTTCCTCCTTTGTCCTTGAGTGGCCAACCCTTTCTCTAGTTACCCTCTTGCTCCTCATATATGAATAAAAGGCTTTGGGATTTACCTTAACCCCTGTTTGCTAAAGATATTTCATGACCCCTTTTAGCCCTCTTGATTCCTCGTTTCAGATTGGTCCTACATTCCCGATATTCTTCCAAAGCTTTGTCTGTCTTCAGTCGCCTAGACCTTATGTATGCTTCCTTTTTCCTCTTAGCTAGTCTCACAATTTCACCTGTCATCCATGGTTCCCTAATCTTGCCATTTCTATCCCTCATTTTCACAGGGACATGTCTGTCCTGCACTCTAATCAACCCCTCTTTAAAAGCCTCCCACATATCAAATGTGGATTTATCTTCAAACAGCTGCTCCCAATCCAATTTCCCCAGCTCTTGCCGAATTTTGGCATAGTTGGCCTTCCCCCAATTTAGCACTCTTCCTTTAGGACCACTCTCATCTTTGTCCATGAGTATTCTAAAACATACAGAATTGTGATCACTATTCCCAAAGTAATCTCCAACTGAAACTTCAAACACCTGGCCGGGCTCATTCCCAACACCAGGTCCAGTATGGCCCCTTCCCGAGTTGGACTATTTACATACTGCTCTAGAAAGCCCTCCTGGATGCTCCTTACAAATTCTGCTCCATCTAGACCTCTAACACTAAGTATATCCCAGTCAATTTGGGAAAATTAAAATCTCCTATCACCACCTCCCTGTTGCTCCTACATCTTTCCATAATCTGTTTACATATTTGTACCTCTATCTCACGCTCGCTGTTGGGAGGTCTGTAGTACAGCCCCAACATTGTTACCGCACCCTTCCTATTTCTGAGCTCTGTCCATATCGCCTCACTGCTCGAGTCCTCCATAGAGCCCTCCTTCAGCACAGCTGTGATATCCTCTCTGACTAGTAATGCAACTCCTCCACCCCTTTTACCTCCCTCTCTATCCCGCCTGATGCATCGGTATCTTGGGATATTTAGTTGCCAATCATGCCCTTCCCTCGACCAAGTCTCAGTAATAGCAACAACATCATACTCCCAGGTACTAATCCAAGCCCTAAGTTCATCTGCCTTACCTGCTACACTTCTTGCATTAAAACAAATGCACCTCAGACCACCAGTCCCTTTGCTTTCATCATCTGCTCCCTGCCTACTCTTCCCCTTAGTCACGCTGACTTCATGATGTAGTTCCTTACAGGCATTAGTTACTACCTCCTTACTGTCCACTAACCTCCTCATTTGGTTCCCATCCCCTGCCACATTAGTTTAAACCCTCCCCAACAGCCTTAGCAAAAGCAACACAAAGGACATTGGTTCCAGTCCGGCACAGGTGCAGACCGTCCAATTTGTAGTAGTTCCACCTCCCCCAGAACCGGTCCCAATGTCCCAAAAATCTGAACCCCTCCCTCCTGCACCATCTCTCAAGCCACGCATTCATCCTGCCTATTCTTTCATTTCTACTCTACCACGTGGCACTGGTAGCAATCCTGAGGATTACTACCTCTGAGGTCCGACTTTTTAACTTGGCTCCTAACTCCCTAAATTCTGTTTGTAGGACCTCCTCCTGTTCTTTTACCTGTATCATTGGTGCCTATATGCACAACGACAACTGGCTGTTCACCCTCCCCCTTCAGAATGTTGTGCAGCCTATCTGAGACATCCCTGACCCTTCCACCTGGGAGGCAACATAGCATTCGGGAGTCTTGTTTTCGACCACAGAACCACCTATCTATTCCCCTTACAATTGAATCTCCTATGACTATAGCCCTTCCATTCTTTTTCCCGCCCTTCTGTGCAGCAGAGCCAACCATGGTGCCATGAACTTGGATACTGCTGCCTTCCTCTGGTGAGTCATCTCCCCCAACAGTATCCAAAACGGTATACCTGTTTTGGAGGGAGATGACCGCAGGGCACACCTGCAACTGCCTTCCTGCTTTTTCTCTGCCATTTGGTCACCCATTCCTTTCTCCCTCAGCAATCCTAATCTGCAGTGTGACCAATTCGCTAAACGTACTATCCACTACCTCCTCAGCATCGTGGATGCTCCAAAGTGAGTCCATCCGCAGCTCCAGGGCCGTCAAGCGGTCTAACAGGAGCTGCAGCTGGACACACTTCCCACGCGTGAAGGAGACAGGGACATCAGCCATGTCCCTGAGCTCCCACATTGGGCAAGAGGAACATAACACGGGTCTGAGATCTGCTGCCATTTTTAATCTTAACCTTAACTTAGTCCAACTATAATATCAAATAATAGATAAATGAAAAAGGAAAAAAAAGAAAAATTATTACCAATCACACGATAAAAAGAAATAGAAATAGAAAAACCTTACCTTATCAACACACCACAGTCTCTTTTTTTTGGTTAGAGGAGGAGGGCGGGTGGGAGACACTACACGTGTAGTGTCTCGGGTTCAGCCACTGCCCAAATATATCAGTTCACTCACCTTCCCAGAGCGCCATTCGACCGCTCCCACTCTGCTCCTCTCTCTCACCGCTCCTGTAAGCTAAGTTTTTAAAATGGGAAACTTACCTTCCCGACAGCCCCCGGTTACTGCTCTCGCTGCTACCACTGAAAAACTGAAACAATCGAAGCACCCAAAAAATATGTATGACCAAGCCCAATTTCACACCCACTAAACTCTTCCACAAACCTTTTAAACAGCTGATCCCAACCACTTAAGGCGACACTGTAGCACACCTGGTTAGCACTGTTGCTTCACAGCGGCAGGGTCTCAGGTTCGATTCCCAGCATGGGTCACTCTGCACGCTCTCCCTGTGTCTACGTGGGTTTCCTCCGGATGCTCCGGTTTCCTCTCACAAGTCCCGAAAGACGTGCTTGTTAGGTAATTTGGACATTCTGAATTCTCCCTCTGTGTACCCGAACAGGTGCCGGAATGTGGTGACTAGGGGATTTTCACAGTAACTTCATTGCAGTGTTAATGTAAGCCCACTTGTGACAATAATGATTATTATATCATTATTGATTTCTCCCTACCCACTCGATCAAGATTCCTCATAATTTTGAAAACCTCTATCACATCAACTTCTCTGGCTTCCCCAAGTTTTCAAAATGTATTTAAAATGGCTTTTGGCACACCCAGGATCGGGCGATCCAGAAGGTGGAGAAGGCGCTGGCTGAGCAGGAGGAGCATCAGACTGCGGTGGAGCTGGAGGTGGGGATGCTGAGGGACCAGCAGAAAAAGCTGCTGGAGAAGGTGGAGGACCTAGAGAATAGGTGCCGCTGGCAGAACCTAAGAAGTGTTGGGCTCCCGGAGGGGTCCGAAGGAACGGACGCTGGGGCATACGTCGCAGGCATATTTGAGAAGCTGCTGGGGGATGGGGCATTCTCCCAGCCCTTTTGAGCTGTATAGGGCGTTAGGGTTGAATGTTCTGCTGACGAGGGAGGGACTTGGGCTGAGGGACAGAGAGGAGGTTGGGGGCGGGGGTTGCCTGAGGATGGACCGGTGGAGGCACGGTTCGCGGCCTGCAGGCGGTCCTAAAAAAGGGGGATGACTGATCGGCGGGGGGGACAATGAGCCCCCCAACTAGGCTGATCACCTGGAACGTTAGATGGTTAAATGAGCCGGTCAAAAGGGCACGTGTGTTCGCGCATCTTAGGGGATTGAAGGCAGACGTGGTGTTGTTGCAGGAGACGCACCTTAAGATAACGGACCAGGTTAGACTGAGAAAAGGCTGGATCAGCCACGTGTTTCATTCGGGACTAGATTCAAAGACTAGAGGGGTCGCGATCCTGATCAATAAACGGGTGGTGTTGGAGGTGGGTAGAATAGTCTCGGATGTGGTAGGCTGGTACATTATGGTCAGTGGAAAACTGGAGGGGGTGCAGGTGCTATTAGTAAATGTGTATGCGCCAAATTGGGATGATGTGGAGTTTATAAAGAGGATGCTGGGAAAGGTACCGAACCTGGAACCACACAGGTTGGTGATGGGAGGGGACTTCAACACAGTTATGGACCCTGGCTTAGACTGGTCAAGCTCCAAAACGGGCGGGGGGGGGGGGGGGGGGGGGGGGGGGGGGGGGTGGATCCATGGAGGTTTGGGCAGCCGAGGGTGAAGGAGTTCTCTTTCTATTCACACGTGCATAAAGTGTACTCCCGAATTGATCTCTTTATTTTGAGCAGGGCCTTTCTGGCTGGGGTAGTGGACACGGGGTATTCGTCAATTACAATCTCAGACCATGCACCACACTGGGTTGACCTGCAGGTTAGCAAAGACATTAACCAGCGCCCGCAGTGGAGGTTGGATGTGGGATGCTTGGCGGATGAAAGGGTGTGCGAGCAGCTGAGGAAATGTATTCGGGGCTACCTGCAGGTCAATGACACGGGGGAAATTTCAGCAGCGGTGGTTTGGGAAGTACTGAAGGCGGTAGTGAGGGTGGAGCTGATCTCGATCCGGGCTCATAGGGAGAAGGAGGACAGGGCAGAGACGGACAGACTGGTAAAGAAGATATTACAGATTGATAGGAGATATGCGGAGACCCCCAGAGGCAGGATTTCTGAGGGAACGGCGGAGGTTGCAGACAGAGTTTAGCTTGCTGGCCACAGGGATGGAGCAGCTGAGAAAGGCGAGGGGGACAATCTATGAACGTGGAGAGAAGGCCAGCAGAATGCTTGCACAGCAGCTTGGGAAGAGGGAGGCAGCGATGGAGATAGGGAAAGTAAAGGATGGAGATGGGAACCTGATTGGTGATTCAGTAGGGGCGAATAAGGCATTTATGGATTTCTACAGCAGGCTGTACAGGTCGGAACCCCCTCCAGGGCCGGAGGGGATGAGGCACTTCTTGGAGGGGCTGAATTTCCCAACGGTGGACAGGGAGCGGGTTAAAGGTCTGGGGCCCCAATTGGGCTGGAAAAGATAGTGGAGGGCTTGAAGCCCATGCAGGCGGGTAAGGCCCCGGGTCCGGACAGGTACCCAGTGGAGTTTTATAAAAAGTTCTCGGGGATATTGGGTCCGGTGTTGTTGAGGATGTTCAATGAGGCAAGGGAAGGGGTGCTGCCCCCGATGATGTCACAGGCAACAATTTCGCTGATTCTTAAGCGGGACAAGAACCTGGAGCTGTGTGGGTCCCACAGGCCGATCTCCCTGTTGAATGTAGATGCCAAGTTGCTGGCCAAAATCTTGTCCTCCAGGATCGAGGACTGTGTTCTGGATGTTATTGGGGAGGACCAGACGGGGTTTGTTAAGGGCAGGCAGTTGGTGGCCAATGTAAGAAGGCTGTTGAATGTGATCATGGTGCCCCCGGAAGGTAGGGAGGTGGAGTGAGTGATCGCAATGGATGCAGAAAAGGCTTTTGATTGGGTAGAATGGGATTATCTGTGGGAGATGCTGGGACGGTTCGGATTCAGGCAGGGCTTTATTGACTGGGTCAGATTACTGTATCAGGCTCTTGTGGCAAGTGTACAGACGAACAGGACAACTTCGGACTATTTTAGACTTTTAGACTGCATCGGGGAACGAGACAGGGATGCCCCCTCTCCCCACTGCTGTTTGCGCTGGCTATAGAGCCGTTGGCAATTGCTCTGAGAACTTCAAGGGGCTGGAGGACGGGGTTTCGCTCCGTGTGTATGATCTGCTTCTGTACGTTTCAGACCCAGTAGAGGGGACAGAAGAAATCATTAAGATTTTAGGAGAATTTGGCCGGTTTTCAGGGAATAAGCTAAATATGGAAAAGAGCGAGATATTTGTAGTTCAGGCGAGGGGACATGAGGGGCGACTGGGAAAGCTGCCGTTTAGGTTAGTAAAGGGAAGCTTTAGGTATCTGGGCATCCAGGTGGCGCGGGAATGGGACCGGCTGCATGAATTGAATCTGGCCCGGATAGTGGACCAAATGAAGGACGATTTTCGGAGATGGGACGCGCTTCCGTTGTCTCTGGCCGGGAGGGTGCAAACGGTGAAAATGAAGGTCCTCCGGAGATTCCTATTTGTATTTCAATGTCTCCCCATCTTTATTCCGCGGTCCTTTTTTAAGCGGGTCAACAGAGTGATCAGAGTTTGGGCGGGCAAGACCCCACGAGTAAGGAAGGTAATGCTTGAGCGGAGTCGGGGAGAGGGCGGGCTAGCGCTGCCAAATTTTAGCAACTATTACTGGGCGGCTCATATAGCCATGATCAGGAAGTGGGTGGTGGGGGAGGGGTCGTCATGGGAGCGTATTGAGGCGGCTTCTTGTAAGGGCACCAGTCTGGGGGCGTTGGTAACTGCGCTTCTGCCGTTCCCGCCGGCACGGTACTCCACCAGATCCGTGGTGGTGGCGGCCCTGAGAGTTGGGGCCAGTGGAGGCGGCATGTGGGAGCAGTGGGAGCATCGGTCTGGGTCCCAATTTGTGATAATCACCGGTTTGCCCTGGGGAATATGGACGGGGGGTTCAGGTTATGGCGGAGAGCGGGGATTGAGAGGATGGGGGATATATTTATAGAGGGGAGCTTTCCAAATATGAGGCCGTTGGAGGAAAAGTTTGGGCTGGCGAGGGGAAACAAATTGGGGTATCTGCAGGTGCGGGACTTCCTTCGTAAACAGGTGTCAACCTTCCCACTCCTATCACTGAGGGGGATTCAGGACAGGGTAATTTCCAGAGGGTGGGTCGGGGAGGGGAGCGTTTCAGACATCTCTAAGGAGCTTAAGGGTCGGAGGAGACGCAGACCGAGGAGCTGAAGCACAAGTGGGAGGAGGAGCTGGGAGGTTGAGATAGAGGATGGTCTATGGGCAGACGTGTTGAGTGGAGTCAACATGTCTGCAACAGGTGCCAGGCTCAGCCTGATACAATTTAAGGTTGTGCACCGGGCTCACGTGACAGTGGCCCGGATGAGCAGTTTCTTTGGGGTGGAAGACAGATGCACAAAATGCTCGGGAGGACCAGCGAACCATATCCACATGTTTGGGACACGTCCAAAGCTTCAGGGATTTTGACAGGGGTTTGCGGACGTCATGTCCACGGTGTTAAAAACAAGGATGGCGCTGAGTCCAGAGGTGGCGATTTTCAGGGTGTCAGAAGACCCGGGAATCCAGGAGGAGAAAGAGGCAGACGTTCTGGCCTTTGCTTCCCTGGTAGCCCGGAGACGGATCCTATTAGCTTGGAGGGACTCAAAGCCCCTGAAGTTGGAGACCTGGCTATCGGACATGGCTAGATTTCTCTATATGGAGAAAATTAAGTTCACCTTGAGGTTCACTGTTCGGGTTTACCCGGAGATGGCAACCGTTCGTCGAATTCTTTGAGGAAAATTAATCGTCAGCAGACTGGTGATGGGGCATCTGGCGCCCGCTTCACGAATGCAGCGACCAGGTATGGTTGCTGCCGTGGTGAAACGGGCGTGAAGCGCCGGCCGCTCGGCCCATCGGGCTCGGAGAATCGGCGTTCGCCGTGAAAAATGGCGAGCGGCGATTTTTCTGAGCCGGGGGGGGGGGGGGGGGGGGGATAGCTGGGGGCGCCAGGGGGTCGTAAAAATTGTCGGGAAGCCCTGCCACGATTCTCCCACGCCTCGTGGGGAGCGGAGAATTCCGCCCTATGTTTATGGTTTCATGTATATTATTTTGTTTTTGTTACTATACCAAAAATACCTCAATAAAATGTTGATTAAAAACAATGGCTTTTGGCCTAATTAACCCCGTCTCAAAATAACAATTTACTCCAAATTGGGCAGCACGGTAGCACAAGTGGATAGCACTGTGGCTTCACAGCGCCAGGGTCCCAGGTTCGATTCCCCGCTGGGTCACTGTCTGTGCGGAGTCTGCACGTTCTCCCCGTATCTGCATGGGTGCTCCGGTTTCCTCCCATAGTCCAAAGGTGTGCAGGTTAGGTGGATTGGCCATGATAAATTGCCCTTAGTGTCCAAAAAGGTTAGATGGGTTATTGGAATTGGGTGGAAATGAGGGCTTAAGTGGGTAGGTGCAGACTTGATGGGCCGAATGGCCTCCTTCTGCACTGTATATTGCAATGTTCAAATTTTCACTTCCCCAAGTCTTAAAATATGCAGTAGGAATTAATTTGAACCCTTTCAGCCTCTAACGCTGCCATTCCTGTCTTACTGGTTGAACTACTGTAAAAATGTCAAATTTCTATTCTGTCAAGTTAGATCTTTATAGTTACGCCTTGTCTTCCTGTGATAGTGTTGCAAGATATTCAGGCAGTTTGCTCAAAAATGATTTCACACAGACTGAAGTCTGAGGTCTGAACAATTCTCAATATAGTACACAGAAAACAGGTAGACAGGCTAAATAAATTGTCTAATAAACTTTCAACAGTGCACTCTAGTTTAGCTGATTTTAATTATATATTGTGTAATTTTGTTTGTAGCTCATGAGGAAGTCACTATCACACACCAGGGCTGAATTCTATCATCATGGCTGCTGTCCCTTTTAAAACAGTGTTTTTTCAAACATCTTTTTCCTGGGACCCACTTTGTCAACTGGCTAACCTTCGGGACTCACCTGATGGCTGGCACAGACATGATGGTCCGAAGGACTTCTTTCTGTTTTCTGTGTTGTAAAATGATACGACGCAATGAAAGTAGAGATATATTCAAAGTGCAGAGGAGAGCATGAGGTGAATGCCAATCTTTGAATTATGGAAATAAAAATGAAGATTTACATTTTTCTATCACCTCACAACTACATGAGTATAAAGTAGTTTGCAACCATTGAGGTACAGTCACTGCAGTAATGCCAATTTATGCAAAGCAAGACCCCACCCCAGATAATTCCCTGCTCTTATTCAATGTAGTCCCATGGAATCTTTTACATCCACATGAGGCAGAGCCTCCATGTAACATGGTAACAGGAAAATGGCATTTCCAGCAGGGCATCCCTACAGTACTACATTTAGCCTTGATGTGAAGGTGAACCCACAACCGTCTGATGTAGAGACAAGAGTGTGTAATGGACAATTTTAATACTTAATATTGAATAACTGCTTAATAGTGTGATTAACTAAAGCTGCAGGCGTTTGTGTGTGTGTGTGTGTGTGTGTGTACGGTTAGAGAGAGAGAGAGAAAAACTGATATCCCAGCTGTCTGAAGGTCGAGATGGTAAAGTTAGGAGAAAAACAACTCCTTATATGGAATGGAGATTTACTTGTATCTTTTGAATGTATAAAGACAAGGTTGAGGCGCTCGGCGCGCTTTCCTCTCTCTCCAGTAGAGAGAGGAGGGTGTCCTCTGCAGAGCTAAGAAATAAACTAACTTGCTCTTATTCATGACTGATTGCTTCTGAGTTTTCCTTTTTCCCACCACAAGTGTTACCCACTAAGTCAGGACTAACAGAGGAAATTTAGGCTTAATAACCTTTAATCTAAAAGATAATCTTGCAGGAGAAGATGCAGTATGCTAGTAAGTGGTTGGGAAGGGAAGATGAATCCAGAACATTACTGTAAATTATATAGTGGTTTGTACAGGTTTATACTTGGAAAAATTGCTTTTGGGATTTATATCAATAGTCTTTTCACTTACGATACAAGATGAAGTTTGTGTGGTTGGGGGGGGGGGGGGGGGGGGGGGTTTGCAGACAAAGGCAGTGAGTTTCCATAAAATTCTGAGGATTTTCCTTTGGTAGCAGTTATGAAAGAGTCCGTGTGTGATTGTTCTGTGCCAGATTTAATCTGGTATATGCAGTGAGTTTTGCTGCGGGTGAGGATCGAGAACCCAGAGGACCCAGACCCAGAAAGAAAGACAGTTTTGTTGAAACCCTATTGTCCCTCACACATTGAGAATGGATGCATACAATGAGAGGACAGACAGAGAGAGAGAGAGAGAATGTGTGAGCAGTGATTTCTTTCACTGCCACTATCTGGTTTGCTCTCTATCTTCCTGTCAGGGGTCTTTCTTCTGGGGGGCTTCCTGACAAGAGTCTCGTTTCTGCAGGGTCTCTTTATTTGGGGGGTCTCAGCTATTGGGCGGTGGGCGGTCTGTTTGGCGTGGGGTGGCAGGTCTTGCATTGTGGGGGCTTTTGAATGGAATCTGAAGAATTACCCCCTTGGTGCACCACGTCAGGGCCAATAGTGATATTCTCACTGAGGTGATTCCCAGTCCAGGGGACTGGAGAATACGGTGACTGGTCGGCTATGTGGATGCAAATGGGATCTTAATGACCCATTTGCATCCTCCTCTTGACCCGGGGCGCAAACCTTCATCCTGACGCCAGCAGGATGGAGCATCGGAAAGGTCGCCGATGCTGTTTTCTCCACAACGGTGGATCCTCTGCCTCATCGGTAACTCCGCGACCAGCGCCCTAAAGATGCGCAGGGCAAGTAGATTGGCCACGCTAAATTGATTCTTAATTGGAAAAAGATAATTGGGTTCTCACAATTTATTTTTAAAAACTCTGCTACCTATGGTGCGAGGCGGCAAATTCAGGCCATTAAGCTTGTTTGGAAAACTGTCCGAAATATGCTAACAATCTGCAGATTCACATTTACTTCTGGTAAAGCAGCACCTCAATTTTATAATTCTCACCCTCATTTTCAAATCTCTCCATGAAACCGCCTGTTCCCTAGCTCTGTAATCTCCTCCAACCCCACAAACCTCTGAGATAGCTGCACTCCTCTCAGTTTGGGCCTCTTGAGGATCCCCGCTCCATGATTGATTAGAACGGCTCAGGATCGCTGCTCCTGGGGGCCTGTTGACGCCGTTGTAAAATTCCGGGAGAGGCTACCCCAAGAATTCCTGACGGCCATTCCACTTCACACGATCTAACCAGATCATAGAACTTACAGTGCAGAAAGCGGCCATTCGGCCCATCGAGTCTGCACCAGCCCTCACAAAGAGCACCCTACTCAAGCCCACGTATCCACCCTATTCCCGTAACCCCCACTTAACCATTTTGGACACAAAGGGCAATTTATCATGGCCAATCCACCTAACCCGCACACCTTTAGACTGTGGGAAGAAACCGGAGCACCCGGAGGAACCCCACGCAGACACAGGGAGAACGTGCAGACTCCGCACAGACAGTGGCCCAGCCGGGAATCGAACCTGGGACTCTGGAGCTGTGAAGCAACTGTGCTAACCACTATGCTACCATGCTGCCCTTAGATCTTGCTGGATGTCACGATCTGGTTGGCGGGACCCAGTCTCGCATGGTTAAATGAGTTAAAAAATGGGGGGGGGGGGGGGGGGGGAGGATTTCAAAAGATCCCCCCTTACAGTCCTCAACCATTCCTCATACGACAAGCTCTTCATTCCAGGGACCATTCTTGTGAACCTCCTCTGGACTATTTTGAGCTTATTCCTAGTTTATGGTCCAGTTGCATCATTTAATATTCTCAGCTCTTTTCCTGGCAATTCTCTTGCTATTGCAGCATTGAAGGAATGTTGCACTTTCCATTTTTCCACAGCAACTATGAATGCGATTTTCCAGCCGTTCCCGCCAGTGGGATCTTCCACCCAAGTGGACCCTGCTGCAGGTTCCCTGGCGGCAGGATAGCCAAGAAATGCAAAACCATGTACTTTGGCAGACATGAAGATCCCACCAGCAGCCAATGGCGAACCACCTCTGCTGCATTGGTGGGTGTGGTCATATATTTTTCTGGGTCTCTTTAATCACTCTTTAACTAATATTTACCTTCCTCTCCAAGTTTTCCAAATATCATTTCACTCCTTTATTTCACTTTTAATTGCTTAGATAATCCATTTCACGTAACGCTTGTTTAACTGTTGGCCTGAGATTTGGAGTTATAATGCATTTCCAGCATTGCAAAATAGATTTGGAGCTTTGTGCCAATTATAACCACGGGAGTCCTGGGAAGGTCCAAACTCAAACGGTTTATTTAATTAAAGAAATGCAAGGCCACAACGTGGCGGACAGTGCATCCAGCATTCACTCAGCCAGGCTGTTTGAGGAGGGGTGGTACGGGGTGGCCCAAATGTGTTCTACACTGTTCAACTTCATGATGTTATGATACTAAACTAATGGCGCAACATCTGAATGGCAGCCCTCGAGATGGTGGACAGCATCCGGTAAATGTTCAAACATTTTGAGTGGGGGGGTGGGTGCGGCATGTGGCGCAATGGTTAGCACAGGGACTGCGGCACTGAGCACCCGGGTTCGAATCCCGGCCCTGGGTCACTGTCCGTGTGCAGTTTACACATTCTCCCCATGTCTGTGTGGGTTTCACCTCCACAACCCAAAGATGTGCAGGTTAGGTGGATTGGCCACGCTAAATTGTCCCTTAACTGGAAAAACAATAATTGGGTACACTAAATTTATATTAAAAAAACACAAACATTTTGAGCGGGCGTCAACGAACAGCAGGAACATTGATCCTTGAAAAGGTCTGGCGAAATCGGAGTGTAACGGTACCTTGGACTGGCCTGGCCGCTCCCAAGGGTGAAAAGGTGCTGCTGGTGGGAGTTTTTGACCCTCCTGACATAAGGGCCGGGATTCTCCCCTACCCGGCGGGGCGGGGCATCCCGGCGTAGCGGAGTGGCGCCAACCACTCCAGCGTCGGGCCTCCCCAAAGGTCCGGAGTGGTTGGCGCCACGCCGACTGGCGCCAAAACCGGCGGCAACGGGCCAGCTGCTCGGCGTCGGGGCTGGCCGAAAGGCCTTCGCCGGTTCGGGCATGCGCCAGTGCATCAGCGGCCGCTGACATCACCACCGTCGCATCCGCAGTAGGGGGGTTCTCTTCCGCCTCCGCCATGGTGGAGGCCGTGGCGGAAGAAAAAGAGTGCCCCCTCGGCACTGGCCCGCCCGCCGATCGGTGGGCCCCGATCCCGGGCCAGGACACCGCGGGGGCACCCCCCCCGGGGTCCGACCGCCCCGCGCCCATCCCCCCCCAGGACCCCGGGGGCCCGCTCGCGCCGCCAATCCCGCCGCCACCAGACGTGGTTGAAACCACGTCGGCGGGTTTGGCCTCTGAGCGGCGGGACTTCAGCCGATTGGCGCGGCGCGATTCCTGGCCCCGCCAATTCCCGGGTGGCGGAGAATTCCAGCCATGGTGGGGGCGGGATTTACGCCGGCACCGGGCGATTCTCCGTCCCTGCGTGGGTTCGGAGAATTTCGCCCAAGGTGCATTGCTGCACAAAACTCTCGATGTTGCCATCAAGTTCTGACCAACACACGGAGCTTCTGGCAAGCATCTTCATTTTGGACACACCCGAGTATCCATTGTACAGGTCCTGCAATATGGCTTTCTCGCCTTTGCTCTAGACCAGAACACGGGCTCCCCACAGGAGAATGCCATTCGTCACGCTAAGCTCTTGTTGCTTAGTCGTGACAATCCGCAGCTCCTCAGGCAGTCTTCCCTGCTGTCCCCCGTGCAGGACGATTTGGCCAATTTTGTTCAGATCGGGTCCTTTTGTGTCCACTTACGAATCTGTGCCCGGGAATGTATCCGTAAAATTCAGTGCCAACACGACTTTATCTGCTACTGGCGGTCAATAGCACCAATTGCTGTATCCTGGTCATCGCTATCGGTGGGATTGTCTTGTCCTCCTTGAACGGACCAAGCAACGGTTTGTGCTCTAATACTGCCCCAATGCCAAAAGGGGAAGCATCACATGTGATTAAGAGTGGTCTGGAGCCGGTTCAATCCCGGCCCTGGGTCACTGTCCGTGTGGAATTTGCACATTCTCCCGTGTCTGTGTGGGTTTCACCCCCACAACCCAAAGTGGATTGGCCACGCCAAATTGCCCCTTAATTGGAAAAAAAATAATTGGGTACTCAAAATTTTTTTTTAAAAAGGTGGTCTGGAAGGGTCGGTGCGCGTTAGCAGCCTAGAGGACAACAGCTGTCACTTTACCTTGGTAAACACCTCTTCTTATGGCGCCCTCCATGCCTAGCTCTTTTTTTTTTAAAGGAGTGCATGTAGTGGTGGTCAGTATGGGTGAATTTGCCGTAATAATTCACAAGTCCGAGGAATGACTGTAGTTTGGTTGCATTCTCAGGCGTGGGGGCCTGCTTGCAGGCTCATACCTTCTCCTCCATTGGGTGTAAGCCGTCCTTGTGAACCTTGTCCCCTTGGTATGTGACCTCTTTTGCATTAAATATACACGTCCCATTTTAGGCAGTGGGTGGCTGGGTCCCACAGGCTCGACTCTTAGGTGGTGCTGCTCTTCACATTGAGGGGTGCCCAATGCTATTCACCTCCATATCTCGCGGCTCTGGAATTCCTGGACTCGTTTCTCTTCTTTTACACACGAGAGGGATATCTCTATGGCAGATCCAAAGAAAGTTCAGCCAGAAACTTACGTTGGGTCATCATGTTGTTTATGCCACACATGAGGTGGTCCCTCAGCATCTCCAAAAGCGATGGCCCATTGCCACAATGCCCGGCCAGCTTTCATAGACGCATCACAAATTCTGTGACCAACTTCCCTGGGGTTCACCTAGCTGTGGTGAACCTATACCTTTGTACAATCACCAAAGGTTTGGGATCGTAATGATCTGCCAAAAGTGCTACCAGCTCGAAGGTCTTTGAATCTGGGATTGCAGGGTAGGTCAGGCCTTTGATGTAGGGGCCCTGCGGGCAGTCAGGTGCATTAACTTTTGGCGTTGTCTCCTGTAATGATGCTTGCCTGAAAGAAGTAATGGATTCTCATTCTCAGTGTACTGGACTCAGTCTTCTACGCTTGTGTCAAAGGCATTGAGCGTCCCGAAGATTGGCATTTTAAAATATGTTTTGTCCTTGCTCCCTTGTAGCGAGATCTAACCCTAGTCCCGATGTCCAGAATCACAGCCTGTAGTTCGTTTTTCCTCATCACCAGTATTATAATCACAGGAGTTCTGAGAAGGTCCAAACTCAAAGCAATGCAAGACCACAAAGCTGTGGGCAGTACATCCAGTCCCAGCCGGGACTATCCGAAGATACTGGTTCCCATCCTGGCCAGTTTTTATCGGTCTGATTTAACCAGGCCTGCAGTTAGGTAGGCCTCTGCCCCTCAGCAGGGGTGCTCATATTCCAAGAGCCCTTTCAATTGGGAGATCAATTGGGTTATCCCAATGGGTCCCATGGTGGTTATTACAGTGCCAAATTTGCTGAAGGCATTAAGTGAATGAATGCAAGCAGGGCGATTGGTGCTCCATTGAGTATGGAGCTGTACATTGGTTCCAAAAAATAATTCTAACCATAGGAGTTAAGGGGCGGGATTCTCCGCCACGGGATCCTCCCCTTCACCGGCAGCGCACTCAAGCCCGCGGATTTCCCAACAGTGTGGAGGTGACCATATTGGGAAGCCCTATTGGCCGGCTGCCAGGACTGAGGATCCTGTGGGGGCGCGCCGCACCAGAAAATGGATGCAGCTGGACAGAGAATCCCACCCAGGATCTGCTAATGGGAATGAAGTGAAAGTAGTAGGTATGAGAAATAATACGAGGTAGCCATTGAGATTGTATTTGCTGGTTCTATTCAATTCTCCAATTATTTCTTTACCCAATTGTACTGCAGTACAACTCTTAACACTTGTTCCATTGTGAATTTAAAATTTTCATTAAATTCATAACATTCATTTTAATCTGTTATTTAGGCTTGCATTGTATCAGGAAAAAAATACTTTTCCTTACCCTCTGGAAAATGAATCTATTATTAGCACAGTATCGTTGAGCACATGCACACCATACAATTTTAAAATTAATAGTAATTTTGCAGTTCAGAACTGGAGTAGAGCTGAAAAAAGCAACATGGGCCCATATCTTCCTGGCTCCCAGTGTCACATTTGGGGATTATCCCGTAGATACGTTAGGGAATCCCTTTCAGAAGTTCCCAGAAACTAGTTTACGTGCGAATTGTCCAAAAGTGCTAACTTCCCCTGGACAATTGCGCTGCGAACCATCCAACAAAGCAATTTAAATTGCTAACATTGGATTGTTCTGACAGCAGTACGCTTATGGTTACACTGAAATAAGAAGAAATAAAACCACTTCTAACTTTAGCATAACTAGTTTAAACACCCAGACCAATCCCAGCACGGGCTTCCCCAAACACTCCTGAACCCTTAGAGGGCTTCACCTCTGCAACTACCCCCAAAGTAATCCCCAAGCCTGACCTGTAAGGGATTCCCCCACCCCCCAGTCCCGACCCAACATAGCCCCCCACCAACCTTACCTGACTAGACAACAGCACAGACAACTGTTTTGATAGTATATATTTTTGATACCCTATTCACTGGCCTCCCAATCCCCTCCTTTCATTAGCTCTAGCTTGTCTAAAATGCCAATACTCATGCCCATCCTGTACGAAGACTCCCTTATCTAGTTAATCTGTTCTTCAACGTGTTAAACCCGAGACTTAGTTCACATCTATAAATTCCAGGACACTTCTGCCCCAACCTCCCTCTGCAAACTCCTCCAGTCCTATAATGTCCCTGGACTGTTCTACTCCTCTGCTTCAAGCCCTCTGTACAGTCTCTCTCACCTCTACTCCCATCACTGGTGCTAGGGTTTTGTCTTATTGATCCTATTCTCCAGAACTCTGGAGTCTCCTTCTGGGCTGGATTCTCCGATTTTGCGGCTATGTCCAGAAGGAGCGTCTGGTCTTATGACCAAAATGTCGATGGCTCCCCTGCACCCATACTCCGCCCGGTAAGGGGCTAGCAGCCGCGCCAGATAGCAGATAGGCACAGAATGGCCGGGTCCGCGCATGCGCAAGGCGGCGGCTGCACCATACAACATGGCGCTGGCCGAGTGCGGACTCGGTCTGCCAGATAGTGCCCCCCTATAACCTCCCCTTGCCACCCACCATCAGTCCCCACCGATACAGCAGTACATCACCCCCCCCCCCCAGCTGTGGCGGCGCTGGACACAGTCCGCAGCCGCCATGCCAACTTCATGAAAGTTGAGAGGATACGTGACCGACGCCATCGGGAAGTTGGCCCATCGGGGGCGGAGAATCGGGGCGGGCCTCAGGTGATATCCTGGGGCCGTCCCAGTGGCGTGAGTACGCTGTTTTTGAAGGGGACGGAGCAGCCGAAAAACGGCGCCGTCCCCGATTTCAGCGTAAAAGCGGATTCTCCGGTTGATCGATCGCCGAACGCAATGTTGCCGTCAGCAATCGGAGAATCCTGCCCTCTAACTTCAACATTCATCACTAAACCCTTCTCTCAGGCTGAGTTTTCTTCCTCCTTTGATTTCCACTGCAGCATTTCCCCCTCAGAATCCCCAATTGTAATCAGTGAAGTATCTTGGAATGTTTTCAACATTAAAAGGTGCTCTATAAATTCAGATGATTGTGGTTGAGAATTTTTAGAAAAACGATCTGAGGTTTGTTTTGAACAATTGAAAAATACAATAAACCTGACAAAGTAGCACTCAAAAACTCAACTGGTTTTGTGTTAGAGTAACCCCCAGGGCTGGTTTAGCTCACCAGGCTAAATCGCTGGCTTTTACAACAGACCAAGCAGGCCAGCAGCACGGTTCGATTCCCGTACCAGCCTCCCCGGACAGGCGCCGGAATGTGGCGACTAGGGGCTTTTCACAGTAACTTCATTGAAGCCGACTCGTGACAATAAGCAATTTTCATTTCATTTCATCAGACACTCTTCAATGTGTGGAACAATGGTGTTGTTTTGTCCTGTGAGCACTCACAATTTTTTTTTAAAAAGAGCAGGACAAAGATTCTCCGTTGCAAGTCCTCCCCGCTACCACTAATAGCGAGGCTGAAAAATTCAGCCAAATTTCCCATTCACTGCAACAGGACCAGAGAATCCCGCTGCCGTGAACGGATGGAGAATCCAGCCTCAGGTGATCTTATAACATTTAGGCCTGAATTATCTGCTCCATGGTGCCAGCAACTAAAATTGCAATTGGGCGGGGAATTGTACTTGATGAAAAAAATAACAATTTGCACCTGGTGCCAACTCCATCACCATTCTTCGCTGGAGTTATTGAAGTTGCGGCCCATGCTGGCAGGTCCATGCAAAATCATCATTTGCATGGATTGAAATATCATTTGCAGCTTGGACATTTCATGTGCCACCCTCCGTGATGCCACACGACAGAAGTCTCGGGAGCGCCAATTTGTGCAAGTATTTATAAGCGGGGACTGGGCGCCATGCCTGCTGAGGGGGAGAAAGAAGCTACAAAACTCTCAAAACGTGTTGGACTTATTGGGGGGGTGCCGGGGCCTGGAGCAGTATCAGGGAATGAATCGGTTCCAAGTTGGGGTCCCCCTCGATATCGGGGTGCCCTGGTTCAGGCCGCCGTTACTGCAGTAAGTGGATTTAAACACGTCCCTTTGGTACTACTTACAGTCCATGGCTGCTCACTGTGTCCTCTGGATGTTCAGAGAGCGTCTGGTAATGTGGGAACTCACCCCTCTGGAAACCCTGATACCACAGCTGTACACTGTAGTATCAAGGGAATGGGTGCGGTCAATCTCAATCAGAGGCCCACCAGGTTTTGACACTGCTCAGAAGCCATCTTCGTGGCTGCAGTGAGTGGGTGGTAAGTGGAGCGCTTAAAAACAGCTCTAGCTGTCAGGCTCTTTTGCTCTAATTCCGGCCCCAGAGATTATACCACGCACTGGGCTGGGAATTGCTTTCAATTGTCGCCGGCAGAGTGCTGGCCCATTTACTTGTCCTGAGCCACGGAACAGATAGCGCCCCCAATGGAATCGTGAATCGCACGCTATTCAGTCCCAGCAGGTACACTGAAGTCTCCCAAACTGAGAATCCTGCTTATGGGGCTGCACAGTGGCACAGTGGCTAGCACTGCTGCCTCACAGCACCAGGAGCCCAGCATCAGTTTCTGGCGCGGGCGACTGTCTGTGTGGAGTATGCACGATCACCCCGTTTGTGTGTGTGGGTTTCCTCCTGGTGCTCTGGTTTCCTCCCATTGTCCAAAGTTGGCCATATCCCTTCGCGTCCAGGGATGTGCAGGTTAAGTGGGGTATGGGGTTGCAGGGATAGGATGGGAGCCTGATTAGGGTGTTCGTTCAGAGGGTTGGTGGAGACTCGTTAGGCCGATTGGCCTCCTTCTGCACTGAAGGAATTCGATGATTTATATACTATCAAGAAAACAATTTTCTACATACAAAAAAATGACCTGTTCATTCCTAAACATTTTCAAAAGCAGTAAGAAATGCTGCCTGATTACCAGCTCAGCCCAATCTATATTGGAAAAGCAGAATTTAAGGTCCTTCAGAGTGATCCATCTGAACTCAAAGTACAGACAATTGTCCATTATTACCAGCTACTGCTGGAGATTTCCAGTGTAAGAATTGGGTCACTTAACACTGGTTCTCTTCAGTTGACATGTTTCCTTCTCTCACATGGGCATGATTGCTGTCAACACATTTTAAAAGAATTCATTAAAGCCCAGTTTGTATCTTGTTTCAACAGTACAAACTATTTGCAAGTTTAACGCAGTAAACAAAAGATTTCATTCCCCATCAGCATCCCCCCCGCCTCCCCAAATCCGGCACAAAGGTCATGACAGAGGTTATGAGAAACTCTACCAGAACAATAACTGCACTGTATTTTAAATGGAGACCGCATTTTTAATTTTTCTGCAACTTTACAAACATTTTGCAATAGTTTTACTAGACAAAAGACGGAGATGAATAACTGGCACCATATACTTGGGTTATTACAATCTGATACCAGTAAAGTGTCCATTTAACTACTAGAAATAGACGCCGACATTCTCCAAACTCTCACATTATTTCGGCTTATGAGATTTCAACGAGAAGACATAGAACCATAGAATTCGTACAGTGCAGAAGGAGGCCATTCAGCCCTTCGAGTCTGCACTAACTGTCCAACATCCTAACTCGCCCCCCTCCCGTCCCCAATAACCCACCTAACCTGCACATTTTTGGGCACTACAGGGCAATTTAGTACAGTCTATTCAATTAACGTGCACATCTTTGGACTATGGGAGAAAACCGGAAGACCCGGAGGAAATCCACACACGACACGGGGGGGGGGGGGGGGGGAAGAAGAAGAAACGTGCAAGCATTGCTCGCACAATCACCCAAGGCCAGAATTGAACCCGGGTCCCCGGCACTGAGGCAGCAGGACAAAAATAATAAATTTTCAAAAACAAAATCACTCACTAAGCTTAATAATTCAAGGAGAACAGATACTCCTGAACAAAAAAGCAACAACATTTCTACTGAACACCTTTCAAGTACCCTCATGGAGAAGTTCGATTTTTGAAACAACTTTTTTGAGCCAAAAGCCATTGGGGTCAAATTTACATGAGTAATGTTTTCAATGTGTTGACATGTTGTTTGATTTGGAGCCAAAAAGTCTTGCAAAGGAATAAAGTAAAAACCAACGACACTAAAGAATTCATATTAATCATCATTCATTAACCTGATCACTTTAATAATTTGAATAAATCAGAACAAAATTTAGACGCAGGAATGCTTTAAGCATTTTTTTTAACCAGTAATTGTTTTTATTAATATTTATACATTTATACTCAAATAAAATTATTAACTTCCCCAGGCTTGTACTTTGGTTCTGAATTTTTTTAGCCTTTGATCCCCGTGAAACATTTACATGAGAATGACTTTTGGCACAAGTATATATGGTAAATGCTGGTGGACCCAATTAATCCTTTTTTTAAAAACAGCATGACATTAATGATAGAAACAATGAAAAATCTCCTCTTTGGTATGAAAAGGGCATCAAGAAAAAATGGTTAACAACGAAGTGATTAATATTTTAAAATCTTTTCAATTCTGTACTGTTCTCAGCACATCACATTCTTGATGGTTCCGCAAAGATTAAACAATTCAACCATACAGTCTGATGGTACAATGTCGATATGGTTCAGAACAAATTGAGAGAAAAATGAATCACAAGATTAGCAAATGACCAAGTGCCCAGCCAAACTAAAGATACATTTAAATCCTTCCTGTCATGATATGCATACATGCACATAATGAGATACAGACAGGCAATGAACACTTGGGGGTGGTTTCCCACTATAAAAGGCACGAGACACTCACACTCCGCCTATTTCCACGAGGGACATCTACAGAGTCAGTCCCAGACCCGTGTTATGCTCCTCGTGCTCAATGTGGGAGTTCAGGGACACGGCCGATGAAATGAAATGAAATTCGCTTATTGTCACGTGTAGGCTTCAATGAAGTTACTGTGAAAAGCCCCTAGTCCCCACATTCCGGCGCCTGTCCGGGGAGGCTGGTACGGGAATCGAACCGTGCTGCTGGCCTGCTTTAAAAGCCAGCGATTTGGCCCAGTGAGCTAAACCAGCTCCTGATGCCCGACTCCTTCATGTGCGGGAAGTGTGTCCAGCTGCAGCTCCTGTTAGACCGCATGACGGCTCTGGAGCTATGGATGGACTCACTTTGGAGCATCCGCAATGCTGAGGAGGTGGTGGATAGCACGTTCAGTGAGTTGGTCACACCGCAGATTAGGATTGGTGAGGGAGACAGAGAATGGGTGACCAAAAGGCAGAGAAAGAGCAGGAAGGCAGTGCAGGTGTCCCCTGCAGTCATCTCCCTCCAAAACAGGTATACCGTTTTGGATTCTGTTGGGGGAGATGACTCACCAGGGGAAGGCAGTAGTAGCCAGGCTCATGGCACCGTGGCACAGAAGGGCGGGAAAAAGACTGGCAGGGCTATAGTCAGAGGGGATTCAATCGTAAAGGGAGTAGACAGGCATTTCGGTGGTCAAAAACAAGACTCACGAATGGTATGTTGCCTCCCGGGTGCACGGGTCAGGGATGTCTCAGATCGGCTGCAGGAAATACTGAAGGGGAGGGTGAACAGCCAGTTGTCGTGGTGCATATAGGCACCAACAATATAGGTAGAAAAACGGGATCAGGTCCTACAATCAGAATTTAGGGAGTTAGGAGATAAGTTAAAAAGTAGGACCTCAAAAGGTAGTAATCTCAGGATTGCTACCAGTGCCACGAGTCAGTCAGAGTAGAAATTCAAGAATAGTCAGAATGGCTTGAGAGATGGTGCAGGAGGGAGGGGTTCAGATTTTTGGGACATCGGAACCGGTTCTGGGGGCGGTGGGACCATTACAAACCAGATGGTCTACACCTGGGCAGGACTGGAACCAATGTCCTAGGGAGTGCTTTTGCTAACATTATTGGGGAGGTTTTAAACTAATGTGGCAGGGATTGGGAACCAGATTAGGAAGTTATAGGTCAGTAAAGAGGCAGCAACTAAAGCCAGTAAGGTACTAGATAATAAACTCAATGTGACTAAGGGGAAGAGTAGACAGGGAAGAGATGATGAACGCAAAGGGACAGGTGGTCTGAGGTGCATTTGTTTTAATGCAAGAAGTGTAGCAGGTAAGGCAGATGAATTTAGGGCTTGGATTAGTACCTGGGAATATGATGTTATTGGTATTACTGAGACTTGGTTGAGGGGCAAGACTGGCAACTAAATATCCCAGGGTATAGATGCTTCAGGAGGGATAGAGAGGGAGGTAAAAGGGGTGGAGGAGTTGCATTCCTAGTCAGAGATGATATCACATCTGTGATTAAGGAGGGCACGATGGAGGATTCAAGCACTGAGGCAATATGGGTAGAGCTAAGAAATAGGAAGGGTGCAGTAACATTGTTGGGACTTTACTGCAGGCCTCCCAAAAGCGAGCGTGAAGTAGAGGTACAAATATGCAGACAGATTATAGAAGAATTTAGGAGCAATAGGGTGGTTGTGATGGGAGATTTTAACTTCCCCAACATTGAATGGGACTCATGTAGTGTTGGAGGCGTAGATGGAGCAGAATTTCTAAGGAGCATCCAGGAGACATTTTTTAGAGCAGTATGTAAATAGTCCAACTCGGGAAGGGGCCATACTGGACCTGGTATTGGGGAATGATCCCGGCCAGGTGGTTGAAGTTTCAGTCGGTGATTACTTTGGGAATGGAGATCACAATTCCGTAAGTTTTAGAATACTCATGGACAAAGACGAGAGTAGTCCTAAAGGAAGAGTGCTAAATTGAGGAAAGGCCAAGTATAACAAAATTCGGCATGAGCTAGGGAATGTGGATTGGGAGCAGCTGTTTAAGGGTAAATCCACATTTGAAATGTAGGAGTCTTTTAAGGAAAGGTTGATTAGAGTGCAGGACAGACATGTCCCTGTGAAAATGAGGGATAGAAATGGCAAGATTAGGGAACCATGGATGATGGGTGGAATTGTGAGACTAGCTAAAATGAAAAAGGAAGCATACATAAGATCGAGGCGACTCAAAACTGATGAAGCTTTGGAGGAATATCGGGAAAGTAGGACAAATCTCAAACGCGCAATAAAGAGGGCTAAAAGGGGTCATGAAATATCTTTGGCTAACAGGGTTAAGGAAAATCCCAAAGCCTTTTATTCGTATATAAAGAGCAAGAGGGTAACTAGAGAAAGGATTGGCCCACTCAAAGACAAAAGAGGGAATTTATGCGTGGAGTCAGAGGAAATGGGTGAGGTTCTTAATGAGTACTTTGCATCGGTATTCACCAAGGAGAGGGACATGACGGATGTTGAGGCTAGGGATGGATGTTTAAATACTCTAGGTCAAGTCGGCGTAAGGAAGGGGGAAGTTTTGGGTATTCTAAAAGGCATTAAGGTGGACAAGTCCCCAGGACCGGGTGGGATCTATCCCAGGTTACTGAGGGAAGCGAGGGACGAAATAGCTGGGGCCTTAACAGATATCTTTGCAGCATCCTTGAGCACGGGTGAGGTCCCGGAGGACTGGAGAATTGCTAATGTTGTCCCTTTGTTTAAGAAGGTAAGCAGGGATAATCCAGGGAACCTGTGAGCTTGACGTCAGTGGCAGATAAACTGTTGGAGAAGATACTGAGGGATAGGATCTATTCGCATTTGGAAGAAAATAGACTTATCAGTGATAGGAAGCATGGTTTTGTGCGGGGAAGGTCATGTCTTACAAACCTAATAGAATTATTTGAGGAAGTGACAAAGTTAATTGATGAGGTAAGGGCTGTAGATGTCATATACATGGACTTCAGTAAGGCGTTTGATAAAGTTTCCCATGGCAGGTTGATGGAAAAAGTGAAGTCGTATGGGGTTCAGGGTGTACTAGCTAGATGGATAAAGAACTGGCTGGGCAACAGGAGACAGAGATTAATGGTGGAAGAGAGTGTCTCAAAATGGAGAAAGGTGACTAGTGGTGTTCCACAGGGATCCGTGCTCGGGCCACTGTGGTTTGTGATATACATAAATGATCTGGACGAAGGTATAGGTGGTCTGATTAGCAAGTTTGCAGATGATACTAAGATTGGTGGAGTTGCAGATAGCGAGAAGGACTGTCAGAGAATACAGCAAAATATAGACAGATTGGAGAATCGGGCAGAGAAATGGCAGATGGAGTTCAATCCAGGCAAATGCGAGGTGATGCATTTTGGAAGATCTAATTCAAGAGCGGACTATATGGTCAATGGAAGAGTCCTGGGGAAAATGATGTACAGAGAGATCTGGGAGTTCAGGTCCATTGTACCCTGAAGGTGGCAACACAGGTCAATATAGAGTGGTCAAGAAGGCATACAGCATGCTTGCCTTCATCGGAAGGGATATTGAGTACAAGAGTCGGCAGGTCATGTTACAGTTGTATAGGACTTTGGTTAGGCCACATTTGGAATACTGCGTGCAGTTCTGGTCACCACATTACCAGAAGGATGTGGATACTTTAGAGAGGGTGCAGAGGAGGTTCACCAGGATGTTGCCTGGTATGGAGGGTGCTAGCTATGAAGAAAGGTTGAGTAGATTAGGATTGTTTTCGTTGGAAAGACGAAGGTTGAGGGGGGACCTGATTGAGGTCTACAAAATTATGAGAGGTATGGAAAGGGTGGATAGCAACAAGCTTTTTCCAAGAGTGGAGGTGTCAATCACAAGGGGTCACGATTTCAAGGTGAGAGGGGGAAAGTTTAAGGGAGATGTGCGTGGAAAGTTTTTTTACACAGAGGGTGGTGGGTGCCTGGAACGCTTTGCCAGTGGAGGTGGTAGAGGCGGGCACGATAGCATAATTTAAGATGCATCTGGACAGACATATGAACGGGCGGGGAACAGAGGGAAGTAGATCCTTGGAAAATAGGCGACAGGTTTAGATAAAGGATCTGGATCGGCGCAGGCTGGGAGGGCCGAAGGGCCTGTTCCTGTGCTGTAATTTTCTTTGTTCTTTGTTCTATATAATGTAACGCTTACAGCACGTGGCTAAGAGCTAGTCTGGTTCAGTCAGACAGAGAGATCACACTTAGGTTAGCAGAGAGTCAAATTCATAGAGAACTGTGTGACAGGTTCAATGAATCAAATTGAACTGACTTCAAGGTCTGGAGTCTATGTCAGTCATAGCTGCATCCAGTTGCAGCCCGTGTTATCTCAGTGTGCTTAACATGACACTTCCGACAAAAGTATGGCCACCAGCTCCTCTGGTAGTTTCGCTGCATATTCAACCATCCAGCAATTAGCATTCCAAAATTAACGATCCTCATGGATAACCATGACATAAGGCTAACAGATTTTAATATTTATTAGATGAGATTCTTCTGACGGTATAAGTTTCAAATTTTACAATGCAGATATCGGAAGCTTTCATTGAGGAAATAAATTTTGGGAATAGAATCTATTTTAATACAGGACTGGCCTCCCCATATTTTGTGCGATAAGTCCATCGCCATAATTTTCACACAGTCACAGGGGAGGCATGGAGGGCAGCAAGCTTCCACGTAATTGTCTTGGAGCCACAATTTTAGTTAAGCAGCAGCAGCACTGAAATGAACTCTTGTTCATCTCTAAAAAGTACTGACAATTTTCATTTAAAAATCTTGTTGCAGAAGAGTGACAATGAATATGTGCGTATTGTTAACTTTGAAAGCATGTGCAATACAGACAATGGGGGAAACACCGCAATCCACTTTATGCAGGTACACCCACAGTCCTTTTAGAGAGGGAATTACAGGATTTTGATCCAGCGACAGTAAACAAATGACAATATAGTTCCAAGTTAGGATGGTGTATGGCTTGGAAAAGATCTTGAAAGTGGTGGCTTTCCCATGCATCTGCTGTCCTAGATGGTTATGGGTTTGGAAAGTTCCAAAGAATCCTTGGCAAAATAGAATTTTGCAGTGCAGGAGGCCATTCAGCCCGTTGATTCTGCACCAGCCCTTGGAAAGAGCACCCACTTAAGCCCACACCTCCACCCTATCCCCGTAACCCCACCTAACCCAAGGGCAATTTATCATGGCCAATCCACCTAACCTGCACATCTTTGGACTGTGGGAGGAAACCGGAGCAGCTGGAGGAAACCCACACAGAGACGGGAAGAACACGCAGACTCTGCAGAGACAGTGACCCAAGCCGGGAATCGAACCTGGGACCCTGGAGCTGTGCAGCAACTGTGCTACCGTGCCGCAATAATCTTGGAGATGGTACAAAATGCAGCCACAATATGCTGGTGGAGACAGTGAATGTTTAAGGTGATGGATAGGCTGCCATTCAAGTAAGTTGCTTTTGTCATGTATGGCAATTGGCACAATTGAGATCTTGGGTACCAGAAGCTTTTTGATGCTGGAGTTGGATAACCTTGATGCTTGGCTGGATGAGGAGGGCCGAAGGGCCTGTTCCTGTGATGTAATTTTCTTTGTTCTTTGTTCCTATATAGATCTTTTTGCATGCAGACCGTTGGTCATGTAGCTGAGGTATACAGGGCGAAATTCTCCGACCCGCACGACGGGTCGGAGAATAGCGGGAGGGCCTTCCCGACATTTTTCCCGCCCTCCCGCTATTCTCCCCCACCCCCGCCCAACTCCCGACCCGAATCGCTGCCGCCGTTTTTTTACGGCCGGCAGCGATTCACAGCTGTTCGATGGGCCGAAGTCCCAGCCCTTTACGCCGTTTTTACGAACGGCAAACACACCTGGTCTGGCCGTTCGTAAAAACGGCGTCACAAACTCGCTTTTTATAACCATGGCACCGATTGGCACGGCTGTACCACGGCCGTGCCAAGGGTGCCATGGGCCCGCGATCGGTGGGCACCGATCGCGGGCAGCGGGACCGATGCCCGCGCACTCTTTCTCCTTCCGCCGCCCCGCAGTATCCATTCGCGGGGCAGCTGAGGGGCAACCCGGCCCGCGCATGCGCGGGTTTCGCGCAAATACGCGATGACGTCATCCGCGCATGCGCGGGTTGGAGTCTTCCAATCTGCGCATGCATGGCTGACGTCATATGACGCGTCAGCCGGCGCTAACTCTGGCAAGCGGGCTTAACGATATTCGTTAAGCCCGTCATGCCGGAGCCTACGGCGTCGGGCTGCTAGCCCCGACCGGGGACCAGAATCGGTTCCCGGTCGGGAAGGGGCGCGCTGGCGTCAAACCCGCCCGGGTTTGACGCCAGCCTTACGATTTCTCCCGTTTTAGGAGAATCTCGCCCACAGTAGCTGACAAGAATAGACAGAAGAGGAGAAGGCATTCTTTCAAGGGAACCTCAGATATAACCACATCATCCAGGCTCCTCAAATGGTTAATGAAGTGTCACTGATTGGACAAGCACTAACAGCCACTACTGACAACGATTTCAGTCTTGACTCCACACCTGGATTTCAATATCACCATCAGCCCTATTGTGCCATAGAATCCATACAGTACAGGGGGCCATTCAGCCCATTTAGTCTGCACCGATCCTTTGAAATAGGGTCCCTGTTGCTGTGAAGCAGCAGTGCTAACCACTGAGCCGCTGTAATGCCACAACACCTGGAAGCAATATATTATTAGTTGTTCTTAACACCCTGGGACTAGTTAGGCGTAATAGGCAGAATAGTGTGGCATCCCCATGGCAAGTTAATGCCATGGGAGCATTAATTGGGCAGGAGGGTGGTGGGTGGTGACTCCTCTCCTCCACCTTTCTCCTTAAAACCCTGGTGAAAAGGCCTGTAGACAGTCTTGCCACTCCATCGCCAATTGAGACTCTGAAGAAGGAAATTAATTCCCACTTAAAGGCCAATCCTGCCACTGCTGGTATTAATTCAGCAGCAGCACCCAATACCAAATGCAACGGGCCTTACCAAAAAGAGGTGACAAGAGGATCTTACCGACTCTCCAGACAGCAGCCAAAAGCTCTGCTGTCTCCATAAGATTCCACTTCGTGAGGCCAGAACAGATGTGATCCAAACTACAAATCTTGGTCCTATGCAGACTCAGACATGAGGTAATTTTGTTGAATTATGCATATATGTCTTAGGTATGTTCTCAGGTCGGGCGGCACGGTGGCGTAGTGGTTAGCTTTGCTGCATCACGTCGCCGAGGTCCCAGGTTCGATCCCGGCTCTGGGTCACTGTCAGTGTGGAGTTTGCACATTCTCGCCGTGTTTGCTTAGGTTTCACCCCCACAACCCAAAGATGTGCAGGGTAGGTGGATTGGCCATTTTAAATTCCCCCTTAATTGGAAAAAATAAATTGGGTACTCTAAATTTGTAAACAAAAAAGGTTTGTTCTCAGTTTTGGGGTGTGGAGGTTTGCAAACAAATACTTCTGTACTTTTGTCCCACTGATGGATCAATTCATAAATTTGTCAGAAACCACAGGTTGAGATGCACGTAAAATCATGGAAACATTGGAGGGTATTTGCACGTGCCCAAAATGAGCATGAAGTTGGTGTGTATTCCCAGCTCCTGCCTGAGTAGTTCATAATGATGCCTGGACCATTTTCAGGTTCAGGTTTCATTAGTAAATAGTTGAAGCAAATACTATCTACAATGGCAGCATTCAGTTAAAAGCTTGGTTGGCTGAGAGTTTGTTTACATTATTTGATTAAAATGTGGCACCAGCGCTCTTTAGACATGCCTTTAAATTATGGAATCAGCAATCAAACAGAAGTAGTGATTAGAATTACAGCACGCGATGGATCACTAAACTTTCATTTTTTTATTATTCTTTAGTGCAGACGGTGTTTGTTGAGGTATACCAAAGAAAGTTATCAGGGGCTGGGAGCCAGCACTGCAGAGCACGTTCTTTGGGATACAACACTTTTCCAATGGCATCTTGCAAAAAAAGTACTGGATAATATTCTCTGACAAAAGACTGTTCACATCAATCCCAGCCTGTCCCCCTTCTTTTCCTGAGAATTTGTAATCCCATTAGCCTCATCGTCCTGCTGCAGTGTCACTCCTTGGTGGATGACAACTGTACGCAGTATGATTGCCAACAAGTCTTCATGGCACTGACGGAGCCCAGTACACATCATAATTCATGACACCAGCTACTTTGACAAAATTGTCACCACTTTGCTTTTTTTTTATCTGAAGCAAATATTAACTGTAATGAGAGCATTCAGTTTAAATGCTAGCTTGCCTGAGACCATGCTTGAAATATCTGATTAAAATGTGGCACCCGATAGTTTTATAACAAGTCTAGTTGCAATATGTAGCAATATGATGATCTATGTACAAATGTATCAAACACATTTTGACTGATCATGGAAATGAATGTACAGCAAAGAAGTAATGTAGATAAGAGAAACAGCAGACACTGTTCTCTCCATAACCCAGTACGAAGTAAATACACTCTATAAAGTGGTGCCAATGTGTCCAAGCCAGAAGAAACTAGTTTTGATTCCATGGGCCAGATTTCAAAGTGGGACTGTGAACCCAACACCAGGATAATTTCCAGGTACTGACCCCATGCTGCAACTGTGTCACTCCTGCCATGCCATTTTAAAATGTAAATGGCTGAATTGGGCCACAGGCGTGCTCCAAGCCAAATCAGTGCCATTGCAAGTCTCTTGGGGGTGAGAGCTGCCTGCAATGTACAAGCAGCAACGGCACAATGCAGCCACAATCGCTGCTGCCTTGCAGAATAGAGAGAGCACCCCTAAGGGCCAGCAATATGGTCACTCACAAAGTGGCATGTGGCCAAGTCAGAGTTAACCTGCATGATCCGACCCAAGATTCCCCAGGTCCTCAGAGTTTTCACTGCATATAATTAACTTTCGCCTGGTTTGAACTTGACAGCTATGCACTAACATTCACCAGACTGGCCAGCTCCATCATATTCACATTTGAAAACTCCAATCTCGCCCTTCCAGTTCGTTAAGCCCCATCAAAGAGATTAATGAGTTGTCAAATAGAGGTGAGTGGGGTCCTCATCCCCTGCTGAAAATTGGAGCATGTCTGGAGATTTAGGGATCCACTGACGCTCTCCAGGCATATGATCTGTGCGGTCCAGGCACGGACCACTATTGCCGCAGCTTGCAGAGCAGCCACCTTGCTGCCCACCCCACTGCCACATGGCCTCTGGGTGTGCACCACGCCCCCCCCCCCCCCCCACCCTCGCCCCTACAGGAGCTGCAGAGTGTACAGCTGGCACGGGGAGCGCCCGCCACCAGTAACCCTGCCAACAGGGACGGGTGCCTGGGCCAGAGGCCCTTGGGATACACTGAGACTGTACAAGCAGGAGCTGCTCGGGGACGATCCTGCAGTGGCAGAGCCTGCCCACAGGAACAGGACCCAGCCAGTGAGGTTGGAGAACCAGCCACTGAACAGGCCGAGGAGACGCTGCGTTAGGCCCTGTGAGTACCGGCAGCGCCTGTCATTCGAGGACCTGCCAGGCCGGGCATGCCATTGAAGGCTCTGGCCGAGGAAGGGACAGTACCACATACATGCAGGGTCATGGTGCACCTGGAACCGTGGCGGTATGGGGAAGAGCACCCGCTCCCGTGGCCGTCAGGTGACGGTCACCCTGAACTAGCACGCCACGGGGTCCTTCAAGGCATAAGAGGGGACCTGTCTGGGATCTCAGACCTCTGTGCTCAGGTGCATCCAATGCCGTCACTGAGGCCTTGTATGCCCAGTTGGCACAATACATCAAATTCAATGTGGACCGAGCCCACCAGGATGCCCGGGCAGCGGGTTTCACCACCATCGCCAGGATGCCCCAGGTCCAGCAGGTGATCGACAGCTTTCAGGTCTTCCTACGAACACCGGCCCATGATAGGCCAGGCTTCACAAAGCGAAAGGGGTTCCATTGGAGGAACATACAGATGGTCTGTGACCATAAGCTGCACATCATGCACATCTGCGCCCGATACCCAGGCAGTGTGCACGATGCCTTCATCCTGGCGCACTGAACGGTTCCTGACATTTGAGGCGTAACGCTGGGTGAGGCATTGGCTCCTGGGTGACAGGGGTTATCCACTGCAGGCGTGGCTGATGACACCTATTCAGCAGCCACAGACCGACGTGGAGACCTGCTACAACAACACGAGAACAGTGCTTCGGCATCCTGAAGATGCAGTTCAGCTGCCGGGACCACTCTGGATGGGGCCCTCCAGTATAGTGCTAGAAGACTCTTCATATTGTGGGGGCCTGCTGCACCCCCCACAACATCGCGCAGCAGAGGGGCAACGTGCTCCAGGAGGTGAACGCCAGGCCTCGTCCGACGAGGAGGATTGCGAGGATGGGGCCCGGGCAGGCGCAGGAGGCATCACAATGCGTGCACCAGGGCCAGCGCGCACAGGACTCTCTAATCGCCTCGACGTTCACCGACTAGGGGCCTGGCCAAGGGTACAGACATCCGCTCCCCTCACCAGCTGATCACCCGTCCTACAACACCCACCTCCCTGCAACGCCCTCCGTGATTCCTACCTATGGGTGCGGGCCCTGGATTGGCAGTAATAGTGGGTCTGGTCCTTGGGATGGAGGATGATGACAACGTACTCCGCGATGAGCCCTGGTGCTCTGCGTCATTTGAAAACATCTGACTCCTGCTCGCAGTAGCACTTTCTCCGTCCACCTGGGTGATCCCTGCATGTCAGCTGGCCATTCCATCACACAGTCTCACTGACCTCTTAGGGTGGCGGAGGTGAGGACTGGGTGGGGTCGATGTGTGGGGTCCGACCTGGCAACACCCCACCCCTCGCAGCCAGCCCTGCTCGCACCCTTCTGAAACAGCATTGAGGCAGTTTGGAACCTTTATGCACCGGTGTTTATTTTACAAAGAACATGTGAACACCTCTCTAACGGTCTGTGCCCGAGCACCTAACCCTTTCCTATGTTTTACACCCGTGCCACCTTAACTGGTGTCTACCTTTCTGGCCTTACAGGCTCTAACGCTACGTCTAGATGGATCCATACGCGGTACATCAGGAGCGGCGTGCTGCAAATCCCGCCCTGTGACCTGGGTCCCCTTTGGTGGCCATCTTCTGGAGCAACCGGGCTGGGATGAGCCCGGCGGTTGCTTGGGTGTCCCGAGTGGCGTAGTGCCACCCTGCTCTGCCCGCTGCCCAGATGCGCCAGGCACATGGGGGCGTGGGGGTCTAAAGCGCTGCAATGCACCAGAACCTCCCCTGCGGGAATCACTGACAAGGGCCCCATCATCTCCTCCTCCCTCAGGGTGCCCAGTGCCGCGCGCGCGCCCCCCCCCCCCCCCCCCCCCCCCCCCCCGGCTACTCTTTGGAGCGGGGTGCAAACGGAGTGAACTCCTGGGGCTACCCCACCACCTGGCGCCGCCAGTCCTGGAGGTCCACTCTGGCCTCGACAGGGGTGTCTATGCTCACAGCCATGGAGCACAGGGACTGTGCCACCTTCCAAGCACTCCTGTTTCAAACAGGAGAATTTTACCAAACACATTTCTAATTTGCGGAAAGTAAAATGGCAGCACTACTTGAAAGGGAAGCAGGAACATAAAATTCAAGACGAGCTTGGTAAAATTCTTCAGTACAGTACTCATTTAGGGAAGGACCCTGCCTTCCCAGGGAAGAGAACAAAAATATTAGAATGCAGAAACCTGGGCAGGATTGAAAAAATGGAATTCTGCACATATTCCAAGATAGTGCAGGAAAGTCATCACCCAGTCGGGATATCACAGCATCATCTTTTTAACGTCGGGATGGGTCAATGTTCGTATCCGAAGTTCACACATTTGTGCTTTGCAGGAGATGCACTGCGCAGGTATCAGAAACAGAAACTTGCAATAGTTTACTTTCTCAGGCCAATGAAAGGGAGAGAAGTTTTCACAGTGATGGTAAAGGCAGGAACTGGGCATGCAAATTCAAAATGTGTTCTTCCAAATTTATTGGCAGGACCTGTGTGAGGGAAATGGGCCAGACCACTGACTGCAGCTGTTTGTCAGGTAAGTTGGAGCTGCCCAAACAGGCAAGCCCTGAGCTCCACATACACTATTCCACTTTTAAGTGTAAAGACAAAAAATTGTTTTTTTGACTCATCATGTTGGGCGCAATTCACCGGAAATATTTTGAAGTCTGGTTTCGGGCACATTTGTCGGGGTGTTTCTCGACAGCTGCAGTGTCGAGATTCAAACCGTTATTCAACTTGGCTTTTTCTTTGGGTCTCAGGGAGTTTTTCCCCATTGAGGCCACAGTTAGAAAGTTTTCCTGCACTCGGGAGCTCGCAGTAGGACCAGCTACTCACAGATCAGGGCGCCCTTTTCTCCAGGCCCCCCTCACCCTCCCTTTCATGGGCATTGCCACCCAGGCCCTGACCCTTGGTAGTGCCAACCTGACACCTTAGCAGTTCCATTCCATCACACAGTCCCACTGAACCATTAGGGTGTGCAGTGCCAGGTCGGACACCACACATCGACCCTGCCCTGTCCTCACATCTGTCACCTTAAGGGTTCAGTGGGACTGTGTGATGGAATGGCAGTGCCTGGGTAGCAGAGCCAAGGTGCCCGGATGCTGGGAGGAGTGTCAGGGTGCTACCATCCTACCCAACCATCCTGGCCTGTGAAACCCCCCCCCCCCCCCCCCCCCCCCCCCGAGGTGCTGCTCCCGATATCCCATTTTTCTCTGGTTCAATAATTAATTGAGCATTTTCAATAGCATCCAGTTAAGATGAAAGGTTATCACCCTGAAATATTTACTCTACTGTTTTTTCATTCATAGATAATACTCATCCTGTTGAATATCTGCAGCATTTTCTGATCATGGGCGGGATTCTCCGACTCCCCGCCGGGTCGGAGAATCGCCGGGGGGGGGGGGCGTGAATCCCGCCCCCGCCATCCGCCGAATTCTCCGGCACTGGAGATTCAGCGGGGGCGGGAATCACGGCGCACCAGTCGTCGGCCACTCGCAGTGCCCCCCCCCATCGATTCTCCAGCCGCAATGGGCCGAAGTCCCGCTGGTTCTTTGCGAGTCCCGCCGGCATGGATCAGGCTAGGTCCCTTACCGGTGGGGCCTGGCGGTGTGGGCGGGCTCCGGGGTGCTGGCGCCTGCCCCACGGTGGCCTGGCCTGCAATCGGGGCCCACCAATCCGCGGCCAGGCCTGTGCCATGGGGGCGCTCTTTTCCTACGCGTCGGCCTCCGCGAAGGTGAACCCCCCGTGCATGCGCGGGGATGATGTCAGCAGCCGCTGACGCTCCCGTGCATGCGTAGACTCTCGCCGGCCGGCGGAGTCCCTTCGGCCCCGGCTGGCGTGGCGCCAAAGACCTTCCACGCCAGCTGGCAGGGCGCAAACCACTTCGGCGCCGGCATAGCCCCTGAAGGTGCAGAGGATTGCGCACCTTTGGGGCGGGCCGACGCTGGAGTGGTTCACGCCATTCCGTTCCGCCGGGACCCTCCGCCCCGCCGGGTACGGGAGAATCCTCCCTGGATTACAAAACAAGTTTGCAGAGGGAGACGGTGTCATATTACTGATATTGGTACGATGCTGTTCACTGTATTTCCTTCATTTATGAATCTTCACATTGAGAAATGCAGAATTTTAAAATAAACAAACTACTGAAACCTTTAATGGGAAGCACTTTAAAATCGTGTACATTTTGATTTAAAATAGTGGGATGGATCCTCCAATCGCTGACGCCAAGATTGCATTCGGTGGTCGACCGGTGAATTCACTTTTATCCTGGAATCGGAGGCAGCGCCGTTTTTCTGATGCTCCGCTCCCTCAAAAACTGCGTACTCGAGGAGTACACCGCACGCCGGCCTCAGGATGTCACCTGAGGCCCTCCCGATGGGCCGAGTTCCCGACGGCATACGACACGTGTTCTCACAACTTTCGGGGACCTTGGGTGGCGGCTGCGGACTGTGTCCAGCGCCGCCACAGTCGGGGGGGGGGGGGGTTTAACAAGTCGGCAGGCTGGGTTGGCGCGCGGCCGGCGCCATGCTGTATGGCACTGCTGCCGCTGACATGTGCATGCGCTGCCACGGACCCTGCCATTCTGTGGCTGTATCCGCAGGTAAAGCCGGGGGGCTTAACGCGGCTGCTAGCCTCCAATCAGGCGGAGGATCGGTGCGGGGGCAGCGCCAAATTTTTGGTCATAAAAACAGACAGATCCTGCAGACATATCTGCAGAATCCAGCCCATTGTATTTCACATTTAAATGGTGGTGATCATGTTTCCAGTGAAAACTTCTTAAACTATTGAAAATTGCATTAAATGATGCCTTGACGTGATTTTATGAGGTTTTCGAGATAAAAGCTTTTGCTCGCGGGTAGTTAAGTTGGAGAATATAGGTCTGTCTCAAATCATTTTTACAGTATAAAGATGTGCCATGATGGGTAAAAGGTTGGGAACCATTGGCTTCGAGGAATGTAGAAAGTACAGGGGTAAGAAAAGATGGAAATTACGAAAGCAAAGAGAGGATATGAAAAAATTATTGGCAGTAAAATCAAAGAAAATCCCAAGATGTTTTACCAACGACATAAACATTGGCCGAGTAGTTGAAGGGGATAGTTGTTGACTCCAGAGTTATATCAATGGTTTGGTTGAGTGGGCGGAAACGTAGCAAGTGGAATTCGATCCAGAAAAGTGTTGTCGTGCATTTGGGGAGAGCAAACAAAGCAAAGTAATAATAAACGGGAAGATACGGAGAAGGGTTGAGGAAATGAGAGTGCATGTCCACAGGTCCTTGAAGCTGGCAGGACAGCTGGACAATCTAGTCAAAAAATCAGATGATGGGATGGCATGTGGCGCAGTGGCTAGCACTGGAACTGCGGCACTGAGGACCCGGGTTCTAATCCCGGCCAGGGGTCACTGTTCGTGTGGATTTTGCACATTCTCCCCATGTCTGCGTGGGATTCACCCCCACAACCCAAAGATATGCAGGTTAGGTGGATTGGTCACGCTAAATTGCCCCTTAATTGGGAAAAAAAATAATTGTAATGCTGGAACTGTATAAAACGTTGATTTGGCCACAGCTGGAGGGTTGTGTACAGTTCTGGTCACATTACAGAAAGGACGTGACTGCTCTGGACCGAATGCAGAGGAGATTTACAAGAATATTGCCATGGCTTGGAAATTACGACTACGAGGAGCGATTGGATAGCCGAGGGCTGTTTTCCTTAGAACAGAGGAGGCTGCAAGTTACAGATCAGGTGCTGGTAAATAGGATTAAAATGAGTGGCTAAGGGTGGCACAGTGGTTAGTACTGCTGTCTCATGCCACCGATGACCCGGGTCCAATACCCGCCCCACGTCACTGTCCGTGTGATGTTTGCACATTCTCCCCATTTAGTATCATCATAGAATCATAGTGGGACGGCAAGGTAGCACAGTGGTTCGCACTGTTGCTTCACGGCTCCAGGGTACCAGGATCGATTCCGGGCTTGGGTCACTGTCTGTATGGAGTCCCCGTGTCTGCGTGGGTGCTCTGGTTTCCTCCCACAATCCAAAGATGTGCAGGTTAGGTGGATTGGCCATGATAAATTGCCCTCAGTATCCCCCCAAAAAAGGTTAGGAGGTATTGCTGGGTATGGGGGATAGGCTTGAGTAGGGTGCTCTTTCCAAGGGCTGTTGCAGACTCGAGGGGCCAAATGACCTCCTTTTGCACTGTAAATTCTATGATTCTATGTCTATCCTTATGGATGGTTAATAATGTCAGTCAACTTGAGCATATAAATAAAATATGAAAGTAGCTACTCCAGGACATTCGGATGCAATTAATAATTTGGATGCATCACAAGCAGATTCACAGGATAGTATTCTGATACTACATCCCACTTACTGTGGCTTACATTGTAGCTAGAAAACATTTCTGTGTCGCCATATCATAGAATCCCCTACAGTGCTGAAGGAGGTCATTCGGCCCGAGTCTGCACTGATTATCTGAAAGTGCACCCAACCCACGCCTACACCCCCGCCCTCTACCCAGAACATCACCTACCCATTGGACACAAAGGGGCAATTTAGCATGGCCAATCCACCTAATCTGCACATTTTTGGACTGTGGAAGGAAACTGGAGCACCCAGAAGAAAGCCACGCAGACACAGGGAGAATGTGTAAACTCCACACAGCCAGTCACCCGAGGTCAGAATTGAACACAGTGCTAACCACTCTGCCACCAATACTCTACACATCAACGGCATAATGAAAAGTTTGATAAAGGAAGCAAGTTCTGTTACAATAAACAATTCCACTCACCTGAAATTGCTGAGCTTTCCATGGGTATACAGTTTAATCAATCCAATAATACAATCTGTTTGTTCAGGACGACAACTTCCTTCAGTCTAATGAGAATGGACAGCCTCACCTTGCACCATCCCATCCTCCTGAGAAATCTAATCAGTTAACTACGCATGGCAAAACTTACAAACACATTTTCAGGTATCCAGGGCGGGATTCTCCCAACGGGAGTCTAAGTGCCGACGCTGGAGTAAAAACCGGAGTGTTTTACTTCGGCGTCCGTTCCCAGACCCCTATTCTCCCCCCTCCGTGGGGCTAGCAGGAGCGTTGCGTGATTTACGGGGGCGGGGCCTTGGCACAGCATCAGAGACCCGGCGCCGTGTAAAAGACGCGGCACCTCGGGTCCCCCACATGCGCAGTTGGGCCGGCACTAACTAGGCACCCAGGCCGCCCCGCACAAACATGGCGGATGGATCCAGGCTCGCCGGCAGAAGAAAGGAGGCCCGCTGACAGAGGCCGGCCCGCCGAACGGTTGGTCCCGATCGCATAGCAGGCCACTCCGGAGCCCCCCCCCCCCCCCCCCCCCCCCCCACAGACCGTCCCTCAAGCCTTCACGACAAGTACCCACCGGCAGCGACCAGGCCGTTTACGCGCGGCCACTTGGCCCATCCGGGCCGGGGAATCGCCGCTTGCCGCGATTCTCCGAGCGACCCGGCGCGATTCTCGCGGCGCTGGTTTCGGGGGGGGGGGGGGGATTACCACCCCCAATCTTTGCCAACTGTCACATCAGGGGCAGGATTCTCCCGTACCCGGCGGGGCGGGGGGGTCCCAGCTGGACGGAGTGGCATCACTCTGGCATCCTCCGCACCTTCAGGGGCTAGGCCGGCGGTGGAGTGGTTTGCGCCCCGCCAGCCGGGAAGGCCTTTGGCACCACGCCAGCCAGGGCCAAAGGGACTCTGCCAGCCGGCGCGGGTCCGCTCATGCGCGGGAGTGTCAGCGGCTGCTGATGTCATCCCCACGCATATGCAGGGGGGGTTCACCTACTTGTCGGCCATCGTGGAGGCTGACACAGCCGACGCGTAGGATAAGAGTGCCTCCACGCCAGATCGCCCCGCGCCCCCACTCCCCAGGACCCCGGAGCCCGCCCGTGCCATCAGGTTCCGCCGGTAAGGGACCTAGTCTAATTTACGCCGGTAGGACTGGCAAAGAACCAGCGGGAATTCGGCCCATCGCAGGTCGGAGAATCACTGGGGGGGGGGGGGGGGGGCGCTGCCAGCGGCCGCCAACCGGCGCAGCGCAATTCCCGCCACCCCCGGCGGTTCTCAGACCTGGCGGGGGGTTGGAGAATCCCATCCCAGGTGTTTGTTGTCTTCAGTACCGTATAACTATTTTTTCTACAATATTCACTTGACAACCCTAATTCCTACTTTTACGTTTAGCTCTTTTCACTGTATTTAAACATCATTCTATCTGACCACTCCGTGACAAGACTCCACATACCAGGTCAGCCAACATTTTTCAGACGATAACATTTCCCTTCCCGTCATCCAAAGTGGGAGCAGGAAATACATCCGCCCCGGCTCAGAATGTCCCACAGCCACTTCATGCTCGAATGAGCGTCAATTGGCTGTAGGCGGGACTTCTGCCCCTCAGTCAGGTGAAATTCGCGCTTTCGAGAACAGCTGGTCAATCTGGCTGGACAGCAGCTTTTCCTGTCCCCGCAGCGACAAGAGCTGCAGTGGACCAAGAAGAACGCTAGGAAGATACCTGAGCCGAAGTCCCAGACTGGAGGACAAGGTAAGTTTAAGGGGGCCCCAGGGCGCAGAGGGGAAGGAAGGTCTGGGCGGCCCAAAATGGCCGTTGGGGAAAAAAGGGAGATGATGGATGTCCAGTGGCCACCAGACCCGGGGATGAGAAACATGTCAGCCAATGGGAGGAACAAGCTTGATGGGCCGAATGGCCTACTCCTGCTCCCATATAGTATGGCCCGAAGTCAGAAGGAGGTTTCTGATGGAGGCTCACCACCCCCCTCACTTTCTCTCCTGAGATCTAAGCCCATTCAGTTTTGGGTTTCCTCCACACCAGGTAAATCCTCCCGCCAGTCTATGTGGCATTTGCTATTTTACGTTAGACAGCAAGGACAAACAGGTAGATTATTTTTTTGTCAAGTAAACGGAAAGAATTTAATATTTTAATCTGAAAGCACAACAGGGATGATAAATGGTATTTGAAAACAAGGGGCACATTCACAGGCCGCAGGATCGGCGGTGTGGGTAGAAAATATCATGAGAATCAGGAAATGCAATTCTCGCTGGAGAGATCATGTGCACAATTCCTTGAATTTTTTTTAAGTGCGAGCGAGCGGGAATTGCCACTCGCATCCCGGCGCTCGGCCTAGTGGGGCCGGCAACGCAAATCAGCGTTAACTGGTCCGCTTAATCAGGCCTCACAGGCCTCCCATCGCAAATGATAGCTCACCAGCTGATTCGCCTGGACCACGTTCGCCAGGCCCCCACTAACAAGGTCAAGCAACACTTAAGCTGCACTTTCTCAGCCAACCCCAACCAGCTCACAGCTCTGGTGCCGAGATGACCGGCCACCAAAATTAGGAGATGCTGACCTGGGGAGTCTCCTAGACGCGGTGGAGGTCTGGAGGACTGTCCTGTTCCCCCAAGGATCCCGGAGGGTGAGCCACAAGGTAGCCAATACTGCCTTGGATGAGGTGGCAGCAGCTGTCAGTTTGAGGAGCATGACCAGGAGGACTGCCGTCCACTGCAGGAAGAAGGTCAATGACCTACACCGGCAGCACGAGTGAGTGGACACCAATGCACCCCCCATCCCCAAAAGGGATCACCCACCCCCAACTCCCCGTGTGACCCCCAGCCCTCACTTCCCCCCACCCTGCCTTCTCACCCCCTCTCCCACCACTGTAAACCATGCATGTGGCTAATGATACCCTCTGTGTCTCATCAGCAAAAGCTCCCCCATAATCGCCAGGAGAGGGCCTGTCAAACGTGAGTTGTTGCCTTACTGACTGACTGACCCATCCCTCCCACTGACCACATGTACATTCACCTGCAGGTCCTTCAGCCAACGGAGCTGGCTCATCCCAGGTGGCACTCTTTCCTGATGCCGAGAACACCTTGGAGGAGAGCGCCGATGATGCAACCGTGGTCGTGGCACAGCTGTCGTACCCATCCCCCCCCCCCCCCCACCGGCGCATGCTCGTGGACAGGCTTCTGGGGCACAATCAGGTGATCACCACACAGCACAATATGCAGATCAGGTGGAGGCAGGAACCCCCAGGTGAGACAGCAGTCGGAGGTCTGCTGGATCCCAGCACCAGACCAACCTTGATGAGGTTCTGCGTGACATGTCCCACTCTCAGATGGGTATGGCCAAGATGCTGTAGAGCTTGTCCCTGTTGCAGGTGGGCATTGCAGAGGTGCTGCAAAGCATGGCCCAGTAACTGAAGTCACGAGGTTTTGCTGCAGCTTTATAAAACTCTAGTTAGACCACACCTGGACCAGAATTGTGTCCAGTTCTGGTCGCCTCATTATAGGAAGGATGTGGATGCTTTGGAGAGGGTACAGAGGAGATTTATCAGAATGCTGCCTGGACTGGAGGGCATGTCTTATGAAGAAAGGTTGAGGGAGCTAGGGCTTTTCTCACTGGAGCGAAGAAGGCAGAGAGGTGACTTGATAGAGGTGTAGAAGGTGATGAGAGGCATGGATAGAGTGGATAGCCAGAGACTTTTCCCTAGGGTGGAAATGGAGGAAGGTATAGGGGAGATGTCAGAGGTTGGTTCTTTACATAGAGAGCGGTGGGTGTGTGGAATGCACTGCCAGCAGAGGTGGTGGAGTCAGAGTCATTAGGGACATTTAAGCGACTCTTAGACAGGCACATGGACAGTAGTAAATTGAAGGGGTGTAGGTTAGGTTGATCTTAGATTAGGATAAATGGTCGGTACAACATTGTGGGCTGAAGGGACTGTACTGTGCTGTACTGTTCTATGTTCTATTACTGAGGGTGTTGATACAATGGTGCGGATCATGGGGAACTGCCAGGGCTGGCAAACCCAGATGATGCAGGGGTAGCCGTGGCTCAAACCAGCTGCCCCTCCATCCCAAGGTGAACCACAGGGCCCTATGGGCACCGATCAGGAGGTGGAGATGCTGGATCCCAACCCTGACCCATCCCATGGAGTGGAGATGGTGGGCACCAGGCCTGGGTGGGAGCCCCATGGGCAGGGCTGCACGTTGATGTGTGGTTGGTGGGAAGGGGTGAGGGGATGGAAATACCTCCGTGATGGGGACTTTAAAGATGGTGCCCCGATCTCTTTGGAGCTGGTTCTGGGCTCTGTGCAGCCCTGCCCTGCCAGAGTGACAGTGTAAACCACACTCACTCTTTTTTCCCCAGAGAGGCTCAAGATCCCGTGAGAAGTCTGGTCTGTGCAACCGGAGAGTTAGACGCCAGCTTTCTACCTGAGCTGAACTATTTGCCAAATTCTGGTACGATTCCACTCACGGTGTTGACAATTAGGGCTCATTTTTTGAAGCATTATTTCGAATACTTCCTTCATTAAGGTGCAGAGAACATTCATCTGCTAACTGCAATGAATTATCAGCTCAAAGCACAATGTAAAATCATTTTTTCTGACGCCCCTCCAAATCTCTGCCACACCCACATGATGTCACAGAAGTTACATTGAATTGAAATGATTCATATCTATTTGCTGTTGCCCAATGCTCCAGTGCTACAGAATGAATCATGTGAAACACCATCTGGAATCATGCAAAACAGTGCTTCAGCAACACACTGAATACCTGACTGTACTGATGTCAAGGGTTTGCAAAATTTCATCCAAGTTACCAACACTCACACTGCGTTGAATTCTTGTGCACAGTAATTCCTTGTGAAGTCACATTTTTAAATTAGGTGAACTAATTTCAGGGTTCTCAAAGTGGTGGTGCGGATGTCAGTTTTTTTAAACAAGGCAGGTCCAAACACAGATTATAAAATTCGATCTTTTTCGCTGTTACTGGTCTTAAGAAAGTAGAATTAAACATTTGACAATTAATATTCAATAACTTACATTTATATAGTGCCTTTAATATAATAGGACATCCTCAGGCACTTCATGAGAGCATTATGAAACAAAATATGACACGGATACACGTAAGAACACATCTACACAGTTAAGATGGCCAAAAACTGGTCAAAGAGGTAGGTTTAAGGAGCGATTTAAAGGAGGAAAGCGAGGTGGAGAAGTCTTGGCAGTGAATTCCAAAGCTTGGAGCTGAGGCACCTGGGCAACAGTGGAGTGCTGCTGGAGGAGGATGGTGTGGTCAACCAAGGCAGGGGTTGCAGACTGGTTAAAAAGGAAGAGGAGGGATACTTTACCGTTGACAGTTACTGTTCAAGCATTGCAGGATACGGGGAAACGTTATTGGAGGGACTCAAACCGAGTTCCAGGAGAGATGGGCATGGCTTTAGGAGGTGATAACATGTTCAAGGACTTTGGAATGTAAAGGGAGGGAGCTTGGTGATAGGGCGGCATTTGCAACAATGCAAAAAAAGGGTCAAGGCTTTTTTTTTGGGTGGGGGAGGGGGTGGAGAGGAGTGATGACAATAGATTTGAAGAGAGGGACAAAGCCTAAAGATGGCGAATCGTTAACAATTTCAGCTAACATGGAGATCAGGAGGGGTGGTCAGCAGTTCATTGCCAACAAGATTGAGGGAGCAGCAAGTAGGTTCTCTTGGACAAGAAATGCTGAAAGAGGGCATGAGGGAAGATTGGAGAGAAACTAGAGAAAGATGTAAGCATTTTGAAAGCATTTAAGGCAGGACTTTCTATTTGATTCATACAGAATTTTAGTTTTAGCGGGTTGAAATATATTTTTCAAAATAATTTGTTCGGGATAAGCACAATCCAATTTTATTTGGAATAACGCCTGGTACAATAGGTTTCTCAGGCAGTTGTAATTGGAACAGACTGACAATACAAATACAATTTGTGTCACACCTACCTCTAAAAATCTGCACAAAGCCCAAAATAATGATAACAGTTAGGGCCAACAACTTGGCTGCAGCAAAGATGTCCTGTACTCTTGTAGCTGCCTTTACACTGTAACAGTTCACTGCTGTTAGAAACACTGAAAAGAAGAGGAAAAAGCTGTCAATATATTAAATCTTAGATTTTTTATTTAAACACCATAGATACCTGTTGAACAAGAGGGGGCAGTAAAATTGTGGGATTGTCACTGGGCTAGTAATCAGGGCAAGATCTGGGCACCTGGGTTCAAATCCCACCACGGCAGATGGTGAAATTCAAGTTCAATACAAATCTGCAATTAAAAGTCTAGTGAAGATCATGAAACCATAGTCAATTGTCATAAAAACCCATCTGGTTCACTAATATCCTTTAGGGAAAGTCTAACTCCAGGTCCACAGCAATGTGGTTGCCTTTCACATGCCATCTGAAATGGAGGGCAGCTAGGGATGGGAAATAAGTGCTGGCTTTGCCAGCAATGCCCACATCCTGCAAATGAATTTTTAAAAACAAGACACGCATTCACAACCAACCTACACACTGACATTGGCCGATGAAGACTCACTGGATAAATAAAACCTAGTCATGTAGTATTCGTTCATACAGACTACAAATGGTTTAGGGTTGGATTTTGGCTGCAAAGGCACTGTAGCTTGAGTCCGCCTCGATATAAAAGGCCCCATCACACACCATTTTCATTCCAGGAAGGGGGCAGGGGGACGACAACACGGATTGAAGTGGCCCAGCCCAACCAGAAGCAGACTGAAGGTAGCCATATTGGCTGTAAGCGTCAAGAACAGCTGACCTGAAGGGTCGCCTCAGTTTCTGTGTCCCAGCTGTTTTAAAAATGGTTAAGCCCTCAGCCCCCTCATCATATCCCCTCCAAGAACACTCGCCTAGTATGGACCATGTACAGAACTAATATAATAATAATGCTGGAGGAAAAGAAACACCCTTACAGAAATTTTCTTAAAAGAACTGTGGCTCTTACAATCCAATAAACGTGCCAATCAGACAGAGCCATTCGGAGTATGATTAACAGAATCTTTCCCTCACTTTACGCCTCTAAATCTTGTCCAAATAAACAAACATGGAAAAACTTCATAACCTCATAAAAATGTCGACCAAACACTGCATTTCTACCTGTCAAAACAGAACCCCTGCTGAGGTCATCTATATGCGAGTCCTGAAGCTCATTCAAGCATTCAAAATTAGGTCATCTGGGAAGTGTACCAACAGGCACAGGTGACCAGACATCTATTTCTTTGCAAAACCCTGGTCTTAGTGCTTAATATTGGGTTTGTGCTCAGCTGGCCACTCTCATCTCGTGCAACAGGGTATTCATGATCTGTATAGCTGAGGTTGTCAATAGATAAATTCACTGCACAACAATATTACACACCAGGTTATTGACAGTGTAAATGGCAAGGAGGGAACAACATTTCTGAAGTATGTTTAGCAGAATTTTCTTGATCCATAGGTTTCCATATCAAAGCAGAATGAGATTTTGCTGGACCTGGTTCCTGTTAATGAGGCGGGTCAGTCAGGGAACAGTGATCACAGAATCATAAGGTTTAGATTAGCAATGGAAAAGGACAAGGAGCAATATAGAGCAAGGCTACTTAAATGGAGGAAGGCCAGTTTTAGTGGATTAAATTCAGACATGAAGCAGCACAACTGGAATAAAAGATTTGCAAACAAAACCAAATTTGTTAAAGGTAAATCATACTGAAATAACTTGAATTTGTTTTTTGAGAAGGTAACAAAGAAAGTAGATGAAGGTAATGTGCCTGGTGTGATGTATGTGGCCTTCCAATAGCTGTTTGATATAGTGTAATATATTTTCAACAAAGTTGAAGCCTGTGGAATAAAAAGGACACTGATGTCATGGATTGCCATGGCAATGAGACAAATGCATGTGGAAAATTAATCTTCAATTTCATCCGCTGCTCAGATATATGTATGAACTTCTTTAAAAGGACCTTTGAAGCAAGTAAAGACAGACTTAAGAAAGCTGCCATAGGTCACCTGACACATCTGGCATTTTAAGCAAAAGGAACTCTGTCTGCTTTTACCACATAGGTATCAACAGACAAGAGAAGTTAGGATCATAGGATCCCTACAGTGCAGGAGGCCATTCAGCCCATTGCACCAACCCTCTGAAAGAGCACTATTCCTAGGCCCACGCCCCTGCCAACCTTACCTGCACATTTTTGGACACTGAGCTACAATTTAGCAGGGCCAATTAACCTAACCTGCACATCTTTGGACTGTAGGAGGAAACCGAAACAACCGGAGGAAACCCACACAGACAGTAATCCAAGATCGGAATCGAACCCGAGTTCCTGGCACTGTGAGGCAGCAGTTCCAGAGGACAATACATAGTCACAAAACAGCATTTCCGGGGCCCGGGGAGGTGGGGGGGAAAGAGAGAGAGAGGGAGAGGGAGAGAGAGAGAGAGAGAGAGAGAGAGAGAGGGAGAGGGAGAGGGAGAGAGAGAGAGAGGGAGAGGGGACCAGAACCATTGTTCACAAAACAACCTTAGCCAAGAACAAAAGTGTAGGATTCATAAAAAGTGAACTGTATTTTTTTGCCTTTTATCATTGAATCTTAATTTGGCCAAAAGCTTACCTCATCTGTAATCATCTTTATTAGTGTCACAAGTAGGCTTACATTACACTGCAATGAAGTTACTGTGAAAATCCCCTGGGCACCACACTCTGGTACCTGTTCGGGTACACGGAGGGAGAATTCAGAATGTCCAATTCACCTTACAAGCACGTCTTTCAGGACTTGTGGGAGGAAACTAGAGCACCCAGACAAATTGTGTCTGTTTTGTGAAGGTCAGGTCAAGTAGTTTACCTTTTTAAAATATTTTTATTTGTTTACCTGGGTGGGTGGGTTTTTAGTTCAATAAAAACTCCCCTTTTGTTTCAACTCAAGAAACCCTGTTAGACTTGAGTTCTTTGCAATCAGCACATAAACAGTTAAGTACAGACACTGAATTGATATCTTCATCTTTATATATTCCAAAAGAAAAGTCTTGAGATCAACTGAGGAGGGAAAGGACAAATCCTGGCACCAGTCCTAACAGGATGCAAAGTTGGCCAAGTGACAAGAAACAAAATAGGCTGAATGTTTATTTTTTGGATCAGACGGGTTATAAGTGTAGTTCCCAAGGGGGTGGTATGAGGATCACTGTTTTTCTTTTATCTACATTAATGACCCAGACCAGGGTCTGCAGGGCACAATTAAAAATGTTAGATGATGCAAAACGTGGAAGTATTGTGAACTGTGATAAGAATAGTGATAGGAACACAGTCAGGCTGGTGAACTGGATTGGCGTGTGGTAGATGAAAATTGATGCAGAGAAATGTGAAGTGAAACACTTTGGTACAGCTAGAGAAACCATTGGGTAGATATGTACAATTTTTTGGAGGTGGCAGAGCAGATTGAGAACATGGTTGAAAATAGAATCCTGGACTTTGTAGCAATAACATGCTGCCAGTGGCACCAAGGTGTGGGACTCCTGCCCTTCAATGGGAGGAATTCACACCCCTGGGTGCTGCCAGCCAATCAGACTGCAGGCAGGTCCAGGATGAAGACCCCGATGGAACCCAGACTCAGGTAAAACAGGGTATTGGGTATGGCTAGGGAGGTGATCAGGCATCTTATGGAGGAGGTTGGAGATGTGGGTTTGGCAGTGCAGGCAGGAAGGAAGGGGATTGCTATCTTTGGGGGTTTCCCACCGATGCACAAATGGCATTCCCTGGAGACAGAACTCATCTTTTCTGCACTTTAAAAACCTTTCTTGAAAGATTACCCACACCAACCATGCCAATTAGCTTGTAAACAAACTCAGTTGACCCTTAATTATTTATTCACATATGGCGGGTGGGCTGCCAATTTTGGCCCATGCCTACCCCCTGCATTAAGGCAGACAGCTTGGGGCTGGGTGAAAAGGTGGTGGACTAGCCACCCCTCGTATTCACATGCTCTCCTGCCTAAAACACACCAGGTGGAGTGGGGTGGGGGGCATAAATTCCTAGAGTGCTAAAGCAAGGAATTTTGATGAAACTTCATAAAACATGGATTTGGCTTCAACTTTGGGGAAAATGTGAAAGCTTTGGGAAGGATGTAGAAATTATTTACAAGGATGATTCTAGGGGAGGAACTTGTGGATAGTTTGGAGAAACACAGGTTGAACTCCTTAAAGTGAAGGTTGACAGGAGAATTAATAGAAGCATTCAAAATCATGAGAGACCGAGACAGCGTGGGTGGAGGGAAACATTTGCATTGGCTGAAGTCTCAAGAATCAGAGGAGAGAGATTTAAGGTGTTTGGCAGAATAATTAATAGCGGCATGAAGAAAAACCATTTTAACACGAGTGGTGAGGATCTGGAATGCGCGAACTGACAGGTAGTTGAGGCAGGTTCAATCGGAGCTTTCAAAAGTCTATTGAATAATTATCTGAAGAGAAATAAATTTGCAGAGTTATGGGGGAAGGACGGAGAGTTGCTGAATTGCTCTTCCAGAGAGCTGGCGCAGACCTGACAAGTAGATTAGCCTCCTACTGTCCTGTAGTATTCCATGATTCTAAGAACTCCAATTAATATTTCTGCAGAAGGGCAAGAAGCTAGAGGAAAAGATGACAATAAAACTGTGAGTTAAGCCAGCCTCTAGAACCCTATTTACAAAATAAATGTACATCCAGGGATTTATTTGAGGGATTGAAGTGAAGCAAGGTACACTTTGATAAAAACAACTGCATTTTGATCACAAAATCTTGCCCACACATGTGCAGCAGTATCACTCCAAATAAATCAGGCAAAGTTTACGTCAGGCTAAATAAATAGAAATCTGAGTGACGGAAAATGCTAGAAATATACTTTGCAGGTCTGACTTTGCGTTTCTTGAGACAGAAAGAGAGTTTCATCAGAACTGGGAATAACCGGTTTTAAGCAAAGCAAGACGGAAAGGAAAGGGAAAATCAAAACGACAAAAGTGGTGTTGGAACAAGGCAAAAAGAAAGATCATGGAACAAGTAAAGAAACAAAGAAGTGTCTGTCTGGAGTATGGGTAAATTGAAAAGCAGAACCAACATCAATAGCTGTCATTCAAACACAAAAAAAAAGGGAGCAGTTTATGATCTAAAATTGTTGAGCTCAATGTCGAGTCCCGACAGCTATGAAGTGCTTAATCGAGAGCTGAGGTACAGCTCCTCGAGATTACATTGAACATTAGTGGAAAGTGTCAGACAGAAACTCATGTGGATCAATTGGCATTCATTTAGGACTTTGTATTTAGGATGCTTGTTTTATAACTACTGTTGGTTACTGCTCACCGCTACTATTTTGAGACAGTGCTTCTGGAACTGCATTTCATAATGCACAGAGCTAACAAGCTGATCTTCTGAAGTGCTGTACGTGGGAAATCAAGATAAAGTGCAGTCATCAGGTGCAGATGGAATTATCCATCACCATCCAATTTTGCTTCACTTAAAGATTGCAATTGGTCTCAACTCCCGTACCAGCCTCCCCGAACAGGCGCAGGAATGTGGCGACTAGGGGCTTTTCACAGTAACTTCATTGAAGCCTACTCGTGACAATAAGCGATTTTCATTTTTTTTTTCAACTCTTGGGTGCAATGCCATCGTTTTGTTTTGAAGCCAACCAAAGTACAGTTAAATAATACTAAATTTTTGCAAGTTTGTAAGATTACACTTCTTTAATTGGTGAAAGCTTCGCTCAATAATAGCACTCTTGTCTCTGAATCAAGATTGCGGTAAGGGAAGATTTAATACCTAGGAGACCATCACGTGACGTGTTGCAGAGCTAAGTAGATAATAAGTTAAGTGCCAGGAGTAATAACAGTGGATAAGAATAACGCCACATCAAACACAATTTTTAAGTATCACTGTTGATATATTGCCACCAACATTTCAGATATAATGTCACATTGTCTGTTATCTAAATACAAAAAAAAAATTTCATCAGCCAAGTACCCAATAAAACAAGGCAAATCCTCAAATCTGTTCCATATTATTGCACTCCAGTTGTATGTATTATCTGAAATCATGACACGTGATTAAAATATTGGATTCTAAATGTTTAGCTATGAAATCAAGAGTAGATACAAAGGTACATTTAATTTAATAAAAGGTTTGATGCAATTAACTGATCAATGTGACCAATTTAAAGGGCAGCACAGTGGTAGCACTGCTGTCTTGCGGCGCCAAGGTCCCAGGTTCGATCCCGGCTCTGGGTCACTATCGGTGTGCAATTTGCACATTCTCCCCCGTGTTTGCATGGATTCCACCCCCACAACCCAAAGATGCGCTGGGTAGGTGGATTGGCCACGCTAAATTGCCCCTTAATTGGAAAACATGAATTCGGTACTCTAAATTTTTTTTTTTTAAATGAGACCAATTTATTTGAAAAATAATTAATTTTTTTAAATGTCGGCCATGCCCCTACGGCCCCCATCTCAAAACCAAAACATATAATTCTCAATTCAGACTTCATTTTATAGTAACATCATAGTAAAATGCATGTTGTTACACCCTACTTATTTGCAAGTATATATCTATTAATGGAGAGGGAACCAAAGTACAGGCCTTCTAATGAATAAAAAAATTGAAGAGAAGGAACATGTTATTCTATTTAACCTTCAGTTCAGTTCTACTGAAATTCAAATTAAACATTCAAACTAGAATTTAAAAGAAATAGAAGAAAATGCAGTCTGGTGAAAAAGTTCACTGATGCATATGGTTGCAACTGATTTCATATTTTTATACTTATGCAAGCCACTCACTGCCTACGTCATCTGTTTACTTCAACTCCACCTTGCCATTTTACTTTGATCTATATGAGCAATTCTGCGCTGCTGTGCAAGACAGGGTCATGCTTGCATCAGACAGGTCTGCCTTGCAAACACCCAATCAATTGAATGAAGACTGATTTTACAACCTGTTAACAAATTTGCATCATTCCTACCAAACTAAAACAAAAGAAGAAAGCTATGATATTCACTACTATGGAAACTTTTTGTTTCCTCACTAAAAAAAGTTTGTTGTTATGATAATGCAGTGTTTAATTCATAACCTATATATTCTGCTGTCCTTTCTCCAAACAGCTTAGAAGACTGCAGAAAAAGGCTTCATAAGATACGGAGAAAGGATAGCATTGTGGCACTGCTGTCTCACGTCGCAGAGGACCCGGCTTTGATCCCAGCCCCGGGTCACTGTCCATGTGGAGCTTACACATTCTCCCTGCGTGGGTCTCACCCCAACAACCCAAAGATGTGCAGGGTGGGCGGATTGAGCAGCTAAATTGCCCCTTAATTGGAAAAAAATTAATTGGGTATTTTAAAGTTTTAAAAAAAGAGACAGAATAATGACTAAACTGTACTAGGATGCCTTTATCCATAAATCTCAATGTCTGTAATGGCAATGCAAATTCACCTCAAGCTGATTCGGTACAATGAAAGCAATCTTAGCCAATTGCAGAAACATCTGAATTCACTTTTTTGACATTTCAGAATCAAGTTATTGTTTTGACATTGTTTTGAACCCAAATTAAAATTATTTTTGAGTAATGAATTTCAAGAAATATTAAGCCTTGTGCCTGTTAAAGCTACTCTTGCACAAAATTTAATCACTTAAAATGAAAATATCACAGCAACGCCGTCTTATTTAAAATTGGCCCATTTCTACAGAAGTCAATCAAAATTGAAGTGGAATACATTTACTGTTTAAAATCTTTGTCATGTTAGCATTATGATTGCTTAACATCTTGTAAACTAAGTTCTTATGACTCCAATCCAAAGTGCACAGATTCAAAAGAAGTATTTAACAATTTCATCTTTGCACACTTTGGTCCCTTGACCTTTATAATGCATCTGTTATATACAGAAATAGCACTTCTGTAGGTTTTGAGAATGTCTTGTGCGGTCTTATTTTATGCAGTAAGGGAAATGAAGAAAATTATACGGGAAAATATGAATTAGAATTGGAGGCCCAATTTTAACTGTGCAGGTGGGTAGTTTTGGAGTGGGTTACAATCTTGTCCATGTGTTTCTCCAAATAAATCAACACAATGCTATTGTATTGTTGCTATTAGAAGGGGGTAATTATACAGAACATGATTTTTCAAAGTGCGGGTTAAATGAGAAGGAAATTAGGCTGTGTGCAATCTTTCGGCCAGAGGCGGCAGCAATGAGCAGGCCATGCAGCCTGCACATACACTGAATGCGAAGGGCACCATGCAAAAGTGCTTTTAGCCCCAAATCACAGAGGAGAGTTTCTTCCATTCTTTAGCAGCTGGCAAGCAAGGCAAAAGGACAGTGAAGATTAGTTATTTTCTTACAAGTAAGAGAAGGCCAAAGACACAAATATGCAGTGTACCTACTGGCCAGGATCTCACAACTGAATCTGCTGGAGAGAGCTGCTCAGGATAGTCCAGGACAGAGCAGTGCTCGAGTTAACTCTGTACAGAGTTCCAGGGCCTCTGTTAACAGCCTTTATAGAAGAAACTTAACTTGGGAACAAAAGTGTATAAAGATAATTTTTGAAATATGGTTTTGTCAATTGTGCCAAGGCAAGTAAGGACGCAAAGCCCACGTGTATTATATGCAGCGAGGTTCTGGAAAATGAGAGAAGTTTCAGATTTTGAAAGAGAAGTGGTGGGTGAAAAATTCCTTTTGATGTTGAGCACCCAGAGCTAGTTATTAACTTACAGCTGACGGCAAATGAAAATACTATGCTGTTGTGTCTGACATGTGGTAGCATTATAAAAACACACCAAATTCCCATGAGGCTGTCAGTATTCTGGAGTAGCATCTCCTAGGAGTATCCAGCGCTGAGTAAAACAAGCATTTTGTTGCTATTGTCCTGCATGATGAACTACATGTGCGAGGCTGGATTTTCCATTCTCCACAAAGGTGAAAACGGTACAAAGGAACTGGTTGAAGTCGTCACCTGATATGCTCATTGCTCTCTCCTCCTATGAACCTGATTGGAGTGAGATTGTGAGGACCAAGCTTGACTTGATACAGCACAGCCATGACAATGTTCTCCTAGCCATATTGTCATTTGTATCAAATTCGCATTGCAATCAAGACTTTTAGAGCAAAGTGACTAAATTATCTGCAGTTTGGCTGAATACTGATTAGCCAAACTCAAACAGATTGAGGGGGAGAGGATGGTCGGAACATCTCGTCCCCAGCTCCCCCGCTGCTAGATGCAGTAACAAATGTTGCATTGTGTCAAAAATTAATGTAATACGCTCTGATGCTGCTAAAATGTTTTAGAAGGGGAACTAAACCTCACCTTTTTGAGGAGATGTTAAACCAAAGCCCTATCTTCATCTTCAGGTAGAAGTTAAAGGTCTTGCAATGCCCTTTGAAGAGCGGCAGACTTCTCATCGTGTCCTAGCCAACTTTTCTCCCTCACCCAATATTAGTAAGACATATAATCTGGTATTTGTCTCACTGCTGTCTTTGGGATCTTGCTGTGTGCAAAATGCTATGATTCTCTACATTGTAATTCAGAAGTATGTAATTGACCGTGAAGTGCTTTTGCATGTACTAAAGTTGTGAAAGACACAATAGAAATCTAGGTGCGTCCTTTTGCCAAGTATTGGAGCATACCTGATGATTTTATTTCTCCCCATTGCTTTCAAACATGCAGGAAATAATAACATTACCTTGCTCTCTTTCCTTCCATGAAAAATAGTTATCTTATACTCTTCTAAACTGAGGCAATACACCACATGAGATACTGGACAATTCACCAGTGCAAAGACTCCAACAAAGTAACTTCTGTAAACCAGACGATGTCTTAGAAAATAATGTAAAAGAGAAGCAATACTAGAAATAACAGAGAAACTATACTAAAGTACCAAAGAACGTAATAATTTTAGAGAAGTCAGGATTTAACTGAGAAAAAAAGAGAAATAGATTATAGCAAAAGTTCAACTATTACATGGATACCAGGGCCCACCATATAAAATCAAGGATGGAAAGCAATCTAGTGTAATGGTGCATTGATATTGAATTGAAGCATTGTAACAATTTCTACATAACCAAGCTCAAGGACAGGGCTTGAAATACAGAAAAATGTTTGTCTGTTTCCTGTCCTGAGAGTTGCTTGCATGGTAACTTCATTACAAAATTAAGGTGGTTTCATAAAGAACATATTAGTTTACTTATTTTTACAGTGTACTACTTGACAATAAAATGTCTGTGATTCCTCCCTATGCCCCCATCCTACTAAGGTTACTCATGAAGGCCTGCCTTCTCAACCTTGTCCCTCACCTGAGGTGTGATGATCCTCAGGTTAAATCACCACCAGTCAGCTCTCCCCCTCAAAGGGGAAAACAGTCTATGGTCATCAGGGACTATGTCGACTTCAACCTATCAAATGTAATTGCTTAAACTCACAACGACACTTGGCAACAGTTTCCAGTGCATTCCTGTGACCAAGAAATTTCTATGCAACTTCACTCAAGGGCACAATTTACATAAATGAGTTTGACTGTCCTTATTTCCATCCTATTTTCCACTCCTGCAGGATAATACCTTTCTCAGATTGAGATGACTTTTTAAAAACTGGTTTTAAATGAGCTCAATCAGATTTGTAATTTGCACCTATTCTGAATCCATTCCACACATTAGTGCGGCTATAACCTAACAATATTCATGGATACTTTTTCTCTCTATAGGTTACATGCCCTTCGAAGGCATTGACAATCACGGGCTTCCATGTATTGTTCTATGGTTATGCTTGGCAAGGTAAAGCAGTGGCTTGCCATTGTCCTCTGCAGGTTGTTCCTGTACCAGCCTCCCCGAGCAGGCGCCGGAATGTGGCGACTAGGGGCTTTTCACAGTAACTTCATTTGAAGCCTACTTGTGACAATAAGCGGTTTTCATTTCATTTTCTGGCACCCTGGAAGGATTTACATGTTGATATTCAACTTTAATAAAAGCAAATTACTGTGGATGCTGGAATCTGAAACGAGAAAATACTGGATTCAGCAGGGACTCAACTTGTTCGGCCATGTCAGTAATGCACCATCCCTTCCATGAACACACAGCTTCTGGCTCAGAAGCAGAGACACAACCCACTTGCACCACATCTGGAGTATTGAGTCCAGTTTTGGTCTCCTTATTAAAGGAAGGATGTGGTGACACTGGAGGTAATTTAGAGGAGGTTCTCTAGATTCCAGGGATGAAAGCGTTGAAGTATAAGGAGAGATTGAACAGTTTAGGCTAATACTTATTGGCGTTTATAAGAATGAGAGCGCATCTGATGAAGGTATATAAAATACCAGAGGGATTGATAAAGTAAATGTAGACCAAATGAGAGGTCACAGAAATAGGTTGAGAGGTGGTAGATTTAAAACTGAGATGAGGAGGAACTACTTCTTGCAGAGGGTGGTAAATTTGTGGAACTTGTTGCCCCATAGTGCGATGGAGTCTGAATCATTAAATGGTTTCAAGAAGATAGATATATTTCTGATTTTTTTAAAAGGGTTAAAGGGATATGGGGAACAGGCAGAGACGTGGATTTGAAACTAGGAATAGATCAGCTATGGTCTAATTGAATTGCGGAGCAAGCTCGAAGGACTGAATTGCCTACTTCTGCTCCTACTACCTGTGTACCACAAGATTTCCCTCTGTTGGACACGATCAAAACCAATTACTCAGGACCTATCACTCAGTATTACTGAGGCCCCTGGTCACAGAAGGTCTCAAATGTAGCTGACAAACTGGGGCGTGTGGTATCCTTTGAGCAAGGTATAGATATAGAACAGTACAGCACAGAACAGGCCCTTCGGCCCTCGATGTTGTGCCGAGCAATGATCACCCTACTCAAACCCACGTATCCACCCTGTACCCGTAACCCAACAAACCTTACTTTAACCTTACTTTTTAGGACACTACGGGCAATTTAGCATGGCCAATCCACCTAACCCGCACATCTTTGGACTGTGGGAGGAAACCGGAGCACCCGGAGGAAACCCACGCACACACGGGGAGGACGTGCAGACTCCGCACAGACAGTGACCCAGCTGGGAATCGAACCTGGGACCCTGGAGCTGTGAAGCATTTATGCTAACCACCATGCTACCATGCTGCCCCAGATATTTGGCTCAATTCTTTAAAACTGCCATCTAAATACCCATATGCATATGGTATTATGGTAAACCAATGTGATGATGTCGTGAATTAGAACAAGGTGCAGCAATATGCCATTCGGCCATCGAGCCTGTTCCCCAATTTAATAAGATCCCATGGAAAATAATAGACGTGTGAGTGTCATCTGGGTTGGGTTCTCACAATGGCAAAGAGCAGCTGATCACAGACCGGCGAGGTGAATTTGATGGCTGTGGTTGGAAATAAGGAGAAGGAACAAATGTGGAAACCCGGTCATCCGTTTGAATGGCAGAAGTGAGACAGGAAGAGAGCAACGCAGCACGTGTCATGTGCTATTTTAAAGTAGGTGAATTAAAATGTAACAAGTCAGTGAAAATGTTCAACCCTGAATTTTTTTTGACAAAAGTCCAATTAAATTGGGATGACCTGACGACGGAAAGCACCGAGTGAGGATGTTAATAAGTATGTGTGTGCCCCCCGCGGGTGGGCAGGGTGCAGGCTGTGGGAGAGTGGCAGCTACTCACTGATACACAGACAAGCCACCAGCTTGGCTCCGTCCTCGGGCACCGCACAGTCGGGGAAGGCGGGTTTGATGATGTAAGTGGCGAAGACCAGCGCTACGATGTACTGCGAGCTGGGCCGGATGATGAGCAGCTCGATCCAGAGTTTGAGGAAAGCGATGACCGAGCCGTACACCTCCAGGATGTAGGCATAGTCGCCTCCTGATTTGATGATGGTGGTGCCCAGCTCGGCGTAGCAAAGCGCCCCGATGGTGGAGAAGACGCCGCACATGGCCCAGATAATGAGGGAGAAGCCCACCGAGCCCGCCTGCCGCACCACCCCGGTGGGGGTGATGAAGATGCCCGAGCCGATGATGGTCCCCACGATGATGGCCACGCCGCTCCGCAGGGTGATGGTCCGCTTGAGGGCGACACCCGAGCCCGAGTCCGACTGCTCGGCCTGGGCTGCCGGCGTGCCGTCCTTCTCGGCCGGCTGCTCCGGCTCCCCGTTGGCACTCAACGCCAATATGCCCTCCTTCACCTGGCCATCCTCCTCCTCCCGCGCCGAGCCCCTCTTCTTCAGGTTAGACATGTGTGCTGGTCAATGTCGGGCGCAGTGCCTGCAGCCTCTCAGCCCGCTGGAGAAGAGCTGTTACCAGCACTGCATTCAGTCCTTGCCGCGTTGCTGCTCTTCCTTCTGTCCACACAGCAGCTGCCACACGTCTGCTCCCTTTTGCAACTGGACGCGGTCACCTTCGCTGCTCGCTTTTAAAAGTCCCCCCCGCCCGCAAAGAAACCCCGCTCCCCCCACTTCAAAGCGTCACACTCCATCCATTCATCTCCTCGCCAGCCAGATCCAGAATGATGCAACCTTAAATCATCATCTTCGGCTTTCGCTAGGAGTCGCTCTGCCGTAAACCAGAGTCAATTTTCTCTCCGCCTATGATTGTGGCAAGAGAATGCAGGGAACAAAATATTTCTGCTGTCAGTTAATTCAGTTATTTCCAACGTTTACTACCTCTGAAGCGAATGTGCACCTTTGTGCATAAAAATTAAAACGCCTGACTTTGAGCCACAAATATACAGGACCAGAATAATTGGCATATTGGATCATCCGAATGATGCATTTGCCATTATTAATTTGCCCAACTTGGCAAATTAAAACAGCTATGCTATAATGTCCAATTCTTTGCAAATTAATGCCAATTGTGAAATTCCAAGATTTATTCTGGTATTACAAATGACACCTGCTACAAGCATTATGGGCCAGGAATTAATGGCTTCAATGTTGCAGTGTTAATCAGGGTTAAACTGAGATCAAAAGCGACTTTAGGAGTTCCGAAGTGCATAGAATAATGCAGAAATTCTAAATTTGCTTTAATTGAGTTTGCACTCTTCCATCCAGTGCATTGTGGAGATTCCCCTTCGACCATAAGGCCATAAGACATAGGAGCAGAATTAGGCCACTCAGCCCATCGATTCCACTCCACCATTCAATCATGGTTGATATTTTTCTCATCCCCATTCTCTTGTCTTCTCCCCATAACCCCTGATTAATCAAGAACCTATCTCTCTCTGTCTTAAAGACACTCAGTAATTTGGCCTTCACAGCCTTCTGCAGCATAGAGTTCCACAGATTCATCACCCTCTGGCTGAAGAAATTCCTCCTCATCTCTGTTTTAAAGGATCGTTCCTTTAGTCTGAGATTGTGTCCTCTGGTTCTAGTTTTTCCAACAAGTGGAAACAGCCTCTCCACGTCCACTCTATCCAGGCCTCACAGTCTCCTGTACGTTTCAATTAGATTCCCCCTCATCCTTCTAAACTCCAACGAGTACAGACCGAGACTCCTCAACCGTTCCTCATATGACAATTAACAAGAATTAATTAGAACTTCTGCTCTAACATTCAAGTCTTATTGTAAAGACCCTGGAAAATGTTGCACCCTGCTAAATGATAATTTTATTCCAGCATGGAATGTGAATGTTGGCAAGGCCAGCATTTCTTTCTTTTGAGAAATATTCAGCACGTCAGGCTGAATATTACATGTGGAGAGAGAAACAGGTAACATTTCATATCAATGACCTTCTGTCAGAACTGCAAAATGTTAGAGATGAAACTTTTTTAAAAGAAGTACAGAGGCACAGGAAAAGGTGAGGGAAGAAAGAATAAAATGGGATGGGAAACAATACCAAAAAGAAAATGCTGCAAAATCTCAGCAGATCTGACAGCATCTGTAGGGAGAGAAAAGAGCTAACGTGAAGTCCAGATGACCCTTTGTCAAAGCTAAAAAAACATTGAAAGTGGGAAATATTTATACTGTGGAGTGAGAGAATGAAAGATGAGTCATAGGCACAGAAACCAAGGGAACAATGTGCTAATAGCCACAGAAACCAAGGGGAAAGAGTGCTAATGGCAGTCCCCAGAGACAACAAAAGGTGTGAAAGGCCAAACAGCAGAGAACCTAACATCAGAGGGTAAACTGACAGATGTAGGTGTGGGGGGAGTGGAAAGCAAAGAGGAGAACAGGTAAGGAAAGGGGGGGAGGGGATAAGATGGGGAGTAAATATCTATAAAGAAAGACAAGAAAGAAAGAAATGGTAAAAGACAATTAAAATGAAATGGCATGAAAACAAAGGGGTCGAGGTGGAGTAGCGCTAATCATCTGAAGTTGTTCCAGCATCAAGATTCCAGCATCCGCAGTAATGTGCTTTTATCCATATTCATACCATGCAAATACCAGGCAATTAATCCAACATAATAAGAAGTTACAACACCAGGTTAAAATCCAACAGGTTTGTTTCGAATCACTAGCTTTTGGAATGCAGCTCCTTCCTCAGGTGAATGATGTCAGTGTCTATATGCGCAATCTTCTTGGAGATCCTCTCCACTTTGAGCCAGCAGTTTACGGTGTTGATGGTAGCCATAATGTGGAGATGCCAGCGTTGGACTGGGGTGGGCACAGTAAGAAGTCTTACAACACCAGGTTAAGCTCGAACAGGTTTGTTTCAAATCACTAGCTTTCTAAGCGAGGAGGAAGAAGCTGCACTCCAAAAGCTAGTGATTCAAAACAAATCTGCTGTGAAACAAATCTTTAACCTGGTATTATGAGACTTCTTGCTGTGCCCACCCCAGTCCAACGCCAGCATCTCTCCACATCATCATCTCCAACATGAGAGCATCATCTCCTGGTATTTTCATAGAATTCCTGGAGTGCAGAAGGAGGCCATTCGGTTAACCGAGTCTGTACTGATACTCTGAAAGATCACCCTAACTAGGCCCACTTCCCTGATTTATCCCTGTAACTCCATCTAACCTACACATCCTTGGACACTAAGGGGCAATTTACTATGGCCAATCCATAAGACCATAAGATATAGGAGCAATGGAGGAGCTGGAGGAGGAGTTTGAGTTGCTAGGGGGGAATGGGTTCCGGTATCTGCAAGAGAGGGATTTTGTGCGGAGGCAGGTTTTGACCTTCCCGCACCTGCCTCCTCAGGGGCTACAGGATAAGGTGGTGTAAACTAGAGAACAGGAGTGAGAGGAGGGAAGGTCTCAGAGATCTATAAGGAGCTGATGGAGTGGGAGGGGGCTCCGATAGGGGAGGTGAAGATAAAGTGGGAAGAAAAGCAGGGTGGGGAGTTGGTGGCTGAGTTATGGGAGGAGGCCCCGAGGAGAGTTAATGCATCCTCATCATCCGCCAGGCTCAGCCTGATACAGTTTAAGGTGGTCCACAGGGCACACAACTGTGGCCCGTATGAGCAGGTTCTTTGAGGAGGTGGAGGATAGATGTGGGCGCTGTGCGGGGATATTGCTAACCATGTCCATATGTTTTGGGTGTGAACGAAGCTGAGGAGTTTCCGGCAGGGATTTGCTGACATTATGTCAGAGGTCTTACAAGTGAGGGTGGTGCCGAATCCAGAGGTGGCGATCTTTGGTGTGTCGGAAGACCCAGGAGTCCAGGGGGTGCGAGAGGCCGACATCCTGGCCTTTGCTTCCTTGGTGGCCCGGAGATGGATATTACCAAAATTCACCTTGAGGGGGTCATTGCAGGGATTTGCTCAGACGTGGCAGCCATTCATCGACTTCTTCAAATAGAATTAAGCTGTCAGCAAATGGGGGCGGGTCGGAAAGGGGAGGCATGAGAGAGATGAGTAAGGGCAGGAGAACCAATGGAGGGGTGGTTGGGGAAGGTTGCACTGTTTGTGTAAGCCATGTTGGCTGGGTTTTTGTGCTCGGGGGGGTTTGTTGGTTATATTGTTGTGCTTTTCTTTTTGTTGGAAATTTAATGTGTCAAATTGTTAAAATTATAAATGCCTCAGTAAAATATTTTTCTAAAAAAAAGACATCGGAGCAGAATTAGGCCATTGAGTCCGCTCTACCATTCAATCATGGCTGATATGTTTCTCATACCCATTCTCCTGCCTTTTCCCCATTGATGGAACCATCAATTCACCAGACACGTGCTTTCCGATATGAACAGTGGTTTTAATCTACTTATTACAGAGCCAGCCTGTTACCCGTTGATGAACTCTCGGTGAACTGCAGGCTGACTCTGGACAAGGGTATTTATACAGCAGCAGAAGGGGGAGGAGTCATGGGTGGAGCCAAGGGTGGAGCCCCGTACAAACTCCTGAGCATTCCCAGAGCTACTCCCCCTAGTGGTCGGATAACGCTACTGCGCTTTCAAAGATACAGTGTGAATTACCAAGTTACATTCACCACATTCACCCCCTGCAAAAAAAATCAAGTTCGGCGGGGGTGGTGGTCTACAAAGTCAGTCTGTCCGGTGGTCGAACTGTCCGCTGTGATCTGCGGAGCACCGGGGTTGCAGCCTCTTGCGGTGGCTGGATGGGTGTTGTGTGCTGGGGTACGATGGCGGAATCCAAGGAGGGTTGTATCCGAGCTTCATACTCTCCTGGTTCGACTGGGAACTGGGGGCTGGCCGGCGCGGGTGCGCGGAACTGGTGGAGTGAGCTCGTGGGCTCGGGAGCGCGAGGGGCCGGCAGCATGGGGTGTAGGGTGAGGGGTCCTTCTGTGGGGGTAGAGGGGGCGCTGGATCCGGCAGGTGCCAGATCCCGGAGGGATACAGTGTCCTGACGGCCGTGAGGGAACTCGACGAATGCGTACTGGGGGTTGGAGTGGAGCAGGCGCACCTTCTCAACAAGGGGGTCGGTTTTGTGTGCCCTGACGTGTTTCCTCAGGAGTACGGGGCCCGGTGTCCTCAGCCATGCCGGAAGTGAGACCCCCGTGGTAGTGCCCCTGGAAAAAATGAAGAGCCTTTCGTGAGGAGTCTGATTTGTCGCTGAGCACAAAAGGGACCTAATAGCGTGGAGCGCGTCTGGGAGGACTTCCTTCCACTGTGAGACTTGGAGCTTTCTAGACCGGAGGGTCAGTAGGACGGTCTTCCAGACCGTCGCGTTCTCCCTCTCCACCTGCCCGTTCCCCCTGGGGTTGCAGCTGGTAGTCCTGCTCGAGGCAATGCCCTTGTCGAGCAGGTACTGACGCAGCTCGTCGCTCATGAAGGACGAACCCCAGTCGCTGTGTACGTAGCTGGGGAAACCAAACAGGGTGAAGATGCTATGCAGGGCCCGAATGACTGTGTGGGAGGTCATGTCGGGGCACGGGATAGCAAATGGGAAACGGGAGAACTCATCTATGACGTTTAGAAAGTTCTTGTTAGTTGAGGGGAGTGGCCCTTTGAAATCAATCGCGAGGCGTTCAAAGGGCCTAGACATAGGTAGGAAGAGAGATGGGGATTTGAGACAGAAATTCAGGGAGCTAGGGTGGAAGCTGAGAGCTAGAACAAACAGAGTTGTTATCTCTGGGTTGTTACCCGTGCCAGAGAAGTGAGAAATAAGGAGAGAGGGGAGTTGAACACGTGGCTACAGGGATGGTGCAGGAGGGAGGGTTTTGGTTTCCTGGATAATTAGGGCTCATTCTGGGGTAGGTGGGACCTCTACAAACAGGATGGTCTTCACCTGAACCAGAGGGGTACCAATATCCTGGGGGGGGGAGATTTGCTAGTGCTCTTCGGGGGGGTTTAAACTAATTCAGCAGGGGGATGGGAACCTAAATTGTAGTCCTTGTGTACAGGATGTTGAGAGTAGTGAGGTCAGGGATAGGATTAAAAGTTCGAAAGAGGGCACCGGCAAGCAAGACGCTGGTTTGAAGTGTGTCTACTTCAACGCCTGGAGCATCCGGAATAAGGTGGGTGAGCTTGCAGCATGGGTTGGTACCTGGGATCTCGATGTTGTGGCGATTTCGGAGATATGAGTACAGCAGGGACAGGAATGGTTGTTGCAGGTTACAGGATTTAGATGTTTCTGTAAGAACAGAGAAGATGGTAAAAGGGGAGGGGGGGGGGGTGGCATTGTTAATCAAGGAAAGTATTACGGCGGTAGAAAGGACGTTTGAGGACTCGTCTACTGATGTAGTATGGGCCGAGGTTAGGAACAGGAGAGGAGAGGTCACCCTGTTGGGAGTTGTCTATAGACCTCCGAATAGTTCCAGCGATGTAGAGGAAAGGATTACAAAGATGATTCTCGACAGCAGCGAGAGTAACAGGGTAGTTGTTATGGGGGACTTTAACTTTCCAAATATTGACTGGAAATACTATAGTTCGAGTACTATAGATGGGTCAGTTTTTGTGCAGTGTGTGACACAGTATGTAGACAGGCCAACAAGGGGCGAGGCCACATTGGATTTGGTACTGGGTAATGAACCCGGCCAGGTGATAGATTTAGATGTAGGTGAGCACTTTGGTGATAGTGATCACAATTCGGTTATGTTTACTTTAGCAATGGGCAGGGATAGGTATATACCGCAAGGCAAGAATTATAGCTGGGGGAAAGGCAATTATGATGCTATTCGGCAAGATTTAGGATGTATAGGATGGGGAAGGAAACTACAGGGGATGGGTACAATCGAAATGTGAAGCTTTTTCAAGGAACAGCTACTGCGTGTCCTTGACAAGTATGTACCTGTCAGGCAGGGAGGAAGTTGTCGAGCAAGGGAACCGTGGTTTATTAAGGAAGTTGAAGCACTTGTCAAGAGGAAGAAGAAGGTTTACGTTAGGATGAGACATGAAGGCTCAGTTAGGGCACTTGAGAGTTACAAGTTAGCCAGGAAGGACCTAAAAGGGAGAGTTAAGAAGAGCGAGGAGAGGACACGAAAGTCGTTGGCGGATAGGATCAAGGAAAACCCTAAGGCTTTCTATAGGTATATCAGGAACAAAAGAATGACTAGAGTAAGATTAGGGCCAATCAAGGATAGTAGTGGAAAGTTGTGTGTGGAATCAGAGGAGATAGGGGAAGCGTTAAATGGATATTTTTCATCAGTGTTTACACTGGAGAAAGACAATGTTGTCGAGGAGAATACTCAGGTTCAGTCGACCAGGTAGATGGAATTGAGGTTCACAAGGAGGAGGTGTTAGCAATTTTGGAAAGTGTAAAAATAGATAAGTCCCCTGGGCCAGATGGGATTTATCCTAGGATTCTCTGGGACGCCAGGGAGGAGATTGCAGAGCCTTTGTCCTTGATCTTTATGCCGTCTTTGTGCCGGACGACTGGAGGATAGCAAATGTTGTCCCCTTGTTCAAGAAGGGGAGTAGAGACAACCCTGGTAATTATAGACCTGTGAGCCTTACTTCGGTTGTGGGTAAAATGTTGGAAAAGGCTATAAGAGATAGGGTTTATAATCATCTTGAAAAGAACAAGTTGATTAGCGATAGTCAACACGGTTTTGTGACGGGTAGGTCATGCCTCACAAACCTTATTGAGTTTTTTGAGAAGGTGACCAAACAGGTGGATGAGGGTAAAGCGGTTGATGTGGTGTATATGGATTTCAGTAAGGCGTTTGATAAGGTCCCCCACGGTAGGCTATTGCAGAAAATAAGGAAGTATGGGATTGAAAGTGATTTAGCGGTTTGGATCAGTAATTGGCTAGCTGAAAGAAGACAGAGGCTGGTGGTTGATGGCAAATGTTCATCCTGGAGTTCAGTTACTATTGGTGTACCGCAAGGATCTGTTTTGGGGCCACTGCTGTTTGTCATTTTTATAAATGACCTGGAAGAGGGTGTAGAAGGATGGGTTAGTAAATTTGCAGATGACACGAAGGTCGGTGGAATTGTGGATAGTGCTGAAGGATGTTATAGGATACAGAGGGACATAGATAAGCTGCAGAGCTGGGCTGAGAGATGGCAGATGGAGTTTAATGCGGAAAAGTGTGAGGTGGTTCACTTTGGAAGGAGTAACAGGAATGCAGAGTACTGGGCTAATGGCAAGATTCTTGGTAGTGTAGATGAACAGAGATATCTCGGCATCCAGGTACATAAATCCCTGAAAGTTGCCACCCAGGTTAATAGGGCTGTTAAGAAGGCATATGGTGTGCTAGCCTTTATCAGTAGGGGGATTGAGTTTCGGAACCACAAGGTCATGCTGCAGCTGTACATAACTCTGGTGCGGCCGCTCCTGGAGTACTGCGTGCAGTTCTGGTCACCACATTATAGGAAGGATGTGGAAGCTTTGGAAAGGGTTCAGAGGAGATTTACTAGGATGTTGCCTGGTATGGAGGGAAGGTCTTACGAGGAAAGGCTCAGGGACTTGAGGTTGTTTTTGTTAGAGAGGAGAAGGCTGAGAGGTGACTTAATAGAGACATATAAGATAGTCAGAGGGTTAGATAGGGTGGACAGTGAGAGTCTCTTTCCTCGGATGGTGATGACCAACACGAGGGGACATAGCTTTAAATTGAGGGGTGGTAGATATAGGACAGATGTCAGAGGCAGTTTCTTTACTCAGAGAGTAGTCGGGGTGTGGAACGCCCTCCCTGCAACAGGAGTAGACTCACCAACGTTAAGGGCATTTAAGTGGTCACTGGATAGACATATGGATGAAAAAGGAATAGTGTAAGTCAGATAGGCTTCAGATGGTTTCACAGGTCGGCGCAACATCGAGGGCCGAAGGGCCCGTACTGCGCTGTAATGTTCTATGTTCTATGTTCTATAAGCCTTGACCAGGTGGGCCCTGTCTGGTCTATAGAAGTGCGGTTTGCACTCCGCACAGATCGGGCAGTCCCTGGTGACCGCTTTTACCTCCTCGTTGGAGAAAGGCAGGTTTCGGGCTCTGATGTAGTGGGCGAGCCGGGTGACCCCCGGGTGGCAGAGGTCATTGTGGATGACTTTCAATCGGTCAATCTGCGCGCTGGCGCATGTCCCGCGGGATAGGGCATCCGGAGGCTCGTTGAGCTTCCCGGGTCAATACTTAATATCGTAATTGTAGGTGGAGAGTTCGATCCTCCACCTCAGAATTTTGTCATTTTTAATTTTGCCCCTTTGCAAGTTGCCAAACATGAAGGCAACTGATCTTTGGTCGGTGATGAGGGTGAAGTGCCTCCACAATGGCTTGTACTTCTTTCTCGACTGAGAAGTGTCGGAGTTCTGAAGCGGAGAGGGTACGGGAGAAAAATGCGACTGGCCTCCCTGCCTGATTTAGTGTGGCTGCTAGAGCTACCTCTGAGGCATCGCTCTCAACCTGGAATGGAGTGGATTCATCCACCGCCCGCATGACCGCTTTGGCGATGTCCTCCTTGATGCAGTTGAAGGCCTGGCGCGCCTCAGCTGACGGGAAATCGTGTGGCCCTAAAGAGTGAGCGGGCTTTGTCCGCATATTGAGCGACCCATTGGGCGTAGTAGGAGAAGAAGCCCAAGCACCGTTTGAGGGCCTTGGGGCAATGGGGGAGGGGGAGTTCTAAGAGGGGGCGCTTACGGTCCGGGTCTGGGCCCAAGACTCTGTTTTCCACGACATAGCCGAGGATGGCTAGTCTGGTTGTGCGGAAAACGCATTTCTCCTTGCTATATGTGAGATTCAGTGCTGTCTGGAGAAAACGGTGGAGGTTGGCGTCGTGGTCCTGCTGGTCATAGCCGCAGATGGTGACATTGTCCAAGTACAGAAACATGGCCCGCAGCCCGTACTGGTCCACCATTCGGTCCATTGCTCGTTGGAACACCGAGACCCCATTAGTGACGCCGAAAGGGACCCGGAGGAAATGGAAGAGGCGGCCATCGGCCTCGAATGCCGTGTAGTGGCGGTCCTCCGGGCGGATTGGGAGCTGGTGGTATGCAGACTTCAGATCCACCGTGGAAAAGAGCCGGTACTGGGCGATCTGGGCTACCATGTCTGCAATCCTGGGGAGGGGATACGCGTCAAGGAGCGTAAATCTATTTATGGTCTGACTATAGTCGACAACCATGCAGAATTTCCCCCCGGTCTTAACGACCACCACCTGAGCTCTCCAGGGACTATTGCTGGCCTCTATAATCCCCTCACTGAGAAGCCTTCGGACCTCTGATCTGATAAATACCCTATCCTGCAGGCTGTATCGCCTGCTATGAGTGGCTACGGGTTTACAGTCCTTTTGTGAGATTGGCGAAGAGAGGAGGGGGGGGGGATTCGCAGCGTAGCGAGGCTGCAGATAGTGAGTGGGGGCAGGGGCCCGCCGAAGCTGAGGGTGAGGCTCTTAAGATTACATTGAAAGTCTAGGCCTAATAAGAGTGGCGCGCAGAGGTCGGGCAAAACGTTTAGTTGGAATTTTGAGTAGCTAGCGCCTCGGATTGAGATTGTCGCGGCGGTGCGCCCCTAGATCTGGACCGAATGGGAGCCTGAAGCGAGCGAGATAGTTTGCCGCACGGGGAAAACGGGGAGCAACAGCGTCTTACCAGGTCTGGGTGTCTGAAGCTCAGTACTCCCGGAGTCGAAAAGGCATGGCGTTCTGTACCCGTTGATTTGGACCTCTGCCATCGAGTTTCGCAGATGCTTCGGGCGTGATTGGTCCAGAGTGACTGCGCTGAGTTGCGGGTAGTCGGCAGCTCGATCAGCTGTGCTGGAGTGGCCCCGTGACGACTGCCCCCTGAGTTCGTAGTCGTACTCTTCCGATGAGTTGTCCGAGCGTGGAGATGCCGATCGGGCCCGTGGATCGCACGTGGCGGGCGGCGAGGAAGATGGCGGCCCCCATGAGTTGCACATGGCCGGCTGCGTGGTGGAGGTTTGCCAAGATGGCGGCCCACATGGATCACACGTGGCAGGAGGGGGCAGAGTCAGGGCATAGGCCACAGCGTTTCGGGCCCCGCGGGCCTGCGGGTGAGGGGAGCGATTACTTTGTGCCGCTGGGGAGTTGGAAGCTGGGGCCCTTTTTGCGAGGCACACTCTCGCGTAGTGGCCTTTCCGCCCGCAGCTGCTGCAGGTCGCGTGCGGGCCGGGCAGTGGGTGCTGGTTCTGGCCGCAGAAATGGCAGGCTGGAGCAGCATATTGGCTGGCTGGAGCAGCATAGTGGCTGGCTGGGGCAGCATGGTGGCTGGGCGGCCGCGTCGCACAGGCCTGGGGGAGTCTCTGGTCGGGGGCCCATGATTGGGTCGTGGGGTCCGCGGGGATCGAGGTGAGGCTGCGGAAGGAGACCTCCATCGTGGTAGCAGCTTCCACAGTTGTTTCTAAGTCTTGGGGCCCCCTTTTCCAGCAGTCGTTGGCGCACATAATTAGACCTGAGGCCTGCTACAAAAACATCGCGTACCGCAAGTTCCCTGTGTTCAGCCGCGGTGACCGCTTGATAGTTACAGTCATTTGACAAATTATTGAGTTCCCTTAAAAATTCGGCGAGTGATTCTGTAGGCCGCTGGCAGCGAGTCGTGAACACATGGCGTGCATAAACTTCGTTAATGGGCCTTACATATATCTTATCGAGTATCGCTAGCGCTGCAGTATATGAACCGGCTGAGTTTAGTTGCGTAGATATTCTGTGGCTCACCCTCGCGTGCAGTAGACTTAACTTCTGTTCCTCTGTCGTTTCGGCTGTGCTCGCTTCTGCCAGGTAGGCCTTAAAGCACCGCAGCCAGTGGGAGAAGATTTATTTAGCCTCTGCATCCTGTGGGTCGAGTTCCAGGCGTCCAGGCTTGAGGGCCGATTCCATGATCGATCTTGACTGTTCTTAAGTAGATTAAATTGTTGGAACCATTAATTCACCAGACACGTGCTTTCCGATATGAACAGTGGTTTTAATCTACTTACTACAGAGCCAGCCTGTTACCCGTTGATGAACTCTCGGTGACTGCAGGCTGATTCTGGATAAGGGTATATACAGCAACACAAGGGGGAGGAGTCGTGGGCGGAGCCCCGTACAAACTCCTGAGCATTCCCAGAGCTACACCCCCTAGTGGTTAGGATAGCGCTACTGCGCTTACAAAGATACAGTGTGAATTACCAAGTTACATTCACCACACTGTCCCAAATCAAATTCTGATACCTAGGATCCAGATGGTCCACAACTGGACACGGATCCAGGTGGGGGACAAATGTGAACAGTGCCAGGGAGGATGGCCAACTACACCCACTTGTTCTGGGCCTGCCCAACCTTGTTGAGTACTGGATCACCTTTCTTGAATGCATTTCCAGGGTTGAGAGAATGAGGGTGGAGCCATACCCGATGGTGGCGATCTTCGGGGTGTCAGATCAGCCAGAGCTCTTTACGGGGCGAGGGGCCGACACCCTCCTTTGCCTCCCCGATCGCTTGAGGAGACTCCTCCTCGGCTAGAGAATTTGTCGATCCTAGTGGAAGAGGTAAAGAGAGACCGGCAGAGTTGGGACTCACTCCCGCGTGGGAAAAGTACAGACAATTAAAATGAATGTGCTACAAAGATTCCACTTCCTATTCAGAGCCCCCATGATCTTCGCCCATAAGGCCTTCTTCACCAAGGTAGATAAATTAATTATGCCATTTGTGTGGGCAGGAAATAAACCCAGGATCCGTTAAAGAATCTTGCCAAGTAAGAGAAATATAAAGGGCCTGGCACTGCTGAAACTCTTATTCTGCCAGTGTGTGACAAACGCAGAAAGGGTGTAAAGATGGGTAAAAGAGCCAAGGTGGAATGGGTGGGAATGGAGGAGACCTCCTGTATGGGGACATGCCTCCAAGCACTGGCCACGGCCCACTCCCATTTCCCCCAGCCAATTACTTGACAAACCCAGTGATGGTGGCTGCAGTAAAGACCTGGGCACTAGCACTTTAATCTTGGTGCAATGTTCACTATGGCCCCATCTACAAAACCATAAATTCATCATGGTGACAATAGACGCTTCCTTTAAAATGTGGAGACAGGACAAAGGGGTACTGACAGTAGGGGACCTCTATGTAGACGGCAGAGTAGTGACCTTGGGAGAACTAACAGAAATGCTCTAGCTCCTGAAAGGGAACAAGCTTCAAAAAAATTGCAACTGAGCAACTTCCTCCTCAAGGAGACTGTAACGTTCCCCCAGCTACCTGGACACACCTTACTGAATGGACTGATAGCACTAGGTGAATTAGGAGATGGTAACTGCGCCGACATGTATGAGCAACTGCTGGAGGAGGTAAGGGCTGCGCTGGATGAGACATGAGAAAAGTGGGAGGAGGAACTGGACATGGAGATGGTGGAGCACTCTGGACCGAAGCACTACATGGGGCGAAGTCCATCTCCTCATGCGCAGGGCTGAAGCAGCTAAAGATAGTGCACACGGTGCACTTGATAAGAACATGCATGAAGGAGTTCTTCCCGGAGGTGGGAGGATGGCCAAGCCCAAACTTGTTGAGTACTGGATCACCTTTCTTGAATTCATTTCCAAGGTTGAGGGAGTGAGGGTGGAGCCATACCCGATGATGGCAACCTTCGGGGTGTCAGATCAGCTAGAGCTCTTTACGGGGCGAGGGGCAGACACCCTCCTTTGCCTCCCCGATTGCCAGAGGAGACTCCTCCTCGGCTGGAGATCAGCAGTGCCTCCGAAGGCTGCAGACTGCCTGTCCGACTTGGTGGAATTCCTCAAATTGGAGAAAAATAGAATTTGCTATCAGAGGATCAGAAAAAAGCTTCCACAGTACATGGAAGCAATAGGCCGGCCTCTTCAAGAACCTTTTTGGGACCAGCAACTAACTAAGGGAGGGAGCTGGGGGAGAACAGGGAGGGAGGGTGCCGGGGGCGGGAGGAAGAGGGGAGACCAAACTGGACAGGAGGAACGAAGGAGGTGGGGGGGAGAGGGAAGGGTGAAAAGGAGGCAACACTCAAAGGGCAGGGAAGCAAGTACAGATGGACCAAAAGGTACTGAGCGGGAGGGGGGCAGGGAGCACCATTTATGCTGCCAGGGTAACCAATAGGCTACGCCTCTGTGGCCTCAAAGTCACCCCGGTATGTTTTAATACCATGGGTCAACATGTATATTGTTAATAATACGCCTGTTGTAGCCGACATCTTGGCGTTTACCATTAACATGCCTCATGTTTAAGTATGTTTCCTGTGTGTTCTTACCTTTTCTGTTTTGTTATGAATACAAATGAAAATCAATAAAAATACTTTTGTAATGAAGACATGCGCCAATCGATAATAATATAATTATTTATTGTCACAAGTAGGCTTACATTAACACAGCAATGAAGTTACTGTGAAAATCCCCTAGTCACCACACTCCGGCGCCTGTTCGGGTGAACCGAGGGAGAATTCAGAATGTCCAAATTACCTAACAACATGTCTTTCGGGACTTGTGGGAGGAAACCGGAGCACCAGAGGAAAGCCACGCAGACACAGGGAGAACATGCAGACTCCACACAGACAGTGACCCAAGCCGAGAATCGCCCCTGGGACACTGGTGCTGTGAAGTAATTTGTGCAAGGATTATATAAGACAATTGTCAGGAACTTGTGTTAAATATCTAGTAAATCAGGAGGAGATGAGAAAGATGGCAGCTATGAAGAATAATATATATGCAATCTTATTTCCGTGACAGAAAAATGGACATGCAAAAAATTCATGGGCATGTTTTGATGTAGCAATGTATGACTTACAAAGGACATAACTGTCAGAAAGTCCCTTAAAATATTAGAGAATCACAGAATTGCTACAATGGATAAGGAGGATATTCAGCCCACCGTATAACATTATTTCTCATAGAAAAAGGTTTAAACATAACATTCTGGCTAAATTTTCACAAAAATAACAACAGTTCAGTTGTACTTTAAGAAAGAAAAAAACAAAATTGGGGTGAATTGTGAATTTTACAGCTCTACACCAGCATTTTGTGAAGGTCGGGGGGGGGATGCATTCGTAAAATAAAAAGGGTGGCCTATGCATTGCCTTTCCACCCTCCCCAGACCTGTCTCCCGTATTATGTTGGGCAAGTAAGGCCAAATTAATGGCTACTTAAAGGCCTAATTTATCCTCAGCCACTATAATATTTGTGGCATGGATAGTGGAACGCGGCTAGCAGCTCGGCAGCTTTCACTGTGCAGGCTGTTGTCAGGCAGGCAGGTGAGGTTTCTCCTTTAGGTGATGGAGGTCCCCTGTTTCAATTCAAAGCACCTCATCTCAAGATAGTACCCCTCATTTAAGCCTCCCCCCAGTCTCTAAAACCCACATGCCCCACAACCCTAAGGTGACATGCTACATCTTTTCCGGGGACTACATGTATTCTCGTCAGTGTCAATCGTGGTACTACTGGGACCACACAGCTGCCGGCCAAGGGTGGTACCTCCTCCCAGAAGGGAGAGTAAGTCCCCCTCTGAGCCAATTCAGGCTCCCTCAGCATATCATTCCTGCTGAGCAGTAGGATTTCTGGTCAGCATTGTGCTAATGGACTTTTACCATTCCCCCATAAAATCCATCCCTTGTACTTATGACCTCAAGATCTCCCAGAGCAATTTACAACTAATTAAATACTTTTGAAATATAGACACCATTGTAATGTGGGAAAAAGCACGTATTTTTTTTAATGTAATAACTTTTCTTAATTTTGTAGTCCTCTAAGAATTAGAGACAATGGGGAACTATGCATCAAAACAATATGGCAAAACAAAGGGCTTAGAAAAAAGATAGAACTGCAAAAGAATAAAATTTACATAATGCCTTTCACAATTTTATGATGTCCTAAGGCACCTCACAGCCATTGGAGTATTGTTGAGGTGTAGTCATTGTTATAATGTACAAATTCCATGTTGTATTTATTACAGCTACAGCAGTGCTGAAACACTCACCTTACTTCCACTAACTTCCCCTCCTTCTTCCCTTTATGACTTCCTTGAGACTCCTGCAGGTTAAAGGTAGTCAATCTGGTTCCAGACATCTATCTGTACCATTCCTAAACTCCAGCAATTTATAAGTGATGGAACCATCAATTCACCAGACACGTGTTTCCGATATGAATCTAGGCTTTAATCGACTTACTTCAGAGCCAGCCTGTTACCCGTTGATGAACTCTTAGTGAACTCAGGCTGACTCTGGACAAGGGTATTTATACAGCTGCACTAGGGGGAGGAGTCGTGGATGGAGCCAAGGGTGGAGCCCAGTACAAGTTCCTGAGTACTCCCAGAGCTACTCCCCCTAGTGGTAGGATAGCGCTACTGCACTTACAAAGAGAGTGTGAATTATCATATATACATATATATATTACATTCACCACAATAAGTACAGATAATTGGCTTGGTAGTGAGTGATTCTTCACCAGCTTTTCCTTTTTTGTGTTGCCCAGTTTGCAAATTGCATTGGAGCAGAGATTAAGACTGCCTCAGTATGCTGCTTTGTACTTCTACAGTACCAGAGTGACTATTTTGCAAAGAAGCAATGCAGTGGTCACGTCTCATGTATGCAACTGAGAATTTGCAACATTTGCATACTAATAGTATGTTGAAGAACAACACGTTAGGTAAAATAAATGTAATAATAATTGTTATATTACTTGGAGTAATACATGTTACTCATTTGTTTAGAACGAAACGTTCTTAACTATGATGATGATGAATACTCAAAGTTGTCCATGATAACAAATAATTTATTGAGTAACTAATCAATTCTTCGATTCTTCAATACTTTTACTAGTAGTTAAATTAAACAAGGTAGAATTAGATTAACTATGAATATTATACTGCACTCTGAGCTAACTATACACTTCTGTTCTCTAGCCACAACACAGCCAAAGACAGTGGGAAAACAGACTGAGCTTTTTTTATACCAGTTAGTGTTGTCCTCTAGTGATCCTCTGACTGTACTGACTACACATTAACCATTCATGTATATACATATGCAGAGATCACTACAATAATAACCTTTATTGTCACAAGTAGGCTTACATTAACACTGCAATGAAGTTACTGTGAAAAGCCCCTATTTGCCACATTCTGGCGCCTGTTCGGATACACAGGGAGAATTCAGAATGTCCAAATGACCTCACAGCACATCTTTCGGGACTTGTGGGAGGAAACCGGAGCACCCAGAGAAAATCCACGCAGACACAGGGTAATCACCATGCTACTGTGTCGCCCACTTAGCTTACAATGCAGAAAATTTTTTAAACTGATCTTTATGTGGCAATTACGCTATCTAGACTTTGATACTCTATGGTGAGCTGTTCAATATTCCCATTTATTTATTTTTACATTTTTTGTTTTTATAAATTTAGAGTACCCAATTCATTTTTTTCCAATGAAGGGATAATTTAGCATGGCCAATCCACCTTCTCTGCACATCTTTGGGTTGGAGGGGTGAAACCCACGCAAACACGGGGAGAATGTGCAAACTCCATACGGCAGTGACCCAGATCCGGGATTGAACCTGGGACCTCGGCGCCGTGAAGCAGCAATGCTAACCACTGTGCCACAGTGCTGCCATCAACATTCCCATTCATGTCTACTCTAGGTCAGAACTGGGTTTCTTCATCAGCTGCTTCAATGTAGATTACAATTCTGGAGCATACAATGCTTCACATAAAAGTTGTCTCTATTAACATAACAAGTTTACGGACTTCCGGTGGCGGCTATGAGGGAGTAAGTCGCACATTTGGTGATCCCCGTTTCGGTAGGACTTTTGGACCTTTTCCCCTGACTTTTGTGCTTTTGAGCGCGGAACTGGAAAGCAATAGTACTCAGGCACAGGACCCATACAGAATTGTATGGACCTATAAAGCCGGAGGGACCGTAAACAGCAGAAGAAGTGGTTTAGTAAGAGCACAGTGGAGGCTGTGAGAGAGACCAGCATGGCTGGTGTTCAGAGCAAGGAGCCGACAGCCCAGCCCACAAGGGAGCAGCTGCTGCAGACTATGCAGGAGGGCTTTTTGGCTTTGAAGCGTGACAACTTGGAGCCGCTTCAGAAGTCGATTGATCGGATGGGAAAAAGGCTGGATGATGAGGCAGGGAAGCTCCAGCAGTTGGAGAAGTCAGTGGAGGAGCAGGCTGACTTTCAAACGGTGGCGGATGTGGAGATTCGGAGGCTGAGGGACCAGCAAAAAGTGCTTCTGGAAAGGCTGGAGGACCTGGACAACAGATCTCGCCGGCAGAACATGAGAATCGTGGGCCTCCCGGAGGGGCAGAGGGGCTAGACGCTGCCCCATATGTGGAGGATATGTTTCAGAAGTTGCTGGGGAACGAGGTGTTCCCGCGCCTGCCGGTGGTGGACAGGGCACACAGAGTGCAGGTGAGGCAGCCGCGACAAGGGGGTCCCCCACAAGCAATGGTGGTACGCTTTCACAGCTACTTGGACAAGGAACGGATGCTGCAATGGGCAAAGAGCACACAGCCGTATTTGGGACAATACCACCCTGCGTGTGTACCAGGGTTTGAACGCTGAGGTGGCCAGGAGGAGGGGAGGCTACAGGCAGGTGAAGGAGATACTGTCTCAAAGCAAGGTGAAGTTCAGGCTGCTTTTTCCGGCGCGACTGTGGGTTACGTATAAGGGTCAGCACCACTATTTCGAGGAACCCAAAGAGGAGCTGGACTTCATTAAGAAGTAAGGGCTGGGCCTGAGCTGAGGACGTTTGGACTCATGTTAGAGCTTTATATGTGGTGTCTCTTTCGTTTTGGAATGTATCTTTTTTTTCTTGTTTTTGCATGCTTTTCCTGAATGTTTCCTGTTTGGGCTCTTTGTTTAGATGGAATTTGGCTGTGGGGGTGGGAATTAATAAAGAAAACAGTTAAAAGGGTTGGGTTAAAATGGATGCTTCAGGGGAACTTTGTGCAATTTTTTTCTGTGTCTGTATGGGTAGGACTGAAGAGTGCCTATTATTTCTTATCTCTATTTTTCTTGTTTAACTTGAATTGTGCTATTGTGGGGGTTGTTTATGACTTGTATATAGAGTGTTTGCTTAAGGAGGGCTGATCTGGGGAAGTGGTGTGGAGGGGTCGGCGAGAGGGGTGACTGGGAACAATGGGTAGGAGACGGGCTGGTGCCGAGGCTGGGAGCCCCAGGCTAGCTGAGTGCAGCGAGTCAATGGGAGCCAAGGTGGGGGGTGTCCATAGAGTTAGATTAGAGCAGGGGTTAGGTGATAGGATGGTGTTGCTAGGGGGGGGGGGAAGTTGTTCTGCTGACGGGGATGGAAATTGGACATGGTAACAGTGAGGAGGTCATGGGTGGAGCCTGCCAGGAGGTGGGCCAGAGGAAGCACGCATGGCTGGGGGGCTGGCCAAGGAGAGGGGATGGCTGATCGGCAAAAGGGGGGGGTGAAGTGCCCCCCAACCAGGCTGATCACCTGGAATGTCAGAGGGTTAAACGGGCCAGTGAAGAGGGCGCGCGTGTTTGCGCCTCTGCGGGTTCTGAAGGCGGACATAGTCTTGTTGCAGGAGACGCACCTGAAAGTAGCAGATCAGGTTAGGTTAAGGAAGGGCTGGATCAGTCAGGTCTTTCATTCGGGGCTTGATTCTAAGTCGAGGGGATTGCGATCCTGATTAATAAAAGGGTACAATTTGAGGCGGAGGGCACAATCGTGGATGGGGGTGGCAGGTTCGTTATGGTGAGCGGTAAGCTCAAAGGGGTGAGAGAGTCCTGGTCAGTGTGTATGCCCCTAATTGGGACGATGTGGATTTTATTAGGAGGATGCGCGGGAAATCCCCGACTTGGACTCATGCAAGTTGATCATGGGCGGGGACTTTAATACAGTCCTGGACCCGAGTCTGGGCCGGTCATGCTCAAGAACGGGCAGGTTGCCAGTGATGGCAAAGGAACCGAGAGGGTTCATGGAGCAAATGGGGGAGGGGGGGTAGCAGGTCTGTGGAGATTTAGCCGGCCGACGGCGAGGGAGTTCTCGTATTACTCCCACGTCCACAAGGTGTATTCCCGAATTGACTACTTTGTGGTGACCAGAATGGTGGGGGCAGAATATTCGGCAATTGCCATATCAGACCATGCTCCGCACTGGGTAGACCTGCAGTTTTGTAAGGACACCCACCATGGGCGCCCACCATGGAGGCTGGAAGTTGGACTACTCGCGGACGAGGCGGTGTGTGAGAGGCTGAGGAAATGCATGCAGAATTACCTGCAGGTGAACGATACTGGAGAAGTCTTGGCACCGGTGCTCTGGGAGGCGCTGAAGGCAGTCATGAGAGGGGAGCTGATTTCAATCCGGGCGTACAGGGAACAGGGACAGGATGGATAGGGCAGAGACGGACCGACTGATTAAGGAAATTCTACGGACGGACAGGAGTTACGCGGAATCCCCGAGGTCAGAGTTACTCAGGAAACGACAGAGGCTGCAGGCCGAGTTTGGGGTGCTGACTACAGGCAAGGCTGTAGAGCAGCTTAGAAAGGTAAAAGGCACGATTTCTGAGCATGGGAAGAAGGCCAGTAGAATGCTTGCGCAGAAACTGTGTAAGAGTGAAGCGGCTAGGGAAATAGCGAGGGTAATCTAGTGGGTGATCCAGCAGGGCTAAACAAGGTCTTTAGGGACGTTTATAGGAAGCTGTACACTTCGTAACCACCCAGGGGACCGTGGGGGATGAGGCGATTCCTGGACGGACTGACCTTCCCAAGAGTGGGGAGGAGGTTGGTGGACGGACTGGGGGTCCTGGTCAGGATCAAAGAGGTATTGGGGGGTCTGAAGGTCATGCAGTTGGGTAATGCCCCGGGGCCGGACGTGCATCCAGTGGAGTTTTGCAAAATATTTGCCGGGATAGTGGGGCCAGTGCTGGTCAGGGTCTTTAACGAGGCAAGAGACAGAGGGAGTTTACCCCCCGATGATGTCGCAGGCCACCATCTCGCTCATTCTGAAACGGGATAAGGACCCGGAGGCCTGTGGGTCATACAGGCCGATCTCCGTATCTCCGATCTACGTTGATCAACGTAGACGCCAAGTTATTGGCCAAGATTTTGGCGACCAGAATTGAGGTCTGTGTACCGGATGTAATTGTGGAAGACCAAACCGGGTTTGTAAAGGGGAGGCAGCTGGTGGCCAACATAAGAAGGCTGCTCAACGTGATTATGATGCCCCTGGGGAGGAGGGAGGTAGAGATAGTGGTAGCCATAGATGCTGAAAAGGCTTTTGACCGGGTCAACTGGGATTATCTGTGGGAGGTACTAGGACGGTTTGGGTTCAGGGCGGAGTTCATCGACTGGGTTAGGCTATCAGGCCCCGGAGGAGAGTGTAAGGATGAACAAGATGACATTGGACTACTTTAGACTGCACCATGGGACAAGACAGGGCTGCCCTCTCTCCTCACTGCTGTTTGCGCTGGCCATAGAGCCGCTGGCAATTGCACTGAGAGCTTCAAGGGGCTGGAAAAGGCTGGTCCGGGGGTGAGTGGAACATAGAGTCTCGTTATACGCGGATGATTTACTGTTATATCTATCGGACCCAATGGTGGGGATGGACGGTATTATGGCAAACCTGAGGGAATTTGGCCGGTTCTCCGGATACAAACTGAACATGGCTCAGAGGGAGTGGTTTGTAATTCAGGTGAGGGGGCAGGAGAGTAGGCTGAAGGGGTTGTCGTTCCGGCTAGTGGGGGAGAGTTTCCGATATTTTGGGATTCAGATGGCACGGGACTGGGGCAGGTTGCACAAGCTCAACCTGTCCCAACTGGTGGAACGAGTGAGGGAGGAGGTCCGGAGGTGGGATGTGCTCCCACTGTCATTGGCGGGGAGGGTGCAGACTGTTAAGATGACGATTCTCCCGTGGTTCTTGGTTGTTTTTCAGTGGTCTCCCCATCTTTATCCCGTGATCCTTCTTTAAGAGGCTGAATAAAATTATTCTGGGATTTGTATGGGCAGGGAAGTCCCCGCGGGTGAAGAGGGTGATGCTTGAAAGGAGCAGAGGAGAAGGGAGGCTGGCATTGCCGAACTTCAGCAACTGTTATTGGGCGGCCAACATAGCGATGATAAGGAAATGGATGGTGGGTGCGGGGTCGGTTTGGGAACGGATGGAGGCTGCTTCGTGCAGGGGCACTAGCTTAGGAGCCCTGCTCACGGTGCCTCTGCCGCTTCCGCCGGCACGGTACTCAACCAGCCCGATAGTGGTGGCGGCTCTTCGGATCTGGGGCCAGTGGAGGAGGCATGTAGGGGAGGTAAGAGCATCGGTGTAGACCCCAATCTGCGGCAACCACCGATTTTCCCCGGGGAACATGGAAGGGGGATATCGACTGTGGAGGAGGGCGGGGGAGTTTCAGACATCTACAAGGAGCTAATGAGAGCTGAGGATACGCAGACCGAGGACCTGAAGCTTAAGTGGGAGGAGGAGCTTAATGGGGAGATGGAGGACGGTATTTGGGCAGAAGCCCTGAGCAGAGTAAACACGACCGCAACATGCGCCAGGCTCAGCCTGATCCAGTTTAAGGTCGTGCACCGGGCCCACATGACAGTTGCCCGGATGAGCAGATTCTTCGGGCTGGAGGACAAGTGTGTTGGATGCGCCAGAGGGGCGGCTAACCATGTACACAGTTTGGTCGTGCCCTAAACTCAGGGGGTATTGGCAGGGATTCGCAGATGTCATGTCCTGGGTATTGAAAACTGGGGTGGTAATGAGCCCGGAGGTGGCAATTTTTGGGGTTTCGGAGGACCCAGGAGTTCAGGAAGAGAGAGAGGCCGACGTTCTGGCCTTTGCTTCCCTGGTAGCCCGGCAACGAATACTGTTACGAATACAGGGACTCAAAGCCCCTGAGGGCTGAGGTATGGCTATTGGACATGGCGAGCTTTCTTGGCCGAGAGAAAGTCAAGTTCGCCTTGAGAGGTTCGCTACTAGGGTTTGCCCGAAGGTGGCAGCCATTTATTGACTTCTTCGCAGAAGAGTAAGCATCAGCGGGGGGTGGGGGGGTTGCTTTTTAAAGGCACACCAGTAATAAACCAGTAGACTTAGCGAATCACATTTAGAATATAGCAGCAACTATGTTGCCTTCTGTACCACTGCACTGGAGAAAGGGAAGTGGAAAGCTGCCATCTAGTGCTCCACTTTGGAAAGTGCAGGAGTGTGGACACTGGAGTTGTAGATGGCATAGAGTCGTTAGAGTCCATACAGCATGGAAAACAGGCCCATCGGCCCTGATGGTCCATGTCGCCCAGTTTCAATCACTAAGCTAGTCCCACTTGCCTACATGTGGCCCATATTCCTCTGTACCCACATGCCCATGTAATTGCCTAACTGCTTTTTAAAGGACAAAATTGTGCCCTTCTCTACCACGGCTTCTGGCAGCCTGTTCCAGATGCTCAACACCCTCTGTCTATAACAATTTCCCCTCTGTTCTCTTTTGTATCTCTCTCCTCTCACCTTAAACCTGTGTTCTCTAGTTCTAGAGTCTTCTACCTTTGGGAAAAGATGTCGACTATCCACCTTATCGATGCTCCTCATTATTTTATAGACCTCTATAAGATCATCTCTAAGCCGCCTACGCTCCAGTGAAAAGAGTCCCAGCCTATCCAGCCTCTCCTTATAACTCAGACCATCAAGATCTGAGCATCTAGTTGAAACTAGTATTGTGCTCAACTGTAATTGCATGCAACATCAAAAAGCCCTGCTGATTAAGGTGTGTACAAAAATAATAATGACTTTGGCAGAGTATTTAAGGAGATCCAACACCCAGGGAACTGTATTATAGTTTGTGTCATTTGTAGTTTGTTTCTTGCATTTCGACAATGACTGCAATTCAAAAGTACTTCCTTGGCTGTAAAGCACTTTGGGATGCCCAGCGGTGCTGAATGGTGCTATGTAAATGCAAGTCTTTTTCATGTCCTGACACCTTCAGAATAAGGGAGAAAAAAATTGGAGGATGAGTCAGAAAAAACAATGTACAATTTTAACTAAAGATAATTGTTTCTAAAGTCCTGAGGTGCTTAGGTGGTAATCAAAGTACCTTAGAGACCAGGGCTGAATTCTCCGCCGTCAGGATTCTCCATTTTGCCATAGCCCAGGATTTCCGAAGGTATGAGACTGCCCCACAATGGGAAACTCCATTGACCAGCCGGTGAAATGGAGAATCTCGACTGGTGCGGTGGGATGGAGAAACCCACCCAGATTTTCACAGGTTTGATTGCCAGTCTGTATTAAATAAACTAAGTAGGGGTAGCATTCTAGACTTTAATTGTTGATTGGCCATCTGGTTCACGAATGTCCTTTAGGAAAGGAAATCTGCCATCCTTACCTGGTCTGGCCTACATGTGACTCCAGACCCACAGCAAAGTGGTTGACTCTTAAATGCCCTCTGAAATGGCCGAGTGGCCTAGTAAGCCACTCAATTATATTCAACCTCTACGAAAACACAAAAAAGGAATGAAACTGGACGGACCACCCGGCATCGAACCAGGCACCGGTAATTATACCTGCAATCCCAGCCCCGTTGACCCTGCAAAGTCCTCCTTACGAACATCTGGGGGCTTGTGCCAAATTTGAGAGAGCTGTCTCACAGACTAGTTAAGCAACAGCCTGACATAGTCATGCTCACAGAATCATACCTTACAGACAATGTCCCAGACAGCACTACAGTATTGCCATTCCAGGGCATGGCCTGCCTCACCGGCAGGACGGACCTAGCAGATGTGGTGGCACTGTGGTATATAGTCAGGAGGGAGTTGCCCTGGGAGTCCTCAACATTGACTCTGGACCCCATGAAGTCTCATGGCTTCAGGTTAAACATGGGCAAGGAAACCTCCTGTTCATTACCACATACTGGCCACCGTCAGCTGATGAATCAGTACTCCCAAATGTTGAACACCACTTAGAGGAAGCACTGAGGGTGGCAAGAGCACAGAGTACGCTCTGGGTGGGGGACTTCAATGTCACTCACCAAGAGTAGCTCGGTAGTACCATCACAGACCAAGCTGGCCGGGCCCTAAAGGACATAGCTGCTGGACTGGAACTGCATCAGGTGGTGAGGGAACAAACAAGAGGGAAAAATATACTTGACCTGGTGATGTTCTTTGCTTTCTGAATGAGGATGGCTTCGAAGTGTAGTGTCTCACAAAGAACATCAATCTAAGTTTTGAACAAAGCTAATTTATTTACAATACAACTAAATAGATTTGACTTTCTTGCTAAGATATAAAAGATTATAGATTCACTAAAACTATGATTCTAATTACAGACCTCCTGATAACACGACTATTCACTATCTCGCCTAATAACCTTCTCCCTGAATCAGGTGTCACGTGATCCACATGCATACACTTGATCGCCATCTAGTGGTTGGATGCAGTTATAGTAAATTGTTAACCCTTCATTATTCTTACAGTACAGTATACATATTGTCACAGACCTCACACATATATAATATACATATTGTCACTAATCTGCCTGCTGCAGATACATCTGCCCATGACAGGATTGGTATAAGTGACCACCGCACAGTCCTTGTGGAGACAAAGTCCCATCTTCACATTGAGGATACCCTCCATCGTGTTGTGTGGCACTATCACCATACAAAATGGGATAGACTTCGAACAGATGTAGCAACTCCACACTGGGTATCCATGAGGCGCTGTGGGCTATCAGCAGCAGCATAATTGTATTCAACCACAATCTGCAACCTCATGGCCTGCACATCCCCACTCTACCATTACCAGCAGGGGCTCAATCCTGGTTCAATGAAGAGTGCAGGAGAGCATGCCAGGAGCAATGTCAAGCGGCACTTACTCAGCAATAACCTGCTCACGGACGCTAGGGTCACTCAGCTCCTAACCTCATTGCAGCCTTGGTTCAAATATGGAGAAAAGAGCTGAATGCCAGAGGCGAGGTGAGTGTGACTGCCCTTGACATCAAGGCAGCATTTGACTGAGTATGGCATCCAGGACTCCTAACTAAACTGGAGTTAATGGGAATCAGGAAAAAACTCTGCTGGCTGGAGTCATACCGAGCACAAAAGAAGATGGTTGTGGTGGTTGGAGGTCAATCATTTCAGCTGCAGGAGGAGTTCCTCAGGGTAGTATCCTAGGCCCAACCATCTCAGCTGTTTTCTCATCAGGTCCGAAGTGGGGATTATATGCGGATGACTGCACAGTGTTCAGCACCATTCATGATTCCTCAGATAATGAAGCAGTCCATGTCCAAATGCAGCAAGACCTGGACAATATCCATGCTTGGGCAGACAAGTGACAAATTACATTCATGTCACACAAGTGCCAGGCAATGACCATCTCCTACAAGAGATGATCTAACCATCATCCCTTGGCATTCAATGGCATTACCATTGCTGAATCCTCCACAATGAACTTCCTGGGGGTTACCATTGATCAGGAACTGAAATGGACTAGCCAAATTAATACTGTGGCTACCAGCGTAGGTAAAAGACTAGGAATCCTATGGCAAGTAATTCACCCCCTGTGCCCCCAAAGCTTGCCCACCATCTACAAGGCACAAGTCAGGAGTGTAATGGAATACTCTCCACTTGCCTGGATGAGTGCAGCTTCAACAATACTCAGGGAGCTCGACACCGTCCATGACAAAGCAGCCTGCTTGATTGCTCCTCCTACCACAAACATTCAAACCCTCCACCACCGGCGAATAGTAGCAGCCATGTGTACCATCTACAAGATGCATTGCAGTAACTCACCAAGGCTCCTTAGACAGCACCTTCCAAATCCATGGCCACTACCTGCTGGAAGGACAAGAGCAGCAGATACCTGGGAACGCCACCACCTGGAGGTTCCCCTCTAAGTGAATCATCACCCTGATTTGGAAATATATCGCCGTTCCTTCACGGTCGTTGGGGCAAAATCCTGGAACTCCCTCCCTAATTGCACAGTGGGTGTACCTACACATCAGGGACTGCAGCGATTCAAGAAGATAACTCACCGCCATCTTCTGAAGATAACTAGGGATGGACGATAAATGCTGGCCTAACCAGCGATACCCATATCCTGTAAATGAATAACTTTTGTCTTAATTTTCCAGTTTTAATGTATGAGTTAGAGAGAGAAAACATTAGCAAGAGTTCCAATAGCAGTCAAATTACCTGTTACAATGGAAAATGCAATTTGAGTGAGATCAAGGTTGTGCTGCAATGGTCAATTTTGATGAACAGTCTATGCTAAACACTGATTATACACAGATGAAGAATGGTTGCTTTGGTATTGGTTGCAGATTGCCACAGCGGCTGTGAAACTTTATCCCAGTGAGAATCAATGGAAAAAGCATTCTCAGAAAAATGCTGTTTTCCAAGGTTTTGAAATCATTAACAGTTAAGAACTCGGGGATTTTCACAGCAACCTCATTGCAGTGTTAATGGAAGCCTACCTGTGACACTAATAAAGATCATCATTATTATATTTTTCCATCTGTATGAATTCTATCACAAGAAAATTTAACAAAGTGAGCATTGGTCCTATAGAATGCGAGTGTGGGAATTAATAATGGAGAAAAAGAAGATGGCAGATGAATTAAACATGTATTTTACATCGGTCTTCTCTATAGAGGATACAAGTAGCACCCCAAAACTAACTGTAAATTAGGAAATGGAAGAGCTTGTTGGGGGGATGTCTCAAGAAACTTTGGATCACCAGTGAACAGGGAAGTGGCTGACAAGTCCCCGGGAAGTCCTGATAGACTTCATCCAATGTTCTTCAAAGAAGTGGCTAGAGAGATAGTTGATGCGCTAGTTTTAATTCTAAAATTTCCGAGATTCGGGAAGGGCCCATTCGATTGGAAAATAACAAATGCAACTTCTTTATTCGAAAAGGGAGGAAGAGAGAAAGCAGAAAACTACAAGCCAGCTAGCAAAATATCTGCCATAGGCAAAATGTTGGAAACCATTATTAAGTACATTACAGAAGGGCACTTGGAAAAATTCAGGAGAGTCAGACAGAGTCAACATGGTTTTTACAAGGGTGTGCCGCCATTGGGAAACGTGAACCCCGATGACCAGAGAATTCCAGCTACTGTACTTGGATTTCCAGAAGGCATTTGATAGGGTACCACATCAAAGGTTATTGCAGAAAATAAAAGCTCACGGTATAGGGGGTGACGTATTGGCATGGATAGAGGATTGGCTAGCCAACAGGAAACAGAGGGTAGGTACATATGGGCCATTTATTGGTCAGCAGGATGTGATGAGTGGTATGCCACAGTGATCAGTGGTGGGTCCTCAACTATAGACAATTTATCAGATACGGGTCAGCGCCACTGGTAAATGGCCTGTCACCAGCACAGCTGTTGATGAACAGGCAGCTGCAAACAACCATCGCAGCCCCCACAGTTGATCGAAAGCTCCAGACAAAGCTCGTCCTAGAGAAGCACAAACAGAAGGAGGCATATCACAGATCTACAAAGGGCACACCAGCGTCTGCAAATACGAGGCACAGTCAGAATCGAGAATCCCAATGGCGGAGGATGGACAAGGCTGGCAATGGTTGTCCAGCAAGCAAGTCCACGCTCGTATAGGGTGCTCACCAAGGATGGCTCATTTCTGCACTGAAATCGAAGAACCCTACTCAAGCACCTTTTGAGCTCAACCCTGCAGACAAGCCTGAATACATGCCCAAGAGCGAAATGGGCACAGAAGATCCAGCACACCCTCGGGCAACTGATGCGTCGACATTGGTGCAGGGGGAAGGATCAGTGATTGATGCAGATGGGGCACACTCACAAGTCCAGATGGTACTCAGGTGGTCGTCCAGAGTGTGGCAGAAGCCCGATAGACTGTGTGAAGTTTGAACTTTCTCCCCGTGTCTGCGTGGGTTTCCTCTGGGTGCCCTGGTTATCTCCCATAGTCCAAAGATGTGCCGGTTAGGTGGATTGACCATGCTAAATTGCCCCTTAGTGTTTAAAACCTAATCCCAAAAGATAATTATGTAGGTGCAGCAAGTAATTAGCAAAGCAAATAGAATGTTATCATTAATTGCAAAGGGAATTCAATACAAGAGTCAGAAAGTCATGCTCCAGTTATACAGTTCATTGGTGAGGCAAGTTCTAGAGGACTGTGGACAGTAGTGGTTGTCTTGTTTAAGGAACAATGTAACTTAATTGGAAGTAGTTCAAAGAAGGTTTACTGGACTAATACCTGGAATGGGCAAGTTGTCTTAAGAGAAAAGATTAGACAGACGACACTTGTATCCACAGAGAAAAGCAAAAAGCGACTTGACTGAAACATGCAAGATATTGAGGGGTCTTGACAAGGTGGATGTGAAGATGTTTCCTCTTGTGGGATAAAGGGGCCATCTATTTCAGACAGAAATGAAGAGTAATCTTTCCTTTCAGATGGCTGTGAGTCTTTGGAACTATTTTCCTCAAAAGGCAGTGGAACCAGAGTCTTGGAATATTTTTAAAGTAGCGGAAAATACGTTCTTCATAAGCAAGGGGGTGAAAATTTATCGAGGGTAGGTGGGAATGTGGATTTGAGTTTACAATCAAAGCAGCCATGATCTTATTAAATACAGAGCAGGCTCAGGGTGACCACGTGGCCTATGTCTGTTCCTAATTGGTCTGGTTGTAAGTACTGCACGAGTGCCTGAATGATGCGCTATTTACAGCAGATTCATGTATACACTATGCTCAGTACATGACTCTTTAGGTAAATGCAAGATCCTTAAAAGTTGTATACTTCTCAATTTGAGAACACTACTCCTTAAATGTTATTACAATTTTTAAAAAATTTGTTTTATTCAATTTTTACAAAAAAATTTTACAAACCACTACAGAAAGAAAACAAAAAACATAATAATAATAAAGAAAAGCGAATTAACAACTTAACAAAGCAAGTTGGGGTATCTGCCCTGTACAAGTAAAATCTATCCACCACCCATACCGCCCCCCCACCTTCCCGCCTCTGCCTCCCCCCCCCGCCTCTTCCCCGCCACCCCCTCTGGTTTGCTGCTGCTGCTGACCTCCACGTAACGTTCCACGAGAAAGTCATGGAACGGTTGCCACCGCCTGGAGAACCCCTGCAAAGACCCTCGTAAGGCAAACTTTATCCTTTCCAAACTTAGGAACCCAGCCATGTCACTGACCCAAGTCTCCACACTTGGGGGTTTCGCGTCCCTCCACATTAACAAGAGCCGTCTCCGGGCTACCAAGGAGGCAAAGGCCAAGACTCCGGCCTCTTTCGACTCCTGCACTCCCGGATTATCTAACACCCCAAATATCGCTAACCCCCAGCTTGGCTTTACCCGAATGTCCAAGACCTTGGACATAGCCTTTGCAAAGCCTCTCCAAAATTCCGTAAGTACCGGGCATGCCCAAAACATATGGACATGGTTTGCTGGGCTCCCTGAACACCTCACACACCTGTCCTCCACCCCAGAGAACTTGCTCATTCTCGGCACTGTCATATGCGCCCAGTGCACCACCTTAAACTGAACCAGGCTAAGCCTGGCACAAGATGAGGAGGAATTGACCCTACCCAGGGCGTCTGCCCACAGGCCCTCAACCAGCTCCTCACCCAGCTCCTCCTCCCACTTGCCCTTCAGCTCTTCCACCGAGGCCTCATCCGCCACCTGCAGCTCCTGGTATATGTCCGATAACTTTCCGTCTCCTACCCACACAACCGAGACCACCCTGTCCTGTATCCTCTGGGCCAGTAGCAGCGGAAATTCCCCCACTTGCTTCCTCACAAAAGCCCAGACCTGCAGGTACCTAAAGGTATTCCCTGGGGGCAACCCATATTTCTCTTCCAGCGCCCTCAGGCTAGTAAAAGTCCTGTCAATAAACAAGTCCCCCATCCTTTTAATACCCGCTCTGTGCCAGCTTAGGAACCCACCGTCTATTCTACCTGGAACGAACCTGGGATTGTTCCGTATCGGGGTCCAGGCGGAGGCCCCTACCTCCCCCCTGTGCTGTCTCCACTGACCCCTGAGCCTTAATGTCGCCATCACCACCAGGCTCGTGGTGTAGTGTGTCGGCAGGAGCGGCAGCGGTGACGTTATCAATGTGCCAAGGCGAGTATCACTGCAAGATGCCTCCTCCAACCGTTTCCACACCGCCCCCCGACCCCTCCCTCTACTACCCATTTCCGAATCGTGGATATAGTCGCTGCCCAGTAATAGTTGCAGAAGTTCGGCAGCTCCAGCCCCCCCCCCCCCCCCCCCCCCCACCCAACTGCACTCTAAGAACAGTCTGTTAACACGCGGGGTCTTGTTTGCCCACGCAAATCCAGTGATAATCCTGTTCACCTGCTTGAAGAAGGACTTGAGGATGAGGATGGGAAGGCACTGGAAGACGAACAAGAACCTGGGGAGGATCGTCATCTTCACGGATTGCACCCTGCCCACCAGGGAAAGCGGCAGCATGTCCCACCTCTTAAAGCCCTCCTCCATCTGATCCACCAGCCGCGCTAAATTGAGCTTGTGCAGGGCATCCCAACTCTTAGCCACCTGTATGCCCAAATAGCGAAAGCTCCTCCCCACCATCTTAAGCAGTAGCTCTCCCAGTCTCTTTTCCTGGCCCCTCGCATGGATCACAAAAAGCTCACTTTTCCCGACAATTAACTTATACCCCGAAAAGTCCCCGAAATCGTTAAGGATCTGCACACAGTTTACGGTGGCTCATACAGTTTACCATAAAAGCCCTTGAAGACCTCATTGATCCTTGCCGAACTCAGCACCGTGTTACCCCCGTCCCTAATTCCCTCAATTACCCTGGCCGCCTCTTTCTTCCGCAGTTGGTGTGCCAGTGTCCTGCTTGCCTTCTCCCCATACTCGTACACCGCTCCTTGTACCTTCCTCTACTGAGCCTCTGCCTTCCCTGTGGTAAGCAAGTCAAACTCCGCCTGCAGACTCCGGCGCTCTTTTAACAACCCCTCCTCGGGGGATTCCGCATACCTCCTGTCCACTCTAAGTATCTCCCCCACCAACCTCTCCTTCTCCATTCTATCCCTCTTCTCCCTGTGGGCCCTGACTGAAATTAGCTCCCCCCTGATAACTGCCTTCAGCACCTCCCAGGCCACACTCACTGAAACCTCCCTAGTATCATTGTTCGCCACATAGCTTTGGATACTCCTCCGAATCCGCCCACAGACCTCCTCATCCGCCAATAGTCCTATGTCCAGTCTCCACAGAGGGCGTTGGCCTCTCCTCCCCCAGCCCCAACTCCACCCAGTGCGGGGCATGGTCCGAAATCGCAATGGCTGATTACTCTACCCCCTCCATTCTCGGGATTAGTGCCCTACTCACCATGAAAAAGTCAATCCGCGAGTATGCCTCGTGAACATCGGTGAAGAAAGAAAACTCCTTCGCCCTTGGCCTAGCGAATCTCCACGGGTCCACTCCCCCCATTTGGTCCATGAACCCCCTCAGGACATTTACCGCTGCCAGCCTCTTACCCGATCTAGACCTAGACCTATCCAGTGCCAGGTCCAGGACCGTGTTGAAGTCCCCCCCCCCATTACCAGACAGCTTGACTCCAAATCCGGAATCCTACTCAACCCTGCATCATTCCAGTTCAGGGCATACACATTCACTAACACCACCCAGGCCCCCTGCAGCTTGCCACTCACCATAATATATCTACCCCCTTTATCTGCCACAATACCCCCCTCCTCAAATGCCACCTGCTTACTCACCAAGATTGCGACCCCCTGGTCTTCACATCCAGCCCTGAGTGGAAGACCTGCCCCACCCATTCCTTCCTCATCTTGGTTTGATCCGCGACCTTCAGATGCGTTTCTTGTCGCATGGCTACGTCTGCCTTTAACTCCCTTAAGCGCAAAAACACATGGGCCCTCTTGACAGGCCCCTCACATTCCACGTGATCAGCCTGGTCGGGGGGTTAATTACCCCCCCCCCCCAACTAGGCATCTCCTTTTTTCGACCAGCCACATGCCCGCGCCTCCCGCACATGCCAGCCTCCCAGCCGGAGGCTCCCCGTCCCGACTCTCCCCTTTACTCCGGAAATTGATTCCCCTCCAGTCAGCAAAGCAGCATCCCAGCCTTCTTCCCCCCACCCTAGTCAAGCGTTTGCTTAACCCCCCTCTTCCCGCCCCATTGCACTCCCGCAAGTCAGCTGACTCATGCTGACCCCGGCCGCTCCCGCCTCTACCTCCAATGCCCCTGTTGGCTCCCTCTACGGGTCTCCAACCTCGCCCCTGCCCAACTAAGTGAGGTAAAGAGAGTCCCCCCCCCTACATCCCGTGTGTACAGAGAAAAAACACAATTCTCAAACAAACAAACTTCGGGTGCTACCCCCAACGTTGAGCAAATAAACTGCTCTCACTGTCTGGCCCGACTCGATCACCCCCAGCTCTTCCCCCAGCTGCGACCCAGCCCAGAACCCTGAGGACCCAGGGCACAGGGGGCAACAAAAACAAAAGAGCACGGGAGAAAACCCAACATAACATCGCTCCCCCCCCCCCCCCCCCCCCCCCAGCATGCCCCAACAACATACTGCAGTCCATTAGTTCGAGTCCAGCTTTTCGTTCTTTATAAAAGTCCACGCCTCATCCAGCGTATCGAAATAGTGGTGCCAGTCCGGATATGTAACCCACAGCCTCGCCGGCTTTAACAGCCCGAATTTCAGCCCTTTGCTGTGGAGGACTGCCTTGGCCCGGTTGAATCCCGCACGCCTCATGGCCAGCTCTGCGCCCCAGTTCTGGTAAATACGGATCTCACAGTTCTCCCACCTGCTACTTCGCTCCTTCTTCGCCCATCGCAGGACACACTCCTCATCGGTGAAATCTTACCACCATAGCTCTCAGCGGCTCGTTAGCCCTGGGCTTCCTTGCCAGGACTCTGCGCGCCCCGTCCAGCTCCTGGGGCCGTGGGAAAGCCCCTGCGCCCATCAGCATTCCCAGTATCGTGGTCACATATGTACCAGCATCCAACCCCTCCACGCCTTCAGGGAGACCCAGAATCCGCAGGTTCTGCCTCCTTGCCCTGTTTTCAAGGTCTTCTAGCCTCTCCTGCCATCTTTTGTGCAGACCCTTGTGCGCCTCCACTCTAACCGCCAGGCCCAAAATCTCATCCTCATTATCAGAGGCCTTCTGCTGCACCTCCTTTGATCGCCGTCCCCTGCATCGTCTGGGTCTCCACCAACCTTTCAATAAAAGCCTTCGTAGGGGCCAACATCTCCGCCTTTAACTCGGTGAAGCAGCGTCTGAGAAACTGCTGCTGCTACTGTGACCACTGGGCCCATGCTGCCTGATCCCTGCTGGCCGCCATCTTGTTTGTTCGCGCCCGCTCTCCTTTTCTCCAAAGCCGCTTTTTTTAACCCGCCCCACTCCTGGTCCACTCCATCCAGCGCTGGGGGACCCTCGGGTTTCCTTCCCACACCGGGAATCGTCGTCCAAGTGCCGCTGGAGCTCTGTAAAAAGGCCCAAAAGTCCGTTACCGGCGGGAGCTGCCGACCGTGCGACCTACCGAGGCATAGCCGCAACCGGAAGTCCCCAACTGTTATTGCAATTGTCAATTAGATGTGGTTGAACTCAAGAGCCCCAACTACAGTGTCAATATAAAACCCCTTACAGCTGCATATCCAAGTTTAAGGCAGTTATTGCCCCAGGTACTTCAGTGAAAGTTATCTGTTCTCATGAACTTATTTACTATATGCAACAGAGGGCAGTATTTGCAGGCAGGAGTTGATCACCAAAACCATGACCTTTAGTTTCTGAAAAGACCGTAGTGATTATAGCTGTGGAGGCAATAGAAGGAGTTAGAGAATATGAAGCCAGACCACTCTCCAATAATATCCATAGACCTTTTATTGCTTATCTCTTATTTATCCAATCATTCATTGCTTCACACACTGTAATAAGTCCACGGAGGCAGAAGTCCCTGTCACGAGATACAGACAGGAAGCTAATGGGCACAGGACAAAACCAATCAGCAGGCAGAACACTTGGGAGGATTCCATCTATAAAAGGCATGAGGCACTCACATTCTGCCTCTTTCCACTCAGGACATCTACAGAGCAAGTCCAGTATACATATCATATAACGCATACAGCACGTGGAGAAGAGCTAGTCTGGTTCAATCTAGATCAGTGGTTCTCAACCGGGGTCCACATGGACCCTGGGGGTCCATGTAACATTACTGGGGGTCCACACAAAAAAAATACCGAATTGGGGGTCCACGGTGATATTTTAGTGGTCCATAGAGCAATTTTACTTCAGAACAATTGTTATTACTGAGAATCAAGTAGAAGAAGAAAATGTTTGTTTTCATGATGAATATTCATCTTTCTCTCTCTCTCTCTCTCGCACTGACAAAGGTCAAAGAGAGATTATAATCTATCTAATTTACCTTGAGGGCTGAAGGGGCTCAGAACCAAAAAGGTGCATTTGCTGTGTTTATTTTTGTGGTACTGTATTCTGAGAAAAAAAAATCCATACCGGTTAATGGCAAATGGGTTTCTTGTGCTTTAATGACAGTTGTTGTTGAAGATTGCCCGGGCTATTGTCCCCTAGGAACAGCCCGGAGGACCTTTAATGACAGAAGCAGCTTATTAAATACCGACGGTTGACCTGACGCTTATGTCACGTTTCTCCTTGACAAGTTTAATGAATGATTTAACACAGTAATCACTAGAAACTGTGTATATTTGATATGAATTGGTTATTTTTAGAGTAATTTAATTCAATTTAGTCAGTAAAAAGTTTTTTTCATTACTTTTCATATTAGAATAAGTTTGGCAACGTACGAAAATACCGCTAATCCGTTTCCAACCCTCACGGTAAGGTAGATTGACTTTAGGATTAGTTTACCACGCATATAAGAAGCTTTTTTTTTCTGTGGAATGGCTATGGGGGTCCACAAAAAAAAATTAAGAGGAAAAGGGGTTCATGGGTTAAAAAAGGTTGAGAACCCCTGATCTAGATAGAGAAACCCTGTCTACGTTAGCAGAGTTTTGAACTCAGAACTGTGCTAACTGTGTGATAGGTTCAATAAATCAAGTTGAACTTATTTCAAGGTCTGGAGTCTACTTGAGTTATAGCTGCATCCCGTGTTATCTCAACGTGCTTAACACGACAGTCCTGTCACCAGAATTCCTTTTATTTACAAACCCAACAGCTGAACAACCATGACCATTCAGTCTACTGTCTACACCGGGAGTAGAGAGGATCTGACACTCCGTTATATTCACAGAAAGGGATTCCCTGATTGGGCCACTAATCAGTTAACTCATTCTAAATGGCCAATCTCAAAGGCCTGGCCTAAGTCATTACAGCCCTCTCTCTCTCTCTCTCTCTCTCTCTCTCTCTCTCTCCCCCCCCCCCCCCCCCCCCCCCCCCCCTCCAAAAGTCTTAAGAACTTCAATGGTCCTCATGACTCATGGTTCTCCTGCTTCATTTTTGCGCCAGGTCTGGTTCAAAACTGTGTGCCAAAACTACACCAACACCATATGGAGATGCGTCGCACGTGAGCACCACCTCTTTCCTGGGTCGTTGTGTGCCAAGACATTCTGAGGAAAGCTGTTCATTTATCTTCTTGAAAGCACTGTCTTGGCGGGTGGACCACTCCCAGGCTTGTCCCTTTTTTAGCAATTGGGGTAGGGGGTCCAAGATGGAAGCTCTGTTCTGTATGCACTTTCCATAATATGTCACCAGTCCTAAAAAAGACCTTAACTACTGGATTGTGGTGGGAGCCGGGGCATCTTTAATTGCCCTCACCCAATCCTCCAAAGGGTGTAGCCCTGATTTGTCAACTTTGTACACCAGATAGGTTACTTGAGGTGCTCGGAAAACACATTTCTCTCTCTTTAGGCGCACGCCTGCTGCTGAAAACCTCCTTAGGACTTCCTCCAGGTTTCGCAGGTGTTCTGACTTTGTTTTTCCTATAATGAGGACACCATCCAGATAAATGGCGACTTGTGGTCGCCCTTGCAATATATTCTCCATTGTCCTCTGGAATACCACACAAGCTGACAATACCCCAGAGGGTAATCTTGTACACTGAAAAAGGCCCTTCAGGGTGTTTATCGTTGAGAATTTTTTGGGACTCGTCCAGATTCAGCTGTAGATATGCGTGGCTCATATCCAGCGTTGAGAACAGGAGTCCTCCAGCGAGCTTTGCATACAAATCCTCAATCCAGGGAATTGGGTATTTGTCCAGTTGTGAGTAGCAATTAATTGTTTGTTTTGTCACGTGAGAGTGCCTTTAAGAAATGGGTGTTTATAAATGGGTGTGTATATAAATATCTGTAGTGAGAGTACCTTTTAAGAAATGGGTGTTTATTACTGTCAGCTTTTTACTTAAATTTTAGGCTGTTTGCTGCAGGGTGTGTTTTAGTTTCGTTTTCAGAGCTGGATAGCTGCAGTCACAGCCAGAAGGTGTATTTGAGTCTCTCTCTGTAGTCTAAAGACTGTAAATCAATCCTGGTGATCTAAAACTAATAACAGTAGTGACTTTAACCTGATGTGCTTCTGGTAAAAGGTGTTTTAAGTCTTCTGGATGTTATTTGGGAAGTTATTAAGGACTACTTAGTGTTGTATTCTTTGGGGGGTTGTATTTGAATTAATGGTTCCCAAGATGTTCACTATGTTTTAAAAAGGTTAACTTGAATTCATAGAATAAACATTGTTTTGCTTTTAAAAAAATACTTTTCCATTTGTGCTGTACCACACCTGTGGTATGCTCCCCATATCACAATTTATTAAAAGTTGGGGGTCCGGTGAACTCCATGATACACTTTGGGGTTCTCTAAACCCTGCCCCATAACAAATTGGGGGCTCGAGGGGATAAAAGTCTATCTATTAGATTGTCTTAGTGAACTTAAAGACAGTGAGGTGTTAACATGTACTAGATGCTGTGGTATGAAGAGGCAAGAGTTCAGCTCCTTTTTCACCAACACACCTTTAATGGTTCAAACTCACTCCGCACAGAACTCTACAGATCATCACAAGCTCCAGAGTCCACCTGAAGCCCCTTTACATATCAGTCTCAATCATTGAACACTTAACATAAATGAGACAACTAATTGCAATGTCTCTTAACCATTACTTAACAGTCTCCCCTTCCTTGGAGAAAGAAAAAACAATTAGGTAAAAACAAAATTTCAAGAAATTAAAACACACACCTGATTCCCCCCCCCCCCTTTTATTTTTAAGTAGAAGGAAAAAAAAACATTCACAGAAACAGGCGCCCTTCATTCACGATATCTAAAAGTTTCTGTGAACTAGACCCTCTTTTCGTGAAACAGTCTGACAGTTGACAGCTACTGTCAACCCATTTAATTTTTGTTATTTCCCCTCTGTCCAACATCTGCTTTAAACTTACGATGTCTATCCGTAACCTCTTTTCATTGACACTTTTTGTAGAGTGCACATTTTCCCACAGAGATTTATTGTCAATGTGACAGTCAATAGGTATATTACCTAAATCCTCTAATCCCAAAATTTCTGTCAATATTTGACTTATATAAAAGGCCATATCCACCGCTCCCACTAAGCTTAATGTCTCAGCAGCCAAAGCGCTTTTGACCACTCTCCTTATTTTCTTTGTTTCCCACACAAGGGGGCAACATTTACCATTGTTCCCCAAAAGAAAAATTATAAAACCTCCTGCGCTTGAAACTCCATCACATAAATTTGCATAGGACGCATCACTATAAACTATGAGTTTCAAATACCTAGGATCACCTAAAACAGGGATCTTCAAAACACACTCCTGCATTTTTAGTTTGGCCAACACTTTATTTGCTCTTATTATGTCTTCAATTTTGGGATCATTCATCTTTGTACTCAACTCTAAAACATCAAAACTCACGTCCGGTCTAGTCTGTCTTCCTAACCAGTTCAGTTGCCCAATTAAACTTTGCAGTTGCTCTTTTTCTATCTTCGAAACCATTAAGTCTTTTTGTGAAACCTGGCCACGACTAATTGCTATTGGACTGATGCTTTCCAAGTAAGATTGCTGACGTAAAGTTGCCCCTAACTGTGTCTGTCCGATTTCCAAACCAATATATTTAAATGCACCAGAAGCCTGACTTCCAACCCTGAATTCTTTCCTCAAACCAGAGATTATAATAGCTTCAAAATCACTAGTCCCACCCCACAAAAAATCATCGACATGCATCATGAAGATGCCAGCAAGATTTCCTTTATAGTGCCAGTAAAACATTGCAGGAACTGCTTTCAACTGGCAACAGCCTAACTTTAACAAGACTGACCTCACCGAAAAGTACCACACTCTAGATGCATCATTTAATACACATTTGTTCAATTTCGTACCCCTTCTGTGTTAGCTGCTTCTTTAGGAGGACAGAGAAAAATGTCTCTCTGGAGCTGATGCCCCTGCAAAAAGGCAGCTTTTATGTCTATAGATTTGCAGTCCCATGCCTTTGTGGCTAATAGAGCCAAGAAGATCTTTAAAATAACCTTTCCTGCTGTAGGTGAATCTACCCTTAAGTCCTGATTGTCTAAGTTTTCTTCAAATCCCCTTGCCACAAGCCTGGCCTTTGCCTTATAAGTTCCATCTGGAAGAACCTTTTCTGTACAAATCCATCTGTGGGATAGAGCTTTTTGTCCCCTATCCGGTACTTCCGTGTATACCCCAAATTCACTCCAACTATGCAATTCTTGCTGTTTAGCATCTTTGATAACTTTTTCATCTAATTTATTTGAAGCCACCAAAATCTCACGTGCATGTGGGCTTCTACTTCTATTAGTATTCGTAGTCTTACTCCTGTTCCGAGATCTTGATAAACTATGTCCCCTTTCCTGCCTGGTATCTTGTTCTGTACTGCTAGATCTTTCTCTTCTGTAGCGGGATGTCCTTTCAATAGTTCAACCTTTTCCTGCGAACCTGTTCACTATCCGATGTACTATCTGAACTGGTACTGCGTTTCTGTGCCCTCCATTTTTGAACTTCGTTTTCCCAATCCATTGTCTTAACTTCCTTCCCTGAATGCTGTACATTCAACCAATGTTTCCAGTGGCCTTCCCTGCTCTACTAATAACAGTTGCATCCTTCCATTGACTAGACCCTTCAGGCAAGTATGTCACTTTTGTACCAACCTTTGGCAGTTGCCCTTTCGGAAAAATGGCCTGATCTAATTTATCAGAAGTGTCATGTTCCTCTACAGAAACCCTGTCTATATCAGTTAACTGGTCCTCATAGTTCTGTAACACATGCGTACCAGATGACTCTGGTTCCTCGTCTTGTCTGTCTGCTCTGTCTAAAGTTGAAAATTTGTAATCGGCACCCATTATCCTTGATGAATGTACCCTAACAGTTTGATTACCATGTTGCAAAATAAATGTTTTGCCATCTATGCCTATGATCTTCCCTAGGCCTTTCCATTCATTAGAATTGTCTCTCTTATAGTATACCATTTCTCCTTGTTGAAAAACGGCATCTGATGGCCGTACATTATGTCTTAAAGCTCTGCGAATTCTTTCAGAGACTGCTGCTTCCAAAAAAGCTTTTCTATTGCTATGTAACGCATTTAAATGTTCAGCAAAACCTGAGCTAATTGTAGTCCCTTCCCAAGCTGGAGGCTGGTCATCCAAAATGGAGGGAATTTTAGGATTTCTACCAAACACTAATTGATAAGGACTATAGCCCCCAACCATCTGCAATGAATTCTTTGCATGTATCGCCCATGCTAAAGCTGAATTTAGCATGCAGTTTGGTCGATCTCCCAAAATTTTCCAAAGCATGTCATCGATAACAGCATGATTTCTTTCGCAGACACCATTACTAAACGGGCTTTCGGCAGCCGTGTTCATAACTCTGATATTCATGTTTTTACACATATCCCTAAACTCATCATTAACAAATTCTCCCCCATTGTCCATAAAGAATTTTGCTGGTGGACCCATTCCTGTCCCGATCCATTTTTCCACAATTTTGTCCAAAATTACTCTTTTCTTTACTTCGTACAATCGTTGATTGACTAAATCTGGTAGCTAAATCTACAAAATGCAAAATAAATATATTATTTTCTTTATCCCAGATCTTAAGGTCCATGGCCACAATGTCATTAAAATCCCTGGCCAAAGGTAGGGTTACTATCGGTCGTGCTGGTGTCCTTCTGTACTTCCTGCAAACTTCACAGCGATCACTAACCTGTTCTATCAGCTTAGAATAGTCATCATCCCTTACCCCTGCATCATTTAATAAATTTTTCCGCCTCCAAGGAGACGGATGTGCAAATTGCCTATGCAGTTTTACTACAATAGGCTTTTTACCAGCTAAAGTTGCATTATCAACTGTCATTAATACATCCTTAACCACACTACTTGAAATATTATTTGTCTATAATGGAATACAATAATGTCCCGACTGTGTAAATTGTAAGTCCAGCGTCTTTCCAAAAACTGTTGCCTTATCCTGTTCCATATCCAGCTTCATGTGTGCTTTCTTCATCGACGGTCTGCTCAGAAGCAAAGGTATCTCACTTGATACAACATCCGTGCTAATAAAATGATTCACTCCAGCAATATTGCAAGGGATCACCACTCTTTTCAGCGACTTCAGAGTATTATCATCCTCAAACCTGAAACTTGTGGAACTTTTAAATTCCTTAACCTTGTTACGATTTTCAGCATCCAATGAGTCCAGATAACATTTTAACCAGTCAATCCCACACACAGTAGATGTGCAGCCACTGTCCAATACAGCACAGTTGAAGAATTCTGCAACCAACACCCTCATTACCGGCGTAAAACAGCTTGTTAATAGGTCAATGCCTTCTTTCTGGTCATTATCTTTTTCCTCTTTTGACTCTTCCGTGTCATGTGTCGCTTCAAATACTCTATCATAACGAGTTGGACAGTTGAAAGCATAATGGTATTGAGAGTCACATCGATTTATCATGCCCCGTGCATTTCTGGGGTTCATCCTCCTATTGTAGGTTCTAACTGGGTTTCTGTCTTCATAATTTCCTTGTCTTGGTCTTCTTTTATAGTCTTGAGGCCTGTTCGTAGCCATACGATTTTGCCATCCTGTTAGTAGTGTATCTTCCATATTCTGCCTTATAGCAGGCTGACCTATTTGGGTCATCAGAGCCATTGGAATCGAATGTTTCCCCAAAATTCTTTTTAAAGCTGCTGTCATCTGTTCGAATAAGGTATCGTTATCCGTAAACTGAACTCCTGTCAAAACTAGGAGCCTATCCATGTTACTCACTCTAGCACAGTCAAGTAATTTAAAGGCCAACACAGACTGTGGAAATTCCAGCCTGTGTTTCTGCAGCTTTTTATATAGTCTGCCAAATTCCATTATATATAGTCTTCCATAGATAAATCCTCCATTTTCCGGAACTTATCAAAATCCGACCATGCTTCATACGCACTTAACAAGTCATCTTTCTTATAATTCTTGTCCATATAAAGTAATAAAGTCGCCAGACCTTCTTCTGAGTCTAACTCTTCCAACTCCAGCTCAGAAAGCACTTTGTTTCGGATTTTACTGCCATATGGTAAAGAAAGAGCCAATGCCATACCTTGTTTTCTCTTTCCTAAAGCAGTCACCTTAGTCCACATAACTACTGCACTTCTCCATTGGTCGTATGAGTCCCTTTCAGAAAATAGGGGACGATAATCATAACCAGCCATCTTTGTCCTGGGTTCAGCCATGTTTCCCTTTTTTTTCACTCCTTGGTTTGATCTGGAAAAATTGTATCTTTCAAGCCTTCACATTTATACAGCAACCATTCTCTGCTACCATTGTTAACATGTACTAGATGTTGTGGTATGAAGAGGCAAGAGTTCAGCTCCTTTTTCACCAACACACCTTTAATGGTTCAAACTCACTCTGCACAGAACTCTACAGATCATCACAAGATCCAGAGTCCACCTAAAGCCCCTTTACATATCAGTGTCAATCATTGAACACTTAACATAGATGAGACAATCATTGAACACTTAACATAAATGAGACAACTAATTGCAATGTCTCTTAACCCATCACTTAACATGAGGGGTGAGCATATTGTGGTTGCTTTTCAGGTGTGGTGTTTCAGTTTAAGTAGGGAGTGTGTTGTGGACGATGGCTCTTTCAGAGGCTCAGAAGTTTAGGGGTGGAGACGGTGACACGCAGTACCCGACAGACAGAGACGAAAAGCAGACTGTTAGATTTGGCAAAAAGATTCCAGTTAACATTACATGACAAAATGCGAAGAGGTGAGGTAATTTTTTTTTTTTTTTGTAAATTTAGATTACCCAATTATTTTTTCCAATTAAGGGGCAATCCACCTACTCTGCACATTTTTTGGCTGTGGGGGCGAAACCCACGCAGACACGGGGAGAGGTGAGGTAATTATGATGGTGACTGAGCATTTAAAGTTGCCTGAGATACAGTTTAAGTCATTGGAAGTGGCGAAAATTCAGTTGCAAAGAGATAGAGAGGAAAAAGAAAGAGAAAGGGAGATACAAATCAGGGAAATAGATAAAGAGAGAGTTTGAACTTCAGAAAATGGCCATGAAACATGACAGTCAGTTAAAATTGGCAGGCATAAAGGGAAACGTACAGTTGGATGATAGTGAGAAAGAGCGTCATAGTCGAAGGCTTGGTGGGGATCTATTTAAATATGTCCAAGCATTGCCAAGGTTTGACGAGAAGGAAGTGGAAGCCTTTTTCACTTCATTTGAGAAGGTAGCCAAACAAATGAAATGGCCATAGGACATGTGGGGAGTACTGATTCAAAAAAAGCTAATAGGTAGGGCTAGTGAAGTGTTTGCATCACTACCAGAGGAGGTATCGGATACGTGTGAGGAGGTGAAAAAAATCCATCTCAGGTGCATATGAATTAGTGCCTGAAGCCTACAGACAAAGGTTTAGAAATTTAAGGAAATAATTTGATCAAACATACATGGAGTTTGAAAGGATCAAGCAGAGTAATTTTGATAGGTGGATAAGGGTTTTGAAAATAGACAAAAAGTATGAAGCTCAGAGAAATTATACTTTTGGAGGAGTTTAAAAATTCAATTCCTGATGTAGTGAGAACTCATGTGGAAGAGCAGAGGGTGAAAACTGAGAGATTAGCAACAGAAATGGCAGATGATTATGAATTAGTTCATAAATCAAAGCTTGGTTTCCAACATCAGTTTCAGCCGGTGAGGCATAGAAACTGGGGACATGAGAAATACTCAAGTGGTAAAGGTAAAGGTGGTCTGATGGTAAGGTAAAAGTGATCTGATGGGAGATAATAAGGGGAGTGTACCTCAGACTAAAAAAGAAATCCAGGAGGGTGGAAGAGACATGAAAAGTTTCAAATATTTCCATTGTAATAAACTAGGCCATGCAAAGTCAGTGTTGGTGGTGGAGGAAAATCACTTGGAAGGCTGATATGGTAAAACAGGATAAGGGGTTTGTTAAAGTGGTAAAGGAAAGCCCAAGTGAAGCAAAGGAGGTACAAAAGATTGTACAGCCTGATCAAGAGGTGATTGATAAGAAGGTGCCAGATATTTTTTAAAGAATGTATTTGTGTGGGTGAAGTTTACTCATGTGTATCAGGAAGAGCAGGTAAATAAGTCACAATTTTTAGAGATATGGGAGCTAGTCAATTTTTAATGATAAGAGATGAGGAGTTAGAACATAGAACGCTACAGCGTAGTACAGGCCCTTCGGCCCTCGATGTTGCACCGACATGGAAAAAATCTAAAGGCCATCTAACCTACACTATGCCCTTATCAGCCATATGCTTATCCAATAAATTTTTAAATGCCCTCAATGTTGGCGTGTTCACTACTGTTGCAGGTAGGGCATTCCACGGCCTCACCACTCTTTGCGTAAAAAACCCACCTCTGACCTCTGTCCTATATCTATTACCCCTCAATTTAAGGCTATGTCCCCTCGTGCTAGCCACCTCCATCCGCGGGAGAAGGCTCTCGCTGTCCACCCTATCTAACCCTCTGATCATGTTATGTATTTTGGGAAAAATGTTGCCAGAAAAGGTGGTGATACGTGAAATTCAGGGTAAGAGTAGTGTTCAATTATATAAGGTAAGGTTGGAAAGTCCAGTGAAGAGTGGTGAAATGGTAGTAGGAGTAATAGAGAAACTAGCTTGTCCAGGAATACAGTTTATCTTGGGTAATGATATAGCTGAATTGCAGGTGGAAGTGATGCCTACGGTGGTTGATAAGCCAGTGGAAAATCAGACAACTGAAGCGTTGAAGGACGAATATCCTGGCATTTTTCCAGATTGTGTAGTTAGAAGGTCATAAAGAAAAGGTTAAGACAAGAGAAGAAATCAAAGAGTGAAGATGAGTTGAAGTGCAATTGTCAGAAACAAGTTTTGATCAGGTGGTTGAAAAAGAACAGGTGGAGGATGAGGTGGATATTTTTAGTTCAGGAAAATTGGCAACACAAACAGAGTTACAACAGAAAGATGTAGAAATAAAATGGATGCATCAGAAAGTATACACGGAAGAGGAATCTGAGTGGATACCAGAGTGTTATTACCGTAAAAAAGTGATGTCTTGATGAGAAAATGGAGACCTTTATATATGCAGGCGGATGAAAAGTGGGCAGAAGTTCATCAAGTAGTATTGTTGGTAGGGTATAGAAAGGAGGTGTTGCGAGTTGCACATGAGGTACCAGGGGAGGTCATTTTGGAATACGGAAAACTGAAGCTAAAATCCAAAAACGTTTTTTATTGGCCTGGACTACATAAAGATGTAGTTAAATTTTGTCAATCATGTCACACATCAAGTGAAAGGGAAACCTCAAGCAGTGCCAAAACCAGTGCCCTTAATACCCATTCCAGCATTTGAGGAACATTTTACAAGGGTCCTACTTGATTGTGTAAGACTGCTTCCTAAAACGAAAAGTGGGAATCAATAGCTTTTGACTAGAATGGATGTGTCTACTAGGTTTCCAGAGGCCGTTCCAGTATGTAATATTACAGCTAAAAGATTGTGGAGGAGTTACTTAAATTCTTTACTAGATATGGACTACCCACACAAATACAATTGGATCAAGGATCAAATTTTACCTCAAGGTTATTCAAAGAGGTTATGGATAGATTAGAAATAAACAATTTAAATCAACTGCGTACCGTCCAGAATCGCAGGGAGCGTTAGAAAGGTGAAAGAAGACATTAAAGGCAATGTTGAGGGCCTATTGTCAAGATTATCCAGAGGATTGGGATAAAGGAATTCCATTTGTACTGTTTGCAATTAGGGATTCACCGAATGAGTCAATCAAATTCAGTCCTTTTGAACTAATTTTTGGTCATGAGGTAAGAGTACCACATAAATTGATTAAGGAAAAATTGGTGACTGAGAAATTAGAAATTACATTATTGGATTGTGTGTCAAAGTTTAGGGAACGATTAAATAGAGCAGGTGAATTGGCTAGACAACATTTGAAAGTAGCACAAAATGTGATGAAATGGATAGTGGACAAGAAATACAAAGTTTGTAGTTTTGCCAGTGGAGATTAAGTTTTAGTGTTGTTACCAGTGGTAGGTGAACCTTTAAAAGCTACATTTTGTGGACCTTATCAGATTGAAAGGAAATTAAGTGAGGTGAATTATGTGGTAAAAACACCAGATAGAAGGAAGACTCACCGAGTGTGTCATGTGAATATGCTTAAAAAGATACTTTGAAAGGGAAGAGAAAAAGGAGGTTTTAATGATTCTAACTCAAAGTGACAAACCAAATCCAGATGACTGTGAATTTAACATACCTCAAATGAAATTGGAAAATGAGGATGTTCTTAAAAATTGGGATAAATTGTTGAGTTGCTTTCCAGAGGAAAAACAAACTGACCTGAAAGAGTTATTGATATCATATGGGCAAGTTTGTGGAGATAAATTGGGAAGTACTAAAATGGCTATACATGTAGATGTGGGAAATGCTGTTCCACCAAACAACACCCGTACAGACTTAACCTTTTAAAATTTGCACAGGTTAACAAAGATTGAGTGTATGCTTAAAAATGGTATAATTGAAGTGGGTTGCAGCCAATGAAGCTCACCCATAGTGATGGTACCAAAACCAGATGGTACCTGACGGTTGTGTTTGGACTATAGAAAGGTTAATGCAGTTACAAGAATTGACTGTTAGCCTATCCCACATTTGGAGGATTGCACTGAGAAAGTGGGACAATCAGCTTTTATTTCCAAACTGGATTTACTTAAAGGTTACTGGCAGGTACCTTTGTCCAAAAGGGCAAAGGAGATTTCAGCTTTCGTGACTCCAAATGGTAAATATACCAATTCAAAGTTATGCAATTTGGCATGAAAAACGCACCAGCCACATTTCAAAGGTTAACTAACAAAGTCGTTTCAGGATTATCAAATTGTGCGGTATAGAATCGACGATCTGGTAATTTTCAGCCAGACATGGACAGAACATTTAAAACATCTGATGGAGTTATTGGATTGACTTCAGGAGGCAGGTTTGGTGATAAACCTAGCCAAAAGTGAATTTGGAAAGGCCCAAGTCACTTTCCTTGGTCAATCGGATAGAGTCGAATGGTCACACGGGATGTGAAACCAACAGTTATTGAGGAGTTTTCATTACCCTCAAGACGAATGGAAATAATGCGATTTCATGGCATGAGTGGACTTGATCAAACATTTGTGCAAAGGTTTTGTCGCGTGATTGCTCCACTGATGGACTTGCTGAAGAAACAGAAAATATCAATGGACAGCAGACTTTCAACAGGCCTGAAAGCGGTGATAACCAATGCTCCTGTACTGGAGAATTACAAGGGACTCTGATCAGATTAAACTAAAGTATTTGATTTTAAAAGAGAAATGCCGAGGCGTAGAGAAATGGACAGATCATGCAGAGGCCTTCTTGGTCAAAGAGACCGTCAATCAACAAGGATTCCAGCTGGGGAAAAAACAAAAAATGGACTATATTGTTGTACCTATTTGCGTGTGTTTTTTTTAAACAAAAAAGTATATTTACTGTGTGAATTTCTTAAAGGATAGTGAAAACGTGAAAAATGAAACCATCTTGAAGTTGATGGTTCACTTTTTTTCTTGGCGGGAGTGGGGGGGGGGGGGGTCATGTGACAGTGCCTTAAAGAAATGTGTATGTATATAAATATCTGTAGCAAGAGTACCTTTAAAAAATGAGTGTTTACCACTGCAGTGATGTCAGAGAGTGGGTGGAGCTGGGCTGTCTGTCAGCTTTTTACTTTAATTTTAGGCTGTTTGCTGCAGGGTGTGTCTTAGTTTCAGTTTCAGAGCTGGATAGCTGCAGTCACAGCCAGAAGGTTTATTCGAGTCCCTCTGTAAATCGATCCTGGTGATTTAAAACTAATAACAGTAGTGACTTTAACCTGATGTGCTTCTGGTAAAAGGTGTTTTAAGTCTTCTGGATGTTATTTGGGAAGTTATTAAGGACTACTTAGTGTTGTATTCTTTGGGGGTTGTATTTGAATTAATGATTCCCAAGATGTTCACTGTATGTTTTAAAAAGGTTAACTTGAATTCATAGAATAAACATGTTTTTTTTAAAAGCAAAACATTTTTCCATTTGTGCTGTACCACACCTGTAGAGTGGGCCGTGTGCTCCCCATACCACAATCTATTAAAGGTTGTGGGTCAGGTGAACTCCATGATACTTTGGGGTTCTCTAAACACTGGCCCATAACAGTTTGAAATCTCCACAAAAGTAGACCGAGCCGTCCGTCTTAAGGATAGGCACCACGGGTGCTGCCCACTCTGCAAACTGGACTGGTTTTATTATTCCCTCATGCTCCAAATGTTTTATTTCCATATCAACTTTCTAACTTAATGCGAAGGGTACTTTTCAGGCCTTGTAGAATTTTGGGACTGCCTCTGGTCTACATGCAATGTCGCCTTTGCTCCCTTTATTGTTCAGAGCCCTTCTCGGAAAACCTCTGGGTATTTGCACAGGAGTTTGCTCGGGCAGCCATTTTCCAGCTGGAAAATGCTGACCCAATCCAGCTGGATCTCTTTTAGCCAGTTTTGTCCCAGTAAGCTTGTTCGCTCACCTTTCACTCCCATTAAAGGCAGCCTAACCAGTTGCTCTCCAGAATTCACAGTTACATGCGTTGTGCCCAATACTCTGTGGTTCCCCTGTGTATGTCCTCAGTTTTGCCGAGGTCCTGGTGAGGAATAAGGGTTGGAGTCCTGTGCAAATTTTATTGAATACTGTTTCCCCTATCACTGATACAGCTGCTCCAGTGTTCACTTCCATCAGTGTGGGACGTCCATTCAAACTTATGGATAATTTAATGGGTTTTGATTTCACCATCATTACACAATTTAGTTGGTCCTCAGAGGTAGGTGGGGCTTCTAGGTTATGCATTCTCCTGTACCCTGGTCTACATGACATTCTGCAAGATTTTGGTTTTAGGCTTCTATTTCTCCTTTCTGGCAACAACTACAATATTTTGCGAGAAGAAAGGCTGCAGGGGCTGCCGTCTGTCTGGACCTAATTTTCCCTTCTTGGGAGGGCTTCTGCAAGTGGGCCTGGTTAACTTAGTATCCGAGTTGTTCCTGAAGGTGGCTATGGAGTTGCCTATCCCCCAGCGGTAGTCCCTTAACTCAGCTTCAGTGGTACAGGCATCTACCGCCATCGGAGTACCCTATAACTCATGCACTCCACGTGCCACTTTTTCCAAGGACAAAGCCAGCTGCAATGCTTGTTTGCAATCCAGCTCAGCCTCTGCTAACAGACGTTTCTGTATTGCTAAATTATTTATTCCACATACCAAGCGGTCTTGGAGCATCTCATTTAGCATCAGGCCAAATTTGCAAGCCTCTGCTAATCGCCTTAATCTTGTTAAAAAGTTTGTTACTGACTCCCCAGTGTCTCAGAATGCTGAGTAAAACGGGCACCTTTGCAGGATCAGAGATGGCTTAGGGTCATAGTACTCTTTTACTAACTGTCAATTCCCAGAAGGTTTTCGTGTTCGGTGCCTTCTGTTCTTGAAAATACAGAAAAATGTGTCATTTGAAACATGGAAGTCTGGCAATATCTGGTTTGAGAGGGTACAGGGAAAGATCCCACAAAAGGTTAATAGCAGCTGCAAAGAGCAGGGTTATAAAATGCAGATTCTTGCTCACAAGCAGGTTTCACAGACACACAGGTTTCATGTGGTAAGCTAAAACAATGGCTCACACCTTCATGGAATGTAACTATCTCAGGAAGCATCTGAAAAAGCATGGATGAGAGTTTCAATTGCATTAAGTGACGAATGTTTAAAACAGGCAAGTCTTTCAAGTCATAACCAAGTTAAATTTTAGCATACAGCTAAAAGCAAAGTTTCACACCTTAATTGAAATAAACTCTCTTAGTAAACAGCTGGAAAGGATGGAAGATGCCCAGTCGAATTTGGTGTCAATTTTAAAGTGTAAAATTCTACGAACATCAAGTCAATTAAAAGAAAATTGGAGACGACCTGTCTATGAGAAACATCATTTAAGTCAAAATCAAAGGCAAAGTTATGAGCTGGGGACAATTGGAAAATTAAACGATTTGAAATCACAGAAATAAAAGTTAACTATTGAAACCAAAGCATTTTTTAATCAGATCTGAGAGGAGACGATATGCCCAAAATGAATAATTAGTTGTAGTAAAATGTTTACATCAAAGATACTTTTAAACTATCAAAGTGAAACAAGCCCATTTACAATAAAGTCGTTAAAACTTAATAACTCTCAGAAAGAGAATATAAGCCCAGGGAGCAGCAGCAGAGGACACAGGACAGAGGAAACCAGCAACAGGAGAGAAGGGGAGGAGAACTCAGAGAGAGAGAGAGCTCGGTCATGGGAAAGACAAGGCAAGCAGCCGAGTTTAAACAGTTATACATCTAAGGAAGACTAGAATTTAAACAGAGCCAGAGCCAGCTCTCACAGCTCGGTGCATGGGAAGAACAGGACACAGCAACCGAGTTCACCAGCGAATACAACTCAAGAAGACCAGATTTTAAGAAGATCGATTGCCAAGGTGGGCCTGAAGCAACCAGCAGCCAGAAGCAAGATCTTTTTTCCTTTCTGTAAAGAAAGTGTTTGCAGCTTTTAAAAGAAAAAATATAATAATAAAAATAACAACCTGAAAAAGTGGTTATTAGCTTACTTCACTTCCTTAATAACGCAGGACCCAGGACATCAATGCTATTAAGGGGTAAGTAGGTAAAATTCTTCGGTGAAGGTATGGGTTATACCGGGGGATAACTTGAAAAGATAGTTTGACCTGAATAGCACCCACAGAAGCCTGCATTGGAGTCAGGGAGTGAGAATCCCTGTTCACCATTTAGAATATCAACCTTATTTTTTTGGTATGGGGGAATTCTAAGAATAGTGGTGAGTTTTAACTTCACTTCAGAAAAGTGAGACTGCGTATAATGGCAAAGGCTGCTGGCCCACACGTGGTCAGCAGAATGACCTGTTGCTTTACATCCAGAATTATATCATTTGCTCGAAAGAAGTACTTCATCCACTCTGTATATTGGGCCCTGTCTTCCACGGCAGGGTCAAAATAGTCCAACTTCCCAAATAAAGGCATTTTACCCATCAGTGGCTTACCCTCAATATGCAGCAGCTGCTGACAAGCAGGTTTCTTCAGGTTGTTCCATTTTCCTTGTCACCACTGTAATAAGTCCACAGAGGCAGAAGTCCTGTCACCAGAATTCCTTGTCTTGGAGAGGATTATAAGAGATACGATTTATAATCATCTAGATAGGAATAATATGATTAGGGATAGTCAGCATGGTTTTGTGAAGGGTAGGTCATGCCTCACAAACCTTATCGAGTTCTTTGAGAAGGTGACTGAACAGGTAGACGAGGGTAGAGCACTTGATGTGGTGTATATGGATTTCAGTAAAGCGTTTGATAAGGTTCCCCACGGTCGTCTATTGCAGAAAATACGGAGGCTGGGGATTGAGGGTGATTTAGAGACGTGGATCAGAAATTGGCTAGTTGAAAGAAGACAGAGGGTGGTGGTTGATGGCAAATGTTCAGAATAGAGTTCAGTTACGAGCGGCGTACCACAAGGATCTGTTCTGGGGCCGTTGCTGTTTTTCATTTTTATAAATGATCTAGAGGAGGGCACAGAAGGTTGGGTGAGTAAATTTGCAGACGACACTAACGTCGGTGGAGTTGTAGACAGTGTGGAAGGATGTTGCAGGTTACAGAGGGACATAGATAAGCTGCAGAGCTGGGCTGAGAGGTGGCAAATGGAGTTTAATGTAGCGAAGTGTGAGGTGATTCACTTTGGAAAGAATAACAGGAATGCGGACTATTTGGCTAATGGTAAAATTCTTGGTAGTGTGGATGAGCAGAGGGATCCCGGTGTCCATGTACATAGATCCCTGAAAGTTTCCACCCAGGTTGATAGGTTTGTGAAGAAGGCCTATGGTGTGTTGGCCTTTATTGGTAGAGGGATTGAGTTCCGGAGCCATGAGGTCATGTTGCAGCTGTACAAAACTCTGGTACGGCCGCATTTGGAGTATTGCGTACAGTTCTGGTCACCTCATTATAGTGTTGCTCGTTCTACTGTTAGTGTGATTAACACGCCTCCGTTTAAAGGACATGTGCTTAACACTGGTTTGGCTCTGTATCTATATCTATGCTCAAGAGTCGCCAGGTGCCGTCAGAGACACCATCACAAGTTATCAAGGTCAAGTTCAAAGCAATAAGTCTTAACACCGATCAGTAAGTCTAAACAATTAGTGTTTATTATAACAGATATAATAAATACTCATGCACACGCTAAAAGACTAATACTTATTTCTACTATTAAACGACTAAATACTTATCTAAGTAGGAACCAGTAAGGTCAGGGGACAAGGCCTTTGTTCCTTTCTGGACTGCACCTTCTGTTCACTAATAGTCGGCAAGAGTATAAGTAATGCCTGGGTCACGTAGCGATCGTTGTTTTGGCACTTACTGAAAGATGGCTGATGCTCAACGGCCGGTGATGAAAGACAGGATCTGGAGGCTAGGGCCGGAGTCTGGAAGCAACAGCCTAGGCCGGAGTCTGGAAGCAACAGACCGAATCATGTGCTTGACCTTCTTTTTATAGGTCCTAGAGGTCCATGCCCCTTGGGGCGGGCTCTTTCACCTGCTAGGTATCGATTGGGTCTTTCCCAATCGATATCATTCGAATTCCCCTATCCTGGAGTCGTTCCTCGATGGCGGGGGCGGTTCCTAGGGGTCATTGACCTGGGTTCTCTGGCGCCATTCTGTCTGGGTAGCTATAGAAAGTATCAATCGATAATGAAAATGTTTCTATTGTATCTGGGACTGGGCCGGTATCATCTCATTAGTATGCAGATCACTTTCCTGTTTGCACCTTTGGCTGAGTCTCTGCACCTGCCTTGAAACCGGTTTTTACGAGTGTCTCACTGTTGAAAGCTTCTGCAAGCTGTTTGTCCTTACTATGGCTGTTTTTCCCTGCAGTCTTAGCAGTTCTCCATTTTGTAGGCTGGTGTCCATTTTAGAGGGCTACAATAGGAAGGACGTGGAAGCTTTGGAACGGGTGCAGAGGAAATTTACCAGGATGTTGCCTGGTATGGAGGGAAAATCTTATGAGGAAAGGCTGATGGACTTGAGGTTGTTTTCGTTAGAGGGAAGAAGGTTAAGAGGTGACTTAATAGAAGCATACAAAATGATCAGAGGGTTAGATAGGGTGGACAGTGAGAGCCTTCTCCCGCGGATGGAGGTGGCTAGCACGAGGGGACATAGCCTTAAATTGAGGGGTATATAGATTTAGATATAGGACAGAGGTCAGAGGTAGGTTTTTTACGCAAAGAGTGGTGAGGCCGTGGAATGCCCTACCTGCAACAGTAGTGCACTCGCCAACATTGAGGGCATTTAAAAGTTTATTGGATAAGCATATGGATGATAATGGCATAGTGTAGGTTGGATGTCCTTTAGTTTTTGACTTCCCATGTCGGTGCAACATCGTGGGCCGAAGGGCCTGTACTGCGCTGTATCGTTCTATGTTCTATGTTCTATTTACAAACCCAACAGCTGACCAACCATGACCATTCAGTCTGCTGTCTACACTGGGAGTGCAGAGAATCTGACACTCCCTCTTATATACACAGAAAGGGATTCCCTGATTGGGCCACTAATCATGGAACTCATATTCTAAACGGCCTGGCCTTAGTCATTACACACACACACACTTCCTTCAGTTGTTGCTCCCAGGGCTTCAGACCTCAGAGGTATTGCCTACAAGTGTTCTTCATGACCGTTTGGTCTGCGGTATAAACAATATGGAAATACAGAAGAAACATTTGGGTAAAATCTCCCTGACCTTTCAGTAGGCACTGCAGCTCTCCTTGTCCCAGGGAAGTGCGGTGCACGCCAACGAAGAGATACACGGGATAGAGGCGAACATTCTGGGACGTCACCCCTCATGTGGTATGTCGGTGGCACAGACCGAATGCCACTGCGTGTCTGGCCTCTGAGCGAAGCGCCTGCCACCGAGACGTGTGACATCTCCGGACATGGCTGAAGGCGATTCTGGCCCGTGTGTGATGTGTGGGCGGTCTAGGTGTGTTCGCAGGTAGTACGGCGACTAGCGCACCCTGCGCCCCATTTGGGACAGGCATCAGCCTCGGGGCCAGGTCTTGCATCTGGATGACCCATAAGAGGCCATGGATGAGGCTGAGATGCAGCTGAACTGTTTGGCTGTGCCCGGTGTAGATCCTATTTGCATTCCGATACAGGTGAATGGCCATATGCTCCAAATGGATTTGGATACAGGAGCTCGTTTGGCCGCTTACACCGGGGGAAACAACTGAATACTGTGGGATCCATCTTTGCTCCGGTAGTTTATGAGGGCCAATCAGTTTGCCTTCTTCTCATTGTTGTGCAAGGAAGCAGCCCTGACCTTATGGGTTGCGACTGGCTACACAAGCTGCAGTTGGATTAACAACATATCCTCCAGTGGCATCTGGTTGTCTGATGCGGTACAATGCAAGTTCCCCGAGGTTTTCCAGCCTGGCTTGGATACAATTAAAGGGGCATGGCCAAGATCCAGGTGGGTCCGAAGGCCCAACCCCAATACTTTCATGCTCGACCGGTTCTCTACGCCTAAGTGGAGACAGTCAAGACCTAATTTTGTCGTTTGGATAGATTGGGCATCATTAAGCCGGTGTGCTTTGCCAGCGGTCCCCGTAATGAAGCCGGATAAGACAGTCCATCTCTGCTGTGACCATAAATTGACAGTGGACACGGCTTCGAGGTTTGACCGTTGACCTTTATCACGTATCGAGGGTATGTATGCAGCATTGCCTGGTGGCTGTACATTTACAAAATCGGACATCAGCAATGCTTATCTACAGCTGGAGCTCAATGAATGGCGGCAGTATGTAATGATCAATACTTACAAGAGACTCTATAAGTATACTCGGCTTCCGTTCGGAGTATCCTCCACCTGTGCAGCGTTCCAGTGCTTTATGGTGAACATCCTGCATGGATTACCACATGTTGTGCTTTACGTGGATGCTGTGCTGGTCATGGGGACCATGACCAGCACAGGTGGTATTGAAACGTTTTTCGGAATATGGGACCGCCTGTGCCGCATTAAATGCATTTTTCACATGAAGGATAGTTTTTTGAGGACCACGAAGAATCCAGCACGAGTTTGTAGAATCAAAAGAAATAACTTTATTTACAATTACATGTAAGTAACAGCAGCAGTAATTCACCACTGCTCTCTCCTCTAAATGGTTCCACACTGGCCAGCTCTATTTCTGCAGGTGACTCTGCTAATGATTTCTCCGCTCTCCTCATTGGGGAAGCTCATACTCAGTAAGGATTTTGAAGTGAATACAGCCACTCTCTCTGTCTCTGCTGCTGCTATCGCTTCCAGTGTTGAGTTGCATGGAAGAAGGAGAGAAGAGAGGAAGGGGATGAGCTGGAGAAGATTTGTTGCTGGAAATGGCAGACCAGGGTCTAATTCAGGCCAAGGATGGAATACACGAGGAGGCGAAGGGGGGGGGGGGGGGGGGGGGGGGAGGCGGAGGGAGGGGGGAGGTGGGGGAGTGACGGGCAGTGGGGGAGGCGGAGGGGGAGAGGTGGTAGAGGGGAGAGAGGTGGAGGAGAGGGAGAGATGGAGGGGCGGAGGCGGAAGGGGGGAGGTGGCGGGGGGAAGGCGGAGTTGAGCAAAGCGGCCATTTGCCGGCTTCATGGCTAGCGGCCTGGAACTGTTGTGGTGGATTTAACTGGGAACTCCTTCGTGGGAGTGATATGCCATCAATGAACACACGAGGAGTAGTGAATGTAACTAAAGCTTTAATAAACTAAACGGAAAGCCTCCTGGCCTTGGATCCCGAACTGAGGCAGCGGTGGAGACTAGCCACCTTGATACCGAGTCAGAGGGTAGGCGGAACCAGCAGGCAGTAGTTTACCACATTACATATAATATTTCCCAGAGGAAAGACAAACTGACCTGAAAGAGTTATTGATATCATCTGGGCAAGTTTGTGGAGATACATTGGGAAGTACTAAAATGTGGGAAGATGTGGGAAATGCTGTTCCAATCAAACAACATCGATACAGACTTAACCTTTTAAAATTTGCACGGTAAAACTGGCGACCTCATTGGAGGTCGCTTTCCAAAGCCTGCGTTCCCGGCCGATCACGCAACCCCATTGTGGATCCCCGACCAAAGGCTGCCCCAGGCCTGCACCGCGCGGCAACCCGCCCACCACGGAGGACTATCGTGCCATTTTCGCGGCCAGCCCCAACACCCCGGCAGCAATGCCTGGCCCACAACGCGAGCTGCAGCAGCTGCGGGCGAAAAGGGCACATCGCTAAGGTCTGCCTGGCCAAATCCAAAAACTCGAACCCTAACTCGAACACTCGCTCCTCTGATATTCAGGCCCGCAGACCCCGCAATGTGGCAGCATGTCTGACGACTCCACCTCCGCACAACATGTGCGACTCACGGGGGCCGCCATCTTGGCAATCCTTCCCCATGTGGCCGGCCATGTGCGATCCATGGGGGCTGCCATCTTGGGTGCCATTTGCCTCGCCACTCACCACGTGTGATCCATGGGGGTGGCCATCTTGGACGCCATCTTCCTCGCCGCCCGCCACGTGCGATCAACGGGAACCGCCATCTTGGCCATCACCCGCTACGCCACTCGAAGATTACGACCTTCGCGGACAGTCATCGCGGGGCAACTCCAGCACCGCCGACCACGCCACCGACTACCCTCAGCTCAGCGCAGTCACCTTGGACCAGTCGCGGCCCAAGCACCTCAAGAGCTCCATGATGTCCTTCCAGATTAACGGATACGGGACACCGTGCCTGTTCGACTCCGGGAGCACTAAGAGCTTTGTTCACCCGGATCTGAAATACAGGGGCGCACTACTGCGACTCTGACAATACACGGCGCCGATTACACTAATTTCCAATTGTATGTGCTCCCAGACCTCTGCGCCCCTCTCCTCCTAGGACTGGATTTCCAGTGCAACCTCAGGAGTCTAACACTCAGCTTTGGCAGACCCCTTCCCCCACTCACTATATGTCATCTAGCAACTATGAAAATCGACCCCCCTCCACTCTTTGCTAATCTCACCGCCAACTGCAAACCAGTGGCCACTCGCAGCAGGAGGTATAGTCTGCAGGATAGGGTGTTTATCAGATCCGAAGTCCGTCGTCTTTTGAGTGAAGGAGTCATAGAGGCCAGTAATAGCCCCTGGAGAGCTCAGGTGGTGGTCGTCAAAACTGGGGAAAAGCTCTGGATGGTGGTTGATGACAGCCAAACCATTAACCGGTTCACGCACCTTGATGCGTACCCCCTCCCCCGGATTGCAGACATGGTAAATCAGATCGCACAGTACCGCATATTCTCCACGGTGGATCTGAAGTCTGCATACCACCAGCTCCCAATCCGCCCGGAGGACCGCCACTACACAGCGTTCGAGGCAGACGGCCGCCTCTTCCATTTCCTCCGGGTTCCCTTTGGCGTCATGAACGGGGTTTCGGTGTTCCAAAGAGCAATGGACCGAATGTTGGACCAGTACGGGCTGTGGGCCACTTTTCCGTACTTGGATAACGTCACCATTTGCGGCCATGACCAGCAGGACCTCGACGCCAACCTCCACCGATTTCTCCAAACCGCCCAGAAACTCAATCTCACCTATAATAAGGAGAAATGCATTTTCCGCACTATCAGACTAGCCATCCTCGGCTACGTCGTGGAAAACGGACTCCTAGGACCCGACCCTGACCGCATGCCCCCCCTTAGAACTCCCTCTCCCTCACTGTCCCAAGGCCCTCAAGAGGTGCCTCGGATTTTTTCATACTATGTCCAGTGGGTCCCCCAGTATGCGGACAAAGCCCGCCCACTATTTAAGGCCACACTCATCCCACTGTCAGCCGAGGCTTGCCTGGCCTTCAACTGCATTAAGGCGGACATCGCCAAAGCCGCCATGCGTGCAGTAAACGAGTCTGTCCCCTTCCAGGTGGAGAGCGACGCATCAGAGGTCGCTCTCGCTGCCACCCTTAACAAAGCAGGCAGGAACTTCAACACTCCTCAGTCGAAAAGGAAGCCCAAGCCATTGTGGAAGCTGTGCGGCACTGGAGGCACTACCTCGCGGGTAGGAGGTTTAGCATCATCACCGACCAAAGATCGGTTGCCTTTATGTTTGACAACTCGCAGCGGGGCAAAATCAAGAATGGCAAAATCTTGCGGTGGAGGATCGAACTCTCCACCTATAATTACGATATAGTATATCGTCCTGGGAAGCTCAATGAGCCCCCAGATGCCCTATCCCGCGGCACATTCGCCAGCGCGCAAGACGACCGGCTACAGGCTATCCACAATGACCTCTGGCATCCGGGGGTCACCCGGCTCGCCCATTACATCAAGGCCACAGAGAAGGTTAAAGCCGTCACCAGGAATTGCCCGATCTGCGCGGAGTATAAATCGCACTTCTATAGACCAGACAAGGCCCACCTGGTAAAGGCATCCCGGCGCTCTGAACGCCTGTGTATTGATTTCAAAGGGCCCCTCCCTTCGAACAACCGTAACATCTACCTTCTCAACATTATAGACGAGTTCTCCCGTTTCCCTTTTGCCATCCCATTCCCCGATATGACCACCCCCACGGTCATCAGAGCCCTGCAAAGCATCTTCACCCTGTTCGGTTTCCCCAACTATGTCCACAGTGACAGGAGTTCGTCCTTCATGAGCGACGAACTGCGTCAGTACCTGTTCAGCAAGGGCATCGCCTCGAGCAGGACTACCAGTTATAACCCCTGGGGGAACGGGCAGGTGGAGAGGGAGAACGTGACAGTCTGGAAGACCGTCCTACTGACCCTAAAGTCCAGGAATCTCCTGATCTCCCACTGGCAGGAGATCCTCCCCAATGCGCTCCATGCTATTAAGTCCCTCCTTTGTACGGCCACGAATCCGACTCCTCATGATTGCTTATTTGTCTTCCCGAGGGGAACTACCACGGGGGCCTCGCTTCCATCCTGGTTGAGGACACCAGGCCCTGTCCTCCTTCGGAAACACATTCGGACACATAAGACCGACCCCCTGGTAGAGAGGGTCCAGCTCTTGCACTCGAACCCCCACTACGCGTATGTTGAACACCCCGATGGCCGGCAAGACACCGTTTCCCTCCGGGACCTGGCACCCGCAGGCTCTACCACCACTACCGCCGATACACCTTCCACATTACACCGCACTTGACCTCCCACACCCCACGTCCCCGCACCTATTTACTTCCCGCGCTCCCTTCCACCCGGCACACCAGTCTGCAGGAACGAAGCTCAGGAAGAGCCATCCCCGGAGTCCACCCCCGGAACCGCACCGAACATCCTTCCACAGCCATCCGAAATGGCTGCAACACCAGTGCTTCATCGGTCGCAACGCACGATCCGGGCGCCGGACCGACTGAACTTGTAGACCCGTCACCCCCGCCGGACTTGATTTTTTAACAGGGGGTGAATGTGGTGAATGTGTAACCACTATAATTCGCACTGTACATTACTGTGTCCCTGTGGGCTCCATCTGTGAGCCGTTGCATGGGTCTGCCCACAGGGGGAGATGAGGAACATGTACAGGGCTCCGCCCCCTTCAGGAAGTATAAGTGCTGCGGTCCTGCGAGGTCCGCCCTCAGTTCAGCACAGTCGCAGGCAGGCTCAGTTGTAAGCCGATTAAAGCCACAGTTTACTCCAACTCGTGTCTCAGAGTGAATTGATGGTTGCATCATATACTACAGTGGTTCGGACCTAGCAGGGACAAGCCCAGGCATCTAGCAGTACAACAGTACAATACAATACAGTGGTTTACCACAGGGAGGGGAGGGTTTTTTTTTCCCCTCCCGTTCTCTCCCTAATGCTGTGCTCTGAGGCAGTGTGTCTCTTTCCGGTGGTCTGTGCTCCTCGTAGGGGAACCTTTCCTCCGATATGAAGCTACCGTCGAGAGGGTGGTGTTGGTGTCCCCTTTCCGGTGGTCTGTGTTGCTCACCTGGCCTCGGCGGGCACCTTTCCGCCGTTGTGGGGCTTCTGTTGGGGACGGGGGGTGATGGTCTACGTATAATGGTGTTTTTTGTATTTAGTGGATGGTTTTGACATGTTACTGTTTACTGTTCCCTTTGACTATACTGTTTCTATGTGTTGATGAGTTGTTTCGATGTTGATAGACTATACACGTGCTGTAAGGGGAGATCCCTCTTTCTTCGGCCGCCGGAGAGGGGGGGTGGAATGAGGGGGAAATTGGCTATATGCTGGCTTTTAGCCGGTGGCCTGTTTCATGGCTCATTGTTTTGAGCTGCATTGTGGCCCCTTTGTGGGAGAGGGTTTTTTTTCCAGCTCTCTTGTTCTCTCTCTCGTACTGTGCCATATGTTGGCGTGCCGCTTTTCGGTGGTCTGTGTTGCTCACTGGAGCTCCTTTTCAGCCGATGTGGGGCTGCCATTCGGGGCGGGGGTGGTTGTATGTGTGTGTTTATTGAAGATTTTGTATCTTGTGACTGGTTTTGCTATGTGACTGTTGAGGTGTGTTGAGGCTTTGTACCTTGCGACAGCTTGTGATCTGTAACTGTCGAATTGTTATTAACCCCAAATAATACCCACTAAGGATTGTGGAAAGAGCACACATGAGCTGTAGAGGTTCTCAATTCCATTGTTGAGAGACTGCTACAGGCATTTGCAAACATGAGGGAGAGGGGCAGGACATTCTGCTGGTAAGGCCTGGCCTGCGGTTCAGCCTGAGGCTGGATTTAACAACTGGCTGCCTCCCATTCTGCTTTGACTACTACTGCTGACTCTTGGAGGAAGAAGGAGAGAAGGGTGGTGGCAGGTTCATCTGAATGCCTTGTTGCAGGAGAGGGAGTAAGTCAGGTGCTCTGCTGCCAGTGAGGAAGGGTGGTGGTCCAAATCAACTGCAACATCCTTGTAATGAACTCCAATTGGCTTTATTGGTTGGCCAATTGGAGTATGAGCTCCCTCAATGATAGCTCATTGAGGGGGCCCATATAATCACCTGTGTAGGCTTTGTGAGCCAGGCTTAAGTTGACTGGACTGCGAGCAGCACTGTTTGTAGCTGCTCCTGTAATATTGTTATTGTAAATAAATATTGGTGTGGTGACGGAACTCCTGCCTCCCGTGGATTACTACAGTGGCGACGAGGTAAACTCAGAATTTTGCGGAGACCAGCTGCCGCACTCGGAGGGTAAGCCTTACCATTTAAAAAATGCCGTTTTTTGGGAGGTTAGAGGCATTCGACCCGGCTATTGAGGACTGGTCCCAGTATGTGGAGAGAATGTGTTACTTCTTCAGGGCAAATGATATACTGACGGACGAAAGGAGACGGCTTATCCTGCTGACGGCGTGCGGACCCTCTGCTTTCGCCATTATACACAGTCTGGCTTATCCCGATGCGCCGGACACGAAAACTTTCCAAGAAGTAACGGAATCGGTGAAAGAGCACTACGACCCAAAACCACCCCTCATTTTGCGTAGGTACAGATTCTACACAGCGAAGTGGGAAGACAGGGAGTCAGTCACGAATTTCTTGACCCACCTGAGAAGGCTGACGGAAAAAATGTGAGTTCGGCCTGACGCTAAATGAAATGCTTCGGGACCGGTTAGTGTGTGGTATAAACAACCTCACAATACAGAAACGCCTGTTGGCGGAAACGGAGCTAGACTGCAGGCAGGCGTTACAGCTCGCACTGTCCCTAGAAAAGGCAGCAAGTGGGGCGCAGGAACTACAGGGCACGCCAATGGAGGTAGATACCTGTGAGAGGGACTACCACAACGGGTCCTGCTACTAGATAGCCGCTCTCAGGAAAAACCTGAGGAATAGAGGGACAAATGAAAACCCCAGAACTGCCCCCAAGTCTGCCAGAACTAACTGGAGACAGAGGTAAGTACCGGCTGAGGCTCCCCCAAAAGAGAAGGACCGTTTCTGGCACCAGACAGAGTGGGGTAACAACGCCAGAAACCCTAGAAGGAGGTGGCAAAAGCGGAATAGCAGGTGGGGATGCAGGGAAGTACACAACCTAGACGCTCCATCCTCCTCCGAAGGGGAACAATTATATAATATTACAACGAAGAAAGCAGAACCCATTAGGATTACCCCACGGGTGAACGGGCGGCCGACAATAATGGAAATAGACATGGGTGCCACGGTATCAGTAATGGGAGTGGCAGCATTTAGAAAAATCAAAGATGGACTCCAGCCACTAACCCTAACAAAAACATCGACGAAACTTAAAACCTACACGGGGAAATCCTGGAAGTTCAAGGAACGACTCATGTACCCGTGGAATATGAGAAACAGTTGCTCAGATTACCGTTGACGATAGTAGAGGCCTCCGGACCGAGCTTAATTGGACGGAACTGGCTGAAAGACCTAAAATTAGATTGGATGAAAATTTTCCAGAGTGGAAGCGGGCAGTTGAGTGGAGTACTCCAAAAATACCCGGAGGTCTTCCAGGAAGGTTTGGGGGAAATCATAGGTGCCAAAGCAACTTTGCACGTGGACCCAGAAGCCCTTCTGAAATTTTGTAAGGCCAGGCCGGTACCTTTTGCATTAAGGAAGAAAGTAGATGACGAAATAGAAAGGTTACGGCGCGACGGCATTATCAGACCAGTACAGTTTTCGGAATGGGCAGCGCCGGTGGTACCAATTTTGAAGCCAGACGGCTCGATACGTCTCTGTGGAGATTTCAAACAGACAGTAAACAAATACGCACTGCTGGACAAATACCCAATCCCGAAAATAGACGACCTATATGCCAAATTGGCAGGTGGGCTTTTGTTCACGAAACTAGACATGAGCCACGCCTACCGGCAGTTAAAACTGGACAAGGGCTCCCAGAAGTTCGCTACGATCAACACCCTGAAGGGCCTTTTTCGTTATACTAGGCTACCTTTTGGAGTGTCATCAGCCTGCGCTATATTCCAGCGTACGATGGAAAATATTCTGCAGGGACTACCGCAGGTGGCGATTTATTTGGACGATGTCTTAATCACGGGTAGGACAAACAGGGAACACTTAAGGAACCTGGAGGAACTGCTCAGGCGTTTCGCAAAGGCAGGCGTACGGCTAAAAAGGGAAAAATGTGTTTTTCTGGCCCCACAAGTGACCTACCTGGGATATAAAGTAGACGCGTCAGGCTTACATCCATTAGAAGACAGAGTAAGGGCAATAAAAGAAGCCCCAGCTCCCACCACGGTCCAGGAGTTACGATCATTTCTAGGGTTGGTAACCTATTATGGAAAATTTCTTGAAAATAGGGCATCCATCCTAGAACCCCTCCACCAGCTACTAAAAAAGGGGCAAGAATGGAAATGGTCCACCCGCCAAAACCGAGCATTTAGGGACATTAAGGAACAGCTGTCATCCAAAAATGTCCTAGAGCATTATGACCCAAGGAAGGAGTTGGTGGTCACTTGTGATGCATCCCCCTACGGGGTAGGAGCCGTCTTAGCCCATAGAGGAAGGAATGGGGAAGAACGGCCAATAGCCTATGCTTCGGGGACCTTGGCGATGGCTGAGAGGAAATACGCCCAAATCGGGAAGGAAGGACTGGCGGTGATATTCGCAGTAAAAAAATTTCACCAGTATCTGTACGGGCGGAAATTCACCATAGTGACGGACCATAAGCCATTATTAGGGTTATTAAAAGAAGACAAGTCAATACCCCCGATTGCATCAGCTAGAATCCAGCGCTGGGCGTTGCTACTGGCGGCATATAGATACGTTCTGGAGCACAGACCGGGCACGCGAGTAGCACATGCAGTTGCTTTGAGCAGACTTCCCCTCCCGGACACTAAGCCGCAAATACCAAAAGTAGAGGAGACAGTAATGACTCTAAATTTTTTGGACACCCTACCAGTAGACGCACAACATATTCGGTTGTGGACGCAAAAAGACCCAGTTTTAGCCAAGATGAAGCATTTACTGCTAACAGGGGAACTGGAAAGATCATTGGAGCCCCAGATGCACCCATATTGGAGCAGAAGGGACCAAATAACCGTAGAAGACGGTATCCTATTATGGGGAGCCCGGGTAATCGTCCCAGCTCAGGTCCGTCAGGCAATCTTAACTGAGTTAAATCACGGACACCCAGGGGTGTCTAAAATGAAGATGCTAGCTCGAAGTCACATTTGGTGGCCAGGTTTGGACACAGACATAGCAACCTTGGTACGTCGGTGCCAGGAGTGCCAACAGGGGCAAAGAGTGCCACCAGCGGCGCCATTGCACCCGTGGGAATGGCCAGGCAGACCGTGGATCCACCTGCATATTGACCACGCCAGCCCTTTCATGGGCTCAATGTTTTTGGTGATAGTGGACGCCCACTCAAAATAGTTGGACGTCCACCGGGTAAACACGGCAAGCACAGCATCGACAATTGAAAAGCTCAGGGCCTCGTTTGCAACACATGGACTTCCGGAGGTATTGGTATCAGACAACGGAACGGCATTCACATGTGGGGAATTTGGAAAATTCCTATAGGAAAACGGAGTCCGTCACATCAAAACGGCCCCTTACCATCCAACGGCCTGGCAGAGAGAGCGGTCCAGACACTTAAAGCGGGACTCAAGAAGCAGCCGGCAGCGTCAATAGACACAAAGCTCTCCCGCTGGCTGTTTGATTACAGGACCACACCGCATTCCACAACGGGCATACCGCCAGCTGAACTCTTAATGGGAAGGCGGCTGCGAACGAGGCTGAGTCTCCTTTTCCCAAATTTAACGGGGAAGTGGAGAAACAACAGGAGGCCCAATGCAGGGGGCATGATAATAGTCGGCAGCAGAGACATTTCCAGGTGGGGGCAACGGTTTGGGTCAAGAATTATGGGAATGGACCGTGGGTGAAAGGCATGGTAGAGTCCCAAACAGGGCCCATATCCTATGAGGTTTCAATAGAAGGTAATGTGCTGAAGAAACACCTAGACCAAATAAGGGCAGCGGAACCACACCTGGAGGCAGGCGAAGCAGGACCGCCTCAAGCTGGGATAGCCCAGACGGAAAGGATACCCACGCCCCAGCCCCGAGCAATTTCTCCAGACCCCGTCATCCAGTCATCAGAGTAGGAGATGGACACACTCGACGAGGCCGCCGCGACACCTCTCCCCGAGGAGGAGGAAGAACAACTTCCAAGGAGGTCGTCAAGGAAAAGACGGGCACCTATAAGGTACACCTCGCCCACTTTAGAGAACAACCCGGCTGACGACACAGAGGTGACAGACCCAGACATGAGGAGCAGGAAGAAGCTCAGAGGAATGCCAGCTGGCAGGAATTCCTCGGACCTTGGGGGGGGGGGAGGGCTGGAATGAACTCCAATTGGCTTTATTGGTTGGCCAATTGGAGTATGAGCTCCCTCCAATGATAGCTCATTGAGGGGGCTCATATAATCACCTGTGTAGGCTTTGTGAGCAGTCTTAAGTTGACTGGACTGCTAGCAGCACTGTTTGTAGCTGCTCCTGTAATATCGTTATTGTAAATAAATATTGGTGTGGTGACGGAACTCCAGCCTCCTGTGGATTACTACAATCCTGGAGGTTTGGAGGACTGATTTACCATCTGATGCTGCTTTTCTTTGGACTGCTGTTTATCATTTTTATGTTTGGAAGCCATGTGTTGTTTCTACCGCTCCTACTTTTATGGCCTGGCTGGAGCAGGTGACCGGACATTGGGACTACAGGAGGACAGTGGTGGCTCACCTCAACTGGACAGCTTGGAGGCTGTAATGACACGTCCTTGAAGGCTGTTGGCCACTTCCGTGTCATAATGACTGTTTCTGGTTCAAGTTTTGTAGGCCATGTTATTGGCTGGTGTCCTTGTACTGTTGCATATTGTTGTTTATGTTTGCTCATATGTTTGTTATTGTATTGCCGCTGTTTTTTGTATGTCTGTGATGTACCATCAATTGGACTCGAGACACAATTAAGATCCAAACTGTGGCTTTAATCAGCTAGTTGTTAGCCCGGTGGTCGACTACAGAGAAAGGCGACCGCCGGGAACTCTGGGTACTTATACCCCGCCTCGGAGGCGGGGTCTACTTGCCTCTCAACCAATTGGCGAGCAGTCACATGACTAGTCCCAGCCAATCGGACAAGAGGCACATGACCAGCCAGAGCCAATGGGAAACCCATGCTCTGCACCAATGGCAGTGCTCACATTCATACCACCACATTCACCCCTTGTGGAGAAAGAAGGCGGGGGGGTGTAAGTGGAAGAGACAGAGAGGGGGGGGGGTCGGAGGACTGATGGTATGAGCAGCAAAAATCGAGAAAGGTGGGCTGCCCACTGGCTCGTGGCAAAAAAACACTACTACTACTACTTAAGGTGCAACAGAATAACAACAAAGTCCAAAAATGTCCCATGGTCGCATCAGATGGACACGATCAGCCTGTCAGGTGCCCATGGTGTTCTAGAGGACCGTCGCAGTGGAGCCGGTGACGTCGGGCTAATGGTCGTCCTTGCCTCCGGGAGCGCCGGTTGTAGATGTGGTGGAGATGCTGTAATCGAGGGAGGGGGGTATGTGCGCTGGGTCGGGGGGGGGGGGGGGGGGGGCGCTGGGGGGAATTGGGGTTGGGTGGGAGGTGTTGATGTAGGGGGAGAAGGCCGCCCGCCGGCAGGTGCCAGGTCCCAAAGTGAGACCGTATCCTGGCGACCGTCGGGATACTCCACGTACGCATACTGCGGGTTGGTGTGGAGTAACTGGACTCGCTCAACCAACGGGTCGGACTTGTGTGCCCGCACATGCTTCCGGAGCAGGATGGGGCCGGGGGCGGCCAGCCAGGTCGGGAGAGGGGATCCTGAGGACGACTTCCTAGGGAAAACAAGAAGACGTTCATGAGGTGTTTGATTAGTGGTAGTACAGAGGAGAGACCGGATTGAGTGAAGGGCGTCGGGGATGACTTCTTGCCAACGGGAGATAGGGAGATCTCTGGACCGTAGGACCAGCAGGATGGTCTTCCAAATGATGCCATTCTCCCGCTCGACCTGACCGTTACCCCGGGGGTTACAACTGGTCGTCCTGCTAGAGGCTATGCCCCTGCTGAGCAGGAAATGACGCAGTTCGTCACTCATGAAGGAGGACCCCCGGTCGCTGTAGATGTACATGGGGTAACCGAACAGGGAGAAGATGGATAGGAGGGCCTTTATGACGGTTGTTGTGGTCATGTCGGGACAGGGAATGGCGAAAGGGAAGCGGGAGTATTCGTCGATAACACTCAAGAAATATGTGGTATGGTTGTTGGAGGGGAGGGGACCCTTGAAGTCTATACTGAGACGTTCAAAGGGGTGGGATGCCTTGATCAGATGCGCTCATTCGGGGCGGTAGAAGTGCGGTTTGCACTCGGCGCAGATGTGGCAGTCCCTGGTGACGGTCCTGACTTCCTCAACGGAGTAGGGCAGGTTGCGGGTCTTAATAAAATGGTAAAAACAGGTGACCTGCAACGGCCCCACGGTCCGTGTGGAGGGAGAGGTCCGTGTGGCGGGAGCGGAGGCGGTCTATCTGCACGCTGGCGCAGGTACCGTGGGATAGGGCATCGGGAGGCTCGTTGAGCTTCCCAGGATGATACAAGATATCGTAGTTGTACGTGGACAACTTGATCCGCCACCACAAGATCTTGTCGTTCTTGATCTTGCCCCTCTGTGCATTATCGAACATGAAGGCTACTGAACGTCAGTCTGTGAGGAGGGTAAACTTCCTGCAGGCCAGATAGTGCCTCCAATATCGCACAGCTTCGACTATGGCCTGGGCTTCCTTTTCCACCGAGGAATGGCGGATTTCGGAAGCGTGGAGGGTTCGTGAAAAGAAGGCCACGGTCTGCCCGCTTGGTCCAAGGTGGCTGCCAGAGCTACGTCAGACGCGTCGCTCTCGACCTGGAATGGGAGGGACTCGTCGATAGCATGCATCGTGGCCTTTGCAATATCCACTTTGATGCGGCTAAAGGCTTGGCGGGCCTCCATCGACAGGGGAAAAGAGGTGGACTGGATGAGGGGGCGGGCTTTGTTGGCGTAGTTGGGGACCCACTGGGCATAATATGAGAAGAAGCCCAGGCAGCGTTTGAGGGATTTGAGGGAGTTGGGGAGAGGGAGTTCCATCAGGGGGCGCATGCGTTCGGGATCGGGGCCTATCACTCCGTTACGCACTACGTAGCCAAGGATGGCTAGCCGGTCGGTGCTAAACACGCACTTATCCTTATTGTAAGTTAAGTTAAGAAGTTTTGCGGTTTGGAGGAATTTTTGGAGGTTGATGTCGTGGTCCTGCTGGTCGTGGCCGCAGATGGTGACGTTATCGAGATACGGGAAGGTGGCCCATAAACCGTGCTTGTCAACCATTCGGTCCATCTCCCGTTGGAAGACCGAGACTCCATTTGTGACACCGAATGGAACCCTGAGGAAGTGGTAGAGGCGCCCATCTGCCTCAAACGCGGTGTACTTTTGTCACTCGCGCGGATGGGGAGCTGGTGGTAGGCGGACTTAAGGTCCACCATGGAAAAGACTTTGTATTTCGCGATCCTATTAACCAGGTTGGAAATACGGGGGAGAGGATATGCGTCCAGCTGCGTAAACCTGTTGATGGTCTCACTGTAATCAATGACCATCCGGTTTTTCTCCCCAGTCCGAACTACCAGCACTTGGGCTCGCCAGGGACTGTTGCTGGCCTCGATAACTCATTCCTTAAGGAGCCTCTGGACTTCGGACCTGATGAGGGTCCGGTCCTGGGCACTGTATCGTCTGCTCCTAGTGGCGACAGGTTTACAATCTGGGGTGAGATTAGCAAACAAGGAAGGGGGGTCCACTTTAAGGGACGCGAGGCTGCAAACAGTAAGAGGGGGAATAGGGCCGCCGAATTGAAAGGTCAAGCTCTGCAGGTTGCACTGGAAATCCAGGCCCAAGAGTGCCGGAGCGCATAGACGGGGGAGGATGAGGAGTTTGAAGTTTTTGAAAACCCTCCCCTGGACCGTGAGGTCCGCTATGCAGCACCCGGTGATTTGGACGGAGAGCGAACCCGAGGCCAATTCAATCTTATGCTTAACTGGATGGATGGGGAGCGCGCAGCGTCTTACCGTGTCGGGGTGGACGAAACTTTCCGTGCTCCCGGAGTCCAGCAGGCATCTCGTTTGTGTCCGTTGAGCTGGATCGTTGTCGTAGTCTTGGCGAGCGTGCGTGCTCGCGACTGGTCGAGTGTGATGGAAGCAAGTCATGGTGAGAGATCCAGATCCTCCTCGGTGGCAGAGTAATCGCTGGCAGGGCCTTCCGTGTTGGCCCAAGATGGCGGCGCCCAGGACCCGCACGTGGAGTCGGGGTCGCAAGATGGCGCCGCCCAGGACCCGCACGTGGAGCCAGGCGCCCAAGATGGCGGCGCCCATGGCCCGCACATGTCATCTGGGGCCCAAGATGGCGGCGCTAGTGGGACTCTCGTGGCGGCTGGGGGCAGTGTCAGCGGCGTCTGCGGGTCGATCGGGGCAGCTGGGAGCGCGGGTCGGGAGGACCGTGGGGCCGTTGCAGGGGCCGGGAGGCGGGCTGGAGAGATTGGTGCGTGGCACTGGGCCCTAGGGGGGCCCGGGGGGGGGGGGGGGGGGAGCGATACGCAGCCGCTGCGCGGAACAGCAGCGACCGACTTGGTCTTGCAGACCACCGCGTAGTGGCCCTTCTTCCCGCAGCTCTTACAGAGCGGAGCGGGCAGGGGTGCTTGGAGAGACCACAAAATAGCAACGGGGCCCCGCTAGTTTGTTGGAGCGACCCGCAGCACAGGCTTGGGGGTCGGGGTCCACGGAGGATGGGGTGGCGCGTGCCATGAAGTCCAGGGAGTTGCCGCGTGGCCGGGGGCTTATGCGCGGGCGTTCAGGTCAGCAACCTCCAGGGAGGTTGCAAGAGTCCGTGCCTCAGCTAGGCTGAGGGTGTTCTTCTCCAGCAATCGTTGGCGGATAGAAGGGGACTGCATGCCAGCAACGTAAGCGTCTCTAATTAAAAGTTCCATGTGCTCAGTCGCCGAAACTTGGAGACATGCGCACGTTCTCCCTAGAGCTGTGAGGGCCTGGTAAAACTCGTCGAGTGACTCACCAGGGAACTGTTGTCTAGTCGTCAGGAGATGCCGTGTGTATACTTCATTGACCGGCCAGAGAAAGTGTCCTTTGAGAATCTCCATGGCCGCATCATAATTGCTTTCGTCCTCAATCATTGAGTATACCACTGTGCCCACGCATGAGTGGAGGATGTGGAGTTTCTGCTCCTTGGTGGGATTGCCGGCTGCAGTCGTCAGGTAACTATTAAAACACGCCTGCCAGTGTTTAAAGATTGCAGACGCATTTGAAGCATGCGGGCTGGTGCGGAGGCAGTCAGGCTTGATGCGTAGCTCCATTCCAAAATTCTAGCTGATTAAATTGATGTACCATCAATTGGATCGTGACACGATTAACTGTGGCTTTAATCAGCTAGTTGTTAGCCCGGTGGTCGACTACAGAGAAAGGCTGGCCGCCGGGAACTCTGGGTACTTATGCCCCGTCTCGGAGGCAGGGTTTACTTGCCTCTCGACCAATTGGTGAGCAGTCACATGACTAGTCCCAGCCATTCGGATGAGAGGCACATGACCAGCCAGAGCCAATGGGAAACCCATGCTCTGCACCAATGGCAGTGCTCACATTCATACCACCACAGTCTGGGCTGGTGTCTTGGCTATGTTTTTGCCTGTATTTTGGTGCATGCTACTGATGCTGGTGGGAGTGGTGATATTTCCTCTCCTTTTTCCGTTACCTCGTGTCTGTGAGACCTTTCCTGGTGAGTTGGGCTGCTCGGAGCGCCTTTCCACTGATGTGGGTCTCTATGGCCGAGGGAGGCACCGCCTTGGCAGCTGGTGACGTTGTTCCTTGTCTTTTGGTATGCTCTGTATGGTTTGGTTTATGCTTGCTGGTATTATTCCAGAGCTGAATTATGCCTCTCTTGAGAGGGATGGACTGTTCTTTCTCTCTCTCCGCCATGCTCCGTGTTGGAGTGGGCTTATCTGGTGGGTTGAGCTGGTGTGCCTTTCGCTGATGTATGTCGGGGTGGAGGTGGTAAGTATGTTCTGGGGTGCCATGTGTTTGGTGTCCTTGTTGTACTGTTTTCTGTATTTTGATAATATTATTGAACTAAAATACACCCCCAATAGTCCCCAGTCAATAGTAATCAGGCAGGTTATAACAGATAGAAACAACTGGCAGTTCAAACAGGATTCCTCAGGCACTGGTTTATTTGGAATGAACACAGCTTCTTGCTGTGTATGGTTGTGATCTTAGACCAGCTTTACTCAGCTCACCATGTGGGATAAACCCTGCCATTGATATACCTCTTTTTCTTATGCTACTTGTCCTAGGGGTCTCTCTTAATATCATTCCTTACATGAGCTCACCCTTTTAGAATGCAAGTGTGAAATTTACCATCATCTCTTTTGAACTTTTGCCATCTGTGCTTTAGCTCCTGAAATTTTATGCCCAATTGTTATCCACTCTCAGGTAAATATCTGTTTACAATGTTGCAAGGCATATCAAAGACATCAATCTGTTTTCCTTACCAATTTCCATTTTAAAATAATTTGGTGGCTTCTAATCATCCAGTCACTAAACCACATTCCCAGTTATTAAATTCCTTAATCTTCCATTTTGTCACAACTTCATGACAGTACTAATGACCTTTTCTTTCTTTCACAGGCACATCTTGGAAGCGGCCCAGTGTCCGCCAGCCAGGTCCTAGACTCTAGCCCTGACAGCAGCATAGAGAAAGGATTCATGGATCCTAATATAGAACCGTCACAGTGCTCATCTACACCCCTCCACCAGCACAGTGACATACACCTCGGTGGGATTTATTTCCAGAGTACCCTCAGGGTTACAATCTGGTGACCACATCTCACACTCAAACCACAGCAGGCAGAAGTAGGGACATCCCAGGGTGCTGGCACTCAGAGGGTTGCTGTAGACTAGGAATCTGCTGAGTCCCAGTCAAATAATGTGCCTCTGGACTTGGTCGTGCCTCAGTTGCGGGAGCTCCAAAGGCAAACTTGGGAAAATCAGGAAGGGATGTCTGGTATGCTCCTCAGATTATGTCTGAGGTGATTGTGCTGACACTGCAATGCAACAAGTTCAACACATCTAGGGTGGTGGCTACCGTGGAGAGCGTAGTGCAAGACCTTTGTCCTAAACTGCTGGAGGACATGCACTACATGGTGCAGGTAATTGTTGAGATGAAATGAAATGAAATGAAAATCGCTTTTTGTCACGAGTACGCTTCAAATGAAATTACCGTGAAAAGCCCCTAGTCGCCAACATTCCGGCGCCTGTTCGGGGAGGCTGGTACGGGAATTGAACCCGTGCTGCTGGCCTGCCTTGGTCTGCTTTCAAAGCCAGCGATTTAGCCCAGTGTGCTAAACCAGCCCCAAACCAGATCCACCAACGTCAGCGAATGGCAGGGCTTCTCTACCTCACTACAGCTGTTTCTCTATCTCAAGGAGGAGGCCAAGGGCCCTAGGGCATTATCAGAAGCCTCAGCTGGTGCATGCATGGGCGCTATCCACTGAAGTGATTCTAGGGAGTGTCCCACCCATCCAAATACCCTGGGCGAAATTCTCCCCCCCCCCCACGACGGGTGGGAGAATAGCGGGAGGGCCTTCCCGACTTTTTTGACGCCCTCCCGCTATTCTCCCCCCCCCCGCCGAAATCCCGACACGAATCGCTGCCGCCGTTTTTTTACGGCCGGCAGCGATTCACAGCTGTTAGAAGGGCCGAAGTCCCAGCCCTTTACGACCTTTTTACGAACGGCAAACACACCTGGTCCTGCCGTTCGTAAAAACGTCGTGACCACCTGGAAAAAATTAACCATGGCACCGATTGGCACGGCAGTACCACGGCCGTGCCAAGGGTGCCATGGGCCCGCGATCGGTGCCCACCGATCGCGGGCAGCGGGCCCGATGCCCGCGCACTATTTGTCCTTCCGCCGCCCCGCAGTATCAATACGCGGGGCGGCTGAGGGGCAACCCGGACCGCGCATGCGCGGGTTTCGCGCAAAAACGCGATGACGTCACACGCGCATGCGCGGGTGGAGTCTTCCCACCTGCGCATGCGCGGCTGACGTCATATGACGCGTCAGCCGGCGCTAAGTCCGACAAGCGGGCTTAACGATTTTCGTTAAGCCCGACTTGTCGGAGCCTCCGACGTCGGGCTGCTAGCCCCGACGGGGGACCAGAATCGGTCCCCCGTCGGGAAGGGGCGCGATGCCGTAAAACCCGCCCGGGTTTTACGGCAGTTTGACGATTTCTCCCGTTTTGGGAGAATTTCGCCCCCTTTTTCTGTGACTGTTCTTTCTCTCTCCTCTGCTGTGTTCCATTTGGAGTGACCCTCACCTAGTCTCAACCATCCAGAGGACCCCCAACAAGTGTTATATTACTGGTTTAGTAATATATTTTGTTACTAGTTGCTTTTTGTCCAGAATGGTCTGATGGTGTGATCCTGAAGAAACCACGAGTCTTCAACTTAAAGCAAACTAATTTATTAAGTAACGATTAACTATAATGGAGTTTGACACTTTACAGAACTATCACTTGGCATCAAGTAATTAAATATTAATGTATTAACTGATTCAAAATTACACATGCTAACTATGCTGTGATGATCTATCTCTCATACACTACTGCTGTCGAGTCACTCCTGGGTGGAAAGAGACCAAGATCCTCTGGGAGCTTATACTTATAGTGGGATCTAGTGGTGCCCTCTAGTGGTAGTGTTACAGTTAGATGCTATAATTAACCCTTTAGTTATCCTACACATATACATATCAGTAAACCAAGGTCATCACAGACAACAGGACATGGCAGACAGCAGGCTGCCTACACCTGCGTGGATGCTCAGGATGCACCAAGACATAGCATTAGGGTTAGAAAGGTTAAGAAGCTTTAGTTGACACGGGTATTAAGCACTTGTACATAATGTTCACTTCTGTAAATAAACTCTCACTAATTGCCACCTTTCTTTGCTCCTTGTTCTGATGAGCAGTGTTCCTGTAGTCCCGACCTGAGAACTTGATTCTTGCACAAGAAAAAGGCAGGTGCTCAATCAAGCGCTTGCTCCATGTTCTCCGTCTCCACAAAGATCAAACGAGACTTAGAGTTTCTTTGTTTAAACTAATTTATTCAGGCATATGCGGGTGATTCAAGATGCAGCATAAGTTCCCTGAAAAACTTCAAAACGACTAGTTTTATACTGATATACGGATAGTGATTATATTTAATTTTCATCAATCATCAAGTTACACAGTAGTGCTTTGCTATCTCGACTCAATTAGGTCTACAAGACCATATTACTTCATTACATTATATTATCCAATCACTACTAAGGCATGTAGCACATGACTACTTGTGGTCAGCCCCATTCACGTCTGTCCTGCTTGCTGTTCAGATTTCTTTCAACCCCTTCAGACTGAACACATCATCATGCCTGCATTTTGTAGGGAATGCTGATGTCTCTCACAATGTGCACGGCTAGTGTCACTCATTCCAGTCATTGTACATGCGTGCTCTCTACACCTTTGATGTGCATTACACCCACCTCCCATCTGCCTCAGTCTCCAGTTGCACTGAACCACAAGGGTACAGCTTACAAAGCATACCATAACATCCGGAGTAGTGAAACTGTCCCTGCTCCATCGCCATGATATAGAACATAGAATAGAAAAATACAGCACAGAATGGGCCCTTTGGCCCACGATGTTGTGCCAAACTTTTGTCCGAGATTAAGAACAAAGTAATCTACACCCCATCATTCTACCGTAATCCATGTACCTATCCAATAGCCGCTTAAAGGTCGCTAATGTTTCCGACTCAACTACTTCCACAGGCAGTGCATTCCATGTTCCCACTACTCTCTGCGTAAAGAACCTACCTCTGACATCCCCCCTATATCTTCCACCATTCACCTTAAATTTATGTCCCCTTGTAATGGTTTGTTCCACCGGGGAAAAAGTCTCTGTCTACTCTATCTATTCCCCTGATCATCTTATAAACCTCTACCAGGTCGCCCCTCATCCTTCTCTGTTCTAATGAGAAAAGGTCTAGCACCCTCAACCTTTCCTTGTAAGACCTACTCTCCATTCCAGGCAACATCCTGGTAAATCTCCTTTGCACCTTTTCCAAAGCTTCCACATCCTTCCTAAAATGAGGCGACCAGAACTGCACACAGTACTTCAAATGTGGCCGTACCAAGGTTTTGTACAGCTGCATCATCACCTCATGGTTCTTAAATTCAATCCCTCTGCTAATGAACGCTAGCCCACCATAGGCCTTCTTCACAGCTCTATCCACTTGAGTGGCAACTTTCAAAGATCTATGAACATAGACCCCAAGATCTCTCTGCTCCTCCACATTGCCAAGAACCCTACCGTTAACCCTGTATTCCGCATTCATATTTGTCCTTCCAAAATGGACAACCTCACACTTTTCAGGGTTAAATTCCATCTGCCACTTCTCAGCCCAGCTCTGCATCCTATCTATGTCTCTTTGCAGCCGACAACAGCCCTCCTCATTATCCACAACTCCACCAATCTTCGTTATCGTCTACAAATTTACTGACCCACCCTTCAACTCCCTCAACCAAGTCAATAATGAAAATCACAAACTGCAGAGGACCCAGAACTGATCCCTGCTGTACACCACTGGTAACTGGGTTCCAGGCCGAATGTTTGCCATCCACCACCACTCTCTGACTTCTATTGGGGAGTCAGTTCGTTATCCAACTGGCCAAATTTCCCACTATCCCATGCCTCCTTACTTTCTGCACAAGCCTACCATGGAGAACCTTATCAAATGCCGTACTAAAATCCATGTACACTACATCCACTGCTTTACCTTCATCCACATGCTTGGTCACCTCCTCAAAGATTTCAATAAGACTTGTGAGGCAAGACCTACCCCTCACAAATCCGTGCTGACTATCCCTAATCAAGCAGTGTTTTTCCAGATGCTCAGAAATCCTATCCGTCAGTACCCTTTCCATTACTTTGCCTACCACCAAAGTAAGACTAACTGGCCTGTAATTCCCAGGGTTATGACCTAGTCACTGAGAGCAAGCAAGCTGCCACCATCCAGATAGGAGTGAGAAGTTCACATACGTTCTTTGAGGATCTATGCACTGTCCCCACTGCAACTCATCATCATCTGCCTGAAATGTGGAGGCTATGGGCAACTGCTGTATCCCTATGACAGGAGCCTTATCACTTTGAGTTTGCACCGCTTTCACTTTCATGAGCGAGCAATGCTCACAGATGCCATGTGAAGATAATGGGATGTCCTCATCGCCCATCATGAATCGAGCAGCAATGAGCATATCCTGAGCTTGTCTCAACAACATTATTGCTTCATGGCTGACCTCATGTCCTTCGAGGACCTTCTCCATCTTTTCTCCTTCGAAGTCCCCATCGGACAAAACATGCCACCCCTCCATCTCCTCCTCAGGCAGTTTCTCCCCCCATTGTAGTGTCAGGATGTGCAGGGCACAGTAAGCAACCATGATGCATGATACTCTTTCCAGATTGTATTGCAGTGTTCCATCAGACCAGTCTATACTGAAATCTCATCTTCTTTCCTTTTGTCTGCTCCACCAAAGTGTGAGTTACAGCATGAGCATCACTGTATCTAGTCTCAACTGCATCTGTGACCTCCGCACAAGGGTCATCAGCCATCTGCTCAGTGGGTAGACCTTGTCCCCGTGTAGCCAACCCTGCAGCCTTTGATGAGCCTGAAACATGTCAGGGATTGAGAGCAGCTCAGAATGTAGGAGTCGTACACACTCCCTGGGAAATTAGCACACATCAGGAGAATGTGTTTGGTGTGGTCGCAGACCAGCTCAACATTCAACGAGTGGAAGCCCTTGCAGTTCACTATTCGATGCCCCAGAGATCCGAGATCCACGTGAGTGCAGTCAATGGCACCCTGCACCTGTCAAAAACCTGTGATTTGCACAAAACGAGATCGCTCTTGCATCCTCGTTTGCCCGATGTGGTTTGAAATAAACAAATGTGTGTGTCGTTGCAAAGATGGTGTTGTCACTTCCTAGATGCACTTATGTGCAGAGGTCACCTGTGGGGCCTTGGCAGGAGCCACTGATGTAATAATTGAGCGCTGCAGTAGCACTAGCAATGGATACGCATCAAGGATTCTGAGCACTCACCTTGGGCAGTTGTCATTGCCAACTCTCTAAGGGAATGTAGTTGCTTGCCCAGTTGGCACACCATGGCAGGTGCCAAGGGTTAAATGCTGGCACTCACACACATAAGTGGTGCTTGCGTGGCCTAATTGTGACTAGTTTGACACTAGGTATGTCAACTGAGATACAACTGAATGGCCTCAGCTGCAATGGGGTACTGAGCACTGAAATGTCTTTCCATTACCCTTGCACATGTCAACATCAAGCCTCCAGAAGCCTCCCCAGGATTTAAGTGGAATTGTCAGTCCATGATGACTTCCCACTCACCCACCATACTGCCCCAGGCTTACCTTCCAAAAAGCCCATGTCCCAGGCTTCTCTTCCTTCTGTGAGACCTCTCCAACAAACCATCTTCCCTCTAGTATCCCACAGATACACCCCCCCATAATCCCCAGTTAATTTCCGGTACTCCCCCAGTACCCCGAGGTTAGCACCCCAGTTTCTCGTGACAAAGCCCCCAGTACCCTGGAGTCTTCCCTCGACCCCCCCTCCGACTAAACCTGTGGTACCTTGGAGTCTTCTGCCCCCATACCCTGCAGTCAGTTCCCCCCTGCCCCATGGTTCCCTTCCAGTGTTATTCCGGTCCACCTCCAGTGATAGCCCGGTCATCTGAGTCAAGTCTGGTCACCCCCAAGTCAACGTTTTGTCACCCGCAAATCAGAGTTGGTCATCTGAGTTAAAGTCTTGTCACCCCCAGGTCAGAGCCTGTACCCGAGTCAAAGGCTGGTACCCCCGAGTCAGCCGGCACCCGAGCCAGAGCTAGTATTCCCGAGTCAACCCCTTAATGCGTAGAGCCGCTCAGCGAGTGCTGGCTCACGTCCGAGCTCCCTTCAGACGGGTATTCATCAAGTGCAGACCTTTTGAAACCAGTTGTAATTCGCACAGTTCTGACATCATGTCACTGTGGATATATCTTTTGATAGCAGGTCATGATTCCGGCATTTGGGGCCGATAATGAGATACATATGTATTATAATGATATTCCCGAAGCTGAATGGCGGTCCAACATGATGGGGCAGGCTACAATCGTGGAAAGCTGTCATACCGACATAAAAAATGACTTTGACCGACCTGTGATATTTTCCACTCTCATTATCAAACCTGCCTGACCCTAATGAGTGGAAAATCACAGCCCATATTTCAAGATGTGAGATACCTTCAGTATCACACTTTTGCTTCAACTCAAACTAGAATATTGTTCTGCATGTAAATAAACAGCTCAAAATTTTGTTATGGATGCAGAAATTGTACATTTATTGTTTTCTCCCCCATCTTTCAATTTTCCTGGTGCTGTAGAACAGTCAATATAACTTTTGGGATGGCGGTCAGAAACTGCATAAAAGTGTCAACGGTGCATTGATCTGCAATCACCCTTATATAATTGCACAGTTGAGATCAGGCATTTACACTGTTGCAAAATGTAAACAAGATCAAGCAAGAACAATTTGAATAAATTATTACCATTATTTTCTGTTATCTTATTGCATAGTAGTCTGTAGCACCAAAACATCACCCATTGTCTATTTATTATTTTAACTACTGATTCTTTTGCTCAATTTTGGTTTTGTTTTTATAATGTATGGTTCAATAGTCAGTAATAAGCATAATAAATTTACATATACCATCTACATTCTAGGTAGAAAATCAGTAATCGTTGTAATAAGTCTCAACTGATTCAGAAAATATATTGTTTACCACCTTTCAACAAAAAGTAAACAACCAGAGCAGTTTAATTTATTGTTCTTTACATAAACATACATTGCTTATGCCTACTGAATGATTAAAAGCACCTAATGAATGTATAAATGTTAACTATGCAGCATAATAAGAAATAGCCCAATAACAGTATAAATTCTAACTATACTGCATGGTAGAAAAGCACAACTATAAATATCTAATGAACCATTTTAAAGGAGAGTTGAAAGTGTTAAAAAAATTAAGCAATTTCTTTTTCCAGCTTACTCAGACATAAAATAAAGTAGTATCTTAAAATTTAAGTAAGGCTTGTCGGTATGTTCTCTTGAACAGTTTTCCACATTCAGGTGCATCATTTTATTAGTAAACACTGTTGTGGAAAGATGGGATCGTTGAATATATGGTCCTTTTCATTAAAGGTTGCACTGGTCGATAGTTGTCCACCATATTCTTTTGCTTTTCCCCAACAGATGTGCAAAATAAACTGCGAAACATAGCCAGCTGCAAAACAATTTTTTTGAAGTTACAAAAAGCACTCTGGCCTCCTCAAAAAGCAATTGGTTTGTGGTGTTCAAGAAAGAATGGACAGAATCACATAATGCAATTTGCAAGACATCGTTAAGATGTCCTGCAACAAAAATTAAAACCTGTACATATGTAACAAAGTTCAGGACCACAGTAACCCTGTCATCAATTGTGAAAATTCATATTGCACAAGTCTTGTTTAAATACACAATTATGGAAGCATTGAGAAAATAAACAAAAATAAATATTAATAAACTTCTTGAGAATAGATTACTTATGGCTAGATGGCTAGTGTGTGGTGCTGAATGATGTCTACAGCACAAGTTCAATCCCTGTACCAGCTGTGGTAGTTCATGCAGGCCTGGCTCCCTGAAAGCAATATAACCAATTGTCTCTTTCTATTCAAGGGAGATGCCTATGGTCCTACATGGATGACAGAATAATTACCTCACCGAATAAATTTTAATATAGAGGGCATTTATTGCTGCAGATATTGATTAACACCACAGGCTCTTACGATCTAGTCAGATGCACAGCAGTATTGTTCTGTGATTAATCTCCAAGTGCAGAATTTAATGGGTGTAGGTTTGGTATCGATGGAGATGCCAGCTGCCCCATGCCATTTAATGCTCCACGAGACTTGCCGCACAATTGGGCGGCAATCCCATCTCAAGAGAGCTGCTGGCCAATCTGATTTGCTAACAGATTCTGGTCCTAGTAGCGCCACTTGGAGCAGTGGCCATTGCTGGGATTTCAAGTTGACACAGAGTCCCTGACCAGCTAACCATGGGGGTGGGGGATGGGGTTCTCATGGCAGAGAGGGGAGATTAAACCCAGAAGGGGTGGGAGAGTGAGGTGGGGGTCTTAATAGAAAAGTTGAGGGGCAGGAAGGAGCACCGAGTGGGTTGTGAGAACTTTGCACCTAATCTAGAAAGGGAGTGGCACCTAATCTAGAAAGGGAGCCTTCAGGGAAGTGCACTCCCTTTCCAGCTTGAGGCTCGAACAGGGTACCTGATGGATCACCCCTGCACCCCTGCCATCAAATCGAAAATCTCCTTGAATGACAATTTTCATATTTCACTCTGTTAAGTACTTTGGAATATTTCACTATGTTAATAGCTTTATATAAATGGATGTGATGTGATTTTATCCTACTTGGAAATCATGCCTGGGTAGAGCAGTTGGTGTATAACTTTCAACAATAAGAGTCATTAAAATGTTTTTAAAAAGAAATGATCTCAAAATTCATTGATTATTTTGGGCTTCTAATTGTTGAGTACATTACTGTATGTTTCCTGAAATGATGGAACTTGATGGATCACCCCTGCACCCCTTTTATCAGCTCAAAATAGTGCCTGGCTGGGAAATTACTATTAATTGGCTATTCCAGCCTCAATCAGAGCAAGGCTGGGCAGGTCGCCAAAGACATTGTCAACCACCCAGAAAAGTGAGATCAGGCCAAGAGTGGGCAGGAGGGCGATGGGAAGATGGCCTGGATAATTCAACCAAACTGACATACCAACCATATAGTCTCTCCCATCATAAACCTCAGTACCATAGACTTCTCATTTCCACTCTGCTGTTCCTGGACTCTTCCCATGTTTTTGTTAACTTCAGTCCCAATTATTCAAATGTTGTTTTGACTGATGATCCATCTTCCCTGAGCCTGAATTTGTAAATCCAACACTCTGCTGTCCATATCCTAACTTTCACAGCTCGCACAGGCCGGATCCAAAAGAGACAGAACACATGGCTGTGCTCTCTTTTAACCCTCTGGAATTGCGCGCTATTTGGGGCAGTCCTTAACTTTGGACCCAATAGTTCGACAGGGCTCTGATCACGGTCTTCGATTTCGGCCAATAAAGGGGCGGGTGCCTTGGTGGCTGGGCGGGTCCTTAGCGGTCATTGACCATTATCCTTAATCCTTTTATTCTTCAAAAAATGATCTATCTTTATCTTAAAAACATTTAATGAAGGAGTCTCAACTGCTTCACTGGGCAAGGAATTCCATAGATTCACATCCCTTTGGGTGAAGAAGTTCCTCCTAAACTCAGTCCTAAATCTACTTCCCCTTATTTTGAGGCTATGTCCCCTAGTTCTGCTTTCACCCACCAGTGGAAACAACCTGCCCGCATCTATCCTACCTATTCCCTTCATAGTTTTATATGTTTCTATAAGATTCCCCCCCCCCCCGGGCATCCTTCTAAATTCCACTGAGTACAGTCCCAGTCTACTCAACCTCTCCTCGTAATCCAACCCCTTCAACTCTGGGATTAACCTGGTGAATCTCCTCTGTACACCTCCAGCGCCAGTATGTCCTTTCTCAGGTAAGGAGATCAAAACTGAACACAATACTCCAGGTGTGGCCTCACTAACATCTTATACAAATGCAGCATAACCTCCCGAGTCTTAAACTCCATCCCTCTAGCAATGAAGGACAAAGTTCCATTTGCCATCTTAATCACCTGTTGCACCTGTAAACCAACTTTTTGCGACTCATGTACCAGCACATCCAGATCTCTCTGCACAGCAGCATGTTTTAATAGTTTATAATTTAAATAATAATCCCTTTTGCTGTTATTCCTACCAAAATGGATAACCTCACATTTGTCAACATTGTCTTCCATCTGCCAGACCCTAGCCCATTCACTTAACCTATCCAAATCCCTCTGCAGACTTCCAGTATCCTCTGCACTTTTTGCTTTACCACTCACCTTAGTGTTGTCTGCAAACATGGACACATTGCACTTGGTCCCCAACTCAAAATCATTTCTGTAAATTATGAGCCCAACACTGATCCCTGAGGGATACCGCTAGCTACTGATTGCCAACCAGAGAAACACCCATTAATCCCCACTCTTTGCTTTCTATTAATTAACCGATCCTCTATCCATGCTACTACTTTTCCCTTAATGCCGTGCATCTTTATCTTATGCAGCAACCTTTTGTGTGGCACCTTGTCAAAATCTTTCTGGAAGATAGTGATGGACCCGGGGGCAGTTAATAGCGTGTTCCATGAATTTTATAATCGACTATATGAGTCGGAACCCCCGGTTGGAGAAGAGGGTATTAATCGATTCCTGGAGAGGCTAGAGTTCCCAAAGGTAGACGAGGAGCTGGTGGAAGTCCTGGGGGGCCCAATAGACGGATTGGGGGCGATGCAATCAGGTAAGGCCCCGGGACCTGACGGATTTCCAGTGGAATTTTATAAAATGTTTTCTGGGTTACTGAGCCGCTTCTGGTTCAGGCTTTTAATGAGTCCAAGGAGCTGGGAGTTATTCCCCCAACACTATCACGGGCATCAATTTCTCTCATCCTGAAGCGAGTCAAGGACTCAGAGAGCGGATCATATCGGCTAATTTCCCTTTTGAATGTAGATGCTAAATTGCTGGTAAAGGTCTTGGCCACTTGAATAGAGGATTGTGTCCCGGAGGTAATCTGGAAGGATCAGACGGGATTTGTGAAGGGCAGGCACCTGACGTCCAATATTAGACGACTTCTTAATGTTATAATGAGGCCAGCGGAGGGGCATGTGGTTGAGGTGGTAGTAGCCAGGGACGCAGAGAAGCCTTTCGACCGGGTGGAGTGGAAGTACCTATGGGGTATTTTAGGCAGGTTTGGGTTTGGGCAGGAATTTGTGGATTGGGTCCGGCTGTTGCATCAGGCACCGGTAGCAAATGTAAGAACCAACCAAGTCTGGCCAGAATACTTCGGTCTCTGTAGGGGGTCAAGGCAGGGATGCCTGCTCTCCCCATTACTCTTTGCCCTGGCCATAGAGTCTTTAGCGATGGCCCTGAGATCATCGGATGCCTGGCGGGGGTTAGTGAAGGGGGTGGGGGTGTGTGAATGGAGCACAGGGTCTCTATCTCTATGCGAACGATTGGCTGCTCTATGTCACAGAACCGGTGGGGGGGATGGCCGAAATCATGGAGGTACTTGGAGAATTTGGGTGATTTTCAGGCTACAAGTTAAATATGGGAAAGAGTGAGATGCTCGTGATCCAGGCACGGGGGCAGGAAAGGAAACTGAAGGAGTTACCTTTTAAAGTGGTTGAGAGGAGCTTTAGATATCTGGGGATTCAAGTGGCTAAGGATTGGGGCAGCTTCACAAGTTAAATCTGGGCAAAGCTGTTGATCAAATGAAAAAGGACGTCCGCAGATGGGAAATGCTCCCGCTGATGCTGACGGGGAGGGTCCAGACGGTAAAGATGACGGTCCTTCCGAGACTGCTCTTCATTTTTTAATGTCTCCCGATTTTTGTCCCAAAGGCTTTTTTCAGGAAAATGAACACGGCGATATAGGGTTTTGTGTGGGCGGGCAAAACCCCGAGAGTAAAAAAGGCACTCCTAGAACAGGGTCGCAGAGAGTGGGTTTTGGCCCTCCCGAGCTTTATTAACTATTACTGGGCGGCCAACATATCGATGGTCAGGAAGTGGGTAGTGCGGGAGGGGTCGGTTTGGGAGAGAGTGGAAGTAGCATCCTGCAAGGGTACGAGTTTAGAGGCTTTACTAACGGCGTCTCTGTCATTCACGCAGGGTCGGTACTCTACAAGCCCTGTGGTGGTGGCAGCCCTAAGGGTGTGGGGACAATGGAGGCAGCACATGGGACTACAGGGGGCTTCAGTGTGGTCACCCCGGGGGCGCTGGATGGGGATTTTAAGAGATGGGAGCAGGCAGGGATTGAAAGATTTGGGGACCTATTGATCCAGGAGGGCTTTCCGACCTTGGAGTCATTAGAGGAGTTTGAGCTTCCGGGTGGGAACGGGTTTCGGTACCTTCAGGTTCGGGACTTTGTATGGAGACAGGTTTCAAGCTTTCCTCTGCTCCCCCTGAGGGGACTACAGGATAAGGTGATGTCAAAAACAAGGGTTGGAGAGGGGAGGGTTTTGGAGATATCCAAGGAGTTGATGCAGTGGGAAGGGGCCCCTATCAGGGAGGTGAAGAGGAAGTGGGAAGAGGAGCTGGGAGGAGAGTTGGAAATGGAACTGCGGGAAAAATCCTTGAAGACAGTCCATTCATCCTCGTTGTGTGCTAGACTTAGCTTGATCCACTTCAAGGTCGTCCACAGGGCCTACATGATGGTAGCCCGGATGAGCAGGTTCTTTGAGGAGGTGGAGGACAGATGTGGGGGGGTGTCGGGGTAGCCCGGAAAACCATGTACATATGTTTTGGGCATGTCCGTAATTGAGGGGATTCTGGCAGGGGTTTATGGACTTTACATAGAACATAGAACAGTACAGCACAGAACAGGCCCTTCGGCCCTCGATGTTGTGCCGAGCAATGATCACCCCACTCAAACCCACGTATCCACCCTATACCCGTAACCCAACAACCCCCCCTTAACCTTACTTTTTAGGACACTATAGGTAATTTAGCATGGCCAATCCACCTAACCCACACATCTTTGGACTGTGGGAGGAAACCGGAGCACCCGGAGGAAACCCACGCACACACGGGGAGGACGTGCAGACTCCACACAGACAGTGACCCAGCTGGGAATCGAACCTGGGACCCTGGAGCTGTGAGGCAGTTATGCTAACCACCATGCTACCGTGATGCCTTTATGTCAGAAGTCCTGGAAGGGAGAGTACCTCAGAGACCAGAACTGGCAATATTTGGGGGATCGGAAGATCCGGGAGCCAAGGGAAGCCGATGTCCTGGCCTTCTCCTCCGTGGTGGCCTGGAGAAGGATTTTGCTGGGACGGAGGGACTCGGAGCCCCCAAAGTCAGGAGTGTGGGTCAGCGATATGGTTGGGGGTTTCTCGGTCTGGAAAAAAATCAAGGTTGCTTTGAAAGGATCAATTCAGGGGTTCGCCCGGAGATGGCAACCGTTCATCGATTTCTTCAAGGAAAATCGAACACCAGCAGTAAGGGTGGGGGGGGGGGGAGAGAAGAAAAATTGGGGAGGGAGGTGGGGGGACGGAGGAAAACAGGAGGCATGGCAATGTTAGATAAGGACATGGAACTTAGTATACGGGTAATTCGGAGACAGGGCGGGGGTAGTAGGGGACGTTGTTTACTGTTGTTTAGGTGTTTTGCGTGTGTCAGCCTGCTTGGTTGTTTAAGAAATTAAGAAATGCTAATCTATTAAACTGTGAAAATTATAAATGTTTCAATAAAATATTTTCTTTAAAAAATGAATTTAATATCCTTACTGTAATGAGGTGCCCAAAACTGCACACATTACTCCAACTGTGGTCTTAGCATAGTCTTTTACAATATATTAGTAGCACATATACCTTGCAATTAAGAAGCAGTTAAAAATGTTACCTGATCAGGACTAACTTCGATGGGCTCCTTCATAATAACCCAGGTGACACATTCAGTTAGAGGCGGCCCGGTCAGAGAACCAGGATATGTCCAGTAATCCGAACAAGGTGGAATCATGCAGGCGGGATCAAAGTTAAAGAAATCAACTGCTGCATCCTGTTGATATACACAATTAACTAGGTTGTGTAAAGAAAGATGTACATTTTCATGTTATGTCTCTTGATTATTCATGACATCTGGTTATTTCTTCTGCCCCTGATGTTTCTGAAAATTATTTATCATGTTAGAAGTAATTTTAGGGACGTATATATATTTTGTTTTAGGTTTCTTCTCCCTGTAATTGACCCTGACTGAGTTAAATGGATATGTGTCTTTACAACTCTTTATATTTGATACATTGACATGATTCCCCAACAACATCCTCATTCAAACTGAAGTTATTAAATCGAAGCAGAACTGATATCCTATTTATACTGTAATATTGGTCCCAATGGAAATATTTCTTAATAATAATCATCATCATCGGACTTCTGCTGGCGACACATAGGTGGAGGTCGTACAATGGGGTTGCTCCTGCAAGAGCTTTTGGTTTTTAGCCCTTCGGACCCAGTTTTGGGGGAGAATTTGGTCTGATTATTTGTAAAAATCCAGCAAAAGAATTAGGGGGAAAAGGGGGCGAGCGAAAGTCTGCCATTGAGTTCAGTAGGGCATCCAGCAGGAGGAAAGATGGTGGGTGCAGGCTTGTCGAATGGGGCCACGCCTATTACGGTGGACAAGCTGGCCAAAGTGATGGAGGGGGAGTTTGAGTGGTCGTTTTTGAAGCACTTTGACAAGCATCGCAAGGAGATGATGACCTCGCTCAAGGAGTGGGTGGATAAGACTCTTGTCCCGATGAAGGAGGCTTTGGTAAAGTTGTCGATGGAGGTGCAGGAGCAAGGAGGTGTTGAAGGGAGTGGAACAGGTGTTCTCGTAGCACAGCGACTAGTTCACCTCGATGGGAGAAGAGCTGCAGAGGGTGGTGGTGTAACAAAAGGCTGAAAACCACGGTGGAAGACCTGTAGAACAGGTCGCAAAGGCAGAATCTAAGGATTATGGTTCTATCTGAGGGACTGCAGGGCCAGAGGCCAACTGAGTATTTTGCGACATGTTCACCAAGTTGATAGGGAAGAATGAGGGCCCCTCCCTCTACAAGTTAGAAGAGCTCACCGGTCGTTCTGGCCAAAACCAAAGGCAGATTAGCCGCCAAGTGCTTTGATAGTAAGCTTCCACAGCGATCAGGTGAAGGAAAAGGTGCTGAGATGAGCAAAGCTGAATTGAGAGGTGAGGCGGGGAGGCGTTGATATTTGGGTATACCAGGATCTCACGGCAGAACTGGCAAGAAGTTGGGTGACCTTTGGTTGGGCGAAGGCAGCATTGTATAAAAGCAATGTGAGGTTTGGGGTGGTCTACCCAGCAAAGCTGAGGGGTCATACACAACTCCAAGGACTTCTATTTTAAGATGGAGAAGGCAGAGGCGTTCATGAAAACTGAAGGACTCGGACTGAAAGTAATTTGGACTTTGGTGGTCTTATTCTTTTTCTATTTTTTAAAAAATCTTCTCCCTTCTCTTTTTGTTTTTTTGCTCTGCTTAGGTTTTATTGGGGAAGGGATGGTTTGAGGTTTTGTAGTGATGAGTTGGGATTTGTTTCTTTTGAGTTTGAGGGATTATTCTGTTGGCAGTTCGGAAGGCTTGGTTGTGGGGAGCGTGGATGTTGTTTTTTTCTAAGTGGGGTAGGGAGCTCTGGCAGGGGCCACCTCGCTAATAAATATGAGTTGGTGAGAAAATAGAGTAGTGGTGAGAGACTCCTGTACCGGGTGGTGACATGGAACACTGGGAGGACTGGTGAAGCGAGCCGGAGTTTTCTCGCATTTTAAGAGCTTGAAACCAGACATGGTGCTGCTGCAAGAGACCCACTTGAGGGTGAAGGACCAGGTGAGGCTTCGGAAGAACCGGGTGAGTCAAGTGTCCCTCTCGGGCTTTGATAGTAGGGCCTGAGGGGTAGTGATTCTGTTGGGTACGAGTGTGATGTTCCAGACGGAGAAGGTGGTGGCTAATCAGGTGGGTCGGTATGTTACAGTAACGGATGCTTTGGAAGGGAGGTTAGTGTTGTTGGTTAGCATATAAGCTCTGAATTGGGACAATGTGGGGGGGGGGGGGGGGGGGGGTGTTGGGGTTGTTGGTGGTCTTGAATACAGTATTGGATCTGTTGGATAGGTCCAAGCTGTGTTTGCTAACACCCTTAAGAGGGGAAAAGTGGTTGGCTACGTGTATGAGGGAGGTCGGGGGGGCAGAGCCATAGAGGTTTCTGCACCCGTGGGATAGTGAGTACTCGTTCTTTTTGCCAGTACACAATGCAAATTCAAGGATTGATTTTTTTTCATGGCAAAGGCGTTGTTGGTCGGGGTGAGGAAGGCATAATATTTGGCGATTGTTATCTTGGATCAGGCACCACATTGTGTGGATGTGGTACTGGAGAAGGGGCCAGCACAGAGCAGTGGCGTGCAGAGGGGGGGGGGGCCAACGGTGCGCTGGCCCCGGGCATCCGGGGCAGCGGCGTGCAGAGAATGGATCGCGCAGGCGCACCGCGGTCGGCCGGAGCGCGCCTGCGCACCACGGTCGGCCGGAGCGCGCCTGCGCACCGCGGTCGGCCGGAGCGCGCCTGTGCACCGCGGTCGCCCGGAGCACGCCTACGCACCACGGTCGGCTAGAGCGCGCCTGCGCACCGTGGTCGCCGCTGGTGAAGAGGCGGCTTTGCACTCGGCGGCTGGAGCGGGAACAGAAAGGGCGCGAATTCTCCCGAATCAACGGCAATGCCACCATGGGTGCGTTTTATTTATTCTTTATCTTTATCTTTTGATCCATTTTAAAACTCTTCTCTGCACCCTCTCTATAGTTGTCAACTTACTAAACTGTCGTGCCCAGAATTTGACATTTGGGCCAGGGGCACCCATTTGGGACAGAACCAGTATTTTATAAAGATTCACCATGGCCTCTTAACTTTTGCCCTCTTACCCTTTATACTTAAAGCCCAGGGTCCTATAAATGGGAGATTCTCAGAGACTTGACTGCAAGCTGCTGGAGCTCGGATCTTGAACAGAGCTTTTATATCTGGATTTGGGGACCCTTTATGCACTGGCATAGTGCAAAAACAGGCCCCACATGACCAGGGTTTTGTGAAGAAGGGGGGAATCTGGAAATGTGTCGACTGTGAAAATTATATTTGTGGAAATTGGGTGAAGTAATACCGGTGTTTGATGAGACTTGGTGCTAAAGCTTTAGAGAAATGAAGATGGAATTTGATTTGAAGAAGTTCAACGTTTTGAAGGATATTGTGGCTGAAATGAATGCGATACGTGCTGAATGGGCTGACTGAGAAATGTGTGAGATATTTCTTTGTATCTGCTATGTGTAATTTATCGGTCATATTATTGCAATTTTCCTGTTAATTCATGTTTAATTTACGTTGATTTTGGTGTGATTGCTAATATAAAAGTGAAGTCTTGTATATTGGTCTTAGTTGGGTTGTTTGTAGTTTGTTTCCACAAGGGTCATAACAGTATTTCCATGACGTTGCTGCTCTTATCCTTCTCCATGGGGGTTGCAGAGGAGGGAGGCACAACTTTCGAGACATAACATCTCACCCATTGCTGCAATTGGAAGAAGACAAAATTTCCATGAATGACTGTCGTGGTCAAGCAGATGATAACGCAGCAGTTATGGCTGGAGTGAGAGGAGGTGTTCAACAAAAAATTCTTGAAGTTAACCCAAAAGCTGTGTTTGTGAACTGCGAGAACCACAGCCTCAGAGGGGCTGTTTAGCTCACAGGGCTAATCGCTGGCTTTGAAAGCAGACCAAGGCAAGCCAGCAGCACGGTTCGATTCCCGTAACAGCCTCCCCGAACAGGCGCCGGAATGTGGCGACTAGGGGCTTTTCACAGTAACTTCATTTGAAGCCTACTCGTGACAATAAGCGATTTTCATTTCATTTCATTTCAATTTGGCCTGTGTCCATGCAAGTGAGGTGCAACCTGTTGTTACATTTTTTGGCATTCTAGAAAAACTCTTTACTTTTTTTTCTTCATCTACTTCTCGTTGGGAAATGTTAAAATCATTTGTCACTCGGACTGTGAAAAGACAGTGTGACACAAGATGGAGTTCCAGCCATGATGCTGTGAAAGTAATCCGCAAAGAGTGTGACAACGTTATTGCAAGCCTTCAACACCTGCTGGAAGGAGAATTTTCAAGGGAAACTAAATCTGCAGGATCGCTACTTAACTCTATTCAACAGTTCCCGTTTATAGCTTTATTAAATTTTTGGTACTCAGTTTTATCATCAGTGGAGAAAGTCTCAAAACGTTTGCAGGATCCGAAAATGGGGCTCCATGAAGCTTCTTGTGATCTGAGAGGACTTATTCATATCTTGAATTTGAAGAATGACGAAATTATCCACAATGCAATAGATTTAGCCAATTAATATTGTGAAAATTGGGGAATACCAATTGCACGAACAAGGAGAAGAAGAAGAATGCCTGGAGAGTCAGCAAGAGATAGTGGACTGATGGCACAAGAATAAATGAATAGAGTAATGGTAGAGATTGTGAACAGATTAAAAACTGAAATTGAAGACCGCAGTGTCCGTCTTCAAAGACTCAGTGACCGATTTTCTTTTCTTCTGAACTTGAATTCAGTAGTGATTGAAGGTGAACAAGAAAAAGAGAAATTAAAAAAGGAATGTTCAGACGTTGCAAATTATTATGACAATGATGTGGTTGCAATTCAGTTATATGACAAAATTATTGATTTTGTGATGCTCCTTCGAGCTGGAGGGAATAGAGTTCCCCCTGATCCTAAAGATGCTCTAGAGTCTTTACTGCAGTATGGGAGGGATGTCTTTCCGACGCTGTGTGTTTCATACAGATTACTGCTTACAATTGCATTTTCAGTCGCAAGCTGTGAAAGGTCATTTTCAAAACTGAAATTAATAAAAACATATCTGAGGTCTTCTATGTCACAGGAGCGACTGACCAACCTGGCTTTAATAAGCATTGAAAAAGAATTTCTCACAGCTGATGTAAAAAGTGAAGTAGTTCAGGTGTTTTGTGACAGGAGGTATCATTTGGGGAAAAGAACTTAATAAATTTGATTGATTTATATTAAAATCGAATAAAGCGTTTATTTCATGTTTCATCTGTGTTTATATATTCAAAATGTTTTCCTTTCTCATAATATTTCTCAGTATATTAGGCCTGATACTTGAGTCTTTGGGGCATACAATCAAGATTTGCCCCGGGCATCACCAGACCTCTGCACGCCACTGGGTCAGAGGCCTAAGTGGAGGTTGACGTGGGGTCGTTGGCGGACCCAAGTTTCTGTTCTAAAATGTGAAAGGCGATTGAAGATTACATTGGGTTCAATAGGAATAGGGTTAACAAGTTGATGATAATGCTTCTTATCACTAGAGGGAACCACAGATCAGTCATATACATATCATGTGACTCAGGGATTCTGGGATTAGATTAAAAAATGATTAGATGATTAGGAGTTCAGAGTTAGGAGAGAGCTGTCAGGCATAGAGAGCAGTTGTATACTTGAAAGTTCTGTAAGTTAGAGATAGCATAGTTTTATAAAATAACCTTCTACTTTAAGAATGTGAACAAATCTTAGTTAGTAGTGTAATTTATTTATAGTTTTGTTCATTAACAAAGCTTTGTGTTTTTTATTCAACACTACGCACCTGAGCCTCCAGGTAAAGTAGAACAAACATAAGATCGCCTGTGCCCCTGATGTGTTTTTTAGGCTCTTCCTGACCAGTGGCATATAGCTTTGCTCTGTTCCCTTCCCACAGCATGTGGAGCCTCCCTGTGATCCCTTATTCCTCTCACTCTTCTCGTCCTCCTCTCCTCTTCACTGGAGGTCGTGTCTCCAACAAAGACCACATTTGTGTCTCCAACAAAGACTACAATACCCATCTGTCTCAATAGTTTTCACCCCTCGCCCCATGGATTACAAGGAGGAGGATATTCAATAAGCAATCAAAGTCCTCTGAATGAAAGAGCCCAATCAGAAAATATCCACAATGTAACTGCCCACTGAAATGAGCCGTTCCTACAATCAACAGAATTGGAACTCCAAAGTTGAGACTCTTGTTTTCAGCTGCAGTTTAAAAACCCACCCAGACAAGATTGCCCATAAAAAAATGGATTACCCACCTGTGACAAATCTTACCCTGAAGGCGTATTATTGTCTTCTGAACATATTATTCCAATGGGACAAGTAGATATAGAACAGTACAGCACAGAACAGGCCCTTCGGCCCTCGATGTTGTGCCGAGCAATGATCACCCTACTCAAACCCACGTATCCACCCTGTACCCGTAACCCAACAAACCTTACTTTAACCTTACTTTTTAGGACACTACGGGCAATTTAGCATGGCCAATCCACCTAACCCGCACATCTTTGGACTGTGGGAGGAAACCGGAGCACCCGGAGGAAACCCACGCACACACGGGGAGGACGTGCAGACTCTGCACAGACAGTGACCCAGCTGGGAATCGAACCTGGGACCCTGGAGCTGTGAAGCATTTATGCTAACCACCATGCTACCCCAGATATTTGGCTCAATTCTTTAAAACTGCCATCTAAATACCCATATGCATATGGTATTATGGTAAACCAATGTGATGATGTCGTGAATTAGAACAAGGTGCAGCAATATGCCATTCGGCCATCGAGCCTGTTCCCCAATTTAATAAGATCATGGTTGATCTGATAGATTCAAATCCACATACTGCCTACCCCCCAATAACCTATCAACCCCTTGTTTACCAAAAATCTATCTACCACTGGATTTGGGAAATGCAATTTGGTGGAGAATAGGGTCCTATGCCAAAATCGGAGCGACGCATATTTGACGGCAAATCGCAATTCTCCGTCACCTCGGCAGCGGCGCCAATGTATTTTGGAATGCATGCAGAGAAAACACCTTTTGCTTATCATTAGTGGGCCCAACTGGGTATTTTCCAGGGCCTCCGGGATTCACCTCCTCCGATCATCTAAGATGGGATGAGTTCCCGACGGCGAGGTTCACTTATGCTTTCAAAAATCGTGAAACCGGCGTCATGGATGATGAGGGAGAGAGAGCAGGTAGGACACAGAGAGGAGCACCTGTGGGCTGGAAACTGGCTGGGGAGGGGAGGGCCCAGCCAGGGCCGGGGGAGTGGGGATTGATGGGGAACAGGCCGAATGGCCGGGGTGACCCGGGGTGACCCCCCCCGCCCCACCCCAACCTCCGCCATACACCCCTTCACCTGGCCGCCACCTGCCGGTGACCCACTAGGGCACTGCCCACAGTAGCCCCTACAGGAGTGCGGGGCGGGGAGCAAACACCTGGCAGTGGCAGCACCAGTCGATGGTACTTCTGGCATCAGGGACAGGCACCAGGCCAGAAGCCCCCACGGTGCTAAGCATCAACGGGGCCCGGGATATGAGGATAGGGGTGTACATATGGGGGCAGAGCCCACAGGGCCAACCAGGGCCATCATGTAGCCAGTTGGATCTGGTTGGGCACAGGGGTACGCAGCATGCTAACATGTCGGCCTTTCACCTCCTGCAGAAATGGATATTAGAATTCAATCAGCAATAGTGGCCTTCCTGTTAGTCGCCATAGCCTGGGGGAAGCCCTGCGACTGTGCGAGCTGCCGCTGCTCAAGGAGGCAAAGCTGAAGCAGCAGAAGGTGCAGCAGTGGTGTGTGCCGCAGAGGAACAGGTGGCAGCCGCTCAGTTTGGAGAGCCAGCCACCCAACAGGCTGCACATCACTCACCTCTGCATCCAATACCCGGGCAGTGTGCACAACGCCTTCATCCTGGCAAACCCGACGATTCCCGACATGTTCTAAATGCCCCCACCCAGCTGGGGGGTTAGCTCCTGGGTTACAGAGGTTATACGCTGCGGTTGTGGCTGATGTGGAAACCTACTACAACGATGCCCATACAGCAACCAGGAGCGTGATCGAGCGGTGCTTCGGCCTCCTGAAAATGCGGTTCAGGTGCCTGGACTGCTCTGGAGGGGCCCACATCATGACGGCCTGCTGCATCCTCCATATCGCTCAACAGAGGGGTCGCGCACCTCCTCTGCGGGAGTCACCAGCACGGACCTCCCCATCACCTCCTCCTCCCCCGGGGTGCCCGATGGCCTCTGGTCTGCTCCATGGGACAGGGCTGCGAGTGGATTTATCCTGAGGCTACCCCAGCACCTGGCGCTGCCAGTCCTGGAGGCCTGCTCTGGTGTCGATCAGGGTGTGCACACTCGTGGCCATGGAAGCTGGGGTGGACGGTGGTGAGGGTGGGGGTGGTGCAGGGTGGTGTGGGGGCTGAGAGTGGTGTGGGGTGAGGGTGGTTTGGGTCGAACACCACCCACGGTCAAACTCCACCTCGGCGACCTCCCTTTCCTCTGGGCCGCTGACTACATCCAGGCCCCTCTGCTCTGCCATAGTGAGGGGCCGCAGGTCCGGCGGTCTCCCTCCTGTCTTCTGCTGCTCCTGGCAGTTGTACGCGGCATTCTTCTGGGGAGAGGGGTCAGGGAAACAGAGAAAGACAGCGTTAGACAGTCCAATGCATGCAGCCCTGGGGTTAGGTAGCTAGTGGCGTCAGTGGCCAGGGCACCCAGCCATGGTGGCTGGTATGAGTGCCGGCATGTGGTGCAGGGGAGGTTTGCCCGCCTTTCGGGTGGGGGGTATAGGGTCACAGGTGTGTGGAAGGGGGTTTGGTGTTAGGAGCACAGTGCTGCCTCCTCACCCTGGCCGCTGTGAGGAGGTCGTGCAGTTTTTTTGATACTGCTGACTGGTCCAGATGACATTGCCCATGGTGCTGACCTTCTCTGCCACCTGCATCAGGTATGGTGAACGGCGGTGGCTGGCAGCCTCCTTCCTGGGCCGGGGTACAGGGTCATCCTCCACCATGTCCAGGAGAGTCTCCAGCTTGGCATCCGTGAATCCTGGGGATGCTCTCCTTGCTGACATCTTGTTCACTGTGATGGTGAGTATGGGGGAAGAATTGTTTATATGCAACTGCAGCTTGTCAGCCTCCTGAGTGTCAATTGCAAAATCTGTGAATCCGGCACCGTTTCTCTTGAAAATTGATTGTGTTCCACAGTAGCAGAATCAGTGCACTTGTGATGCCAGTTTTTCTGTCGTGGAACTCTACAAATTTTGAGTCATCGTCAACACTTTGTCTCAGATTTGGAGAATCACGCCCTCTATGTCCACTCTATTTCCTTTACTTGTTCAATCATTTCTTCAAAATGTTATATTAAACTTATTTTCAGCAAATCCATTATGGAAATCGTCATTTAATCCACGCATCATTAAATGCTCACTAATTGGATCTTGAATTCTGGATTCCAAATGTTTTCAAATACTTAATTTCTCTTAGCTTGTGTAGAGATACTCAACATATCTCTTATTAATACAAAAGTAAAATACTTGGATGCTGGAAATCTGAGGTACAAGTAGAAAATGCTGGAAATGTTCATTAAGTCTGGCAGAATTTCTGGATATGGAATTAGGGTTAATGTTTCAGGTTGAGGACCAATCATTAAAAGACCGTTGAATTAAAATATTAATTTTGTTTCTGATGCTGACAGACTGCTGTGCATTTCCAGCACTTTCTATTCTTCTAACATTTTTCTTCACTGACTGTATAATCACACAATTATACTCGAAGCAACACATTGTTTGGCCTTGCAGTTAATGGCCTGCTCTTGAAGAGGAAATCAAAATGAGAGCATATGGAGTACATGATCTTAGGATAGGTTAATTGCCACTCAAAAGTGCTGAGAGAGTTCCGTTGGAATGGGACATCTGTTGCAGTGTAATGCACAAGTATTTCAGGATTTGATGCATGGATGGGGCAGGGGAAGTATTGTTTTATTTAGCCATGGTATTGGTTACAGGTAGGTTATTGCTGTGTAATGGTACTTTAGGTGCTTAGCTGAGTCTGCCGTGAAATTCTTGTTGAGTCACAAATTCTATCTTCTAGCCAGCATTTTCTTCCTTGATTGCTGCTACCTGCATTCTCCTGTATTCATGGCAAAACTTCTTTGTCAGACAAAGTAGTGCAACACATAGCAGACAACAATAACTTTGGACACCTTGGCTGGCTTGTATTCTAACAGCCTTGATCACAGGCAGATCAACTATTTCACCAGCATTTTGGTGGTTAAAACAGTGGATGAGAAATGAGAGACTTTAAAAGAAGAGATGATAAGGGTGCAACTAGATACATACCCATGAGAAATAAAGTCAGGATATCCAAAGCTAGAGTACTCTGGATGGCTCAAGTTCTTGAGGAGAAAATAAGGAAGAAAAAATAGGCATGTGATACATGACGGAATAATAATAGCAATAGAAATCAGGAAGGGTATCTCGAATGCAGGAGAGAGACTAAGGTTGAAATAAGGATGGCTAAGAGGAAGCATGAGGAAAGGATGGCAGGCTGCGCTAAAACAAATAGTAGAGTGTTCTTCAAACGTATTAATAGCAAATGATTAGTGAAGGATAGAGCAGGGCCCATAAGGGACAAGGAGGGTAAGCTGCTCCCTGAAGCTGAGTGTATGGCAGAGGCACTAAATGAGTACTTTGCTTCTGTCTTTACCAAAATAGAAGGTGGTGACAATGGCCAAGTTGAAAATTTGGGTAATGAGCAACTGAGCAATAGTGATAGATAAAGAAACGGTGCTAAAAAGGCTGGCAGCACTCCAGGTAGAAAAGTCGCCAGGCCCGATGGGATGCATCCTAGATTGCTCAGAGGGAAGAGAGCAAATTGCAGATCCTTTGACAGAAATTTTCCAGGCCTCTCGGACATAAGATTAGTCCCGGAGGACTGGTGGATTGCAAATGTGATGTAATTGTTTAAGAAAGGTGCAAAGGATAACAAAGCTACAGACCTGTCAGTGTGACATCAATAGTGGGTAAACTGATGGAGGCCATAATACGGGATAGGATAAATATACACTGAGAGAAAAGAAGTTGGACAGTCAACATGGCTTTGTCAAAGGCAGATCATGTCTGACAAATTTAACTGAGTTCATTGCAAGGTGGCACAAGCGGTAGTTGAGGATAGTGCTGTTAATGTTGTATATTTGGACTTTCAGAAAGGATTTGATATGGTGCCTCATGAAAGGTTGGACCAAATTTGGAATATTGTATCCAGTTCTGGGCACCTTATTTAAGGAAAGATGTTAAAGCCCAAGAGAGAGTGCAGAGGTGATTTACTAGAATGATACCAGGAATGAGGAATCTTAGATACAATGGAAGATTAGAGAAATTGGGCTTGTTCTCCTTAGAGCAGAGAAGATTATGAGGTGACCTTATTGAGGTTTCAACATTATGAACAATTTTGACACGGCAAAGAAGGATATTCTGTTTCCACTGGTTGGTAAGTCAGTGATCAGAGGTCACAATTTCAACATGGTCAGCAACAGAGCTATGAATGAGATGAAGATAAAATTCTTTACTCAAGACAGTTTTGGGTTATGGAATGCAGTGCCAGCGAGAATGGTGCAGGCGGATTGCATAGGAGGTTTCAAAAGAGAGTTGGATACATGTTTGAACGTGATGAATTTAGAGGGCCATGGAGATAGGGCTGGGGAATGGGACGAGCTAGGCAGCTCTTTTGGGAGCCGGTGCTGAATTGTCTGAATGGCCCCCTTCTGTGTTGTAAAATTCTATGACTCTGTGTTGTCTTGTTGCATCACCTTTCAGGTTTGGTGTTGGACATCTTATAGGTGTAAGCAACTATGGCTTTAAGTGATACCCGTGGTTCCCTTATGGTCTTTATGGCCCTCAAAATAATTGTGGCACTGTAAATTGGTAGAAAATGAAGGAATTATAGTTGTAAGCATTCAAGTATAATGGCAATATACCAGCAACACATACATGGAATGGAGGCCCTTCCTCGACATGGAGCGATACATAGATACAAAATTAAACAAGCGGTTTCAGACAGAGAACAGGAAAATCTGCATTGGGTTGTGAGGCTATGGAATGCACTGAGTGAGTGGTTGAAGCAGAGATCATGCCAATGTTTAAGAGCAGGTCAGGTAAATTGGTGACAACCTTTTTTGGGAATCACAATTTGCAGATACATACAGATGCTCTTTGGATATGCTCAAGTAGAGGATTGTCTCACCATGTACAGATGGGAGGGAGCATCTGGGCCAATCCTGACTGAATGCTGAAGGTGCAAGGTGCCATCCCTGACAATCTTCCTTTTTCTAAACAGTGTGGAAACACACAAAAACCTGGGGCCATACTCATTTGGGCAGTATGCAAGATACCGGAAAATTTGCAAAGTTGGCAGATAAAACGCAGCTTTAAGAGGTTGGGTTAAACAGCTCAACAGCAAAGACACTCTAAAATAGGTGAAAATTAGTCCGGCGGGCCAGGATTTTCCAGTCCCGCCTGTGGTGGGAATCCGTGAGTGGTCCAGAAAATTTGATGAACCAGCCAAAAGTCTATAGACTTTGGGTGGGACCAGAAAATCCCAGCCAAGATCATAACAAATCAGGCTACAAAAACATCAAAATGTGTTTCTTCCCTTCAGCAGTTACTTTAAACATGCCACAAGCTCTGTAGTACTATTCAAACATTTCAGCCATATTATGCAGTCAAATTTATATATTTTTCTGACCCTTAATAAACCTAAAACACAGCAGGTATGTAAACTCTCATCACTAGATTAGATTAGGTAAAGTATGATACATGTATAGCTGCTGAGCAGTCCTTAAGAGGAGGCAGTGCATGGTGTACAGCGATTGTTGGGCACTTAAAATTTTACGAAAAAGCCCCATAACTGCAATTGGTATGAGAAGTGGAGCACAAAAAGAAGCTACTCAGGTAAGATTGAGATTAAGACATCCTGTTGGGACTCTACAGAAAGTGCTTTATGGGGTCTAATTGACTTGAATGTTGAATAGTAAAAATAGTTGCCAAAAATGGAAAATTATCCTGCACTGATGCCCTACCTGAGTGAACACATAAGAAAATCAAAACCATAAAATAAAGTTATTTGACAGTCATCAATATTTGGCGCCCATGTTAAACTTTCACCTCAGAAACTGGAAAAATTAAGACTGTGACTGTGATTGCTCAGTAACAATGTACTTGAGCTGAACTGCTTGAGTATACCCTATCCAGTTGTCCAGTCTGAACCACCCCTGCTTTTTCAACTGAGGAGAACATCAATAACATAGAGGGGCATAATTGCAAGTGAAAAAAAGGAAAACAAATTAAATGCAGTTATCCATCTACCTTATGTTTAACAGCTGGCAATGCATCCACAAGTTTCTGTAGACTATCGTGCCTTTTTCCAAGCTTTTAATAAAACAAAACATCAATAAGAAATTGATCATAGAACATAGAACAGTACAGCACAGAACAGGCCCTTCGGCCCTCGATGTTGTGCCGAGCAATGATCAACCTACTCAAACCCACGTATCCACCCTATACCCGTAACCCAACAACCCCTCCCGCAACCTTATTTTTTAGGACACTACGGGCAATTTAGCATGGCCAATCCACCTAACCCGCACATCTTTGGACTGTGGGAGGAAACCGGAGCACCCGGAGGAAACCCACGCACACACGGGGAGGACGTGCAGACTCCGCACAGACAGTGACCCAGCCGGGAACCGAACCTGGGACCCTGGAGCGGTGAAGCATTATGCTAACCACCATGCTACCGTGCTGCCCTTCATGTACCAATCAAAAATATCTCTTGCATACTTCTTTTGAATATTGATATTCTGTTGGAACACGGTTTCTTTTATTATTCAGATTGTTTTCACAGGGTAGACTTTCTTCTTCCCTGCACTAGGGCAATTGGCAAATCCCTGGAACAGGAAAGAGGAAAACTGGATACAGGTTCAAGCCATTTGCCTCAAGTCTTTGCTGCCATTCTCTACACTGGGATCTTCTGAGGAGTGTCCTGGAGTAGGTGGAAGTCCAGTGTTGCTATTATCATTCTTTCTCCCATTATAATCCTTGTACAACGAAGGAAACTTGGTAGAGGCCCTACCCCTAGACACATGCAGCCTGGAAGATACGGGGCCTGGGTTCCTTTTGCAGGTTGAATAAAAGGTTGGCTTGAAATTTCTCTACTTCCAGAAAATTAGATGCACTTGGGTTCTTTTATGACTGCTCTCCAAAGGCCATGACATTGACAGCCAGGAGCTCAAATCTCAGGTCTGCAGCTCTGATTAGAATTTTAGCCTGATTTCTAAACACAGAGCCTAGACAGAGGGCAAGCCTGTGTCTGGAGCTTGCCGAGGCTATGTTAATAGAGGAACATTAGTGCAAGTTACAACCTTATAGACTCAGGACTGTGAGGTGATCACTGAGTGCCCACAGAGAAAAATGTACCATCATATTTCCAAATGAGAAATAATCCAAATCACAAGTGCTCAGTTGTTTCAAGTTACCTTTATAAATACTCCTACAACTGCAAGACCATTTTCAGACAGAATGGCTTCACCACTGGTGTTGCATTTTACTGGGTTCCAGTGAACCAAATGAAGCTAAGATAGTGAGAACAAAAATCTGTTAATTAATTGTCTAATTGTCGATTTCAATGCATTACATATTACAGCATAACAGAAGAGTCACCACTTAACACATATTAAAAACAAAGGACACTTAAAGGTCCAATCGCTTCACAAAGATGTTCTTATTTTTCTCTTACATTAGAAAGCTACAAAGCGGTTGCGCTGTAGAAACTGAACTTCAATTGATGTAGTGATGTACTGAAATGGGTGGCACAGCTGCACAGGGGTTAGCACTGTTGCTTCACAGCGTCAGGGACCCGGGTTCGATTCCCACTTGTATCACTCCGGTTTCCTCCCACAAGTCCCGAAAGACGTGATTGAAAGGTGAATTGGACATTCTGAATTCTCCCTCAGTGTAACCCCACTGCCGTTACAGGTCACCAACCTGAAAATAAGCCCCTTATCCCCACTTGTTGTTTCCTGCTCATTAGACAATTCTCTATCCATGCCAATATACTACCTCCAACACCATAGGCTCTTATCTTATGAATTAACCTTTTGTGAGGTATCTTGTCAAACATCTTCTGAAAGTCCAAAAACAACACATCAACTGGTTCCCCTCTATCCACTCTGGTTGAGACTTCCTCAAAAAACTCAAATGAATTAGTGAGACATGATTTCCCATTCATGAGGCCATGTTGACTCTGCTTGATTAGATTATGATTTTCCAAACATGCTGCTATTACTTCCTTAATAATTGATGCCAACATTTTTCCAACAATAGATGTTAGGCTAATCGGCCTACAATTACCCAGTTTTTGCCTTCCTGATGCGTGGTAGATGAGTGATGAGTGGTAAAGCGAAAAGTGCAGAGGATACTGGAAGTCTGCAGAGGGATTTGGATAGGTTAAGTGAATGGGCTCGGGTCTGGCAGATGGAATACAATGTTGACAAATGTGAGGTTATCCATTTTGGTAGGAATAACAGCAAACGGGATTATTATTTAAACGATAAAATATTAAAGCATGCCGCTGTTCAGAGAGACTTGGGTGTGCTAGTGCATGAGTCACAGAAGGTTGGTTTACAAGTGCAACAGGTGATTAAGAAGGCAAATGGAATTTTGTCCTTCATTGCTAGAGGGATGGAGTTTAAGACTAGGGAGGTTATGTTGCAATTGTATAAGGTGTTAGTGCGGCCACACCTGGAGTATTGTGTTCAGTTTTGGTCTCCTTACTTGAGAAAGGACGTACTGGCGCTGGAGGGTGTGCAGAGGAGATTCACTAGGTTAATCCCAGAGCTGAAGGGGTTGGATTATGAGGAGAGGTTGAGTAGACTGGGACTGTACTCGTTGGAATTTAGAAGGATGAGGGGGGATCTTATAGAAACATTTAAAATTATGAAGGGAATAGATAGGATAGATGCGGGCAGGTTGTTTCCACTGGCGGGTGACAGCAGAACTAGGGGGCATAGCCTCAAAATAAGGGGAAGTAGATTTAGAACTGAGTTTAGGAGGAACTTCTTCACCCAAAGGGTTGTGAATCTATGGAATTCCTTGCCCAGTGAAGCAGTTGAGGCTCCTTCATTACATGTTTTTAAGGTAAAGATAGATAGTTTTTTGAAGAATAAAGGGATTAAGGGTTATGGTGTTCGGGCCGGAAAGTGGAGCTGAGTCCACAAAAGATCAGCCATGATCTCATTGAATGGCGGAGCAGGCTCGAGGGGCCAGATGGCCTACTCCTGCTCCTAGTTCTTATGTTCCTCCTTTTTGAATAGGGGTGTCATATTGGCACCCAATCCTCTGGTACCTGTCCAGAATCCAAGGATTTTGGAAAATTACAAGTAATGCATAAGCTACCTCTGTAGCTACTTATTTGGCTGGTTCAGCTCAGTGGGCTAGACAACTGGTTTGTAATGCAGAATAAGGCCAACAGCGCAGGTTCAATTCCCGTACCAGCTGAGAATTCTGAATTCGCCCACTATGTACCCAAACAGGCAGCAGAATGTGGCGACTAGGGGCTTTTCGCAGTAACTTCATTGCAGTGTTAATAAGCCTACTTGTGACAATAATAACCATTATTATTATTAAATCAAATTTGGTAATAATCAAGACAGTTTCAGCAAGCTTCTTCCTGCACAATGGAAAACTAGTTCTGAAGTTTGGACTTTCTCCCCATGTCTGCGTGGGATTCACCCCCACAACCCAAAGATGTGCAGGGTAGGTGGACTAGCCACACTAAATTGCCCCTTAATTGGAATTTAATTGAAAAAGAAGCAATAGAGGGTCAGAAGGCTGTATGGGTAGAGTTGAGGAATTGAAAAGGAAAAAAGACCCTGATGAAAGTTTATTTTATTTTTAAAAATAAATTTAAAGTGGAGTGGGAGATGTGCAAATGGGCATAATTGCAGGAGTATAATGAGCTCAAAGGATTGGAGGCTGGAGGAGGTTGCAGAGATAGTGAGGAGCAAAACCATGGAGGGATTTGCAAAAAAGAATGATAATATAAAAATCAGTGCATTGTCAGACTTGGAGCAAATTTAGGTCAGCGAGAAAGAGGGTGATGGGTACATTGGACAGTGAGAGTAAGGATGAAATGCATACCAGAACTCTAAAAGAAACAAGGGAGAAAGAGTGATGGTTCTGATTATCAATTTCCAATCCTCTCCAGCAACAGCATGGTGCCAGAGGATTGCTGCCATTGTACCATTGTTTAACGAGGGAAGAAAGATAGCCCAAAAAATTACAGGCCGGTCAGTGCTGGGAAAATTACTGGAAAAAATTCTGGGAGATGGTGGGCAGAAGTTAATGCCTTTTTGGTGATGACGGAGAGCACAGTAGGCGGGGACCCCACCCCTTTCCTGATTCCATACTGATTAAATCCAAGGCAACATGGCAAATGGACAGCCTTCCTTTTTTTAAAATAAATTTAGAATACCCAATTTATTTTTTCAATTAAGGGGCAATTTAGCATGGCAAATCTACCTACCCTGCATATCTTTGGGTTGAGGGGCAAAACCCACGCAAACACGGGGAGAATGTGCAAACTCCACATGCACAGTGACCCAGAGCAGGGATCGAACCGTGGGACCTCGGCGCTGTGAGGCAGCAGTGCTAACCACTGAGCTAACTTGCTGCTTAAATGGACAGCGTTCCTGCCTCATTACTCATCTCATCCTGGCACTGGGTGGTGGTTAGCTATGCAGGAAGCATAATAAGCAAACCCCTGCGGGGTTGCTTGCTGGTACCCAGGAGGTCCGGGGCTAACCTTTATTCAAAGGTACCCAGTGACTGAGAGACTAGACATTGAGAAGGGAGGGGCCACTGAAAGCTACCCCTCTGACCTTGCTTCTGACTTCCACCATCCTTTGACTCCACCCCCCTGCCACCATCACTCACCTGGGGTCCAGCAATGATATCCTTGCTTTGGGTGAGTGTTGTACCAGCAGCAGCCACTGCCTCAACATGAACGCTGGCATTCAATAGAGCTACTAGTCTTGGGGATTGGCAACTCTTACTGGACTACATTTCCACAGCATCCTTGATCCAGGGCAAGGTCCACTGCCGTTCAGTTAATATGGCAGCGTTCAGTTAATATGGCAGACCTTGGACTTCCGGTGGCGGCAATGCGCAGTTGAGCCGCACATTCGGCGGCTCCCGCGATTAACGGACTTCGGGGCTTTTTTCAGGGCCCCCAACGGAGCTGAGGAGGCAAATCCCGACGGGGGAAAGAGGCCAGGAGTCGCCCCAGCGGTCCCATGGTCCGGACCAGGAGTGGGGCAGAGAGAAGATCGACGAAAACACTCAGGAAAAATCGGGGGCAGGAAAACAAAATGGCGGCCGGCGAAAGCTTTGAGGAGCTGAGGAAGTGGGTCCAGGAGCAGCAGACGATTCTGCTGCGCTGCTTCCAGGAGCTGAAGTTGGAGCTGCTGGAGTCCCTGAAGGTAACCAACAGGGAACTGATGGAGACCCAGACAGCCCAGGGGGCTGCGATCCAGGAGCTGCAGCAGCAGGCCGCCGAAAGGGAGGACGAGGTCGTGGCCGTGGTGGGGAAGGTGGAGATGCACGAGGCGCTCCATAAAAGATGGCAGGAGCGGTTCGAGGAGCTGGACAACCGGTCGAGGAGGAAGAATTTACGGATCCTGGGCCTCACGGAGGGGCTGGAGGGGTCGGACCTAGCGGCCTAAGTGGCGATGATGCTAAACTCGCTGATGGGGGCTGGGTCCTTCCAGGGGCCCCTGGAGTTGGAGGGGGGGGGGGGGGGGGGAGTACCGGGTTGCTGCTGAAACAGTCAGGAAGGAGCTGGAGGACGCAGGGGGTGCTGGAGGGGGGGGGGGGGGGGGAGCTGCCGCCGTGGGAAACTGGCAGAGCGTGGGACGCTGGCCGGGGGTGGGCAAGGGATGGGGTATGGCTAATCGGCAGGGGAAGGGGGCAGGGAGCCCTCGGATCCGGCTGATAACCTGGAATGTGAGGGGGCTGAATGGGCCGGTCAAAAGGGCCCGAGTATTTGCGCACCTGAAGGGACTGAAGGTGGATGTGGCCATGCTCCAGGAGACACACCTGAGAGTGGTGGACCAGGTCCGGCTGAGGAAGGGGTGAGTGGGCCAGGTATTCCACTCAGGGCTGGATGAGAAGAGTAAGGGGGTGGCGATCCTGGTGGGGAAGAAGGTGTCGTTTGAGGCGTTGAAGGTGGTGGCTGACAGTGGCGGGAGGTACATGATAGTGAGTGGCAAGCTGCAGGGGGAGCGGGTGGTGTTGGTGAATGTTTATGCCCCAAATTGGGACGATGCGGTGTTTATGCGGCGTATGTTGGGCCGCATTCGGACCTGGAGGCGGGGGGGCCTGATCATGGGGGGGGGGGGGGGGGGACTTTAACACAGTACTGGATCCCCCATTGGATCGATCCAAGTCCCGGAAGGGTAGGAGGTCGGCGGCGGCTAAGGTGTTGAGGGGATTCATGGACCAGATGGGGGGGTGGACCCTTGGAGGTTTGCGAGGCCAAGGGCCAGGGAGTACTCGTTTTTTCTCCCATGTACATAAGGCCTACTCGAGGATGATTTTTTTTCGTCCTGAGCAGGGGGCTGGTGTCGAGGGTGGAGGAAATGGAATACTCCGCCATTGCCATTTCGGATCATGCCCCGCACTGGATGGACCTCGGGCTGGGGAAGAGAGGGCCCAACGTCCGCTCTGGCGCTTGGAGGTGGGGCTGCTGGCAGATGAGGAGGTGGCCGAGAGGGTTCGGGGGTGTATCGAGAGATACCTCGAGGCCAATGATAACGGAGAGGTTCGGGTGGGGACGGTCTGGGAGGCATTGAAGGCGGTGATGAGGGGGAATTGATCTCCATCTGAACCCGTTAGGGAGAGGGGGGAGCAGAGGGAGAGGGAGAGACTGATAGGGGAGATGGTGTGGGTGGATAGGAGATATGCGGAGGCTCAAGAGGAGGGATTGCTGGGGGAGAGGCGGAGCCTTCAGGCCAGATTCGACCTACTGACGACCAGAAAGGCGGAAGCTCAGTGGAGGAAAGCACAGGCGGCGGTGTATGAATACGGGGAGAAGGCGAGCAGGATGCTGGCGCACCAGCTCCGGAAGCGAACGCGGCCAGGGAGATTGGGGGAGTGATGGATAGAGCTGGGAAGGTGGTACGGAGGGGGGTAGATATCAATGGGGTCTTCAGAGACTTCTATGGGGAACTGTACCGGTCGGAACCCCCGGTGGAGGGGGGTGGAATGGGGCGTTTCTTGGACAAGTTGCGATTCCCGAGGGTGGAAGAGGAGCAGGTGGAGGGACTAGGGGCGCCGATCGAGCTGGAGGAGGTGGTCAAAGGGATAGGGAGCATGCATTCGGGGAAGGCGTCGGGGAAGGCGCCGGGGTCCGGACGGGTTTCCGGCTGAATCTATAAAAAGTATTTGGACCTGTTGGGCCCCTGTTGGTCCGGACCTTTAACGAGGCAAGGGAGGGGGGGGGAGCTCTGCCCCCAACTATGTCACGGGCGCTGATTTCCTTGATCCTGAAGCGGGACAAGGACCCTCTGCAGTGCGGGTCATATAGGCTGATTCGCTGCTAAACGCCGACGCTAAGCTGCTGGCAAAGATCCTGGCCACTAGAATAGAGGATTGCATGCCCGAGGTCATTCATGAGGACCCAGACGGGGTTGTGAAGGGAAGGCAGTTGAATGCGAACGTGCGAAGGCTCCTCAATGTCATTATGATGCCGGCCATGGAAGGGGAGGCGGAGATAGTGGTGGCATTGGATGCGGAGAGAAGGCCTTTGATAGGGTTGAGTGGGAGTATTTGTGGGAGGTGCTGGAGAGGTTTGGGTTTGGGGAGGGGTTTATCCGGTGGATGAGGATGCTCTACGAGGCCCCGATGGCGAGTGTAGCCACAAATAGGAGGATGGTCGGAGTACTTTTCGGCTGTACTGGGGGACGAGACAGGGGTGACCCCTGTCCCCCTTGCTCTTCGCGTTGGCGATGAGCCCCTTGGCCATGGCATTGAGGGAGTCAGGGAACTGGAGGGGCCTGGTGCGGGGTGGGGAGGAGCATCAGGTGTTGCTGTATGCGGACGACCTGTGCTGTATGTGGCGGACCCGGTGGGGGGGGGATGCCGGAGGTGATGAGGATTCTTAGTGAATTCGGGGGTTTCTCTGGCTATAAGTTGAAACTGGGCAAGAGTGAGTTGTTTGTGGTGCATCCGGGGGATCAAGAGGAGGGGATTGGTAGGCTCCCGCTGAAGCAGGCAGGGAAGAGCTTCAGGTACCTAGGGGTCCAGGTGGCTGGGAGTTGGGGGGCCCTGCACAAGCTCAACCTCACATGGTTGGTGGAGCAGATGGAGGAGGAGTTGAAGAGGTGGGATATGTTACCGCTGTCACTGGCGGGGAGGGTGCAGTCCGTTAAGATGACGGTGCTCCCGAGGTTTTTTGTTCCTGTTCCAGTGCCTCCCCATCCTTATCCCGAAGGCCTTTTTTAGGAGGGTCAACAGGAGTATCACAGGATTTGTGTGGGCGCATGGGACTCCGAGGGTGAGAAGAGTGTTCCTGGAACGGGGCAGGGATAGGGGGGGCTGGCGTTGCCCAACCTCTGTGGATACTATTGGGCTGCCAACGCAGCGATGGTGCGTAAGAGTGTAATGGACTGGGAAGGGGCAGCATGGAAGAGGATGGAGGTGGCGTCCTGTGTGGACACGAGCCTGGAGGGCTGGTAACGGCACCGTTGCCGCTCCCTCCAACGAGGTATACCACGAGCCCGGTGGTGGCGGCTACCCTCAAAATTTGGGGGCACTGGAGACGACATAGAGGAGAAGTGGGGGGCTCGATGGAGGCCTCGATCGGGGGAAACCATCGGTTTGTCCCAGGGAGCATTGATGGCAGATTTCTGGGCTGGCACAGGGCAGGGGTTAGGAGGTTGAGGGGACCTGTTTGTGGAGGGGAGGTTCGCGAGCTTGGGGGAGTTAGAGGGGAAGTTTGGGCTCCCCCCGGGGAACATGTTTAGGTACATGCAGGTGAGGGCGTTTGCCAGGCAGCAGGTGAAGGGGTTCCCCTTGCTGCCCCCACGAGACGTGCGGGATCGGTTGCTCTCGGGGGTGTGGGTTGGAGGAGGGAGGATTTCGGACATATACCGGGTAATGCAGGAGGTAGACGAGGCCTCGGTGGAGGAACTGAAGGGTAATGGGAAGAGGAACTGGGTGAGGGGATTGAGGAGGGACGTGGGCGGATGCCCTGGAGAGAAGGTGAATTCCTCCTCTTCCTGTGCGAGGCTTAGCCTCATACAGTTCAAGGTGCTGCATAGGGCCCACATGACTGGACGAGGATGAGTAGGTTTTTTCGGGGGCGAGGACAGGTGTGCTAGGTGCTCGGGGAGCCCAGCGAACCACGCCCATACGTTTTGGGTGTGCCCAGCGCTAGGGGAGTTTTGGAAGGGGGTAGCAAGGACGGTGTCGAGGGTGGTGGGATCCAGGCTGGGGACTCGCAATTTTTGGGGTTGCAGTGGAGCCGGGAGTGAGGAGGCGAAAGAGGCCGGGGTGTTCTGGCCTTTGCGTCCCTAGTAGCCCGGCGGATGATCTTGCTCCAATGGAAGGATGCGAGGTCCCCAAGCGTGGAGGCCTGGATCAATGATATAGCGGGGTTCATTAATTGGAGAAGGTGAAATTTGCCCAGAGGGGATCAATACAAGGGTTCTTTCGGCGGTGGCAGCCTTCCCTGGACTTCCTGGCGAACGGCAGGGAAATAGGCCGGCAGCAGCAGCAGGAACCCGGCGGGCGGGGGGGGGGGGGGGGGGGGGGGGGTTTGGATTGGTGGGAGGGAGAACTGTGTACATGGTTTGTGGGATGTGGTGGGTGTTATCTCTTTCCCCTTTGTTGTTTGATGTTCTTTTGGTTTTTTTTATTTTGTTTGTAGTTGCTCTTGAAGTTGGGTGGGTATTGTTCTTGGGGTGATTACCGTGGTGTTTTGTTAATAGAGTTGAGGTGTTATATTTTGTAAAAATTTCATAAAATTTTATTGTTTTTTAAATGTAGGCCCAGACCAGATAAGGATAGATTTTCTTCCCTAAAGGAGGTTGGTGAACCATGTGGGTCTTTACAACAATTGAGAATGGTTTCATTGTCATCATTAGACTTTTAATGCTATATTATTAATTGAATTGAAATCTCACCATCTGTTGTGGTGGCATTCGAACCCGGGTCCCTAGGGAATTACTCTGGATTGTTAGTTCAACAACAATATCGACAAACCACCACCTCCTGCTTCAGATCTAAATTCTGCAATTGTCCCAACAGTTATTAACTTCAACCTCTGTCATATCCTATGGCAATAGCCTTTCTGGGTTACCTACATTATGCAGTAACAGTACGGAGGAATCTGCACTCTTGTTTGTGCTGCTGTTTGGATCTTGGGCACCATTAAGGAGGGGAAGCACTATATTAACCAAATTCCCAGTTCAACTTTCCTGAATATTCTGGGCTATTTTGTGTTTTGGAAACAGAATTTTAAGAATCAAATGCAGAACTAAATCACCATACCTCTGCTGGGTACACCCGATTGTTGACAGTGTGCTCTGATCCACGGTCACATTTTGAACCCCAATGGAAATGAAATTGCTTCAATCGGTATTGGTTCTGCAATGGTCCAACTGCTAATAACTACAGGTGAAACAGAAGAAAATTTCAGTTAGGTTTATATTATAGGCTGGAGGAATGCCAGTGGTTGGTGGATGAGATTTCGGAAGTGGATGGGAAGTATGCGGAGGATTCCACGCCTGAGTTGTCAGCAGGAAGGAGCTGCAGACAAAGTTTGATGTTTTGTCCACGGGGAAAGCGGTATGCCAGATGAGGCAGGCAAACAGGACAGTGTGTGAGAATGGGGAAAAGGACAGTCGTTTGTTGGCGGGCCGTTCAGATGGCAGGCAGCCTCCCAGGAGGATGTTCAGGCTCAGGGGTCGGCGCTGGAGCAGGTGAATAGGGTATTTGAACACTTCTGTAAGAAATTATATAGATCACATTTTTAGAGGGATTGGAGTGTCCCAAGCGAGGGGAGGAGGGCAGGGCCGGGTTGAAGGAGCCACTAGGGATTGAGGAGGTGTGGACTGCGGTTGGCAAAATGCAGACGGGGAAGGCTCCAGGGCCCGAATGGGTTCACGGTGGAATTTTAGAAGATGTTTCGAGACAAGTTGGCACCATTGCTGGTGTAGATGTTCGAGGAAGTGGTACAGAGGGGATGCTTCCAGTGATGAAGGCACAGGAGTCTATTTCGCTTTTGTTAAAGATAGGTAAGACCCAGTGGAGTGTGGGTCACATCGGTCAATATCCCTGTTAAATGTGGACACAAAGATACTTGCCAAGGAGTGCCTCCCGCAAGTGGTTGGTGGGGACCAGGCTGGGTTTGTAAAGGGGAGGCGATTAGCATTGAATATGCGGTGCCTGTTGAATGTGGTTCTGTCCCCACAGAAGGGGAGGAATAGGAGGTTATAATGGCAGTGGACGTGTAAAAGATATTTGACAGGGTCGAGTGGAGCTATTTGTTTGCGGTGCAGGAGCCGTTTGGGATAGGGCCAACGTTTGTGGCATAGGTCCGAAGGCAAGCATTCGTACGAACGAGGTGAGTTTGGGTTATTTCTGGCTACAGAAGGCTATGAAGCTGCTGTGTCCCTATTCACCCTCTTGTTTGCATTGGCGATAGAGCCCATGGCCATTGCGCTGAGGGGCTCAGATAGGTGGAGGGGTATAGTGGGAAGGGGAGCTGGAGCATAGGGTTTCCTTGCACGCTGATGACCTTCTTTTGTACATATCAGACTTGGTTCCTGCGGTGGCGGACATTATGGGGCTGCAAAAGCGGTTTGGGGCTTTTTAGGGTTACAACTAAGTTTGGAGAAGAATGAGTTACTTTTCAGTTTCCCTGCGGGAAAGGCGACTAACTTGGCCCCGGGGGGGGGGGGGGGGGGGGGGGGGGGGGTTTGCCCATTTTGGGTGGTGGTCACCCATTTCAGGTATTTGGGGGTGCAGGTGGCTTGGGATTGAGACTAGCTCCGTAGACTAAACTTCATTAGCCTGGTGAGTTGGGTGAAGACAGACGTGCAGGGGTGGGATAGCCTCCCCCTGTTGCTGTGAAAATGTATATTTTGCTACAGTTTCTATTTTTATTCGCATCACCCAGTCTCCGTGCCAGTCATTTTTCGTGGCAATGGAGTGGTTGATCGTGTAATTTATTTGGACTAGGAAGGTCACCAGGATTTGTAAAACGGTGCTTCTGAGGGGGCAACAGTTGGGGGGGGGGGCTTGGCCTTACTGAATCTTATGTATTACTACTGTGCAGCGAATGCCACAAAATAGTGCGGAGTTGGTGTAGGGAGCCAGAAGCAGTAACGGTGAGGATAGGGACAGGCTTGTGTAGGGGTAGGGCTATGGGGGTTGGCTATGGCACCGCTTCCGTTCATGCCAGAGAAGTGCTCGAGTCGCCTGGTGGTGGTGGCGACGTTGAAGATATGGGTGCAATTTTCAACAACATTTTAAATTAGGGGCGGCATCGAAATTGATGCCGGTCGGACAGAATCGCTTGTTTGAAGCGGCTAGATTGGATGCAAGGTTTCGGGACTGGGAATAGAAGTGGGTGGTTACACTAAAGGATCGATTCCTGGGAGTACGATTTGCAAGTTTGGAGATGTTGAGGGAGAAGTTTGGGATCCCGCAGACTGAGGCTTTTAGGTATAGGCAGGTGTGGGATTTTGTCAGGAAGACTTCCCTGACGTTTCCGGTGATACCTGGAGAGGATGCTGTCGGTGATGGGGTTGGAGGGAGGAGTCACCTCGACTATTTATGGAAGGATTATGAGGAGGATGCAGTGTCTTTGGAGGGGGTGAAGACATCGTGGGAGGAGGAATTGGGAGGGTGCTTGGAGGGGTTATGCTGCGAGGTGTTGCGGCAGGTGAATGTGGCGACCTCTTTGTGAGGCTAGGCTGATATAGTTGACATGGTGCATTGGGTGCATCTGAAGAGGTCAAGATTGAATCGGTTGTTTGACGATGTTTTCAAGTGCTGTGGGAGGGAGACATCAAACCACATACATATGTTTTGGTCATGCCTGAAGTTGAGGTAGTTCTGTAACTCCTTCTAATAATAATGTTTATTGTCACAAGTAGGCTTACATTAATATAGCAATGAAGTTACTGTGAAAAGCCCCTAGTCGCCACATTCCGGCGCCTGTTCGAGTACAGAGGGAGAATTCAGAATGTCCAAATTACCTAACAGCACGTCTTACAGGACTTGTGGGAGGAAACCGGAGCACCCGGAGGAAACCCACGCAGACACAGGGAGAACGTGCAGACTCCGCACAGTGACCCAAGCCAGGTATTGAACCTGAACCCTGTTGCTGTGAAGCAACAGTGCTAACCACTGTGCTACTGCAATGCCATTCTTCAGCACCATGTCAGTGATCTTGCAAATGGATTTGGGTCCAGTCCCCGGGGGCCCTATTCGGGGTGCCGGACTTGCCGGAGCTGCAGTCAGGGGTGTGGGCAGACGTTTTAGCCTTTGCCTCGCTGGTGGCTACGAGGTGGGTCCTGTTGAGGTGGAGGTCAGCTTCTCCACCCTGTGCTCCAGTGTGGTTGGGGGATTTGATGGAGTTTCTGTTGGAGAAAATTAAGTTCAATTTGAGAGTGAATGTGGAAGGGTTTCATAAGAGATGGTGTCTGTATATTTCTCAGTTTAAGGAACTGGCCTCTTGTCAGTTGCTGGAGGAGGGGTGTTTAGTTTCTGGTTTATGGGTGTTGGTTGGTGGGAGGGGAGGCGTTTTTTGTATTGTTTGCCTTAGGTTATGTATAAACTGTTGAAAATTGAATTAAAATATTGTTTTAAAAAGGTTTCTATTGTAGGCTATATTGCTACAGTCAATTTTAAAGTAAACATGAACTAAAACCATATGCATATTGAATTAATATATCATATTCTTATATATAGCCTATGTTTATTGATGGATATTTCTCTGTGGAGTTGCTCAGGGGTAATCTGAGACTCAGTGCACAGATGCCCGAAAAGAAAGAGACAAAATCCATGGACATTGGTCTCTATGGGAGCAGCGTATCTCACTTTTCATATTGTTTCCGATTGCCACTCAAGAATCGGCATAGTAACAATCAGAACTTACGTACACACACATTCTTTATTTTCTCCACCATTGTTGCTCCACCAAACTTGAAATGAGAAACAAACAACTGAAAGGGGTGGCAGGTGGCACAGTGGTTAGCACTGCTGCCTACGGAGTTGAAGACCTGGGTTTGAATGCCGGCCATGGGTCACTGTCCATGTGAAGTTTGCACATTCTCCCCGTGTCTGTGTGGGTTTCACCCCTACAACCCAAAGATGTGCAGGTTAGGTGGATTGGCCACCCTGAACTGCCTCTTAATTGGACAAAAAAAAAATTGGGTCAATTAAATTTAAGAAGAAAAACAAACAAACAACTGAACGAGCTAACCAAAGAGAAAATGCTGGAAAATCTCAGCAGGTTTGGCAGCATCTGCAGGGAGAGAGCTAACGTTTAGAGTCCAGATGACCCTTTGGTTTCAGATTCCAGCATCCGCAGTAATTTGCATTTATCAACTGAATAAACAATTCACTTATAATATGAAGTACAATCTTGTAATGCAAGCTGATGTTACAAAATCACTCAAAAAGTAGAGATTTCACTTGATTTTGGAATGTTAAAGACAGGCTGGTGCATTCTTAAAGACTACCATCTCAAATCTGCCACAAAAATAAAACTGCGCCTTAATTGTCTTCCCAAAAATCTACCATATTATTTCAAGAATGCCTTCTCAAACCTGCTTTGTCACATTTAAATTGAAATAAAAAAATTTGGTTAGTCTTTCTCTTCTTCCACATGCCAGAATTAAATATCTTGTTATTACATCAATAACAAAAAGAGAAGCTGCAAAATGTCCCTGACTCTAAAACTAGAGTCTACTTCTATTTCTATTTTTATTCATATAGGGGCTAGTTGAATACATATAGCTAATAAGCAGAATATTAAAAGTGTCTTGACTGTGGGAACCCAGTCCTTTTCTCATAGAATGAATTAACCATTGTATTCAGTACTGAGAATGGATTGTTCTCTGTGTAATCAACTAATCAATTCTAGTTAGGTCTCTGCCAAGCTATGAAACATGGCAAAGTGTGAGAAAACATATCCAGTATTTTTCCTAAGACTGTGCACGCAGATACCAAGCTAGTTTTGATTGGCACCAGTCAATCTTAAGTAATGTCCAATGTTTGATTAACAAGTTATCCTCAAAGTAACAGACTTTCATTTGAACAAACCAGGAGGTCTCATCTGAGAATAAGAAGCCAATGATCGGAAATGAGGAGTCAAACCAGAAATCAGAATTCCCTTAAAAGTAGGACTTCATGGTTGAGGTCCTTTGTTCCTGAATTCTTGAATCAACTATCTACTTCTTTGTGTTTAGTGATTTATTTTGTGCTTATAATAGAAAATACAGCACAGAACAGGCCCTTCGGCCCACAATGTTGTGCCGAACCTTTGTCCTAGATTAATCATAGATTATCATAGTATCTACAATGCAGAAGGAGGCCACCCGGCCCACCGAGCCCGCACCGGCCCCTGAAAGAGCACTCCACCCAAGGCCAACACTTCCACCCCATCCCCACAACCCAGTAACCCCACCCAACACTAAGGGCAATTTAGGACACCAAGGGCACTCTATCATGGCCAATCCACCTAATCTGCACACCTTTGTGGGAGGAAACCGGAGCACCCGGAGGAAATCCACGCACACATGGGGAGGATGTGCAGATTACGCACAGACAGTGACCCAAGCCGGAATTGAACCTGGGACCCTGGAGCTGTGAATCGATTGTGCTATCCACAATGCTACCGTGCTGCCCTTAATAACAAATTAATCTACACTCCATCATTCTACCGTAATCCATGTACCTATCCAATAGCCGCTTGAAGGTCCCTAATGTTTCCAACTCAACTACTTCCATAGGCTGTGCATTCCATGCCCCCACTACTCTCTGGGTAAAGAACCTACCTCTGACATCCCCCTATATCTTCCACCATTCACCTTAAATTTATGACCCCTTGTAATGGTTTGTTCCACCCGGGGAAAAAGTATCTGACTGTCTAGTCTATCTATTCCCCTGATCATCTTATAAACCTCTATCAAGTCGCCCCTCATCCTTCTCCATTCTAATGAGAAAAGGCCTAGCACCCTCAACCTTTCCTCGTAAGACCTACTCTCCATTCCAGGCAACATCCTGGTAAATCTCCGTTGCACCTTTTCCAAAGCTTTCACATCCTTCCTAAAATGAGGCGACCAGAATTGTACACAGTACTCCAAATGTGGCCGTACCAAGGTTTTGTACAGCTGAATCATCACCTCACGGCTTTTAAATTCAATCCCTCTGCTAATGAACGCCAGCACACCATAGGCCTTCTTCACAGCTCTATCTACTCGAGTGGCAACTTTCAAATATCTATAAACATAGACCCCAAGGTCTCTCTGCTTCTCCACATTGTCAAGAACCCTACCGTTAACCCTGTATTCCGCATTCATATTTGTCCTTCCAAAATGGACAACCTCACACTTTTCAGGGTTAAATTCCATCTGTCACTTCTCAGCCCAGCTCTGCATCCTATCTATGTCACTTTGCAGCCGACAACAGCCCTCCTCACTATCCACAACTCCACCAATCTTCGTATCGTCTGCAAATTTACTGACCTCCCTTCAACTCCCTCATCCAAGTCATTAATAAAAATCAGAAACAGCAGAGGATCCAGAACTGATCCCTGCGGTACGCCACTGGTAACTGGGCTCCAGGCTGAATATTTGCCATCCACCACCACTCTCTGACTTCTATTGGTTAGCCAGTTCGTTATCCAACTGGCCAAATTTCCCAATATCCCATGCCTCCTTACTTTCTGCATAAGCCTACCATGGGGAACCTTATCAAATGCCTTACTAAAATCCAATACTTTCATCCACATGCTTGGTCACATCCTCAAAGAATTCAATAAGACTTGTAAGGCAAGACCTACCCCTCACAAATCCGTGCTGACTATCCCTAATCAAGCAAAGTCTTTCCAGATGTTCAGAAATCCTATCCCTCAGTACCCTTTCCATTACTTTGCCTACCACCGAAGTAAGACTAACTGGCCTGTAATTCCCAGGGTTATCCCTATTCCCTTTTTTGAACAGGGGCCAACATTCGCCACTCTCCAATCCCCTGGTACCACCCCTGTTGACAGTGAGGACGAAAAGATCATTGCCAACGGCTCTGCAATTTCATCTCTTGCTTCCCATAGAATCCTTGGATATATCCCGTCAGGCCCGGGGAACTTGTCTATCCTCAAGTTTTTCAAAACACCCAACACATCTTCCTTCCTAACAAGTATATCCTCGAGCTTACCAGTCTGTTTCACGCTGTCCTCTCCAACAATATGGCCCCTCTCATTTGTAAATACTGAAGAAAAGTACTCATTCAAGACCTCTCCTATCTCTTCAGACTCAATACACAATCTCCCGCTACTGTCCTTGATCGGACCTGCCCTCGCTCTAGTCATTCTCATATTTCTCACATATTGAGGAAGTGAACAAACAAATATGATGGACAGTAGGACCCTGAGGGTAATGTGCTCACAGACAGAGAACAAAGGGATGAGCACAGCATGGCTAGGAAGGGAGAGGGGAGCTTTGCCTCGTGGGGAGAATAGTGAAAAGGATGCAGGGTAAAAAGGGGCCCAGGATAAGTGAGCCAATTAGGATATATGACCAGGTCAGGAGGTGTGTAAAATGAACAATGGGAAGTTTGTATGCGAATCTTGATGTAATTTGAAGTATATCTCCAGTGTTCCTTTGTTTTGAGGTTCTCTTTATCCAGGGCTCTGCAGAAGACAGTGTGTGTGTCCTGAGGTCCTATGGATTGAGTCAGCCTTGCAAGTTAGTTATTATTAAATGATATGATACCTGCAAATCCATCTCAGATTTTATTGAATCTGGACTGACAGCAAAATAATCAGGGATTAACAATATGTGTAGAAGGCCGTGGGGTTTTCCTTGATCCTACCCGCCAAAGATTTTTCATGCCCTCTCTTAGCTCTCCTAATCCCTTTCTTCAGTTCCCTCCTGGCTAACTTATACCTCTCCAGCACCCAGTCTGAACCTTGTTTCCTCAGTCTTACATAAGTCTCCTTCTTCCTCTTAACAAGACACTCAACCTCTCTTGTCAACCATGGTTCCCTCACTCGACCATCTCTTCCCTGCCTGACAGGGACATACATATCAAAGACACGCAGTACCTGTTCCTTGAACAAGTTCCACATTTCAATTGTGTCCTTCCCTGACAGCCTATGTTCCCTACTTATGCACTTCAATTCTTGTCTGACAGCATCGTATTTACCCTTCCCCCAATTGTAAACCTTGCCCTGTTGCACGCACCTATCCCTCTCCATTACTAAAGTGAAAGTCACAGAATTGTGATCACTATCTCCAAAATGCTCCCCCACTAACAAATCTATCACTTGCCCTGGTTCATTACAAGTACCAAATCCAATATGGCCTCCCCTCTGGTCGGACAATCTACACACTGTGTTAGAAATGCTTCCTGGACACATTGCACAAACACTACCCCATCCAAACTATTTGATCTAAAGAGTTTCCACTCAATGTTTGGGAAGTTGAAGTCACCCGTGACTACTACCCTGTGACTTCTGCACCTTTCGAAAATCTGTTTCCCAATCTGTTCCTCCAAATCCCTGCTGCTATTGGGGGGCCTATAGAAAACTCCCAACAAGGTGACTGCTCCTTTCCTATTTCTGACTTCAACCCATACTACCTCAGTCGGCAGATCCTCCTCGAACTGCCTTTCTGCAGCTGTTACACTATCTCTAATTAACAATGCCACCCCCTCCCCCCCCCCCCCCCCCCCCCCCACCTCTTTTACCACCCTCCCTAATCTTATTGAAACATCTATAACCAGGGACCTCCAACAACCATTACTGCCCCTCTTCTATCCAAGTTTCCGTGATGGCCACCACATCGTAGTCCCAAGTACCGATCCATGCCTTAAGTTCAACCATCTTATTCCTGATGCTTCTCGTGTTGAAGTATACACACTTCAACCCATCTCCGTGCCTGCAAGTACTCTCCATTGTCAGTATTCCCTTCACCACTGCCTCACTACACGCTTTGGCATCCTGAATATCGGCTACCTTAGTTGCTGGACGACAAATCCGGTTCCCATTCCCCTGCCAAATTAGTTTAAACCCTCCCGAAGAGTACTAGAAAACCTCCCTCCCAGGATATTGGTGCCCCTCTGGTTCAGATGCAACCCGTCCTGCTTGTACAGGTCCCACCTTCCCCAGAATGCGCTCCAATTATCCAAATACCTGAAGCCCTCCCTCCTACACCATTCTTGCAGCCACGTGTTCAACTGCACTCTCTCCCTATTCCTCGCCTCGCTATCACGTGGCACCGGCAACAAACCAGAAATGACAACTCTGTCTGTCCTGGCTTTTAACTTCCAGCCTAACTCCCTAAACTCGTTTATTACCTCCACACCCCTTTTCTTGCCTACGTCGTTAGTACCAATGTGCACCACGACTTCTGGCTGCTCACCCTACCCCTTCAGGATCCTGAAGACACAATCCAAGACATCCCTGGCACCCGGGAGGCAACATACCATCCGGGAGTCTCATCGCGACCACAGAATCTCCTATCTATGCCCCTAACCATTGAATCTCCTGTTACTATTGCTTTTCTATACTCCCCCCTTCCCTTCTTAGCCCCAGAGCCAGACTCAGTGCCAGAGGCCTGGCCGCTAGGGCTTTCCCTGGTAGGTCACCCCCCCCCCCCCAAAACAGCGTCCAAAACTGTATACTTGTTTTGAAGGGGAACAGCCACGAGGGATCCCTGCACTGTCTGCCTGTTCGTTTTCTTCCTCTGACTGTAACCTAGCTACTCTTGTCCTGTACCTTGGGTGTGGTTACCTCCCTGTCACTCTTCTTGATAACCCCCTCTGCCTCCCGGATGATCCGAAGTTCATCCAGCTCCAGTTCCCTAACACGGTCTCTGAGGAGCTGGAGTTGGGTGCACCTCCCACAGGAATAGTCAGCGGGGACACCGGTGGTATCCCTCACCACCCACATCCTACAGGAGGAGCATGCAACTGCCTTAGCCTCCATCCCCTCTTACCTTACAGAATATAGCTGCCCTGTGGACCAACTGGACCTCCGCCCTCCGACTCTGCTCCCAGTCAGCTGCACTCTCTGTAAACTCCTGGCTCCCTTCTCGCTCTTTGCGGAAATTAAATGAAAGAAGCACCTTGCTCCCTCCTCACCTAACTCCCTCAGGCACCAAACTCTCACTATAACACTCAAATGCACCAAATTCAGCACTCCCTCAGTCCAACTCTCACTATAGCACTCTAATGCACCAAATTCAGCACTCCCCCAGTCATCATACTCTCACTATAGCACTCAAATGCACCAAATTCAGCACTACCTCAGTCACCAAACTCTCACTATAGCACTCAAATGCACCAAATTCAGCACTCCCTCAGTCACCAAACTCTCACTATAGCACTCAAATGCACCAAATACAGCACTCCCTCAGTCACCAAACTCTCACTATAGCACTCAAATGCACCAAATTCAGCACTCCCTCAGTCACTAAACTCTCACTATAGCACTCAAATGCACCAAATTCAGCACTCCCCCAGTCATCATACTCTCACTATAGCACTCAAATGCACCAAATTCAGCACTCCCCCAGTCATCATACTCTCACTATAGCACTCAAATGCACCAAATTCAGCACTCCCTCAGTCACCACACTCTCACTATAGCACTCAAATGCACCAAAGGCAGCACTCCCTCAGTCAAACTCTCACTATAGCACTCAAATGCACCAAATTCAGCACTCCCCCAGTCATCATACTCTCACTATAGCACTCAAATGCACCAAATTCAGCACTCCCCCAGTCATCATACTCTCACTATAGCACTCAAATGCACCAAATTCAGCACTCCCTCAGTCAAACTCTCACTATAGCACTCAAATGCACCAAATTCAGCACTCCCCCAGTCATCATACTCTCACTATAGCACTCAAATGCACCAAATTCAGCACTCCCTCAGTCACCAAACTCTCACTATAGCACTCAAATGCACCAAATACAGCACTCCCTCAGTCACCAAACTCTCACTATAGCACTCAAATGCACCAAATACAGCACTCCCTCAGTCACCAAACTTTCACTATAGCACACAAATGCACCAAATTCAGCACTCCCTCAGTCAAACTCTCACTACAGCACTCAAATGCACCAAATTCAGCACTCTCCCAGTCATCATACTCTCACTATAGCACTCAAATGCACCAAATTCAGCACTCCCCCAGTCATCATACTCTCACTATAGCACTCAAATGCACCAAATTCAGCACTCCCTCAGTCAAACTCTCACTATAGCACTCAAATGCACCAAATTCAGCACTCCCCCAGTCATCATACTCTCACTATAGCACTCAAATGCACCAAATTCAGCACTCCCTCAGTCACCAAACTCTCACTATAGCACTCAAATGCACCAAATACAGCACTCCCTCAGTCACCAAACTCTCACTATAGCACTCAAATGCACCAAATACAGCACTCCCTCAGTCACCAAACTTTCACTATAGCACTCAAATGCACCAAATTCAGCACTCCCTCAGTCAAACTCTCACTATAGCACTCAAATGCACCAAATTCAGCACTCCCCCAGTCATCATACTCTCACTATAGCATTCAAATGCACCAAATTCAGCACTCCCGCAGTCAAACTCTAACTATAGCACTCAAATGCACCAAATTCAGCACTCCCTCAGTCACCACACTCTCACTATAGCACTCAAATGCACCAAATGCAGCACTCCCTCAGTCAAACTCTCACTATAGCACTCAAATGCACCAAATACAGCACTCCCTCAGTCATCATACTCTCACTATAGCACTCAAATGCACCAAATTCAGCACTCCCCCAGTCATCATACTCTCACTATAGCACTCAAATGCACCAAATTCAGCACTCCCTCAGTCAAACTCTCACTATAGCACTCAAATGCACCAAATTCAGCACTCCCCCAGTCATCATACTCGCACTATAGCACTCAAATGCACCAAATTCAGCACTCCCTCAGTCACCAAACTCTCACTATAGCACTCAAATGCACCAAATACAGCACTCCCTCAGTCACCAAACTCTCACTATAGCACTCAAATGCACCAAATACAGCACTCCCTCAGTCACCAAACTTTCACTATAGCACTCAAATGCACCAAATTCAGCACTCCCTCAGTCAAACTCTCACTATAGCACTCAAATGCACCAAATTCAGCACTCCCCCAGTCATCATACTCTCACTATAGCACTCAAATGCACCAAATTCAGCACTCCCCCAGTCATCATACTCTCACTATAGCACTCAAATGCACCAAATTCAGCACTCCCTCAGTCAAACTCTCACTATAGCACTCAAATGCACCAAATTCAGCACTCCCCCAGTCATCATACTCTCACTATAGCACTCAAATGCACCAAATTCAGCACTCCCTCAGTCACCAAACTCTCACTATAGCACTCAAATGCACCAAATACAGCACTCCCTCAGTCACCAAACTCTCACTATAGCACTCAAATGCACCAAATACAGCACTCCCTCAGTCACCAAACTTTCACTATAGCACTCAAATGCACCAAATTCAGCACTCCCTCAGTCAAACTCTCACTATAGCACTCAAATGCACCAAATTCAGCACTCCCCCAGTCATCATACTCTCACTATAGCATTCAAATGCACCAAATTCAGCACTCCCTCAGTCAAACTCACTATAGCACTCAAATGCACCAAATTCATCACTCCCCCAGTCATCATACTCTCACTATAGCACTCAAATGCACCAAATTCAGCACTCCCTCAGTCACCAAACTCTCACTATAGCACTCAAATGCACCAAATACAGCACTCCCTCAGTCACCAAACTCTCACTATAGCACTCAAATGCACCAAATTCAGCACTCCCCCAGTTATCATACTCTCACTATAGCACTCAAATGCACCAAATTCAGCACTCCCTCAGTCACCAAACTCTCACTATAGCACTCAAATGCACCAAATACAGCACTCCCTCAGTCACCAAACTCTCACTATAGCACTCAAATGCACCAAATTCAGCACTCCCCCAGTCATCATACTCTCACTATAGCACTCAAATGCACCAAATGCAGCACTCAGTGCAGTCAAAGTCTGCACTGTTGCTGGATCACTTTTATACAGTGACTCTAGCTTCTGAAAACTGGCCTACTCCAATTAGCTAATTAGCAAGCTCCAGCTGCAAGTACCTACAAGTAGAACCTTTGTTTAAAGCTGATTGAAAATTCAGCTTCTTCTAAACCAAACAGCAACTTTTAAGTTAATTAACTAAATAAAAGAAAGACCAGGCTTTAGATACAAATGAACCGTTATACTCCTTCAGTCAACAAACTCCCACTATAGCACCCAAATGCACCAAATTCAGCACTCAGTGCTTATGCTTTTGCCATTTGCTTGATTTTGTTCGGTATTGTTATTTTGTTTGTAAGTTTTATTCAGTTCTTATTCAAGTGTAGTGAGTAATTAACAGTCATATTTTTGACACCTCCACCAATCGGACCACCAAATGTAGCAAGCTGCCCACTTGGTGGAAGATTGGGGTTGGGAGTTGTGAAAGTGGGCCTTCCCTGTAAACATGATTCATTGACCACCACCATCCACTTTAAAGAACCAGGGCAAAATCTTCTGTTTTGGAGTCAAAATCGGGTGGTGGGGAGGAAGGCTGATGTGATTCCTGCTGACTGCACAGCATGGCTAAACATAAGCCAGCGTTCAGCACATTCATTATGTATTCACAAATCTTGTGGTGGGATGGGCAGCAAATTACTCACTTCACCATTACCTCAAGGGGTCAAATATCCTGACGCCATATTTAAACGGCATCCGGATAGCCATTCACTCAATGCTGGCCAGAGGATCTGCATTACTCTACAGTCCTTGTGACTGCAACACATACTATAGAAGTTGGCAGATGTAAGTAACCACATCACTGGACATATGAAGATGCATCCAGCATTGCCCTTCGCTCATTTCTAGATAACACCACCACCTGCGATACATCTACAGTCAAGCCAATGTGCGCCATTGCAGTGCACTGAGCCACCAGCATCGTGGCCTTCTTGAGACCTTGCAACCTGTTGTTTCTATGCCCTTATTCCTCCTGGTCCTCTTTCAAACTGCAATGAGCCCTCCTTCTCCTCATCTGGATGACAGCCATTATTAAGGCAGGCTTGTCTGCAGCCTGCATCTTTTATGCCTCAGTAGATCTGTGAACCAATTGAAATGATAAATTTAGTGAGTACATCCTTCACAGGTTTCACTCCATCTCAAAGCCAGCAAGCCAGTGCTAGACCCTTCACGTGGGCTCCGTCTCGACCATAAGGAATGGAAACGGGAAGAGGGAGTTCAGCCCCTCGAGCCTGTTCTGCCATTCAATAGGATCATTGCAGATTGACATTTCTCAGGTGCACTTTCCTGCCCTTCCACCGTAACCTTTGATTCCTTTACTGATCAAGAATCTATCTATATTAGCCTTAAATATACAAAAGGACTCTGCCTCCATAGCTCTCTGTGGTATGGAGTTCTAAAGACTCACAACCCACTGAGAAGAAATTTCATCTCACCTCAAGTCTTAAATTGTGTTTTGGGCCAGGGTTGAGAAAACTCCAAAGTATATCATGTCGTTCACCTGACCTACAACTGTTTATTTACGATAAGCACAAGGGCTTGCCTTTCAGGTATTAATCAACAGAGGCCTTAAGCACTTTAAATCAAAAACAAAGTTTATTCTACAAATTTAGTTAACATTTTTGTAACCACACAGAATAAGCATTTTCATCAACTACCGACATAAATACCCCACACAGCTACAGTACCCACAATAAATTTCCTTCTCAAGCTGTTCCAATTTAATAACAAGATCCCATAAACCAGAAAACTCTTTTCAAAGGTGTAGCCCAGCACACAAGAGCGGTATCACACTCTTGTTTCCTTTTCAAAGAGCAGGTTTGAATTCCTTCCAGAAAGCAAATATTTATTTTCAAGTTATCAAGTAATCTGGAAACAGTTTTTAAACTGAAGGTAGAGAGAGACACTCCAAGATACTTGCCTATCTGAATACAGCAGCCAAATGTGAAAACAAAAGCAAAAAAACTCAGAGCCACCAAAACAATCCCAAACCAAAACAAAAGTAAAACTCACAGCCCAGCTCCACCCACACAATGACAACATTGAAGCCATGTGATAAAACAAAACATTTCTTATATGGAAATTCCCATGACAATTGACACCCCTTCATTCTGAGGCTGTGGCCCTGGTTCTAGACCAGGGGTGGGCAAACTACGGCCCGCGGGCCGCATGCGGCCCGCCAAAGGTATTTCTGCGGCCCACCAAGTCATTAAAAAAAAATTTAAAAAATAAAAAAATAAAAAATTTTTTTTTTTTTTTTTTTAAATAAATTTTTTTTTTTAAGGTTAATGGGGGGGGGGGGGGGCTGTTGGGTTACTTACTGGTATTGGGTGGATACGTTGACTTGAGTAGGGTGATCATTGCTCGGCACAACGTCGAGGGCCGAAGGGCCTGTTTTGTGCTGTACTGTTCTATGTTCTATATGAGGCGCCCAGAATCATAACCGGGTGAAGTAATTATTTTACTTAATATACTATGCGGCCCTTTGTGAATTTCTGAATGTGGCCCTTGCACGGAAAAGTTTGCCCACCCCTGTTCTAGACTTTCTCGTGAGGGTAAACATCCTCTCAGCATTTACCCTGTCAGCATTTGACAGGGTGATCCTATGTTTTTAAATTAGATCACCTCTCAGTCTTCTAAATTCCAATAAGTAGAGACCTGACCTGTTTAACCTTTGCTCATAAGAGAATGCCTCCATTCCAGGGATCATCCTCTTGCACCTTCTCTGAACCAACTCCAATGAAATAATATTTTTACTTAAATAAGGGGACCTAAACTACCCATAGTGCTCCAGATGTAGTCTCACCAGTTCCTTGTACAATTACAGCAAGATTTCTTCCTACTCTTAGACCATAAGACATAGAAGCAGAATTAGGCCACTCGGCCCATCGAGTCTGCTCTGCCATTCAATCATGGCTGATATTTTTCGTCCCCATTCCCCTGCCGTCTCTCCATAACCTCTTATCAATCAAGAACTTATCTATCTATGTCTTAAAGACACTCAGTGATTTGGCCTCCACAGCCTTCTCCAGCAAAGAGTGCAACAGATTCACCACCTGCTGGGTGAAGAAATTACTCCTCATCTCTCTTTTACAGGATCGTTCCTATAATCTAAGATTGTGTACTCTGCTTCTAGTTTTTCCTACAAGTGGAAACATCCTCTCCACATCCATTCTATCCAGGCCTCGAAGTATCCTGTAAGTTTTAATAAGAACCCCCCCTTATCCTTCTAAACTCCATCGAGTACAGACCCAGAGTCCTCAACCGTTCCTCATACGACAAGCTATTCATTCCAGGGATCATTCTTGTGAACCTCCTCTGGACCCTTTCCAAAGCCAGAACATCTTTCCTTAGATACGGGGCCAAAAACTGCTTACAATACTCCAAATGAGGTCTGCCTCAGAAGTACATCCCTGGTCGTGTATTCTAGCCCTCTCAACATGAATGCTAACATTGCATTTGTCTTCCAAACTGCCGACTGAACCTGCACGTTAACCTGAAGAGAAGCATGAACAAGGACTCCCAAGTCCCTTAGTGCTTCTGATTTCCTCAGCATTTCCCCATTTAGAAAATAGTCTATGCTCCTTCCAAAGTACATGACCTCACATTTTTCCACATTGTATTCCATCTGCCACTTCATTGCCACTCTCTTAGCCTGTCCAAATCCTTCTGCAGCCCCTTGCTTCCTCAATATTACCTGGCCCTCTACAGATCTTTGTATCATCTGCAAACTTACCAACAGCGCCTTCAGTTCCTTTCTTCCAAATCATTAATGTATATTGTGAAAAGTTGTGGTCTCAGCAAAGACCCCTAAGGCACACCACTAGTCACCAGCTGCCATCCTGAAAAAGACCTCTTTATCCCCACTCTCTGCCTTTTGTCAGTCAGTCAATCCTCTATCCATGCCAGGATCTTACCCTTAACACCATGGGCTCTTAACTTATTTAACAATCTCCTATGTGGCACCTTGTCAAAGGCCTTTTGGAAATCTAAATAAATCACGTCCACTGGTTCTCCTTTGGCTAACTTCCTTGTTATCTCCTCAAAGAACGCTAACAGATTTGTCAGACATGACCTCCCTTTGACAAAGCCGTGCTGACTCAGTCCTATTTTATCATACACTTCCAAGTACTCCGCGATCTCATCTTTAATAATGAATTCTAAAATCTTACCAATGATTGAAGTCAGGCTAACCGGCCTATAATTGCCCGTCTTCTGCTTCCTTTCCTTCTTAAATAGTGGTGTTACATTAGCCATTTTCCAGTCCTCTGGGACCCTTTCAACCTCCAGTGATTCCTTGAAAGATCACCACCAATGCCTCCACAATTTCCTCAGCTATCTCATTTAGAACTCATGGGTGTAGTCCATCGGGTCCAGGTGACTTATCCACCTTCAGACCTTTCAGTTTTCCCAGAACCTTCTCCTTAGTGATGGCCACTAGACTCACCTCTGCCCCCTGATTCTCTTGGAGCTCTGGCATCCCACTGGTGTTTTCTACTGTGAAGACTGATGCAAAGTAACTATTCAGTTTGTCTGCTATTTCTTTTTTCCTATAATTACTTCTCCAGACATGTATTTCTGTGGTCCAATGTCTGTTTTGCCTCTCTCTTACCTTTTGTATATTGAAAAATACTCTTCATATCTTATTTCATATTATTAGCTAGCTTGCACTTGTATTTCATCTTATCTCCCCTTATTGCTTTTTTAGTTGTCCTCTGCTCACTTTTAAAGGCTTCCCAATCCTCTGGCTTCTCACTAATCCTCGCCACTTTCTATGCTTTTGCTTTCATGCGGTCCTCGACTTCCCTTGTCAACCATGGATGCCTTGACCTCCCCTCAGCCTGTTTCCTCCTCCTTGGGATGAATTTCTGCTGTGCCTCCCAAATAACCTCCCAAAACACCTGCCATTGCTGTTCTATTGTCTTCCCTGCTAAGCTCCTTTTCCAATCAACTCTGGCCAGCTCCTTCCTCATGCCTTTGTAGTTACCCTTATTTAACTGTAATACCATTACATCTGATTCCAGCTTTTCCCTCTCAAACTGCAGGCTAAATTTTATCATATTGTGGTCGCTGACCCCTCAGGGTTCCGTTACCTGAAGATTCCTATTCAAGTCTGCCTCATTAGACATCACCAAATCCAGAATTGCCCATTCCCTAGTGAGCTCCACCACAAGCTGCTCCAAAAAAAACATCTCTTAAACAATCCACAAATTCCTTTTCTTAGGATCCACTACCAATCTGATTTTCCCAGTCCATCTACATATTCAAGACCCCATGATTGTTGTGATATTGCCTTTTTTACATGCTTTCTCTATCTCCTTATTTATTTTCTGCCCCACATCCTGACTCCTGCTAGGGGCCTTTACATAACTTCCAGCAGGGTCTTTTTACCTTTTTGATTCATCAACCCTACCCACAGAGATTCTATGCCTTCTGATCCTATATCGCTCCTTGCTATCGATTTAACTTCATTCCTTACTAACAATGCAACCCCGCCCCCTTTGCCCATTTGCCTGTCCTTTCGATATGACATAAATCCTTGTATATTTAGATCCTGGCCCGGATCCTCTAGTAGCCACGTCCCTGTGATGCCCACAACATCATACCGGCCAATTTCAATGTGCTCATTTACTTTGTTCCGTATATTGCACGCATTAAGGTACAATACCCTAGTCCTGCATTGACCATCTCCCTTTTAACACTTGTCAGCTTTTTTTGCTCTGCCTGAGGGTGATGTTCTCTTATTTTGGTTCTCTATTTCAACATCAGTTATGACACCTTCTAAGCTAACACTCTGGTTCCCACCCCCCTGCCATACTAGTTTAAATCTCCCCAGTGACTCGAGCAATTTTTCCAGCCAGGATATTGGTGCCCTCCAGTTTAGATGCAACCCGTCCTTCTTGTACAGGTCTCACCTGCCCCGGAAGAAAAGCCAATGGTCCAGAAATTGGAAGCCCTCTCGCCTACATCACTGGTTTAGCCACGTGTTTCGCTGCACTATCCTCCTATTTCTAGCCTCACTGGCATCTAGCACAGGGAGTAATTCTGAGATTACAACCTGAGAGGTCCTGATTATTAGCTTACTGCCTAACTCCCTGAACTCCTTCTGTAGGACCTTGTCGCTCATCCTGCCTATGCTGTTTGTACCTGTGTGTACTACAACCTCTAACTGTTTACCCTCCCCCTTCAGGATCTCCTGTGTTCATTCATACATTCTTATACATCAACTCCTTGAAATAGGGCCAACATTCAATTAGTGTTCATGATTACCTGCTTCAGCTGTTCTCTAGCGTTCTATGTTTCATAGAATTATAGAATTTACAGTGCAGAAGGAGGCCATTCGGCCTATCGAGTCCGCACCGGCCCCTGGAAAAAGCACCCTACTTAACCCCACACCCCACTCTATCCCCGTAACCCAGTAACGCCAGCCATCCCCTTTGGACATTTAAGGGCAATTTATCATGGCCAATCCACCGAACCTGCACATCTTTGAACTGTGGGAGGAAACCAGAACACCAAGGAGAAACCCATGCAGGCATGGGGAGAATGTGCAGATTCCACACCAGACAGTGACCCAAGCCAGGAATCAAACCCAGCTCCCTGACGCTGCGAAGCAACAGTGCTAGTGACCCCCAAGTCCCTTTGTGTTGCAGCTCCATTTAAATAATAGTGTTCTTTTGTTCTACCTTCTAAAATGAAAAATGTCACATTTTCCCACATTATACTCCATTTGCCGAATTTTTGCCCACTTAACCAACCTATCGATATCTCTTTGCAAACTGCTGGTATCCCTCACAACTTGCCTTTCCACCTATTTTTGTGTCATCTGCAAATTTGCATACAGTACATTTGTCTCCTTCCTCTAAGTCACTAATATGAATTGTAAATGGTTGCGGTCCCACCACTGATGCCTGTGGAACCCCACTGGTTACAGGTCACCAACCTGAAAATAAGCCCCATATCCCCAGTTGTTGTTTCCTGCCTATTGAACAATTTTCTATCCATGCCAATATACTACATCCAGCACCTTAGGCTCTTATCTTATGAATTAACCTTTTGTGAGGTACCTTGTCAAACATCTGGAAGTCCAAAAACAACACATCAACTGGTTCCCCTCTATGCACTCTGGTTGAGACTTCCTCAAAAAACGCAAATGAATTAGTGAGACCTGGGGTGGGATTCTCCCCTACCCGACGGGGCGGGGGGTCCCGGCGTAGTGGAGTGGCACCTACCACTCCGGCATCGGCCCTCCCCAAAGGTGCGGAGAATGGGGCCAAGCCCTCACATTGAGGGGCTAGGCCCGTACCAGAGCGGTTGACACCACACCGACTGGCGCCCCAACCGGCCCCAGCGGCCTTTGACATCTGCCGCCCGGCGCCGGGGCTGGCCGAAAGGCCTTCGCCGGTTCGCACATGCGCCGGGGGATTCTCTTCCGCCTCCGCCATGGTGGAGGCGGCAGAAGAAAAAGAGTGCCCCCACAGCACTGGCCCGTCCGCCGATCGGTGGGCCCCAATCGCGGGCCTGGCCACCGTGGGGGCACCCCCCGGGATCCGATCGCCCCGCGCCCCCCCCCCAAGACCCCGGGGGCCCGCTCGCGCCGCCGATCCCGCCGCCACCAGAGGTGGTTCAAACCACGGTGGCAGGAGAGGCCTCCCAGCGGCGGGACTTCGGCCCATCGTGGGCCGGAGAATCGCCGCAGGGGGCTCGCCGATCGGCGGGTGGTGTTTCCCGCCCCCGCCAATTCCCGGGTGGCGGAGAATTTCTGCCACATCGGGGGCGGGATTTTCGGCGGCCCCGGGCGATTCTCCGACCCTGCGGGGGGGTCGGAGAATTTCGCCCCAGATTTCCCATTCATGAGGCCATGTTGACTCTGCTTGATTAGATTATGATTTTCCAAACATGCTGCTATTACTTCCTTAATAATTGATGCCAACATTTTTCCAACAATAGATGTTAGGCTAATCGGCCTACAATTACCCAGTTTTTGCCTCCCTCCCATTTGAATAGGGGTGTCATATTGGCACCCAATCCTTTGGTACCTGTCCAGAATCCAAGGATTTTGGAAAAGTACAAGTAATGCATAAGCTACCTCTGTAGCTACTTATTTGGCTGGTTTAGCTCAGTGGGCTAGACAGCTGATTTGTAATGCAGAACAAGGCCAGCAGTACAGGTTCAATTCCTGTACCAGCTGAGAATTTTGAATTCTCCCTCTGTGTACCCGAACAGGCGCCAGAATGTGACGACTAGGGGCTTTTCAGAGTAACTTCAAAGTAGTTTTAATGTAAGTCTACTTGTGACAATAAAAAGATTATTATTATTATTTTAGGATCCTAGGATGCATGCCATCAAGGCAAGGAAACAAATCTGACTTTATCCCCAATAGTTTGCCTAATATTACTTCTCTACTGATGGTATTTATTTCCTCCCTGCTCGCTTTTGCTCCTTGAATATTTAATATTTTTGGAAGTTTCTTCTACTGTGAAGACTGCCGCAAAATATTTATGTAACTTTACTGCCATTTTTTTGGTTCCCTATTATTTTTTCTCCAGTCTCATTCTCAAAGGGGCTTATGTTCACTTTGGTCTCTCTCTTTCTTTTCATATATTTAAAGGTCTTGCTGTCCATTTTTACATTACTTGCTAGTGTACCCTCATATTTTGTCTTCTCCTTCTTTAATTTTTTGGTTATCTTGTGTTGGTTTTTAACTTGCCCAATCCTCTGGCTTACCGCTAAGCCAGAGGCACATTGTATGTCTTTTTCTTTCAGTTTAATACTATCCTTGACTAAACATGGTTGATTTATCCTCTTCCTCAATGCGATCTACCTATGTTGTGAGTCATAAACAATTCCATAAATGCCTGCCATTGCTGATCAATCATCTTTTCTGCAAACTCCTTTCCCAGTCCACTCCAGGCAACTTTGCCCACATTCCTTTGTAATTACCCGTATTTAAGTTAAGCACAGTTGTTTCTGACCTAAGTTTCTCACACTCAAACTTAATGTTAAATTCTACCATGTTATGGTCATTGTTTCCTTGGGGATCTTTTACTTTTGAGATTGTTTATTAAACCTGCCACATTACACACTTCCAGATCCAAAATAGCCTAATCCCTAGTTGGCTCCACCACATCCTCTTCTCGGAAACTGTCCAAAATACACTCTTATGATTCTTTCCTCATGGCCACCTCTGCAAATTTGATTTTCCCAATCCACAAGAAGTTTAAATTTACCCATGTTTAAAGTACTGCCTTTTTTCATGTCCTTATTATCTTCTGATTTATTCTCCGTCCTACAGTATAGCTGCTGTATAGCTCATAGACTACTCCCACAGGTATCTTCTTCCCTTCTTATTTCTTACCTCCATCCTTGTGGATTCTATATCTTATATCCAAGATAATTTCTTTCTAGTGAACCTATTCCATCTCGTACTAACAAAGCTACCCCATACCCTGTCCTTACGAAAAATCATGTACCCCTAAATATTTAATTCACAGCTTTGATCTCCTTGTAACCATGCCTCTGTAATGGCCACTAATCTTAATTTGTGCTATTAATTCACTTATTATGTGCCGAATACTACGTGCATTTAAGAAACATTAATTTTGCCTTTTTATAATTTTTTTTTCATCTTTGACCCTATTTGTTGCAATTTTATTGTTTGTTTGTACACTTTGTCCCTTTCTGTCACACTCTGGGTGTCATTACCTGAACAGTTGTCTTGCAACGTTGCCATATCCTTTTGTCTTGTTAGCCTATGTATCCCCTCTGTAGAACCCCCTCTATTTAGCTTCTTTTTAATTTAGAGTACCCAATTCTTTTTTTTTTCCCAATTCAGGGGTAATTTAGCATGGTCAATCTACCTACCCTGCACATCTTTGGGTTTGTGGGGTTGAGACCCACGCAGAAACGGAGAGAATGTGCATACTCCACATGGACAGTAACCCGGAGCCGGGATCGAACCCGGGTCGTTGGCGCTGTGAGGCAGCAGTGCTAACCATTGCACCACCGTGTCGTCCCTCTGTTTTGTTTTAAAGCTCTTAAAGACAAAAAATTTAAATAATGTAAATGATCAAATATGGGCAGCACGGTTGTACAATGGTTAGCACTGCTGCTTCTCAGCACCAGGGACCCAGGTTTAATTTCAGCCTTGGGTGACTGTCTGTGTGGAGTTTGCACTCCTCCTGGGTCTGCGTGGATTCCTCTGGGTGCTCTGGTTTCCTCCCACAGGCCAAAGATGTGTAGGTTAGGTGGATGGGCCGTGCTAAATTGCCTCTTACTGTCCAAAGGTGTGACGGATGGGTGGAGTACTCTTTCAGAGGGCCAGTGCAGACTCAATGGGCTGAATGACCTCCGTCTGCACTGTAGGGATTCTATTCTATGATTATACATGCAAATTTGAAATGAAATTTTTATTAAAAGTGGCCCAAATGGTACAAGTGCACGCTGGCAATGATGGTATATAGGTAACTGTGAAAACAAGTTCATGGGGGCTGAAAGATCTTAGCCAACTTTTCACAAGGACTGAGGAGATTTAATGTTTGGTTGAAATCTATGTTAAGCTGTTATTCTCATCAAAGACCCCACAAAGTAAAGTGGTCAAGGACACAGTCTAAAGGGCACATAGTCATATGGTCTGATAACATGGATGTATTTGTTAAGGTGGGTCAAAGTATGTTATCACAAATGTTTTAATTGTTTATGGATAAATGGACACTTAAGCCAAGTTAATCATTAAGATTTAAAAAATACTCAATGCAAAATACATAAAAAACTTTCATCACCCTTGCAGTATGTGGACTTAGGGTTAGGGTTATTCCAGTATGTTTATTCCTCAGCCCACCCTAGAACATGCACAAATAAGCAGATCTGGTTCTACTGTTGTTCACTAGATGATTAACAATGTTGCAAGTAGATTTACATTCAGCACCTCCATTCATTTTTTAATCAGTTGCATGGATAACCTCTGAGCATGACTATACAGTTAAAAGTCATTGTGTTATTGAAACTGGAACAATTCTGCTTTTGCTTCTTATTCAAAGGCAGGTTGGAACATTTAAAAAGCACAGTATGTAGCATATACCTTGCCACCAAAACATGCATCTTGTAATCCCAAAATTACAGTAATAAAATGTTTTTCTGTTTTGTGCCTCAGTGTTATTGCTGGTGAACTAATCATCAAAAACATTTGCAAAGCAAATACATTGTAGCTAAGTTTAATAACACTAAGCCAGATGAGATCAGCAGTAATAACTTTGGAGGAATAGATTTGCATTCATATAGTGTCTTGAACATAGTCAGGCCAGGCATCCCAAGGCATTTACAGGAGTATTATTGACTAAATTCTGACAATATATGGACATAATAGGACAGATGGCCAAAATCTTAGTGAAGGAGGTAGGTTTGAAGCAGTGACTTAAAGGAAAGAGTGAGAGGCTGTGAGGTGTATATAAATTGGAAATCTGTCCAAACTCATGTCTAGTTTCATATCTCCACCAAATCTTTCCTTCCTCTGGTATTCAAAGTTGAGTGAAATTTCCATTGTTTCCATTCTCAATCCTGGCTGAATTTTCTAACTCTCACTAATACTTGTGTTTGTCTCAGAATGCAATGATTACACGTTATAATTTGCTTCAGGTTTCTAATAATATTAAAAATTATTCATCAGAGCAGGGTTTCCGAAACCTTTCCAGCCACAGAACCATTTGATCTCTCAAGAGTACTGAAGGAAACCATGGGAAACATCCCTTTTATGCTGAAGAGTTAAACCACAAAAATGATTATTGTTGTGCGCTAGGTATAAAAATACAAAATAACTTAACAGGTGGGCTGTCTTTCATGCATACATTTATTATAATAAAAACATTCTGTTATTCAACAACTATTTCCACGTCTTACCTTCTTTCACTTTTAATGTGAGTGTGATGACTGGGAGATGTTAGGAAATTGGATCGAAGATGTGGTGGGCAATTTAGGGGTTAACAGCATGAGGGTAAAACTACTAGCACTGAGTCAAAGGTACACGCTACATCTAGCCTGAGTTACATTGTCCCATTTAGACTTAAACCCGTTAATGGGAATAAACAGGATACCCCTGTTCAGCCAGGATAATTCAATCAAGATCCATTGTCTTCCAGGACACTATTGTCTGACCAGCCATCGGCTCATTACCAAGTCTGAAGACCTCTTTTGTCCGTAAATCGGAGGTTAGTTGCATATGCATAGCATGGCCCTGTTATTTTGGGTAAATGGGAGTTGGAAATCAAAAGTCCAGATAGCGATGATGAGTTAAAGTCTGGACACGTCTGGGCAGAGCCAACATTAAGGAGCTGGGTGGAGCTTAGAGAGAAAAAGAATCCTATTCGAACAGGTGGACAGAAGGATTTGGAGAGCGATCGGCAGAGGCCGTGAATAGACTGCCACAGAGACAGGCTGTCGGACAGGGTCTGAAAGAGCTTTACTACCAGCAGGAATATGTTCTGTAATGCAATTATCATTTTTGCCTGCCTGTGTAACTGGAGCTGTATGTTCATTTTACATGCTGTTTAATGGGAAATCGTGTGTCAGGCTCAAGAGATACATGTAAGCTGTTCTTGGAAGGTTTGAAGTTTAAAAATTTAAATATCGTCTTTATTTTGTTATAATAAAGTTTTATGGGTGGCACGGTGGCTTAGTGGTTAGCACTGCTGCCTCATGGCACCAAGGACCCGGGTTCGATCCTGGCCCCGGGTCACTATCCGTGTGAAGTTTACACGTTCTCCCTGTGCCTGCATAGGTCTCACCCCCACAACCTAAAGATGTGCAGGGTAGATGGATTGGCCACGCTAAATTGCCCCTTAATTGGAAAAAATAATTTGGTACTCTAAATTTATTTTTTTTAAATGACGTTTAGTTTGTAAAAATAGCAAAGTCCTTTTTCTCCCGCAATCACTCCTTGAGCGAATCGGTCTTTCCGCACAGTCTTAAAAAAAACTGTTGTGGTTCTGGTCCAGTATGTTGGCCACTGTTTGGTTCTGGTCTAGTGTCCATAACAGGAGCACCCTCCTCTCAGGCCTGGCCAAGACCATTTCCACCCTATCACCAGCCTCAACACTTCTCAGGCTCTGGCCCGGCCATTAGCGATAGCCCCCCCAACCTCGGCTCTTCTTGAGTGCCCCTCCCCCCCCTCTCGGCCTCAGCTCTTCTCGAGTGCCCCCTGCCTCTCCTCGGGAACCGTGGCCGGACTGACCACAGAAACCCTACAGGAGTCCCGCAGAGTTCTGCTTTGGGAACCCCAGCGTCAGAGTATTCAGTTGCCTCAGACGTATTATTATGATCAAGAATAACATATATTGCATAACCAGTGCAACCTTGCAAGTAAACACAGATGCAAGTACAAAAACAAATGAAAAAGGCAGCATAAATTATTTTTACAGTAAGAACAAGCAGTAGTACAGATAACCAACCTAGTATTGGTGTCAGAACAGCCAATATACCTTCATAATAATGGTAAGAGACAATCATAAATAATTAGAAGATTGCCTACTAATTATTTGTGGAATTGATAACGCCACCAAATTGCTGAAAGTTGAAGTCAATATTTGTAACCAGAGATCATTCCATGTTATGTCAACCTGCCATTGCACAAGGCCTGGTTGATCAATAAGAATTTCAAGTGGTCATTAACATAACAATATACCCACTAATACAGAATAAGATTAAAATTAAATGCAGACGAAAAACTGAACCATGAAGAGAGGGCTGTTTTAAATGTCAAGAAAAATATTACTTTTCTTGGTTAAAGCTTTCAGTTGACAACAAAGCTAATTAAATTTAATTAAACAACAAAAAATTAGAACCGCTATCTTTTCATGCTATCTTTTCAATATACAATGTAGAATCTGCCTTGCATTTTTCCATGATGGAATATTTTCCAGAACTTCAAGACAACCATAGCCAGCCTCAAAATCAACAGTAGCAGAGAGGCACATTGCAGATTTCTCACCTTCTCGCTGCTGAAGGAAGAACGGTATGCGGTTTGCTCCCAGAAGGAAACTTAAAGGTTTTTCGGAGACAAGGTTGCTGGAGTGGCAAGAAGGTGTCTACAGGAGCCATCTCACCTCCAATTCAGGTGGCCTTCCTAGCTTCCTGATCCCTCATTTTTAGTAGTAGATATTGGGATGGGGGTCGGGTGGAGGGGAAGTATCTAGTGGTAGTTGTGGCACGGTGGAGTCAAGGATCCTGTGCCAGGCCACTTGCTTAATCTCATCATCTGCCGACGATGTGTTGCTTTATTCATGAAGGTGTATGCTTCCACAAACTGGCATACAACAGCATCACTTTTCAGAAATGTTCACTTATCCTGGCTCCTTTAACAGTTCTTGGGGGTGAATTTTAACGTATCCTTTCGGTGAGGGATCACTTCAGTTGTCTAAATAGCAGTGATGGACCATTGAGGGACCTGGTTGGCTACCAAACCTTGTTGGATGTCTGGCAAAATCTCCACCTCGATTCCAGTACTTTCACTTTTGTGATGTATTGAACAAGTTCACAACCACCCACTTTGATATTTCTTGGACATGTGCTTCCCTGTGCTCTGGCAGCTTTTGTGCATCCGGTCCATGCTTAGACAAAGCTTGGTATGGGTGATGCTGGTTCCACTCTACATGCCGGTGGGATCCTCATACTATTGGTTTATTTTATTTCAGTTGTGATCTGATAGTTCACTTGGAATAGGGTGAAATAAGATAGTGAAGAAATACATTGATCTTAGAGTCATGGTGCTGGATTCTCCATTCCTGAGTCTATGTGCCGGTGCCAACGGAGGATCTGTGGTGTTTCACAATGGGAAAATTGGCGTGAAACCCTCACCGATTCCGGTACCTGTGAGGGGCTAGCCCTGCACTGCTTGAAACACCCACAGATTGTGTGGAAAACAGCCAGAGAATCGCCAGGTCCCAGGTCGCACATGCACAGGGCTGATAAGCTGCAGCCTACAGCCCCCACACATGCACTGGCCGATGCCGGAAAACATAACGGCAGCCGTGCTGGACCTCATAACCACCCTCTCTGACCCCACAGCCCACTCCTGGCTACCCCTCCCTCCACCACTTCCCCCAGAACTAGCAGAAACCCCTGGCCTGTGGCACGGATCCCGGCTGAGTGTGGTGGCTTGGATATTGTCCGCACGCCAGGCTCACGACCGCTGAGACCACACGTCACCCACGCCATCAAGAACTCGGCCCATCGGAGGCGGGGTATCACAGGTGTGTCGGCTGGTGACGCACGAACTGCGTTGCATTTGCACACGGCACATGCCCCAATGACGCCGATTTGAAAGCGGCGGAGCATCGCGAACCGGCGACAAACTAGCACCTGCCAAGATTTCAGCATCAGGCATTATTCTCCGCCCAATTGCTGTTCCCGATTTCAACGATAGGCTACAAAGAAATCCACCCATGGAGTTTTACAGAACAGAAAAAGGCACCTTCGTCCATCATGTCTGTGCTGGCCCATCAAACGCCTAACGTAATAGCTTAGGTGGAACTGAGGACTATCGTGTAGATAAGTTTACTGGCATCAAGGATTTGAAGACATGTTGTTTCACACTCTCTAACAGTGACAAGCACCTGCCAGATAGATTACCACAGATAGGACTGATCATGCTTTGTGTGGAATTCGAACGCTTATGAAGATCGGGCCAATTAGAGTATGCTTTATAATTCTACAGGGGCCAAGGAATGTAGAACATGACTAGTTGCTTCACCTTTCCAAGAAGTGGTCTGTGTTTGGAAAAGGTAAATTTGGAAACATTATTTTATTCAGAAATTGGGAAATCTATATCACTGTGCAGCCACATAGGTGCAATCAGTAATGAACTTCACTTTGGGAATAGCTACCATTCTGAAAGAATGCCATGCTATATCATGGTGCTGGCTGCTTTCAAAAGGGAAAGAGATGAGAGAATTTACCCTACCAAAGGTTTTTGTATGAGTACATTTTTGGTTGACCCATTTGGCTAATAGGCCCAATAGGGTGCGTGAAAGGATCTGGTCACATGAAGGTTTAAGGCATTGATCGCCTTAACGGCCATGAGGAGAACCTTCTCCTCATGGAATTTTTCAGATCTAGTTGAAGGAAATTGTATAATTCTGAAATTACCTCCTGAAGCATTCATAAGCATAAAATGCAACATTGCTGGATTAGTAAAGGTCAGTGTAGGCATTATGATCACTCCTGTCCCTTTCTCTTATTCCCTCCTCTTTTCCTTCTCCACAACATCCAAATAGCAGGATGTAGCCAGAAGCCCTAGGAGCATTGAGGGTAGCAAGGGCTTCAATGCCGATTCCCAACAGTAGCTTAGTAGCACTACCACTGATTGAGCTGGCAGAGTCCTGCAAAACATTTGCAAGACTAGGCATGCAGCAGGTGGTAAGGGAACCAACAAGAGTAAAATCCTACTTAATCGCGCCCTCACCTATCCACTTGTCCCTAATGTAGAGAACTGCAGAGGAACAAAGGGACCTTAGACTGCATGTCCTCAAATTCCTAAAGGTAGACAAGGGGCGAGATTTGTGCCATTCACGCAGGCGGGACATTCTGGTCCTGCCGACAGCGCTGTAGGTTTCCTGGCACCAAGAGCCGCATTCAAAGGAAACCCCGTTGACAATGGTGGAACCAGAAGATCCCCGCTGCCGGCCAACACAAAACACACGGCTGGCTGGTTGCTCGGTAAATCGCGCCCAAGGTGTTTCAGGAGACATGAAGGATATTTTGCTTTATTGGCCCAGGATGTGAAAGGTAGTCATGCTAGAATAGTATAAAATATTAGTTAGACCGCAGCACGAAGACAATGCCTGACGGGGTGTTGATGGTGTACATGCGAAAAGTAGTGTTGTGCTTTCAGATAATGTCACTGAGGGGCAGCATGGAGATGAAAAATAAGAGACAAAGGATAGATCCTTGGTGAACACCAGAGGTAAAGATGTGAGAGTAGGAAGAGCAGCCATTGTAACTGATTCGCTGGCTATGATTAGATAGATAAGAATGCAACAAGGTGAGAGCAGTCCTATCAAGCTAGGACATTGTAGAGGAAAGATTTTTACATCCATGAGTGTGGTCTGGAAACCGCTGCCTAAAGGATAGCAGAGGAAGAAAATATCATCATTTAAAAAACTTGGATATGCATTTGAACTGTTGTAATCTATTCAGGCTGTGGAGTAAGAGCTGGAAAGTGGGATGAGCTCTTCTTTGGCCGGCAGACATGATGGGCCAAATGGCAGCCTGTGCCATAAATTTTCTTTTTCTATGTGTGCAAGATATCTTCGAACTCCGCAAGTTATTAAACATATTAGAAATTAATTATTTTATTGGCGCAGCGGTTAGCACGGCTGCCTCATAGCGCCGAGGACATGGGTTTGATCCCGGGTCACTGTCGGTTTGGAGTTTGCACATTCTATGCGTGTTTGCGTGGGTCACATCCCCACAATGCAAAAAGATGTTCATGGTAGGTGAATTGGCCATGCAAAATTGTCCCTTAATTGGAAAGAAAGAATTGGGTACTCTAAAATTTATTTTTAAGAAACGTTTTTTTTAAGAGAATGTATACACTCCCTTTCCTTACACCAGTTACATACTTAACTTTACTGCTAAAGATGAATCTCTGAGCATGCACAGAACTATTTCTGGAGCAGATTTTACATTTGCTTGATGAACAGGACGCTGTTTGTTTTGAGTCCAACAGCTGTATTGAGTGGAAATCCACAAAATAAACCCATGATTCTCACACAGCGGCGTTAGCACCGACATCCCTTCCACCCTAAAATGCCTCCTCAGCTGATTCCATATCTTCACCGTGGACTGTACCACTGGGCTCCCTGAATACCTACTCGGAGCCATTGGCAATGCTGCCGTCGCCACAGTCCTCAAACTAGACCCCTCACAAGAGTCCTCCTCCATCCTAACCCACTTTATCCCTTCTCCTTCCCACCACCGCCGCACCTTGTCCACATTCGCCACCCAATAATCGTGAAGCAGGTTTGGCAATGCCAACCCCCCTGCTGGCTCTGTAGCAGGGTCCTCCCCACCCGTAGCACCTTTCCTGCCATACAAAGTCAGAGATGATTGTGTCCACTTTCCAAAAAAAGGCCTTTGGTATAAAGATTGGGAGAGCCTGAAAGAACCTCGGCAGAATATTCATTTTCACCACTTGGACCTCCCCGCCAACGTTAAGTGCAGTGTATCCCACCTCTTAAGATCCTCCCTGGCCTCCTCCACCAGCTTTGTTAAGTTCCACTTATGGAGCCCCATCCATTCCCTCGCTACCTGAATCAGCAAGTACCTAAACCTATCCCTCGCTACCGTAAATGGCATCCCCTAAATTAGCCCGCTGTGCCAGCTCATTCACCGGGAATACGGGCAGCACGGTAGCATGGTGGTTAGCGTAAATGCTTCACAGCTCCAGGGTCCCAGGTTCGGTTCCCGGCTGGGTCACTGTCTGTGCGGAGTCTGCACGTCCTCCCCGTGTGTGCGTGGGTTTCCTCCGGGTGCTCCGGTTTCCTCCCACAGTCCAAAGATGTGCGGGTTAGGTGGATTGGCCATGCTAAATTGCCCGTAGTGTCCTAAAAAGTAAGGTTGGGGAGGGGGGGGGGGTTGTTGTGTTACGGGTATAGGGTGGATACGTGGGTTTGAGTAGGGTGATCATTGCTCGGCACAACATCGAGGGCCGAAGGGCCTGTTCTGTGCTGTACTGTTCTATGTTCTAATACCTCGCTTTTCCCTATTCAGCTTGTATCCCAAGAACCCTCCAAACCTCCCCAACAGGCCCATAATCCTTCCCATACTCTCCATCAGATCCGAAACATACATCCGCGACACCCGATGCTCCCTCTGTCCCCTCATTATCCCCTGCCACTCTGCCGACCCCCATTTGATACAAGTTTGAATACAATGCGTTTTTAAAAAAGGAAATACATAAAATCAGTTGTCCTGAGGGGCCTTGATCTCACATGTTTTTCAACATTCAAACTTTCAGAGGGCAAATACCGTTTTCCATACCTGAGCTGTCTTTGGAGTCTTCAAATTCAACCTGGAAAAAATAGCCATTGTTCCGAAGTAGAAGACAATTACTCGGGTCATAGGAGATCTTTAAAGGCTTCAGTTGCGAATCGTACACACTGTCGTCAGTGCTTATGTCAATCGGAGACTGTCGGGCTCCACTTGGAAAAGGCACAGGATTCTGACGTTCTTGCTGCTCTGGATACAAAGACGAACAAAAATATTTAACCAAAGTATTAACATCTGCATTTCACAGAATAAACGTTCCTGGAATAAACATATCATCGAACAAAAATGCATTTCATGCTGCCAGATGTTACTCCAAAAGCAAAATATGAAGTCTCAAAATAAATGTTTAAAATCGAAGTTTTGGAAACGACTTAAATTAGGAAACAAATAATGTAAAGTTTAGAAACAAACTAACAAATGAATGGGTCTTACAATGTTCACCCACGATAAATGTTCAGAATAAGAAAATCGACGGAAAGTCCAGTGATCACTTACTTGCTTTGTTGATATTTTGAGGCCAACAGGCAAGACTGCAATTCCTCATCGGGGTCCAGAGATCCCTTACTGGGAAACGTTTCGGAAAAGCCTGAATCGCCCGGAAAGAAAACACCATGTTGGTTTCACTCGGAAGCTGGGGCTGCTTTCAGGTTCTCGGCCGTCGTGTCGTAATCTGATTCGAAACAATAAATGCCAAATTGCAACTGATGTAACCAGTTTATGTAGGAATACGTCTATTGCAAAATGTTGAGCACTTCAAGTTGACCTTATCTTTCGGCGAAATGTGTTGTTGCTGTAAAATCCCACCCATTCAAATGAACCGCGCATGCGTTCTAAAGTCAATGATCAGGTTCAGAAACATTAAAACATCAGCAGATATGTGCGTGTCACAGGGCAAATCATAGAATGGTTATAACACAGGCCATTCGGCCTGTCCTGTTCGGCGACTCTGGCCACTGGCAAGTTCCACTCCCCTGCCTTTCCCCCCTAGCCCTATATTTTATTCTCTTCAGATAATTAACCAATATGCTTTTGAAAGCCTTGAATCCGCCACACTTGCAGGCGTTCTTACAGCATCTTTCACGGCTTCAGATAGATCAAAGCCTATGAAGTGCCAATGCAGTCACTTTCGTCGACAGAAAATATAGCAGCCAATTTGCACAAAGCAAACAATGAAAATGCCCACATCATGTTTTAGATGTTAGTTAACAGGGCCAAAATACAGGGTGTCAGAGCACTCGTCTGTTCAAATTGTGCCCGAGGATCTTTGCGTCCATCCTGGGTGGTTATTTAATGGCCCAGGTTTTGTGATCAGCAAGGAAGTGATGTGCTTCCGCTGGCCTCAAATTAAGATTTAACCGACTAATGCAATGGTGGGCAGGAACTTAATTTGCAAGAAGGGAGGATTCCTTCACATGTGGGTTTCAGAATGACCCTGCCTTTCCTCCTTAAATTGGATGAAAAGGACAGATCTTTGTAATGAATAGAAGTCACGTTCATACAATCTGTCAAGATTAAGCTTTTTAAAATTAATTCACGGGGATGTCAATGTCGCTGGCTTGGCCAGCATTTATTACCCACTCCTAAATGCATCTTTAGAAGGTGTGGTGAGTTGCCATCTTGAACCGCTGCAGTCCATGTGGTGTAGGTACATCCATTGTGCTGTTAGGAACGGACTTTCAGGATTTTGAGCCATTGAAATTGAAGGAATGGCGATATATTTCTAAGTTACCATAGAATTTACAGTGCGGAAGGAGGCCACTCGGCCCATCGAGTCTGCACCGGCCCTCACAAACATCACCTTACTCAACCAAGCCCACATATCTACCCTATCCCCTTAACCCAGCAACCCCCACTTAACCTTTTTAGGACACTAAGGGCAATTTAGCATGGCCAATCCACCTAACCCGCACATTTTTGGATGATGGCGAATAGTTTGGAATGGAACTTCCAGATGGTGGTGTACCCATGTATCTGCTGCATTTGTCCTTCTAGATGGTGGTGGTTGTAGGTTTGAAAGTTGCTGTGTAAGGAAGCATGGTGAGTTCCTGCAGTACATCTTGTGGATGGCACACACCGCTGCTACTGTACATTGGTGCTGGAGGGAATGAATGTTTGTGGATAGGAGTGCAAATCAAGAGGGGTGTTTTGTCCTGGATGGCGTCATGCTGCTTGAGTATTGTTGGAGCTGCACTATTGTACTATTTATCATGTCTCTACTGAGTAGTACTACACTCCTGTATGCTTCACTTGATACCTGTGTCTATGTATTTACATTGTGCATTTTATATTTGACCAATTATGGTTTTTTTTCATCTGTGGAAAGCTCTGTCTGAGCTGGACGCAGAACAATGCTTTTCACTGTACATCGGTACACATGACAATAAACCATCCAATCCAATCCAATAAAGTAATTTGAACCAGATGAATTGAATAAGAATTATTTCACAAAAATAATACATTTATATTATATACATTGACTTTTAAAAAGTCAAATAACTTTGATGAGAATAATGAAATAATTAAAAAGTCGGATAAATCATGGTAAAAAGTCAGATACATATAAAAGTCCTTAGAAATCTTGTGTAAAAGTCACATAATTTGAAAAATGAAAAAATCAGATCATGTTACAAGTTGAAAAATTTGTCCGAAGGGTATTTAAAGTTGAAATCAGTACTGGTATCCGCATTAAGGATTGACAAACTGACTGTGGAAGCTCCTTCTGACTGGAAACACAAACTCTAAAATGTTGAAGGGAATATAGCTTCATTATTATGACAAGCGCTTTAGGGCAGCATGGTAGCACAAGTGATTAGCACTGTTGCTTCACAGCGCCAGGGTCCCAGGTTCGATTCCTTGCTGGGTCACTGTGTGCGGAGTCTGCACTTTCTCCCCATGTCTGCGTGGGTTTCCTCCGGGTGCTCCGGTTTCCTCCCACAGTCCAAAGATATGCAGGTTAGGTGGATTGGCCGTGATAAATTGCCCTTCGTGTCCAATAAAGGTCAGGAGGGGTTAATGGGTTACGGAGATAGGGTGGAAGTGAGGCCTTAAGTGGGTCGGTGCAGACTCGATGGGTTGAATGGCCTTCATCTGCACTCTATGTTCTATTATTGAGCAATTAGCATAAATTCTCACCAGACATATTTCTTATTTTCAATTTTGGGGCTGGTGAGTGCAACTTTTTTTTAGGTACTTTATTCCAGACATATTCAAAAATACAAAAACATAAACAAATCGGATAACATTCTCCATATCTCGCGGCTTACAGTTTGTACAAGTGTTTTCCCTTTTTCAACCCCTCCCCCCCACGACAAACAATTACTCAAACATGGTCAGGAACAATCTCCACCGTGTCTCAAAGCCCTCCGTTGATCCCCCAATTCAAACTTATACTTCTCCAGCCGGAGGAAGTCATACAGGTCCGCTAGTCAGGTAATCACTCCTGCGGAGTTGTCAACCCCCATTCCAGCAAACTCCTTCGGCGGGCAACGAGAAGTGAAGGCTACAACATCGGCCTTCCTTCCCTCCAATAATAGCGCAGCAAATTTGGTAATGCCATACCCCCCCACCTCCTTTCTGCCTCTGTAGCAGGGCCCTCTTCCCCATAGGTACCTTCCCCACCCAAATAAACTCCAAAATTGGAGCGTCCAGTGTTGCACGTTTTACTTGAGTGTATTACGCGTTTTATTGGAGTGTATTAACACGCCTCCGTTTAAAGGCCGTGTGCTTAACACTACTACAGCTCTGTGTATGTAATTATGCTCGGAGTCGCCAGGTGCCGTATTTAGACACCTCACAAGTATATCAAGGTCAGGTTCAAAGTAATAAATCTGTACACCGATTAGTAAGTTCAAACGATTGATATTTATTATAACAAATATAATAAATACACATGCATACGCTAAAGAGACTAAGTTACTTCTAAACTAAACGACTAAAATACTTATCTAAACAGGAACAGGCAAGGTCAGGGAGCGAGGCCTTCGTCCCGTTCTTGGTCTGCAACTCTCAAAGTGTTAAAGGTCGTCAGGGTCTAGCAAGTCTGGCTCATCAAGTAGCGATCGTTGTGGTGAAACTTACAGTTCGATGGCTGGTGGCTCAACGGCTGGTGATGGAACTGGAGTCAGGATGCGATGTATCATCAAAGCGATGAAGACAGCAGAGAGCCGGAGCCAAGACAACAGCAAGCCGGAGCAACAACAGCAGAGCCGGAGCCAACAGACCGGACCATGTGCGGGGTCTACTTTTATAGGTCCCCCCCAAAGTCCGTGCCTCTTCGGGGCGGTCTCTACCTGCTGTATATCGATTGGGTCTTCTCACAATCGATATTTTCCAAACCCCCCCAATCTGAGGGTCGCTGCTCGATGGGTGGGGCGGTCTCTATGGTGCTTTGTGATGGATACTTATGGTGCCGTTTCGTCTGGGCGTCCACTCAAAGTATCCATTCAAACCTAAATGTTTCTATTGTGTGGGCCTAGATCTGGATCACTTCATTACTATGCAAATCGTTGTTGCCATTTACACCTTTAGCTGAGATTCTGCACCTGGCCATAAATTGGTTTCTGTACGTGCAGAATGCTAATTAGCCTTCTGCAAACTGCTTGTCCTTGCTAAGACTGTTTTCTCCCTGCAGCCTTAGCAGTTCTCCATTTTGTAGTCCAGTGTCCATCTTAGGTGGCTACACCAGTTTCCGGAAAAAGAGCTTCGGAATGAAGATCGGGAGGGTCTGGAACGCAAATAGGAACCTTGGCAGGACGTTCGTTTTTACCGCCTGGACCCTCACCACCAGTGTCAGGTGTAATGTCTCCCACCTCCCAAAGTCCTCCTTTATCTCCTCCACCAACATTGTTAGGTTCCATTTGTGCATCGTCACCCACTCCCCTGCCACCTGGACCCCAAAATACCGAAACCTACCCCTGGCTACCCCCAGATTGGTTCCCCAACCCGCCTCATGACGGGAAATACCTCACTTTTTTCCACATTCAAGTTATAGCCCGAGACGGCCCCGAACCTCTCTAATAAACCCATAATTCTCCCAATACTCTCCAGTGGGTCTGATATGAACAGCAGCCAGTCGTCTGCATACAGCGACACCGGTGTTCCCTGCTCTGGCTCGTCATCCCCTGCCACTATGTTGAGCCATCGGCAAGGGCTCTATTGTCAGGGCGAACAACAATGGCGACAGCGGACACTCGAGCCTCGTTCCCCTATGCAACCCGAAGCTCCACAAACTCATCTCATTTGTCCGTACACTCACCACCATGTATAACAGACACACCCATACCACAAACTTCGGCCTAACTCAAACCAGGTGTGGTGGTATAACTAGGAGGTTTACGGTACCTATCTGCCATTGGCTCAGGTCGATCATGTGCCTCTCTGCTGATTGGTTGAGGCTAGTCATGTGACTGCTCACCCATTGGCCGAGAGGCAAGTAGTCCCGCCTAAGAGGCGGGGTATAAGAACCCGTAGGACCCGGCAGTCGGCCTTTGTCTGTAAGTCGACTGTCGGGCACACAACTAGTTGATTAAAGCCTGATATATGGAACTTCTTCACGACTCGAGTCCAATTGATGGTACATCACCAGGTTCAGTCGGCAGTTAGGAACAGGTACCACCATGCCACCTGGTCGAAAGCCTTCTCCGCGTCCATTATGAACACTTCCTCTGGTTCCTGTTCCTTCAATGGGGTCATGATCACATTTAGTAACCACCTAATGTTACTGGAAGTTCCCTGCCCTTCACAAAGCCCGTTTGGTCCTCTGCAACTACCCCCGGAATGCATCCTTCAATCCTCCCTGCCAGCACATTCACATCTATATTCAACAGTGATATGGGCCTATATGACCCACACTCTAGTGGATTGTTTCCATTCTTCGGAATTAGCATGATCGTCGCATGTGTCAGTGTCTCTGGTAGCTCTCCCTTCTCCAGCGCCTCGTTAAATGCCTCCAGTAAATGCGGTGCCAAATCCGTCACAAACTTCTTTTAGAACACCGCTGGGTAACCATCCGGCCCCGGGGCCTTTCCCGACTTCATTCCTTTTATACTTTCCATCGCCTCCCTCAACCCTAAAGGCTCCTCCAGCGCCTGCCTCCTTTCCTCATCTAGCCATGGGAATTCCAGCCCGTCCAGAAACCGCCCCATGTCTCCTTCCTCACACCCCGATCAGCACTATACAATTTCTCAAAGTACTCTCTAAACACCTTATTTATCTTCCCCGGCTTTGACACTACCCCCTCCTTCCCTGTCTGTATTCTCAAGATTTCTCTAGCAACTGCTCGACTAGCATGCGGCTTGCCTTCTCTCCATATTTGTACTACACTCCCCTCGCCCTTGTAGCTGCCCAACAGCGTTTCATGTTGTCAGCCTGTCAATTGCCCTTGTAACTGCTTTCTCTTCACCAGTACCTCCTTGGTGGGGGCCCTCGAATATTCCCTGTCACCTTGACTATCTCATCCGATAACCGTCCATATTCCTCCCTCCTTTCTCTATTTCTGTGCACTGAATGAGACAGTCTCCCCCCCCCCGAAACACTGCCTTCAATGCCTCCCAGAATGTGGACATCGATATCTTCCCATTCTGGTTCAGCTCCACATAGTCCTTAATCACCAACCGTTCCTTGTCACAGAACCCCTTGTCCGCTAAGAGCCCAGAGTCTAACCTCCATCCCAGCTTCTGCTCCTGCCTTGAGCTATGTCTGACCTCCAGCCAATGCAGTGCATGGTCAGAAACCACAATTCTCACATACTCTGGCTTCACCACCCCTAGCAACACCTCTCGGCTCACCACAAAGAAATCAATTCTGGAGCATACCTTTACACGTGCGAGAAGTATTCCCTCTCCCCGTGTTCCTAAACCTCCTCGGGTCCACCATTCCCATCCTTTTCAGAAATCCACACAGCCCCTTCGCCATCCTTGACCTTCTCATTAACCTGGGGTTGACCTATCCACCCTTGGCTCCAGTACGCATTTAATGTCCCCTCCCATGATGAACTGATGCTTGTCCAGATCTGGATTTGCTCCCAGCAACCTCTTCATAAACTCCACATCATCCCAATTTGGTGCGTAAACATTCACTGACACTACTATGTCCCCTTCAACACCACACTATCATGTATATCCCTCCTGGATCCTTCACTTCTTTGGCACCAACAAACCCCTTCTTTCTGCTCAATAGGATGCCCGTACCACACGACTTTGAATTGAACCCCGAGTGAAAGACCTGACCCACACAGCCTAACCTGATCCTTCACCCAGAGGTGCATCTCCTGCAGACAGACCACCCCCCACCTTAAGACCATAAGGCATAGGAGCAGAATTAGGCCACTCGGCCCATCGATCTGTTCCGCAATTCAATCATGATTGATATTTTTCTCATCCCCATGCTCCTGCCTTCTCCCCATAACCCCTGATTCCCTTATTAATCAAGAACCTATCTATCTCCGTTTTAAAGAGACTCAGTGATTTGGCCACCACAGCTTCTGCGGCAAAGTGTTCCACTGATTCACCACCCACTGGGTGAAGAAATTCCTCCTCATCTGTTTTAAAGGATCGTCGTTTTAGTCTGAGATTGTGCCCTCTGCTTCTAGCTTTTCCTACAAGTGGAAACATCCTCTCCACATCCACTCTATCCAGGCTTCGCAGTATCCTGAAGTTTCAATAAGATCCCCACTTATCCTTCTAAACTCCAACAAGTACAGAGCCAGAGTCCTCAACTGTTCCTCATATGACAAGCTCTTCATTCCAAGGATCATTCTTGTGAACCTCCTCTGGACACAAATTAAAAGTTTTCAATATAATGGATGACATCTGTTTTTAAATCGAGCCACCAGCAGATAGGTCTTAGATGGGCAAGGGTGGTTTCTATCCCTTGATGTCCGTGTCCGACATGAAATTGACAGATAATCTGGTTCCTGTCCTGAGTGGGGACCACATAAATACCATTCTTTAATATCACTCTGTCCTGAATCGTTAAAGTGCCTTTGAATTTGTCGTAGGGTGCTGGGTAATCACCTTTTAAAATTTTCTTAAGCGGGTCATCTGCTTTTTACGCTGTGCTAAATCTTGAATATTGGTCTGTGAGACCTGGACAACGTGTACTGGGGCACTCTCGAGGCGTTGCCAAAAGTGATCATATCGTGATCCAGCTTTTGCTAGGGCGTCTGCTTTTACGTTACCAGGTGGGGAGGAACGATGATGGCTTCTAACCTTTATGATGCATGTTTGCGGTCTTTAGCTTTTTCGAGAATGTGCTTTAATAATAGGTTTACCGTCGGCGGATATGAATCCTCTAGATTCCCACAGGGGCAGGAATTTTGTCAAACTGTTGCAGACATATAAACTGTCCGAATATATATCTATGGGGGTCGGGAAAGAATCTGGGTGCTGCACTATGTATGCAACGGCTGCTCACTTGGCTGCCTGCGATCCTAAATGTCCTGGTAATTTTAGTGATATCTCCTGTAATGCACGTCCCTACGCATCTTCCAAAATATACCACATCCTGTAATCCTTTCTCCATTATAAACGGTGGAGGAGTCACCTACGTAAATTTTTTAAGATTTATCCGAGGCTGGGTTCTCTGTGGTCCGATGCCTGCTTTTGTGGGTAGCAATTTAGGACTAAAGGGTCCTGTGTTGTGCCTGGCTGTGATGATTTCACACTCATGTGGGGTTCCTGCATATTGCAAATTATCAGCTAAAAATGTGTGTGTCGTTGTTCTTTTTACTGTGATGTCTCTTCCTTGTAAGAGTAGGGTCCAGTGCGCTGCTCTAATCTGGCTAACTGAACCATCCTTTAATGTACCATCTAACAGTAGTTGCATTGGGGTGCGCTCGGTTAAAATCGTTATGGGGTTGAGGCCTGTGATGTATGCGAAGTACTGAACAGCCCAAAAATCTGCAAGCAAGTGCCTTTCGCATACTGAAAATCCTTGCTCCACTCGGTCCAAAACTCGTGAGGCATAGGCTACGGGACCTAAACGATCGTGCCTTTCTTGGAGTAATATGGCCGATAGGGTTCAGTCGGTGATCGCTACTTCTATGGTGTATGGGGAGTGTGGGTCTGGTACCTGTGAAGTGGGGGCTGTACCTAGGGCGCGTTTTAACGTATCAATGGCATCTGTATGCTGTGGAAGCCATTCCCAAGGGGCGTTTTCTTTTTAAGAGCTCGGAAAGTGGGGTTGTCTTTGTGGCAAAACCGTCTATATGGTTCCTACAGAAACCAACCAGTCCTAAAAATGACCAGAGTGCAGTGACATTATGAGGCAAGGGCAATTTAACAATCGAATAAATCCGTTCTTACTCTGTCTCTCTCTTTCCGTGCGTGATGACTGTGCCTAAATAAAAGACCTTTTCTTTCAGGATTTGGGCCTTTTTCGGGTTGACTTTACATCCAATTGAATGTAGGAGGCCTAATAGTTCGGAAAGAAGCGAAATGTGCTCTTCCTTGGTATCAGTTTGTAGGAGCAAGTCATCCACATACTGAATGAGGCATTTGGGTCGGGAAAATTTGGATAATCCATTTGCCAATTGTCGGTGGAAAATGGAGGGGGAGTTGTGGAAACTTTGCAGAAGGCATGTCCACGTATATTGCTGTCCTTGGAACGTGAAGGTGAATTTATATTGGCAATTCTTTTCTAATGGAATGGACCAGAAGCCATTGCTAATGTCCAGTACCGTAAAATACCGTGATTGTAGTCCCTGCTTCAGCATTGTCTCGGGACTCGTGGCAACGGTGGGGGCTGCTAATGGAGTTATTTTATTGAGTTCTCTGTAATCGATGGTTAGTCTCCATGAACTGTCTGGATTCTTTACGGGCCAAATTAGGGCATTGTTTGTTGAGGCTACGGGCCAAATTACACCTTGGTCTCGCAAACTTTGAATTACTTTTGCAATTTCTCCCTTGGCTTGCTGTGGAAATTGCTGCCATATTGTTTCTGGGGCTTGGGATCGGGACCTGTAATGGCGACTGTTCCCAGAATTTTTCCACAGTCGTGCTTGTGCTGGGCGAACGATGCTTTGTATTTACTTCGGACCTCTCTAATTGTCCTATCTGTACTAATGGCTTGTGGATCAAACCAATAGTCGCCTACTGAGCAGGTTCTGTGTTCATAGTCTCCTACTGTGAGCGTGGCGGGGGCTCTCGTTGTTCTAGTCATTTTCCAAATACACTTATTCACGGGGTCAAAGGAAAGGTTGTGTGAACTCATGAAGTCGATCCCTAAAATGTATTCTGCTGTTGGGGGGGGGGGGGGCAATCTATTAAAACAAAGGGGTGCTTGGCACTAACATTTCCGATTTGGATATCTACGGAGGCCGTAATATATCCCTGCTGGATATGTCCTGTAAATCCGCTAAGAGTGATAGTGCCCGTAGTGGGCCATTTATCTCTGTGAAACATTGTGGAGGAGTTTAAAGTGGTGCGGGACCCTCCAATGTCCCAAAGGAACTCTACGGGGTGTCCCCAGACTGTGCCTGTGACTACTTGTCTCCCTGACTTGTCCTAGAGTGTGTCGTAGACCCACGTTGGGGAGTCCGAACACCGTCAATCTGTGCTATTTATGCCAGAATTGTCAGGGCGGGCACTAATACTGTGTATAGGCTTGGCATTGTTCCTGTGTGGTGCGATCGCTTGCTGGTTCTGGGGGGGGGGGGGGGGGGGGGGGGGGGGGGGGGCATTGCATTCGCAGGCATAATGTCCCTTTTGTCCACAATTATAGCATCCCTGTTCTCCGTGGTTCTCTCCGTCATGTCTACTCTCATTTACCCATGCGGGGTCCTGATGCGTCCTTACTGGATTCATGTTTTCTTCTACTTTCTCCTGCTCTGCCTTTTTATGTAGGGATTGTTCCTAAGCTCTCGAGAGTCTCTTCAGAACCCACACTTCGTTATGTGTGGCGTCTGAGGGGTCATAATTCGCAAGGCCTTTTGACCTGCTATAGTGGCGTTGGAGACTAAAATACGGGTCCATTTGTTTGTGTTTTCGACATTTAAGTGTGCGTGGACTAAATCTCCAGATACCGCTTTCAAATGGATCCAAAGGCGACTTGCATATGCAGTCGGATGCTCTGCTTTCTTTTGTCTGCACGATTTAGACCTACGGGATCTCCTCTATTATAACCAATTGCATCTAAAATAGCTGCCTTCATGACCTGCTGGCTTCCTCCTCCTACTTCTGGGGATTGGGTCGTGTTGAACTAATGGATGGGTCAAGGCTCATCACTATAAGTTTCACTTCCTCTGGTTCGTCCAGACCGTACATAACTGTCTGTTGTCTTACTTGCTCAAAGAAATGGTGTGGGTCTGCTGTGAGTTGGAATGGTTCAATTTTGGCGCAGGCTTCTCTAAATTGTGTGTTGGATAATGGGAGGGGGGGGGGGGGGGGGGGGAGGTGTACATAAAATCAGGTTCGTCGTCAATCGGTGACTTGCGCTGCATAGTGACTAGATTCATGGGGTTGTGTGCTTTCTGTGCAGTCGTTGGGCGCGGGTGCTTTCCTTTTCGAGGCCTGGGGGGGCTCTATTCTGATTCTCGGTATCTTCTATGTACCTATAGGCAGTTTCATTGAGTTCCTGCCAATCAGGGCCACCTTCCTGGTCTAAATTTGGTCCAAAGGTGTCTCTGAAACCATTTTGCACTGAGAGCAGTGACTGTAACCGTGAAATTTGCTGCCTGCCATTTGGCGTGGTCCACCGAACTCTGCCTTTGTTCCGTTGTAGAACTGTGGAGTGCTCGTAAAGCTGCCTTTAAGTCTGCGCATTGCTTCTTGAACTGTTCTACCTGTTGTTCTGTCTCTTCTCTTACCAAGACTGTGCATTGTGTATCTTGGTATATTGTGTCTGAAAGCTGCTTCGGTGAACTAGACAAGATTGGTGTGCCCGTTTAACATCAGCCATCTCCTTGTCTTTAGCTGCTAGCTGCTCTCGGAGTTGCTCATTAACCTTTTCATACTTGCTAATGTTTCCCTCACTCTTCTCCTCTTTCTCTATAAGCTGTCTGCAGAGCGTCCTCACAACCTCCTCTGTGCCTCGCAATTGGGCCAGACAGGCCACAATTCCAATCGGCTTATGAACTTTCCCTCAATAATTCTTGTGTATCTCGGTTAGGTTGTCCTATACTACCAGGACCGGACTCTTCATTCGCACAAAACTCAGACCATCCTTTCCCTTTTTAGTATTTCCTCAACTCTTTCCACTGGTATCTCTTTTCTGTATCCTAAATTTGGGATGGGGGGAATAGGGCAGCGATGCAAATAGCGGGTATGGCCCAAGCTATTTTCCGGTTCACAAACTCCCGATAGTTTTACGCAACAAAATCTAACGAGTTTACCTTATATCCATGTTAGTACGCATGCAAATTACTACACACTTCCAAATCTTGGAGGTTTGATCAATCCGGGTCTTACACTTGTGGTTTCTTTCACTTTTCCAATTGGGTTTCTAATTCAACGTCTGTGGGTTCTCGGACTGACAAAATCACTTCTAGCTCAAATCCCGTCAGAGGTCGCCAATCACTGTTGCCAATTTTGATGAGCGGAATACTATCCCACCAGCGTCACTAATAACAGTTGCCAATTCTGCACCGGAGACGCCAATAATGTTGCCCGTCTTAATATTGAGTGGCATTGCTTTTCAGAGTCGCCAGGTATCAGATGATACCACCACAAGGTTCAACCGAATATTGATCAACGACCTAACAACCAGTCAGTTAGTTCAAGTTCAATAATGGTTTATTTACACACAACATTAACTCACACATGCAACATAAAAACACTACAAGCTAAATTACACCTAATACTATAACAACCTGTACTTAGTTTTCAGGCACCTGGTTTTGGCAAAGGAACAAGGCCTTTGTTCGGATCTGGAGTGGCTGGGTCTGGAGAAGTAACTTCGGTTCTGCTGGGCTTATCCGTCTGGTAGCGATCGTTGATCTTGAACTTGCTTCTGGTCATGGTGCTGCAGTTGGCTTCAGGTATAGGCCGAGCCGAAGAGTGCCGGTGTGCCAGGGCCAAAAGAGATCGAACACATGGCAGTGTCTCTCTTTATCCTTTGGGGTTTTGTGCCCTTTTGGGTGGTTCTTTGCTTTGGACCCAATAACTTGGCAGGCTTCAATCACTGTCTTTGTTTTGAGCCAATAAAGGGGCGGGTGCTTTGATGGCTGGGCGTGTCCTGAGCGGTCATTGACCTTAGCTGTTTGGGCTTCCTGGGTGAAGGGAGTGGCATCAATGTGTCTGGAATTGTACCTGATACCCGAGTACCAGTCCTTTGTCCTGGGGAAATGGGTCATTAGAATGCAAATTGGCTAGGGGTTTCGATACTGTCTGGTTCTCTGTCAGCAAATATACATTTAGGCTCTGGGTTTGCCTGAATCCTGTATTTGCCATATTTCTCTTGAGTCTTTGCAAGTATCCATATTTACTTTGTAAGTGGCCATCCCAGATGGCTATACCTTTGTAATCTGTCAAGATATTATCAGCAGTCAATGGTGTGCTGTCGTGGACAATACTGAAAAACAATTCTGGTACATGGAGAATTACCAGTCTGAGCTTTTGAATTGTTTCAATTGAGATTATCTGAGTTTGCTACATGCCCACTTTCTGAATCAAAGTTCTTCTTTCTTCACATTGCATTGGTCTCTCAACTTAGTTAGCCCTCTTGGGGTGTTATGGATGCCTGGTCAGCCCTCAACAATGACTAAGAGATTGAACCAGACGCAAAACATTTTAAAGTTTTAAGACAATGTAGAATTTGATTTGTTCCGGTTTTGATAATATAAGAAATAGGGCTTGGTTATTTTATAAACAAAATTTATTAAAAGAAAAGAAAACAATATTTACAATTTTACTTCACAGTTCTAACACTTGCAGTTTCTTAACCGTAACATAAGTTCGCTCCCGTTAAACAAAACTTTTCATGAAAATACAGTTCTCATTCCACATACACATACATGCAAAGGCAACACTTGCATTTATGAAGCAATCTTTCTTCTGTCAGGGATATTGGCTCAGAACCCTTTCCAAAGCCTTCTCTCTCTGGCTTTTTCCTCTTCGATCATTGCTTACATTCTTCTCTGTCTAACTGTTTTAAAATTAGCATTTCTCTCTCTCTCTAAGCGCCACCCAGACCTTCAAACAAAGGTTCTCTTCTGAGATGTCCAGACTGGAACTCATCATCTGTAAATTTGGGCTGCTTGGTTGCCCACTCCCATTTACACAAAAGACCAGTTACGCCATTCATATACAACTAACCTTCCATTGGTGGACAGTTGAGTCATCAGTCTATGTAATGGGATCATCGCTAGTCATGCAGGAATGTCCCAAACGACACTGGATCTTGAGTGAACACCTTATTTATTCTCGAACGGGTTTAAGTCGGAAAGCTCTTCATCCTCTATATTCCATATTCCACTATGGACAAAGCTCTCTGTGAAATCATGAGATGACTTTAGTCTTTCATCTGTTCCTCATGACCAGATTCTAGTGTCATCACTTCCTGTGTCACCATTATGATAGGAATTTGACTGCTTTTGGAACTCCATAGTTACTGCAGTTTCCTTCATTACGCCTACTGCCTTGTGACTAGTTCACTCCCTTGATGACATTGTTGTGGATCCTCTTCAATCTCATGCCGATGATTGCTGGTATGCTGCAGTTCATGTGCACTAAGATGCTGGATCCCAGTTTTCTTCTGAATCTGCCTTTCCAAGACATTTTTCTTTTCTGTGTAATCATCACTGATGTCTCCTGTTGGATTAAGTTCCTGTGCAAGTTGTTTCTTGGTCTTTTGTCCTTTAGTAACATTGCTGAGGTTTTCTGTTTTGAGTTTATGTAAATCAGCCACCTCTGTTTGTACCTGCACTGTCATTTGTGGATAGAGATTGCATGTGTGCTGTTTAATGGGAACAGCATTTCTGATTGCTACATCTTGTTTAATTACTTTAATTTCAGAATTGCCTGGATTTATCTCTTCTCCCTGAGTTACAACAGCTCACACTTCCTCCTTCTCTATCAAAATATTTTTGCAGCATTTTTAACCTGACACACTCTGTGAGTCCGCCTTCTGTCTGGCATTCTTATCAAATGATTCACCTCGCTCAGCTTACTTTTGATCTGCTAAGGCCCACTAAACTTGCTTTTAATAGTTCCTCGAATGCGGGAATATGAGATATTAAAGGTGCTGGTTTGATTACTACCTGAGGGTTCCCTATTCCCTGACATGTGCGACATGTACGGCAAAACTCAACTGCATCCTTATGAAGTCCAGACTAATAAAAAGTTCTTCGTATTTTTGCTCGAGTCTTTCTCACCCGTAAATGATCCCCTACTGGAACCTGATGCGCTACCCGCAAAACCTTCTTTCTATAACCCACCGCTAATACCACTTGATGAGCTTCTGCCCGTTTCTCATCTGCTTGAATATGTCAAGGTCTTTATTTTCTCATTCATTATTTCTAATGTAATAACATTCCAGTATACACTCAGATTTCATTTCCGTATATGCTTTCTGGTATACCTTCTTTAGCTCTGAATCTTTTTGTTGTAATTCAACCAACTTGCGAGAACTACAAACATCTGCTTCATTTTCCACCTGTTCTTGTTCTTCACCAACCATTTGATCAAATATGGTTCCTCATAATTCAATCTCAGTCTCCCTATCGGTACTCCTCAAGTTCTCCTCCTCCTGTCTCAGACTGTGGCTTTGTGATCAGATTACCACACAATCATAAAACACTCCCGGATATACTTCTTGCAACATCTGTTTGACTTTCCACTTGCTGTTGAACCCTGGTTGTAGGCTGCACTCCTATCTGTGGTCCAGCTATATCATTACCCAGCATAAATTGTTCCCATAAAAAATTATTTTTTCTATCATTCCCACTACCACTTCTCATTCGACACTCTAACCTTACCTTACATAGGGGCACACTAAAGCTCTATGTCACATTTTTCCACCTTTTCCGGCAAGTTGCCTTCCAAACCACATATCACCTTGCCTCTCACCATTAAAGACTGACTGTTCCAGTATCCCATAAGACCTTCATCTCACCGTACATCTCCACCTTGTACAAGAGTAAACTTTACCCTCACAAATAAAATCCTTAAAAAGTTCTGACTACTTGTCCACCAGCTTCTGAACTATATTGTCCATCTCTGTGGCAATCTCATAATTCTGCCATTGAGACAGGAAAAAGTGCAAGTCTCTTTTCAAACCTCCTTTCATGTCCATCGGAGCAGGTATTGGAAAATTAAAAGCCATAATGACATACAAACCCACAGAATTGATGTCCTGTGCAAAGTTGTAGACAAGTTTTGTGTCTTGGCTCCTGTGCAAAATGAATACTTAGGTAAGGGAGGAAAAGAATCCATAGAAACCCTACACTCCAGGAGGCATTCAGCGCATCAAGTCTGCATCAACCCTCCAAAGGAGCACCCCACCTAGGTCCACTCCCAACCCTACCCCTGCAACCCCAAGTAATCCACACATCTTTGGACACTAACAGGAAATTTACCATTACCAATCTGAAGCAGGCATTCCGAATGCAGACTTTGGAGTTGTGAAGTTGTTGCTGTTGTGGAGCGTGGCTGCTGCTGCTCTCTCTCTCTCTGTTGCTGCTGCTCATCAGTTTGCTGCCTGTTCCCAGTGCTATTTGCTGCTGAGTTTACTGGAGAAAGGAGGAAAGACAGGAAGGAAGACAGGAAGGAGAAGAGAAGGCGGCAACTTCAAGATCAAGGTGAAAGGAGCCCTCTGGACTGCTTGTTTGCTGGGCTCCTCACAGGCTGAGGGCCCTGCCCGGCTCGGTCCTCCCACCCATTTGCAACTATCTTCTGCGGCACAGAGGACCCGGGTTCAAATCCCGGTTCTGGGTCACTGTCCCATTCTCCCTGTGTCTGCGTGGGTTTACCCCCACAATCCAAAAAGATGTGATTGATGTCCTGTGCAAAGTTTTGTGTCCTGGCTCTATGAAATCTATGTGCAGTTTGGGTGGATTGGCCACGCTACATTGCCCCTTAATTGGAAAACAAATTGGGTAGCACAGTGGCACAGTGGGTAGCACTGCTGCCTCATGGCGCTGAGGTCCCAGGTTTGATCCCGCTCTGGGTCACTGTGTGGAGTTTGCACATTCTCCCCGTGTTTGCGTGGGTTTCACCACCACAACCCAAAGATGAACAGGCTAGGTGGATTGGCCACACAAAATTGCCCCTTAATTGGAAAAAAAATATTGGGTACTCTAAATTAAAAGAAAACAACTACCTTCAGCGAGGATAAAGCCTTCATCAGGTGTACTTGGCCCAGGGCTCAGGAATCCAGTAGATGCTGTGTTTGCTGGGCCCCTTCCGGGCTGAAGATCTCGCACACCAGCACCTATTTTCCATCAGTGTGGTCGTCTTAGGCTGGAAGTACAGACTGTGTATTTGCTGGGCCCTCCCAGGCTGAAGATGTACTTTTGCTCCTCTATATTCCCACCCCTAGCTTCACAGAAGTCTCCAATCTCAGGCACCATCCCACCCATGGTGCCTCACCCTCCTCCTCCTGCTGTGTCCCTTACTCTCTCATCCTTCCTTTCCTTGTTCCTCCACTTACCTTCCTGGGAGGGAGTGCATTTTCCCACTTCACTCTTCGCTAATCCACCCTCCCCATCTATTTTAATACTACCGACACGACAAAGCCCACATCAGGGTAGACGTGGCACTTGCCCTGATGACCACTCCATGTACACCGTTGGCGGGGCCATGTAAAGTCACCTAGGTAGGGTGGTAGCCTCCTCGGCCTCCACTACTGCTGCAGCCCTGCACCATTCTGGTTGCTAACGTGGAAGCTGGCGGTCAAGTGCAATGCTCACCCCATTATGACCATAGAAGCGTGCATTTGCGCAAGGCCAGGACCGTCAGCTCCTCGGCCATTGTAGCGGCCTCCCGCATGTACGGGAAAGTCGCGTTTTTCCTGAGGGCCGAGCAGGCAATCCACCTCGCCCTTGAGAAGGGGCTTGCGTTGGGTGTGACCTACCTCCCGGTGCATCGTCTTGAGGCAATCACCAAGAGGGTCATACTTTCAAATGTCGTGCCCTACCCCATACTGAGCTCCTCCTCTCCACCTCCATTTACTGGGGGATGTTCGTTCGGAGGTGCCGCTGCTCCCTCTTGGCCTGAAGGATGCCCCCCTCAGGCACATCTACTTCTTCCAGAACCAGGCTTTCATCCACCTGGCCGTGGAGGAGGAATTAGAGGGGGGATTCGAAGTCTCCCATCAAGGGAGACTTACCATCTTTGTGGTCTGTGTAAGGTGTGCGGTGCCATGCCTGCAAGAAAGTGGTGCACGTGGGGAAGAATTACTCCGCCTCCAAAGCCGCCACGAGTACCAAGGCTGCCGTCCACTCTCCCTCCACTGATATTACCACCGCATCCGTGCGAGGGGAGACCACGACAGCACCTACTGACACCAGGCTGCCAGTGTGGAGGAGAGAAGGTTCCGCCAGGCCGCAAACGCGTAAAAAAAAAGGCAAGGATCGGCCCCAGACACCCCTGACTCTGTCGGCCTCGAGAACCCCATATCCTGGAACACCAGCTCAGGGGCAGCTGAAGCATATTGCCCCATCTCATCCAGGGCCCATTGACGTCTTAGTGTCGGTTACTGGGCCTGGCATCAACGTGGGTCAGCAAGAGAGTTGGCAGTGATGCGTGAGACACCAAGCCAATGCTTAAATCGACCAATCATGATCCTGAGTGTTGCCCCCCCCCGCCCTAAACAGGATGCCTCGGGGCCAGGTGCGAGCAGGATCCCCGACTGCTCATTCCACCCGGTGCAATTTTGCACCCTGGAGGCATTCATTTTCACGATGCCGGAGGCGGCTCCCTGGCTTCAGGGTCATTGGGCGGTGGTGGCATGGAGGGCCCCCTCTCCGCCCAACTTCTGATGCCAGGCGCCTCATTCTTATGTGGTGGGGACATGGTCCTAGGCGGTGACTACCCGGAGAACATCTGCTTGGTGGGGGGCATGAGGATGATTTTGAATCCATCTGCAGCAAGGCGGTGGACGCCCTCATGCTCAACACCGCGTTATCCATCTTTCCTAACTGGCAAGAGCTGAAGGCCAGGGTCACTGCTTGCTTGAAACACTGGACAGGACTGCTTAAGAGTGCTATCTTACAGGGGTCGAGTTCTTGTCATACACCAGCTGATAGCCTCCATGTTGTGGTGCTGGCTGGTTACTTTGACCCATCCCCCTTTGTCATTAAGCTCCAGAGATGCTTGTAGGGTTATGAAGTTAATGTGCAAATCTCCGAGTCACCACATTCCGGCTCCTGTTCAGATACACAGAGGGAGAATTCAAAATGTCTAATTCACCTAACAAGCGCGTTGTTTGGGACTTGTGGGAGGAAACCGGAGCACCCGGAGGAAACACACGCACAGGGAGAACGTGCAGAGTCCGCACAGTGACCCAAGAGGGAATCGAACCAGGGACCCTGGCACTGTGATGCAACAGTGCTAACCATTGTGCTACCTTGCTACACAAGATTCACAAGCTAATTAAATCACATGTAAATATACTGATGATAATGTATTAATTTATTCCTTCAAAGGAAAGGTGATGTAGTGGTATCTTGCGTTGTAATTCACCGACTGACCACTAGGAGTCTCATTAGTATGTATGCGAATGTTAGAGTCAGGTGACCTCAGATTGACTAGGGAGCTGGAAGTGAGTTGCTTGTGCATGTGTTAATACTGTTATTCATCTGCTGTTTTGTATATATTTGACCCACAGTTAAAGTTAATAAATTGTTCCATGATAGTCTTCAATATCGGGGCCCCGCAAGGGAGCTGGAAGAGAGGTTGTTAGTGCATGTTAATACGGTTATTCATCTGCTGTTTTGTACATATCTGACCCACAGTTAATGTTAATAAGTCATTCTACAATAGTCCTCAATACCGGGGCCCACAAGATTGTGCACTTCGGCCCCTACTAAACTGCCTATACACGACACATGGCAAAATTTGGCTCCATCTACAAGTTAGCTGAGGACACTGCCATAGTGGGTCTCGAACAACGACGAGTCAGAATACAGGAGAGAGATAGAGAACCTAGTGGCGTGGTGTAACGACAATAACCTCTCCCTCAATGCCAGCAAAACTAAAGAGCTGGTCATTGACGTCAGGAAGCAAAGTGTTGTACACACCCCTGTCTGCATCAACGGTGCCAAGGTAGAGACGGTTGACACATCATTAAAAATCTGTCCTGGTCCACCCACGTCGATACTACCACCAAGAAAGCACAACAGTGCCAATACTTCCTCAGGAAACAAAGGAAATTCAGTATGTCCACATTGACTCTTACCAACTTTTACAGATGCACCATAGAAAGCATCCTATCTGGCTGCATCACAGTCTGGTATGGCAACTGTAGCCACCTGGGTTGGCCACTTTCCGACTCCAAAATGGAAGCCCGCTAAGAATGCAGGGAAATTCAGCCAATGACAGGAAAACAAGCAGGTACAAGATTTCCTGTGTATTAAGATTTGCAGAACCCAGACAGAACCGAAACCAAAAGCCATCTACATATTAATGAGCAATCCCCAGGAACAATTAGATACATTGAAGTAATCAAGACCAAACCAGACTCCTCGGCGCCAGCAGGAGCCAAGACAAAGGAAGGTCAACAGACATTTAGGAACCGCCCAGTGATCAGGGAACAGCTCCAGTATTGGAGAAATCAATTCAAATGATCAGAACTTAGTCCAATCAATTGGAACCAGGTACAGGGTCCACCCACAAGGGCACGAAAGCCCTGGGGACTATAAAATAGAGTCCCCAAGTTCAGTTCAATCTTCTTGGCAGGGTCTCTCAGCAGATCGAAACAACCCTTGACCGTGACCTGCCTAGCAGCTGCACCAACCAAGTAAGTCTCCAGTCAACGCACGCTATGAGATAGGCGCTCCTAGCTACTAGTCCATACCAGCTTTGAAGCCTGCAGCCTCAGAATCAAACGAAAGGCCATTTGTTCCCCTGACCTGGTGGGCCAGTTCCAAAGCTAAGTATAGGCCTTTTAGTGTTAGAGATAGTCTAGTAAGTAGAGTTTTATGCATGAGTAGTGATTGACTGTGTATAATAAATGTGTTTTGATTTGAAACTTACTAACTGGTGTATTGAGTTATTGATCAGCACTTGAACTTGAACCTCGTGGTGGTATCATAAAGATACCTGGCGACTCTAGGGCAAAGGTTATAAAGCAGAGCAATTAAGTGTAAAGCACACTTAGCAACACAACTGCTCGGCACAAGACCATAAGAAACTTCAGAAAGTCGTGAACACCGTCCAGTCCATCACACAAACCCGCCTCCCATTCATGGACTGTCTACACCTCCCGCTGCCTTGGAAAGCGGGCAGCATAATCAAAGACCCTCCCATCCGGCTTACTCACTCTTCCAACTTCTTCCATCAGGCAGGAGATATAAAAGTCTCAGAACACGCACTAACAGATTCAAAAACAGCTTCTTCCCCGCTGTTACCAGACTCCTAACTGACCCTCTTATGGACTGATCTGATTAATACTACACTCCTGTATGCTTCACCTGATGCTTGTGTCTATGTATTTACATTGTATACCTTGTGCTGCCTTATTACGTATTTTCTTTTCATGAACTAAATTATCTGTTTGAGCTGCATGCAGGAAAATACTTTTCACTGTACCTCGGTACACGTGACAATAAACAAATCCAGATCCAGATGTTCCTTATAATATAAATCAGACCACCCAACAAGAACATTAGTGGCCAAGCCCCAGCAGATCAAACGGCTGCGCTCAAATATTTCCTACTGGGACACTACCGGGCATAATTATCCTCTGATGTTTTGTACATTTGTTGTTTTGTCTTCCAACTGACATGCCCCAATGCAAACGAGTGTTAAAATCCAGTCAAATCATGATGATTCACTTCTCACACCATATTATATGTGCTCCTTGAAAATTGCAAGCCTTTATTTGCATATACTTGATGTCAAACTAGAACTTATACATGCGTGTGACAGTTCAAAATGTACAACATATTTATCCTAACAAAACTATCAGAAGACTAAGGAAATCTGACATGTCATCTATGGCTCTCACCAACGTTTACCGATGCACCATAGAAAGCATTCTTTCTGGTTGTATCACAGCTTGGTATGGACCCTGCTCTGCCCAAGCCCGCAGAAAACGACAAAAGGTTGTGAATGTAGCCCAATCCATCACGCAAACCAGCCTCCCATCCATTGACTGTCTACAATTCCCGCTGTCTCTAAAAGGCAGTCAGCATAATCAAGGACCCCACACACCCCAGACATATCCTCTTCCACCTTCTTCCGTCAGTTTGAGGTCATGTACCAACTGACTCAAGAACAGCTTCTTCCCTGCTGCCATCAGACTTTTGAATGGACCTACCTCGTATTAAGTTGATCTTTTCTCTACACCTTGCTATAACTGTAACATTACATTCTGCAGTCTCTCCTTCCTTCCCTGTGTACGGTATGCGTTGTCTGTATAGCATGCAAGAAACAATAATTTTCACTGTATATTAATACAAATGACCACATAACAGAAAGGATATAATTGCTTTGGAGCGCAAAGATTTACAAGAATGTTGTCAAGGCTTAAAAATTGCAGCTATGAGAAATGATTGGATAGCCAAGTGTTGTTTTCCTTCAAAGAGGAGTCTAAGACATTACCTAATTGAGGTGCACAAAATTCTGAGGGGTCAAAATAGGGTCGGGTACACGGGAAAGACTTGTTTCCCCTAGTGAAGGGATCATTACCAAGGTGATTGGTAGGAGTTAGAGGAGTTTGGTGCTGTGGAATTCGCCTAATTCACACAGGAAAAAGACAAAGTTGTCGAGGAGAATACGGAGATAGAGGCTACTAGACTAGAAGGGCTTGAGGTTCATAAGGAGGAGGTGTTAGCGATTCTGGAAAGTGTGAAAATAGATAAGTCCCCTGGGCCGGATGGGATTTATCCTAGGATTCTCTGGGAAGCTAGGGAGGAGATTGCTGAGCCTTTGGCTTTGATCTTTAAGTCATCTTTGTCTACAGGAATAGTGCCAGAGGACTGGAGGATAGCAAATGTTGTCCCCTTGTACAAGAAGGGGAGTAGAGATAACCCCGGTAACTATAGACCAGTGAGCCTTACTTCTGTTGTGGGAAAAGTCTTGGAAAGGTTTATAAGAGATAGGATGTATAATCATCTGGAAAGGAATAATTTGATTAGAGATAGTCAACATGGTTTTGTGAAGGGTAGGTCGTGCCTCACAAACCTCATTGAGTTCTTCGAGAAGGTGACCAAACAGGTGGATGAGGGTAAAACAGTTAAGGTGGATTTCAGTAAAGCGTTTGATAAGGTTCCCCACGGTAGGCTATTGCAGAAAATACAGAGGCATGGGATTCAGGGTGATTTAGCAGTTTGGATCAGAAATTGGCTAGCTGATAGAAGACAAAGAGTGGTGGTTGATGGGAAATGCTCTGACTGGTGTCCAGTTACTAGTGGTGTGCCACAAGGATCTGTTTTGGGGCCGTTGCTGTTTGTCATTTTTATAAATGACCTGGAGGAGGGCATAGAAGGATGGGTGAGTAAATTTGCAGATGACACTAAAGTCGGTTGAGTTGTGGACAGTGCAGAAGGATGTTACAAGTTACAGAGGGACATAGATAAGCTGCAGAGCTGGGCTGACAGGTGGCAAATGGAGTTTAATGCAGAAAAGTGTGAGATGATTCATTTTGGAAGGAATAACAAGAAGGCAGAGTAGTGGACTAATGGTAAGAATCTTGGTAGTGTGGACGAGCAGAGAGATCTCGGTGTCAATGTCCATAGATCCCTGAAAGTTGCCACCCAGGTTGAGAGGGTTGTTAAGAAGGCGTACGGTGTGTTAGCTTTTATTGGTAGAGGAATTGAGTTTTGGAGCCATGAGGTCATGTTGCAGTTGTACAAAACTCTGGTGCAGCTGCATTTGGAGTATTGTGTGCAGTTCTGGTCTCCACATTATAGGAAGGATGTGGAAGCATTGGAAAGGGTACAGGGGAGATTTACAAGAATGTTGCCTGGTATGGAGGGAAGATCATATGAGGAAAGGCTGAAGGACTTGAGGCTGTTTTCGTTAGAGAGAAGGTTAAGAGTGGACTTAATTGAGGCATACAAGATGATCAGAGGATTAGATAGGGTGGACATCGAGGGACATCGAGAGCCTTTTTCCTCGGATGGTGATGTCCAGCACGAGGGGACATAGCTTTAAATTGAGGGGAGATAGATATAGGACAGATGTCAGAGGTAGGTTCTTTACTCAGAGAGTAGTAAGGGTGTGGAATGCCCTGCCTGCTACAGTAGTGGACTCGCCAACACTAAACGCATTCAAATGGTTATTGGATAGGCACATGGACGATAAGGGAATAGTGTAGAGGGACTTTAGAAGGGTTTCACAGGATGGTGCAACATCGTGGGCCGAAGGGCCTGTACTGCGCTGTAATGTTCTATGTAAGTTGGTGGTTGAGTGAAACGTTTCACTCATTTTAAAAGTACCTGGTTCTCTATCTAAAGTGCTGTGACCACAACGCGATAGGAAGGAGCAGATGCTGGAAAATAGGATTAAAATGAGCGGCTAGTTCTCTTTTATTTTGGCAGACACTTGACCTGAATAGCCTCTTTCTGTACCGTATATTTTCTATGGTCCTACTGAACACCTATTGATTGTCTGATGTTGTTAACTGAGACCACTGAAAGTAGTGAAAGCAACCCATCGAACTGAACTGGTGAGGATATTCAGTTTGATGATCAGTCAGCAAAAACCTCCCAATCGAAATTCAAATTTTGTGCTTTTCAGAATCTGACCGAGACACTTCGAAAATTACCAAAAGCGTAAATATTAATAAAATGATATTAAGCTGTAAATATGAATTAGAAATTGGCTGGCCTTTCAGTTTCGTCCGCTCCGCATACACAACGCGCGATTAAAAACGTAATAAAACAGCAAATGGCAATTTTCACCCGCTAAACTGGTCAGCTGAAGACAGTGCAGGGATCCGGACTTTAAAAAAAAGCACAGCGGGGCTGTTTTCTGACTCTCCTTGGTTTTCCTAGAGATAATTTATAAAAACGTAAAGGGTGAAAACTACTTTCTGACGGACGATAAGATTATCAGCGATATTATGAATAAATTCGGCATTAAACGTGTGGCTAGGAAGGGGTTCCGTGAGGAACTGGCAGTCGGCAGCCGCTCGCGCACCTCCCCCCTGTGATGGCGGTTAAGACAGTTGGGCAGAGGAAGAGAACGTGTGCGCGAGGCAGCAGTCGGCGCGCCCGCGCGGCCCAGCGCCGCCATCTTGTGTCCCCCGGCGCAGGCCGTTGCTGTGTGGAAGGGATTCTCTCGCGAGGAAGGACGCCATTATCGCATTTTAACAAACAAGAAACGAGAACTGAACGGTAATAACCACCGCGATAGCGCGGCTCTCGTCTGTAAATTCTTGTCCGGTTCCGCTCGCCTGCTGCTTGCAAGCGAAATGGCTGCAAAATGCCGATTACGTTTTTCTCTCTCCATGAATGGGAGTCGGACCGTGAGGTGGAGAGGCCTACAGTATATCGGCCTGACTTTTAATTCTCGTTGTTTTATCTGTCCTCTGTAACGAGTAAAGTGGTAATAATTGAAGGTGGTGCCAGAGACAGGGCTGCTGGAGAATTTTGATATTCATTTGCCTTCTACTCTACCAGTTTATTAATTTGTTGAGTAAACGTATTGAAATATAAATCGTTCAGAGTCGCCTGGTTTATTTATTAGATTGTTGGGAGGTGAAGATATATAACAGGAAATTTAAAACGACTACGGTTGAACGTTATTTTTTTCGAATGTATGGGAACATTCAATATCTTTCTGCATGCCCATTCTAATCTCTTTTCGGAAAATAATTATTTTTTTATCTTTCACACAACGACGAAATTAGTTAGTTACGCGCCGAGATTACACCGGCAGACAATACAGGCGTACAAACATTCAGAGATGAATGTTGTTTATGGCCTAATTCTTCGTAGACCTGGACATTTAAGTTTTATCGCTGTCCAGATCAGTTATTCAGTACATTTCAAACAGAATTCGAACAATTTGGTGCCAGTTCACACAACACGCAATTGAGTTGGTAGTAAGATCATAGAAAATATGAAATTCACGTCTGCAAAATTTAAGAATAATTTATAATTCCGCATACTCCGTCTTGTGGTATTCCCAACCTTGCCTCTCGCCTGAGTTGTGGCTATCTTCAGTTTAAATCACCACCAGTCAGCTTTCCTAAGGAAAGCAGTCTATGGCGACCTTTACTATTGTGGAATTTAGTTAATTGTGAATCTTATATTTAGTTGTAACTAAAGCAGTTATTTAGATGTAACTAAAGCAACGATGCAGTTGGGTACTCCGAGTACCCGATTGCTGCTGCTACAAATTCGGCATAAATGGGATGCTAGAGTCTTACACTTCAGAAGGTATGCTCGCATTACTAGAGCTTCGAAAGGGGAGAGCCTGTTCTTGCTAGTAATTGTAATATTGTAACTGAAATTGGCATGCAGGGTTTCTTCCTTTTGTGAGTGTGTAAAGCATAGCTTGTGTATGATCACATATCGTGCAAAACGAAGGTAAGTTAAATAAACCCGGTATCAAGCATTTCCCATGCAAAACTTGCAGTTGTGAACAAATGAGAGCCTTGGACAACCTTGTGTCTACGCTTGTTGGTTAAGGGCGTTTTCTTTTAACATGCCTGAGTTCGTCTCCATATTGGACATGCACAGTTGATAGTTTTACAAATACCATTCGCAAATGCTGTTGGTGATGAATTGGAAATTACATTTTCCCATTAAGTTTGTCCTGAAACAATTTGCATAATGTCATTAACAACAATCTGCTGGGAGCAAATACAAGCGTCAGTATTTTGTAAAGGATGGATGTCTGTTTATAGATGCTACTTCCAGCATTTTCTGTATTTCTTTGTTTAAATGTTTTTTGGGATCAAATGCAATGGAATATTCTACCCAATAGTTTTTGAACATTTCTACTGTTTAATCTAGCCATCAAGACATTAACAGTTGTACAGAATGCCACTGTAATGTAATCTTGGTGTTCCAATGGTATTCACTTTTCATTGGAATCCTGGTATTAAATTGCAGTTTTGGACTTGATAAAATCCATTAAATCTGTTTTGAGAATAGGCTTGCAAGAAGATCCTATGATCATACATAAATGTTCAGTTTTAGCTTGTATTGTACTTTTCATCATTTTCTTGTCACGGCAGCATCTAAGGAGAGAAAAGGGCTAATGTTTTGAGTCCAGATGACCCTTTGTCAAAGTTAAATGACACAGAAAGTGGGTGATATTTATACTGTAGGGTGAGGGAAAGAAAGATGAGTCATAGCCACAGAAACCAAAAGTAAAGAGTGCTAATGGCAGTCCCCAGAGAGAATAAAAGGTGTAAACGGCCAAACAGCAGAGAAACTAAAATCCAGGCAAAGGACAGACTGTGGGCATGGGAGCAGGGTCTTGTGTTAAAATGGCAAGCAATGGGAAAGTCAGGGTCCTGAATGTGCACAGACCGAAGGTGCTCAGCAAAGCAATCGCCCAGTCTACATTTGGTCACTCCGATATAGAGGAGACCATATTGGGAGCAACGAAAAAGGTGAAAGTGAAGCGCTGCTTAACCTGGAATGAGTGTATTGGGTCTGGGCTGTTAGGCAAGGAAGAGGTAAAAAGGGGCAAGTGTTAACACCTGCGATTGCACAGAAAGATGTCATGGGTGAATGGAGAGGTGTTGGATACGGTGGAAGAATGAACTAGGTTATCCCGGAGGGAACCGTCTCTGCAGGATGCTCACAGAGGGACTGAAGGGAAGTTGCGTTTGTTAGTGGCATCACGCTGGAGTTGGTGGAAATGGCGGAGGATTATGCATACTGAGGCTGGTGGGGTAAAATGCGAGAACGAGGGGTCTCTACCCTTGTTCTGGGAGGGGGTCGAGGGTAGTTCACGGGAGATAGACCGCGTGCTGTTGAGGGCCCCGCCAACAACTGGTGCGAAACCGTTGTTGAAGAAGTAGAAACACATTTCCGAAGCACCACTTTTGGAAAGTCGCATCATTGGAACAAATGCGACGGCAGCAAAGGAGTTAGGAGAAAGGGATGGAGTCCCTGCTGAGATTTTCCAGCATTTTCTCTTTTGATATATATGTATATAATAAAAAATAAATAATCTAGGGTTCTTCAGTTGCATATTGTAAATTATGTTTCACTGCCCTGATGTTGTACACCATTCAAAGCATATTGATAATGTACTGAAGAGAGCCAAACTGACCAGGACTATGAAAAGTTTCCTACTTCATGGGAGGCAAAAGTGAGGTCAATTGAGCAAATATCTGAAGACCCCAATAAACTTGGCACTCCTGATTTATTTGACTTTTGGAACTAATGATTCCACCTCCCTTTACAGGCAAACCAGTTGACCGCATTAAATGGCAGATGCAGCAAGACAGATTCACAGATTTCTCAGCAACCACCCAGATGTTTGTCTACCATGAGTCACAAATTCTTATTAAAAATCTTTTCTCCACCATGAAGGCTTTTAACTCTTTGGAAGATCTAGCCTCTGAATTCCCTCAATGACTACTCACTTCCTGATGGTTCAATCTCTTACTGAGGTTGCTTCCACAGGATTCACAAAGCTACTTCTGCCTCTAATTATGCGCACACTTTCAACTCTTGCGGACCACTAGCTTCACAAGTTGTCACTGCGCCTGGATATCTCAGATCTGCAGTTTCCTGGCTGCATTGAGCAATAAACGGTTCCCAGGGCACCTCTGAGCCCAAACTATTTTCAGCACAGAATCTGTGATCATATCTCCACCCACCCCCACCAAGACGTCTCTGAGCCCTAATTGCCTGGAACATGCTGGCGACTCCCATGCTTTCCCTGTGAACTGCAAACCACTCGAGGTCTGAACTTTAACAAATTCCCTCTCCTACCAAATATACAGAGACGTTTACGTTTCACTCATCTCCATGACAGGATTTCCTTTCAGGGGTTGCTGAATGCTTTTCAACTCATTTAGCTCTTAACTCCAAAAACAAAATATCTGTCTGGACTAACTACACACTTGTGTAACCATTGCAGACATCATATCTCCAGCTATAGAAGCCCATCTGCTGGTTTACGACTCAATTTCTTCTACATTGACTCTAGTAAAGACACGAGTCACCTTGTGAATTGGCAGTCTCTGAAACCACCTTACTATCACAATTTTCCCAAACTAGACATCTCTAAAATATTAGCATGGCCCATGAACTAGATGTCTGTCACAACTACCCCAGAAGATGCGTCGCCAGTGTGATGCATTTTCTCATTTGCTGTTTACGTATAATAAGTTACAATATGTTATACATTTTTAAACCATCCTAAGCATGCAGAATAATCTGCTCCTTCATTAACCAATGATTTTCACAAGTCCAACAGCATTCTGCTTAATTCTATGTTCAGTTTTCAGATGAAAAAATTACTATTTGCAATAGTTTTTGAAAGATGTCTTACAAATAATTATAGTCCAAAGTCCACCTGCAAAATAAGATTCCTCATTGTCATGCGCAGGTAAATTTTCTTAAACCGCCTGTGCTGAATCCAACTTTTGAATCTTAGTGTCCTAGTCTGTAGCTTTCTCATCTTTAAGCTGCACACAGAATGTCTGTTAAGTCCATATTTATATTGTCACCATCTTTGTTAACTTTAATTCTATCTTCATTTTTGGGACTCAAAATATTTTAAAGATAAGTTTAAAAATGGCTTCCTTGTACCAACACCCATTCTTTCGTTGGTCAAAATCTTCTGTAGCCAACTGGTGAGCCTCAAGTCCGTAGCAAGCAAATTATTGGCAAGAATTCTCAGGGACAGGATTTATACCCATTTGGAAACAAATAGACACACAAGCGATAGACAGCATGATTTTATGAAGGGGAGGTCATGCCTCACTAACATGATTGAGTTTTTTGAGGAGGTGACAAAGATGATTGATGAGGGGAGGGAGGTGGATGTTATTTACGTGGACTTCAGTGAAGCCTTTGACAAGGTGCCTCATGGCAGACTGGTACAAAAGGTGAAGTTACATGGGATCAGAGGTGAGGTGGTAAGATGGGTACAGGACTGGCTCGGTCACAGAAGGCAAAGGGTAGCAGTAGAAGGGTGTTTTTCTGAATGGAAGGTTGTGACTTCCTTCATCGTAATAATGATTTGTTCTGAAGTGTTTACATATCCCTCTGAGACACCACCAATCAATGTGAACCAACGAGTACAGCGACAACTTTGGTGGAAAATCAGTATGACCTGGAAACAAAACAGCACAAATCCAACCCAGCCAACTACCGCCTTATCAGTCCACTCGATCATCAGTAAAGTGATGGAAGGAGTCATCAACAGTGCTATCAAGCAGCACTTGCTTAGCAATAACCTGCTTTCTGACACTCAGTTTGAATTCCAGGCCACTCACCTCCTGACCTCATTACAGGCTTTATTCAAACATGGAAAAAAGAGTTGAACTCTAGGGGCAAGGTGAGAGTGACTGCCCTGGGATCAAGGAGCCTGAGCAAAACTGGGACTTGGGGAAAATTCTCAACTCTTTGGAGTGATACCTAGCATGAAGGAAGATTGTTGTGGTTGTTGGTCAGTCTTCTCGGCTCGAGGACATCACGGCAGGTGTTCCTCAGGGTTGTATCCTAGGCCCAGCCATCTTCAACCGCTTCATCAACGACCTTCCTTCAATTATCAGGTCAGAAGTGGGGATATTTGCTGATGATTGTATGAAGTTCAGCACCATTCGTGACTGCTTAGCCACTGAAGCAGTCGACATGCAAATGCAGCAACACCTGGACAATATCTATGCTTGGGCTGACAAGTTACATTTGCAACACACAAGTGCAAGTCAGTGACCGTCCCAACAAGGCAAAGTCTAACCATACGAAATAGGAGCAGAAGTAGGCCATTTGGCCCCTCGAGCCTGCTCTGCCATTCAATGAGATCACGGCTGGTCTGTTTGCATTTGAGTTCCACATTCCCCATCTACTCATAACCTTTGATTCCCTTGTCTGACCAGAATTTATCTACCTCTGCCTTAAAAATATTCCGTGACCGCACTTCCACTGCCTTCTGAGACGGAGCGTTCCAAAGTCTCTCAACCTGTCTGAGAAAAAACATTTCTCCTCGTCTGTTTCCTAGAAGGGCATCCCCTAATTTAAAAATAGTGCCTCCTAGTTCTGAACTCGCCACAAGAGGAAACATACTTTCAATGCCCACTTTGTCAGCACTGTTCAGGATCTTATTAATTTCAATCATTCCAACCCTTACTCTTTTAAACTCTCGTGAAAAGAAATTCGGCCTTTCCAACCTATCCTCATAAGACAATAGCTTATTCCTGGTATCAATCTAGAAAACATCTTCTGAATTGCCTCCAACACATCCTTAAATAAGGAGACTAATACTGCACACAGTATTCAATGTGCGATCTTAATGCCCTGTACAACTGGAGCAAAACATCTTTCTATGTTCAATTCCTCTCAATAAAGTATAGCATTCCATTAGTCGTCTTGATTACAATCTGCACCTGCATGTACTAACCTTTTGTAACTCCTGCACGAGAACATCTAAATTCCTCGGCATTGTTGTCCACTCACTCAACCTATCTTCAACCTTCTGCAAACTCTGTACGTCGTCTTCACAAGATACCTACCTATCTTTGTGTCATCTGCAAATGTAGCAAACTTCGCACCCCTAGTCTAAGTCATTAATACAAATTGTAAAAAGCTGAGGCACCTGAACAAACACCTGCGGGACTCTGTTGTCTCACCCTGCCTATCAGACAAGGACCATACTTATGCAAATTCTGTTTTCTGTGAGCCAGCATATCTTCAATCCAGGCTATGCAGGCTAATATGTTACCCTATACCATAAGCTTCTACCTTTAATGCGGCACTTTATGTATTCTGGAAATCCAAGTACAGTATGTCTGCAGGATCCCCTCTATCCATTGCAAATGTTACTCCTTCAAAGAACTCTAGTAAGTTGAGGAAACACAATTTCCTTTTCCTAAAACCATGTTGACTCTTCCCAATTACTTGAGCTTCTTTAAGTGCTGAGCTATAACCTCTTTAATGATTGATTCTAACACCATCACCATGACAGATGTCAAACTAAGTAGTCTATAGTTTTCTGCCTCCCTCCTTTCTTGAATAAAGGTGTTATACTTGTTACTTTCCAGCCTGATGGAACCATTCCAGAATTTCACAAATTTTTGGAAAATCAACGCATCTCGTACCTCATTCGCGACCTAGGAGAAATCCATCTGGACCTGGAGACTTATGGTCTTCCCATACCTGACCACCAACATCACTCAAGGCATACGAGCGAAGCATTGCTCGCAAAGCATGGAATGCTGATTTCCATGATATAGCTGGAGTAGATTCCATCGTATGCATTGGCATGTTATTACTTGCCCATCCTCTTTCATATGCCATTCTATTTTCTAACTGCACCTCCTTTTTCACACCTGTACCTCTCCTGTGTATTGCTTTCTGCCTGCACTGCTCTTGCACTCACTTCACCTGTTTTTATCTTCCATGCTGCCATCTCAATTGGTTGGTCATTTTCCACAGCGGCGGTTTTGATAGCTGATTCTGCCAGAGAGATTTGCCTTTGTATGTCACTCGGTATCTTTTGATGGGCCTTAACCTTATCTACCACAGCTCATTTGGGCAACTAGTCTGCCTCAGCTGATTGATCACTTCCGAATGTTGTTTTTGTCAGGCGTTGGAAATTACATATCCCCCATCTATTCCACGTCATAATGTAATCATGGGCAACCCCAAATGCATAACTATTATCAGTGTACATGGTACTGTTTGGCCTCCCCTAACTTCAACGCTTCGGTGAGTGCTGTCAATTCTGCCACTTGGGTGGACAATTGCCTGGGAAGGCTTTGTTTGATTAGGACACCTCCTTTTCTATCTACCACGGCCCAACCTCTCCTGGAGAGTCTGTCCAAGCAGTGAGATGACCTGACTATGAACAAGGTTGAAGTCCACATCGTCTAAGGGATGCTCAAGTATCCTGCTTGGAACTTTGCCATCTGGGTCACTCGCACACTCATCCCCTTACCCAATGTCTAGAATGCCATCAATGTGATTATTACCCGTATCCTGAATTATCTGCACTAATTTATCTCTGGACAATTACAGCACTCCCCAGGTGGTTCTCTTGCTGTCGTAGACTGTCTTCAACGTCCCAGTGCTTTGCAGTTCCACATCATACTGTATCTTTTATGTGAGGTAAACTTCCCTGCCATTACATCGGCTCACTTGTTCAGACTGCACATGTAGCACCGTCAATAGAATACATGTGACTTTGTTGAGAAATATGCTACCAACTTCATGTGGCCCCCATGTTCCTGGGTACCTTGTACTATTGTAGCTGCTGTCGTTATTGGCAAATAGATGGAATGGCTTTCCAAAATCGGGTAGCACCAGGGTGGGTAGCATTGTGAGGGCTCATTTTAGGTGAAAAGGTGCCTTTCCCTGGTCCTTTTTTCACTCGACGGGGTCCAGGGCTGCTCACCACCCTTTCACCAGGCTCTGCATTGGGCTGGTCACCTTTGAGAAGCCCTTGATAAAATTGCAACAGTAGTTAGAGTCCCAGGGTCTTCTTTACTTCTCGTAAATTAGTCAGCCGATGCATTTTGTCGATTGCCTCCTTCCCATCTATAGACATAGATTGCTTTCCCTGTTCTATGTTGTATCCCAAATCTGAACCTTCATCTGGCCTATCTGTACATTGGTTTGCCTTTAAAGCCAGCTTTTGCCAAAGCCTCCAAATTAGCTATAACAGCAATGACATGTCCCCTCTGTGCAGTGGAGGTTTTAAGTAAATCTTCTATATATTGTAGGACTATATTATTCTACAGGGATAAATCTAGTGCTTCTAGACCCGCTGAAATATCACCAGGCTATTGTGAAATATTTATGACACCTGTGTCCAAGTATATTGTTAGTTGCCCAAGGTAAACTTTAATTTCCCGTGGGATTTTCTGGCAAGGGATATTGCCCAGGACCCATGATCAATGTCCAGTACTGTGACTATCTGATAGCTAGGTGTCAGCCCATAAAAGGTGGTTGCGAGACGAGCTACAATGGGGGAAATCCTCTGGTGTTACTTCATTGAACGTTAATAATCTGGTACAATCTGTTGGGTTTCTTTACTGGCCACACCACTGAGATGGTGACGAATGCAGTGGGTCGCAGAACCCCCCACCCCTCGATTCTACTAACTATTGGACCATTGTAGTGACTGCTTCTGCCTTTATTGTTTACTGTATGTGTGGCTTGTGAGCTAGTCCTTTGACAAATATGAGTTCTATCCTTACCAGCTCAGTGTCTTGCTTGTCTCATGCCCAGACAGAGGGAACATACTGGTGAATCAGACTCCAAGTCCCCATTATCTTCCAGGTTCGATTCCTGGCTGGGTCACTGTCTGTACGGAGTCTGTACGTTCTCCCTGTGTCTGCGTGAGTTTCCTCCGGGTGCTTTGGTTTCCTCCCACTAGTCCCGAAAGATGTGCTGTTAGGTAATTTGGACATTCTGAATTCTCGCTGTGTAACCTAATAGGTGCCGGAATATGGCGACTCGGGGCTTTTCACAGTGACTTCATTGCAATGTAAGTCTACTTGTGACAAGAAAGATTATTATTATTATTATTATTATGGCTGGCTACTACTGTGATCCAGGATAACTTCCCATCCGGATGCCAGTGTGTCCTCGTCTCTCGTTTTGGTGGCCACATGATCCGGCTACCGTTGGGATCAATCAGCACTTCTAGCTCCTTCAGGAGATCTAATCACTGACACTGTCCCATCTGTGGTCTGACCACCCAGAGGTATGCTGAAGTTATAAGGTGTCACATTTCTAACAGTGTGGTTTCGCTCTTATCTGTCTTTAAGGGATTTCTTCGTATTCCTGATACTGTCATGTAGAGTTTAGTAATTAGCAGTGGTAGGTCAGTGCTGGATATGGAAGCTTTGGTGTCTATTATTAACCTCTTGCACAGCTGGCTCCTTAACAATGCATCAACAAACATCCTAGGATCCCCACTGTCCAAGTCTCTGGGCGCCAAAACTACCTAATTCTGACAGGCTAGCAAGATTATTTCCATGATGGTAGTTTTTGTCAGGGGGGATTTTGTCACCCCTTCTCTCTGATGGAAGCCCCTCTTCTACCATACCTAGTGTACAGCATACCTTCTTCCAGTGTCTTAACTTTTCGCAATTATTACACTGTCGTTCTTTAGCTCCTTTCGCCGCATTACACTCCCTTGCCAAATGTCCTCAGTTTCCCACATGCATAACAAATTGCCACTGGACCATTAACAGCTGCTATCTTCTTGCTTGTTCCTTTTTAAAGTTTATTGTCTATTTCCGTTGGCCATTCAACTATGTCATAATATGTGTCCCACTGGGACGCTTAACCACAGATCCTTTGATGTTCTGCTCATAACCCTTCCATCAACATTTTTAGAAACACCGGGAAATCATGGTTACGATTATTTACACCCAAAAAATCCTGTTAGGCGGTATACTTTGGTTTGCGTACTCAAATGACCCATTGCCTTTATTTTCTATGACTCCCATTTCTGCCGACCAATTGGATCAAGGGTCTCCCAGCCCCCTCTGACCAGGTTTTTAAACTCTGATATCTGCCCTGGGAATTTAGCTCAACAATGTTGGTCCACCTTCCACTCAGTCACTAAGAGTGTTCGTTTCTAACCATAGTGGTCTGGGTACCTTGGATTAGACCAAGACTTGAATGTTTTCTTCATGAAGATTGTGGATATCTATCAGTTCCTCTAATGTGTCCGAAAATTCTGTGTTGGCATAGTTCTGTTTCAGGGAAGGCAACTCTTTGGCTCTCATTTGTTTTTCAGCTGGGGTGAACGATACCTGCCTCGCCAGTGCCTGCATTATATTACCCTGTCTGTCTTGTATTTTTTCTTGAATATTGAGGGCTGTTATCTCACAATTTCCCCCATTTGGTGGTGTTGTGAAATATGGTTTGTTATACAGAGGTGGGTGCCACCCTTCCGCACTGTCATACAGTGCCGCTTCCTCATCTAAACTAGCCCAATCAATTTTGTTTTTGTCTTCACTCATGGCTGTGCTTTGTCTCTGGCTGCTGCTTTATTCTGAAGATCACACAGCGGCTCGGACCTACACTCCACCTCTTGGTTTAGCCCCATAGTGATCTTGACTTCTGTCCTGCAACAGATCTGATCTCCCCTGGCATCTTTGGCTCTGTACACAATCCCTTTGTTTCACCCTGTTATCTCCCACATTGATCTCAATGGTCCATTTTTGAGGCCGTCAAACTTGCACTCTTTCTTTGGGTGATAAATTAATGGTATTCACCTGCTTAATGTGTCTGATCACCAGATTCTCCAGCCACTATTAGATTATCCTGCTGACAGGGGGGTGAGTGATAGGGTGCTATCAGGGGTCTGGGTCGGGGAGGGGAAGATCTCGGACATCTATAAGATTATGCAGGAGGTGGAGGAGGTACCAGTAGAGGAGCTGAAAGATAAGTGGGAGTTAGAGCTGGGGGAACAGATAGAGGACGGGACATGGGCAGACGCCCTGGAGAGAGTCAACTCGTCGTCGTCATGTGTGAGACTAAGTCTCATTCAATTTAAGGTACTGCATAGAGCCCACATGACGGGGACAAGGATGAGTCGGTTTTTCGGGGGTGAAGACAGGTGTATTAGATGTTCGGGAAGCCCTGCGAATCATGCACATATGTTTTGGGCATGTCCGGCACTGGAGGAGTTCTGGAAGGGGGTGGCAGGGACGGTGTCGAGAGTGGTGGGGTCCAGGGTCAAGCCAGGATGGGGACTTGCGATCTTTGGGGTTGGGGTGGAACCGGGGGTACAGGAGGCGAGGGAGGCTGGAATATTAGCCTTTGCGTCCTTGGTGGCTCGGAGGAGGATCCTGATTCAGTGGAGGGACGAAAGGCCTCCGAGTGTTAACACCTGGTTAAACGACATGGCAAACTTCATCCAATTGGAAAGGATCAAATTCGCCCTGAGAGGGTCGGTGCAGGGGTTTTTCAGGCGATGGCAACCCTTCCTAGACCTCTTGGATCAGAGATAGAAACTGAGGCCGTGACAGCAGCAACCCGGGAGGGGACGGGAGGGAGGGGGGGAGGAGGGGGGGGGGGGGGGGTAGGGGGGACAAAGACGAAGGAAGTACGGTAGCGGTGGTGGCACGGGCAAGGCCTGCCCGAGGACGCTGCTAGAAATGATAAGTTGGTCTGACTGTCGGTTCGCCGGCGGGGGGGTGGGGGGGACGCGCGAGTAGGGGGGGGGGGGGACTTTTTTCTTTTTCTTGTTAAGTAGGGGGGTTTGACTTTGTTTTGTTATAATTTAAATGTAAATGTAGGGGGGGTTAAAATGTTTGTATTTTGAAAAATTTCTTCAATAAAAATTATTTAAAAAAAAAAAAAGATTATCCTGCTGACTATGCCAAATATAGTGGAATATCAAAAGACACATGACACAGGTAGTGGAAGGTACAAACAATACCAGGTTATTTCATACAGGGGACAAAGCTTGAGAGAGAATGATCACTGGTTGCAGGTGGCCTCACATATTTATACACTCTTACAACCATGCCGAGGTGCCAATAAGCATGGATTCCGCTCATTATATGACTGTGTGACAAAGGACTTGTCAAAACTGTTGAAACTAATCAAGTCCCAGCCTTGGATTAATCAGGTCACAAATTGACCAGGTCTCAACCCTTAAATCAATCAGACCTACAGCTATGTATTACTACTATGCTGCGCTTATAATTCCAATTTCCCCAAAATGAGTACATATTAATTAACAACAGGCAAACTGCGGTTGAACATACCATACTACACATTAAATGACAAGTGTGACGAAGATGGATCCCACAGATCTCTCACCATGGCGTCACTGGCCACTGAGTCACAAAATCTCATTAAAACTGTCTCCCTCATGAATGATTTCAACTTGCTTTTAAAGATATAGGGCTGGATTCTTCCGCAAGATTGTCACGGATCATGTAAAGGTCATTGACCTCGGGTGGAAATTTCCGGTCCCCGAGTGGGCACAGCCGGAGATTCCCGCCCATCGAATTCCCTCAAAAGCTATTCTGGACTGCCTCAATGACTGCTTATCCCCCAAGACTTTTCCCAAGACTGCCTGCCCTCCACGTGATTCACAAAACTGCATCCCCACCTCAAATTACCGGCACATTTTCAACTCTGTTGCAAACTACTAGCTTTACTAAGCTGTCACTTCCCTGGATTTCTCCGAACTCCAGTTTCACGGCTACACCAGGCTGCCAGGGCTTCTCTCAGCCCAAACTGTCTCCAGCTCCCCAGGACGTTGCTGAGCCCTAATTGTTTGGAGCATGCAGACAGCTACCAGAGTTTCTCTGTGACCTGCAAACCACTTGAGGTCGAAATCGTAACCAGCTCTCTCTTCTTGCAATCACACAGACAGATTGAAAGCAGAGAATGTTCTTTAGCTTCACCCATCTCCATGATGACATATAGCCTTTTATGAATTCTTTTAAACTAATTAAGCTCAAACTCCCAAAGCAAAACCTCAATGGACTGCCCTTGCAAGCAATGTAGACATCACATTTTCAGCTGAATCATCTGCTGCTTTATGATTCCATCCCTTATGCAGTGACTCGATTATATATATTTAAAAAAATCATAGGTAACCTTGTGAACTGCCATTTTCTTTTGGGTGCACTGGCAGTCTTTAAAACCCAGCATTTTGGTTACCTTAACAATAAGCTTCACTGAACTAAACAGTACCCTAAAATATTAACGTGACCTATGAACCAAATATTAATTGCATATGTGATATAACATAGTTCTGCACTGAGGATAACAAATGGCTTTTCTTAGCATGTTGACACTGAGGACTTTGATGACATATGGCAGTAAGGAAGCAGATGGTGCTCATTAGTCCTGCGTCAGAGCTATTTGCCAATAGCTCAGGGAAGTGTGCCTCATCTGAAAAAGCATGACATTTGCAGTCACATCACAAATCTGTTCCAGTTCTTACATTATTTAATGAACTGCTTCTGCCAAGCATGGTCATTACTATTCATGTGAACTAACATGAGAGGGTCACCGGCTACTACAGGAACACTATCTGTACATAGCTTTCAGACTCCGGGCTCAGTTGCTGCTACGGCTGTCTGCCTCAGCTGCCTTTTTGACATTGAGGTGGGCTTGGCGAAGAGGGTGGCAAATGTGCAGATGTGATGCCATCTTCTAGTCCCACTGTGTGACTTCCATTGCTAGACTGTGACCTAATACTACCACTGAGATGTGGAGAGCAGATTATTGTGGAGGGCAGATTAAAGCAAACCTACCAATTGAAATCACCATTTTGCCTAATATGGAGGACATGGTGTAGCACAGAGAGCCCACATGGCCTCAACATGAATATTCATGAGAGATGCTACTACTGTTGTCACAGACTTTAAGAAGGCCCAGTAGCAATGTCCACTGAGGTTAATGCTGTTACAGCTATTGCAGAATGTCTGTGCTATACCTGTGAACTCTGATGTGTTAGGCAGGTTGGTTCGACATTGACTGCAATTGGATGCAGGGAAGCTAGAAACAAACGTCTGACACCGGAGATGATCCAACACTGTTTTATTTAACTATGGACTGCTGTACATGTTCAGCTGTGGATTGACACTCTATTAATCCAACTGATGACCTCTTACTGGCTTGACCAGACTTAGTAGCTACCGCATGGTAATAGTGCTCACGAACTTGTGCAGTCTGACTGTCTCAGTAGCTGGGTCCTGAGAGAGGGAGAATCTTAATGCCCTGTGGGCTTTATAGTGGTGGTGTCCTGTCTGGTGATTGGCCTGTGTTGTGTGTTCATTGGTCATTCTGTGTGTCAATCACTGCCTATCTGCATCTCATTTATATACATGAGTGGATATTATGACCTCTCCCTTTTTTTTAGTAAGTTTTGGAACGTGAAGGTATGTAGATGCCTGACTACGTACAAGTGGTGAGATAACGAACATATGTACATGGGAAGGTGTCTATCGTGCAGATACAGAGCAAATTGAACAAAATTTGCAAGAGTAAAGTCTATAGATTCAGTATTTGAGGCGGGCGACGAATCCTTGTCGATCACCGCAGAGGTGGAGCAGGAGACCCTGGCACTTAGACAGGCGGGATTGCTGGCATTGCGGCGGTGTCGTGGACAGGCTGGATCACTGGCACATCGGTGGCCTCATGGCAGGAGACGTCCGGAGGAGGCATGATAATCGGCGGAGCAATGCAGTTAGGCGGTGGGCGATGAACTCGCCCAGCGCCCTCCTGTTGTGCCAGAGAATGGAGCCGTCAGTCATTTGAACAATGAAAGACCTTGGGACGGCCTTCCTGACAATAACAGCTGGGGCCAACAAACCTCCCTCAGGCAACTGGACGCGAACAACATCTGCTGGAGCCAGCGCTGGCAGATCCGTGGTGTGAGCATCATATGTGATCTTCTGCTGTTCCCTGGACCGCTGCACTTTTTGCAGCACCGTGAGGTGGTCAAGGTCTGGAATATGAATGGCTGGAACAGTTGTCCGCAGGTTGCGGTTCATGAGCAGCTGTGCCGTAGACAAACCAGTCGACCGAGGGGTTGCCCTGTAAGCCAGCAGCGCCAAGTTGAAATCGGAGGCTGAGTCTGCAGCCTTGCACAACAACCGCTTGACAATATGGACCCCTTTTTCGGCCTTCCCGTTTGATTTCAGGTAATGGGACAGGAGGTGATGTGTCTTAAGTTGTAGGATCGTGCAAAATCGGACCACTCCTGGCTGTAGAAACATGGACTGTTGTCACTCATTACTGTGACTGGTATCCTCTGCCTGGTATATGTCTCCTTGTAGGCTTTGATGACGGACCTAGACGTGAGGCCCGACAGTTTCACCACTTCTGGGGAAGTAGTCGACCAAGAGCACGTAATCGCGCCCATTGGCGTGAAAGAGGTCTACCCCCACTTTAGACCACGGAGAGGTCAAATCTCGTGCTGTTGCAGTGTTTCCTTGGGCTGAGCCGGTTGAAACTTCTGGCAGGTTGGGCAGTTGAGGGCCGTGTCGGCAATGTCCTGGTTGATGCCTGGCCATAAACCGCCTCCCGAGCTCTGCGTCGACATTTTTCGACCCCAAGGTGACCCTCTGGGATCTGTCCGAGCACCATAGCTCGCATGCTTTGAGGAATGACGATCCTATCCAGTTTAAGGAGGATTCCCTCAATGACCGCTAACTCGTCCTTAACGTTAAAAAACTGGGGACATTGCCCCTTTTGCCAGCCATGGGCAAGGTGTTGCATCACGTGCTGCAGTAGAGGATCCTTGGCAGTTTCTTCATGTATTTGGACCACTCGTTCATCAGTGGCTAGTAGGTTGCTGGCACACAACTGCACCTGTGCCTCTATGTGGCAGATGAAGTCACCCTGTTCACACGGCGTGGTGATGGATCGGGATAGGGCATCTGCAATGATCAGCTCCTTATCCGGTGTGTAGACGAGTTCAAAGTCATATTGGCGGAGACGAAGAAGAATTCGCTGTAGCCGAGGTGTCATAGAACAAAGAAAATTACAGCACAGGAACAGGACCTTCGGCCCTCCCAGCGTGCGCCGATCCAGATCCTTTATCTAAACCTGTCTCCTGTTTTCCAAGGTCTACTTCCCTCTGTTCTCGCCCATTCATATACCTGTCTAGATGCTTCTTAAATGATGCTATCGTGCCTGCCTCTACCACCTCCACTGGTAAAGCGTTCCAGGCACCCACCACCCTCTGTGTAAAAAAAACTTTCCACGCAATCTCCCTTAAAATTTCCCCCCCACTTTGAAATCGTGACCCCTTGTAACTGACACCCCCACACTTGGGGAAAAGCTTGTTGCTATCTACCCTGTCCATACTTCTCATAATTTTGTAGACCTCAATCAGGTCCCCCCTCAACCTCCGTCTTTCCAACGAAAACAATCCTAATCTACTCCACCTTTCTTCATAGCTAGCACCCTCCATACCAGGCAACATCCTGGTGAACCTCCTCTGCACCCTCTCCAAGGCATCCACATCCTTCTGGTAATGTGGCGACCAGAACTGCATGCGGTATTCCAAATGTGGCCGAACCAAAGTCCTATACAACTGTAACATGACCTGCCAACTCTTGTACTCAATGCGCCGTCCGATGAAGGCAAGCATGCTGTATGCATTCTTGACCACTCTTTCAACCTGCGTTGCCACCTTCAGGGTACAATGGACCTGAACTCCCAGATGTCTCTGCACATCAATTTTCCCCAAGACCCTTCCATTGACCATATAGTCCGCTCTTGAATTTGATCTTCCAAAATGCATCACCTCGCATTTGCCTGGATTGAACTCCATCTGCCATTTCTCTGCCCAACTCTCCAATCTATCTATATTTTGTTGTATTCTCTGACAGTCCTCCTCGCTATCTGCAACTCCACCAATCTTAGTATCATCTGCAAACTTGCTAATCAGACCACCTATACCTTCCTCCGGGTCATTTATGTAGATCACAAACAACAGTGGTCCGAGCACGGATCCCTGTGGAACACCACTGGTCACCCTTCTCCATTTTGAGACACTCCCTTCCACCACTACTCTCTGTCTCCTGTTGCCCAGCCAGTTCTTTATCCATCTAGCTAGTACACCCTGAACCCCATACAACTTCACTTTTTCCATCAACCTGCCATGGTCGGAGGCCTCGATATACAGGAGGAACTTTTGCTTGAAGATTTTCCAATTGGCGGCGAGGTTGCCGGAGATGCGGAGCTGCGGAGGAGACTGGATGTTTACCATTTCACTGGATGGCCGCTTGCTGGTCATTGCAGATTCACTCGAGGTAGGTTCAGCAGAGTTAATAGCACTCTGCTAACATGATGTGTTAGGCAGGTTGGTTCGACATTGACTGTAACTGGATGCAGGGAAGCTAGAAACAAACGTCTGACACCAGAGATGATCCAACACTGTTTTATTTAACTATGGGCTGCTGTACATGTTCAGCTGTGGGTCGACACTCTACTAATGGAACTGATGACTTCTTACTGGCTTGACCAGACTTACTAGCTACCACATGGTGATAGTGCTCACTAGCTTGTGCGGTCTGACTGTCTCAGTAGCTGGGTCCTGAGAGAGGGAGAGTCTTATTGCCCTGTGGGCTTTATAGTGGTGGTGTCCTGTCTGGTGATTGGTTGTTCTGTGTTGTGTGTTCATTGGTCATTCTGTGTGTCAATCACTGCTGTCTGCATCTCATTATATACAGGAGTGGATATTATGACAAACTCTCGGCAAAGTAGTATTGGACTCTTCAATAAACTCTGATGTATTATGTAAAGACTACCTGACTGTCTGCACATTTTGTCCTGCAAGGCAACCATTGATTATCTTTGAAAACTGAACCCATTCCTGAACCTGCGGGCTACTGTTCAGTAGCAAATATCCTACTGGATATTTTGGTCTTCTGGTTAATGAGCAGATCAGTTTTACTGGCTAGTTTTTAATGTCATCGGTACCTGAAAGGGCCCTCTACTTGTCAGCATTGACAGGAGGAGTGGACACCTCACCTAATTAAAGTTGAAAAATAAAAATTGACCCTTGGTAACCCTTCCAAATGAGTACCCTCCAATGATAACAGCCAGAACCCAATTCAACCAATAATGTTTTGAAAATCAACTAAGATCTGGAAAATATTCCATATAACCATTTAGTCTTTGTTGATTATTGTGCCTCTAAATATTTGAATATTTATTTGAATGGCTAATATTTGAAAGAACACTTTTTTGTAGTTTTGCTTCAGTGCCCATTTCCAAGAATGTTCTGTGAATTATTGTTGCCATTGTACAAAAAAATAATGCCAAACTAACAATAACAATAAATTTCAATTTTAAATGGTTGATTTTGTCTTTTTGTGACTTGTATGCGATCAAACCAAATTTTCATTTTATTATTCTTTTCTAATTACTTTGTTCCTCTTTTTATGCCTGTCTCCTAGGGGAAATCTACATTTTTCACTGCATAGCACAGTTGGATGTTTTGGCTTTGGACTAATATTTAATTACCTATCCATCAATCATATCTTAATAGTAGGTCAACCCCCCCCTCCAGCCCAGCTTTTACAGTGTCTTACATAAAATGCCTAGAGTGCAGAAAAAGTCCATTCGGCCCATCAAATCTGCACCGACTCTCTGAAAGAGAACCCCACCTAACCTGAACATCTTTGGACACTGAGGGGCAATTTTTTTAGCATGGCCAATCCACCTAAGCGGCACACCATTGGACTGTGGGAAGAAACCGGAGCACCTGGAGGAAACCCATGCAGACGCTCATCTTTTTACATCATAATACAAAACAGTGTGTCCACAGCTTTTTAATTGACTTTTCCACAAACTGAATTAGGGTTCTAATATCCAGCTTGACTTGTAATTGATTTACGCATTAATCTTAAGAATGCTTCATAATATACCTTACAATGATCAAGGGGCAGCCACCACACTTTTGCAACAGCTTCTTTGATTAACTGAACAGAGCTGTGAAAGATTGACTCGTGATGTATTAGAAATGGTGCTATCCCTCAAATGTCACTGCCCAGATATCATATTTCTTCTTCAGTGGTCACTTGCTAACAAGTATGATTGTCTACCGAAGAAACTCCATGTCACTGGTCATGCATTCTGTGTATCCTTGCATGACTGATGAACCTGATCCTAGAGTTGCATCACTGACTACACATTTGGCAGGTGTTTCCGGGAGTGGGATTGGTTCTTAGACTCAAAATTGCTGGCATTCCTTTCTTGGACTGCTTTGCCGACCATGTAGAGTGGTTGATGTTGCTCCTGGCATTGCTTTTGAAGTTGTCGAGCAGTAAAAATCCTGTCTGTTACTTCACGGTTTGGCCAGAAGCCACACTGACTTTCTGGAAGGATTTGTTCAGAGATTGGAAGCAGGCGATTGCGAGGATTTTGGCGATTATCTTTTCAGTGATGGAGAGTAGGAAGATTCCGTGGTAGTTCCCACAGTTCGTCCCCTTTTTTGACGCTGGTGGCGATGGCGGAATCCCTGATGTCATGGAGATGATGGGTTATAGCTTCTCCAAGTTTGAAAATCTCTGCTGGAATCCTGTCCACTCCTGCGGCTTTTTCATTCTTCACTTGTTTAATGGAGCTTTGACTTCATCCATGCTTTATGGGAGTGCAAGATCACCTTTGATGGGAGTTGGAGAATTACCTTGAACACGCCCTGATCTAGAATCATAGAATTTACAGTGCAGAAGGAGGCCATTCGGCCCATCGAGTCTGCACCCCTCTAGGAAAGAGCCACCCCATGCCTCCACCCTATCCCCGCAACTCAGTAACCCCACCCTACCTTTTTGGATGTGGAGATGCCGGCGTTGGACTGGGGTGAACACAGAAGGAAGTCTTACAACACCAGTTAAAAGTCCAACAGGTTTGTTTTGAATCACCTAGCTTTTGGAGCACAGCTCCTTCCACAGCACAACTGATTCACCTGAGGAAGGAGCTGTGCTCCGAAATCTAGTGATTCGAAACAAACGTGCTGGACTTTAACCTGGTGTTGTAACCTTTTTGGACACGAAGGACAATTTATCATGGCCAAACCACCTAACCTGCACATCTTTGGAATGTGGGAGGAAACCGGAGCACCCTGATTATATTGGGGTCTAAGCATTCTTTGAAGTGTTCTCTCCATTGAAGGCTAATATTTTCTCTGTCTCTTAAAAGAGTTCTATCCTTTCTCTGCACCAGTTTGAGGTCTTGGGTGTTGGGTCCATATATTGACTTGGTGGCACTGAAGAAGCCCTGGGTGTCATGCTTGTCGGCGAGGAGTTGCACCTCCTTAGCTTTCTCAGTCCACCACGGGCTCTTGATTTCCCTACTTCTTTGTACTTCCACCATTGCTGTTAGATTATTTGCCTGGCTGGTGATGTCATTTTGCCAGGTGCGGAGCACTTTCCTCTTGTTGATGAGGTCTTGGATGGTGTGATTGTCCTCGTCGGAACAAGTCTTGATGTTCCCTGGTCTTATAGCCGATGGTTTCTTCACAGCTTGAAATGATGGCTGTCTTTCAGCCCTTTCATTTTCCTTCACTCCATTCAAATGAAGGCTTCGGAGATTTTTGTGAAGACAAGTTGTTGGAATTTGTTTGTGTTTTTGGCTCTCGAAGCCACTCAACGTTATTCTTTTTCTGAACTGTTTCTTCTCTTCCGCTGCTGCTGGTGGAGTTTGATAGACATAGAGTAGCGAATGAGCCGGTAGTCTGTCCAGCAGTCATCTGCACTGGTCATTGTTCTGGTAATGAAGGCATCCTTTTGGTCTCTAGATCAGTGAATGACACGGTCTATCATGTGCCAGTGCTTTAATCCTGGTTGTCTTCAGGAATTCTTCAACTTGTCTTTTTGGTGGAACAGTGTGTTAGAGATCACAAGCTAGTGCTCCATGCATTTGGTGAGCAGGAGTTGCAATTCCCAACTCCTTCCTTTCCAATGGTTCTTCATTCCGGAGGATGATGTCCAGGATGGAGTAGAAGCCTTTTTTGGGCTTATCATTGGCAGCAATGTTTGGGACATACGCACTCTCAACCATTGCCTGCTGTTTCTTGGCAAATTGTAGATATAGTCATAGAGCATTCGTTGATTCCAACAGGGAGCTCCGAGAATTGGCTGACGAGTTTATTCTAGATGGTGAATCCAATTCCATGTGTCCTAGCTGATCCTCTGGTTTTCTTCTCTAGAAGAAGGTGCAACTAACACCTTCTTCCCTCAGCTGCCCTTTACCTACTCTTGCAGGGCAGCGACGTCAGTATTGAAGTGCATGAATTCATGGGCAACAAGGACAGTTATCCGTTCCGGTCGATTGTTTTGCTCGTTATCCATGAGGGTTTGTACATTCATCTTCCAGAAATTGAGTTTAACTTTGATTTTCTGACCACAGGTAGATGAGCTTGCTGGATGTGGTTTTACAGCCAGATTAGAGATGGAACATTATGTTCAGGGCACCTTTTCTAGCCCTTTCCCCATGCTTGGTGAGCAGAGTGGATCCTGAAGAGGGCCACTCAGTCGTGAAGAAAACTGCCGAAACGCTCTCCTATTCCGATTCCAAGAGCGCAATGACTGAATCAAACTCCACTGCCTACGTGCCGGTCCGAAGCTAGGGACTTCCAGATCTCTCGGTCCTGTCGCCAATTGCCGTTGGGCGTGTTTGTGTGGTGTTGTGTTGATTTCCTCCAGGTAGACGCTTTGTGCAGGACATCTTTTAATGTGGGAATGCAGTTGAACACAAGAAGGCACACAGTCCATGACAAGAAAAGTCCAGTTCCAGTAGCGAAGGAACCTCATGACTGGATCTCCCTACTGCTGCAGCCTTCATCCACCATTGAAACCGTTGATATCATACGAGAGTCTTCCACCTGACCTGCAATGAGGACTTGTTTTGAACTTGATTTGGAGTGCGCTTTGTCTAGTTCCACCCCTCCGACCTTACCGTCACGGGTGACCGTGACAGGAGTTTAAGACTCCCGACTGCATCGCTCTCGGGAGCAATGGAACGCTCCAGCTTCTCAACCATGGCGAAGTGGCAAACCACAAGTTCCTTGGAGGTGGCGGTGGTGGTATTTTCGCTGGACTAGTAATCTGGAAACCCAGGGTGATGCTCTGGAGACCTGGTTTCAAATCTCACCACAACACCATGAAACGATTGTCATTCAAACCCATCTGGTTCATGCATGTACTTTTAGGGAAGGAAACCTGCCGCCTTTACCTGATCTGGTCTACATGTGTGTCTTAAATGCCATCTTAAATGGCCAAGCAAGCCACTTCGTTGTATGCAAAAAGAATGAAACCCGACAGACCACCTAGCATCGGCTAGAAACTGTTGATCTGCAAAATCTTCCTGAGGATTTGTGCCAAAAGTGATAGAGCTGTCAGATTAATTAAGCAACAGCCTGAGATTGTCATACTCTTGGAATTATACGGGTAAATCCCGAATCTACGAAATACCAATTTACCGGAAATGCCGGTTTTACGGACAGGCTTGCCTCTTTGGGATGAGTTTTAGTTTGATATTGTTCGATAACCAGCTGCTACAAGCCACACAGATGTCATGTGAGTGAACATTCCCCCTCTCTGCTTCTTGCCTTCTCCTTTTATTCCCCTCCTAATTAATTTATTCCAAAGCCATACTCCAGAAAGCTCTGCTGTATTTTAGGGTTGACAAATGTACATTTCTTTAGATTGCCGTGCTGCATTAAACATACACAGTGGAGGTAAATTCCAGACTCTAAACCTGAACCTTCTGATAGCAACCATGAGCAGCACCGTTTACTATTTACTTTGGAACAGATGCATTGTTTGTCTTTGGCAGCAGTGTGGAATTTGCACTATAATTTAAAAAGGGCAAATTTCCAAGGACCGACAGCTGAGGTATTGAGCTGCATTTAAACTAGTACATAGGTGAGCCAACGAACTTTCGTTTAAACTACTACATAATTGAGTCAGTGAACTACGCAATACTGGTTTTAAGGAAAATTATTTTTTTACGGAGTGATCTCGACCCAACTCATTGCATAAAATCGGGATTTACCTGCATAGATCATCTCCCAGACAGGATAGGTCCTGCTGGTGGGACAGCAGAGATGGTGGCAGAGTTGGGAGGGAGTTGCTGCAGAGGTCCTCAGCATCGATTCTGGGCTGCATAAAGTCTCAATGGAAACCTGCTGTGGATTGCCATGAACTGTCCCCCCTCAGCTGATGAATCGGTGCTCCTCTATATTGAGCACCACTTGGAGGAAGCACTGAAAGTGGCAAGGGTGCAGAATGGACTCTGGGTGTGGGGTTTCAATTTCCATCATCAAGAGTGCTTGGTAGTACAACCACACACTGAACTGGCCAAGTCCTAACATAACTGTTAGACGAGGACTACTACAGGTGGTGAGGGAACCAGCGTGAGGGAAAAATATACTTGACCTCATCATCGCCAATCTGCCTGCCACAGATACATCTATCAGTGACAATATTGGCAGGAGTGTCCACCATACAGTCTTTGTAGAGGCAAGATCCCGTCTTCTTATTCAGGATACCCTCCATTGTGTTGTCGGATTTCCATCGTGCTAATTTCGATAGACTTCGAACAGATCTAGCTGTGGGCTATGAGCAGCAGGAACAGAACTGTACTCCACAATCTGTAATCTCATGGCCTGGTATATCCCCCACTCCATCATTATCACCAAGGCAGGGGATCAGCCCTGGTTCAATAAAGAGTGCGGGAGGGCATGCCAGGAGCAACACTGGGGCAGCACGATGGTGCAATGGGTCGGCCCTGTTACCTCACGGCGCCGAGGTGCCAGTTTCGATCCCGGTTCTGGGTCACTGTCCATGTGGAGTTTGCATATTCTCCCCATGTTTGCTTGGGTTTCGCCCCCACAACCCAAAAGATGTGCAGGCTAGGTGGATTGGTCACGCTAAATTGCCCCTTAATTGGAAAAAATGAACTGGGTACTCTGAATTTATATATATTTCTTAAAATGCCAGGAGCAACACCAGGCATACCTAAAAATGAGGTGTCAACCTGGTGAAGCGACAACACAGGATTACCCATGTTCCAAACAGCATAAGCAGCAAGTATTCGATAGAACTAAGCAATTGCACAACCTCCGGATTAGATCCAAGCTCTGCAGTCCTGCCAGATGCAGTCATGAATAGTGGAATACCATTAAACAACTGATTGGAGGAGGATGGCCCACAAATATCCCCCATCCTCAATGATGGAGGAACCCAGCACTTGAGTGAAAAACCATTTGCAACATTTTTCAGCCAGAAGTGCCGAGTGGCTGGTCCATCTCGGGAGGTCCCTAGCATCACAGATGTCAGTCTTCAGTGAAATTGATTCATTCCATGTGATATCAAGAAATGGCTGAAGGCACTGAATACTGCAAAGGCAAAAGTACTGAAGAGTTGTGCTCCAGAACCTACCACCTGCACCCCTATCCAAGCTGTTCCAGTACAAGGACAACACTGGCATCTACCCATCATTGTGGAAAACTGCCCAAGTATGTCCTGTACACACAAAACAGGACAAATCTAACCTGGTCAATTACTGCCCTTCAATCTACTCTTTATCATCAGTGAAATGATGGAAGAGGTCAACAGCACTATCATGCGGAACTTGATTCGCAATAACCTGCTCACTGAAGCTCTGTGTTTCTTCAGGGTCACTCGGCTCGTGACCTCATTGCACCTTGGTTTAAACATGGACAAAAGAGCTGAATTCCAGAGGTGAGACAAGTGAATGCCCTTGACCGAGTGTAGCATCAAGGAGCCTTAGCAAAACTGCAGTCAGTTGGAATTGGAGCAAACCTTCTGCTGGTTGGAGTCATACCTTGCACAAAGGAAGATGGTTGTGGTGGTTGGAGGTCATTGTCTCAGTTCCAGGACGTCATTGCAGGAGTTCCTCAGGGTAGTTTTCCTGGCCCAACCCTCTTCAGCTGCTTCATCAACGACTTTACATTGTAAGGTCAGAAGTGGAGATTTTCGCGACGACTCAGATACTTGAGCAGTCCACGTTCCAATGCAGCAGGAAGTGGACAATATTCAGGTGTGGGCTGACATATGGGAAGTAACATTAATGACACACAAGTGCCAGGCAATGACCATCTCCAACAAGGAGAACCTTGCCATTGCCCCATGACATTCAATTGTATTACCATGGTTGAATCTCTCTCTATCAACATCTTGGGGGTGAAGACAGATGCAAAATATATGTTCCATTCATCAGCAATTTCCTTACTGTCCATTATTAATTTCCCAGACATTTGTCTATAGAGGACCACGCTCACGTTATTATTTTAAAAAATGCCTGTAGACGCTATTATCTTTTTATTTTCTTGTTATTTTTCTCTCGTGCTCTTAATTTACCGCTCCTTGTAAATATTTTAGTCATTCTTTGCTGTTCTTTATATTCTGTCCAATTATCTGACTTGCCACTCATCTTTGGGGAATTATACACTTTTTCTTTCAATTTGATGCTATCCTTAACCTCTTAGTTTGCCACTGATGGTGTGTTCTTCCCTTAACGTCTTGATTTCTCACTGGCATGTATCTTTTTTGATGATTCTGAAATATCTCCATAATTGTCTGTTACTATATCTCTGCTGACCTATCCCTTAACCTAATTTGCCAATTCACTTTAGCCAGCTCTGTCTTTATGTCCTTATTATCTCACTTATTTAATTTGAATCACCAGTCTCAGATCCACTCTGTGAAATGATGTGAAATTCCATCATATTATGATTATTGCTATCTAGGGATGCCTTCACATTAATCCCGCCTCATTGCACATTATTTATCCATATTGTCTATTGGATCAATAGACCTCTTCATTCACCTGAGGAAGGAGCAGTGCTCCGAAAGCTAGTGATTCAAAGCAAACCTGTTGGACTTTAACCTGGTGTTGTAAGACTTCTTACAATATTGTCTACTCTCTGGTTGATTCATGAATGTGCTTCTCGAAGAAAATGCTATGTGAACTCATCTTCTAGGCTGCCATTGCCAACCTGAGACATCCAGTCTATATGTAAATTAAAATCATTCACAATTATCACCGTCTCTCCCAAGTCCCCATATTTCCCCCCTGTATAACCTGGCCTACACTGTAGTTGCTGTTAGGAAGCCAATAATCCACTTCCACAAGTGATTTTTCCCCCCGTTACTATTCCTCATCTGTATCCAAAATGAAAAAGGACGAGATGGAAATGGTTGACAGCTTCAAATTCCTTGATGTGCACATCACCAAAAATCTATCCTGGTCCACCCACATCGACGCTACGATCAAGAAAGTAAACTGTGCCAATGCTTCCTCAGGAAATTCGGCATGTCCACATTGACTCTTACCACTTTTACAGGTGCACCATAGAAAGCATCCTGTCTGGCTGCATCACAGCCTGGGATGGGAACTGTTCAGCCCAAGACTGTAAGAAACTCCAGAGTCGTGAACACCACCCAGTCCATCTCCCATCCATTGCCTCTGTCTACACCTCGTACTGCCTTGGGAAAGCAGGCAGCATAGTCAAAGACCTTCCCACCCGGCTTACTCACTCTTCCAACTTCTTCCATCGGGCAGGAGATACAAAAGTCTGAGAATACGGACTAACAGATTCAAGAACAGCTTCTTCCCTGCTGTTACCAGACTCTGAAATGACCCTCTTATGGACTGATCTGATCTCTTCACACATCTTCTCTACCGAGTAGTACTACTCTCCTAAATGCTTCCCTCAATGCTTGTGTTTCTGTATTTACATTGTGCATTTTATGCTTGCCCTATTATGTATTTTCTTTTCATGTATGGAATGATCTGTCTGACCTGCATGCAGAACAATACTTTTCACTGTACCTTGGTACACATGACACTAAAATTCAATCCAATCTCCAGAGCTAAGCGCATCTCTCTCTGTATTGTACTAATGTCATCTTTAATTAATAGAGCTACTCATCCACCTTTTCCAAGTGCCTGTCTTTCCATAGAATCCCTACAGTGCAAAAGGAGGCCATTTGGCCTATTGACTCTGCACCAACCCTCTGCAAGAGCACTCTACCTAGGTCCAGGGCCTGTTCTGTGCTGTACTGTTCTGTGTTCTATGTCCACTTCTCTACACTATCCCCATCATTCCATCTCACCTGCACATCCTTGGACACTTAAGGGAGAATTTTATCATGGCCAATCCACCTAACTGGCACATCTTTGGACTGTGGGAGGAAACCAGATCACCCAGAGGAAAGCCTCTGAGAAATTGCAAACTCCACACACAGTCATCCCCAAGGTCAGAATTGAACCCAGGCTCCCTGGTGATTTGAAACAGCAGTGCTAACTACTGTGTTGTCCCTTCCTCAATATCATGTACCCATGAATATTCAGGTTCTATTGTTGTCATCCTGCAGCCATGTCTCTTAATGACTATCAGATGATACATATTTACCTGTATTTGCACTGTCAATTCAGCATTTTTGGTTCTGAATGCTAACATGCACTCAGATACAGAACCTTTAGTTTTGTGTTTTTACTACTTTTGGAACCTCAGCCTTATTTGCTGATGCATTCTTAGGTTTGTGTACTCCTGGCTCTGAACATTTTCCTTTTTGCTACCTTGCTCTCTTGCCTGGTTTTTGATATTTAATTTTTCATATCTTCTCAAACTTGATTCCTTGCTTCCACTATTTAGTTTTAAGCCCTCTCTGCTGACCTTTAGGGTTCAGTACTTCCTCTGTTCAGACCAACTACTCACTGGGGAACCTTCAAACGTCTGGACTCCCAATCATACATAAAGTTTTCTCGCATTGTATGTGTGGTACTATCAACACTGTTATATATCACATACTGTTTACTAGCATCATGTCCTAGCCATGATAATAGTACATATCTGGCTCAGAACCCCTGTTACTACTTCATCCCTGACATAAGTGTAAGCCTAAGACTTCAAATCTGTCTTCATAATTTGATGTTCTCGGCCTGAGGTTTATCTTGCTGTCCTTCTTTCACCCTCTTCAGAGTCCTGTTTCGGTCTGTTTCCACGTTTGGAGTTAGTGTCTTACCATATTTGGTGATGTTTTTTTAAATCGATGATTGATTTCAAATATTTTGGTATATGATTTAGAAGAATTGTTTGTAAGACCTCTGGGTAAGCGCATGGTTGCCAGGCACGGTCTGCTCTCTATCTTGCTCGCTTGGAGCCATTTGGTCATCAGACTTTTGATATGTTTACATCATCAATAGCATCATGGTCTCATTAACATGACCATCAACCTATTGCTCTACAAATCACAAATCTGGGTGAAAAGGGATAAAAATGAAAGCTCTAGCAAGAGCCACCCAATGTGCGACCTCCATTTACATGTCACTACCAGAAATCTCAGCCAGTCAGAGTTGACTTGCCAACCAATCAATAGCCCTATCTCCTATAAATTGTTGGGATCATTCTTGCATATGTCCTGATGAGTGACAGCAAGACAAAAACTTTGGCAACATGCATGTCTTCAACAGTATTCAAGTTCACTCCTGCTAAGTGACTATTTAAACAATTTACAATAATGTTACATATTTTCTTTAATTAACGTTGAATCCGCAGAAAGCAGGACACATAGTCGATAGGCAGAAATGAACAAACAAGGTTTATTATGATACAAATCCAAACTCCTCCACACTCCTAAGGGTCTTCTTCCCTGACCTGTACCCAGGCCAGGGTTTTTATGTGAGTTGGGGCTCTCCCTGTTAAGGGGAAGCCCACCTCCTTAAAGGGGCAGTTCATATTCCAGGGAGATCATGGGAAACAATTTGGTCCTGATCCAGGGACCTCCATTGGGGTTATAAAAATGAATAAACAAAGATTCTTGACAGAGACATATTTTAAAAATGGACAGCAAGATAAAGAAGCAAATATAAGGCAAGACCAAAGAGCTAGGTTACCATGAAAGAGAGGAAGGTGATAAATCTGAAGGGTTTAGTTTAATGACCACAGCAGCTGTTAATTGATGAGCAAATCAAATCCCAGAAGGAAACTTGGCTTACTGGACCATGCTCATCTCATGTAGTCTGAAAAGCACAAAATCCAGTAAAACATTTGGGATTTTAAAATTAAAAGTGTTATCAACAAAAAGAAAATTGAGCAAATAAGGTTGCAGTTACACAGTTAAAATTAGTGTACAAAAATTCCCCCAAAGCGACCCTACTTTAATAAGGCATACCACACAACACCGTTCCACTCTGCTGTGGAAATCCAAGACATCAGAAAAATACTTTTTTGTAGCCCTAAGACTTTACTGGATAGCTGATTCAAACTACACCTCTTCTCTGAGAGCTGTTTCCAGCAAGTCTCCCTCACAAAGCCAACATCTAAGATTTCAACATCTCTCCTTAAATATCCCATTTACCTTTCATCTAGATGATTTCATTGTCCTCAGCACATCTTTGAATTTAACTTTGACCAAAATATAAAAATCATTCAAGTTTTCCTGTGGTCTCCTCTTTCAAGTGAAAAAATTTAGTAACTTTCCCATATTTACTTATGAAATCTTTACAAACTGTAAAAATTTACTTCCCTTTGAAATTAATAGCTGAAAACAACAGGTCACCATTGGGTTTCTCCTAATGCAAATTTCTAAACTTAGCTTGTTTATTTATAAACCACTTGGCCAGGAATGTTTCATCACAAATGTATGCATCTAGCACTTTTGTTTTCTTTCCCTCAACTCTTCCAGACAAAAGATCGGCATTAATCTTTTCCCAGCTTACTTAAATCATTTATATCTATATATACATACACACACACACTCTTCTTTACAGAATAACAGAATATTCCCCCAAAATTCCAGCATGCAAGACCTTGATGGTCGGAGACAACATATAGTGACTTAAGGGGAATAAGGATTCAGAGTTTGATTGATTTTTATTATTAGAGGAGGGTTGAGATAGACCAGGTTTAGCGTTTAAAATTTGAGACATGAGGGGACCAATTGCCAAATGCAGATAAATCAGAGACAGCTGCATGAGATTTGGTTCAGGATATGATACATGCAGCAGTGTTTTGAACAAGGGCATAGTAATAGCTGATTGTTTCAACAGGTGGACTGAAATAAAGGTGCATCCAATGTTATGCTGATGTCAATAGACAATCTCGATGTTGGAGAGGATATAGAGTTGGAAGCTAATGTTCGGGTTAAATAGGATGCTGAGGTTGCAAATCTGATTTAGTCTGAGGTAATGTCTGCTGAGGCGGCTGGAATTGATAGCAAGGAATGGAGTTGGTGGAGGGGCCAAAAATGATTGCTTTGATTTCCCCATTGTTCAACTGGAGGAAATTATGTCAGTTTCAAGAGTGCATGTTGGATAAGCAGCCTGACAACCGAATAACTGGAAAGACTGAGAGAGACGGTGCACGATAGAGCTGCTGTTTGCACCATACAAATGGAACCTGATCCTCTGTCTCTGGATGATACCATGATGCCACCAAGGGGACAATGTGTAGATGATGGAGAGAATGGAACCAAAGGTTGATCATTGGCAGTCTCCGGAGGTAATGGATAGGGAAGTGGGGTTATTGCTGAAGATGTTCTGCATTAAGCTTTGTAAATGCAGTAACGTAATATCATTATTGTTATATTTAACAGATTTTAGTTTTAATGTAACTTTTGGCAATACAATTCAAATACATGAATAGAATGGGTATAGAGGGATACGGACCCCGGAAGTGCAGAAGATTTTAGTTTAGACGGGCAGCATGGTCGGCGCAGGCTTAGAGGGCCGAAGGGCCTGTTCCTCTGCTGTACTTTTTTTAGTTCTTTGTTTTGTTCTTTGTACAACATGAACACCTGAACAGTTGTACACAATATTCAACTCCATAGGTTAGCACTAATTTTGCAAGATAACCACATGGCGTCTACACTTGCTTGTGGTAAGAACACACCCGCAATAGTAAGGTAAGACTTCTCATAGCCAAATCTCTCCATTTCATTTGAAAAGTGAGTCAAGTCAAAGGCGCGATTAGCTGCCATTTACAAAATCTGGCCAGTCAGCAACTTAGCAAGACTGATAATTCCACCTTGACTTTATACAAATGAATCTAACCCAGCCAACAAAAAAATCAACAATTCTTACTATGGTAGGAAAGGATTACGTCCTTTTATCAATGAAAGAAGTTGAACAAGTCAATGCATTTTTTCAGAGAAATGTAAATGCTCACTCCTTTGAGCAGTTGTTTTTTGACCAGAAAGGTATGGCGCACAGGGCAAGACCTATTCCTCATTCTAGTCTCAACATTATTGGACCATGCAGAGTTTCATCCTATCATAACATTCGGGCACTTTAGGAAACCGAGAAATTGTAGCGTTGCAAAATTCAAACTCCTATAAAGTTTCAGAACTGGGGAAAGAGATCATATTCGCAAGATGTTCAGGGGATAATATTTGCAAGACGCTTTCAGCCCAAAAAAGTGCTCTTTACCAACAGAAACAACAGGTACCTTTAGGAAACAATTCAAAGAAGGTCTGTTCAGCAGTCTTATGCCGTATTTACATGGGTGAGACAAATGCTGTTAACAGTCATATGCAGAGCTGTGAAATTCAATATTTAACTTAATTGGTTAAATTATTATATTTAAGTAATGTCTGAGCAAATCCTTAATGGAATTAATTACCTTCTCACTCATATTTGCATATTACAAAATGAGTTGTGCAGCAAATTGTATCTATAAATTCATGGTGTTCCACATGAAGTTTTTTTTTTGCTCACTCTGGGTATTGGCCAAAGAGGATGTTTATAAGAAGCTTTAAAGCTGATCTTTAACATTGCTGCTGGAGTTGGTCCATCAGCCAGACGGACCAGCAGATGATGCAGTACATTGCTTATGGTGAAAGACATGTATTAATAGCTTTATAACTGGAATGCAGTGATTGGCCACATAGGAAAAAAGGTTAGACAATGTCCTTGTTGATTTGACAATTATCATTGTTTTGATCTGTTACAGATTACAGACTGTAGTGGGTCTCTGGAACGGAGGTTGATGTTGCGTTGCAACTAGATGATGTCAGAACACGATTTGTCAGATGTGGTTCAGATTGCAGTTGATGACCTAACACAAGATCAAGCAGGTAAGCCAGATGATAATGTATATCTTAACCAAACATGCAACAAATTATTCCTTGAATGGTGTACAATGATAGCATCCCAGCCTGTGACCATCGGGGACTCCATCCAGGTCTAGGTTACACATTTTGATGTCCTGCCAGTGAGTTGCTATTGGATGACCCTCTGCCTTGTTTCAAAAATCATGCTTCACTCCACAAACCCCACGGGGAGATCAATCGACAATCCCCCATAGTCTTCATGGGTGTCATAACATCTCTCCCTCTAAAAGTCCGTTTCATCCATGGTCTTCCCACGGTGACGAGGTTTCTTCCACCTCGTTATGCTTGGCCTTGAGTCTGTGGCAGGTGGTGTCAGATCGGGAGGTGGAAAACGGACAGGTGACCGTCGCACCCTCAGAGGGTCACCAACGCAAGTTCTTCATCAGTACTGTCCACCGAGGGCAAACGTGATTCCACGTGATGAACCTGAGTCTTCACTATCGGGGGAGACAGGCACAGGGTCCCCCAGGATATGGAGCCCTTTGGCAGAGACGGCCATGACAGTGGTCAGAGATATGGGGTGGGATTGTCCGTCAGCTACTCCAAAATTGGGATACACAATTGGGCGGTAGGCGCGGTTTTACGGAAAATCGTGATTCACCAGCACCATGAAAATGGTGAGAATACGACGCGTGCCGAGTGGCGTTTAGATGCCATTTGCATATCATTAGTGGGCCTGACCCAGTGTTCTCCGGGCCTCCGTGATGCTCCGCCTCCGATGGGTCGATTTCCCGATGGCGCGATTCACTTGTTTCAAAAATCGTGAACCTGGCATGGTGGCTGTAGAGAGAGAGAGAGAGGGAGAAGAGATAGAACATGGAGAGGAGCCACTGCGGACAGTCGACTGGACACTGGTTGGGATGGGGAGGGTCAGGACGAGCGGCTGGGGTGATTTCCCACGGGACTGGGGGCGGTACCCAGGCACCGACCGTGATTACGGCGGTCATCTTGCGGACCAACCCCCACCCCCCCCCCCCCCCCCCCCCCCCCCCCCCCCCCCCCCCCCCCCCCCCCCCCCAACCAACTGGCCGTCACCCACCGGCGGATCACCCAGGGCCACACCCACAGTAGCCCCCATAGCCCCCCAGTGACGGAAGTGCCAGCCAATGGTACCCATAGCATCAGGACTGAGCCCCCCCCCCCCCCCCTCTCCCCACAGTGTCGGGGTGGGTAGGAGTGAGGGGGGGGGGGGGGGGCGAGCTTGCACTGCCATCGTGTAGCCCATCGAACCTGGTTGGGCATGAGAGTATGCACCATGCTAACATGTTGACCTTCCACCCCCTGCAGACAATGGCTTTTGGAGTTCGACCAGCAATGGTGGCTGCACTGGTGGTGGTCATAGCTCTGTGGAATGCCCTGCGGCTGTATAAGTGGGAGCCGCTCAAGAGGAGGGGAAGCTGCAGCAGGGGAGCGGGCAGCAGCTGAGCGGGCTGCAAAGGGATAGGTGGCAGCTGCACAGGCTGGGGGCCAGCCACCCAATAGACCGAGGAGGGGGAGGTGCCAAGGAGGCATTGCATGAGGCCTCGAGTGTACCGGCTATGGCTGCCACTCGAGGACCTGCCAGACCGGGCATGCCGTCAAAGACTCCGGCTGAGCAGAGAGACAGTGTGACACATCTGCCATTTGATGGCACACCTGGCACCCCGGGGGTATGGGGGAAGGACACCCGTACCCGGTGACCGTCAAGGTCACCCTGAACGTCTATGCGACGGGCTCCTTCCAGGCGCCGAGTGGGGTCCTGTCCGGGATCTCTTAGACCTCGGTCCACAGGTACACCAGCGCCGTCATGGAGGCTCTATATGCACAGACGGATCAGTACATCCATTTCGATGTGGACAGAGTCCACCAGGCTGCCTGGGAAGCGGGTTCGCCACCATCGCCAGGTTGTCCCGAGTCGAGGGGTCGATAGACGTGATACATATCCCCATACAGGCACCTGTGGATAACAGGCCACTCTACACTAACCGAAAGGGGTACAACTCAATGAACGTCCAGCTGGTCTGTGATCATCAGCTGCGCATCGTACACCTCTGCACCCGATACCCGGGCAGTGTGCACAATTCCTTCGTCCTGGCACACACATCCTGACATGTTCGAGGGACATCCCATCTGGCTGAGGGGATGGCTCCTGGATGACAGGTTATCCGCTGCGGCCATGGCTGATGACACCTATCCAAAGGCCACAGACTGACGCTGAGACCCACTACAATGACGGCCATTCAGCGACCAGCGGTGTGACTGAACGGTGCTTCGGTGTCCTGAAGATGCAGTTCAGGTGCCTGGGCCACTCTGTTGGTGCCCTCCAGTACGAGGCTGGGAGGGTCGCCCGCAGCGTGGTGGCCTGCTGCATCCTCCACAACATTGTGCTGCGGAGTGGTGATGTGCTGGATGCCTCGTCCGACGAGAAGGTTAGCACTGTTGTTTCACAGCTCCAAGGTCCCAGGTTCCAGTCCCGGCTTGAGTCACTGTCTGTGTGGAGTCTGCATGTTCTCTGCGTGCTCCAATTTTCTCCCACAGTCTAAAGATATGCAGGTTAGGTGATTGGCCATGCTAAATTGCCCTTGGTGTCCAAAAAAGGTTAGGTGGGGTTATTCGGTTACGGGGATTGGGTGGAGTGTGGGCTCAAATAAAGTGCTCTTTCTAAGAGCTGATGCAGACTCGATGGGCCGAACGGCTTCCTTCTGCACTGTATATTCTGTGATGCGGGGGAGGATGAGCAGGACATGGCGCACAACCTATCTCCAACCCACATTCACATATGTGGAGCGTGGTCGGAGATTACAATCACAGAATATTCCGCTCTAACTAACCCTGGAAGCACCGATTTCCCCACAGAAACCAATCTGAGTATTTTATATATACCTGGGAAAAGAAGGAGAACTCCTCTCCTGGGTGGGTGAACTACCAGGGATCCACTGCCCCCATCTGCTCCATGAATAAGCCAAGTTCTTTCGCCATGTTGGAGGTCACCCTCGTTTTGGGGTTTGACCTGTCTGTTCGTGCTTTCTGTACACCATTGAAGTCTCTCTCTTTACCCCCCCCCCCCCCCCCAATCCCCCATGATTAGTCGGTGCGTTGCAATGCCGGAAAATTGACCCAATTGGGCGTGTACACGCCATTTGGGTGAGCCCTGCACTCCGGGGTTTCCCTTTGTTCAGGGACCCTCCAATGTAATTGCTTCCAATGCCTTTCTGTTCCAAGTCGTCACGAGTGGCCTGTTGTAGCCAGCCTAATGCCCATACTATTTGTGCTTCTAGGTCTCTCCTATGGTACTTTCTCTCTTCTCCCCTGCCCAAATATTTCCTACCCCTGTTTCTTCCTCTTGTTCCGCTGTTGCTGATGCGGCCCCTCTCTCACTCATGCTTTCTGGTGTTTGATTTTCCGCTAGTGTGGTGGCCGCCGTCTCGGGGTTATGCATTCACCGTCACCTGCTGTCTATTAACTCTACCTGCAGTTCTCCGCCCCCTTTCCTGTGTTCCGCTACCCTTGCTTCCTCCATTGCAACTCCCTATCCTCAGAATTAGGCAATGCAGTCCTGCGCAAAGTGCCCTTCGAGAAGGTTAATTAAATTAATAAGTAAATAAAGTCTCTTCGGGTGCACTTTTCATCACTGTCCCTGCTGCTGTTTCTCCAACCCGTTCTCCATAATCAATTTGTCCATGTCCGCAGGGGCTGTGAAGAAGTGCTCCCTGACTTGGAATGTGACCCAGAGTCTGGCTGGGTACAGCATTCCAAATTTTACGCCACTCTTGGACACCTTGTTGAACTCTGGGTTTTGGATGGAGCGACCAGTGGGCTCTGTCTGTTTCTTCCAATTAGATTGCCCAGCATTTGGGCCACATTTTCTGTGGGGTCCCTGCCTCCGATCCCCTCCGGCAGGCCCATTCTCTGCAAGTTTTGGTGCCTTGATTTGTTTTCCTAATCCTCTATCTTTCCCCTCAGACTGCCCTGCGTTCCGACCAACCTTGTTATCTCTTTCTCCAGGGCGGCGATCTGGTTGCTCTGGTCTGTTGAGGCCTTTTCTAGCTCTTGGGGCTTCAGGTCGCCTTTCCACCGTGCCCGGGATCACCTGCATGGTTGCCAGAGATTCTGCAACCACCACTCTGACTGCTGCATGAATGTCATTTTGTGTCTCATCTCTCTGTTCTCTCGGTTCCCTTGAGAAAAACATCCTTAACCACCCTCTGGTGAGGGGCGGGCTCCTTGTGCGGTGGCTCGAACCTTCTCACTCTGGTTGGCCCGAGTTTTGGCTTCTCGTACGTCTGCTGGCTCAGCACTTGCTTCTCCTGGCTTTTCCCATTTCTCGTCTCTTTTTGGCGCCTCAAGTTGCTTTTGGCTCGGTATCTCAGCGTTGGTGTTGGTTGGGGTGTGGGGATACTGTTTTCCCTGTATTAGCGAACCATTTTGGGTAAAAAAGCCTATTTTTGGGTATGTGGGAGGAGAGCCACCTGATGTGCGACTACTCAGCACATACCCATTACCGGAAGCCTGAAACCCATTTTTACTCCTCGGCGACAATGCAATAACTCTAGACCGGCCAGGTTACACATATTAAAGTTCCGCCAGTGAGTCCCTATTGGGCGAGCCTCTGCCCGTTCAATACAGGACCTCGTACTTCATAAACCTCCGGGAAATCAATCATGGTCTTGTGGGTGTCATAATACATAGAACATATTTTAAATCTCCGACTGGTCTCTTTCACTATGACTTTGGCGGTTTCATCTTCCTTGCTAAAGACAGATGCAAATTACTCATTTATTACCTCAGCCACACTTTGTGTCTCCATGTGTTAGTCTTTTTGGTTCTTTATCAACTCCTCTCTTCTGTTTACAACACTTTTTAAACTATTTATATACCTAACGAAGAATGTTGTGTCTTGCCTTATGTTGACTGCCAGTATCTCCTCATACTCTCTCTCGCATATTTTTTCACATCCCCTCTAAACTTTCTATATTCGGGCTGGTTCAACCTTACATCTGTCATATGCACCCTTTTTCTGATTAGTCTTTCTCTCTCTCTTTCATCATCCAGGGAGTTCTGGCTTAGTTTGTCCTGGCCTCCCCCCTTGTAATAATGGAACTCGACTAGCTGATCATCTCTTTAAACAGTCGATTGTATTGACTGCCGATCTTCAATTTGTCCGAACCAGATCCATTCTGCAATTCCTTCTTCCTCATTGGACCCGAAACACTGAAAATACTCTTGCCCTGATTCAATAATTCACCCAGTTCATTTATTTACCTTCCAAACAACCTTTTCTGTCACACAAAGATAAAAGCAAATTACTGTGTCATCCAGTATTTTCTATTTTTATTCTCTCACACTGAGTTATTTTGTCGTTTCACATGAAATTGTGAAAAGGTCTAGACGACAGGTGTTACTTGTACTAAAAAGGTGATGCCTGCCGCTACATAAATTGATGCATCTGAGATCTTTTAAGTCCAGACATATTGTTGAAGCAAAGGGGATTAGCTTATTGTCTTCTGTACAGTTAAACTGCTGGAAAAGTCAGGGTTGTGGAAAAAGGACAGTGGCTTGATGGAATTGAACCTTTAAGAGCTGTTTATGCCTTGGAAGGCTAAATTAAATATAAGAAATAGATTCTGCATTAACTGCTTAGTATTCTTTTTAATTCAAAAATAATTCTGCTGCAATGACAATACTAGATAAATAAGGAGTTAGATTATTATAGAGTATACTAGGTGGGATACACCTCCTGCTTCCCTGCTAAAATTGGATCAGAATTTGTGATGACATAGATTAAGATGTCGCAGTTTCATAAACCTGTGAGCTTCTGTTTAACCAAATGGTGGTCTAACGTTTTGAAGAACGTACCTATTTCTGGCTTGCCAGCAAGTATTAGTGAGAAGACTGAAGAAAATTTTGAAGTATCTCCATCTGAAAATTGGACTAAACTAGTCTTTCTGTAAACTAGTGAATATTTGTGGAATGTTTATTATGAATTTTTGCCACGGGTAGTAATTTCAAAGTTTGTTTTTAAGATATATATCATAGGATTAGACTAGTGAATTAAGACAATGAAAATTAATTTGGGTTTTAAGTTTTAAATTATACTCATTGTAGGATCTCTTCTTTCTGAAATAAGAGACACGGTCTGGTGGTGGTACGAGATTGAGTTTTATTGCAAAAATCAAGTTAGTACACTTCAAAACTGCAAAAATACAAAATCAAAGAAGCAAAAGCCCAGCAGAGCATAATGAAGAAAACAACTTGGAAGAGAACAAAGGCGAAGAGAGAGAGAAGACTCAGGCAACCTTGTGCCAGTAGCCTTGTACCTGTGTTTGATACCGTCACCCTCTCTTTGCCCGCTATTGGCTTACAAATTTTAAATTGGTCTCTACCATCATTCACATTGATATCTGATTTACTCATTTTGCAGTCTAGCTGAGGGGCTGGTGTAAGGTTTCACGCCAAGCCGACCGTGGCTTTTTAAAAAGATGTGGAATACCCAATTATTTTTTTCCCAATTAAGGGGCAATTTAGCCTGGCCAATCCACCTAACCTGCACATAGAATCATAGAATACAATCATAGAATTTACAGTGCAGAAGGAGGCCATTTGGCCCATCGAGTCTGCACCGGTCTTTGGAAAGAGTACCCTACCCAAGCCCACGCCTTCACCCTATCCCAATAACCCCACCCAACATTTTTTGGACACTAAGGGAAATTTAGCATAGCCAATCCACCAAACCTGCGCATTTTTGGACTGTGGGAGGAAACCGGAGCACCCGGAGGAAACCCACGCAAACACGGGGGAACGTGCAGACTCCGCACAGACAATGACCCAAGCTGGGAATCGAACTGGGACCCTGGAGCTGTGAAGCAACTGTGTTAACCACTGTGCTACCATGCTGCCCCTAATATTTAGGTTGGGCTGAAATCCACGCACACACGGGGGGAATGTGCAATCTCCACACTTTCAGTTGCAACAGAACATGAAGCACATGGGTAAAGGAAGGAGTTTCACTTGTAACCAGTCCAGACTACAAATGTTGGCTGAACAATTAATTCTCACTTAATCATTGCTTCATTAAGCTTAGAATCAAACAAACAAATGCTGATTTGTGATCCAGCTTTTAGAAGGTGCACAAGACAGCCTGGTTGTTTTGCACAGACAGTTATTTCTTTCCCTGTCATTAAGTAAACTGCCTGGCAATGTGTTATTTGTAGACCAGCATCTTGAAGTCTCTCTGTTAAAAATAACTAAACTGTTATTGTTTTCCAGTTATTCCATAAAATATTTTCCTCTACTACATATCCAGAGAAAAATATGACCTAATTTTTGTAATAAAACATGAAATCTTACCGACAGAAAAAATAACCTGAATGCTAAGTCTAAAATCTATTTATATAAGTAAAAGATTGAAATTACATTAAATGTTAAATCACACAGCAACAAGAGAATTAAAAATATTTGTGCTGTGATGAAATATTCTTGCACTACATAAACTTTGTACAAAGCAGTTCATTGTACACTGCTAGATTGAGATCCATAACCGTGATGATTTTTCAGGCCACAGTTTTACTCTAGTCATTTGGGATCAAATTTGCTTTCATACTTTCACACAATGATGAATCAGTTTACAAATTTAATTCTGAGCCAGTTGTGAGTGGGCGAGCAGCTGTATCAGTTAGCAATTCACTGGCTCCACCAGAAATAAGATCCAGTGTACTACTGTTAGGCTGCATTTGACTTCTTTTGTTGACTCCCCATCTGCTGTATGGTGGCAGATCAGCAGGAAGTGTCAGATAATCACACTGTCTAGAGCAGTGTTTTCCAAATTTTTCCCGAGACCCACTTTTAACAGCCGGCCGACCTTTGCAACCCACCATTTTGGCTTACCTTCAATGCGACAGGAGAGCTTGCTTACAGGAGTAGAGGCAATGCAAATATCAGGTACTGAGTTCAGCCAGTTCCTTTATGCTGTCTTCATCTTTGTAAAATCCAACCATGCACTTGTAGGTCCTTGTGAAGGACAAATGCAACAAAATGCTCATTTTACTCAGCATTGGATACTCCTCTGAGATGCTACTCCCTAATGCTGACAGCTCATGGACGTGTGATGTCATAGAACATACAATGCAGGAGGCCATTCGGCCCATCGAGTCTGCATCAACCCACTTAAGCCCTCACTTCCGACTGTTCGCTCTGTGATCCTCCCGACACCTGCCCATGACGCACCTGCAGGCCACCGTTGAAAAACCCTGGTCTTGAGACTTCCTGCTAATACCATGTAAGTGACTGTTGCCAACCTGGAGCACCTGCATGAACGTGTCATTTGTGGAAAGTAGTGGGAGAGATGGGATTGGGGCATGTCAGTGGAAGTGGCAAACTTAAAATTTCTTTGAGGGGCCTAGACTAATTCTGTTTCCAATATTTGTGCAAACTAATGGGAGCAGAAAATTTTATATGCGACTTCTAAGACTTCACAGTATTTGCCAATGTGATATGGAAGGCAATAAACTTGGCCACCCCTTTTGTACATCTACAAAATACTGAACATGTACAACTGATTTAACTTGTTTCAGATGTTTTGGAAAATCATCAGTCTGAAGATGGGATTGAACAACCAGCTTTTAAACGTCAACGTGTAGATATTTCGAATGGGCAGCCAATCCAAGATGCAACAATAAAGGTAAAGTCGGAAAAGTATGTGCTTCTATCAGTTGAAGATTTAACAGAATTATTGTTTGGAAGTTATTGCTGAATTACACTTCAAATATATGGATCTGTGCACCATTTTCCGAAGTTTGAAGTTGGTACAGCATTACAGTTTGTACACTTTTAACTGCAACTTATCTCTACACTCATTTGTGTGCAAAAAGTTGGCACCTGATTTGGAATAAAAAATAAACATCATTCATTACCTGATGAGAGAATGGCTCTGCAATATTGAGCTACACAGAGTGGTCTCTGGAAACCATTTTCCTTTCCTCCTTGCAGCAAAATAGTCATCTTACACTCCTGAACACATTGATGGGCCAGATGAAATTGAGAACTACTTTGGGAAGTATGGGTGGCACAGTGATTAGCATTATTGCCTCACAGTGGCAGAGACCCGGATTCAATTCCGGTCTTGGATGACTGTCTGTATAGTGTTTGCACTTTCTCCCCGAGTCTGCGTGGATTTCCTCCCACGGTCCAACGATCTGCAAGTTCTGGCCATGCTAAATTGCTCCTTCATGTCCAGGGATTTACATGTTATGTTACGGGATAGGATGGAGGAGTGGGCCTAGGTAGGGTGCTCTTTCAGAGGATCGATGCAGACTCCATGAGCTGAATGTCCTCCTTCTGGACTAGGAATTCTATGGTTCTATGGAATCAGAAACATAAGTCTGCTTTCTGCCAGTTCAGTTAAAAAGAACAGTATAGCTTAAATTAGCTTTAATAATTTTTATGACTGGCCACTTACTATGTTGGAATGATTTATCTTAATTAATTCTGAAGCCAAATGATAAAGTAGGAAACCAGATACCAACCTTTTTTATTTCATTCTACATTTATTTAATTTTTAAAAAATATCTTTTTATTGGCATTTTCAAAATGTATAACAGTTATGTACATTTTTGGCCGTGTTTAATTACTGTATTATACAGAAAGGTTTGCCTTGTCCTTCCCTTAAGTTACTCTATTTTCATTCTGCTGCCCTCTGGCTCGGCGTGTGGCACATCACTGCCACCAGAAGTCAATTCTGCATTTATTTATAGAATACAACATTACAGAGGGCTGTGGCAGCTCAGTCGCTGAGTATGTTCATAATTGAGATTATCCGATTTCTACATATCAAGAACATCAAGGGATCTGGATAGTGCAGGAAAATAACATTGAAGCAGAAGTGTTGCCATGAATGGTGGAGTGGGCTTGAATGGCTTACTCCTATTTGTTACGTTCTTATGTTTTTAATGGCAGAGCGGTGCCCACCAATTTTTGATTATGAACAAATCTTGCTGCTCTCTTTTTTGTCATAATTTTGTATATTATATTTCTTAATGATGATAAACGCCAGCAAATTCTGAGTCAGTCATAAGAGTATTTTATAACCAGTACCATACTCAAATTTAACCACTAGATGGTGATGTTGCTACATCTCCAGCGAAGGGAGTAACCTGTAAATGTGCTTCTTAATTACATAATCTTCCAAAAGATTTTTGGTGGAGTAATTACAAATTTCTGTGATTAAAGTACTAACATCTGATGTGGTGTATTTGTTTCAAAAATAATTTAAAACTTGATGATTATGAATTCTGTGCTAAAAAGATCTCCCAGTGTAGAGCTATTTCATTTGGGTTATTTGGGAGTATGGTGCGTATGAGCAGCACATATTTCTTCTTTAAATCAGTGAAATGTTTGGACATTTTTAAATTAATACTTTAACCCTATAGTGTACCTGTGTGAGAATGCAGTCTGTGTTTTCAACAAGCTTAATTATTGTATGTACTATGTGTAATATTTTCTCATTATTGAAAATAATTTTGAGAATTCTTCATCACGTTTATAATTTATACATTATTTGGCAATGACATTTTCATTTATTCATTCTTGCCATCACTTTTGACTTGGTTTGTGAATGATTTCCAACTTTTCAAATATTCCTTTCCGAGATGTCTAGCATTCATTACTCGAGGAAAGATCATCATCATTAAAATGTAAAATGTTAAAGCTTAGTAGAGATTTGTCCATTTAAACAAAATAAACTGATTCACTGTAACCATTGAAAGTGAATAGATAAAATGCACACCCACTTAAGAATTTGGAAATGGGTTATATATCCAATTTTGTGAGCAACTTTGTTATTTCTTTTCTCTTTTTACAGTCTATTCTCTTTGACATTAATCAAGTCATTTGCTTGCGTCTTGATAATATTGAAGCCAAAATCCAGGCTGTGGAAGCAACTTGTAAAGCTATCGAAGAAAAAATAGACTTGGTTCTTAATAAACAAAACAGCCCTATCCAGGTCCCCATGGTGGCAGGATCTCCTCTGGGTGCAACACAAACATGGAACAAAGTTCGCAGGTAAGCCTCGTGCTGTGGAAACAAATATTCAGGAAAACAGATTGCAGGCAACTTGTGTGCAACACCGAAGTGCAATATTGCTTTGAAATAGCCGACTGTTGTATGGAGTGAAATCCAGATTGTTGTCTTTGCTTTGACAAAGAGTCATTGGACTCGAAACGTTCGCTCTTTCCTCTCCCAAAAGATGCTGCCAGACTGGCTGAGATTTTCCAGTATTTTCTCTTTCGTTCCAGATTGTTGTTAACTGCCTTCATAGAGTGTGAAAGGTGGGAGTTTTTAAACCACACATGGAGTGTCTGTAGTTGGTTGAATATGTGCTTCAGGCTTGCTGTGAATTTTGTATTTCTTCTGATAGCCCACATTTATTTTTCGTGGCTATAGTTGTAAAATGTGTGAGATCACTTGCTGCTGTGATCATTTGATGGAAACTAATGGTGATCAGAAAGGATTCAAAAAGAACAATAGTATAAAGAGGCAGATTAGCACAAAAGAGAATCTGCTCCAGCGTTTTTAATTGCATTTTCTTCACTTTCCACGTCGTGTGAATTATTTTGAGCATCTAAATCTTTGATTATCTGATTTGTATTCTTTGTTGAAAATTTAAAAAAAGTTCTATGATCAAGTTAAATACGAGAGACATTTGCACAAAAGGAAGAGTTCACCCTGTACATTTATAAAACTGATGAACCAGTCAGCATCAATATCCAGATACACTCAGCTCAGTTGACTCTTTATTGTCACCCTCACTAAAATTTGGGTACTTGTACATGACCTTATTGGGAAATCAATCAAACAAAAGCATGGTACAATTCTAATCACAGAATTATACTGATCAGCCGATGTCCCAGACTCCACCACCAGCATCCTTGTCTCAATGATAGGACAGACACGCCAGTTGCAGTGCAGTGTTATACAGTCTAGACAGAGCATTTATCACATTGACTCTGAATCCCATGATATCTCATGGGAATCAAGACAAACAGGGAAGGAAATCTTTTGCTGAATAGCACCTACCACTCTCTGGGGGGGGGGGGGGGGGGATGAATTGGTACACTTTCCTCTATAACACTATTGTGGCACAGTGTTAGCATTGCTGCCTCACAGCACTCGGTACCCAGGTTCAATTCTGGCTTTGGGTCACTGACGCTGTTGAGTTTGCATGATCTCCCTGTGTCTGCTTGGGTTTCCTCCAGTTTCCTACCACAGCCCAAAAATGTATGGCTTGGGTGGATTGGCCATGCTAAATTGCTCCTTTGTGTCTAAAGATGTGCAGGTTAGGTTATGGGGTTACGGGGATAGGGTGGGGTGGATGGAGGCATAGACATGGGTGGAGTGCTCTTTCGAGGGGTTGGTGCATACCTGATGAGCCAAATGGCCTCCTTCTGCACTGTAGGGGTTCTGTGATTCTATATTTGGGGTGTGGGACCTACCAGAGCTGCAGACAGGGGCGGGGGCTGATGGGGTGGAGGTCAGTTTCTCCACCCAGTGTCTCAGTACGGCTGGGGGATCTTACTGAGTTTTTAAATCTCAAGAAAGTTAAGCATACCATAAGGGGGGCAATTGAGGGGTTCTCCAGAGATGGCAGCCGTTTATTCTGTACTGAATACGCCACAGGAGAGTGGGCGTTCTGTTGGGGGTTTGTTATTGTTTTGCTATTATGTATAAAATTGAACAAAAAATATTTTTTAAATGTGCCAAGCACTCACGGGTATAGAACAATAGAGCAGACCTTTACTTCAGCGGAGAGAGGGAGCTTCTTCTTTGTTCAAGGTCTATTCACTTCTGCCCAGCTCTCTCAGAAGCATCCTGCAGGAACCAATCATTGCTGTTGTCAGTCAGAACACTGTCCCTGGCCACCTCCCGTTGTCAGCCAGCCAATCGAACCAACTTACTCCAAAGCTGGTCCTTAAGATTCCTCAACATCGATTAATCTGTTTATTCCTCTCCAAAAACAAATCCTGGATCATGCTGTCCTGCTAGCAGGTTGCCTCACCTTAAGTCCACTGCTTAAAGGTGCATTCCAATTATGAGTCCACAGACCAAAAATAATAAAATAAAAGAAATGGGAACAAAGGGAAATCAAAAGGAAGCACTCTTTTTTTTTTTTTAAATAAACAATTTTATTGAGGTAGTTTTTGGCTTTATAAACAGTTACAGACATCATCAGAAAGGAAGCAAAAAAGGCAAAAATGTGCAAACATCCACGTACTTTCAATACTTCCATCGTAACATATTGCACAAGCCCGCTCCCCTCCCACCGGTACTACCTGCCATATTTTCCCTCCTACTCTACTCTACCCCCCCCCCCCCCCCCCCTCCCCCCACCCCCCTGCTGACGCTCACTCTCCCGCAAAGAAGTCAATAAATGGTTGCCACCTCCAGGTGAACCCCTGCACAGATCCCCTCAAGGCAAACTTAATTTTTTCCATCCCCAGGAAACTCGACATGTCCACAAGCCACCACTCAGTCTTCGGGGGCTTTGAGTCCCTCCACACCAATAATATTCGTCGCCGGGCTATCAGGGAAGAAAAGGCCAGCATATCGGCCTCTTTCTCCCCCTGGACGCCCGGGTCTTCCGAAACCCCAAAAATTGCCACCCCTGGACTCATCACCACCCTTGTTTTTAACACCTGGGACATGACCCCCGCAAATCCCTCCCGGTACCCCCTCAGCTCAGGGCATGCCCAAAACATGTGAACATGGTTCGCTGGTCCTCCCGCGCACCTAGCGCATTTGTCCTCTATCCCGAAAAATTTGCTCATCCGAGCCACCGTCATATGGGCCCGGTGAACGACCTTAAATTGGAACAGCCCGAGCCTAGCACATGTCGCGGTCGAGTTTACCCTACTCAGGGCCTCTGCCCACAGCCCATCCTCCATTTCCCCGCCTATCTCCTCCTCCCATTTAAGTTTCAGTTCCTCTGTCTGGGACCCTTCCTCCCTCATGAGCACCTTATATATACCCGAGACTCTGCCCTCCCCTTCTTCCCTCCTAGAGACTATTCTGTCGAGGATCCCCATTGGCGGGAGGCGCGGGAAAGATGGGACCTGTCTACGAACAAAGTCCCGCAACTGTAGGTATCTAAAATCATTTCCCCTTACCAACCCAAATTTCTCCTCCAAGCTCCTCAAACTCGCGAAGCTCCCTTCCAGGAACATATCACCCACCCTTCCCGCCCCTGCTCGCCGCCATACTCGGAATCCCCCATCCATACTGCCGGGGGCAAACCGATGGTTGTCGCAGATTGGCGCCCAGACAGACGCCCCCATCTCCCCCACATGCCTCCTCCACTGGCCCCATATCCGCAGGGTCGCCACCACTACCGGGCTGGTGGTGTACTTGGCCGGCGACAGCGGTAGAGGAGCCGTGACCAGGGCTTCCAAGCTGGAGCCCCTGCACGAAGCCGCCTCCACCCGCTCCCAAATAGACCCCGTACCCACCATCCACTTCCTTATCATAGCGATGTTGGCCGCCCAGTAATAATTGACCAGACTCGGCAAAGCCAGCCCTCCCTCGCTGCGGTTCCTCTCCAACATCGCCGCCTTCACCCGCGGAGACTTTCCCGCCCAGACAAAGCTCATGATCAGCCCGTTAACTCTTTTGAAGAAGGACTGTGGGATAAAGATCGGGAGGCACTGAAAAATAAACAAAAATCGATGGAGGATTGTCATCTTTACAGTCTTCACCCTCCCTGCCAGTGACAGCAGGAGTGCATCCCATCTCCGAAACTCTCCCTTCATTTGCTCCACCACCCTGGCCAAATTTAACTTATGCAGCCTGCCCCAGTCTCGTGCCACCTGGATTCCCAAATACCGGAAATTTTCCTCAACTAGCCTAAAAGATAGCCCTCTCAATCTGTTCTCCTGGCCCCTTGCCTGGACCACAAACATTTCACTCTTGACCGTATTTAATTTGTATCCTGAGAACTGGCCGAACTCCCTCAGCATTCCCAGTATAGTTCCCATCCCGGCCACTGGGTCCGACACGTACAGGAGCAGGTCGTCTGCATAAAGAGAAACCCTGTGTTCAACCCCGCCCCTCACCATCCCCTTCCAACCCTCTGCGGCTCTCAGCGCAATCGCCAGCGGCTCTATGGCCAGCGCAAACAGCAGCGGGGAGAGCGGGCAGCCCTGCCTGGTCCCTCGGTACAACCTAAAGTACTCCGACACTTCTCTGTTGGTCCTGACGCTGGCCCTCTGGGCCTGATATAATAATTTGATCCAATCCACCAATCCCTCCCCGAACCCAAACCGTCCGAGCACCTCCCATAGATAGTCCCACTCCACCCGGTCAAAGGCCTTCTCGGCGTCCATTGCCACCACTACCTCCACCTCTCTACCCGCCAGGGGCATCATTATCACATTGAGCAATCTCCTCAGATAGTGCCCCCAGTTCCGCCTGTAGTCTCTGCCTCTCCCTGAGTAAAACCTCCCCCGGGGACTCCGCGTGCTCTTCATCTATCCGACCCATTTCCCTGACCAATCTATCCATCTCTGCCCGGTCTGCCTTGGCTCTGTGGGCCCCAATTGAAATCAGCTCCCCCCGCACTACTGCCTTTAGCGCCTCCCACACGGTCGCCGCTGAGACCTCCCCAGTGTCATTCACCTGCAGGTAATTTTTTATACATTTCCGAAGCCTCTCGCAGATCCCCTCCTCCGACAGCAGTCCCACATCTAGCCTCCATTGCGGGCGTTGATAGCTCGCTCCCCCGAACTGCAGGTCCACCCAATGCGGGGCATGGTCTGAAATGGTAATTGCTGAGTATTCCGTGTTCTTTACCTCCCCCATACAGTCCCTGCTTAGTACAAAGAAATCTATCCTGGAATATACTTTGTGGACGTGCGAGTAAAACGAGTAGCCCCTTCCTGTTGGCTGTCCCTCTCTCCAGGGGTCCACTGCCCCCATTTGCTCCATAAACCCTTTCAGCTCCCTTGCCATTGCTGAGAGTCTACCCGTTCTGGGACACGACCGATCCAAAGTCGGGTCAAGGACCATGTTAAAGTCCCCTCCCATTATTAGCCTGCGAGAATCCAAGTCCGGGATCTTCCCCAGCACTCTTTTAAGAAGTCCACGTCATCCCAGTTCGGGGCATATATATTCACCAGCACCACTCTTCTCCCCTCCAATCTGCCCCGTACCATCAGGTATCTGCCCCCCCTGTCTGCGGATATGCCCTCTGCCTCAAACTGCACGCGCTTGTTGATCATGATTGCCACCCCTCTGGACTTCGAGTCCAAGTCCGAGTGGAAGACCTGGCTAATCCAGCCCTTCCTTAGTCTGGTCTGACACTTTCAGATGTGTCTCCTGCAACATAATTACGTCCGCCCTCAGGGCCCGCAAGTGCGCGAACACCCGCGCCCTCTTAACCGGCCCATTCAGTCCCTTAACGTTCCAGGTGATCAGCCTGGTCGGGGGGCACATCCCACCCCCCCCGCACCCCGCCGGTCAGCCATAGCCTTTCTCGGGCCGGCCCCTGACCCGTGCGTCGCGCCATTCCTGGCCCGCCCTTTGGCTGCCTCCACCCTCGACCTCCTTTTCAGTGCCTATTTCAAGTCCCTCTCCCGTCAGCAGAACAACCCCCCCTCCCCTAACCCCATCCCCCGATACCCCCACCCCTGCCATCTACTGGCTGTAACTTCCCCCCCATCTGACTTCCTTGACTAGCCAATCTGCTATCCCGGTGACTCAACACTCCGGCGCCTTCCTGTCCCATTCCCCTTGTTTCCCCACCCACTGGGGCAAGCCGGCTCCAGTGTCTTCCGCGAGCTGCACAAAAAGCACAAACCAGCCCAAACAGGAAAAAACCACAGAAAAAAGAGAAAAAGCACATAAATGTCCATGAACAAAGGAAAGAGTCTCAAATGTTCCGCTTGGCCCCCTTGGCCCAGCAAACCGTTGAGCAGCAGTCCAGGCACATTCGGCGTTCCTTCCCACAGAAATCCTCGGGCCCTAACTCGCGTCCTTGGGGCCTCCTTTCGGGACCAGCCCCAGGTCCCTCACAAAATCCATCGCTTCTTTGGGCTCGGAGAAGTAGTGGTGTTGACCCTGGTGCGTGACCCATAGCCGAGCTGGGAACAGCAGACCAAACTTCACGTGCACCTCCTTGACATTCTTAAAGGCTGCTCGCCGCCGAGCCACCTCCTGGCTTAGGTCCTGATAAATGCGGAGAACACTGTTGTTCCACGTGCTGCTCCTGGCGCTCTTTGCCCACTGCAGCACCCGCTCCTTGTCCACGAACCTGTGGAACCTAATCGCCATCGGGCGGGGGGGGTCCGCCTGGCCGCCCCTGCCTTGTCTGCACTCTGTGTGCCCCCTCCAGCTCCAGCGGTCGCGAAAAGGCTTCATCCCCCATCAGCTGCTTCAGCAGGTCTGCTACAAACGCTGCAGCATCAGCTCCCTCCGCCCCCTCCGGGAGGCCGACCATCCTCAGATTGTTCCTGCGGACTCTATTCTCCAGCTCCTCCACTCTGTCCAGCAGTCTTCTCTGCCGCTCTTTCAGGCCGTCCACTTCTAGCGCTGCAACCGTTTGCGCATCCGCCTGCTCCTCCACCGCCTCTCCCAGCTCCTTAACTTTAACATCCTGGGCGTCCAGCCTCTGGTTCAGCTGATCCACCGCTTTCTGGATTGGGTCCAAGCTGTCCCGCTTCAGCGCTTCAAAACTGGACTTCATTACCTGGAGCATGTTATCCAGCGCCAGCTGGATTGCTGAGTCCGGGGTCCGTGTGTCCGCCATCTTAGGTCCCAGGTAATTTTCTTCAGGTCCTTGTCTCTGTCCCTTTTTCTCCTTCTTCTTCTGCCTTCTGGAATCCCGCTGTTCCATGTGCCGCAGCCCGCTCCTCAGCGCCTTCGCTGCCGCTTTCCTTCGCCCAGCTCCTTGAATTTTACCTCCTGGGCATCTGAAGTGGGTCCAAGCTGTCCCTCCTCAGCAACTCCAAACTTTTTTTTCCCTTTGTCCTGGAGGAAGGAAGGTCCGTGGGTCCGCCATCTTATTCTTCAGGTCAGCTTCCTCCTTGCCTCCATCTCTCTCTCTTTCTTCCTCACCTGCTGGCCTCCCACACTTCCATCTGCTGCAGCCCGCTCTCCTCTTCTGTTCCCGGCAGCCTTTTTGCCGCCCCCGTAGTCCCGTTATCGCGGGGAATCAGCTGTTCAGCCCCGCCGGAGTGAGAGCCCACCGAATGTGCGGCTCACTCGTACATCGCCGCCACCGGAAGTCAAAAGGACGCACTCTTAACAGTTAATGGTGGGAAATTCAGTAATGGTAATACAATTTAATGTAAGGTAGAGTTGGTGGAATTCTCTCTTGTTGGAGATGGTCATTGCTTGACACTTGTGTAGCGGAAATATTACTTGCCCCGTATCGGCCCCAGCCTCAATATTGTTCAGATCTTGCTGCATATGGACACGGACTATTTTGTGTTTGAGGAGTCTTGATCCTTGTGCAATCATCCGTGAATATGATGGATCCAATATCCGTATGTTGAGAAATTAATAAGTCTGAAGCCAGTCTCTACCGAAATTACTTTATTCCCAAACCTGCAGGTTAAAGACTAAGGACGCGATTTGCCGACCCCGCTGTGCATCCGGACGCAATGGATGCTTCGCAAGCGAGCCACAAATTTGGCTCCACACCAGGCGCAAAACCTCACCCGAGTCACCCGACCCGCAGCACCTGCCGCAATCTGGATCACGCCCTCATTGGGCGAGACCCAGATCTGAATATTTAAATGAGCCTCACACCTCAATTTAAATGCCTGGATTACAGAGTTTCCCCGGCAGCCGGGCTCTCCAGTGGTGCATGGGAGACCTCGCCGGGGCACCGTTTAATACTGGTCCACACAAACTAGACCCAGTCGTAACAGCACTTGGGGGAGTCCACCAGGCCAATGGAGACCACCGGATGATTGAGGAAAGGGCAGGGTGGCACTCAGCTTGACACCTGGGCACCTTGGCACTGACATTTTTGAGAAAGGGTCATCTGAACTCGAAACGTTAGCTCTTTTCAATCCAAACAGATGCTGCCAGACCTGTTGAGATTTTCCAGCATTTTCTCTTTGGTTTCAGATTCCAGCATCCGCAGTCATTTGCCTTTATCCAGCCTCTAAACCTCTCAGCCCCCTCGCTCTCCCAGTATTATAAGACAAATCCATCTCAGCCACTATAAACCTATGGTTGCCACATTTCGATGCCAGGAGCTGCATAGACCCTAATTTAAAGTGCTTCCTGAATTGATCTCATATTCTCAAAGAGGTATTACCACTCGGCTTGAAGAGAACCTAACCAAAGAGAACAGAAGAGGATACACAAAACAGGCCCCGCACTTTCTCAATGTTTGCCGCCCAGTAATAATACATCAGATTTGGTAATGCCCATTCTCAGCTGCCTATCCCTCTGCAAGTAAGCCCTTCGAACCCAAGGGGGGGGTATTACCCGCACAAACAAGTCAAAATCAACATTTCTTTTGTTTTTCTATAAATTTAGAGTACCCAATTCATTTTTATCAATTAAGGGGCAATTTAGCATGGTCAATCCACCTAATCTGCACATGTTTGCGTTGTGGGGGCGAAACCCACGCAAACATGCGGAGAATGTCCAAACTCCACACGGACAGTGACCGAGAGCCGGGATCGAACCTGGGACCTCGGCGTCATGAGACAGCAGGGCTAACCATTGTGCCATCGCGCTACCCAAGTCGAAATCAACTTGCTGACCCGACTAAAAAAGATTGAGGAAAAAAGACTGGGAGACATTGACAAATAAACAAGAATGTTCATCTTAACTGCCTGAACCCTCCATGTCAAGGACGACGGGAGGGAATCCCATCTCTTCAAGCCGCCTTCACCTCCTATCAGAGTGGCCAGGTTCAACTCTTATAATGAGGCCCAGTCATGAACCACCCATATTCCACTAATCCTGACCAGACGAAACGGTAGCCTCTCTCAACTAGCTCATTTCTCAGAACGGTTTACTGGAAAAACCTCGCTCTTGCCCACGTTCAATTTATATTCTGAAAAGGAAGCAAACTTTCTAAGCACCTTCATTATCTTCCCCACATTAGAGAGAAGGTCCATGATGTACAGCAATAAATCATTTGCATACAGGGACACCTTATACTGCCTCCCTCCCTTCTCTATACCCTTCTACCCAGCCAATGACCTAAGTACGATGGTCAACGGCTCCATTGTGAAAGAGAACCGTAACCGAGAAAGTGGACATCCCTGCCCTGTATCCCGATAGAACCAAAGTACCCCAAATTCAGTGCATTGGTACAGACACTCTCAGTGGGAGCCCTGTACAAAAACCTAACTCACAAAATGAATTTGGGCCTGAAGTCAAACCGCCCCAATACCTCAAATACCTCACTCCACCCGTCTAACTTTTTTTTTTCTGTGCCCATGGAGATGAGTACCTCTGGATCAACCCCGACGAGGGCGACAGCACCACATTCCGAAGTCTCCTAAGGTTGGCCAACAACTGCCGGCCCTTGTCAAAACTCGTCTGACCCTCAGCAATTACCCCTAGCAGGCACCCTTCCAAACGGGTAGCCAGCACCTTAGCCACCATCTTTGCACCAGCAACACTGAGATGGTTTAGCACACTGGGCTAAATCGCTGGCTTTGAAAGCAGACCAAGGCAGGCCAGCAGCACGGTTCGATTCCCGTACCAGCCTCCCCGGACAGGCGCCGGAATGTGGCGACTAGGGGCTTTTCACAGTAACTTCATTTGAAGCCTACTCGTGACAATAAGCGATTTTTATTTTTTCATTTCATTTCATTCCATGGGATCTTTATCCTTTTTCAAGGTTACCACTCCAGGAATTGGAGAATCATTAAACATGTCTAACAGATGTGGCCCCAATACCATTGCCAACTTTTTCTAAAAATCCAAAGAATTCTGTCTGGGCCTGGTGCCTTCCTGACTGTTTTTTATAGAATTTACAGTGCAGAAGGAGGCCATTTGGCCCATCGAGTCTGCACCGGCTCCTGGAATGAGCACCCTACCCAAGGTTAACACCTCCACCCTATCCCCATAACCCAGTAACCCCACACAACATTAAGGGCAATTTTGAACACTAAGGGCAATTTATCATGGCCAATCCACCTAGCCTGCACATCTTTGGACTGTGGGAGGAAACCGGAGCACCCGGAGGAAACCCACGCACACACGGGGAGGATGTGCAGACTCCGCACAGACAGTGACCCAAGCCAGAATCGAACCTGGGACCCTGGAGCTATGAAGCGATTGTGCTATCCACAATGCTACCGTGCTGCCCGTGTTGAACGAATACAGTTCATAATTTCCTCCAGCCAAAGGAGCGCTTCTTTCCCTTCCCACCACTGAGAAGACCAACCCATCCAGAAACTGTACCATAGCTGAGTCTTTCTCCGGAGGCTCAGACTTGTTTAGATCCGGTAAAAGGTTCCAAAAGCCCCATTGTCTCTGGAGAAGAAACCAACCCTCCCTCCGAATCCTGAACCTGAACTATCTCCCAAAAGGCTGCCAGGTGCCTCAGCTGGTGAGCCAATAAACAGTTGACCTCCCCATGTGCGTAAAACATCCCACTCACCAACTCAAACTCCATCTGAAGCTTCTTCCGCTCCGCCAACAGCTCTGCCGTTGATGCCAGAGACTGTTGGCGGTCATCCTCAAGGGTGGAATCTACCAACTTCTGCCTCTTTGCCCTATCAGACATCTCTCAGCTTTTTAAAATATATATACTTTTATTTGTTTTTTAACATTTTATACATAAAACAAAACAATACAATAAGAAAGAATAACAGAAGAAGCCCCCCCCACCACACACCCTACCAACCAATGCAGACATGCCTCGGAAAATTACCCCCCCCCCCCTAGCAGCTGACGATGGCCAACTCTTTAAAGTGAAGAATAAACAGACTCCAGCTCTTATACAATCCCTTAACTGCGCCCCCTCTTCCCCCCCAATCAAGTTTTGAAAACTTGACCTTCGCAAGATACAGAAACACCATCAGGTCCTCCAAATACACTGAGGCACAGGGCGGAGAAGTTGACCTCCACCCCAACAGGACCCACCTGTGAGCAATCAGCGAGGCGAAGGCTAAAACATCAATCCCCGCAACCTCTCCCCAAGTTAGCAGGTCTGACACCCCACCCAAATATGGCCTCCAGGGGTCTGAGCTCCAAGTGCATGATTGCTGACATTGGTGTTGAAGAAAGCACCCCAAAACTTCTCCAACTTCGGACAGGACCAGAACATATGTACCTGCTTGGCCAGGGCCCCTCCCACGCTGCTCATAGTTGTCCTCTTTCTCCCCCCCCCCCCCCCACCCCAAACAACCCGCTCAACCTTGACCTCAGCAGGTGCATCCTGTGCAGCGTCCTGTGCAGCACCTTTAATATTATCAACCCTAGTCTCGCACACGAGGTTGAGGTGTTCACCCCCCCGCAGTAGCTCACACCACAACCCTTCCTCCAGTGCCACCACAGCTACTCCTCTCACTTGGCCGAAATTCCCTCCAACAACACCATATCTTCGTCCAGAGTCCTCCCATAAAGGAGCTGGCTTCGGGGGGTTGTTGTTTTGTATGGCAATTACTCACTTCAGGTATCTCGGGGTGCAGGTGGCTCGAGACTGGGCCCAGCTCCATAAATTGAATTTTACCAGCCTGATGGGCAGGGTCAAGGCGGCTCAATTGTCTAAAACAATGCCTAAAAGCAGACTCTGCGTAGGTCTCACCCCCGCAACACAAAGATGTTAAGGGTAGGTGGATTGGCCAAACTAAATTGCCCCTTAATTTGGAAAAAAATGAATTAAGAAGTCAGTTACTCCAGTAAGAAGAGATGATATCTTGGAGGAGGCATCAAACAAAGCTTTGTGTGTAGCGCTTAGGAATAAAAAAGCGATAGCCACATTTCTAGGTGTTTATTATAGACCCCCAAGATAGTCAGAGGGAAATTGAGGTGCAAATATGTGTGCAATTCATAGATGTCTGTAAAAATAATAACAGGATAATTATATTAGGTGATTTCAACTTTCCCAACATTAATTGGGATAGTCATCATGTTAAGGGCTTAGATGGAGTGGAGTGGAGTAGCTCGTGTCCAACAAGGGATTGGTGCAGTGCAGGACCTAATTCTAGGGAATCAAGCTGGACAGATGTTTGTGCTGGTTGGGGTACATTTTGGTGATCGCGACCACAGCGTGGTATAGTTTAAGTTTGTTATGGACAAAGAAATAGGCACGTTGCAAAAACATGTTTTGGTTGGGGTGGGGGGCGAGGGAGTAGATTTTTAATAAAATAAGGCAGGATCTGGCCAAGGTAGACTGGAAAGAGTTACTCGTGGAGAAATCCACGGAAGAGCAGGAGTGGGGGAGGGGGGGGGGGGGGGCTTCCAAAGGGAAATGGGGAGGGTACAGGCCCAACATTTTCCCTCTAGGGTAATAGGGTGGAGTAACAAGCCCATAAAACCAGACATTCAGGATACGATGAGAAGGAAAAGAGAGGCTTTTAGCAAGTACAAGGGGAGCAAATCAGTGGAGGCATTAGTGGAGTACAAAAAGTGCAGGGTGGAGTGTAAGAAAGCAATTAGGAGGGCAAAGAGGGGATAGGAGAAAGCTCTGGCTGGTAAAAGTAGGGACAATCCCAAAATAGTCTGTAAGTATATCAATCGGAAGAGGATAACCAGGAAAAGAGTAGAGCCCATCAGGGACCAATGGAGAAATCTGTGGGTGGAGCCAGAGGACATTGGTAAAGTGTTGAATGAATAATTCATATCTGTCTTCACCCAAGAGAATGAGGAGGTAGATATGGAACTCTGGGAGAGAGACTGTGAGGTTCTTGAGCAAATTGTCACAGGGAGGGACGAGGTATTAGAGGTGTAGGCAGGCTTAATTGTTATGGGCAGGGTTCAGAAAACTCCAAAGTAGATTATGGAGTTCACCTGAAATATAACAGTTTATTGATTTTGGCTAGGATGAGCAGAAGAGCAAGCCTTTCAGGTGTTATTCAACAGACATCTTCGACGCTTTTAATAAAAAAAACAAACTTTATTCGAAGAATTTAGTTAACATTTGTATAAACACATGCAGCGAGAATTTTTATCAATTACAAACACAAAGACCACACACAGCTGCAGTAATCTATGTATAACCCTTAATGAATCCCCTCCCCACCTTATCTGTTCCAATTCAATAACAAATCCAAGTAAAAGCAGAAACCACGGTTCAAAGGTGTGGCCCAGCACAAGGCATTCTCGCCATATAAGACTTGTTTTTGATACTCTGTTCCCCTTTTCAACAGCAGATTTGAATTCCTTCCAGAAAGCAATTATCTCTTTTAAGTTACCAAGCAGTCTGGAAACAGCTTTCAGAATGAAGATAGAGAAAGACGATTCTTTCATCCTGTGAAGTTCAAAACAGTCCAAAAACAAAGCAAAAGTAAAACCTCAGAGCCACAGCCCAGCGCCACCCACACAATGACATCACTGAAGCCACGTGATAATACAAAACATTTCTTAAAGGGACAGTCCCATGACATAATAGTGGACAAAACTCCTGGCCTAGATGAAATGTATCCCAAGATGCTGTGGGAGGTGAGGGAGGAGATTGCAGGGGCTCTGACCCAAATTTTTAAATCCTCTGTGGCCATGGGGTGGTGCCAGAGAATTGTAAAACAGCCAATGTGGTCCCACTATTTAAGAAAGGTTGCAGAGATAAGCCAGGGATCTACAGATCAGTGAGTCTCATGTCAGTGGTCGAGAAACTATTGGAGAAAATTCTGAAGGAGAGAATTTATTTCCAGTTGGAGAGGCAAGGTTTGACCAGGAATAGTCGGCATGGCCTTGTCAGAGGGAGGTCATGCCGAACAAATTTGATTGAACTTTTTGAGCATGTGACCAGGTGTGTAGATGAGGGTATTGCAGTTTTTGAAAAATAAATTTAAAATACCCAATTATTTTTTTCCAATCAATGGGCAATTTAGCGTGGCACGTCTTTTTTGGTTGTGGGGGTGCGACCTACGCAGACACGGGGAGAATATGCAAACTCCACATGGATAGTGACCCGGGGCCGGGATCGAACTGTGAGGTAGCCGTGCTAACCACTGTGCCACAGTACCGCCGTGAGTAGCGCAGTTGATGTGGTTTACAGGGATTTCAGCAAAGACTTTGACAAGGTCCCACATGAAAGACTTATAAATAAGGCAAATGCACATAGGGTACAGGGTAACTTGATAAAGTGGATTTTAAATTGGCTTATCTGTAGGAGACGGAGGGTAATGACAAATGGCTGCTTTAATGACTGGAAGTCAGTGTCCAGTGACGTACCAAAGGGATCTCTGCTGGGTCTCCTATTGTTTGTCATCTATTTAAACTACATGGATGACTGTGTGGGGGGTAGGATCAGTAAGTTTGCAAATGACACAAAGATTGGTCAGGTGGTTAACTGTGAGGTTGAGTGTCTTGGATTACAGGGAGATATAGACGGGATGGCCAAATGGGCAGAAAAGTGACAGATGCAATTTAACCTTGAAAAGTGTGAGAGAATACATATTGGAAGGAGTAATTTGACAAGGAAGTATTCGATGAATAGCCTGACACTAGAAGTTCCGAGGAATAAAGGGACCTTAGAATGTTTGTCCATAGATCTCTGAAGGCAGAAGGGCAGGTTAATAGGATGGTGCAAAAAGGCTTGTGGAACACCTTCCTTTATCAATCAAGGCCGAGATTACAAAAGCAGGGAGGTCATGTGGGAGTTGTATAGTGCTTTGATGAGGCCACAGCTGGAGTACTGTGCAATTCTGGTTGCCACATTATCAGAAGGATGTGATTGTACTGGAAGGGGTGCAGAGGCGATTCATCAGGATAGTACCTGAGATGGAATATTTAAGTTATGAAGAGGGGTTTGATAGGCTTGGGCTATTTTTGTTGGAATAGAGAAGACTGATGGGGCGACTTGATCGAGAGGCATGAATAGGGTGGATAGGGAGCAGCTGTTCCCCTTAGTTGAAGGGGCAGTCACAAGGGGACACCAGTTCAAGGTGAGGGACAGGAGATTTTGAGGGGATTTGAGGGAAAACATTTTTACCCAGAGGGTGGTGATGATCTGGAATTCACTGCCCGGGAGGGTGGTAGTGCTGGGTTGCCTCACATCCTTTAAAATGTACCATGATGAGCATTTGGCACATCATAATATACAAGGCTACGGGCCAAATACTGGCAAATAGAATTAGGTTGGCAGGTCAGGTGTCTTTCATGCGCCGGTGCAAACTCGATGGGCTGAAGGGCCTCTGCTGCACTCTATTATTCTGTGATTTGCCATGATAATGAATGGCGGAGCAGGTTTGAATGTCCTACTCCTGCTGCTATTTTCTATGTTTCTATCATAGTTGCAAATGTTTCGAGGGGAGAGAAATGTGAAAAAATATTAGTATAGAAGCAGTTCAGAAACTCAATTTTATGTTTTATTGAGCAGTCATGTTTCTCAAAATGTTGATCTGTTTATGTATGGAATTAAAGACACTCTGTATTTACTTGTTAAATATAATATTTAGTTATGATCTTGTTTTATGTATGACTGTTCAAAGTATTTTTTTCACCTGACATTTCTTACAGCACTGTACCACAGACGACTGTAATATTAAATAGTGATCGTCAGAACCCAATTGGTTCCAAGGTTGCTGGACAGGAAGAACCTTCATCTAGAGGAACAGACACCATGGATAATATTCTCAGCAAGTGAGTGAAACTTAGAAATTCCACTTCATTTTCTTGTATCATGGTTAATTAGCAATAACCATAATTTACTGACCCACATTGTTACACACTTCAAGGATTTGTCTCCCAAAATAGTTTTTAGCAAGTTAAGAACAGAAAATACTTGAAATATCCAGCACGACAGGCAACATTTGTGGAGAGAGAAACAGTTAATGTTTCCCGTCTGTATCCTTTCATTAGAGCTGGGAAAAGTTGGAGATGTTGAGTAAGGGGTGGTTAGGCCGAGGACAAAAAAGGACATCTGTTATAGGGTGAAAGACGGGAGAGATTGAACAACAGAAGGGTTAGACTTGAGGGCCAAAAGGAATAGTGATGGGCAAAGAAAATAACTTAAAAATACATTTAAATTAAAATAAATTTCATTCTTGATTTGTAAGGTAAAATGGCTGAATTCTAAAATACAACAGCACATATAAACTTTGACCCTTTCCACAACTGTATACTGTTGTATATTCATGAATGTAGCAGTATGCCCAGCCTGCAAAACAATACCATAATCTTGTGCTTATTGCTGAAGAGGGTTGCTATAATAATCTTGGCTTCCTGTCGGAAAAGTTCTTTTGGCTCCATCAGAGAAACACCGATTCTTTACCTTTGAGTGCTCCTTATAGATATTTTTTCATATTACATTCCTCTTTCTCAGTGAATTCACTGACACTGAATTTTTTGCCGCCTAATAGGTGAATTTATTGCAGGTGTTCTTTTACATCAGGAACCTGGCTCTGACACGATGATGAGACTCTGCCCAAAAATTCACATGGAGCCAGTGTGTTAAAAATTGGGCAATCTTCTTGCATTGACTTTTGTTTGAGGATATGCCATCACTGCTATTGTGGTAACTGTTCACTTGAGATGATTGCAAAAAATTAAATATTCTTACTAATTCTGAGATTTTGGTTGGGATGTTCTTTTCATTCATAGTGGAATATGGCTTCATTTGATCCTGGATGATTGTTGCAACTCCAAGCAACCGTCTTCAAAACCTTGTATCACACATATATTAATGTCCAATGGCACTTTGCAGAGTCACCATCAGACAAAAAAATTCAGAAATTTCACAGTGTTATTCTCCATCATTAGAATTAAACCATCAGCAGACAATTTGGACGGGATTCTCCGTTCCTGAGACCAAGTACTGATGCCAGTGCAGAATTCGTGGACTTTCACGACAGCAAAATTGGCGCCGAATCTGGACCGAATCGGTGACTGTGCAGGGGCTAGCACCGGCGTCAACTTGAACACAATCGATTCCATTGAAAAATGGTGCAGGATTCGCGGGGCCCATGATTGACACACAGGAGACTGACAAGCTGCAGCCGCATATACACATTACAATCCCCACACACTCATCCCAGCCAAAAAGGTGGCACAGGTTGGGCTGGAGTGTGTCCACACAGCTGATGGGTCGGCTGGGGCCAGATGATACGGGGGTGTGTGTGTGGTGCGTGTGAATGGCCTGGGGGGCACCTGTGTGACCCGTGACCCTAAGTTCTCAGTGGGCTGTCAACGGCGTGTGCAGCTGCATGGCTGCCTTTTCAGATGAGGCAATGGTGCTCTATGCCTGTCCATCCTGACCACACCATACTACTCCTTCCAGCACTGGCAGAAGCCAACCGACAGCAGCACAACTGTCAGCAAAGTATGACTATGTTGGCCACTTTCCATAGTCCCATCTCTCTCCCTCAGCAGCCACGATGGCAGTTTCATATTTTTTAAAAGCACAAGTGAACCGCGCCACCGGGAATTCGGACCATTGGAGGCTGAGCATCGCAGAGGCCCCAGAGAACATTGGGTCAGACCCACTAATTATATGCAAACAGAATTTACTATAGGTGCATTCTGGACCAGAAAGACGCTGCTGGCGGGGTCACGGAGAATTGCGATTTGGCGTCAAACCGGCGCCCGCCGTGATTTTGACGTCTGAACCTATTCTCCGTCCAACCATGTTTCGCGATTTCAACGTCAGCCAACGGAGAATCCTGCCCCCTGTGTTTTGAACTTTAGTCATGGATACGGATTGTGTAAGTACACAGCATAACAGTTGTTGGCAAATAACATTGTAGTTTGGCTGGTAGTGCATTTCTGATGGATTAGTAGCTGGCTAAACATGGGATTATTAACCGTAGTGGTATAGTGGAAATTTAAACTGATGTTGGGTGTCATGGTATTGCTTCTCGGCCTTTTGGCCAAGATCCAGTGCAGATCAAGACCAAGTTAAGGTGCAATGCCTTTTCTTGTCAGCTTGGATCACGCATGCCACTCTTGTGGAGACCATGAATTGGATTCAATTTGAATTGGTTTTTGGAGCAAGCAATGAGATGGATTAAGGGTTGGCCTTATCCACTCTGGCCATTAGTTTTGCAACTTTAAAGATGGGATAACACTCTTTTTTTTAAAAAAAAAGGTCTCCAGGTGTGTAAATCAAATTTGAGATTGACAACTACATATCATTATTATGCCCTTGGGGACGTTGACTTTTTTCACTATTTTGAACTGAGTAACCACTGCTATGGCCTTCTTGGGTACTGTCCACAAATGTCAGCCTCTTGATTGGGTGCTGGTGGACCAAGCTGTGTGAAGCAGACTGAACATGAAGGCTGGACATGGCAGGCTAGGGGTGGAGCGTAGACTGAACATGAAGCAGACTAAGGGTAGACTGGACATGGGAACCAGGTTAAGGGTGGAATGGAAGCTGACTGGGGGCAGACTAGTGATGGCGAGCAGGCTGGACACAGGAGGCAAGGTAAGGGTGGAATGGTGGAGCATGGGCTGAACATGGGACACAAGTGAAGGGGGAGAAGGGTGGGATGCTATCCAGGGAAGGAAGACAGACTGTCCATAGTAGAGAGGAAAGTCATCCAGGTCAGGGAGGGAAGCTGCTCGGGAATGCAGAGGTTGCAGGGACGAGGGATAGAGGAAAGGCTTTGCTTTTTCAGTCTTGAGATCATGTGTTTGGGTGTTGGAGAGCATTTCCAGGCAGTGCTGGTGGGAGAGGGATGGTCTGAGAGGGTGGATTCAACGCTGTCTATGGTAGGGCCCTGGGTTAAATTGAGGGGACTGGGCAGTGGAGGGAACAGTTACAGTGAGAGGGAGCAGTCAGATGCAATAGAGTGGCAGGCCCAGGGTAAAAGTTGGACAGCTGATGTTTTCAGGGAGGGGGGGGGGGGGGGGGGATGTTATGTAAAGGAATAAGACATGTGGCTTGGATAATGGGAGGGGCCAATTTCGACATAGGACCCATAACCGGTTTAGGTTCAGAAGGGAGGGAAGGCATATGGAGGGTGGTAGTTATAGGCTCAAGACTAGCAGTGGGAGGTTCAAGGGTAACAGGAGAGAGGTATGTTAATAATGGGTGGGCCAGGGTGATTGGGGGGGTTGTTTGGTAGGTGACTGGGTGACTGGGGGGGTATAAGGTGGTGGAGCATGTTTGATATGTGATGCAGGCCATTTTTAAATGAATCCTCAGAGCGAGAGGAGGGGCCTTTCAGTTGGGTGGAACTCAAAATGAGCACAGTTGACTGACTAAAGGGGCACCCTAATGATCATGAGGTAATTGGATGAGAACCATGCTCCACTGTGTTCTCCTCTCTATGGTGTAGCCCACACAGCAGCAGGTTTTTCATCTGATTCTTGGGTCCTATAGTATCGGAATCCCAGCGAGGTCTGGAACAGTTGCTGTTCATTTTGTGAAATTTCTCATCATTGCTGCCAGAGGTAGGCATGAAGGGAGGGAGGGCAGCAAACCCCTGACTCCAAACCTTTCACATCCCAAGTGAATGGTAATGGCTGGCAAGGGCCCTTGTGGATTTCTTTGTATGTTGCGACGGCAGGGGTCTCTGTATAGAATCTGGAGCGTAATGAAGGCAAGCTGAATAGTGTCTGAGGGGCTCTTCCACATGGCTGCCATCGCCCTGGCCAAAGAGCAATGTCTCCATGTCTCCATATAAAGTTATGTATGAATGGGAGGAACATACATCTCTGTCACTTCCGGATATGCTTCACATGGAAGGGGTGTGGAGGGTCACGGCTTAGCACTGGCCGGATGGGGCGGAGATGGAGGAAAATCTGCAGAGAATATCCCCACTATTTTGATTTCTGCAATTTATTGATAGACCGACAGAAACCTTGATGTTGCAGGCTCCAGGCAACCCTGTTTTTCTACTGGCTCGCATCCAGATGAGGAGGGCCAGTGCAGATTGGCAGAGGGCCAGGAGCAGACGAAGCCTGAGCAGCAAGAGGGCAGCAGAGCAGAGCTACTGATCAGCTGTTCTGGGGAAATTTGAATACGTGCAGTGCGGTCAGCCTAATTTGAAGGTGGTTTGTGGAGGGGCTGTTGTCAAGTGACAGTTAAACCCGAAACACTTCGTCAGTGTTTCTCCCCCCCCTACCTCCTCCTCTAACCAAAAAAAAACCACGGTTGTTGGGAAGCGGGAGCAGGGGCCTGTCGTGAAGGTGAGTGAGTGCCTTTAAATTTGCTTACCTTTCAGCGGCAGCAGGGTTTGAGGGAATACCAGGTAAACTCTTCCTTTCTTTTTCTTTTTCTTGTTTTTTTTAAAATCTAGAGGTGATGTCAGGGAAGGCAGTACAATGCTCCTCCTGCAGAATGTTTGAGGTGACGGACGCCGTCAGTGTCCCTGCTGATTTCATCTGTGGGAAGTGCACCCAACTCCAGCTCCTCAAAAACCGTGTTAGGGACCTGGAGCTTGAGCTGGATGAACTTCGGATCATTCGGGAGGCAGAGGGGGTCATAGATAGGAGCTTCAGGGAAGTAGTTACACCAAAGACTGGAGATAGATGGGTAACTGTAAGAGGGACTGGGAAGAAGCAGTCAGTGCAGGGACCCCCTGCCGTCGTTCCCCTGAGTAACAAGTATACCGTTTTGGATACTTGTGGGGGGGACGACTTACCAGGGGTAAGCCATGGGGTACGGGCCTCTGGCACGGAGTCTGTCCCTGTTGCTCAGAAGGGAAGGGGGGAAAGGAGTAGAACATTAGTATTTGGGGACTCAATAGTCAGGGGCACAGATAGGAGATTTTGTGCGAGCGAAAGAGACTCACGTTTGGTATGTTGCCTCCCAGGTGCAAGGGTACGTGATGTCTCGGATCGTGTTTTCCGGGTCCTTAAGGGGGTGGGGGAGCAGCCCCAAGTCGTAGTCCACATTGGCACTAACGACATAGGTAGGAAAGGGGACAAGGATGTCTGGCAGGCCTTTAGGGAGCTAGGATGGAAGCTCAGAGCGAGAACAAACAGAGTTGTTATCTCTGGGTTGTTGCCCGTGCCACGTGATAGTGAGATGAGGAATAGGGAGAGAGAGCAATTAAACACGTGGCTACAGGGATGGTGCAGGCGGGAGGGATTCAGATTTCTGGATAACTAGGGCTCTTTCTGGGGAAGGTGGGACCTCTATAGACAGGATGGTCTACATCTGAACCTGAGGGGCACCAATATCCTGGGGGGGAGATTTGTTAGTGCTCTTTGGGGGGGTTTAAACTAATTCAGCAGGGGCATGGGAACCTGGATTGTAGTTTTGGGGTACGGGAGATTGAGAGTATAGAGGTCAGGAGCACAGATTTGACTTCGCAGGAGGGTGCCAGTGTTCAGGTAGGTGGTTTGAAGTGTGTCTACTTCAATGCCAGGAGTATACGAAATAAGGTAGGGGGACTGGCAGCATGGGTTGGTACCTGGGACTTCGATGTTGTGGCCATTTCAGAGACATGGATAGAGCAGGGACAGGAATGGTTGTTGCAGGTTCCGGGGTTTAGGTGTTTTAGTAAGCTCAGAAAAGGGGGCAAAAGAGGGGGAGGTGTGGCGCTGCTAGTCAAGGACAGTATTACGGTGGCGGAAAGGATGCTAGATGGGGACTCTTCTTCCGAGGTAGTATGGGCTGAGGTTAGAAACAGGAAAGGAGAGGTCACCCTGTTGGGAGTTTTCTATAGGCCACCTAATAGTTCTAGGGATGTAGAGGAAAGGATGGCGAAGATGATTCTGGAAAAGAGCGAAAGTAACAGGGTAGTTGTTATGGGAGACTTTAACTTTCCAAATATTGACTAGAAAAGATATAGTTCGAGTACATTAGATGGGTCGTTCTTTGTACAATGTGTGCAGGAGGGTTTCCTGACACAATATGTTGACAGGCCAACAAGAGGCGAGGCCACATTGGATTTGGTTTTGGGTAATGAACCAGGCCAGGTGTTAGATCTGGAGGTAGGTGAGCACTTTGGAAACAGTGACCACAATTCGGTGACCTTTACGTTAGTGATGGAAAGGGATAAGTATACCCCGCAGGGCAAGAGTTATAGCTGGGGGAAGGGCAATTATGATGCCATTAGACATGACTTAGGATGTGTAGGTTGGAGAAGTAGGCTGCAAGGGTTGGACACACTGGATATGTGGAGCTTGTTCAAGGAACAGCTATTGCATGTTCTTGATAAGTACGTACCAGTCAGGCAGGGAGGAAGGGGTCGAGCGAGGGAACCGCGCTTGATACTTAAAAGGAAGCGAGGAAGGATCTAAAGAAAGAGCTAAGACGAGCAAGGAGGGGACATGAGAAGTCTTTGGCAGGTAGGATCAAGGAAAACCCAAAAGCTTTCTATAGGTATGTCAGGAATAAAAGAATGACTAGGGTAAGAGTAGGGCCAGTCAAGGACAGTGGTGGGAAGTTGTGTGTGGAGGCTGAGGAGATAAGCAAGATACTAAATGAATACTTTTCGTCAGTATTCACTCAGGAAAAAGATAATATTGTGGAGGAGAATGCTGAGACCCAGGCTATTAGAATAGATGGCATTGAGGTGCGTAGGGAAGAAGTGTTGGCAATTCTGGACAAGGTGAAAATAGATAAGTCCCCGGGGCCTGATGGGATTTATCCTAGGATTCTCTGGGAAGCCAGGGAAGAGATTTCTGAGCCTTTGGCTTTGATTTTTAGATCATCATTGGCTACAGGAATAGTGCCAGAGGACTGGAGGATAGCAAATGTGGTCCCTTTGTTCAAGAAGGGGAGTAGAGATAACCCCGGTAACTATAGGCCGGTGAGCCTAACGTCTGTGGTGGGTAAAGTCTTGGAGAGGATTATAAAAGATACGATTTATAATCATCTAGATAGGAATAATATGATTAGGGATAGTCAGCATGGTTTTGTGAGGGGTAGGTCATGCCTCACAAACCTTATCGAGTTCTTTGAGAAGGTGACTGAACAGGTAGACGAGGGTAGAGCAGTTGATGTGGTGTATATGGATTTCAGTAAAGCGTTTGATAAGGTTCCCCACGGTCGGCTATTGCAGAAAATACGGAGGCTGGGGATTGAGGGTGATTTAGAGATGTGGATCAGAAATTGGCTAGTTGAAAGAAGACAGAGAGTGGTAGTTGATGGCAAATGTTCAGAATGGAGTTCAGTTACGAGTGGCGTACCACAAGGATCTGTTCTGGGGCCGTTGCTGTTTGTCATTTTTATAAATGACCTAGAGGAGGGCGCAGAAGGATGGGTGAGTAAATTTGCAGGCGACACTAAAGTCGGTGGAGCTGTAGACAGTGCGGAAGGATGTTGCAGGTTACAGAGGGACCTAGATAGGCTGCAGAGCTGGGCTGAGAGGTGGCAAATGGAGTTTAATGTGGAGAAGTGTGAGGTGATTCACTTTGGAAAGAATAACAGGAATGCGGAATATTTGGCTAATGGTAAAATTCTTGGTAGTGTGGATGAGCAGAGGGATCTCGGTGTCCATGTACATAGATCCCTGAAAGTTGCCACCCAGGTTGATAGGGTTGTGAAGAAGGCCTATGGTGTGTTGGCCTTTATTGGTAGAGGGATTGAGTTCCGGAGCCATGAGGTCATGTTGCAGTTGTACAAAACTCTAGTACGGCCGCATTTGGAGTATTGCGTACAGTTCTGATCGCCACATTATAGGAAGGAGGTGGAAGCTTTGGAACGGGTGCAGAGGAGATTTACCAGGATGTTGCCTGGTATGGAGGGAAAATCTTATGAGGAAAGGCTGATGGACTTGAGGTTGTTTTCGTTAGAGAGAAGAAGGTTAAGAGGTGACTTAATAGAGGCATACAAAATGATCAGAGGGTTAGATAGGGTGGACAGCGAGAGCCTTCTCCCGCGGATGGAGGTGGCTAGCACGAGGGGACATAGCCTTAAATTGAGGGGTAATAGATATAGGACAGAGGTCAGAGGTGGGTTTTTTACGCAAAGAGTGGTGAGGCTGTGGAATGCCCTACCTGCAACAGTAGTGAACTCGCCAACATTGAGGGCATTTAAAAGTTTATTGGATAAGCATATGGATGATAAGGGCATAGTGTAGGTTAGATGGCCTTTAGTTTTTTTCCATGTCGGTGCAACATCGAGGGCCGAAGGGCCTGTACTGCGCTGTATCGTTCTATGTTCTAAGAGGCAACATACCTTTAAGAAGATTAAGATTCTGGTTACCAGGGGTCAATGCGCAGGCGAGCATTGGCCCAACCACGGGTATATCTGAGGCGGTACACTTATCTACAGATGAGTGAAAGGCAATGCCAGAGGCGTCATTGACTGTCCTGCAACATGATTGTTCACATCTGCCAGCTTCTCCAAGGTCTTGGGCGCAATCACATGCCGGTGGCATTAAAGGTCATTGCCGCCTTTTCTTGGCTAGTGGCTCCTTCCAGGACTCCACTAGGACCTTAATGACAAGTTCCAGTCAGTGGCACACAAATACATCTGGGAGCTGTCAGATGCCCTGTTCAGGAGAGTACACCAAGTTGTCTTATTCTGGGAAACCAAAAGCCAGGCTACAACAGCATTTGTTTTTGTCGCAATCACAAGTTCCCTGCATGCGCAAGGGGCTGTTGACTGCACACATGCGACCTTGAGGGCTCACTGGCAACAGCCAGCCACCCATCAATAGAAAAGGCCCTCTGTCTACGTTCTGAACCACTCCCAGGTGCCACAAAATTTGAAGGACCTTGGCAATTGCAGGACTGGCTGCTTTGGGGACAAGTGATGCCCCTAGAAATTTGGGTTGATGATGCCAGTTTGCTGTCTGCAGAGTGCCACTGAGGAGGGGTACAATGCCACACATGCCTCCACAAAGTCCACATTTGAGCAGATGATGGGCCCCCTAAAGATATCCAGATGTTCGGACTGCTCAGGTGAGACTCTCTAATACTCACCCAGAGTGTGTCCTGGATTATCGTTGTTTGCTGCACCCTGCACAACCTCACACTATAAAGGTGGGGATAGTGCTTGGCTGAGGGAGACGTGCAAAATCAAGATGTCTCCTCCAACGATGAGGACAGTGATGGGGATAGTGATGACAAGGGCCAGGATGTCATTGAGGTGTATGCAGGAGCCATTGCAAGGCTATGACGTGGCAGAGAGGCCTGTGGCAACCTGAAATCTAACGGATTCCAGACAGAATAAACTGCCAAGATATTTTGTTTGCTAGTTGGTTTTCTGGCCTCTGCAAATTTATTTAGATTTCCAGAAGGCCTTTGACAAGGTGCCACATAGGAGACCGTTAAATAAGTTTAAAGCCCATGGTGTTAAGGGTAAGATCCTGGCATGGATTGAGGATTGGCTGACTGGCAGAAGGCAGAGAATGGGGATAAACGGTCTTTTTCAGGGTGGCAGCCGGTGACTAGTGGTGTGCCTCAGCCACCTGTGCTGGGACCACAACTTTTCACAATATACATTAATGATCTGGAAGAAGGTACTGAAGGCAGTGTTGCTAAGTTTGTGGATGATACAAAGATCTGTAGAGGGACAGGTAGTATTGACGAAGCAAGGGGGCTGCAGAAGGACTTGGACAAGGAGAATGACTAGGAGAGTGGGTAATGAAATACAAAGTGGAAAAGTGTGAGGTTATGCACTTTGGAAGGAGGAATTTAGGCATAGACTATTTTCTAAATGGGGAAATGCTTCGGAAATCAGAAGGACAAAGGGACTTGGAAGTCCTTGCTCACGATTCTCTTAAGGTTAATGTGCAGGTTCAGTCGGCAGTTAATAAGGCAAATGCAATGTTAGCATTCATGTCAAGAGGGCAAGAATATAAGACTAGGGATATACTTCTGAGGCGATATAAGACTCTGGTCAGACCCCATTTGGAGTATTGTGAGCAGTTTTGGGCCCCGTATCTAAGGAAGGATGTGCTGGCCTTGGAAAGGGTCCAGACTAGGTTCACAAGAATGATCCCTGGAATGAAGAACTTGTTGTATGAGGAACGTTTGAGGACTCTGGGTCTTTACTCAGTGGAGTTTAGAAGGCTGAGGAAGAATCTTTTTGAACTTGCAGGATACTGCGAGGCCTGGATGGAGTGGACGTGGAGAAGATGTTTCCACTTGTAGGAAAGACTAGAACCAGAGGACACCATCTCAGACTAAAGGGACGATCCTTTAAAACAGAGATGAGGAGGACTTTCTTCAGCTAAGGGTGGTGAATCTGTGGAACTCTTTGCCGCAGAAGGTTGTGGAGGCCAAATCACTGAGTGTCTTTAAGACAGAGATAGATAGGTTCTTGATTAATAAGGGTAATGGGGAAAAGGCAGAAAAATGGGATGAGAAAATATCATCCATGATTGAATGGCGGAGCAGGCTTGATGGGCCGAGTGGCCTAATTCTGCTCCTATGTCTTGTGGTCTTATGGTCTGGTAGACCTAACTCTGTTTTAGTAACAGCCATTATACTTTGCTCTAATATACTTTGATTTAAAATAGCTGAATTAAATTACAGTGCTTAATGTCTGCCCTGCTGGAGGTTTGATCCTCTGCATGTGACAAACTGTGCTAATATGCAGAGCATGGTGCACATTAGAACCTGTAAAACACTTTAATTCTCCCCAGACCTCGGTCACCTATGAGTAGAAATTAGATTTTTTTCATGCTCTCACAAAGTCAGTTTGCACAGCAATTTGGAAGCATCCAGTCTTACCCTGACAGACATACAGCCATGTCACCATCATTCCTCCCAATGATGAGGACAGATCTTGCAGAGAGCACTTTCAGGGGGAACCAGCTGCATGTGTTCAAAGTATGAGAACGTAATTTGGCTTCTCTAGATTGCTCTTTCATTGATTAGATTGATTAGGGAAGATCAAATTCCTGCCCCCACCACCCTTGATCAGCACCTGTATCATATGACAACTTTATCGTGCCAAAGAAGTTTGAAATTACTTTGGAGTCCACTCTCCAAGAGTACCTCAGCTGCACTATAGGTTGTTGAGTAGCAACCATTCAGGATGGCTTTACTATTGATGGCTTTAGATGGATTAGATGGCTTCAGTATTGGTGTGAGACTGCCATTCTCCATCATTCTGCAGAGGTCATGCAAGGTAAATATCTTTCTTGTGTTGACCCTGCAAAGTCCTATTACAGCTGCTGATGCTTCAAATGCATAGCATCTCAGCCCTTGGCATGGTTTAGCACACAGGCCCATTGTACTCTCTCTCACCTTATGGACTAATGCCCCAGTATCATAGAATTTACAGTGCAGAGGAGACTTTTAGGCCCATCGAGTCTGCACTGGCCCTGGGAAAGAGTACTCTAATTAAGCCCACACCACCACCCTACCCCGTAACTCAGTGACCTCACCTAACCATTTTAGACATTGAGGGCAATTTAGAAAGGCAAATCCACTTAATGTGCACATCTTTGGACTGTGGGAGGAAACCGGAAGACCCGGAGGAAATCCACGCAGATACGGGGAGAACGTGCAGACTCCGCACAGACAGTGACCCAAGCTGGGAATCAAACTGCGACCCTGGCACTGTGAAGCCACAAAGCTACTGTGCTGCAGTGCGACTGTGCTGCCCCATGATACTTCAATAATACCTGGTACACTTTTATTGCAAACCCTATATGCAAGGTCTATTGCCACCTTTGATGTGATAAATCAACCAAACAAATCTCTCATGTGAGGTCTGACAAAGGCTTCAATCAACTGCTCGCACCTCTTGAATCCTCTTGTCAACTCCTCTTGAAATCAAGGTTAACCAGCCTGTTGTCCCCTTGCAGCTCTCCCTTGCATGTAAGCTCGAAGTAACAAACCACCAAGGAGAGCCAGAAATAATTGGATGAGCCGACCACGGCTTTTTCCAAATGTGTGGGGAACCCTCTGGTTTTCTTAGACTTAGACTTAGAACAGTACAGCACAGAACAGGCCCTTCGGCCCTCAATGTTGTGCCGAGCAATGATCACCCTACTCAAACCCACGTATCCACCCTACACCCGCAACCCAACAACCCCTCCCCCTTAACCTTACTTTTTAGGACACTACGGTCAATTTAGCATGGCCAATCCACCTAACCCGCACATCTTTGGACTGTGGGAGGAAACCGGAGCACCCGGCGGAAACCCACGCACACATGGGGAGGACGTGCAGACTCCACACAGACAGTGACCCAGCCGGGAATCGAACCTGGGACCCTGGAGCTGTGAAGCATTTATGCTAACTACCATGCTGCCCCTGTTGTTGAGAAGACACTATAGAGCTTCACTTTCAACCCTGAAACTGCAAGTGTCGCTTGCCACTCGAATGGCATATTTAATTCCCTTTCAGTACAGGGGGGCATCAATCCAATCTCGCAGCAGGGGAAGCAAAGACTCTACACAGACATCATTTTCAGATGTTAGAAAATGGGCTGCAAGTGATGGCTTACCTGATATCTGCCCAGGTAATACACACATAAATGAAAACCAGTGCTTAATCATGCACATGTGGGATTATTGAGTAATTATTATATTGGGAATGTGAGAGAAGTGAATCTGTGGGAGTTTGTTATTGGACTCTGATAGCAACCCAAATTCAACACCTTAAATGGCCATGACCACTCAAGCAACTAGCAGCAAGATGGAATCCAAACTGTGCAAGTTAACGGATACCTATAAGTGCCAAAAGTCTATAAAATGTTTGTTCACCTTTTAAAAAATTTTTTTATTTTATTACAGACATGTATCAAAACAGGTTGCAGCAAATAAACACTATGGGAAACATACTTCCCAGTAATCAGCAATACAGTCTGAACAAATTCACCCCGTCCTGCGATGAACAGCTCCTCAAACACGGTCACATACACCTCCTACCTTTTCTCAAACCACCCTCCAGAGCCCTTAACTCGTACTTTATCTTCTCCAACCGCAGGAAGTCTAATAGGGCACCCAACAAAGCCACTACCCTGGTGGCGATGCCGACCGCCGCACCAGTAAAATTCACCGTCGTGCAATCAGAGAGGCGAAGGCCACGACATCAGCCTTCCTTCTCTCCATGAGCTCTGGTTTCTCTGAAACCCCAAATATCACCATCAAAGGGTCCGGGTTCATCTCCTCCTCCACTTCCTGGCTAAATCTGTGAACACTCCCGCCGGAATCTTTCCAATTTTCAATAATCCCAAGACATCTGCGTGTGATTTGCTGGCCCCCGGCCACACCTCTCACACTCATCTGCTACCCCCTGAAAGAACCCACTCATTCTCACCCGAGTCATATGCACCCTTGCACAAGAGGAGGTCCCTATACGGTGCCTCACTCCATGCTCTCCAATTGATCTCCCCTCCCAAATCCGCTTACCATTTCTCCTTGATCTTCACCACCTGCTCGCCTCCCTGTTCCCCAGCCACTTGTATTTTCCCCCAATTCTTCCCTCCCCTTCCACATCCGGAAGCAGCAGTCACTCCAGCAGGGTGTATCCCTGCAAGCTAGGGAATCACCTCCAGACCTTTCGCGCAAAGTCCCTAACTTACAGATACCTGAACTCACTACCCCTTTTCAGCTCTATCCTCTCGCTTAGTTCCTCCAGATCGGCGAGCCCCTTCTCATAATACAGATCCCTCACCTTGACCAGTCCCCCTTCCCTCCATCTCCTGTATACACTATCCATCCTTCCCCCCCAGGCTCAAACCCATGATTCTCACACAGCTGCGTTAACACCGACATCCCTTTCTCCCTAAAATGCCGCCTCAACTGATTCCATATCTTCACCGTGAGCTGCACCACCGGGCTCCCTGAATGCCTACTCTGAGCCATTGGCAATGCTGCTGTCACCATAGCCCTCTAACGGGAACCCTTACATGATTCCTCCTCCATCCGAACCCACTCTCCCCCTTCTCCTTCTCACTACCGCCACACCTTGTCCACATTTGCCATCCAATAATACTGAAGCAAGTTCAGCAATGCCAACCCCCCTTCCTGCCTCTGCCTCTGTAGCAGGGTCCTTCCGACCCTCCCCGCCCATACAAAATCTGAAATGATCGTGTCCAATTTCCGAAAAAAGGTCTTTGGTGTAAGGATCAGGAGAACCTAAAAAATAAACAAGAACCTTCGCAGAATATTCATTTTCCCCACTTGAACCCTCCCCGCCAATGTTAAGTGCAGTGAATCCCACCTCTTAATAGGGATAGGGAGGGGAATGCAATGCGATGATGCGAGGTGGGAGAAGAAACATGGTCAGGGGCGGAGAAAGGGGCCATCTTGAATGGGCCAGGTATAGGGTAAAATTAACGGGGTAGAGCCAAAAGGGGAGGATGGCGGATGGCAGAAAGGAATAGAGGCGTAAGGCTGAAAACATGGAATGTGCGAGGGCTCAATGGAACGGTTAAAAGAGCTTGGGTTTTAGCGCACCTCAGGAGCTTGAAAGCAGAGGTGGTCTTTCTGCATGAGGTGCACCTCTGCGTGAAGGACCAGGTTAAGCTAAGGAAGGGGTGGGTCGGTCAGTTTTTCCACGAGGGGTTTGATTCAAAGTCACTGAGAGTGGCATTTTTGATGAGTAAAAAAGTGGGGTTTATGAGTGTGAAGGATCCAGGTGGGAGATATGTGATCGTGAGTGGGGTATTAGAAGGAACGCTGGTGATGTTGGTGAATGTGTAGGCACCAAATTGGGATGATGTAGGTTTTTAAGAGGGTCGCTGGCAGCAATTCAGGACTTGGCACCACACCAGTTGATAACGGGAGGAGGTTTTAATTGTGTCCTAGAGCCGAGGGTGGATAGGTCGAGCCCCAGTCAATGGGTGGGATACGAATGACAAAGGGTTTATGGAAAATATGGATATGGTGGACCCGTGGTGCATCAGGAACCCAGGGAGAAGGAAGTATTCCTTCTTTTCGCATGTTTACAGGCTGCATTCCAGAGTTGACTTCTTTGTGGTGAGCCGGGAGATTTTGTTTGGGGGAGAGGGGGCAGAGTACGCGTTACATAGTAATCTCGGACCACGCGCTCTATTCGCTGGCGATTCGGCTCAGATCGGGATGGGAGCAGAGGCCAGGTGAAGGCTCGATTCGGGGTTGTTGGCAGATAGAGGGTTTTGTGACAAAATGCGGGCTGTGACTTAAGATTACGTAGAATTGAATCAAAATGGGCAGGTGTTAGTGGCCATCTTTTCGTAAACTAAAAGCGGTGGTCGGAGGGGAGATTATCGCGTTCAAAGCACATGGGGATAGGAAAAGGAACGAGGAATATGAACGGCTAATGAATGAGATAGTGGTGGTAGATAGGGAGTACTCTCGGGTGCCCACCTCGGAGGGATTGGCGAGGAGGAAAAAAGTACATGGGCAATTTGATAGTTTGACAACGGGCAGGGCGGTAGGACAGCTGCGGAGGGCAAGAGGGGTGCAGTACTAATGCAAGGAGAAGGTGAGTCTAATGCTCGAGCATCAGCTACGGAGGCAGGCCGCATCCACGGAAAATTGAAGATACAGACTGGGGCAGGGGATGTGGTGTGGGAGCCGGGGAAGATAAATGAGACATTTAGGGATTATTATAAGGAGCTGCGCGGGGTGGACCTGAAGGAGGGGGATGAAGAAGGGGACATGGGAAGGTTCTTAGATGAACTGGAGTTTCCACAGCTGGAGACAGAGAAGAGGCAGGTGCATGAGGAGCCCCTGGGTCTGAAGGAGGTGTTGGATAGTATAAGGGGCATGAAGTCGGGGATGGCTCCAGGGCCCAATGGCTATCCGGCAGAATTTTATAAGGCGTTTGCGGGGACCTGGCACCACATCTCTTGGGGTTTTTTAACGAGGCGTTGGAGAAGGGGGAGCTGCCGGAGACAATGATGCAGGCAACAATCACGTTAATACCAAAAAAGGGGAAGGAACCATTGGAATGTGGGTTGTGTAGGCCCATATCACTGTTAAATGCAGACGTGAAGATCACTCTATGTGGAAGATCTACTGTTGTATGTTTCGGACCCGCTGGAGAGCATGGAGAGAATCAAGGGGAGATTTGGGGCGTTCTCAGGGTATAAATTAAATGTAGGGGAAAGCAAAGTGTACCCGGTGAACGAGTTGGGTTGACGAGACAATTTAGGGGGGATGTCATTTATAGTGGCTGGAGACAGGTTCAGATACCTGGGGATTCAGGTAGTGAGGGAATGGGGGATGTTCACAAATGGAATTTAATAAAGCTGGTGGAGGAGGCTAGGTAAGATCTCCAGATTTGGGACTTGCTGTAATTGACTTTGGAGAAGAGGTCCACGTGGTGAAGTTGAATATTCTGTCGAGGTTCCTGTTAATTTTCCATACACTCTCCATCTTTATACCAAAGACCTTCTTTCAGAACCTGAATACAATTATTTAGAACTTTCTATGGGCGGGTAAGGTTCCAAAGGTTAAGAGGACCCTGCTACAGAGGCATCAGGGAGGGTTGGCTCGAACGGGGGTAAGGGTGAGGGGGGGGGGTGTGAAATCTGCAGACGTTGTGGGTGCCCCCTCTGCCCCCAAACCGTATCCCACCTCCGAAACCCTAGGGATCCAATGGAACTTTTTGATGGATTGGCCAGCTCACATGTAAGGATCACCCAGGTGGACGGTGGAAAGTACGACCATGGATAGGAGTCAGAGGTTGTCATACGATGCGGAGCACCAGAGCTCATCGCAGAGTGGGGTGTCATCATCCTCCACCCCATGGACCAGATCCTATTTCACTGCCAAACTAGGGCCCGCATTGAACCTGGAGGTGATCAGAACGTTTCGTGTGTGTTGGCCCTGGCACACACTTAGTGCAGCCCCCCATGCCAGCGCAGCCACATGTCCTGTCGATCCTTTCCCTCCCAAGCATGGCATTCATCCTCTTCCAGTATGTCGCCCCTCTGCTGTGCGATATTGTGGAGGACGCAGCAGGCCGCCATGATGTGGGCAACCCTCTCAGCATCATCCACAGCGGCCCAGGTACCTAAACCGCATCTTCAGGATGTCGAAGCAATGTTCAATCGCACCCCTGGTCACGGCATGTGATATGTTGTAAGAGGTCTGAGAGTTGGTTTCTGGCCCCTGGATAGGCATCATCAGCCACCACTGCAGTGGATAACCACTGCATCCAGGAGCCGGGAAGGGGGGGGGGGGGGGGGGGGGGGGGGTGTGGTCAGGAATCGTCTGATGCCAGGATGAAGGATTCGTGCACACTGCTCGGGTATCGGGCACAGACATGCATGACACGCATCTGATGGTCTCATATCAGCTGCACGTTCAAAGAGTGGCACTCCTTTCGGTTTGTGTAAAGCAGCCTGTCATCTGCAGGTGCTCATAGGGGGAAATGCATCCTGTCGATCACCCCCTGGACCTGGACCCGGGGCAACCCGTTGGCATCCTGGTGGGCTCGGTACACATAGAAAAAAATGTATTGTGCCAATTGGGCGTAGAGGGCCTCCATGATGGTACGGTTGCATCTGTCCATCGAGCTCTGTGAAATCCCGGAAAGGCCCCGACTTGGCGCCTGGATATACCCCGTGGCATAAACGATCAGGGAAACCATCACCTTGACGGTCACTGGGAGCGGGTGTCCTCCCACATTCCCCCGCACTGACAGGTGTGCCATGATCTGGCAGATATGCTGCATTTTCTCCCTGCTCAGCCAGAGTATTCGATGGCATGCCTGCTCCGGTCGGTCCTCGAATGACGGGCGGTGCCGGTACACACAAGGCCTCATGCAATACCTCCTTTGCACCTTCTTCTCCGCCATGGACTGTTAGCGGCCGGCTCTCCATCCTCGGTGGCTACCTCCTGTTTGTCAGGGGCACACTCTGCTGCAGCTTCCTCCTCGTCGAGCTGCGGCAGCTCGTACAGCCGCATGGCATCTCCCAAGGCTTCGGCGACTGGGAGGAAGGCCATGATTGCTGGTTGAATTCCAATATCCATTGTCTGCAGGTGATGAAAGGCCAACGTGTTAGCATGGTGCGTACCCCCATGCGCAACCAGGTCCAATAGGTTACATGGTGGCCTCAGTTGCCACAATGGGCTTTGACCCCTGGCCCTGTCGGTGCCTCGCACCGTGGGGACTCTGGCACGGACGCCTGTTCCTGTTGCCAGAGGTACTGTCGGCTGCCGCTGCCCTTACCAGTGTTACGCTCTCAGGTCCCCACTCTGTGTCCCCATAGGGGCTACAGTGGGCATTGCCTTGGGTGGGCTTCCTGATGCCCCACCGATTGGTGGTGGCCGGTTGAGTGTTGGGGGTTATGGCGGAGGGTGGATTCTGGGTTGGAGACGCCCTAATTGCCAGCTTCACTCTGCAGAATCAGGAGCCAAGGTGGGTGGTCAGTAAGGTGCGCAGCAGGTTGGCTGGCTTGCAAGCCGCAGTAATGGTGGTCCATGCCTGGGCATCGCCCCAGTCCAATAGGGGGTCACCGTGGTCACTCAGCCCGTTACCTGGCAGCCCACAGTTGCATCTCTCCGTTTCCTACCTCTAGTCTCTGCCCTCCCTCATCATCCACGGCTCCGGTTTCACAAATTTTAAAAGCACAGGTGAAGCTCGCCGTCGGGAATTTGGCACATCGGAGGCGGAGATTTGCGGAGGACCCGGAGAATACTGGGTCAGGCCCGTTAACGATATGCCACTGGGATCGTAGTTGAGGCACCGGCGATTCTCCGCCCAATCGCATTTCCCGATTCCGGCATCAGCCAACCGAGAATCCCTCCCGCTGTATTAAATGTAACCGTCTGATCATATTCTATTATTATAAGATGCTGCCTTTACAAAAGTGTTTTATGAGAAAGAAAGCGTAGAAAGTAAAATGTGTGCTGGCTAAGTAGAGTTCAAAGTCAAAGAGCATGATTTATGCTCAGTATTTGACTTACCACATGGATCTCATAACAAAACTTCAGGTGAGTTCTTAATTTAAAACATTCATAGCATAACATTTTTTCACCTTTCTCTTGTATATGAAATGGAAGTTGAGCTATTATAAATGCATTTAATTGATTTTCTCTTCATAATAACATGCGTGGCTACTGTGATCTCTGGTGTGAGGGCAGAATTAATATTGCATGTTTCCATGGAATTAAAAAATAAATACATCTGTCAAGTAGCAGATTTTTAAAAATTTACTATTACAAAATATGGTTTTACTTAATTTCCCTACTGACATAATAAACTATCTTGGAATGCTGAGAATAAACTACAAACTTGATTATATGATTAACCATAATGCCCAAAACATCACTTTCATTCTTTTGTTGTCAGTAATATATAGTCTAACAAGTTGCTTTATTACTTTGTGTATTTTTTCCTATTTTGGGACAACAAAGTTCTCTGCCAGGGAGGAGACAGAACACAATAATTGTCAAGGTTCCTGGCCATGAAGATAGCCATACTGAAGATGTTGAAAGTGGATCTGAAACAAGTGACACCATTTCGAATAGTGGTCAGTCAGGTGGTCAGAACCTGGCACCAAATGTTACGCTCATTACATTGAACTCTGAAGGTAGGCATTCTGATGTCTAAACTTTGGAAGAAAAATCATTGGTGAAAGTAACACAGTTTGTATAAATAGTTTGTGATCTTCTGTAAAATTAGCTATTTAATGAGTAGAAATGCTTGTTGCCCATGCCATGAGTTGTTAACGGTTTGTTCGAAAGGTTTCTCAGTGCATATGGAAGATCCAAAAAAAAACTGTTGGATCTCCTGTCGCAGTGACCCACAGTAAATTTCAAGATATGATCACTTTCTAAAATAAAAACAAAACCTGGAAATATTCTACAGGTATGGCAGAATTTGTGAGAGAAACAGAATTAATGTTGCAGGTCTGTGAACTTTCAGCAGTCACGTTCTAACATGTCTGATTTCTTTGTGTTGGCTCTTTTTCTATTTTGCATTTTTCTTTATTTTCTTCTTCCCTTCCATTTTGGAAGTTGTCTGATATGGTGAGAAAGGAGATACTAGCTGTTGCAGTCTGCAAATAGGGTGGGAGCTGGAGGCCCTCATATCTGACCATTTTTTTCCTCCCACTGGGTCCCCTATGTTTTTATTTCCCACTGCTCGTTCATTCTCCTCCGCCCTCCTTAGTTTCACCACTCCCCAACTTTTCTACTTGGTAAAAGCGCTTAATCTTGTATGCTCCCTTCGCCCTTGCTGTGCTGTTACTCAATTTAATCGTAACCCTCTTTCCACACTCTATTGTTCCTATTTGTTCCCTGGAAGATGGGTACTGTGAGGCCAAAGACCTACTTATTTGCATCCTGTTTTATCCTTCCTAGCTCTCCCATACATCCTTCTGTCTGTTTCCATCAAAGGATTTGTTTACTTTTGAAACTCAATGTGCTTTTTAAGGAAATAAATCAAATTACAGTGAGCATCTGAACATGCAGATTCAGATCAGGATTGGCACCCGACTCCACCTAGAAATACCTGGACACTTTGTTCCAGATGATCACACCTCATAGAATAGAGTTTGTTTTGGTTAGCGGTGAGGGACAGGGGGATGTGACCATGGGTGAGGCAGGTAAAGGGACGAAGTATATGGGAGTGGAGGAGACCGAGACTGTGCAATTGTCTAACAGGTTTGAGGTGCTTGCAATGTGTGTGGATAAAAGTGAGGTCTGCAGGATGGGTGAGCAGACTGGCTTGGCACCATGGTACACAAAGCCCTTCAAGTTGGGGGAGCAAAATGGAATGTAGTAGTAGGGTGTAGTATAGTGAGAGAGATTGACGTTACTCTCTGCAGCAAAGAATGCTCGGTGGGGGGGGGGGGGGGGGGGGGGGGGGGGGGGGGGGGGGGGGTGACTGAACGGACCAGGTATGGTCAATGTAAGTACCAGTGGCATAGGGAAGACAAGGAAAGAGCTTCTGTGCAGGCAGTATCAGGGGCTAGGCACCAAAATAAGAAGTAGAATCTCAAAGGTAATAATCTCTGGATTGTAACCTGAGCCATGTGAACATTGGCATGGAGAAAATAAGATTGGAGAAATGAATGCGTGGCTCAAAGATTGGTGTCGGAGATGTGGATTCTGGTTTGTGGAGCACTGGCACCAATATTTGAGAAAGTGGAAGCTATACTGTTGGGACATTCTACACCTGAACCATGCTGGGATCACTGTTCTTGCGAACCGTATAACTAGGAAGTAGAGAGGGTTTCAAATTAAATAGTGGTGGCAAAGGATTAAATGTAAATGTTGGACGATGTGATATATCAGAGTAGAGACGAGGTAAGGGAGGAAATAAAGATCAGGGTAATGATAAGCAAACCATGGGCGCGATTCTCCGAGCCCCCCCGCTGGGCCGGAGAATCAGCGGGGGGGGCCACGTGAATCGCAGCCCGCCGCCAGGATGTCATTCTCCCGCCTGTGAAAAAACGGGTGCGCGCGCATGGCGCCGGGCGGGACGGAGAATGGCAGCAAAGGGGCGTAGTGGCAGTCCTCGAGCGAGGCCGCGATTCTCTGGCGCGAATGGACCGAGCGGCTGTTGGAAAAAATCCGAGTCACGCCAGCGCCGTTCTAACATGCTCTGGGCTGGCGGGACGTCGGGATTGAAGGGTCCAGGGGTGGGTTGTGTGTGTGTGTGTGGGGGGGGGGGGAGGGAAAGAGAGGGGAGGGTCCAACCCCGGGGAGGCCCTCCATAGTGGCCTGGCCTGCGATTGGGGCCCACTGATCAGCGGGCCGGCCTCTCTGGCTGCGGACCTCTTTTCTTCCACGCCGGCTTCTGGATCCCTGCGCCATTTGACGTCGGAGCAGGCACAGGGATGAAGGCCAGTACATATTCACTAGTTGGTGCTGGCCCAACTGCGCAAGCGCGGACCCTGCGACGCCGGGACGGTGCCGTGCTGGCCCCCCCAAGAACGGAGAATCTGGAGCCGGAGCGGAGAATCGCGGCCATTCATGATGGGAAGGGACAGAGTACAAAATTAAGAGTAAATCAAACAATAAGGTTGGAAGTGACAAAAATAATAGAAGTATAAACCTAAAGCGCTATATCTGAATGCAAGCAGCATTTGAAACAAAACAGATGAACTGAGTGCTAACAGAGGTAAATCAGTATCTTCTAATTGCAATTACAGAGACATGGTTGCAGGATGGCATAGATTGTGACCTGAATATTGAATCGTATGCAACATGCAGGAAGGATAAGAAGTTAGGAAAAAGTAGAGGGGTGGCTCTTTTAATTAAAGATGACATTCCTACAATAGAGAGGAATGACCCAAGTTCAGGAAACCAGCATATAAAAGCGGGTCCCGTAACAGCGGTCACAATGTAGGACGGGGTATTGATAAAGAAATAATGGGTGCTTGTCAGAAAGGTACGGTGATTATCATGGGGGATTTTAAATTATGTGTAGACTGGAAAAATCAGATGGGAAAGGTAACTGTGGTAGCCAAAAGGACTTCATACGACACCAGGCACGCAGGATAACAACTAGGTTTATTTATTCTATTCACAATACTACAATGACACCACACCTCGCCATGCATAGGTCATCATCCTTGATGTGTGCTCCCAGGCCTTACTTGTATCCTGTGAGGTTCCTCCAAAATAGGGGGAGGCTCACCCCACCCCACAAAAAAAATCACCTAGGGAGTTCGTACTCCCAAGCTGTAGGAGGGGAACTGGAGACAATAAAGGGTTTGGCCTCCATGGAGGTTGTCACACACACGCACACACACACAGTGGCAGTAAGTTCGGTCCAGGAGGCATGTCGCGCCCCGGGGTCCGTTGTTTCTGCGACAAGTGCCGAATTGGGAGTGGCTCGGCCAGCAAAGATGTCGGCCTGGGACCAGGCCTGTCACTCGAAGGACCACACCAGGGGTCTATGTGGCTTATGCACCGAAATTTCACCCGTAGACCGTGTTGCTCAGCTTGAATGTGTGTAGTGACGAGTGCCGATATGAGTCCGCCTTGGAGTGAGTCTGCCGTTGAGGGATTCTTGCGCCGGAATTGGGGAATACGAGGCTGAGGCGAATTCTGAGCCGTTGTCCCACATGCAGTTCTGCCAGTGCAACCCCGGTGGTGGCATATGGTGTTATACAGTAGCTGAAGAGAAAGCGAGTCAGTCACGTCTCCCAGGGTCTGGTAGTCGTCATCTTCATGTCCCGCTTAAAGGTCTGGACTGCCCACTCGGCCAATCTGTTGGGAGGCTGGATGGTACAGGGCAGTCCTCGCGTGCAGGATTCCATTTGCGGCTATGAAGATGCAAGGTCTTGGCTGGTGAACACTATCCCGTTATTGGTTACCAGAACTTCGGGTATTCCGTGTATGCTAAAAATATCTTGCCTGTCTACGGTCGTCCGTGTAGTCGCAGGTTTGTACCCGGTGGATCACAAGCCATTTGGAATGGCCTTCTGCCAGGATAAGGAACGTGGACTTGGGAACATGGTTTCCCCGCCAATTTCCATGGGTGCATTAGGGCTGTCGGTGGGGCCTTCTAGTGCTCCTGGCAAAGGACTACAGTGTTGGGCCACTGTGTCAATGTTTGAGTCCGTCCCAGGCCATCAAGCGTAGATGCGAGTCAGCATCTTCATTTTGGCCACCCCTGGGTGCCCATTGTGGCGGTCCTTCAACAAAGACGCGTGACCCTGCTCGGGGACGACCACTCGCGTCCCCACAGAATGACGCCATCTTCTACATTCAGTTCTGGAATCCTCATGGTGTAGGCCCTCAAATCGTCCAGTAGTGCTCTATGCTGGGCCTTATTGAACCATGTACCAGGCTCGTGACAATTTGTGGGCCTGTCTGGGTCTACTCCTTGATACGAGCCGCCATGGCAGCCAAGGTGTCCATGAAGTGGAGGGCGCTGTTTACCTCTACAGCCAAAGTGGGCGGCTTTGTGGAGAGGGCAGGTGGATCAACACGTCTGTGTATGGCATTTTTGTGCCCAGATGATGCACCCGGGGTGTATTCATAGGCAGTTAATAGCAAAGCCCCCGTTTGACCCAGGCAGATGCAATTGGTGGGATCACCCTGTCCTCCAGTAGGGACTTGTGGTCTGAATAAATCGTGAAGGCAAGCCGTACTGTAAATACGACGGCTAAATCTTCTTTCTCAATCTGCGCGTAATTTCACTCGGCGTCGGTGTGAGGAGCACCAGCTTCGACTGGTCGAAATGTGTCAGTAGTTTGTTTGATGATGGGCGTCGGTTGACCTCCTGAAAGTCCTTCTGGTGCGAGGGACTCCAGGACAATCGCTGTCCTTTCTTTAAGAGCTGATAGAGTGGGTTGATCAACGTGGCCATTCTGGGTATACATTTTCCGTAGTAGTTAACCAATCCAAGAAAGGAGCAGAGCTCCGTTGGGTCACAAGGGATGGGGGCCTGTCGGATTGCCCACACCTTGTACTCCACTGGGTGGAGGCCCCAGCTCTTCACCCCATAACCCAAGTAAGAGACCTCCGGGGGCATGAAAAACGCATTTCTCCCTTTGGAGATGGATGCTGGCCGTTCAAACCTCAAGAATTTTTGCGAAATTCTCCATATGTTCTTTTTCGGAGGCTCCTGTAATTACAATATTGTCGAGGTATATGTAATATGTTTTCCATGATTCACTGGAAAATCGCGCAGTCTGAGGAAATCCTGAACAGCAACTGGGTATTCAGATAGCCTCCTATGGGTGTTAATCGTTATGACTTTTTGGGACCGCGGAACCAGCACCAGCTGCAGGTATGTGTGGCTCATATCTAGCTTCGTAAAAGTCTTGCCACGCTGAACTTGTCTGCTGGACCGGGTAACAGTCAAGGCGGGTTACCCTGTTTACGGTCATTTTGTAGTTCCGGATCCGCTGGGCTTCAATACCGGGACCACTGGTGCGGCCCAATCCGTGAAGTGGATGGGCTGATGATGCCATGAACCCATCCAGTTCATGGTCGTCCTAGGCACATTGTGTAAGGTACTGGGCGGGCACCAAAATACCAGGGTTGAGTGTTCTCGTCCATACTGATAGTGGCCATTGCTCCTTTAATGGTATCAAGGCCATGATCGTGATAAATGGCAGAGCAGGTTCGAAGGGCCAAAAGGTCTTCTGCTCCTATCTTCTGTGTATCTATGTTCAGGATTGGAGCATCAGAATCCTCATGGACCACCCAAACAGCGACAGATCGGAATGTGATGCTGTTATCGTTGACCACGAGCTCAAGCTTTTTGACAGTGACATCACCACCTGAAGCGAGACAGGGCGGGCAGGGAAAGACAAGCTCGACATCACCACCTGAAGCTAGACAGGGCAGGCAGGGAAAGGCCAGCTCAAGGAACAAGTTGGCAGTTAACTCTTTCTTCTGGAAAGGCAAACTAGAAGAAGATCGATGACGCAGTTGATAAAGTTTCCCATAGCACGTTGATGGAAAAAGTGAAGTCGTATGGGGTTCAGGGTGTACTAGCTAGATGGATAAAGAACTGGCTGTGCAACAGGAGACAGAGAGTAGTGGTGGAAGGGAGTGTCTCAAAATGGAGAAAGGTGACTAGTGGTGTTCCACAGGGATCCGTGCTCGGACCACTGTTCTTTGTGATATACATAAATGATCTGGACGAAGGTATAAGTGGTCTGATGAGCAAGTTTGCAGATGATACTAAGATTGGTGGAGTTGCAGATAGCGAGGCGGACTGTCAGAGAATACAGAAAAATATAGATAGATTGGAGAGTTGGGCAGAGAAATGGCAGATGCAGTTCAATCCAGGCAAATGCAAGGTGATGCATTTTGGAAGATCTAACTCGAGCAGACTATATGGTCAATGGAAGAGTCCTGGGGAAAATTGATGTACAGAGAGATCTGGGAGTTCAGGTCCATTGTACCCTGAAGGTGGCAATGTAGATCGATAGAGTGGTCAAGAAGGCATACAGCATGCTTGCCTTCATCGGAAGGGGTATTGAGTACAAGAGTCGGCAGATCATGTTACAGTTGTATCGGACTTTGGTTAGGCCACATTTGGAATACTGCGTGCAGTTCTGGTCGCCACATTACCAGAAGGATGTGGATGCTTTAGAGAGGGTGCAGAGGAGGTTTACCAGGATGTTGCCTGGTATGGAGGGTGCTAGCTATGAAGAAAGGTTGAGTAGATTAGGATTATTTTTGTTGGAAAGACGGAGGTTGAGGGGAGACCTGATTGAGGTCTACAAAATTATGAGCGGTATGGACAGGGTGGATAGCAACAAGCTTTTTCCAAGAGTGGGGGTGTCAATTACAAGGGGTCACGATTTCAAGGTGAGAGGGGAAAAGTTTAAGGGAGATGTGCGTGGAAAGTTTTTTTACGCAGAGGGTGGTGGGTGCCTGGAATGCTTTGCTAGTGGAGGTGGTAGAGGTGGGTACGATAGCATCATTTAAGATGCATCTGGACAGATATATGAACGGGTGGGGAACAGAGAGAAGTAGACCTTGGAAAATAGGCAACAGGTTTAGATAAAGGATCTGGATCGGCGCAGGCTGGGAGGGCCGAAGGGCCTGTTCATGTGCTGTAATTTTCTTTGTTCTTTGTTGTCACGGGGTTGGCTTTGCCATTAAAACAACCTAGTTGGCCATCTCAGAAACTCCCCTTTCAGGATAAACAAATGCCCTATGACTCTTTGGCTCACCCTAGCCCAGAACCAGTTTGTTATACTACTGAATGAGTACGTAGACCCCAGCGCTGGAAGTTACCAACGAGTTCAAAGAGGAATTTTACTCCAGCCTTGAACGATCTTGGCCTGTGTCCCAAAGGACAACAAGCTGATTCTCCTTCGGGACTTCAATGCCAAAATTGGAAAAGGCACATACCTCTGCGATGTGTAATCAGCAGAGGGCGGTAGGGAAATCCAAAATCCTGAACAAAGCTTTGGACATGTGGACCATGTCCCCTATCTTGAGAGCCCACTCTCAATAAGGGCAGACGTGGGCTTCAACAGTGTGCCAGCACAGCCTTCGTTCATCTGGGGAAAAGAAGTTTTGAAAGCCAGGACCTCAGATCCAGCACTAGGTTTATGGTATGTAGTACAGTAGTGATGCCTGCCCTCCTACATGCTGAGAGATATGGACTACGTATAGCAGGCACCTCAAATTGCCACTAGTGCTGCCTCTGCAAGATCCTGCAAATCTATTGACAGGATATGTCCGTGCTTCCGCTCAGGCCAACATCCCAGCATCAAAGCATTGACCATGTTTGATCAGTTCCAGTGGATGGGCCACATTGTCCGATTGCCTGACACAAGACTTTTGAAACAAACATTCTACTCGGAGCTTTAACACAGTAAGCACATCTCAGGAAGGCACAGGAAACACTTCAAGGAGACCTTCAAAGCCAACATCTCAACCGACAACTGGAATCCTTAGCCCAAGTCTGCCCAAATTGGAAGAAAACATCTGGGAAGGAGCTGAACACCTCGAGTTTAATCGCTGATCATCAACAGGGAAAGGAGCGCTTGGAAACCTTGGCACCCTACCCACCCGTTCCTCTAACCATCATCTGCTCTGCCTGTGAGAGAGACTGTGCATTGGACTCCTCAGTCACCTGAGAACTTATTTTTAGTGTGGAAGCAAGTCATCCTCTACTCAGAAGGAGTGCCTAAGAGAGAAGAGAGAGAGTGTGACGAACATTTTAGGGGATACTTCAGAATACACAGATACATTCCAAGAAGAAAGATAAATCCCAAGAGAAGTACCTCGTGGTTAACCAAAAAAGTTAAAGATAGTATCAGACTTAAAGAAAAATCATTTAATTGCGCAGAGATGGGTGGCAGGTCAGAAGTTTGGACAGAATATGAAAAACAGCAAAAAATGACTACGGTTAATAAGGAGGGAAATATTTAAGTTTGAGAGAAAGCTAGCTAGAAATATAAAATATGAAGACAAAAAGTGCTTCTATAGATATTTTTGAAAGTAATGAGTTAACAAAGAGAGCATTCGTACTATATACAGTGAGTCTGGGGAATTAATAATGGAAAACAAGGAGATGGCAGATGAATTGAACCAGTGTTTTACATTGGTGGTCTTTTATAGAGGATGCAATTAGCATCCCAGAAATAGCTGTAAACGAGGAAGTGGAAGAAACGGAAGACCTCAAGAAAATACAATCACCAAGGAAGTGATACTCGGCAAATTGTTGGAGCTGCGGTCTGAATAATCCCCAGGTCCTGATGGATTTTATCTCAGTGCCTTAAACGAAGTGGCTCGTGATACAGTTGATGCATTGGTTTTAATTTTCAACATTCACTAGATTCGTGAATGTTCCATCAGATTGGAAATTAACCAAGGAAATTCTTGATTCAAAAAGTGAGGGAGACTAAATGCAAGAAATGATAAGCCAGTTAGCTTAACATCTTTAATAGAAAAATGTTAGAAGCTATTATGAAATAGATTATTGCACGGCACTTTGACTTCTCCTGGGAGGAGATGGGAGAGGCCGTCAGTGCTGCCAGCCTCCTCATGAGGCGAAAGCTCATGGTCCTGAGGGGTGGGTGTCACTGGTGAGGCCTCTACTCTGAGAGGGGCAGTGTGCCTGGGAGGGTTCTGAAGTCCACGGTGTTGGAATCCACTGACCTGGTGGGTCAGCGATTGAGCATAGCCAAGTCCAGCCCCTTGATTCTGCTGGGTTATGAGGGTTTCCAAAGGGGCGACTTGGGTGGGCACCCATATCACCGGAGGCTCTCTGAATATTTACAGAACACAGTGAGCAGCCAGCACTGTGAACAGCTAGGAGCTTGTAAGTAGCACCAGAGGCGAGCATTAAATCACATACCACAGCAGTGCCGATCTGAGCCAGGCCACCCCGTGCCTACGAACTTGACACCAAGTCGTTCCTCCCCGCAGCCCAGGCAGACACCCCATCAGCAAGCCAAAAGTTTTGAAAAATTTTTTACCCTTTCGCTCTCCTTCAACAGCCATGGTAGTTGGAGAAGGAGAAGCTAGAATCATATGTACCAGAATTACAATTGAATAAAGGTAACTACAAAGACATGAGGGAAGGGTTGGCCAGAGTTGATTGGAAGGGGAGTCTAGCAGAAAAGACGGTGGAACAGTAATAGCAGGAGTTTTTGGGGTTATTCAGGAGGCATAACAGACATTTATCACAAGGGTTAAGGGGAGGGCGAGGCAACCATGGCTGACCAGGGAAGTCAGGAACAGCATAAAGAAAAAGCATATAATGTGGCAAGGATTAGTGGGAAGCCTTTTAAAGAAAGCAGAGGACAATTAAAAAAACTATGGGCCATGCATACAGATAGGTTTCTCCTGAGCCTTACTCAGACACCCATATAAACAATTGAGTCTTCGCACCTGGCGCCCTGTTGGCTTGTCTTTTCATTCCCTTATATAACAACTCAGTGGGTCTGCCATGCCTTCAGATCAAGATGTGCATAATGCAGTAGCCACTTGTGGTCCCAGACTTTTCTGTCACGTCCTTCACAAGAACACTCCAGCTGTTTAGGGCTCAAAAACCTATACAACCCAGGGCACCAGGTTTAAAGCAGGCTGTCAGCGGAATGTGCAGCGGCATGGTTTGCCTTGCAGTAATGGTGTTGTGTACCCGTCCATCCAGATCCCACAGTCCACATCCTGGCCGCCACCCCCCCCCCCCCCCCACCCCCCCCCCCCACTACTCCCCCTGGCTGGCAGAAGGCCCTCTTCCAGCGTAACGGCTGTTGGCGACGTATGACGGTGTTGGACACTGCTCTCTCCCTCTCTCTCAGCAACCACCACGCCAGGTTCACGATTTGTGAGGGTGCATTTGGACCGCGCCATCAGGAACTTGGCCCATCAGAGGCAGACAATCGCAGGTGGGCCCACTAATATGTGAACGGTGTTTCAACTACGCGCGGCGTGCAGCATCATGATTTGGCGTCAAACCGACGCCTACCGCGATCTCGGCATCGGGAGCTATTCTCCACCTGATCGCACACCCCGATTTCGCCATCGGCCAACTGAGAATCCTACCCACTGTCCCTGAAAGACTGATTATTTATCATGGGGAAAAAACATGCTTTCCAAGTAAGAGTAATTAAGCAGTTTTAAAGAAGCTGGAAACCGGGTTTCCAGGGGCTACTTTAGCACACTGGGCTAAATAGCTGGCTTTTTAGGCAGGCCAGCAGCACGATTCAATTCACGTACCGGCTTCCACGAACAGGCGCCAGAATGTAGTGACTAGGGGCTTTTCACAGTAATTTCATTTGAAGCCTACTTGTGGCAATAAGCGATTTTCATTTCATTTTTCAACCTCTTGATCCTGGAGGACTATGTACATTTATGGCACGGTGAGGGTGGGGACGATGCCTGGAAAATGTGCTAAAACGTTCGTTTCCGTTTATCATTTGATTACAAGAGGGTCCAACTGCTTGTGAAAAGAAGACAACAGCCTTTTACAATCCAGAGACAGTCCATAGCCGGAAGTGAATGCAAGTGCTCCCAAGGTATTCTACACGGCAAAGTAGAGTACCTGCAACTGTTTCCCAGATTAGCACCAAGAGAACAGCCATATAACCACATCGCCATTTCAAGGACTCCACCATCTTTCCTTTTCCCTTGGACTTTGATCTTTGAGTGTGCGCATGTGATGGTGTGACTTATGATATCTCAAAAGAGAAATTACTATACTTTCATAGTTCATACTGCAAATTCATGAAAGTTTTGCCTTTCTATTTGACGAGACTGGTTTTATAATGTAATAAATTTGTTGTTTATTGAAAGAAGCTCTTTTAATCTGGGAACAGTAGGGAAGAAAAACAGTTAACCATTTTGATGAGTGAATCCAACCTGTGGAGTAGTGGGGTTAGTCAAACTGTTCCCCCCTCCCATCCTGGTCGTAACAATTTGTAATGTTGAATTTTGTCCCAATGGATAATGGGGGAGACCGTGGCATAAAAATGGTATTGTCACTGGACTAGTAAACCAGAAACTCGGGGTAATGCAAGTGCTCCCAAGGTATTCTACACGGCGAAGTAGAGTACCTGCAACTGTTTCCCAGATTAGCACTGGGTTCGAATCCCACCACTGCAGATGGTGAAATTTGAATTCAATAATAATCTGGCATTAAAGTCTGATGATGACCATGAAACCATTGTCGATTGTCAAAAAAACCCATCTGGTCCTTTTGTGAAGGAAATCTGCCATCTTTACCTGGTCTGGCCTACATATGACTCCAGACCCAGAGCAATGTGGTTGACTCTTAACTGACACCTCAAGGGCAATAAATGCTGACCCAGCCAGCGCCACCCACGTCCCATGAACAAACTATAGTAAAATAATCTAATTCGTAAATTAATTCATTCTGCTGCTTGATTCAGCTAGAATTGTTCAAAGAAAGGCAAGCAGTTGGAAGGTGGGGTGGAATGAAGAGATCTTGTCTATATCTCATAAAGCCGGGCTATTTTCAAGCCGTTAAGTGTTTTTAACAAATGGTTCCAGGAAACTGTGTGTGCGCAGTCTTTTTATTTGTTCTGAAGATGGTTGTGGTTGCGTTTCTAGCTTTTCAGATTGTTATTGAATCTTGAATGGCATCACTTTTTACATGCAAGATACACAAGATAATTTCTTGCTATCATAGTTGTGCCGATGGCAATGCATGTTTATTTTCTTTGTTTCTTCGTGAATAAAAAAGATGAAAATGATAGGTTACAAAAATGTATTTAACTTCATTCTTGTTGATTAGTGTCACGGTGTAAATTGATTGTCTCTACTAAGCAGATTGAGCAGACATCCTAACCAGACAAGCAGAGTGTCTTTGGAGAATGCATTGCCAAAATGTTCAATGCAAAATACCTTGTTACAACAATGGCAAGTGGTAATGTATTGCAGTTCAGATGGAATGTACATCTGATGGATCTCAAATCCAGCCAGGTGTTTCTTTTTTTTTGCAAAGCTCTAATGTGTAGGACTGTCTGGGTGTCTCAGACTCCAACAATATTTAAACACTTGGATATTGAATTAGTTAGCCAGATGTGGGAGTTGGAACATGGCCAGAGTTTTTTTTTCCTGATCTCTTTCCCATTTGGATTCTCCAAAGGAAAATATTAACCCCTTGCTTTCTCTGCTTTTCTGTTTGTATGATGAAGTTTAACATTATAGCTCCCTGTCTCTTTCACAAAATTACCTAACAAAGAAATATTAGAATAATTTCAACTAGCTGCCTGGGTGCAAAACTGGCTTGTGAATTCGCCATCTGTTGTGCAGGGAAGGGGGGCACCTAATGTAGAATGGAGGCTGCAGAGGGAGGTGCCCCTCGTTCCAACCCAAGGCCTGAGCAGCTTGACTTTCCAAGCTTTTGAATTCCTCCCACCTACCTCAAAATTGAGGCCAGGCAGGAAAGGGCCTTTAATTGGGCTTACTGAAGGCCCTCAATTGAGGTGTGAGCTGATGCTTTGGCCTTTGCCTGTCCACAATGAGAAGACCATCTGGTGAATTTTATAGGCCTTCCGTATACAAACCTCCTGGTCAGGGAGCATAAAATCCTGCTCCTGTACTCTCCCACTGAGAAGGATCTATCTCTTTGTCTGTCTATCAAAAACATTGCATACGTGTTTAGTATCATTTGTGTCATATGCATGTATGTCAGCCAATATATACCGCCACAACAGTCTTGGATACACCCATACCCACTATTACAGCCTTGGAGGTAAGAGTTGCCTTCTTGAAAGTAAACCCGCAGAAAGTGACGGGCCCCGACGGAGTCCCTGGGCAAGCACTCAGAGCCTTAGCTGACTAGCTGGTGAGTGTATTCGCAGATTACTTCGTCACTTCACTTCTCCGCTCCGAGGTCCCTACCTGCTTCAAGAAGACCACCATAATACCGGTACCAAAGAAGAACAAGGTAGGGTGCCTCAATGACCACCGACTGGCGTCTTTTACCATGAAATGCTTTGAGCGGCTAGTCATGAGGCGGATCAACGCCAGCCTCCCAGATGGCCTCGATCCATTGCAGTTCGCCTACCGCGGCAACCGATCCACAGCAGATGCTATTTCTCTGGCCCCGGAATCAACTCTCGAACATCTCGACAACAAAGACACCTACGTCAGACTGCTGTTCATTGACTATAGCTCCGCCTTCAACACTATTATCCCAACAAGACTAATAACCAAACTCTGCAACCTTGGACTTGGCCCCTCTCTGTGCAGCTGGATCCTTGACTTACTCACCAACAGACTCCACTCTGTCAGGATAGGTAGCAACACCTCCTCCACAACAATCCTCAACACCGGAGCTCTACAAGGATGTGTGCTCAGTCCTCTACTGTACTCCCTGTACACACAGGACTGTGTGGCGCGCTTCAACTCCAATTCAATCTATAAGTCTGCAGATGATACGACTGTGGTGGGTCATATCTCATACAACACGACACACCCCCCCCAGTCTACATCAATGGCTCCGAAGTAGAGATGGTCGATAGCTTTAAGTTCTTGGGGGGTCACCATCACCAACAGTCTAGACTCGTCCACTCACGTTGATGCAACAGTCAAGAAAGCCCAACACACTCTCTCTACTTCCTATGGAAGCTAAAGAAATTCATCGTCTGCATCGACTCTCACAAATTTCTACAGATGTGCCATAGAGAGCATCCTATCCGGCTGCATTGCAGCTTGGTATGGCAACTGCTCAGCCCAAGATCGCAAGAAACTAGAATGTGGTGAACTAAGCCCAACCCATCACATAAGCTTGCCATCCTCCCATTGATTCTGTATACACCTCCCGCTGCCTCAGAAAGGCAGACAGCATTGTCAGAGACCTCTCCCACCCACGCTTTACCCTCTTCCAGATCATCACATCAGGCAGAAGGTACAGAAGTCTGAAGCCCTGCATAAACAGACATAGGAACAGCTTCTTCCCCACAGTTACTAGACTCCTCAACGACTCTCCCTTGGACTGATCTATTCCCTGTAAGAACACTATTCACGACGCCTTATTTCTGCTCTTGTTTGGCCTTTTCCGCACTGTAACCAATCACTATTTGTTGATGCACCACTGTCAATGTACTCTGTCAATTATTCTTTTGTCTACTGTGTACGTTCCCTTGGCCGCAATAAAATACTTCGGTAAATGTGAAAATAATATCAATCAATCAATGTATGCACATAAAGATGTGCATACGCACAAACCTGTTTGTATTGAATGGTTGAGATTTTTCGGGTGATAGCTGTATACTTCGAACAATACCTCACCACCAACATTTAAAAATGATAAACCGCATCCATCACTTGGGCTCTAAATGATGCTGATATATTATTTGATCCTCTGGACAATTTGTCATACAAGTGCTGGCAGAAGATTAACCTTTCTCGGTGAAATGCTATTCAACAGGCAGCACCATAAAGAAGACTGGCAATGAAAATGACAAAACGTATGAAGAAATATTGAGTTGTGTAGCAGAAAAGTTGAACATTTTGAAATTGGTTGATGAGCTGACATATGAAAATTTCAGTCACTGGTAGCAATATGCCCACATAGGGTGATTTTTACGTACTGCCTTAGAACATAGAACAGTACAGCACAGAACAGGCCCTTCGGCCCTCGATGTTGTGCCGAGCCATGATCACCCTACTCAAACCCACGTATCCACCCTATACCCGTAACCCAACAACCCCCCACCCCTTAACCTTACTTTTTAAGGACACTAAGGGAAATTTAGCATGGCCAATCCACCTAACCCGCACATCTTTGGACTGTGGGAGGAAACCGGAGCACCCAGAGGAAACCCACGCACACACGGGGAGGACGTGCAGACTCCGCACAGGCAGTGACTCAGCCGGGAATCGAACCTGGGACCCTGGAGCTGTGAAGCATTTATGCTAACCACCATGCTACCGTGCTGCCTTCTTGAACAGTTTGGACTCTTCCCTTTATTGTATGGATTGCTTTTCTGGAAGTCACAAGCCTAATTCCTGAATAGCCTAATAGATAGAGTAGACAGTCAGAGACTTTTTCCCCGGGTGGAACACACCATTACAAGGGGACATAAATTTAAGATAAATGGTGGAAGATATAGAGGGGATGTCAGAGGTAGGTTCTTTACCCAGAGAGTAGTGGGGGCATGGAATGCACTGCCTGTGGGAGCAGTTGAGTCGGAAACGTTGAGGGCCTTCAAGTGGCTATTGAATAGGTACATGGATTAGGATAGAATAATGGAGTGTAGATTAACTTCTTCTTAAGGGCAGCACGGTAGCATTGTGCATAGCACAATTGCTTCACAGCTCCAGGGTCCCAAGTTCGATTTCGACTTGAGTCACTGCCTGTGTGGAGTCTGCACATCCTCCCCGTGTGTGCGTGGGTTTCCTCCGGGTACTCCGGTTTCCTCCCACAGTCCAAAGATGTGCAGGTTGGGTGGATTGGCCATGAAAAATTGCTCTTTGTGTCCAAAATTCTATGATTAACCTAGGACAAAAGTTCGGCACAACATCGTGGGCCGAAGGGCCTGTTCTGTGCTGTATTTCTCTATCTATCTAATTGCCAACATTTAATTCCCTCAATTCTTCTCTGGCCAAATAGCATTAAAATAGTACTGTTGAAGCTCTAAAAAAGTTTTTGAATTTTGCCAATGCAGTTTTGTCTGGTTGGTTCATATGTGCTAGTCTACTGGACCTTCACAGGCATAATGGGCTGATGTTAGGATACCTGACCAGACCCCAACATTTGTTAGGATACCAGACAAGAACCCCAAACAATTGTATTTAATTTGTGTAATAACTCACGACCTGCTTGATCTCCACTTGGGGCTTGTGGAATACAGACTCCCCCGCTGAGGGGCGGTGGCCTAACAACGGGGCTCATTAAAATCCACCAATTAAAACCCGTCAGGAAGGGAACTGGCATCTTCGGAAGGTCCCAGCTGGGACTGGTTGTACTTCCTGCTACTTTGGGGCTTGTATTTACTTTTGAAATAAACCAATCTGCTTTGAACCTCTACGGGACTCCTGTGATTGCAATAATTTGTAAAACTGAGGAAAGGATACTTCACCCCAGGAGTGATGACTGATGGGTCCTGTTAAACAAACTTTCATTTAAACACAGAATTAACCACAGTAACATCAAAGAAAAGAGCTATACAATTATCAATTAAACAGGGAAAAACATAAACTTACTGTTTATACCTGCTACTAAGTCCAATTAAGCAACCCAATACAGTTCAAATGCTACTTATCCCACATGTGCCATTGACTGGTGGGTGAGTCTTTCTCTTTGTGACTTTGGAAGTAAAAACAAATTGAAATTCTAAATTAAATAAATGCTAATTAAATAAAATAGGGATGCAGAGCCAGGCGATGTGTTGTAGCTGCAACATGTGGGAGCTGGTGGACGCCATTGTCGTTCATAGAGAAGAAAATGTTGGTTGCTCGAGGAACTTTAGCTCAGAGTTAGTGAGTTGGAGTCTGAGCTTTAGATATTGTGACACATTTGGGAGGGGGAGAGTTAAAGATAGTTGCAGTGCTTTAGACGGCAGTCACACGCCTCAGACTAACTGCCTTAAATTCTATCAATGGTCAGAGTAGGAGGGTGTGACTGCAAGTGAAGCAGCCCTTGTCCCTGTCCAACAGGTACAATATTGTTGCTCCTTATGTGGATGAGTTAGCGTACTGTAGGGAGGGCGAACAAACTGACCACGACACCGTGGTTCAGGGAGCCATTCAAGTAGGGAGGGAAAAGACAAATGTAGTCGTAGTTGGGAATAGTATAGTCGGGAATAGGGGCCAGGGTCGAGAGTCTCGAAGGCTGTGTTTCCTGCCTGGTGCCAGTTCGGGAAACCTACTCTGGCTGGCGAGGAACTTGTGGTGGGAGGGGGGGAAGATCCAGTGGTCATAGTCCATGTGGGCACCAATGACATCTGTGTAGGCAGTTTGTGGAGTTAGGCACTAAATTGAAGTACAGAGCCTCCAAGGTTATAATCTCTGGATTATTACCTGAGCCACGTGCAGATTGGTAAAATTAGAGAGATGAATATATGGCTCAGAGTAAATGTGAAAGAAGTGGGTATCGGCTTGTGGGACATTGGCATCAGTACCGGGGAAAGTTGGGACAGCCTACATCTGAACCATGCTGTAATGAGTATTCTTGCAGACCGTATAACGAGGGAAGTAGAGAGGGCTTTAAACTATAGAGAGGGGGTTAGCATTGAGTTGCTTGGAAAATTTGGAAGTCAAAGTTAAAAGTAAGAGTACAGGTTAGTGATCAGGCTGAGTGTCAACAGCAGGTAGGGACAGATCATAATATTCCACCAAGGACTCCTACATGAACCCTAACTGGGAGAGGGGGGGCTTCCAAGAATGGAAGGTTTAAAAAAAAAAGTCAAGGGTGTATGAGAAAGTGGATAGTAAGGGGAAGCATGACTCTTGTAGTGTGACAGCCGGGGCAGAAAAGTAAACAAAAATATGCAACACCGAGCAAATCCAGTGTATAAAAAAACCAAAGATAAATGTTCTTTATCTGAATGCATGGAGCATTTGCAGCAAGGTAGATGAGTTGATAGCACAGGTTGTAAGATCTGAGTATGATGTATTAACTATTATAGAAATGTGGTTGCAGAGTGACATGGGCTGGTGCTCAACATTCCAAGGCATGCAATGTTCCAAAAGAACAGGCCAGAGAGGAAAGTTGGTGGGGTAGCGTTGTTAATCAAGGGAGGCTTCCAAGCAGTGCTGAGTCGTGACATTAAGGCCGTGGATAGTGATATAGAAATGGTTGAAATCATGAATAGCAGGGATAGGAAGATAAGGGTGGGAGTAGTCTATAGACCCCCAAAATATCACCTGTTGAGGTCAGAGCATAAATGTGGAAATATCAAGGGCATGTTTGAAGCAAACTGCAGTTATCATAGGCGATTTTAATCTGCATATTGATTGGACAAAAAAGGGTAGTGGAGAAGAAGAAAAATTTTGGAGTGCATCAGGGATTGCTTTTAGAGCAGTACATTGTGGAATCTACCCAGGACCAGACTACTTTAGATGTGGTTTTGTTAAATGAAGAAGGATTAATAAGGGATCTCGTGGTTAAGGATCCCCTCTGGGACAGTGACCACAATATGATCAAATTCCAGATACAGTTTTTGATGGTGAACACCGAAGATCCATAACCAGTGTCGTCAACTTAAATAAGGGCAATTATAATGGTATGAGGCAGGAGTTGTCTAAGGTGAACTGGGTAAACAAGCTAACATACAAGTCAGTAGATGAGCAGTGGTGGATATTCAAACAGCTGGTCCATAATGGTAGCATGGTGGTTAGCATAAATGCTTCACAGCTCCAGGGTCCCAGGTTCAATTCCCGGCTGGGTCACTGTCTGTGTGGAGTCTGCACGTCCTCCCCGTGTGTGCGTGGGTTTCCTCCGGGTGCTCCGGTTTCCTCCCACAGTCCAAAGATGTGCGGGTTAGGTGGATTGGCCATGCTAAATTGCCCGTAGTGTCCTAAAAAGTAAGGTTAAGGGGGGGGGGGGGGGGTTGTTGGGTTACGGGTATAGGGTGGATACGTGGGTTTGAGTAGGGTGATAATTGCTCGGCACAACATCGAGGGCCGAAGGGCCTGTTCTGTGCTGTACTGTTCTATAATGCTCAGCAGGAGTTTATCCCAATCAAAAAGAAGGATTCAATGAGTAAGTTGCAAAGTCCATGGTTAACAAAGAAGGTCAAGGATAATGTTAAATTGAAAAGCAGAATATACCAAGTCGCAAGGGATAGTGGTGGACCAGAGGACTGGAAACTTTTTTAGGATACAGCAGCAAAAGACTAAAAAGCCCATAAAGGAGAAAACGAATTTTGAGAGAAAACTTGCATTCAATATAAAAAACAAACAACAAAAGTTTATATGGATATACAAAAAGGAAGCGGGCCGCTAAGGTAAATGTGGGACCTCTACTGGATTAGGCTGGTGAATTAATTACAGCAAACAAAGAAATGGTGGATATGCTAAATACATTTTTTCATATCTGTCTTCACTGTGGAAGACATTGCAAATATCCCGATTTGCCGATTTCAAATTATGTGGCAGAACTTACAAAAATCCCAATCACAAGGGAAACTAAAGGTGGACATGTCGGCAGGATCTGATGAACTGCACACTAGGGTTTTAGTGGAAGTGGCTGCAGAGATAGTGGACCCATTGGATAAAATTTTTCATAACTAGTTAAGTTCCGGGATCGTACTGGAAGATTGGAAAACAGCCAATGTGACTCCCTTGTTCAAAAAGGGAGAAAGGCATGGAACTATAGGCCAGTTAGTTTAACATCTATTATTGGCAAGATGCTGAGTCAATATTATCAAAGAGGAAATAGCTAATCATTTAGGAAAGCTGAATATAATCAAGCCTAGTCAACATGGTTTTATGAAAGGTAAATCGTGTTTGACAAATTTGCTTGAATTCTTTGAGGATGTAATAGGAAGAGTAGATGAAATGAAATGAAAATCGCTTATTGTCACAAGTAGGCTTCAAATGAAGTTACTGTGAAAAGCCCCTAGTCGCCACATTCCGGCGCCTGTTCGTGGAGGCTGGTACCGGAATTGAACCGAGCTGCTGGCCTGCCTTGGTCTGCTTTCAAAGCCAGCGATTTAGCCCTGTCTGTTGATGTATCTTTCTAGTTTTCTCTCGTATTCCAATTTCTTCCTTTTATTATTTTTTAGTCATCTGCTGGTTTCTAACACTTTCCCAGTCTTCTTACCTCTCACTAATCTTCACAGCATTGTACAACTTTTCTTTCAATTTGATACCCCCCCACAACTTCCTTAATTAGGCATGAATGGTGCATCTTTCTGGTAAAATCTCCCTGACAAGACTAATTGAGCTGTAATGTACAAGGCAGTTTGAAACACTGTGGGGCTGATACTCCGCTCCGCGGACCAAGTGTCCGCGCCGTCATGAATGCCGTTGTGGTTCACAACGGCGCGAACAGGGCCCGGGCATGACCTATTCTGGCCACTCCAGCGTCCCTACGCGGCGCCAAATGGGCGCCATGCCAACCCGCGCATGCGCAGGTGGGGCAGCTCAATCTTGCGCATCCGCAATTGGGCCGCGCCATCCTGTGCATGCACAGGGAACTTCTTACGCGCGGCGGCCCCGACGTAATATGGTGTGGGTGTTCAGGGGCCGTCTGCGGCAGAATGTAGGCCCCGGGGGGGGGGGGGGGGGGCAGACCCCTTCGGAGCCCCCCCCCCCCGGTGAAGGAGCCCCCCTCACCTCCACCCCCCCCACGAGCGTTCCCGCAGAGTTCCCGCCGTCAGCAACCGGGTGGACAGCGCCGGCGGGACCCTGTCGTGTCGGAGCGGCCGCTTGGCCCATCCGGGCCGGAGAATCGCAGCTCGCCGTTTGCGGTGATTCTCCGAGCAGCCCGGTACGATTCGCACAGTGCTGGTTTGGGGGGGGGGGGGGGGGTGTTGGGAGAATCACGTGCGGGGGTCGGGCCGGCGTGGCGCAATTCGCGCAGCGCCCCGGCGATTCTCCCACCCGGCAGGGGGGGGGGAAATACCTGCATCTTAATTGTTGAGAACTCTGTGGTAATGGAAGAGTATCCTTCAGCTTACCTGGAACGTCAAGGTTAATTAGAATAATCTTTATTATCACAGGTAGGCTTACATTAACACTGCAATGAAGCTACTGTGAAAAGCTCTTAGTCACACCATTCCGGCGCCTGTTCGGGTACACTGAGGGAGAATTCGGAATGTCCAATTCACCTAACAGCAAGTCTTTCGGAACTTGCCATTCGGGAGATAATCTGCTCTGTTTGGGTTCTGCCAGTGTCACTCAGCTTCTGATCTCATTACAGCCTTGGTTCAAACATGGATAAAAGAGCTGAATGTCAGAGGTAAGGTGAGAGTGACAGCTCTTGACATCAAGGCAGAATTTGATTGAGTATGGCATCAAAGAGCCCGAGCAAATCTGGAGTCTTGAGTATTAGGGGGAAAACTCTCTGCAGGTTGGAGTCATACCTGGCGCAAAGGAGGATGGTTGTGGTGGTTGGAGGTCAATCATCTCAGCTCCAGGATATCACTGCAGGAGTTCCTCAGGGTAGTGTCCTAGGCCCAACTATCTTCAGCTGCTTCATCAATGTTCTCCTTTCCATCATAGTCAGAGGTGGGGCGTGTTTGCGGATGACTGCACAATGTTCAGCACCATTCACGACTCCTCAGATGGTGTTCAAATGCACCAAGACCTAGACAATATCCAGGCTTGGGATGACCAGTGACAATTAACATTCGCGGCACACAAGTACCAGGCAATGACTATCTCCTAAAGAGAGGATCTTACCATCGCACCCGACATTTACTGGCATTGCCATCACTGAACCCCCCCCTACAATCAACATCCTGGGGGTTATCATTGATCAGAAACTGAATTGGACTAGCCATATTAATACTGTAGCTGCCAGAACAGGTCAAAGATTAGGAATTCTATGGCGAGTAACTCATCTCCTTACCTCCAAAAGCCTGTCCACCATCTACAAGGCACAAGTCAGGAGTGTAATGGAATACTCTGCATTTGCCTGGATGAGTGTAGCTCTTACAACACTCAAGAAGCTCAACACCATCCAGGACAAAGCAGCCTGCTTGATTGCTACCCTTCCCACAAACATTCAGTCCCTCCACCACCAACGAACTGAGGCAGCTGTGTGTACCATCTGCAAGATGCACTGCAGGAAAACAACCAAAGTTCCGCATGCAGGACCTTCCAAACCCACAACCACTACCATCTAGAAAGACAAGAGCAGCAGATAACTGGAAGCCCCACCACCTTGAGGTTCCCTGCTAGTCACTCACAACACCGACTTGGAAATATATCGCCATTGCTTCACTGTGGCTGGTTCAAAATCCTGGAACTCCCTCCCTGACAGCACATTGGGTGTGCCTACACCTCAGACTGTAGTGGTTCAAAAACGAGCTCACCACCAACTTCTGAATGGCAACTAGGGATGGGCAATAAATGCTGGCCTAGCCAGCATCGCCCACATTCCATAAAATTATAATTTTTAAACTGGACAATTAGTGGAGAGACCATTTTAATATTTACTTAAACAGAATGTACAGTAGAATTAATCTCTTTCACAAACTTGGCTATCAGAATAGAAATTGCATAGTAAATATTAAAGATTATTTTTACAAGTAGCCAAGTATCTGGGTGAATATTATGCCCCCCCAAGGCAGGGGCATGCAAAATAAAGTTGGTGAACAGCCTACTGCCTTCCACCTGCCCCCAACCTGTCCCTCGTATTGCAGATGGTGGGTAAGATGTTAGGTAACCCACGTTTCCTAGGTCTATTGAGGTCCTTAAGTGATCAATTAACTGCAACATTATGGTCTCATTCTGCCTTTGCCACAATTTTTTATTCTGCTCGGTCTGCGGGGAAGGTTGAAAGTATGGTGTGTATCCCAGCAGCTTTGACATGGTGAGCTGCTGTCCGGCAGGAAGGGAGAAGAGAAGCACCTATCTTGGGGGGAACTCCTTGTGGTCATCGGGTGCATTTTCTGGCGATTGGTGGTAGTCCCAGCAATGGCCACTATTGTCTTTTGGCACTGCTCGGACTACAGAGCAGACCTCTAGAGTAGGACTTTCTCTCCCTGTGCGGTTCAAGTTCCCCTCTGATCGAATTAAGGCCACCCCACGTGATATCGCTGTGGGACAACCTGATTTCATATTGGTGAGGTGTTGACGATTACAGGTAATCCTTCCCCAATTATCTATTAAAAACTTGTTCAGAGACATTAAACCAGCTATTCAATCATTATGGAAATCGTGGTTGGGGACGCCACACACTAATTTTCGTATTTAACCATAGAGATAGTTAAATTTGCACCCCGACAACTCATTGATCTAACTCAGTAATCCAGCCCATAAAGTGACCTCATAAGTGGTTATGTAACTGTTTCATTGGTTCCATAAAAGATTTCATTTTGAATTCCACATTTTCCAATGAGATTTATATATTTCCATGTTAATATTCAATACACAATATCAACATTGCAATGAATTAAAAAATTGAGTAGCAGATGCACTAGCTCAAATGTTTACTTTTTAACAATTCCAATATTGCATATAACTATTGATTTGGTGTTTCAGTATGCATACCTTCATGTAAGGGTGCCACAGTTGCTCAAAGTGAATTCACTAAGGGGTAGCACAGTGGTTAGCCAGGGTCCCAGGTTCGATTCCTGGCTTGCGTCACTGTCTGTGTGGAATCTGCACGTTCTCCCTATCCCTGCTTGGGTTTCCTCCGGGTGCTCCGGTTTCTGCCCACAAGTGCCGAATGATGTGCTGGTAGGTAATTTGGATATTCTGAATTCTCTCTCAGTGTACCCGAACAGGTGCCGGAATATAGCAACTAGGAACTTTTCACAGTAACCTCATTGCAGTGTTAATTTAAGTCTACTTGTGACAATAAAAATTATTATTGTTATAACATTCTATTGAAGGTTCATTTGTAGAATTTGGGTGAGCATTTGTTGAAGTTGCTGGGATACTCTCCACACTCCTGTAACTTACTAACCATTTCGACTTAGCCTCATGTGAGGTGTGACCATTTATACAAGGTACTGCATGCCTGCCAGCACTTTTTATTCTAGCAGGAATCAATAATTGCAATGAGAAACTGAACATTTTCTTCACAATTATTTTTCAATAACAGCTTCTATTGAGTTGTGGGAGTGAAAATTATCTCAATGATTAAATACAAAAATTAGTTTGTGATGTCACTTTCTAAAGAGATTGACGAGCTGGTTTGATGTCTGAACAGGTTTTGAATAGAGAATTGTTTATAACAATAACTGTCCAACATTGATACTCTTGGTAATATTTGATAATTCCAGTATTGCTGATAATTAGTGTTGTTTGACCACTATTTCTGAATTATGAATTCTATAATAATTTTTTTTCCAGAGGATTTCCCTAATGGTACCTGGCTTGGGGATGAGAATAACGCTGAGATGCGTGTCAGATGTCCTATCACTCCTGCTGATATGCTGCATGTTGCCACAAATTGCAGAACAGCTGAAAAAATGGCATTGACACTCTTGGACTACCTTTTCCATCGTGAAATACAAGCTGTGTCCAACCTCTCAGGGCAAGGAAAGCATGGCAAAAAGCAGCTGGATCCTTTAATGATCTACGGAATTCGATGTAAGCACCATGATATTTATTTGTCATGTTAAACCACAATTTCTCCATTTCCTCTCCTCACTTTTATTGTAGTTACCTATCTCCAAAGTCATTCCTGCAAGGAGAAGAATTCAGTGAGCTACAGATGGTTTCAAATATTTTGGTGTTGACTTTGACCTGTTATTTTTTTAATAGCAAGTATTCTACGATAATATGAGGCACAACATTTTTCATGGTGGCCACATTACTCATCAACTTCTGCCGTCATAAAGGTAGACTCTTTACTATGAACAGCCATTTAAATGTATAGTTAACACGTATGATTTTTGAATCTAGATTTTTGGTTGAAAAGGTTAATGGGGTAAATAGGAAAGTCGATTTGAAGGCACAATTAGATCAACCATGATCTTATTGAACGGCGGCGGTGTAGGCTCATGGGGTCAAATGGCCTACTCCTTTTCGAATTGTTGTGCTCTTGTGGATCTTGCCCATTGTATCTGTCCTGTGGAGGGGCATGCAGTAAAGAAGAAGGTAGCTGGTGCTGATGCAGATTTTCCCCTAGAGCAGTTGGAAAAGTGTAGCCTCTTTTGCCTCTCAGCAGAGATGGAAGGTGAAACTCCATATCTTCTCCCATGCCATGTTGAAGGCTGGCAGCGAGGAAGTGTAGTTGATGGTGAGGAAGTACAAGACAGATGAAGCATCGTTTGTTGGTCATCACCTGCCAAGCAGTGACAGCAGCCTTGAGAGAAGTGCTTTGAACAGCTACCTCTCCTTGGCCATGGCTCGATCTCTTTCCCTCAACTGATCAGAAGCTTCCCAATCTGTCAGTTTCCTTGAAAGAACCTCTTCCAGCTGTGTGTTTGCCTCATTGGCTGGGAAATCATGGCTTCAGGGTTAAAACAGGTTGTATTCCCATTTTAACCATCTTAACCACTTCTCAGTTACTCATCATCAGATTCAAAGGTTTTCCCTGCTCGCCTTTGATTCTGCCTGGAGGAAAACCAGAATAGGACAGGATGATGTTGAAATCCCAACCCACTGTCAGTTTGCAAGGATCTCCTCTCCCCACTGCATGCAACCCATAACCTGCCTCCATCAGGCTGGGAAAACTATGCCCATCATGTCTGGAATCAATGGCACTGTCGCGGGTACAGGTGTTCTATCTGTTTTGTCAAAACTACTAAATGATTTTTATATTACTGTTGAGTCCTTTTTAAAAAATTTAGAGTACCCAATTTTTTTTTACAACTAAGGGGCAATTTAGCATGGCCAATCCATCCACCCTGCCTCTTTGGGTTGTTGGGGTGAGACACACGCAGACACGGGGAGAATGTTCGAACTCCACCTGGACAGTGACCTGGGGCTGGGATCAAACCTGGGTCCTCGGCGCACATGAAGTAGCAGTGCTAACCACTGCGCCACAGTGCCACCTTTACTGTTGAGTCCTTAATATCATGGTCTATAAAACCAAATTATTGGGTTGAAATTTGCTGTGTGGGTTGAAGGAATATCGTTAGATGTTCATTAGACTGGGCACTTGACATGTTGAGCCTCATGAGCAATCTATCGATAATTTGTTGTCAGAGGGACATCCAAATGACATGGGATCCCTTACAACAGGGCTTCTCAAACTATTGCAACTCTGAGGGGGTCATGAGATGCGAATTTGACATTGTGAGCTTCAAGATAGCAATGGTTGCTCGCAATGATTTTTGACAGCTGTTTTCTTTGGTGTGAGTGGCCTATTGGACTGATCTCAGTGGCCCTATTGCTGCTGCAAAAAGGTGTTTCTTCAAAAATCATAATGCACTAAGCTTGCTTCCACACATTAAAAATTGGTATCCTATTGCAGCAATAAAGAGAATCTTATTACATCAATACTCAAAGTCCTATTATATTAATGGTCAAGAGTCCTATTTTATTAGAGCCATGTTACTTTATAATTTATGATGTTACATTAATAACTTTTACATGAATAGCCTAAAGTATCAACAGTTGTTACCTTATTGTATAAACTATAACATGCCTTTTCATCATCTGCCCTACTCAACTCCTGTACGCCAGCCCTCCTGTCAAGAACCAAAGCCCCCACCCCCACCTACTCAACAGCTGAAACCTCATTCCTAGCCTCCCATTAATAACTCTCATACCCCCCAAACTTTCACTCTGGAGTCACATGAAGTGTGAGGCATAAAAATAATGGGGTCACATTAAGAAAAAGTTTGGGAAGCAGTACCCGAGAGGATGCTGGAACCAATAGGACACAAAACTGCGTACCTGCTTAACCAATTAGATTGAAGAATTATTAATGAGCAGTACAAAGCTTGAACCTCAAGTTGTGAGATTAATGAATTCTCTGTCAAATCAAGCCCAACAAGAAAAAGCAGGGTTAGGGTGAGGGATTAGATCAAGAGAAACAATAAAAGTAACAAGGGATTTAAAAAAAAGCTATATATGATTTTTAAAAATAAATTTCCAACACCAATGTAAAATATAATTCTTTTAGATTTTAATTAAAGTAAATTTTCAGTGGCAATAAGGTTGTGTTGCAGGAGTTAACATTCATCAAGCCATTAAAAGGATATTTTGGCAAGAGTGATTTCACCTAAACTTCCTTTGGCAAATTTAGTATGAATCTATGACTTCAGTTCAGGAACTTCATGTTGCTCAATGCTTTTGAATGGGGGCCAGATGGCAAGAAATAAGTTTTGGAATTTTGGAATGCTTGGGCATTTGCATAACAACATCCAGATTTTGTGTTTAACTGCCTATGTTTATTCCCCAGAAGTTACTGCCCTATTTTGACATAAATAATACTGTAGTGTGTTTATTTGCAGATTGTTTCATGGTATCAGATCAAATTAAGATTTTTTGCATACCTATTTTTAAATTGCAATGTATTAGATGCATTGTAGATGTTTGTCGGTCATTTCGAATTAGGCTTACGATGAATGCATCTATGACAATGAGCCTTTAAAAAAATTTAACTCCCCCCGATGATGAGCATTTTGACATTTGAGCAGAAAATTATTTTATGAGGAACCACATTAGTAGAGTTGTACACCAGTTTCACATGGACATAAAAATAAGCCGTTTCAGTGCAATCTTTCAGCAAAATTAATGGAGAGTTCAGATCTGGTGCACCCAATTACTTTAGCTATCACAATAGAATTCATGTGGCGTAGAATTACATAGGAAATACAGCACAGAAACCTGCCATTCAACCCACTGTGTTCTTAATGCTTCACACGAGACTTCTCACAACCTCTCACATAACCTATTGAAATCTTATTCCTGTCTCCCTGGTGAGTTTATCTAGTTTCTGCTTAAATGCAGCTCTGTTAGTTCTCATCTGGTTAACAAGGTGGTGTAATTTAAGCAATACATTTACTTGGTTGGGAGCAAGGTGTTCCATGCACCTCAACTTCACTACCACAGAAGAGCATAAAATTATCAAATTCTTAACAGTTGCTCAGAAATAGATGGCATGATTTTACTTACATAATGGAATAGTATTTGTTTGATAGTACTGAGTTATGGTAAATTCACTGAGGAATGTAAACACCTTAAGGCATTCTTTCAACAATCAATTAATCACAACAATCTGTTACCTGTACTTGACCACAGAGGAAATATTGCTGACTTGTGAAACCATGATTTGAAGAAACTGTACTTGGCTCACCTTTTATTTGAACTGGCAAAGAATGCTCCATAGACTTTCCATTAAGAAGCATGACAAGTGAAGAAATCTAGATCAATTTCTGACTGGCGGTTAGACCAGTCTCAACTCTCATGATAGAGGATGTCTGACTATTATTATTTAGATGATTCCTGGAGCAGATCATCTGACTGACAGAGCCCATCTTTTTATCTTTGTCAGCATGACCAGACTAAGTCTACACAGTGCTGTTAACTGAAGAAGCATGATGTACATTTCTTTTTGTTGTCAATATCAAGTTGTTCTAGATTTATGCTGCATTTTAACCACTTTTGTATGTCATTGAGAGAGTTCAACTTGCTACAATTATTGAAATTTTCAATTTCCATTGTGAACTGTCAAGAAAATAAAATAATAAGAACATTATGATCGCTGTTTTACAGTTATTGACTAATTCAAAATCTGTTTATGACATGAATGCCGGGATTTTTTGCTAGTGTTTTGGATGTGCAATTTTGTTACTCACTCCATTCATTTACAGTTAGGGCTATTGATTGTTGATGATTGAGTAAGTGTTTTTTTTTAAATAAATTTAGCGTACCCAATTATTTTTTCCAATTAAGGGGCAATTTAGTGTGGCCAATCCACCTATCCTGCACATCTTTTGGGTTGTGGGGGCGAAACCCACGTAGACACGGGGAGAATGTGCAAACTCCACACGGACAGTGACCCAGGGCCGGGATTCGAACCCGGGTCCTCAGCGCCGTAGGCAACAATGCTAACCACTGTGCCACCGTGCTGCCCGGGAGTAAGTGTTAATTTCCTGACTATTTACAGGTGTTTTGGGTTCACATTTTGCAATTCTATTTTGATATTTTTCTGTGAAAACAACAATTATTGGTCTTGACCATAATTTTGCTATGCTCTATTGTTGCTAATAGCTTCATTCTGTGGGTTTGGGACATCTTTGTGTTCAAACCTGAAACACTCCTAGCCTCGATACCTTGAAAACTGCCAGCACAATCAGTTAGGAAAGTTTAAAAAAACAACACCTTGGAGCTGCTGGCACCCACGTGGCATGCCAGTGTTATGTTCCCACCACATTTTCTTCCCTCCCAGTCCAAGCAGGCATCAAAAATGTAACCAGGCTGGTGCAACGGCCCACTACTGAAGATGTGAAATTTTTCAGAAAGTGCCTTCATCTCTGATATTCTGGCAGTCACAAATATCGGTCAATGCCTGTTTTGCTGCACTGACACTGGATTTTCAGGCAAAATGTTATTCAGCAATTCTTTTTAATGTCTGTTAATTAGGATTTTCCATTTTTTACAAAGGTTCATCTCAAACAAACAATCAATGTACAATAGGTACAATACAAAACAGTAGTCATTACAATTGGGATCAAATCAGACCAGATGAATCAGGGGAAAAATCCCCAACATGTTCCTTCCACGGATAAATTACCTGTCTGCACCCAAACAGGATAAATGAAACATTATGGACCTACATCTTATCCATATCTACAAAGCAAAATAACAGAAGAAGAAAACAATACTCCAAAGATCCCAGCGCTCAGGGGAAATGACTAACTCTTCAGCGCAGACTGGAACAGGCAGCCATCCTATATCTTCAATATTACAAAAACAAAGGCAGACAGACACAATCAAACCATAATATTCAGTCTATGAATTCTAATAGAAGAAGTAAAGAGAGAGCAAGAACAAAAACCATGTGCAAGAGTCCAGTCTTCCATAATCCCATCTCTCAGCCCCAGTTCAAAGGACAAAGCAGATCACCGGTACCACCCTCAAGAAGACATCGCCACATCATAGTGCCAAGATTAAAAAGGAGTCTAAACTGGTCCCAATCGTTAAATAGTTGAGAAATCCACTCCAGGATGGGAGGTCCGTCAGAGCGACCTCCAAACTGGGAAGCGCCCTTAGAGGGACAGCAGATTCACACCTTCCCCCAGAACCGTGGGATCTGAGAGCCCATGACACCAAGGCTCACCATCCAATGCCACCTCAGTCAGCCTCACGGGCACTAATACTAAGAAAGAAGAAGCAACGCCCCAAAACTTCTCAAAGTCTGAAAAAGAGTGCAAAAGAACAAGAACTGTCAAAACTAACCCCTCGGACCCACAAGTCCCTCTTCAGATACCGTGACTAGACGGGAACCAGCCAACTAACCACAAAGTGGGCTCCTGCTGACTCCCAAGATGGAAAGAATAAGGATAATTACTGATCACACCCGTTGAACTCTCATCAATCTTCACCCCTCCGGATGTGGACCTACCCACACGGACTCCCCCACGACATCCCGAAAGGAGGTAACCCCGTCCAAGGAGCCACAGGATACTGACTGCGATGCTGAGCCTGGCCGAGCCCAGCACCACCACGAAGAGAAAAAAATCAGAGAACTGGCTTCAAGGACTTGTGTGACACCCCAGTCCTTGCACCCCTCTGAAGCTAAGCCAGTTCAGTCCCATACAGGATGCAGTACCTCTCTTTTACAACTCCCCCAAAAAACCATCCAATACATGTATCATTCACGGGACCAATACCACACGCCCCAACAGTAGAAGAGAAAAAAGAACCTCTCTTGGGACTGGCCACCCCACTAGACACTCTACCTAACACCAAATAAAGGATATTCAGACTGGTCTGACTCACAAGAGCTCTGACAGCAGTTCGAACAGTCAAAGAGGGAGACCCATATCAGGAGAAATGACAGACTCCTCCATTTAAAAAAAAATTTAGAGTACGCAATTCATTTTTCCAATTAAGAGGCAATTTAGTGTAGCCAATTCAACTAGCCTGCACATCTTTGGGTTGTCGGGGCGAAACCCACGCAAACACAGGGAGAATGTGCAAATTCCACACGGACTGTGACCCAGAGCCAGGAGCGAACCTGGGACCTCGGTGCCATGACGCAGCAGGGCTAACCCACTGTGCTGCCCACAGACTCCTCCATAAAGGGGAGTCCAACAAACTCCACTCCTCGACAGTGTAATACAGAGTATCCCTGTGCCTGCGGCAGAAAAAGGCGCAGCCCAGAATTTAAAAAATATACAACTGACTATGGGGGATCTTCCTCAAAAGTAATGAGGACAAATATAACCTTCACATCCACCCCTCTACTCCAGCTCTGCTCATGCACTCTTTTACTTCCAACATTCGGGGGGGGGGGGGGGGGGGGGGGGTGGCTGGGCTGGCTCTGACAACAGGACCAGGTGTTGGAAGGTCTACCCAAGCCTCACCGGAGGCACCAGACATGGCCAGGCTCCTCACTGCTCCCTTTTGTCCTCACCCACATTCCTCAGATTGGATGGCAGGCCATTCAAAGGAACTCAACCGTGTGGATGCAGGCTTCCACTCAAGACAGGTGTTTCTCTGCTACCAGAACTTTCTCATGCGCTGTCACCGCCTCCATAAAGATGCCTTGCAACTCTTGAAATGGGGCTTTAATGTCCCGCACCACAGAGCCAAGACTATCAGATGGATCACCTTCATCGCTAGCAGCCATCATCCGTCAGTGTGCACTGTGTCGTCAGAGTGGAAAACCTCTCAAAGACCGTTGCGCCACCAAAGATTACGCCCCAACTCTCTTCAGCCATCATGAATCAACAAGAATATGGTGGCACAGTGGTTAACACTGCTGCCCCACACCACCAGGGAGCCGGGTTCAATTCTGGCTGACGTGCGTGCGTGGGTTTCCTCCCACAGTCCAAAGATGTGAAGGTTAGGTGCATTGGCTGTGCTAAATTGCGCCATAGTGTCCAAAGATGTGCAGGTTAGGTTGGGTTACGGGGATAAGGTAGGGGAGTGGTCCTCTTTAAGAGGGTTGGTGCAGACTTGATGGGCTAAATGTCTGAAGTATATTGTCGTGACTCAAAAGTGCTGAAACATTGACCAACAAATCTTAATACATAGTGAAAGCCATGTAAACCAAAAAAATGACAAAGGAGATGCGCATAGGGATAAAGCCAAAGATTGAAAAATGAGCAGATGCGGAGTTCGTGAAAAAGCAGCCGCTCCCCCACTGACATCACGTGATTCCGCCATTCAGTGAAATTTTGGGGCCTTTTTAGCTCTTAGCTGGACAGCTGGTTTGTGATGCAGAGCAAGATCAGCAGCGCTGGTTCAGTTCCTGTACCGGCTGAGGTTATTCATGAAGGCCCATCTTCTCAACCTTGCCTCTCGCCCGAGGTGAGGTGATCCTAAGGTTAAATCACCACTAGTCAGCTCTGTCCCTCAAAGGGGAAAGCAGCCTATGGTCACCTGGAACTATGGCGTCTTTACTTACTATTTGAAATAGGCAAGTCGGGCAAAATTTACTTGAACTTGTGCACCAGTTTCAGACTTTGCCATAAAGTTAGGTAGCACTGATGGATGATGGTATGCATTGGTAAGTTTTATACAAATTGGCCTGTAATCATGTGCATCTCGTACAAGATTATATTTTTCAATGGGTTTTTTAATACTTGCAGGTCACCTTTTCCATAAATTTGGAATCACTGAATCGGACTGGTACAGAATTAAACAGAGCATAGACTCTAAATGTCGAACAGCATGGCGTAGAAAGCAGCGTGGACAAAGCTTGGCAGTAAAAGGTTTTGCTCGAAGGACACCCTCATCTTCAGTTATGAGTGGCGCAGGTACAAAAATACATTGCGTATAAAATATCAAAGAAGGAGATTTCACATATCCTAACTATTTGTTTTATTTTTAAATTTTGCAGACATGTTTGCAGAATATTTCTGTCAATCCAGTAAAGTAATTATTTAGTCGATTTTTTATATATTTATACTAATCATGTAATTTACTTCAGCAAATGTGTGCAAGTGGTAAGTTTACTTGTGTTGCCACCTTACTCATGCTTTACTTTTTTTTATTCCTTTAAATTGCCTCAGTTTGGTTTCCAGTCTGCCCACAGCACTGAGTCTGATTTCGTCAAAATCACCAAAATGATTGGCATTTATTATTATTCTCTGTGTATTTCAACATGGTCAACCTCTGTGCTCTTTTGCCTTCTTCCATCCCAGTCCATCTCTGGACCCCTTCTCAAGTGGTTGTTTTACTTACTTGTCAATAGAGCCAGCCCATCTCCAGCAATGGCTTCACCTTCTGTCCTGTAACATGTGGTCTGGAACACCAAGCTTCCATCTTTGCTCTCTTTCCCTCCCCCCTCTTTCCTCATTCACCCATCAGTTGACAAAATTTCCCTTTAACCCTCTCCCATCACTCTCAATGCCCAAACATTTGTGAGTTATAAGAAATTCCATCCGAACATGGGCGTGTCATAATTTCCTCGATTTGAACTTTAGGAAGACTGTTGCTATCTCATTTGGCGCTTGAGAAACCCTCATACATTGTCTCCAGTTCCATTCCTTACCATCTCATTGATGCAAAATGCCTGTGTTCTGTTCAACCCTGAGCTATTGAAATCCACATGTTTCTGAATCACCAACATGACTTACTTAAGTTCATATTTGGTTCAGTTGGGAGTACCATTGCCTCTGAGCTACACGGTGGGGTGGTCATGGATTAGTCGCCTGATCTCCACAACCCAAAGGATGTGCAGGGTAGCTGGATTGGCCACACTAAATTGCCCCTTGATTGGCAAAAATAGAATTGGGTACTCTAAATTTAAAAAAAAACTGCCTGGCTGTAGCTCCCAGGAATAGAAATAAAGACACTCATGAAGGAACTTTGATCACTGACTGGTGCTCGTTTTTAAGCACAAGTTATTTTTACAAAGTTTGAATGCAAAGATTTGTTTTCTGCTAGTGTTTAGGAAATGATTTAAATAGTGATGATCGAATAAAAAAAACAATCAGCCAAATAGTTCTGTTTCCAGACACACTTTATTTGTTTTTACTAATAAACATGGTCTTTGCAGATTTTCACATACACCAATCATATTTTTCTTGGAATTATAACCAGGAAAAAATTCTTGAGGAACACTGAACAGAAATTTTACAAGTCATAGTGACAGGCTGATTTTATTGCAAGGGTGTTAGTTATATAATGATGTCTCTCAAAGAAGTCTTCATGGTGTTTTGTAGGTTAACAAGTCTTTAACTACTTGTAACTATATACAGTAAAGAGTACAGGCAAGGAGCTATCTCCATGTCTAGGCTTTTGCACATCTTATAATAAGAATCTTTATTGTCACAAGTGTCATAATGTACATCCATGTACATAATGGAGTGTAGACAGGCAGTGATTGACACACAGGATGACCAGGAAGAACACACAACACAGCAGCCAATCACCAGACAGGACACGACCACTGTAAAGCCAGAGGGCACCAGTTTTCCCGCTCTCTCGGGATCCAGCCTCTGAGACAGTCAGAGCTTGTGAGCATAGCCAGTACAAACACCATGTGGTAGACAGTTAGACTCGTCAGGCTAGCCTCAGGTCTCCAGCCAAGTCAGCATAGTGTCAACCCACAGTTGAACATGTAAAGTAGTTAGATGTTAAATAAAATCATGTTGCATCTCATCAAGTGTTCGAATTATGTCTCTCGCTACACTACATCAAACGCAGTCCACATAGACCCAGCCTACCCAACACATCATGGTACCAGGTTTGGATGCTGAAAATTGACGGACCTACCTTGAGTGAATCAGCGTTGACTAGCAAACAGCCATCCGGTAACATGGACAGCGTCCGCCCTCCTCCGCATCGCTGGCAACCTCGGTGCAAATTGGAAGATCTTCAAACAGACGTTCCAACTCTATCTCGAGGCCGCATCAGACGCCAGGAAGATCGCACTATTCCTCTCCACAGCCGGGGACCACGCCATCCACATCTACAACTCCCTTACATTCGCTGAAAGTGAAGACAAGACGAAATTTAAAACAGTCCTGCTGAAGTTCGACAGCCACTGCGACATTGAGGTGAATGAGAGCTTTGAACGGGACATTTTCCAGCAGAGGCTTCAGGGTAAGGATGAACCTTTTCAATTCTTTTTGACCCATCTCCGCATCCTCGCGCAGTCATGTAACTATGACTCGACAGCTGATTCCATGATCTGGGATCAGATCATTTTTGGGGTCCACTCCGATTCCCTTCGCCAGCAGTTCCTGAAAGTCAAGCAGTTCACCCTCACCATCGCCATCGAAACGTGCATTCTCCACGAGCCAGTACTCCCACATCAGGGTGGCAGATACGGCTAAGCTAACCCCCCCGAGGCAGAACAGGTGCAGGCCATCACACAAATGCAGGGCCTGAGTCTTGATGAGAGTGGCCTTTTGCGCGCTTTTCCCGGGCTCCAGCGCATGCGCGCCACGACTGAGGGGACGGCGAGACTGACGACCAGTCTGCGCAGGTGCGTACGTCATTCAACCGCACTGCGCATGCACGATGGCGCACGGAACGCGCTGACGTTAGCGTCATGACATGTCCGAATTGTGGCTCCGCCCATTTAAAGCGGCACTGTCCAGCAAAATCACGACTGTCTACAGTGTGGCAAGCTTGGCCACTACGCAGCCCATTGCAGATCTGCTCCACTGCCCAGCATCCAGCGATCCCAGCCACGGCGCAGAAGCGTCTGTTCGATTCAGCAGGCCGTGCCAGTCTCTGGCCCGACAGCCCATCAGATCCTGACGCCGAGTTCCTCAAATCCCCATTCCGGATGGGCATCATTACCAAGCATGCGCTGCCTTTCTCAAAGATGGTGAAACACCTCCCAATCCTAAGCGTGGATCCTGACGACGAGTGGTGTGCTGTCCTCACAGTTAACAAGGCCCGCATCCGTTTCAAGCTGCACACCAGCGCATCAGCGAACCTCATTTCAAAATCTGATCTCGACACTAACTATCCGCGTCAGACCAAGCATTCTTCCACCGGCCTGCCAGCTCCTTGACTACAATGGCAATGCCATTGCTGCCAGTGGCTCATGTCAACTCGGAGTTTCCAATAGGTCACTTAAAACGACGCTGTGATTTGAGATCGTAGGACCTGACCAAGCATCCCTGCTTGGTGATCGGGCCTGCAAACTCCTGAACCTGGTTTAGCGAGTCCACACCATGTCACCCTCGCAGGTGACGGCCTCACCTGATGAAAACTTCCAGGCTCAAATTGATGACATCATAGCGCAATACCATAGCGTGTTCGAAGGTATGGGCACACTCCCATACCGATACAAAATCCTCCTGAAACCAAACGCCACCCCTGTGGTTCACGCACCACGTCGGGTGCCGGCACCCCTCAAGGACCGCCTCAAGCAGCTGTAGCAAGACCTCCAGGACCAGGGCGACATATCAAAGGTCACAGAATCCACGGACTGGGTTAGCTCCATGGCCTGCGTCAAGAAGCCGTCAGGGGAGCTTCGAATCTGTATCGACCCCAAAGATTTAAACCGCAACATGAGGGAACATTACCCGATACCAAAATGAGAAGAGTTAACCAACGAGATGGCTCATGCCAAATTCTTTACAAAGCTGGACGCCTCCAAGGGGTTCTGGCAAATACAGCTGGACGCATCCAGTCACAAGCTGTGCACATTCAATACCCCATTCGGTCACTACTGCTACAACCGAATGCCTTTTGGCATCATCCTGCCTCAGAGGTATTTCACCGCATAATAGAACAGATGATGGAGGGCATCGAGGGGGTGCGAGTGTACGTTGACGATGTCATTATCTGGTCCACAACTCCTCAAGAACACATTGATCACCTCAAGCGGGTATTCCACATGATCTACGAGCATGGCCTCCGACTCAACAGGGCCAAATGCTCATTCGATCAATCAGAAATCAAATTCCTTGGCGACCACATGTCGCAGCAAGGTGTGCAGCCAGATGCTGACAAAGTTTCGGCAATCAACGCCATGAAGACCCCAGAGGACAAGAAGGCGGTCCTCCGCTTCCTAGGGATGGTCAACTTCCTTGGGAAGTTCATCCCCAACATGGCGTCCCATATCACAGCCCTCCGCCATCTCGTCAGAAAGTCGACGGAATTTCAGTGGCTGCCCGCTCATGAGAGAGAATGGTGTGAGCTGAGGGCAAAACTCACCACAGCCCCGATACTGGCATTTTTTGACCCCGCCAAGGAGACAAAAATATCCACTGACGCGAGCCATGACGGCATTGGGGCGGTGCTCCTCCAACGGGATGACTCCTACTCCTGGGCCCCAGTTGCGTATGCCTCCAGAGCCATGACGCCCACTGAGCAACGGTACGCTCCGATTGAGAAGGAATGCCTGGGCCTCCTAACGGGAATTGACAAGTTCCACGACTATGTATATGGCCTCCCCAAATTCACAGTTGAGACGGAGCACAGGCCATTGGTCCACATCATCCAAAAAGACCTCAATGACATGACGCCACGGTTACAACGCATCCTTTTCAAGCTACGTCGCCACAATTTTGAACTGGTTTACACCCCAGGCAAAGAACTCATCGTTGCAGATGCTCTTTACAGGTCTATCACCACACCCAGTGAGCAAACTGACATCGTTTGTCAAATCGACACACACAGGTGCAATTCTGTGCCTCCAACTTTCCGGCCTCTGATGAGAGGGTCATTCAAATTCGTGAGGAAAAGGCCAGGGATCCTCTGCTCCAGCAGGTGATGCAGCACCTCACGAATGGCTGGCAGAAGGGACAGTGTCCCCAGTTTTACAACGTCAAGGACGATCTGACGGTAGTAGATGGCATCCTCATGAAGCTTGACAGAATCGTGGTCCCACAAAGCATGCGAGCTATGGTGCTCGGCCAAATCCACGAGGATCACCTGGGGGCCAAGAAATGTCGATGCAGAGCTTGGGAGGCAGTCTACTGGCCGGGCATCAGCCAGGATGTTGCCAACACGGTCCTCAACTGCCCTACATGTCAAAAATTTCAGTCAGCTCAATCTAAAGAAACTCTGCAGCAACATGAGATAGTAACCTCCCCAAAGTCGGTGTCGATCTTTTCCATGCCAAGGGGGTGTGACTATGTCCTCCTGGTCGACTACTTTACTACTTTTCCAATTACCCCGAAGTGTGAGACTGTCCGACCTCACGTCGGCGGCGGTGATTAAGGCATGCAAAGAAACATTTGCCAGAAATGGGATACCACTCACGGTGATGAGTGACAATGGCCCCTGTTTTTACAGCTAGGAGTGGTCTGATTTTGCACAGCTATGCAACTTTCGTCATGTCACATCTAGCCCCCACTACTCGCAGTCAAAAGGGAAGGCCGAAACATGGGCAGCACGGTAGCATGGTGGTTAGCATCAATGCTTCACAGCTCCAGGGTCTCAGGTTCGATTCCCGGCTGGGTCACTGTCTGTGTGGAGTCTGCACGTCCTCCCCGTGTGTGCGTGGGTTTCCTCCGGGTGCTCCGGTTTCCTCCCACAGTCCAAAGATGTGCGGGTTAGGTGGATTGGCCAGCCTAAATTGCCCTTAGTGTTCTAAAAAATAAGGTTAATGGGGGTTGTTGGGTTACTGGTATAGGGTGGATATGTGGGCTTGAGTAGGGTGATCATTGCTCGGCACAACATCGAGGGCCGAAGGGCCTGTTCTGTGCTGTGCTGTACTGTTCTAAAAAAAAAGGGGTCCACATCGTCAAAAGATTACAATATAAGGCTGCAGACTCAGGCTCCGACTTCAACCTGGCGCTGTTGGCCTACAGAGCGACCCCGCTGTCCACTGGGTTGTCTCCAGCGCAGATGCTCATGAACAACGGTTCCAGCCATCCACATTCCGTACCTTGACAACTTCCCGGTCATACAGAGGATGCAGCAGTCTCGGGCCCAACAGAAATCAGCGTATGACGCTCACGCCATGGATTCCCCGAGCTGGTCCCAACTGATCGAGTTCATGTACAGCTGCCTGACGGCAGTTAGTCCGCCACAGCTGTGGTGGTCAAGCAAGTGGCCCCGAGATCGTTCCTCGTTCGCATGGCTGATGGCTCTTTCCTACGACGCAACAGGCGGGCGCTGCACAGACTTCTACGTCCGCCACCCAACCGTGATGTCCCACCTCACACACTGCTTCCTCCGGACGCGCCCTGCCACGAGGCCACCGATCTACCAGCAATCCTACCGACCTCTGCGAGCACCGCATTGGTGGCAGTCCCGCCCATCCAGCTTAGGTGGATTGGACATGATAAATTGCCCTTAGTGTCCAAAATTGCCCTTAGTGTTGGGCGGGGTTACTGGGTTATGGGGATAGGGTGGAGGTGTTAACTTTGGGTAGGGTGCTCTTTCCAAGAGCCGGTGCAGACTCGATGTGCCGAATGGCCTCCTTCTGCACTGTAAATTCTATGAAACTCTATCCAAGTGCAGGTGGCCCCTGCTCCACCCTTGAGGCAGTCAACCAGAAATCGTCGCCCGCCACAGAGACTAAACTTATAGACTGAATATTTGCACAACTTTGTTACCTCATCGTTTTGACATCTGTAAATATTGTTTTTATATCTGCCCTATATCTGCACTAGCGACACCTTCCTACGTATACAAGTCCATTTTAGCATATTCTGTATATAGTCACGCACATATACACATCTTCACGCACATACACCTTACTATTTATTATCTGAACACAAACTTTAAAAAAAAAGGGGTGGGAGATAATATTCATCCATGTATATAATGGAGTGCAGACAGGCAGTGATTGACACACAGGATGACCAGTGAGCACACACAACACAGCAGCCAATCATCAGACAGGACACGACCACTATAAAGGCAGAGGGCACCAGTTTTCCCGTGTTCTCGGGATCCAGCCTCTGAGACAGTCAGAGCTCGTGAGCATAGCCATTACAAACACCATGTGGTAGTCAGTTCGTCTGGTCAGGCTAGCCTCAGGTCTCCAGTCAAGTCAGCATAGTGTCAACCCACAGTTGAACATGTAAAATAGTTAGATGTTAAATAAAATCGTGTTGCATCTCATCAAGTGTTAGAAGTCTGTCTCTCGCTAAATTGCATCAAACACAGTCCATATAGACCCAGCTGACCCAACACACCAACAAGTAGGCTTACATTAGCACTGTAATGAAGCTACTGTGAAAAACCCCTAGTTACTTCATTCCAGAGCCTGTTCGGGTACACAGAAGGAGAATTCAGAATGTCCCAATTGCTTAACAGCACGTCTTTCAGGACTTGTGGGAGGAACCCGGAGCACCTGGAGGAAACCCAGGCAGACACGGGGAGAACGTGCAGACTCCGCACAGTGATCCAAGCCAGGAATCGAACCTGGGACCCTGGCACTGTGAAGCCATAGTGCTAACCACTATGCTACTGTGCTGTCCAATACCACTCTGACCCTAGCTCTGACTCAAGTGCCTTCTTACGTTATTGTGTGGATGGTACTGTACTCAGTCCCACATTAACCTTGTATGTGCCAGATCTTTACACTACACCTCCCTCCAAGTCTTTATCAAATGTATATGAAATTACACAAGTTTACTTCTATGTCTTACATTGTTATTAGTCTTATGTATTTACATTGTTGTTACCACATAATTGCTATTACTACTTTATCACTACTATATTATTAGTGCACCATCTCCCCTTAAAGTCCTTGAATTTACGAGTTTCAGAAGTCTGTAGGCCTTCTAACATTTCTAAATCTGGTTCGATGTTCTGTTGGAGGAGAGGGCGGCTCATTGGTTTTGATTCTTGCTTGAAGGTTGGACTGGCATTTGGATAGGCTTTCATTTTTTTCTTATGCTTCATGATGAACCAGTTAGTCGGTTTGGCAGTTGTCTTGATCAGCACTTGCTCTACTGTTAATTGTTTCTTGTCGGGGGATGAACATTGAATTTGTCTCCTTGGCACTTCTTTCTCCTTTTGTCTTGTGCGCCATCTTGATGTGTATGGCTGTTCACATTTCAACAATGGAAGCTTAATTTGGACCTGTTCCATAATTTTAGCCAGTTTTTTGAATACTTTTTCCATTGTTTTTGGAGCTTCTGAATCTTTTCAGTTCAGTTGGCAGCTATTCTGGTAAGTTGAGTTTTCTTTGTTTCGGAGTTATCTGTGGAATTCTTAAATAAGTTTGACAGAGGACAGGAGGATTGCAAATGTGATGCTATTGTTTGAGAAAGGGGCAAAGGACACCACAGGAAACTACAGACCTGTCAGCATGACATCAATAGTGGAAAACCTGATGGAGGCCATAATATGGGATAAGATAAATATACAAAAGAAAAATAGGTTAATACTAGACAGTCAACATGGCTTTGTCAAGGGCAGGTCATGTCTGGGAAATTTAATTTGACAACTGACACCAACAGTATATGAGGGTAGTGCTCTAGATGTATATTTGGACTTTCAGAAAGCATTTTACACAGTGCCTCGTGGCATGTTGGTTAACAAATTAGAAATGTTTGGGATTGATGAGAGCATGGATTAGAAGTTAGATACGTGATTGGAAACAGAAGAAAGGTATAGATGGGCACTTCTCAGACTGGAGACCAGTTGAAATTGGAGTTACCCAGGGTTCAGTGTTGGGACACTTGCTTTTTCTGATTTATATGAACTACTTAGAGATGGTATTAGTATTGAGAGCAAAATCTCTAAATTTTCAGATGATACTAAGCTAGGGAGAATAATGAATTGTGAGGATGATGCTGAGCGACTTCAGGAGGACAGTGACAAGTTGGCCAAATCGGCAGACACCTGGCAGATGAATTTCAATGCAGAGAAAAGTGAAGTAATACATTTTGGAATAGAAATACTAGCTCAGCTTTGAAGGTAGTACATGAACAGAGGGACCTCGGAGTTCAAGTACATAGTTCTCGAAAGGTGGTCAGGCAAGTTGAAACAGTTGTTAAGAAGGCTTATAGGATCCTTTGGTTTATAAATAGACGCATATATGCCGGACCCTACTTGGAACATTGTATTCATTTCTGAGCACCATAATAATAATAATACTAATAATAATCTCTTATTGTCACAAGTAGGCTTCAAAGAAGTTACTGTGAAAAGCTCCTAGTTGCCACATTCTATTGGGGAGGCCGGTACAGGAATTGAACCTGCGCTGCTGCCTTGATCTGCATTACAAGCCAGCTGTTTAGCCCACTGTGCTAAACCAGCCCCCCCCCCCAACCCCGTAGAGGGACTCGGAACCCCCCAAAATCGGGGGTATCGGTTAGTTACATTGGGAGAGAGGGGGGGGGGGGTGAAAGGAAATAGGGAGGCATGGGGGGGTTGGATGAGGTGAGAAATAGTAGGGAATGGGGAATTGTGTATATAAGCCATGTTGTCTGGGTTTGGTTGTTGGTTGGGTGGGTGTTATTTACTTTGTTGTTTTTCCTCTTGAAAATTGTTACAATTATATATGGCTGAATTAAAATATTTTTTAAAAAGCAGCTGAATAAAAAATACAAATATTTTTATGGATTTTATGTATTGGCAAGAGGTAGATTGAAACAAAAATAGAAAGCCAACATCAAAAAGCTGATAAAGTAAACTACGAAAATTACTTTCTAAACTGCATGAATTTTAGGTTCAACAAAATGTAATTTGTCGGTTTTTTAATAGTAGAAAAGAAGAATGAGTGATCCCTTGCTGAAACAAGCTGTAAAATAATGGGAGATTTGAAAAATTGTAGTATGTTAATTTTACAGCTTTTAATGCTAGAAAATGCTGATTATTGCTATTTCGGGCATTGAGAATGTATGGAAGCATAAGTGGCTATTGTGAATACCCCATTGGGTAAGCATACCAATTGATGGGCTATTGTGCCTGACATAGGTTGCAAGCATGGGCAATGGGTGAACAGGATGGTGCAAGTTAAGACAAGAGCAGCAGATTTTTGGATGACCTCCAGTTTATGGAGTGTAAAATGTGGGAGACCATCCTTAAACTAGAGGTAACAAAAGCATGACTGAGAGATTCAGCAGCAGATGAGCTGGCACAGGCAAAGTCAGGTGCTGTTATGCAGGTTAGAAATAGGTGATAATACACAAATGTGAAACGACTGATTTATTCTTGCACTGTTGCCAAGGAAGAAGTCCAACTATGGAATGGTGTTTAGAGTACGACTGAAAATAATGGCTGACTGTATAGAAAAAAATGCAAGTGTTAAAAATATGAAATATGAACAGAAATTGCTTGTGTTGTGTGATAAGTTAACCAAAACTCAAAGTGTTAATCTTCATTTTTATAGCTACAATGAAATACTGTGGGATTAAGAGGGAAGCAGTAAAAAATAAATGGATAGTGATGAGTGGCAAAACCATGAATTTAATAGACAGGTGAAGCAGCATAAGAAAATAAGAAATAGACCACAGTCTATTGCCATTCACTGTGTGAAATAGCTCTTCCTCGCATTCCTTGTACATGAACATCCAATTCCTTTTGATCATCAACAAGTTCCATGTCTTTTAAGAAATATTCAGCTTTGCTATTCTTACTACCAAAGTGAATAACCTCGGACATGGCCCAAGAGTCAACCCTGTGGTTGCTGCAGTTCGCAATATTTCTAAATGTAATAGATGGGTAGATGATGTACCAAAACATGTATATTCCTAATTTATAGGGGAAATAAGCTATTTGGATGAAGTTATCACAGGCTTTAAATTTCGATGCTGATGGGAGAAGGATTTTTATTTTGTCACCTTGTGAGGCGTGATAGCATTTAATGTTTAGGGGGTGGTCAGAGACTTTCTCACCAAGAAATAGAAATTAGATGATGGTCACCCATGAACAATTATCATGCACCTGTTCGCATTGGGCTCAGACATGGGATCAGATTACTTGCCCATCTGTTTTCTTGCTGGAGAAGGTAATTTAGGAAAATCATGGATAAAATATAAGAGCCTGTATTTGAAAAAAAATGCAAAATACAAAGTCAGGCATGCAAACAAAATAAACCTGATATGACATTGTACTATTCAATCCTTTTTATTTTAGTCCACACTTTCCTTACACGCATTTTTCTTTCTGCTTCTCTTTGAAGGGGGAATGCAAGGATCATCTGGAGATTTACAGCAAAATCAGGCACAAACACTCCATTATGCACTAGCAAATGCTCAGCAAGTTCATATTCATCGCATAGGAGAGGATGGACAAGTTCAACAAGTAGTGAGTATTTTCAAGATATACCTCGGAAAGATTTATATATCAGAAGGTGGATTCCATCAATCCTTCAATTAGAGATTGACATTTCGGTATTGTAGCCATACATTTAGTTCAAACTCACTTTGAATTCAGCTTTCCTGCTAATAAATGTGAGTTTGAATAATTTACCTGTGTTTACAATAACATTTGTTTACCTTAATCTCATAGAGTTTATATCATACAGTCATTACGCCGTTTTGAACCTTTGGGCTTTGCTGATTTTCGGAACAGTGATCCACTTAGTCCCATTTGCCCGTCGTACCCCCGTAGCCCTGCAATTTCCCTCAAGTACCTATCCAATTTCCTTTTGAAATCAGAGATAATTTCCACCACGCTCACGAGGCATAGAATTCCAGGTCATTGTCACTCACTGTGCAAAATAGTTCTTCTTTGCATACTGCATGTTTCTCTTCCCCAAAAGCCTTGTTCACCGCTATTTGCATTAAATTATATCTGCCACTTGTTGCCAATTCTGTTAGCCTTTTTATGCCCCTTATCGTATATGCTTTGCCACACCTCCAAGTTTGGTATGCTTGGTTAATTTAAAATTTTCACTTTATTTCAATATCCAAAGTCATATATAAATTGATTTTTAAAATGACCCTGGGACTGACCCTTGGGGAACATTCCTGTCAACCACCGTGAAAAATCAGCATTTACATAACTTATTGTTATCCAGGCTGGCAGTGACCCTCCTATTTTATGAGTTTCAATTTTGTTAACCAGTCTTATATTTGGTACTTTGTCGACTGCTTTCTTAAAATCCATGGGCTGGATTATCGGTTTCAGGGACTATGTCCCCACTCCATCGTGGAAACTGTGGTCTTTTATACCAGGGAAACATGCCACAGATATACATATACATACAAAGACCACTGATTCACAGCCTTGCAGGGGGCTAGCAGGCAGCTATCGTGGAGCTCACAGCTCCAGCTACCGATACGGCCCTCCGCACTTCTGGATCAGAGGCCGCGCATGCGCACGGCGGCTGCCTCCAGTGGCCGGGCCGTGTTCCATGGCAGACTCAGACCGTGGACCTGGACCGTGGAAATAGTGCCCCCGATCAGCCATGCGCCCGACCGGGACTGCCCGCTCAAAAATACCCCAGTCCTGAATGAGGCCCCCCTGCCCTCCGATCGGCCCGCAGCCGCCTCACGATTATCCCGAACTGCAGGACCATGAGTGGTCCACGCCGTCGGGAATTCGGCCGGTCAGGCGCGGAGAATAGTGGGGTGGGCCTCAGGCAATGGCCTCCGGTGGTGGATAATCGGCTTTTTGGGTGTCGGAGAATTGCTGAACCGGCGCCAGTCCCAATTTCATGTGGGAAACTGGATTCTCCGCCCCGTCGCAAACGTGATTTCAGCGTCTGGGTACGGAGAATCCAGCCCCATGTAAGTGACATCTACTGCATTAATTCATCAACCTTCTCCGTTACTTCATCAAAAAATTCAATTAGATTAGTTGAATATGATCTGCCTTTTACAAATCCATGCAGGTTCTCAGTAATTAACTCATACCACTCCATGTTAATTTTTTCCACTGATTGTTGTTTCTAAAACCTCACCTATCACTGATGTTAAACTGACCAATCTAGTTACAATCCAGCTAAAGGGAAGAAAAGAATTCGCAAACACAGCCTGCTCTCCCTGCACCTCCTGGCTGGTCACCCACTTGGGATGTCAAAATGTAAAGAATGAGACTACGAGTCAATGTATGAAGCTCGGTTCATGGAATGAAAACACTCCGAGATAACAGTATGAGACAATAATGCAGAACAGCTCATGTATTATTGCATGTGATACAGTCTGTGCCCACTTGGGCACTGAAATCACAAAAAGTATAATAGGTTTGTCCTGGTGGGGTACTTCCGTATCTATCTAGCTATGGAAATTATGGATAACTTTTTGACCTCACCTGTATATGTCATTATTGGAGCATAGGCACTAATGAGTGTTGCATGCTGGTTACTGGCAAGACTTAGACAAAGAATTGTGAGTCCATCACTGATCCTTGTTGGAAGTGTGCCAGTTCAGATCAAATGGGAAAACTCATGCTTGACTGTCGAGGCTAATCCTTGGACTTTCTATTTGTTGCATGAAGCTCTGGACATGGAATGTCAGAACACTTCTGGAACAGTACAAGACCAGAGTGCAGAACCGCCCCTGATGGGCAAGCTTGACTCACTTCCTACAGTGATCGACGATTGACTCATGGTTCTTCGGAAGTCTTTCCAGTAATCAGCATGCAGCACTCATTACTGCCTCTGCTCCAACAATAACAGATATAGACAGAAGTCAAAGAAGCATTTTATGTTGACCTCAGCAAGATAATTAGAGGAGTACCCCATCAGGGCAAACTCATTATTCTTGGTAATTTCAATGCTCGAACATATAGTAATACATGAAGAAGAGTACTAGGACACCCAGTATTGGCAGAGCAAAGCCGAGCAGCAAATTCCTACTCCCTAAGTGCAACAACTTTGATCTAATGGTCACAAATACAGTCTTCCAGCAATCAGGCAAACTGTAAACAACGTGGATGCACCTCAGATCCAAAAATTGGCACATATTGGTGACAGAGAGACTTCAAGATGCTCTACCACCGTTCCGTTTGAGGTGCAGAATGTAGGTCTGACCATCAGCTTGTCAAGAGCATTGTGTCTTTGAAGATAAAATCTAAGGTGCTTCGGCACAGAGATAATTCGCAAAGGAAGCTTGATGTAACTGGTCTTAAGGACAAGTCCAAGGGACATGAACTGGAACACATACTACCTGCAGGAATTGCTGAACGCCCAGAGAATACTATTGCCATTGAAGTTTCGTGAAAAAAGTTAAACTATGTCCTTCCAGCATGGCACCTGAGATCCTAGGATTCATTAAACGGAATCACCAAGATTGGTTCGACAGTACGACCAAGACATAGATCATTTTCAAGACCAAGTGCACAACACTCTCAGTTCTTACACAACTGACAGGAAATCACCAGCAACGAAAGCCAGATACCATCCTGCAAAATACATGATGCAGGCCGAACTAAGAGAAACAAAGAACCAATGGTAAGAAACCAAGGCTGATGAGCTTCAAGCAACTGGTGATAAAAACAACCTTTGAGTAGTCAGTGGATCGGTGAGTTAAAAAAAATTGGTTTTATACCAGATTATGCACAAGTAACAGTCCCAGTCCGAGCTGAGACTACTGTGAAGCTTGGCTCCCACCTGAGCTGGCTTTAATGTCCAGAGTTAACTATCCCGCCGATGGGTGTCCGCCTCTCAGCGGAGGAGCTCATACACCACAATACTCATGGGGAGATCAATCGGGTCGTTCCCGTAGGTCTTTGGGGCTTATAACAGACCTGAAGGCTCCATATGAAAGTCTGCAATCAGTCTATGACCCCAAAACCATGATGTGGCACCCATACTCTCAGCTGTTGGTAATCAGCTCCTAACAAATCGGTATGAGATTCTCTCTCGCCGGGTAGAACAACAATCCATAGTCTGCAATGAATCTATTGTCACTTCCACAGCATCGCACTCTGAAATAGCTTGCTCTTGATCCTCCGCAAGGAGAAGTCAAAAGGCAAGAAATCGGCTTTCTACGAATAGCTTTCACTGGGAATTGATGACATTCCACGTGTAGTATTCAAGTACGGAAGGGCTTGCATGGTTAGGAAACTCACTAACACTTCTGCCAAATCTGTGAACAGGGCGCTGTGCCCCTAGATTGCAAGGATGTCGCTGTAGCTCGTATCTACAGACAGCAAGGGAGCAAGTCCATCTATGACAGTCATCATGGAATAACACTTCTTTCAACAACAGGAAAAATTCCTGCAAGGGTTATTCTTAAACGGATTGTCACTTGCCTCATTAGCCCTGCTCCCAGGATCACAGTGTTGCTTGCTTGTAGGACAGAGAATAATGGGCATGATCTTTGCAGCATGTGAAATTCAAGAAAAGTTCTGTGAACAGAATAAGGTCCTCTACAAGTTGTTTGTTGATTTGACCAAGGCTTTTGATGCAATAAATTGGGAAGGCCTGTGGGAGGTTCTGGACAAATATGGCTGCCCTGAAGAGATGATCTGTATCATTTTCTCATTTCATGATGGGCAGAATGAAGAACGGTGTTGCATTATCAGATGCCTTTCCTGCCATTAACGGCACCAAGCAAAGCTGTATATTGGCTCCAGCTCTGTTTGCCATATATTTCTCAGCCATGCTCCAGTATACACTCAAAGATCTTGACAAAGGATTGCGCGTTAAATTCAGGACGATGTCAACCACTTCAACTTGCAATGGTTCAAAGCTTGCACAAAGGTTACTGAGCAGCTACTGAGTGAATTCTTGTTCACAGATGACTGCGCTCTCATATCACAGACTCCAGATGACATTTAGCTGCTTGTTGATCACTTTGCAGCATCAAAATACTTTGCCCTGACAATACATTTGACGAAAACAGAAATCTTTAATTAACCTAACCCTGGTCACGTACTCTGGGACCTGTCAAAAACACATTGCTCTTTCCAATACAGAAGTTTTGCTCTCTTGGGAGTATCCGCTCCAGCAACAACACTTTGATGAAATTAATCATGGCCTGACAAAAGTAAGTACAGAATCGAGCAGACTCACACAGACTCGCTTCAGATAGCTAAATGTGCCCCCCCCCCCCCCCACCCCAGTTTCTCCACCACCTCCTGCAGTCATGCAAATGTACCTTCCACAAACAAATCCCTGAACCTCTCGACCCCCTCCCTCCTCCAAATCCTGTACATTGTATCCATCTCCGGCGATGCAAACCTATGATTCCCACTAATTGGTGACAGTAATGATATGGCCCCTAATCTAAAATTCTGCCTAAATTGGTTCAAGATTCTTAAAGATGCCACCACCACCAGGCTTGTTGAGGGAACCTGGCCAGAGAAAATGGAAGAGGGCTGTAACCAATGCCCTTAGACACAACCCTACACGAGGCCTCATCCATCCGCCCCACAGTGGCCCCGGCTCCTCAAACCACCCTTGCCATTTCCTGATGTTCGCCGCCCAGTATTAGGACATTAAATTTGGTAGCTCCAGCCCACTCTGCAGGAAGGCTCTTCGAATTTTGGGACTCGACTGAGATTAATTTATCAACCCTAATGAAAAAATATTTAGGGAGGAAGATCAGGAGACACTGGAACACAAATAAGAGCCTCGGCAGAACGTTCATTTTGACCATCTGCATTCTACCCACCAAGAAAACGGGACGGCATTCCACCTCTTCGAGACCCAACTTCGCCCCCTCTAGCCGACTGGCCAAGTTTAGTTTGTGCAACAGAGCCCATTCATGCGCCACCTGAATCCCTAAATATCTGAACTTTGTCTTGGCCAGCTTAAATAGCCGCCTCACTAAATCTGCCCCCCCCCCCCCCATTCACTGGGAAGATTTTTCTTTTGCTCACATTCAGTTTGTACCCTGAGAAGGATCTATATTTCTTGAATGGCTCCATTATCCCTCCCACACTAGAGAGAGGATCAGAAATGTACAGCAACAAATTGTCCGCATAAAGGGAAGCCACCCCTCTCAATATATCTCCAGTCCCCTGACGGCCTAAGCACAATGGCCAACGGCTCAATTGCTAGCACGAACAACAAGGGGGACAGCGGGTATTCCTGCCTTGTGCCCCTATATAACCAGAAATACCCTGAGCTCATCGCATTGGTCTGGACACTAGCTGCAGGGGCACTATATAACAGTCTCGCCCTGGAGATAAACTTTGGTCCAAACCCAAATCATTCCAAGACCTCTAAGAGGTACCTCCACTCGACGATTAAAAGACTTCTCCACATCCATGAGGTGATTACCTCAGGTACCTGCCCCACAGTCGCCCCTTAACAAACCCTGTTTGCTCCTCAGAGATCACCTCTGGCAAGCTCCCCTCCGGACTCTTGCCAGAACCGTAGCTAATACTTTAGCATCAGTATTCAACAGTAGCCTAAAAGACCCACACTCCACAAGATCCTTGTCCTTTTTCGGGATCAGGAAGATTGACACCTGTGCCAATGTGGCTGGTAGCAACTCCTTGACAGACAATCATTGAACATCCCAGTAACTGTGGCGCCACTAAGGCCGCAAACTTCTTTCAGAATTCCACTGGAAACATCTTTGCCATATATTCTGTGGTACTCATGCCCTCCAATAGCCTGACAATCCTCAAGGTTCTGGTGCTTGGACCAGTTCTCCTAGCTGTCCACCTTCGCCATCAAAAATTTTTGGGCCACCGCCATCAACGCTACCTCAGCTTCCAAAGAGGCAATCCAGTCACTGGTCCAAGACTGCCGCCTTCACCTCCTGAATCGCCGTGCCTTGCGTCTCCAACCGCTGTTCCACCCTCACCATGGTTGCTCTATAGGGTACCACTGCCACCTCAAATCGCCTTGGAGAGATGCTCTATCATCAACTGTTTTTGTTTCTGGAATTCTCCAAAAGGAATTCCACCAATTTCTCCATTGGCTATTGGTATTGGGAGGGTATCAGCGACATGAAGGGCTTTGCCATATTTTCTGTCATGAGGGACCATTGAATCTGGTGCAGGGCCTTTACTCTACTTTTGCCTGGTGTTATTCCCTGCAGACATCCGACACCGGAGGAGAAACCAACAATCTTCACTTCCCACAAATTCGCTTGTTAGCCAGGTAACAAGTTCCAAAATCCGTGTCATGAGGCCCGAGCAACCTTGTGTGTGACAGCTCACCTCATCGCCACCACCGGACGTCTTCCCAGCACTTTCTGACTTTATTTCAGATTTCCAGCATCCATGGTATTTTGGTTTTATGAACTAAAGGATTCCATTATCTCCGTCTGAGATTTATTTGCGACTCCATGTGACAACACAAAATCCCCAACACCGAGCTTCTTCCGAAGTGCTGCACATCAGCAATTGAGAGCTTATGGCCATGTGGCTGGCATGGAGGATTCCTGCATACTCCAGAACTAGCTGAGCATGGGTGCTTGTGCCACAGGACATCCTAAACTCAGTTGTAAAGACAATCGAAAAACTTGCTTAAGTTCTTGCAGGAGCCCAATACATGGGGAGGAAATGGCCTTGAATAGACCCAAATGGAGAAGTCTGATACAAGGCATTTCCTTATTCCCTTTCTCGAACAAGGGTGTCCCATCTGCTTTCAATCCCTCGTTCCTGTATTTAGGGAATTTTGGAAGCCCTACCCCTAACTCCATCTCCACTTACTCTACCAACCTGGGATGCACACTATCTGCTCCAGGCAACTTATCCATTCTTAAGCATAGCCAGCATTTTCATTTCCTGTCTGTTAATTTTCATCCCAACCATTACTTCTACTATCTTCGCATCTACTAATATTTATCCGCACCTTCTTTCTTCATAAATACTGATATAATTGTAATCTTTATTAGTGTTACAAGTAGGCTTACATTAACATCACAGTGAAGTTACTGTAAAAATATAAAGTGCCTTGCTCATGCCTCCACGCAAAAATAACCTTATTTGTCTCTAATGCGTTGCACTCTGCCTCTTACTACCTGCTTACCATTTACATGCAAGTCAAAGGTTTTTTGGTTTCTTTTTTATTAACCGCGTTTTGTTCTCATGTTCTCTCTCTGCCAGTCATATTTTCCTCTTAACTTCCCATCTCAACTTATTGTATTTGATCTGGCTCTCATTTGAAGAATTCACCTGACATGCATCATTTTGTTTCATCATATTCTTTATCTCCATCGCCATCCAAGAAGCCCTGGCTTTAGCTTCCTGCCTTTCCCTTTTGTTGGAATGTACCTAGTCTGTACTAGAAACAATTTTTTGCTTAAGATCACCTTTTGTTCTATTACAATTTTTCCTGGCTGTATTACAATTTTACTGTGGCCTTCTCATCCCGTTGAAAGTAACCAGCTTCTAATTTAGAAGTTCTACTTTAGATTGTACCTTGCTCATTCATCTCTGTTAGTAATCTAAACCTAAATGCTGTGATACGATGGTTACTGTTACTCGTGTATTCTTCCACAGCCACTTGATTCACTTGGCCAAGCTCATTCCTCAGCGCCAGATCCAGCAATAGCTCTTTCCTAGTTGGATTAAGAACATCTAAGTTCATGAAGCTTTCCTGAACTCATCCCAGAAATTCTTCCCCTCATTTCCCTTTATTCCAAAATTATCCCAATGAATATTGGGGTAATTAAAGTCTCCAATCACTACTCTGGCACTTGTGCAATTGTGTGATATCCTCCCAGATGGCCTTGCTCCTATATCACCCATTCCCTTTTGCCAAATGGATTCTGTTTTTGATCGTCTCAAAGACAATGCTACAAGTGCTTCTCTAAACAGTACTGCCACCCACCTACCTTTTTACTTTCCATATATTTTCGGAACACTTGGTATCTGTGCATTTTAAGTGCCCAGTCCTCACCATTTTTAACCCACATTTCTTTTTATTACCATTACACCACATTCCCACATGGCTACTTGCTCTTGTACCTCACCAAACTTATTTACTCCACTTTGGGTATTTACATAAATACATTATACAACCTGCCTTTGTATTCTCGCAATCCATTTGGTCTGCTCCTTTATAAAATGGTACTGTCTCGCTCTCAACCCCATATGCACATCATTCCTCTTTCTTGCCTCAATATGTTGGTGCCTATTCAGACTATTTAGTTTAAACCCTTCCCAACCACACCAGTGAACCTCTCCAAGGATATTGGTCCCGGTCTTGATGATATGAAATACATCCTTCTTTTAGGGTAGCACAAGTGGATAGTACTGTGGCTTCACAGTGCCAGGATCCCAGGTTCAATTCCCCGCTGGGTCACTGTCTGTGCGGAGTCTGCACGTTCTCCTCGTGTCTGCGTGGGTTTCCTCTGGGTGCTCTGGTTTCTTCCCACAGTCCAAAGACGTGCAGGTTAGATGGATTGGCTATGATAAATTGCCCTTAGTAACCAAAAAGGTTAGGAGGGGTTATTGGGTTACGGGGATAGGGGGGAAGTGAGGGCTTAGATGGGTCGGTGCAAACTCGATGGCTGAATAGCCTCCTTCTGCACTGTATGTTCTATGAATAGGTGCCTCTTGCACCAGAACTGGTCCCAATGCCCAAAAATCTGAAGTCCTCACTCTGCATCATAGAATCATAGAATTTACAGTGCAGAAGGAGGCCATTCGGCCCAACTGCATCGGCTCTTGGAGAGAGCACCCTACCCAAGCCCACACCCCCCACCCTATCCCCATAATCCAGTAACCCCACCAACACTAAGGGCAATTTTGGACTAAGGGCAATTTTAGCATGGCCAATCCACCTAACCACATCTTTAGACTGTGGGAGGAAACCGGAGCACCCGGAGGAAACCCACGCACACACGGGGAGAATGTGCAGACTCCGCACAGACAGTGACCCAAGCCGGGAATTGAACCTGGGACCCTGAAGCTGTGCATTGTTCTGCCCAATCTTCCAATTTCTACTCTTCCTGGCAAGTTACACAGAGAACAATACAGAGATTGCTACCTCCAAGGTCCTACTTTTTAACTTCTTCCCTTGTTCCTGAAAGTCTAACCAAAATCAATATCTTGCACTCCCTATGTCAGTGGTCCTGACTTTTTTCACAGCTTCTGACTCCATCCCTTCCCCTGCACCTTCTCTGTAATGACCTTTTAGCCTGGTATTAGGGAAGCAACACAGCAAGTGAAACTTATGATGATGGTTGCAGAAATGTCTGTATGTCCCATTAATGATGGAATCTCCTGTAATGACTGCATTTGCATGCTTTGCCGTACCCTAACATGCAGTGTTTTGGTCCTTTGATGCTATGGTCGGGTTTGAACTATTTGACTCTGCATTCTCCAGTGTTGAGTACAGATTTGGAAGTGGCACACAATCTGAAAACTCCTTCACTTCTTGCCTTTTCTTGCTTTTCTGAATGACCATCCATTTGCTATCGTGATTTCTTGCTGCCTGTGGAGTGGCAACCCCCTGGAATGTATGATCTAGGGATCTCTCAGGCTCCTTGATGCTCTGCAGTGACTGCCCCTTAAGCTTGGAAACACTGGGCTGGATTCTTCGGCAGCGCTTGCCGCAAGATCGCCACGGATGGGCCGGAAACCATGTAAAGGTCAGTTGACCTTGGGCGGGAAATTCCAGTCGCCGAAGAATCCCGTCCACTGAGCTCAGAGCAGTTGGTTCCTCCATGATACAGGAATTGCAAGAAACGGGGGGGGGGGGGGGGGAGGACAGTACTCAGCTGCACATCATGACCTTTTGGGGCCGGAATGCAGTCACCGTTTTAATATTGGAAATGCTCTGGGGGCACAAGTCCAAATCTCACCATGGCAGTTGGTGTAGTTTAAATTCAATTAATAAAATCTGGAATTAAAAGCTGGTCTCAGTAACAGTGACCACAAAACATCTTGATCATTAATGTCCTTTAGAAAAGGAAATCTACCATCCTTATCTGGTATGGCCTACATATGATTCCAGAAGAGCAAAGTGGTTGACTCTTAATTCCTCTCTGAAACCACCAGCATGCCATTCACTTGTATCAAACTTCTACAGCGTCCAAAAGGAATGAAACCAAATTCACCATCCCGTATCATATAATCGCTTATTGTCATGAGTAGACTTCAATGAAGTTACTGTGAAAAGCCCCGAGTCGCCACATTCCGGCACCTGTTCGGCAGGCTGGTACCAACCTAGATACCGGAAACGACAACAGCAGACCCAGCCCTGTCAACCCTGAAACGTTCTCCTTACTAACGTCTGGAGAGTTGTGCTAAAATTGGGGGAGCTATGTCACAAACTAGTCCAATAACAATCTGACATAGTTACACTCAGGAATTCAAACCTCCCAGAACCGTCCTGGGTCTGTCCCATTGACAGGACCCATCAGAGGTGGCGGCCCTTTCCAACCTCCTTGCTTGGTGACCAAGCTTTCTGCCTTCCTCTCACTTGATGGTGGCACTTCTTGACCGCCTCCTGCTCCATGCCTAAGCTTTCTGACGTCCACCCTTTTGACGGGAGCACTTCACAACCATGTCCCTCAGTGGCTAAGCTTCCCAATCTCCTCTCAATCGCTGGCGGCCCTTCCTCATCAGCACCTACTTGATGGCGACCGTTCCCATCCTCGTTGCTTGACGGTTAAGCTTCCTGACCTCTTCCCGCTTGACATCAGCCATTCCTGACCTCCTACTCGGCAGCCAAGCTACCTAATCTCCTTTCGCGTGATGACCCTTTCCTGAATTCTCACCATCAAGTGCTCATGAGAGGGATAGCAAGCGGAAGAAGGTGGGAATGGTCCGCTGTCAAGTAGAATGAGGTTGGAAAGCTTGTCAAGTGGAAAGAGGACAGGAAGCTTGGCTATCGAGTGGGAGGAAGTTGGGAAACTTGGCTTTCGAGCGGAAGGAAGTCAGGAAGTTTGGCTGTTGAACAGGGGGAATTGGGAAAGCTTGGCTGTCTGTAGGTAAATATTAGCTATGGTTAAGCTAAAAGTGCTTAGCAGAAGCATATGACTGCAATTTTCCACTGAACACTCTAACGCAAGCATTTATTTAATACCCATGTCTATATGCCAGTGAGGTTAAATAGCAGGAAATTCTATCTAACTTAATCTAAATTATTTGCAAGCAAGCCCTTTAGATTCTTGGATTTGTTTCAGTTAATAATATTTTTCTTTCTTCCTTCTCCATGCCTTTTCTGCCTACTGGCTGTGCAGGGACATCTGCATATCGCACAGGTACCACAAGGAGAACAAGTACAAATTACTCAGGATAGTGAGGTAAGGTCAAAATAGTGCTCAAGTTCGATTTCCTGATCACCCTTCATGAGCATGAATCTGTGACAAAATTAATGCCACTTGTAGATGCACTAAACTTATTTTATGAAAGTGGTTTAGGTGACGTCCTTCAGGATTACCTAGATGCATATATTTCCATGTCAATATTCAACATACAACATCAACATTGCAATAAATTAAAAAATTGAGTAGCCAATGTACTATTTGGCTCAGATGTTTACAGTTTAACAATCCAAATATAGAACATAGAACATTACAGCGCAGTACGGGCCCTTCGGCCCTCGATGTTGCGCCGACATGTGAAACCATCTGAAGCCTATCTGACCTACACTATTCCATTTTCATCCATATGTCTATCCAGTGACCACTTAAATGCCCTTAACGCTTGCGAGTCTACTACTGTTGCAGGCAGAGCATTCCACACTCCTACTACTCTCTGAGTAAAGAAACTACCTCTGACATCTGTCCTATATCTACCATCCCTCAATTTAAAGCTATGTCCCCTCGTGTTGGTCATCACCATCCGAGGAAAAAGACTCTCACTGTCCACCCTATCTAACCCTCTGACTATCTTATATGTCTCTATTAAGTCACCTCTCAGCCTTCTCCTCTCTAACAAAACCAACCTCAAATCCCTGAGCCTTTCCTCGTAAGACCGACCCTCCATTCCAGGCAACATCCTAGTAAATCTCCTCTGAACCCTTTCCAAAGCTTCCACATCCTTCCTATAATGTGGTGACCAGAACTGCATGCAGTACTCCAGGAGCGGCCGCACCAGAGTTATGTACAGCTGCAGCATGACTTTGTGGCTCTGAAACTCAATCCCCCTACTGATAAAGGCTAGCACACCATATGCCTTCTTAACAGCCCTATTAACCTGGGTGGCAACTTTCAGGGATTTATGTACCTGGATGCCGAGACCTCTCTGTTCATCTACACTACCAAGAATCTTTCATTAGCCCAGTACTCTGCATTCCTGTTACTCCTTCCAAAGTGAACCACCTCACACTTTTCCGCATTAAACTCCATCTGCCACCTCTCAGCCCAGCTCTGCAGCTTATCTATGTCCCTCTGTATCCTATAACATCCTTCAGCACTATCCACAACTCCACTGACCTTCCTGTCATCTGCAAATTTACTAACCCATCCTTCTACACCCTCTTCCAGGTCATTTATAAAAATGACAAACAGCAGTGGCCCCAAAACAGATCCTTGCGGTACACCACTAGTAACTGAACTCCAGGATGAACATTTGCCATCAACCACCACCCTGTCTTCTTTCAGCTAGCCAATTACTGATCCAAACCGCTAAATCACCTTCAATCCCATACTTCCTTATTTTCTGCAGTAGCCTACCGTGGGGAACCTTATCAAACGCCTTACTGAAATCCATATACACCACATCAACCGCTTTACCCTCATCCACCTGTTTGGTCACCTTCTTAAAAAACTCAATAAGGTTTGTGAGGCATGACCTACTCTTCACAAAACCGTGTTGACTATCGCTAATCAACTTATTCTTTTCAAGATGATTATAAACCCTATCTCTTATAACCTTTTCCAACATTTTACCCACAACCGAAGTAAGGCTCACAGGTCTATAATTACCAGGGTTGTCTCTACTCCCCTTCTTGAACAAAGGGACAACATTTGCTATCCTCCAGTCTACCGGCACTATTCCTGTCGACAAAGACGACATAAAGATCAAGGATAAAGGCTCTGCAATCTCCTCCCTGGCTTCCCAGAGAATCCTAGGATAAATCCCATCTGGCCCAGGGGACTTATCTATTTTTACACTTTCCAAAATTGCTAACACCTCCTCCTTGTGAACCTCAATTCCATCTAGCCTGGTCGACTGAACCTGAGTATTCTCCTCGACAACATTGTCTTTCTCCAGTGTAAACACTGACGAAAAATATCCATTTAACGCTTCCCCTATCTCCTCTGATTCCACACACAACTTTCCACTACTATCCTTGATTGGCCCTAATCTTACTCTAGTCATTCTTTTGTTCCTGATATACCTATAGAAAGCCTTGGGGTTTTCCTTGATCCTGTCCAGCAACGGCTTTTCGTGTCCTCTCCTCGCTCTTCTTAACTCTCCCTTTAGGTCCTTCCTGGCTAACTTGTAACTCTCAAGTGCCCTAACTGAGCCTTCGTGTCTCATCCTAACATAAGCCTTCTTCTTCCTCTTGACAAGTGCTTCAGCTTCCTTAGTAAACCACGGTTCCCTTGCTCGACAACTTCCTCCCTGCCTGACAGGTACATACTTATCAAGGACACGCAGTAGCTGTTCCTTGAAAAAGCTCCACATTTCGATTGTACCCATCCCCTGTAGTTTCCTTCCCCATCCTATACATCCTAAACCTTGCCGAATAGCATCATAATTGCCTTTCCCCCGGCTATAATTCTTGCCTTGCGGTATATACCTATCCCTGCCCATTGCTAAAGTAAACATAACCGAATTGTGATCACTATCACCAAAGTGCTCACCTACATCTAAATCTAACACCTGGCCGGGATCATTACCCAGTACCAAATCCAATGTGGCATCGCCCCTTGTGGCCTGTCTACATACTGTGTCAGAAAACCCTCCTGCAAAACACTGCACAAACAATATAGCAATATAGCATATAACAATATTGATTTGGTGCTTCAGTATGCATACCTGCATGTAAGGGTGCCACAGTTTATCAAAGTGAATCCACTAAGTGGTAGCACAGTGGTTAGCACTGCTACTTCACAGTGCCAGGTCCCGGGTTAGATTCCCGGCTTGGGTCACTGACTGTGCAGAGTCTGTACATTTTCCTTGTGTCTGCGTGGGTTTCTTCCGGGTTCTCTGGTTTCCTCCCACAAGCCCTGAAAGACGTGCTGTTAGGTAATTTAGACATTCTGAATTCTCCCTCTGTGTACCCGAACAGGCGCCAGAATGTGGTGACTAGGGGCTTTTCACAGTAATGTAATGTGTTCATGTAAGCCTACCTGTGACAATAAAGATTATTATTATTATTAGATTATCTGCCCAGCAGTAGTATCTTTAATAATAATGTATGTGATTCTTTCCCCACTTATTTTGAGCACAGAACACTAGGAAGAGTGACGATACCAGAGCTGATCCTTCACAGTAATACAAAATCAAAATACTGTGGATGCTGGAAATCTGAAATTTCCCAACGTTTTTGTTTTTATTTCTAGTCCTGCACAGTTTTCCCAGCTGACACCTGCAGAGGCTAGTGACATTTCACCATCCCTGGTCATTGGAGACCAGAACCTGACAGCTACCTGGAGATGCAATTGAATTTCAGCGACCCACATGTCATAGATTTCATGCAGAAGGAGGCCATTCGGTCCATCGAGTCTGCACCAGCCCTTGGAAAGAGCACCCTTCTCAAGACCACACCTCCACCCTATACCCGTAACCCACCTACCTTTTTTGGACACTAAGGGCAATTTAGCATGGCCAATCCACCTAACACACACGTCTTTGGACTGTGGAAGGAAACCGGAGCCGGAGGAAACCCACGCCGTCACGAGGAGAAAATGCAGACTCCGCACAGACAGTGACCCAAGCTGGGAATCAAACCTGGGACCCTGGGTCTGTGAAGCAAATGTGCTAACCACTGTGCTACCATGCTGCAATTCTTAGTTACGTTGACTTAATTTCAGTAATGAGTGAAATATGATCATATTCGTAATGAAAATTTGCAACATAGTTTTACCTTGCCAGAAATAATTTCTGTACACTCTGCAGGGCTTTCATGCATCCAACGTGTATCCATGAATTCTGTGAATGGTGCGTCCTCAGAGGAGCTGATTCGTTCTGAGAGTTCATTTGCACAGGATTCAGCATTACCATGTACCAGATATTCACTCTTTGGTGGAATTGGTTAGATAGATGGTTGGGTTTATACCTGGTAATCACATTTCAAATGTGAACAAGAGCAGTTGGTTCTCCAAGGACAACAGTGAAGAATCCACATTGGAGAGCTCAATCATGCCCAAGATCTGCTCAGCTGGACACAGACAGTGTACCCCAGGTGCCAGTGAAGTATGCTCATTGAGGAGCAGCAGAGAAGCATTATGTACTGACAGACCTTCTACTCGGTGGCAACAATTGAAGAGCGAATAGAGGAGTCTACCTCGAACATGATATCTTATTGCATGGGCGGAGCAACTAACTCCATAAGAATTTTAAACCTTGCCCTCTAATGAGTGCATGACTACAGCCATGCACACTCTGAATGCCAAAATATCTGACACCTTAAGTAGGATGACAGATACCTCATCTGTAGCCACATAGTGCTGTAATGACCTGTATGCAAATGTTCTGGAGGATAATGAATCATATTTGCCTTGTACTGGGCAGGTGTGGCCCTGTCCAGAGTGGTGAGGGTGGAGTCATGCCCAAAAGTGGCAGTCTTCAGGGTCTCAGAGCGGTCGGAATACTTCGTTGGGAGGGGGGCTGACGCCCTAACCTTTGCCTTCCTGATCGCCCGCAGGAGAATTCTGCTCGGCTGACTATCAGCAGCATCACCCATGGTTGCAGACTAGCTGTCCAACCTGGCGGAATTTATCAAATTGAAGAAAATAAAATTTGCCATCCAAGGATAGGAAGAGGGCTTCCACAGGGCATAGAAGCCGTTCACCAACTTGTTCCAGGATAGGTTTGTAGCCAGCAACCAACAGAGTAAAGGGGGAGACACAAGTGAGTCATGAGATGAAGATAGAAAAGAAAGAAGGGGAGGGGCGGAGTGTGGGGGTAGGACACACCAAGAAATCGAGAGGGACAAGGGACTAAAACTATAGATAGACATCTATAAATATGCGCCCAAGCCAAACTGGGAATGGCAACAAAAGAGGCCATTCAAAGGCACAGCAGGAGAGAAGGCAATTATATATAAATATCTGTACTGACATTTGCCTCTCTTTTTACCTCCTTTTATTTCTTGCTCATTTTCTTAATATTTTGTATAATTTTTTTTCCCTGGTCGGTGTAATTGTGTAAAGTGTAACATATATCATACGAGTTCCGAAATACAAAATATGAAAACCCAGTACAAACACCTTTTACAAAAAGAAGGTGTCAACCTGGTGAAGCTGCAACACAGGACTACTTGTGTGTCAAACAGCATAAGCAGCAAGTAATAGACAGCAAAGCAATTCCACAACAAATGCGTCAGATCTACGCTCTGCAGTCCTGCAACATCCAGCCGACAGCCATGACTGGTAGTGGACAATTAAACAACTCATTGGAGGAGGAGACTCCACAAATATCCCCATCTTCCGTGATAGAAAAGCCCAGCATAACTGTGCAAAAGATAAGGCTGAAACATTTGCAAGAAGTGCTGAGTGGATGATCCATTGCAGTCCCCTCCGGAGGCCCCAACATCACAGATGCCAGTCTTCAGCCAATACAATTCAGTTCACACGATATCAAGAAACGGCTGAAGGCACTGAATACTGCAATGGCTACGGGTCCTGACAATATTACGGCAATAGTACTGAAGACTTGAGCTTCTGAACTTGCCACACCCCTAGCCAAGCTGTTCTGATACAACTACAACCGTGGCATCTACCTGGCAATGTGGAATATTGCCCAGGTGTGTCCTGTACATAAGAAACAGAACAAATCCAACTCAGAAAAGTACTGCCCTATCCGTCTACTCTCCATCGTCGGCAAAATAATGGAAGAAGTTAGCAACAGTGCTATCATGCGGCACTTAGCAATAACCAGCTCATAGACGCTCAGAGTGGGTTCCCCCAGAATCACTCTGCTCCTGACCTCATTACAGCCTTTGTTCAAACGTAGACAAAAAAGCTGCATGCCACAGATGAGGTCAGGGTGACTGCCCTTGACATCAAGACAGCATTTGATGGAGTATGGCATCAAGGAGCCCTAGCAAAACTGGAGTCAATGTGAATCGGAGTGGGTGGGGGGACTTTCTGCTGATTTGAGTCATACCTGGCACAAAGGAAGATGGTTGTGGTAGTTGGAGGTCAATCATCTCAGCTCCAGGCCATCACTAGGAGTTCCTCCGGGAAGTGTCCTAGATCCAACCACCTTCAGCTGCTTTATCAATGACCTCCCTTCCATCGTAGAGTCAGAAGTGGGGATATTTGCGGATGACTGCACAATGTTCAACACCATTCGGGACTCCTCAGATAATGAAGCAGACCATGTCCAAATGCAGTACGACCTGGACAATATCCAGGCTTGAGTTGACATGTGACAAGTTGCATTTGTGCCACACAAGTACCAAGCATTGACCATCTCCGACAAGAGAGGATCTAACCATACATTCAATAGCATTGCCATCGCTGAATACCCCACAATCAACCACGTGAGGGTTACCATTGATCAGAAACTAAACTTTACTGGCCAGATTAATACTGTGGCTACCAGAGCAGATCAAAGGTTAGAAATCTTAAAGCGAATAATTCACCTCCTGCCCCCGCCCCTCCAAAAGCCTGTCCACCATCTACAAGGCAAGTCAGGAGTGTAATGGAATACTCTCCACTTGCCTGGATGTGTGCAGCACCAACAACACTCGAGAATCTCTATAACGTCCAGGACAAAGCAGCCCGCTTGATTGTTACTCTTCCACAAATATTCAATCGCTCCACCACAGACTGTAACAGTGGCAGCCATGTGTACCATCTACAAAATACACTGCAGGGACTCGCCAAGGTCCCATAGGTAGCACCTTCCAAACCCATGACCATTACCATCTAGAAAGACCAGAGCAACAGATAGCTGGAAGCCCCGCCACCTGGAGGTTGCACTCCAAGCCACCCACCACACCGACTTGGAAATATATCATTGTTCTTCACTGTCGCTGGGTCAAATCCCGGAACTCCTTCCCTAATAGCACAGCAGATGTGCCTACACCTTAGGGACTGCAGTGGTTCAAGATGACAACTCCACTTTCTGAAGGGCAATAAATGCTGTCCTAACCAGCGACGCCACTTCCTGTGAATGAATTTTTAAAAAGATGTTGGTAGGCGAGTTTTGATTGGCCTCTGTGGGAGTGGGGTGTGATGTGAAGAGTGAGGGACAGGTGTCATGCCAGGGGGACAGGTGGGGGCTCACCCGAGCTGTCCTAAGAAGTCGTCTTGCGGCACTGCATGCCAGTCTGCCTGGTGAGGCTCACAGCACAGAGTGCCTCGCCCACCTTGCCCAGAGTTGGGTCACTGTCTGTGCAGAGTCTTCACGTTCTTCCCATGTCTGCATGGGTTTCTTCCGGGTGCTTCGGTTTCCTCCCACAGTCTAAAGATGTGCATGTTAGATGCATTGGCTATGCTAAATTGCCCTTAGTGTCCAAAGAAGGTTAGGTGTGGTTACGGGGATAGGGTGGAGTTGTGGGTTTGGGTAGGGTGCTCTTTCCAAGGGCCGGACTCGATGGGCCGAATGGCCTTCTTCTGCACTGTAAATTCTATGCTTCTATGAACATACCATTAACAGATTCTCCTATTTTCTTTTGAGTAAAACGTTATAACATGCACAGTGGGCTGTATTCTCCAACCTCCCAGGCTCTTGTTTCTCGGCAGCAGGAGGTGGTGCGCTATTCGGTGGCGGGGGCATTCTCTATTCCCACTGCTGTCAATGGGAATTTCCATTGAAACCACCCTACGCTGCCAGGAAACCCACAAGCGTTGGTGCACTGCCAGTGGAACCAGAGAATCCTGCCGCTAGCGAACAGCCAAAGAATTCCAGGCAGGATTTCAAGACCAAGGAAAAGAAAAAATTGATACGTTTTCCATATTTCATATATCACATCATAATACAGGATGCTCCTCCCAAGTCTTTTTGTGCAAGCATTTCTTTTTGTAAAACAGTGAAAGACAGGATTCCATGCAGGATGCTAAATTACCATTATTCTGAAAGGTGTTATCACACACTTCACAATCATCAGTATTGTATCAAAACTTCACACCATTTTCCATTGAATTTAGTAGTCCTGTGCTGACGCTTACAATTCCAAGAAATTGCAGTTTTAAATAATCCCTTAAATTTAAGGTCAATTTTCAAGTTGTTGTTTGGTGAATTACAGATAGTTAATCTCATACTCATAAAGTACAAAAACCACACCGCTGTTTGCGAGGTTAATGCCCAGATATCATCAACCAGTGTTAGCTTGTGTCTGTTTCTTCAAACTTTCAAGTAAACTTTAAAAAATTTTGAACACTGTGAAGCAATTCAACTAATTAAAAGATGTCTTCTAATCCTTTTTATGCACCCATAGAACTTTATGCAACCATTTGTCTCGATTATCATTTAGATGATTCTCTCATCTTAACATCTTCAGTCGATTCTCCACTGCTCCACTGCAATTTTGTTCTCTGTTTGAAACCTGCATCATGTTACCTCTTCACCTTTACTGATTATACTTTACTGTTTCTGGAATGTTCAGGAACATAAAGTGCTATTTTATTCTTGGATCTTGTCTTCGTTGATGCATTCATCCAGAAGACAGCATGGGGTTGTACCAATTACGTAACATAATTTCAGTTTTCCTTATCAGTTTTCTTTCTTCCATGTATGGGCTCTTTGCTGGGCTACGGCACCATGGCTAGCCCTTCAGAACCTTACAGAAGTAGTACAATATTATTTATAATTTATCTCAGAAATGCCTTGCTTAGGTCAGGGTCATTACTGAACTTCATGATGGAAAGAAAATCTTGAAAAGGAACTGGGAAGGATATATGCCCAAAACGTATTCTTTCTTCTACAGATGCTGATTGACCTATTGTGTACTTCCAATGTTTACTATTTTTATTTCATTGATGAAATTGGGCAGTTAGCTTGTCTGCACTGGATTGCAGTTATCATACCAGTGCCTTAAAACCTGGGGAGGGTGAATCTACTGAGCTAATTTCAATCCAAATGCAACCATTGGTTTGGTCCAACAATGGTCACAAGGGATGCATTGTCACTTATTCTAAAAGACTAACTTGCTGCCTCATGCATTTATTCATTAAACAAATGGACCTTCAAATTAGTTTCTGAAGGAGAAAACATCAATCTGATGAATGGGGTAAACTGCAAGATGAAAAGACTGTTAAATGATGTAATGTATTTTTTTATACATTTCTTTACAAACAGGGCAATCTTCAAATACACCAGGTACACGTTAGTCAAGATGGTCAGGTGAGTGCTTTTATGAGATCAATTTGATTTACTTATTTGACAAATATTCCCACACAGGTATTTGCTACTTTTCAGCACTTCTGGCAAATTAAGTGGCCTTTAATATCATTGCAGTGAATTTGGTGTATTGCTGCTATTTTTGAAAGGCTGTAATTAAACAAAGGCAATTTTCAGTAGGGAAATTAGATTATCATCATGGTTAGTGCCATATCAATGTAATGTTTATTCATATCATCATAAGCCTCAAATATTACTTTTGAAATGATTTCAAGACTTATTTCTGCTGACATTGCATCCTTTTAATGAAGTACCTCAGTTACCAAATAAAATATAACACAACATATGCGCAGGATGAATTGATTTTGCAGTCATTATATTATCCCACACTAAACCTAATTTTCAAGGAAAATGTAGGTATTTTAAAAGTTATTTTAAAATGCCAATCCTTGCAAATTACTTTGGGCATTAAGTTTAATTGTCCACATGACATTTTTGCTGCATTTCCTTTTGCTTAGCTCTATAATGTTCTATAAAAATTTAGTTCTGAACAGAAACATTTGTCTGAAACATCTAAGGAAACTAATCGATTTACAGTTGTGTTACAATTTTTATAAATGCTATTATTGTAAATACTTATGTAAAGGTTGTTCCCTTCCATTTTGTCAAAAATGTAGTTATGAAAATCCGGCTTTTACATGAGGGTTTGAAATCCATCCTCTCCCATTTTCATGCTATCACAGAGTTGCCAGGTTGGAGACTGTCCCACTAACTGCACCCCCAAAAATAGCACAATAGGAGATTTAAAATATTTTTTTCTATTGAATTATTATTTATAAATCATAACCTCCACGGTGATAGATATTAATTTGTATACACAATTTGTATACACAATTCATGAAATGTATTAAATTCATCAAAAACAGAAGCCATATGTACAGATTTCAACAACAATATTCAGTTTTATTTCAAAAGCACAGAGAAGAACATTATCTTGCAACCAAAGCATGCACTGTGTTTATTAAAATCCAGAAAAATCATCCTCCTGCTCATCTTGAGAACCAAGTAATGCTGTTCTTGAATGACATCAAGTGGATTATCACCATCACCTTCATCAGCAATAATGTCGTTGTTAGCCACACCATTCCACAAATAATCATCTGCTGTGCCATCTAGTACATTGGTATACAATATTTCTTGAATAATTTAATGAGCAGCTCCATTCTGATTTCATCCCAGGTCTCTACAACCCATTCATTCAGAGTTGCTCATAGGGGCTGGTTTAGCTCACTGGCTAACTCGCTAGTTTTTAAAGCAGGCCAGCAGCACGGTTCGATTCCCGTACCAGCCTCCCGGACAGGCGCTGGAATGTGGCGACTAGGGGCTTTTCACAGTAACTTCATTGAAGCCTACTCGTGACAATAAGCGATTTTCATTTCATTTCATTTATGTTGGAGCCTGTATGCCTCCCTTGGTGAATGCCTTCTTTCTTCCGATCATAAAGTATTTTTTTTTAATTTTGAGTATCCAATTCTTTTTTTTCCAATTAAGGAGCAATTTAGCGTGACCAGTTCACCTACCCTACACATCTTTTGGGTTGTGGGGGTAAGACCACGCAGACACGTGGAGAATGTGCAAACTCCACATGGATAGTGACCTGGGGCCGGGATCGACCCTGGGCCTTCGGCATTGTAAGGCAGCAGTGCTAACCGCTTCGCCACCATGCCACCCAATTCAACTTCCGATCATTAAGTAATTCCACTTTTCCTCATGCTATCCTTGAAGGGATTAAGGCTGGTCAGGCCACTCGGGATCGTTGTTATGGACCTAACATCAGCAACAACTACATCGACAAGATGTGATCTGACCATCATTTTAGGAAGGATGTGGAAGCTTTGGAAAAGGTCCAAAGGAGATTTACCAGGATGTTGCCTGGAATGGAGAGTAGGTCTTACGGGGTCTGCCTTTTCTCATTAGAATGGAGAAGGACCAGGGGCGACTTGATAGAGGTTTATAAGATGATCAGAGGAATAGATAAGAGAAGACAGAGACTTTTTCTCCGAGTGGAACAAACCATTACAAGGGGACATAAATTTAAGGTGAATGGTGGAAGATGTAGGGGGGATGTCAGAGGTAGGTTCTTTACCCAGAGAGTAGTGGGGGCATGGAATGCACTGCCTGTGGAAGTAGTTGAGTCGGAAACATTAGGGACCTTCAAGCGGCTATTGGATAGGTACATGGATTACGGTAGAATGATGGAGTGTAGATTAATTTGTTATTAAGGGCAGCATGGTAGCATTGTGGATAGCACAATTGCTTCACAGCTCCAGGGTCCCAGGTTCGATTCCGGCTTGGGTCACTGTCTGTGCAGAATCTGCACATCCTCCCCGTGTATGCGTGAGTTTCCTCCGGGTGCTCCGGTTTCCTCCCACAGTACAAAGATAGAACATAGAACATAGAATAGTACAGCACAGAACAGGCCCTTCGGCCCTCGATGTTGTGCCGAGCCATGATCACCCTACCCAAACCCACGTATCCACCCTATACCCGTAACCCAACAACGCTCCCCCTTAACCTTACTTTTTTAGGACACTACGGGCAATTTAGCATGGCCAATCCACCTAACCCGCACATCTTTGGACTGCAGGTTAGGTGGATTGGCCATGATAGAGTGCCCTTGCTGTCCAAAATTGCCCTTAGTGTTGGGTGGGGTTACTGAGTTGTGGGGATGGGGTGGAGGTGTTGTCGTTTGGTGGGGTGCTCTTTCCGGGGGCCGGTGCGGGCTCGGTGGGCCAGGTGGCCTCCTTCTGCACTGTAGATTCTATGATAATCTATGATTAATCTGGGACAAAGGTTTGGCACAACATCGTGGGCTGAAGGGCCTGTTTTGTGCTGTATTTTCTATTTTATTATGTCCCAGTTTTATATTCATTCAATGGATGGCTAGGCCAGCATTTATTTCCCATCACAAGTTGGTGGTGAACTGCCTTTTTGAACTGCTGCAGTCCATGTAGTGTAGAAAAAAACTGGAGAAAAGGAAATTACTGCGGATGCTGGAATCTGAAACGAAAGGGAAAATGCTGGAAAATCTCAGCATGTCTGGCAGCATCTGTAGGGAGAGAAAAGAGCTAACGTTTCGAGTCCGATGACTCTTTGTCAAAGCTCAGCTTTGACAAGGAGTCATTGGACTCCAAACGTTAGCTTTTTTCTCTCCCTACAAATGCTGCCAGAGTTGCTGAGATTTTCCAGCGTTTTCCCTTTCGTCCATGTAGTGTAGGTACAGCAACGGTGCTGTTAGGGATAATACATTTTTTTCTGTGACACTCCTGGTCCGAATCTCCAAACTTTCCTTAGCCATATTTTCAAGCCACCTTCATCCAGCCGTCCTTTACCATGAATTTGGGTGACTACTTTTGGGAATTGATGTTTTAGGAGGCTTTTTCTCCCAAATATCACCATTGGCTTAAGCTTTCTCCCATCAGACATGCATAACAGCAGAACAATACAGCAAAGGAACAGGCCCTTCGGACCTCCAAGCCTGTACCAGTCATAATACAACCCTTGGCTAAAACCCTCAGCACTTCCTAATATTGTATCCCTCTATACTTATCCTGTCAATGTATTTGTCGAGATGCCCTTTGAACGCCGTGAATATATCTGCAAAAGAATGTTGAATATTACTCTTTTACATGGCAGGTTATCTTCACTCACACTCTTTTCTCTGCAACTTTGCTCACCATTTGACTGGCTCACCATTTGACTGGCTCGCATGTCAAAATCCATGTTCCCAATCTTTCCCAATCCCAAGGCTAATCTGCATTCATTCGTTTGCTGATGTTTGATTATAAATCCACTGAAATACAGTAACCCATCATCAAGTTCTGTTGGGAGATGTTATGATGTCTTGGTCTTCTGCCACAATACAAAATTGTTTCCCTTTGTAAATCTGCTGGGCCATCCAGGGTGATTTTGAAATCTGCAATGTCTAATTTTCTTGCTTGCTTCAGGGCCAAGATTCAGTTAGATCTTTGAGAAACTAAGAGTTCATTCTGGCGATTGTCATTGTATTTTGCAGCTTCATTTCCCAATGTAACCACATGCTAGATTTTCCTCTGTTTGCACCAATATTCTGAGCCGTCTGACTAACCCATGGAGAAATTCCTCCAATCTCTAACGTTCTTCTCCGATATGTTGAACTTTATAGCTGCTGCTGAGAATTATTTGCCTTCTGTGCAATCTAAATGATTTTACCCGGCTGTGTATCTGCTATTTCTTGTTGATACAATATTACCATATTAGAGGGCAGTTTTGGCAGAAACGCAGTGCCTATCAGCAAAGAGATATCCTTGAATCAAATGTTGATGTGCGCATTTATGAGGAGCTGAACAGCCACCTCTAGTCAAGTGCTATTCTATAATCCTATTAATGAATAGGTTTCCATCAGGACAAGTTTGACTCAATCAGTGAGTAGGTGGTTAAATCCACCAGGAGTTTGGATTTTTCAGGTCAAGAGTTAACTTGTGCACATATACATCAGAAAAGTGAATGGTCTTCTGGCCAAAACTCAAGGATTGACTTTTGCGCGAGATCAACCATTATTCGGGAGTATATATGGTCATTCATGCATGACAATTATCAAGATTTCAAATTGCTGCCAACATTTTGAGGGTCTAGACAGCCTGTAAATGCTGGCTGACACAAAGCACCCCTCAACCCATTCTTTTGTCCTGCTTGTTGTTTCCACCTCCCATTGTGCTCCTCCCAAGGTCAGTGTTTGATGTGCCAGACAACTATACACACAGCAAACCAGTGTAAATGGTGCAGAATGTTGCTGTATATTGGGGATGTGAACCCTCAGTAGAATTTCCACTTCCAGTATACACCACTGGGATTCAAAGCGACCAGCATTGAGGAAATTGCAAAGAAAAAGCGCAGCGTCTTTCATTTTAAAAGCAGCAATTAACGTTTTGATTTTTAATATAACAATTAAATCATCATTTTCACAATACCTAACTGAACAGTCAATCTCCCACATCCACATCCCTCATTCTCAAACTGGAAAAAGATAAGTTAATGAATTGCTGTTTTTAATTGAATTAATTATACAATTGCACCAGTATACAATTAATTTCACATGATCATCTACCAATCTGTTACTTTCATTTGCATTTTATGATTAGTGCAGATGGACTGATAATTTTTCTAATAGAGGAGAATCCTCCTAAGCATGAAGCTTTTGACAAATAATTGCCCTGTTTTGGCAATTTTCCGATGTGTTTTATTTTAGTGTGATACCCATCGAATGTGCAGGATTGATGAACTTACCCCAGTGTATTAATTAAGAATTAATTTTGTTTGGATAGTAGCCAAGTAAAATTGGATATTGACTGAAATATTTAAAGGTATCTTATATTTTATAGTGGGGAAACTACGTGTTTCAGGATTTGTTTTTATTCTGTAGTTCATTAGAGGGCAGTACTGTAACACGGTAATTGTATATTGAGTAGGTATGATTCATGTTTTGGCAAAGTTGACTTATCTCTTCCTTGATAATTAACAACACGAGGATCCATTGGCTGTGGCTGCCCTACCACACAGAGTTTGAGACAGAATATGATTATTTCATATATCAAGTCTTGATCTTATTTAGCTCTTAACTATCTACTTTACCAGTAGATATTCTCCAAAGAAAAATTAAATTTGAGCAGAATACATCTGGACTAAAAGACTTGTAACTTTTGAACTTGTGAAGTAGGATGACTACGCCCCATTTTTACTACAATTTATTCTTTCACAGAATGTGGGCGTTGATGGCGGGGCTGGCATTTATTGTGCATCCTGAATTGCCCTCGAGAAGGCGGTGGTGAACTGTGCCTTTAAATGTTGTAATCCATGTGGTATATACCCGTTGTGCTGTTAGGAAGGGATTTCCAGGATTTTGGTCCAGCGACAGTGAAGCAATGGTGATATAGTTCCAGGTCAGAATGCTGTGTGGTTTGGAGGGGGTCGTATAGGTTCTCATGATTCTGCTGCCACTGTCCTTCTCGGTGGTAGAGGTCGCAAATTTGGACGGTGTCGTTAAAGATATTTTGGTGAGTTGCTGCAGTGCAGATTGTAGATCATACGCACTGCTGCCACGCTATCAATGTTGGAGGGAGTGAAATTTTTAAAAATAAATTTAGAGTACCCAATTCATTTTTTCCAATTAAGGAGCAATTTAACGTGGCCAATCCACCTACCCTGCACATCTTGGTTTGTGGGGACGAAACCCATGCAAACACGGGGAGAATGTGCAAACTCCACACAGACAGTGACCCAGAGCCGGGATTGAACCTGGGACCTTGGCACTGTGAGACAGCAGTGCTAACCACTGCACCACAATGCTGCCTGAGGGAGTGAGTGTTTAAGGTGATGGATCAAGAAGGCTGTTTTGTCCTGGGTGGTGTTGAGCTTCTTGAATCTTTTTGGAGCTGCACTCATCCAGACAATTTGAGAGTCTTCCAGCACACTCCTGACTTGTGCCTTGGACAAGTTTTGGGGATTCAGGAGGTGGGTTATTCTGTAGCATTCTGCCACAGTAGTTATATGGCTAGTCCAGTTCAGTGTCTGGTCAACTGTGACCCCCAGGATGTAGATAATGAGTGATTAATTGACCGTAATGCCATTGAATATCATGAGGAAATGGTTGGATTTATTTTTGTATATAGTTAAACATGTTGCACACTTTTTATATGGGCACATCAGATGGCCTGGAATGCTCAAGCAGTCCTCTTAAAGTATGTACAATGTTCATCAAATAAGTTTTTTCTTTGTGTTTTCTGGTTAATAGAATTAATTTCATTTTATGCATTTTTAATTTTGTCAAATCCTGCACTGTTAGATTTTTTGTTATCTTTGCACATGGTATTTGAGTTGGAAAATATAGTTATATGTGGACAGAAAATACCACAGGTATTCTGATGTGGAGATGCCGGTGTTGGACTAGGGCGAGCACAGTAAGAAGTCTTTCAACACCAGGTTAAAGTCCAACATGTTTGTTTCAAATACTAGCTTTTGGAGCACTGCTCCTTCTTCAGGTGAATGAAGAGGTATGTTCCAGAAACATATATATAGACAAATTCAGAATGCGAGCATTTGCAGGTAATTAAGTCTTTACAGATCCAGAGATAGGGGTAACCCCAGGTTAAATAGGTGTGAATTGTCTCAAACCAGGGCAGTTGGTAGGATTTCACAAGCCCAGGCAAGATGGTGGGGGATGAATGTAATGCGACATGAATCCCGAGTCCCGGTTGAGGAACTTGCTATAAGTTTCTGCTCGGCGATTCTGCGTTGTCGCGCGTCCTGAAGGCCGCCTTGGAGAACGCTTACCCGGAGATCAGAGGCTGAATGCCCTTGACTGCTGAAGTGTCCCCAACTGGAACACTGAAAACTACCCAGCCGTCAGAACAGCGACCACTACACCACATAACCCTGCCATGGCAATCTCTGCAAGACGTGCCAGATCATTGACATGGATACCACCATTACACGTGAGAACACCACCCACCAGGTATGCGGTACATGCTCGTGTGACTCGGCCAATGTTGTCTACCTCATATGCTGCAGGAAAGGATGTCCCGAAGCGCGGTACGTTGGCGAGACCATGCAGACGCTGCGACAACGAATCAACGGACATCGCGCGACAATCACTAGGCAGGAATGTTCCCTTCCAGTCGGGGAACACTTCAGCAGCCCTGTTTATCTGGCAATTGTTCAGAATGCTAACTTCTCCTGGACAATTGCACTGGGCTGGGAACCATCCAACAGAAGCGATTCAAGTCACTAGCTTTGGATGGTTGTGCAGTTTTACTTTGATAGTTACTCTGAGAGTTTCAATAAGCAATAATTGCGCTTTGGTTAAACCTCATCGATTATAATACCGCCACTGAAAATCCGTTCGAACTTCCCTCCACAGTAACTATTTAAACACCCAGACGGAATCTTGCATCTTTCATGGGACACCCCACACAACTCCCAGCAGCGTCTGTCTCTTCCTCGCCCCCCCCCCCCCCCCCCCCCCCCCCCCCAACACCTCTGGCCTGACTCCCAACAGAGCACCCCATTTCTGTCCGATCTGACTGATTTCTCCCTCTGGATCAACAGCCCCACCCCCTCTCCCAGTCACCCCCACCCCTCCCGTCAACCCCACCTCATGGTTCCTCCCGCCTAGTCTCCACTCCATCCACCCCCCCCCCCCCCCCTCATGCACGCTCTCACTGTCTGTCTGTCTCTCACTCTCTTTCCCGCTCTTCCTTCGAAACTTGTTTGCTCCCTTTTAATTGTCCCTTAATCACCCTCTTTACTGCAACTAGTTCTTCCCTGTGCCCCAGTTAACTCCATACCAATGCAGCTTTCGCTGTTTCTGTCTCACCAAGCCTGAGAGAGGAAGGTTGGGCGAGAACATGGGCTTTGGAATCTCAGTGAGGGTAAGTCCTTCCAGCATTGCAATCCACCAGAAATTGCCATTCTGAGGAAGTTAGAGGCCAATATCTATGGGAAGCTCCTGAATCTGTAATATCTGTTCTTTTATGCTGCGGAAAATGTCAGTTATGCAAGTTGAATATACTAATTTATTGGCAGACACAAAGCTGCAAAAGAAACTAGCAGTTTCATAACTCTCAGGCTGGGAGACAAATTGGACACTGTAACTCTCTCTAATTTATTTAGTTACAGACAACAAAGTGACTGACTTCTTTGATGTTTCCATGTGCTGCTGGCAGGAACTCTGTGGTGTAAAATTTGAAGACATTGATGATATTTGTCACTGATAGCTCACTATAGACGGATTGTTTGTACCCACATACTCAATGACCAGTACTTCGTCATAATGACCCATCTGAGCTTCTACGGTCCTAAAAGTGCACCTGTGGATAAAAATGCATGAACAGTTAAGATTCATAGGTTTCCAGCCTGTGAGTTCTGAAATTGGTCACCGTTTCTTAATATTCAGCATTTTTTCAGAGCCTGAACTGCTAGTTTCTTTTACAGCTTTTTTTCTGCCGAAAAATGAGTATGTTGGTGAATGCAGGTCCAAGGCAAAACAACAGCACAATACAGTTCTATATGTCTGATTTAGTGGCCTATTCTCCAGTTCAGGACACCACACTGGGAAGCTAGCCTCTGAATGTATCACTTTCTGCATTTATTCCATCACTATTTTATTTACGGTACTAATCTGTTTATTTTAAAATTAACAGCAGAAGACGCAATTTCTCATATATGCATTAAATATTTTCAATATTTGTAAAACATGCCATAATTTTAAGGCCCATATAAGAAAATAAATAATATTTTAAAAAGCGACTGTGTTTTCAGTGTAATCGTGATTTTTGGGGTGATTTTATACAAAATATTATTTCTGATATTGTGTGAACAAGAGATGGAGTGTATTTTTAACTTGCTGTCCAAGTATAAAACTGGCATTGCTGAGCAACTGCTCATTATAAAAGAAAATGAGTTTCATTGCAGTTTTAGATGTGGGGAGGAAGTCTTCCCCATGATTTGAGGTCCCTGTGCAGCCTCTGTCACATGATGTTCTTGTCAGTTAAGGATTTTTTAAGAGCCTGAGTTAGCCTGCTAATTAAAATGGGTTGTGTGGAGAAGCAGAATATCCTCTTCTGAAAGGGAAAGAATGAGCAAATGGCTATGTTCAATGCCTCTCTCGGATGGACTCCGAAAATAGATTCTAGGGGACCCGAAACCAAGTACACTTGCAGCACCCTCAAAATCATGTTAAATACCTTCCTCCAATATCTTTCCAGCTTCGGGCAGGACCAAAACACATGTATATGGTTTGCGGGGTCCCTCCCGCAGCTCTCACAGACATCCTCCACCACCTCAAAGAGCTGGCTGATCCTTGCTTTGGTGAGGTGCGTCCTGTACACAATCTTCAATTGTATCAGCCCCAGCCTCGCCCTTCGCAGCACCTCACGCCACAAACCCTCTTCCATTAGGCAGCATGGTAGCATGGTGGTTAGCATAAATGCTTCACAGCTCCAGGGTCCCAGGTTCGATTCCTGGCTGGGTCACTGTCTGTGCGGAGTCTGCACGTCCTCCCCGTGTGTGCGTGGGTTTCCTCCGGGTGCTCCGGTTTCCTCCCACAGTCCAAAGATGTGCGGGTTAGGTGGATTGGCCATGCTAAATTGCCCGTAGTGTCCTAAACGTTAAGGTTGGGGGGGGGGGGGTGTTGGGTTACGGGTATAGGGTGGATACGTGGGTTTGAGTAGGGTGATCATGGCTCGGCACAACATCGAGGGCCGAAGGGCCTATTCTGTGCTGTACTGTTCTATGTTCTATGAACGAGTCCAAGAATTTTCTCAGCTTCAAACAGACTCGCTTCTCTCTCTTTCGCTGAGTCATAATGTCCACTCAATCAAAAGTAATTTCCCTCAAGTCTTCTGAGAATCGACACAATGACCTCCAACAGCAAGGTCCAATCCTGACTCTCTTTCTCCCAGCCGCGCCAGAGTCAATCTTCCAGTGTCCTTAAATTTCAGCTGATACTCGTTCCTTTGACCAGATAACAAGTTCCCATCATAATTCTGCCCAGCTAACAGACTCGCTGTTAACAGAAGCTACCGTTTCCCTGTTGCTCTCACTGACACTCTCTTGCTCTCGCTCGCTCTCTTCCTCCCTGTCTGTGCCCAGGGTCTCTGAGGCAGTAGGTATGCATGCAGCAAGAAAAGCTGCCCTTTCCTTTATGTTGGCTCTTGGATTTCAATAAGATTTGACTTGAGTCTGTGTTCCCCGAGGAATGCAGGTCATAGAGGCTTAGGGCAGAACTAGTAGACCATATTGCCCCTCTCTATTATATTTTAACCTTCAATTAAGATAGAGTTTAAGTCATAACCATCCTATAAAATCTCACACTCATACCATTATCGTGCTTCATCAAAATTAAGTCTTTCTAAACAACACTAATGTGTTTTTGACAAGGCATTTTCTACGTTGACCATAGTTTTTAACCTCTTGCACTCATTTTAGTAATAAAGTATCCATATCAATAATCTAACAAAGTTTTGAAGTTTAGTTTTGAAGGAATCAAATAACTAGCAGGTCACTCACACCGATCTAAAAAGTGCTTATCAGGCCACACTGCTTGGTATTAAATAACCTGGATATCATGGGCGAAATTCTCCGACCCCACGCAGGGTCGGAGAATCGCCGGCAGCGGCGTTAATCCCGCTCCCGCAGGGTTTTTAATTCTCTGACCGGCCAAAAACCGGCGCTGTGCAAATCCCACCGGCAGCCTCTGAAAACAGCTGGCGCCGGCGGGATTTCATTTTTTTTTTAGTTTCCACAAATCTCCGGCCCGGATGGGCCGAAGTCCCGCCGACGTGGCCACGGGTCACGTCGGCGAAAATCACAGTTGCTTTAAAACGGCGTCAACCATTGATGATGATTGACGCCGTTCAGTGTCGGGGGGGGGGTGGGTTGCGGCATCGGGGGGGGGTGGGTTGCGGCATCGGGGGGGGGGGGGTTGCGGCATCGGGGGTGGGTTGCGGCAGCGGGGGGGGGGTTGCGGCATCGGGGGTGGGTTGCGGCATGGGGGTGGGTTGCGGCATCGGGGGGGGGTTGCGGCATCGGGGGTGGGTTGCGGCATGGGGGGGTTGCGGCATCGGGGGGGGGGGGTTGCGGCATCGGGGGGGGTTGCGGCCATCGGGGGGGGTGGGTTGCGGCATCGGGGGGGGTGGGTTGCGGCATCGGGGGGGGGTTTGGGGGCGGCGGCGTGCAGAGAGGGGGGGCGACGGATGCCCGGGGCCAACGCACCGTCGCCCCCCCCCTCTGTACGCCGCTGCCCCCTCCCCACCACCCCTACCCCCCTCCCCACCACCCCTACCCCCCTCCCCACCACCCCTACCCCCCTCCCCACCACCCCTACCCCCCTCCCCACCACCCCTACCCCCCTCCCCACCACCCCTACCCCCCTCCCCACCACCCCTACCCCCCCTCCCCACCACCCCTACCCCCCTCCCCACCACCCCTACCCCCCTCCCCACCACCCCTACCCCCCTCCAACGCCGCCCCTACCCCCCTCCAACGCCGCCCCTACCCCCCTCCAACGCTGCCCCCCATCTCTCGCAACGCCGCAACCCCCCCCCCCCCTCATCGCCGCAACCCCCCCTCATCGCCGCAACCCCCCCACCTCAATGCCGGGTCCCCCCCATCTCAACGCCGGGTCCCCCCCCCTCTCAACGCCGGGTCCCCCACCTCTCAACGCCGGGTCCCCCCCCTCTCAACGCCGGGTCCCCCCCCCTCAACGCCGGGTCGTCCCCCTCTCAACGCCGGGTCGTCCCCCTCTCAACGCCGGGTCGTCCCCCTCTCAACGCCGGGTCGTCCCCCTCTCAACACCGGGTCCCCCCCCTCTCAACGCCGGGTCCCCCCCCTCTCAACGCCGGGTCCCCCCTCCTCTCAACGCCGGGTCCCCCCTCCTCTCAACGCCGGGTCCCCCCTCCTCTCAACGCCGGTACCCACACCCCGTCCCCCTCCCTCTGAAGGCCGGTACCCACACACCCCCCCCCCTCTCTCCTCCTCCCCCCCCTTCCTTCCTCCTCCCCCCTTCCTTCCTCCTCCCCCCCTTCCTTCCTGCTCCCCCCCCTTCCTTCCTCCTCCCCCCTTCCTTCCTCCTCCCCCCTTCCTTCCTCCTCCCCCCCCTTCCTTCCTCCTCCCCCCCTTCCTTCCTCCTCCCCCCCTTCCTTCCTTCCTCCGTTAGGGGGGGGGTGCGGCGTTAGTGAGGGGGGGGTGCGGCGTTGGAGTGGGGTAGGGGTGGTGAAGGGGGTAGGGGTGGTGAGGGGGGGGGGTTGGGGTAGGGGCAGCGGCGTGCAGAGGGGGGGCGACGGTGCGTTGGCCCCGGGCATCCGTCGTCCCCCTCCTCTGCACGCCGCTGCCCCTACCCCACCCCCCCCCTCACCACCCCTACCCCATTCACCACCCCTACCCCCCTCCAACGCCGCCCCCCCCTCTCTCAACTCAACACCGCAACCCCCCCCCCCCCCCAAATGCCGGTCTGTCTCTCTCCTCCTCCTCCTCCCCCCCCCCCCTCCCCCCCCCCCCCCCCCCCCCCCAAATGCCGGGTCTGTCTCTCCTCCTCCCTCCCTCCCCCCCCCCCCCCCCCCCCCCCCCCCCCCCCCCAAATGCCGGTCTGTCTCTCTCCTCCTCCTTCCCTCCCCCCCAAATGCCGGGTCTGTCTCTCCTCTCCCCCCCCCCCCCCATGCCGGGTCTGTCTCTCCTCCTCCTCCCCCCCCCCCCAAATGCCGGGTCTGTCTCTCCTTCCCCCCCCCCCCCCCCAAAAAAAAAATGCCGGTCTGTCTCTCTCCTCCTCCTCCCCCCCCCCCCCCCCCCCCCAAACGCCGGGCTGTCTCTCTCCTCCTCCCCCCCCCCCCCCCCCCAAAACGCCGGGCCTCACCACTTCCGCAGCTGGTGAAACTGACGCGTATCGCGTCAGTCCACTGCTGGCCCCTCCGGGAACGGAGAATAGCGGCCTAAAAGAAGTCCCCGACGCCGGAGTCATCTACACCGATTTTTCTCGCCGGAAATCGGCGTTACGACGGTCTGCAGAGAATTTCGCCCCATTTTATAGGATAGTAGCACAAAGAATTATGTGTTTTACACATTCAACTAGAACATAGAACATAGAACAGTGCAGCACAGAACAGGCCCTTCGGCCCTCAATGTTGTGCCGAGCCATGATCACCCTACTCAAACCCACGTATCCACCCTATACCCGTAACCCAACAACCTCCCCCTGAACCCTACTTTTATTAGGACACTACGGGCAATTTAGCATGGCCAATCCACCTAACCCGCACATCTTTGGACTGTGGGAGGAAACCGGAGCACCCGGAGGAAACCCACGCACACAGGGGGAGGACGTGCAGACTCCACACAGACAGTGACCCAGCCGGGAATCGAACCTGGGACCCTGGAGCTGTGAAGCATTTATGCTAACCACCATGCTACCCTGCTGCCCTAACGAGTATGTTTTAAATCTATTTTCAGGACTTGCAATGCTATATTTCCTATATGCAAAGGGTACTGTAAAAAGAGATTGTATATTGCATACTTCAATTTTACACTTTATAGTCTTCAGAGAAACCCCCCCCCCCCCCCCCGCTACCTTCCCCCGATTCCCGTCCATTTTCCCCTGATTCTTGGCCACCCGACTATTCTTCCTCTTGTTCGTTGGCCACAAACAGGTCCCGGAACAATTGCATGAATGGTCCCACGTTCTGTGGAAGCCGTCGTCTGACCCTCGGATGGCGAATTTGATTTTCTCCATTTGGAGAGATTACGAGAGGTCGGACAGCCAGTCTGCAGCTCTGGGTGGTGCTGCTGACCGCCAGCCAAACAGGATTCTACGGCGGGCTATCAGGGAGGCAAAGGCAAGGGCGTCCGCCCTCCCCAGGAATAGATCTGGCTGGTCTGAAACCCCGAAGACCGCCGCTATCGGGCATGGCTCCACCCTCACCCCCACCACTTTGGACATAGCCTCGAAGAAGGCTGTCCAGTACTCCATAAGTCTGGGGCAAGACCAGAACGTGTGGGCGTGGTTGGCCGGGCCTCTTTGGCACCGTTCACATCTGTCCTCCACCTCCGGGAAGAACCTACTCATACGGTTTCTTGTTAAGTGGGCTCTATGTACCACTTTTAGTTGCGTCAGGCTGTGCCTTGCGCACGTGGAGGTGGAGTTGACCCTATGCAGTGCTTCGCTCCAGAGTTCCCACCCTATCTCAATCCCCAGGTCATCCTCCCATTTCTTTCTTGTTGCGTCCAGTACGGTGTCGTCCCTTTCTACCAGTCGGTCATACATGTCGCTACAGTTCCCTTTCTCTAGGATACTTGCGTCCAGTAGGTCTTACAGTAGTGTCTGTCGTGGCGGTTGTGGGTACGTCCTTGTCTCCTTTTGTAGGAGGTTTTTGAGCTGCAGGTACCGTAGCTCGTTCCCCCGGCTAGCCAAAGTTTCTCTGTCAGTTCGTCCAGTGTTGCGATTCTGTCGTCCGTGTACAGGTCCCTGACTGTCAGTGTCCCCCCCGTCCTGCCTCCACCTTTTGACGGTGGCGTCAGTCAGTGCTGGTGTGAACCTATGGTTGGTGCAGATGGGAGCATTGTCTGACATTTTGGTTAGGCCAAATTGCTGCCGCAGTTGGTTCCAGGATTGGAGGGTGGCTGTCACCACTGGGCTGCTGGAGTGTTTTTTGGGTGGGGATGGGAGTGCTGCCGTGGCGAGGGCCCGGAGGGAGGTCCCCACGCAGGAGGCCTCCTCCACACGCACCCACTCGGCTTCTGTCTCCTGGATCCATCCCCTTACTCGCTCGGCTGTTGCCGCCCAGTGGTAGAATTGTAGATTCGGGAGGGCTAGCCCCCCCTGGATTTTATTTTTTGTAGGACCTTCTTTGGGATCCTAGCATTTTTACCCCCCCCCCCATAAGAACGCCATGATAAGTTTGTCCAGCACTTTGAAAAAGGCCTTGGGGATGTAGATCGGAATGGATCTAAACAGGAAGAGGAACCTGGGCAGTACGTTCATTTTGATCGTCTGGACACTTCCCGCGAGGGAGAGTGGGAGTGTGTTCCATCTTTGCAGGTCCTTTTTTACTTCCTCCGTCAGGCTGGTGAGGTTCCATTTGTGGATCCCTTTCCAGTCATGGGCTATTTAGATCCCCAGGTAGCGGAATTTGTGTCGGGCTTGTTTGAATGGCAGCCCCTTTAGTGCTGCCCCCCCCCTTGCGGGTGTACTGGGAAGATCTCGCTTTTGCTCATGTTGAGTTTGTAGCCCGAGAAGGCTCCAAACTCTTTCAGGAGCGCGATGATTCCGTCCATGCTGCTTTGTGGGTCCGAGATGTAGAGGAGCAGATCATCTGCATAGAGTGCGACTCTGTGCTCTCTGCCTCCCCTTCGGATCCCCCTCCAATTTTTTGCTGCCCTGAGCACGATTGCTAGCGGTTCGATTGCTAGTGCGAACAGCAGCGGGGCCAGTGGGCATCCTTGTCTGGTGCCCCTGTGCAGCTGGAAGTATTGGGAGTTGGTATTGTTGGTCTGTACACTCGCCATGGGAGCGTTGTATAGGAGCTTTACCCAAGTGGTGAACCCTGTTCCAAGCCCGAACCGCTCCAGTACCTCTATGAGGTATTTCCATTCGACTCTGTCGAAGGCCTTTTCTGCATCCAGGGAGACGATCACCTCTTGTGTTCTCTCCCCGGAGGGGGTCATTATCACGTTCAGCAGGCGCCTGATGTTCGAGGTAAACTGTCTACCTTTGACGAAGCCCGTCTGGTCCTCTGTGACCACCTCAGGTACACAGTCTTCTAGCCTTTTGGCCAGTATTTTGGCGTCTGTGTTCAGCAGAGATATGGGTCTGTATGACCCACATTCCGTTGGGTCTTTGTCTTTCTTAGGTATCAGCGAGATTGAGGCCTGTGCTAACGTGGGTGGCAGTGTGCCCCTAGCTAACGAGTCTGTGAACATCTCCCGCTGTCGCGAATGTTTTGTAGAAGTCCCCCGGGAATCCATCCGGTCCCGGCGCCTTCCCCGTCTGCATGGAGCTAATGCTGTCCATGATCTCTCCCAGTGCTAGTGGTGCTCCCAGGTCCCGTTTTCTGCCCTCTCCCATGACTGGTATGTCCAGTCCATCAAGAAACCGGTTCATCCCAGCCTTCCCCGTTGGGGGCTCTGAGGTCTACAGCTCTTGGTAGAAGGCCTTGAAGGTTTTGTTAATCCTCTCTGGTTCTGTTTCCAACGTGCCTCTGGTACCCCTGATTTGCGCAATTTCTCTGGTGGCTGCCTGCTTTCTCAGCTGGTGTGCCAACAGGCGGCTGGCTTTGTCTCCATGTTCGTACAGGGTCCCGCGCGCCTGGCGGAGTTGATGCACTGCTTTTCTGGTGGAGAGCAGGTCAAAGTTCCTTTGTAGTTCTTTTCTCTCCGCCAGGAGCTCTACGGTCGGGGCCTCGGAGTATTTACGTTCTACCTCCAGTATGGAGTCCACCAGCTTCTGCCTAGCCACCCTTTCCTCCCTATCTCTGCGCTTTGAAGGCGCTGTTTATATTTTTAACAGAAATCAAAGTTCAGCTGGTACAACATATTTAAAACTCACACAATGCCGATTTTGACAATTTGACACAGATTCCCAGATACACCGCTCCAAACAAATTTCCCTTTGAAGAGACACAGAATCTGATGACAAGAAATCATTTGCGTAAATAGGGACATAAGTGGACATGTAAAGAAAATTAACTGTACACCTGTTTCTAAATAAACCAAAAATCTGAGCAATCATTTAAGCAATTGAGAAAATAAATTGTTGTGATTTCTGACCATTTGTGCTTGCAAATTGGAAAAAGTAATGGTTTGTATTCAAGCCTAGCCTGGACCTCTGAAGTCAATTTTTAAAAGTATTTTAATTAGAATGATATATCAATGTTTGCATACTAGAATTTCTAGCCTGTTCAGAGTTAAATGAATGCAAACGAAATGTACTGAAAGGAGCTCACTCATGAAGTTTGGTTAGAATCACAAACATTTTTATCATGTCACTAAGAACAAAAGGTTAGTATTTATAGATGAACAAACAAAGTGCCATAAAGTCTTAATGCCATTAATTATTGTTCATGTTGCAGGAAGAGAAAAGGGAATTAATTAAAAATGAGAATTCTGAACTGCTTTCATCAGTTTCCTTTTGACATATACCATCCCCATTGAGAGGGCGTCATGGTGGCACAATTGCTGTCTTACAGCCCAGGAACCCGGGTTCGATTCTAACCTTGGGTTACTGACTCTATGGAGTTTGCACATTCCCCCCGTGTCTGCGTGGATTTCCACTGGGCGCTCCGGTTTCCTCCTACAGTCCAAAGATGTGCAGGTTAGGTGGAATGGCCATACTAAATTGCCCCTTAGTGTCTGGGGATAAGGTGGGGAGTGGGTTTAGATTAGGGTGCTCTTTCAGAAGGTTGGGTGTCGACTCAATGGGCCAAATGGCCTCCTTCCGCACTGTAGGGAATCTATGAAATACAGTGAACACTGAACATTTTCACAGGGCTTACTACTGCCACCAGAGTTCTGGGTTTTGTGCTGCATTGATGTTGTTCCAAGCCAATGATTCTCTCAGTTCATATTATATGGTATGAAAATAATGCCTATGAAAGGTTATGGAGAAAGGTGAATTCCCTTCTGAACCAATTCAATTCGAGTCACTATACAATCACAACCACAGAACTAGTTTTGAAAGCAAACCATCAGTATTTCAATACTGTAACTTTCCATGCCTGCCAATATTGGTTCAATGTACTATTTTCTAAAAGCTTCAACATGTTGATTTGTTACATGCTCTGATCTACTTTTTAGAAACCTTGTGTCACTTTTCCATATGGGCTTTTTAAAGTACTTCCAAATTATTTTAATCAAATATGGAGCATGGTTTTAATTATATAACGTTAGTTCACTTCTGGTAATCAGCACACACGTTCAGGGCACAGGTTGGAGAATGGTGAGGAATGGAGTGCAGGAGAGCAGAGTGGGTGGTAAGACATGCTAAATATGTCTTGCTAGTAGGTTAGCTGGCATAGTGAGAGCTGCAATAGTGTGTGAATCTGTAATCACTGCATTAGTGACCGTCCTGCATTCCCCTACAACTATGGAACAAAGAGAAATCTGACCAAGTCCCAATGATATTCAGTGGCATAACAACCATTTTCATCACCATCTTGGGAGGTTGCCATTGATCAGAAATGTAGCTGGACATGACATATAAATACTATGGCCAAAAGAGCAGTTCAGAGGCTGGGAATTCTCTGATGCTTAACTCGCATCTGACTCCTGAAAACCTATCCAACATCTACAAAGCATAAGTCAGGAGTATCATGAAAGCTGCCCAAGGTCATCAAGGTAGCACAAGTGGATAGTACTGTGGCTTCACAGCACCAGGGTACCAGGTTCGATTCCCCGCTGGGTCACTGTCTGTGCAGACTCTGCACTTTCTCCCTTGTCCGCGTGAATTTCCTCCGGGTGCCCCGGTTTCCTCCCACAGTCCAATGACGTGCAGGTTAGGTGGATTGGCCATGATAAATTGCCCTTAGTGACCAAAAAGGTTAGCTGGGGTTATTGGGGTTGCAGGGATAGGGTCGAATGAGGGCTTGTGTGCATCGGTGCAGACTCGATTGGCCGGATGGCCTCTTTCTGCACTATGTATGTATGTTCTATGTTGCTCCAGGCGATATACTTATACTAAAAGTGAGAGAGGGAGTCACAGTAACTTAATTGCAGTGTTAATGTAAGCCAACTTGTGACAATAAAGATGATTAAAAGAGAGACCGAGCTGCCCTCGGCTTGTTTTCTCTGTTGAAGTCTTTCTTACACCGCTTTTGTCATTTGCAATCTCTAGTGGTTGGCAGTCTAGCCTTGAAAATAATTCACCCATTGCGTATAAAGATACTTTAGGTGGGACTGTCTGTGACGGACATTATTTCAGGATCCAGTATTTTGCATTTTTTATGTTTCTTAATTACAGGTTTTGATGGGTGTCTGGATTATAGGAACTGTTTCTCTTTACAGTTTGAGGTGATTTGTTGGTTTCTGACCTTCACCTTGGAATGTGGTCTTGCATTTTAAGCAGTTTGAACTGTTCAGTTCAAGTCAGTTAAAAGTTGAAAAATCATGAGCGTGATTCTCTATTGCGCTAGCCACGTTTTCCGAGGCAGCGTAGCCCTCGCTGCAGTGGGATTCTCCCTTCCTGCCAACCGACAATGGGATTTCCCATTATGGCCACCCCATGCTGCTGGGGAACCCGCGGGGAACCTGCTGGCGCAGCGGAGAATCCCACCCCATATTTTCAGAACTAAAGAGCCTTGTTAGAACTGTACATTTGTGAATAACAGAAGTTGCTGTATGATTTACTCTTATCATAAAGGTGGATACTAGTGGTCCCTATTATTTAAGGCTATTTTAAGACTTTAAAACATGGGGGCAGCATGGTGGCACAGTGGTTAGCACTGGGACTGCGGCGATGAGGACCCGGGTTCTGATCCCTGCTCTGGGTCATTGTCCGTGTGGAGTTTGCACATTCTCCCCGTGTTTGCGTGGGTTTCGCCCCCCCACAACCTAATGATGCGCAGGGTAGGTGGATTGGCCACACTAAATTGCCCCTTAATTGGAAAAAATGAATTGGATACTCTAAATTTATTTTAAAAAATACATTAAAACATATCACTTTCTATTGCATACTATTTTAAAATTTCAGACAAACAATCAAGCAATTTACATAATTCACATAAAAGCTTTTGTTGCGAAATATTAAAAGTAAGGTCTGAAATGTTCATCTGTCCTTTTTGATAAGAGCCCTTAATCTTTTCATTATTAATTTTCTTTGTCTAAATAAATTTACAGGAATATGTTACTCATTCAAGCCAGAATTTGTCTCCATTCTTTATATTAATTGTAATTTTACTCCGTATTGACACTGCTTTGTAAAGACTTGAGAAGCAGAGATTAACCAACAGCTGTAATCAGTTGCCTATCTATTATCTTCAAAAAGAAGGAAGCATTCTTCAAGAAGTTGCTTTGGCTAGTTCCGTGTCATCTTCTATTTCTGTGAAGGACTTTGCATTAGTTGAAAACATTTCAAGATCCAGGCTGTTTGACGCAACAAAATAATTTAAAGGGTATACAAAGCAAAATCCTGCAGATGCTGGAAATCTGAAATAAAATATAAAATGCTGGAAATACTTACCAGGTCAGGCAGTATCTGTGGAGAAAGAGAAACCAAGTTGATGCTAACTCTGTTTAAATTAAGCAAGTATGTTTTCCCCCAATTTGTTCTCTTTTTTTGTTTCAAGACATAGACTCATGCTGTCCTGAAGTTTGATGGGCACCAGGAAATGAACACTACCTTCCCAAGTGGCGATGCTTTGTGTAGTCTTGACAATGAAAATCATCAGGTTATTCAACTGTAAGCGCATTTCAGCTGAACTTGTTATTAATCTTCAATATCCAAACTACACAAATGCAGCGACACCTTGCATTGATATAGCACATTTTAATGTAAGCAAAACTTTGCAGTGGAGAGTTGTCCCCTGATTCCAATTCACCATTTTTATTACGGCTTTTTAATGCCACGCTGTCTTGATATTAACTCCAACACAGCTGTGGAATTCAAATCTTTTGTCCATGTTGCAACCAAAGCTGTAATGAGATTGGGAAATGAGATGTCCTGATGAAACCCAAAGTGAACATCAATAAGCAGGCTTATTGGTGAGTAGGTGCTGCTTCAAAACAAGGGTGATGATGACTTCCATCATTTTGTTCATTACAAGTGGGCTAATGATTGCAAGTTGGCTGATGGGGCAATAATTGGTCTAATTTAGATTTTTTTCTTTTTAGTGAGCAGGGCATGCCTGAGCCATTTTCAGGCCGATGTTAGTGCTGTAGTTGTACTGGAACAGCTTTTCTCGAGGTACAGCCGCTTCTGGAGCACACATTGTTACTTTAGCTAGGATGTTCGGACTTAGGGACAGGAGTAGGCAATTTGGCCCGTCGAGCCTGCTTGTAAGATCCTGGCTGACCTGTTTGTATTCAAAAGTTCACTTTCCAGCCTCCGCCCTAAAAGCCTTGACTCCCTTGTTGATCAAAAATGTGTCTTACCCAGCCTCGACTGACTTCTGGAGAAGAGCATTCCACATACTAGTAATCCTTGGAGAGAAAATAAATTATTAATATCTCATCTGAAAAGAGAAGCATCTTATTCTTGAACTGTGTCCTCTAATTCTAGTCTTCCTCACAATGGGGAACGTCCTCCTGGTGTCCAACCCACCAAGTCCTCTCAGGATCATACATGTTTCAATAATTTCATCCCTCATCCAACTAAACTCCAATGGATATAGGCCCAATTTGATTTCTTGGACCTTTTTTGCTCAACACAAGCACTGTTAGGATCCCAGTTTGTTATAACTGGATGGGAAGATTCTAGAATGGAACCCTGGTTCAAAAAACTGTAACGTTTACTTTTTTTATATAAAACGTGGACGATCAGAGTCTCACAATCACTAATTAGTTTTAACAATTAGAGAAAATACATTCATTAAACATGAAAAATTCAGACTATAATGCAATACTCCTTCATTCTTCCTTTACCTTAACAATTGCACACAGGTTCTAAGATTAGTATGGATTGCGCAAGACATTTAAACTACAATGGTCTAATTAACACACAAAGTCCTTTATTAAGGCCCACAGATTGGTTGTGGTCAAATACACACACTCCGCCCTGAAGCCAAGTTAGTGTCTGTGAATTTCTCCTCGGAATCCTTCCCAGATGATAATCACATGAGAGTTTCCAAACTCCAATAAAAACATGCTTTAAAACCTTCTCTCATAATAATGCTTTCGCTTAGCGGTTTGCAGTCTGAAATCCAATCCAGGTTTTCCAGGCGACACTTTTAAACATGCTTCCATTCCACTTTTAACCGTGAGTCTAGTCCAAAGTTTCACGCCACCCCCTTTTAGGTTCCCTTTGTCTTAGCTGCTGAACAAACTGTTCACAATTGCTTTAACACTTGATCTCTAGACTATACTAAAATGGCATCAGACATTTAAGAACATAAGAACTAGGAGCAGGAGTAGGCCATCTGGCCCCTTGAGCCTGCTCCACCATTCAATGAGATCATGGCTGATCTTTTGTGGACTCAGCTTCACTTTCCAGCCCGAACACCATAACCCTTAATCCCTTTATTCTTCAAAAAACTATCTATCTTTACCTTAAAAACATTTAATGAAGGAGCCTCAACTGCTTCACTGGGCAAGGAATTCCATAGATTCACAACCCTTTGGATGAAGAAGTTCCTCCTAAACTCAGTCCTAAATCTACTTTTCCTTATTTTGAGGCTATGCCCCCTAGTTCTGCTTTCACCCGCCAGTGGAAACAACCTGCCCACATCTATCCTATCTATTCCCTTCATAATTTTATATGTTTCTATAAGATCCCCCCTCATCCTTCTAAATTCCAATGAGTACAGTCCCAGTCTACTCAACCTCTCCTCGTAATCCAACCACTTCAGCTCTGGGATCAACCTAGTGAATCTCCTCTGCACACCCTCCAGTGCCAGTACGTCCTTTCTCAAGTAAGGAGACCAAAACTGAACACAATACTCCAGGTGTGGCCTCACTAACACCTTATACAATTGCAGCATAACCTCCCTAATCTTAAACTCCATCCCTCTAGCAATGAAGGACAAAATTCCATTTGCCTTCTTAATCACCTGTGCACCTGTAAACCAACTTTCTGTGACTCATGCACGAGCACACCCAGATCTCTCTATACAGCAGCATTCTTTAATATTTTATCATTTAAATAATAATCCCGTTTGCTGTTATTCCTATAAAAATGGATAACCTCACATTTGTCAACATTGTATTCCATCTGCCAGACCCTAGCCCATTCACTTAACCTATCGAAATCCCTCTGCAGACTTCCAGTATCCTCTGCACTTTTCGCTTTACCACTCATCTTAGTGTCATCTGCAAACTTGGACACATTGCCCTTGGTCCCCAACTCCAAATCATCTATGTAAATTGTGAACAATTGTGGGCCCAACACGGATCCCTGATGGACACCACTAGCTACTGATTGCCAACGAGAGAAACACCCATTAATCACCACTCTTTGCTTTCTATTAATTAACCAATCGTCTATCCATGCTACTACTTTACCCTTAATGCCATGCATCTTTATCTTATGCAGCAACCTTTTGTGTGGCACCTTGTCAAAGGATTTCTGGAAATCCAGATATACCACATCCATTGGCTCCCCGTTATCTACTGCACTGGTAGTATCCTCAAAAAATTCCACTAAATTAGTTAGGCACGACCTGCCCTTTATGAACCCATGCTGCGTCTGCCCAATGGGATAATTTCTATCCAGATGCCTTGCTATTTCTTCCTTGATGATAGATTCCAGCATCTTCCCTACTACTGAAGTTAAGCTCACTGGCCTATAATTACACGCTCTCTGCCTACCTCCTTTTTTAAACAGTGGTGTCACGTTTGCTAATTTCCAATCCACCAGGACCACCCCAGAGTCTAGTGAATTTTGGTAAATTGTCACTAGTGCATTTGCAATTTCCCTAGCCACCTCTTTTAGAACTCTGGGATGCATTCCATCAGGGCCAGGAGACTTGTCTACCTTTAGCCCCATTAGCTTGCCCATCACTACCTCCTTAGTGATAACAATCCTCTCAAGGTCCTCACCTGTCACAGCCTAATTTCTATCAGTCACTGGCATGTTATTTGTGTCTTCCACCGTGAAGACCGACCCAAAAAACCTGTTCAGTTCCTCAGCTATTTCCTCATTTCCCATTATTAAAACTCCCTTCTCATCCTCTAAACCTAAAGGACCAATATTTACCGTAGCCACTCTTTTTAGTTTTACATATTTGTAGAAACCTTTACTGTCTGTTTTTATCTCTGAAGTCTGCTGTCCCATTTTAAATCTAGTTACTGCAATTGTCTGTTAATCTCAGAACACCTTGTTTACTCTTCCTTACTCTTCTGAACAATACCTTGGCCTCTTCATTTAAGTTGTTTTAAATATTCTTTCTGTCCCATGTTATCTGGATTGTATCTTGTTCCTTCGGAAGCTTGCATCTTTTTACTGACCTTGTCCTGTCCATTTTCTCCTGACAGACTTTCAAAATGTTCGCTGTCCAGTGTCCTGTCTCCAACTGACAACAAATTCAGCCAAAACTAAAACTTAAGAGCTTTATTTTAAACATTACAAAGGCCCCATTTGTTAAGAAACCCCAGCTCGTTATATTTATTCTTCATGTCATAACCCTCTTTGGAGGGTTATGACAGAATCACAGTGGGGATTGAAACCAACCCCCACACGCGTACAAATGCTGTTGCCCTGCATTAATCTAGCTGTAGGTTTTTACCCTTCCAGGCACAGAAACATTAAATTAAACCCACTTAAAACTATGCCGTGGGTGAAATTCTCCACCTCGCGCTGCCAGTAGAGGAGTTTGAAGCGGAGAATTCCGGAGTAGTGAAGAAAATGGAATCGGCGCCATTTCCGATGCTCCGGCCCCCTCCTGGCTTTGGGATCAAGGTTTGCGCCCCGTGCCTACCTTATTTGCATCCACTTGGCGGCTGGGACCATATTCTCCGGGCCAGCCTGGTTCTCCAGTCCTTTAAATGGAGAAAGACTGCATATGCTAACATGCAAGCTCAGCAGGTAATTGGAAAGGCAAATGGAATATTGTCCTTTGTTTCAAACAGAATGGAGTATACAAGTAAGGATATCATATTAAAACTAAACACGGCACTAGTTTGACCACATCTGGGTTACTGTGAACTGTATTGGTCCTTTCATCGAAGGAAAGATACATTGCCATTAGAGGCAGTCCAGTGAAGGTTGATCCCATCTGTGGAGGGATTTTATAATGAGGAGAGTTTGAGTACTTTGGGTCTGTACACGGAAAATCGCCACTTGAGCATTCTTTGGAGGAAGAGTTAATTGTGGGTGGGCCGGAGGAATAGAGTTGGGTAGAAGGCTAGAAACTAGACCATTTCCTTTTCCAGCTATTTCACAGTTGAGGTTTGGGATCTGCTTTATTGCTAATATGGAATGACATGTTCTCAGCAATGTCAAGGTCTGGAGTTCAGTTGTTGTCCTCTCTGAAACTGCTATCCGTTTTAAAAATCTGTTTTTGAGAGTTTAGAGCACTGTGAAAAATAACTGGAAAAAAAAATCCAGTTTCGAGAATAGCTGTACACATTCATATATTTCAGATTGAAGTCAAAATATGACTTTAAAATTAAGTGCATTTCCTGTCAGTCGGTCTAAATATACTGTATGGCTATTGGTGTGCTGAGAAATATAAGAACTGATTTGATCTTAGGTGGGAATGGAGGATGTGAATGAGAGTTAGCTGGCCATCGCAGTGCCAGCATTGAGGCCCATGCATAACTTACATGCCTCATTAAATGTTGTCATGCTCACTCCTGCCCAAAGCCGCAGGGGTGGCACAGAATCCAGCGACGACTGGGATCTCAGTTGACAAGAGACTCACCGTGGACCCAAGCGAGTGGGCCAGAACTAAGAATTAAATTTAATTCTGGTGTTGGGAACATGATCACAGCAGCATTTCTGGGATCTAGCTTTAGCTACGCATTGCGTCAATGATGCATGACAATTTTCAAAGTGTCTACCATTAATTAACCCAAAGCTGGATTTGGCACCCAATTAGGGGCATAAGGCTTGGGAAAGAGGCAGGAGCTAGGAATAATGGGATAATTTAAAAGACTTGCTGTTGCCTTTGGAAATGAAAAAGTCAGTAGAACAGAGAGAGACCAGCAGTGATGTGCCTGGCCACCCTCAGTTTTTCTGGTGTCTCACTTTTGAACTTGGGCGGAATCATCTCTGATATTTGCGAAGTACTATTTTGGGTGGGAAAAACGATGTTTTGAACGCCAACGGTGACTTATTGTGGCACTTAGTCAAGAAAACTTGCAGACACAGCTTCCAAGCCGCATCACTGGCAGGCAGCCTTTGATTTGCCCATCCTCCATTACATCAGCATTTCAATGATCCGGGTGCCATATTTAAAGACCTCTGCAGTGCACAGCAGCCACACTAAGGATTTCATCAGGAAGTGATGCCTGGCAGGAAACACTCTGCACCAAAGTTCTCGGCCTCCTTGGAGCAACTGCTTGACACAGTGGAGGCCTGTCATGGTGTCATCTATCTGCTCTCTACATGAAAAACTGACAGTAAGGTAACAAATCCAACATGGGAGGCAGTGACAGTGGTGGTGAGTGCCAATGCCATTCAGAAGAGGACAACCAGCACCTTTCAAACCCCATGACCACTACCATCTAGAAGGACAAGGGCAGCAGATACATGAAAACACCACCACCTGCAAATACTCCTAGAAGCCACACACCATCCTGACTTGGAAATATATCGCCATTCCTTCACCCTCACTGGATAAAATTCCTGCAACTCCCTCCCTAATAGCACAGTGGGTGTACCTACAACCCATGGCCTGCAGTGGTTCAAGAAGGGAGCTCTCCATCACCTTCACAGGCGCAATTAGGGATGGGCAACAAATGCTGGCCTAGCCAGTGAAGGCCACATCCCGTAAAAATGAATTTAAAACAAATTGAGAGGAAGAGGATGAATGATCTCCCCAGTTCCGCCAGGGTAAGTCACTCCTCTTGTTACACTCAACTCACAGACTCATCACACATCCGCAGGGATGTCACTAAATGCCAGCTCAAGGGAAGCCACCACTCACTCTCCTGCACACACCTCCATCTCCCCTGCAGGTCATGTCCTCATCTTGTTCATGGCCCCACTCAGCACCCACATGTGTCATGCACCTTATCATCTGACCTGGCAGGTGTCCTGCGTACGGTCTCCCTCATCTGTCTTCATGCCGGACAAGCTGGCACACGTGGGAGAGACCCCAGACTGGTGGAGGAATGGCAGAACTGAAGTTTCTCACGGACTTTGAAGATTGAGTGTTTTGCTGGCAGTGATCAACCAAGTGAGGAGCCAGCACTGTAGCATTCATCAGACTATCATGTTGTCAGTCATGCCTGCTGTTTCACAGGCCCCTGTCATGCACAAATGACCTCCACTTTCTTTTGGAGGAACATCTGGGAAGAGGTTAGGAGGTCCACCAGTCAGGTCTTGATGGCAGCTACGAGAGCAGCATGGACCGTGGTTTCTCAGAGCCCTCAATGAAAAACCTGTCACAGCGCCTACCCACAACCTCCACCAGTGCAGAGACGTACACCTTGATGAGACCTAGTTTTTGAGTTGTCTTGGAGTCATAAACGAGTGAGAATACCACAATGTACTTAACATCGACAGCAGGCAGAGGCAGGGGCAACCAAGGGTGCTGGCACTTGGACAATTGCTGGAGGCCAGGAATCTGCTGAATCGGAGTCAAATCGAGAGTTTCTGGACTACGTCATACCTCCGTTGCTGGAGCTCCAAAGAGTCTGCTGAATTCCTTGGATTGAAGGCTGCATGGAGAAGTCCGTTCGCCTTCGGTTTGAGGCGAATGTGCCAATAGGTCAGCACACCAAAGTCAACATTGGTAGGGTGGCAGCCACAGTAGAGAACTTGACGCAAGACTTCCATCCTGTACTCTGCAAGTCACCATCATCTTTGTGGAATACAGGGACCATGGGAAAACCATTGCTGTTCTATTACAGAAGCCTGATCACCGAGGTATGTGCACTACCATCAGTTAGATGCAAGTGCAATGCTCACAGATGCCATGTGAACATAATGGGATGTAGTCACTTCATGTCTTCATCACCCTCCATGAATCTTGTGGCAATGAGCGCATCACAGCCCGAGCTCATTTGCCTCGCCAGGACATCGCCATTGCCTCATAGTTGACATACTCGCCACCAAGGATCTCCTCAGCTTCATGCCCTTCAATGAGTCCTCATCAGAGGAGACCTGATGGCTCCTCCATCTCCTCCTCAGGCAGTTCCTCCCCCATTTGTAGCTCCAGATTGTGTAGGGCACAGCAGGCAATGAGGATGCATGATACCTTACGTGGAATTTATTGCTGGTTTCTACCAGACAGGCCCAGGAACCTGAGAGCAGCTGAGAGTGCAGAGGTGTGCACACTCCCTGGGAATTGAGAACACACCGACAGAATGTGTTTGGTATGATGGGAGACAAGTTGAACATTCAGAGGGCAGCACAGTGGGGCAGTGGGTTAGTCCTGTTGCCTCATGGCGCCGAGGTCCTAGGTTCGATCCCGGCTCTGGGTCACTGTCCGTGTGGAGTTGCACATTCTCCCCGTGTTTTCGTGGGTTTCGCCCCCACAACCCAAAGATGTGCAGGGTAGGTGGATTGGCCACACTAAATTGCCCTTTAATTGGAAAAATGAATTGGGTACTCTAAATTTGTATTTTTTTAAAAAGTTGAACATTCAGCGAGTGGAAGCCCTTGCGATTCAAGTGGTTGACTGCTTGATGCTATAGAACTGAATGCAATGTGAGTACAGTCATTTGCATCCTGCAGCTGTGGAAATCCCATTGCTCATGCTTTCTATGAAGGCTTGCAAAATCCCACAGAGCTCTGGAGCCCTGGAAGGATCCACCAGCCTACAAATTGAGTGCCACAATCACTTTCAGCAACACTGTCAGTGGATACCCTCCAAGTCCCTGTGGTGAAAATTTATGCAGCAGGTAGCAAACATGACCAACTAATTCACTGGCCATGCGTCGCCTATGGCGACGCTAGTTCTTGGACATCTGCAGGTATGTGTGCCTCCAAGCAAGGGTTCTCTGCGATTCACCATGTGTGCGCGCATAAGGCCTTGCTACCCCTTTCTCTTGACGGTTCTGTTCCTGCCTTTGCCGAAGCATATGGCGCATTGGCATCTTCTCTCCTGCCTCTGAGTGAATGGACTGACGGAGAGATCACCCAGGCTCCCTATTCGTGACGGCCTTCAGTATCAAAGAAAGAATCTTGCCGGTTACCATTTATCTCCTAAGGACCACCCTTTGTCCATTTATCATCTTAATCCACAGTCTCATGGCCTCGCCACATTATTGATGTCCAGTCCTTAGTTCGCATTCTGGTTAAACAAGATGTTACAATATCCCTACCTAACACCACGTGATCGAAGGCCGACAGCTTTGGCCATACTCCTGAACTCTCATCCCTAGCTATGGCATTTTACTAAGCTTCAATCCAAGGCCTTGTGCTCAACTTGGTCTATGGAGACTAGTAAATAGGCATTTCAGCACAGAATTGAGCATTCTCCTTGGGCAGTGTGCCATTGCCACCTTTGGAAGAAGGTATAGTTGCTTGCCCAGTCAGACAGTGGTATAGGCAAACCATGGCAGTCATCGATTTTGGGAATCTGTGCGCCAAGGGTGAAATGCTGAGCAGCAATCAGTGACACTCTCATACGTAAGTGGCTGCTTGAGTGAGCACAATTGCATGACTAGTTTGACTCCAATTGAGTTCAAACTGAACGGTCTCAGCTACAATGGGTCACTGATTATTGCCAAATTTTTCCATTAGCCGTACCCTTTTCAACATCCTACTTCCAGCGGCATCCACCTTCACTCTATGTTGACTCACCACCCCCATTACACTGAAGCCCAAGGCTTCTCTTTTCTCTGCACTGCCCTTCCAAGAAGCTCATGTCCTAGGCTTCACTTCCCTTCTTTTCCCTCTGCACAATAAGCCTGTGCTGCAGGCTCCTCTCCTTTGTGCAGTTCTTTCCAAGAAGCCCGTAGCCTGGCCGCAGAAGGCATCCTCGGAAACCTGCTTACCTGTGAATCCTCTGTTCCACATCCGACAGCCCTGCCCCCCGAATCCCCTCTCCCCTCCCTGACTCATTCCCCCAATCTCCTTACTCGCTCCCCCATTCCCCAATCCTCAACCACTTTCCTTACACCCCCCCCCCCCCCCACTCCCCCGACTCGACCCCAATTTCACCTCCACCCAACTCAGAGTCCTGACAGTGCAGAATGAGGCCATTCGGCCCATTGAGTCTGCACCGATCCTTCGAAAGAACACCTTACTGAGGCCCAATCCCCTGCCCTATTCCTGCATCCCCACCCTGAAGGGCAATTTAGCGTGGCCAATCCACCTAACCTGCACATCTTTGGACTGTGGGAGGAAACCGGAGCACCCAGAGGAAACCCATGCAGATACAGGGAGAACGTGCAAACTCCGCACAGTCACCTGTGGTCGGAATCAAACCAGGGTCTCTGGTGCTATAAGACGGCAGCGCTAACCACTGTGCCACCGTGTCCCGTTCTCCCCCCCCCTCTCCAAACTCGGGGCCCTGGCCCTCACCCACCAAACCTGATCGAGCCTGGTTTTCATCTCCGTCCTCCACCCAACACGAGCCCTGTTCCCCTTAGATACAACTCCTGTTCCCGTCGACTCCCCGTTGCAAGTTCTGTTCTCCCTAGACACACAACCCCTGTTCCCCATGACTCCCCGACTCGAGCCCTGTTCCCCTTTGACGCAACCACTGTTCTCCCCGACTCCACCTTTGTGCCCCCTGAGTCAATTCCTCCCCTGACTCACCTTCTTACACTCCTCTCCTTGCTGAGGACATGGGGCTGCTCTGTGAGCACATAACTTACCTCTGAGCTTACCTTGGAGTTCTGCTCACTAGGTGCATGCCTTTTCATAGAATTTGCCATGCAGAAAGTGGCCATTTGGCCCATCGAGACTGCACCGGCCCTTGGAAAGAGCACCCTTCCTTAAGCTCACGCCTCCACCCAATCCCCGTAACCCAGTAACCCCACCTAACATTTTTTGGATACCAAGGGGAAATTTAGGATGGCCAATCCACCGAACCTGCACATCTTTGGACTGTGGGAGCCTGGTGCTCCCAGAGGAAACCCATGCAGGCATAGGGGGAAAGTACAAACTCCACACAGATTGTCACCCAAGGCCAGAATTGAACCTGGGTCTCTGGAACTGTGAGGCAGCAGTGCTAACCACTGTGCCACCATACCACCCGAATACTAGTTGTGCATTGTGCTGTTTTGACAGCATGCCACCATTGGTGCATTATTTGACGGGAAGGGTCTGATTCCGGTGTATGGGCCTCTTTATGATACACTACTGTATTACAATGAGTTTCCTGACATTGAACAGCAGGAAACACGGGCTGCCACTGACGGGAGTGGGGTGGGCAGGGACAATCGTGTCTTGCATTTGCGTCAACGTGAAATACAATATTTTTGTTGTGAAAGCCAACAAAATCCCCAGCCCTTGACTGGAGTAGTATTTGATTGGAGAGCTGCATTTTTTCCTCCATCTGGAAGAGTGCTCCAGTGAGCCAAACGAAACAGGTGTGGCCAGAGTGATTAAGGATGTCAGCAGCCTCCTGTTCCTCCAAAGTACTGCCTCATCACAAAATAAAGTCTCTCAGCTCCAGTATTGGCAACACGTTGCACATTGCATTACGTTCGAGGTTTCCTTGAGGAGCTCTGTTCCTCCTCATCTAGAAGTACACATTGCAATGTTTTTAGATGCTGCTTAACCTGGACCATTTAGGGCCCTGGATTGTGTTTGTCGCTAGCATTACTGCAGTTTCAGCACTGGGCCTCACACTGTGGTTCCCAGTTAAAACCATATCAAGTTACATCATCAACATTAACATTTCAGTGTTAATGATGGCCTCACCTGCTTGCAGAGGACGATCTTGACATTCCCAAAAGGTGGAAGTTAAAACAACGATTTTAACAATGGCAGGAGGACATCACGAATACAGAAGTAGTGTTTGACTGCCATTTTATCTCATCCATGCTGTTCGCACTGGGCAGGCAAATTGGAATGAGGGCAATAGAAATAATACATTTGATGTTAAACTATTGTGACTTGCAAACATTTTGCATTTAAGAGTAGGGGCTAAGGATATTATCAATGAATCTCAGAATCCGTATATTTAATCTAGAGGTCGATTCAGGCAGGCTACTTCAATCCCATGCTGCATGTGTACTGGGGCTGTTTAGCTCAGGGCTAAATCGCTGGCTTTGAAAGCAGGCCAGCAGCACGGTTCAAATCCCGTAACAGCCTCCCCGAACAGGCGCCGGAATGTGGCGACTAGGGGCTTTTCACAGTAACTTCATTGAAGCCTACTCGTGACAATAAGCGATTTTCATTTCATTTCATGTGAATGTCCCTCTAAGAAAAGTGTGTTTTATCAAATGGCTGCAGTGATGTAATTGTGTGGGCGGAGCTGTTATGTGATTCTGCTTTTCACTTGCGTTTTGAACTGGAAGTTTTTTTGGCTCTGTGTTTTAGTTTTGCTTTCAGTTGGAGAGCTGCATTCAAACCAAGCAGATGTATACTGGTGTCTCTCTCTATGCTAAACAAGGTGTTTAGATCACTTGATAATTTAAAAGTGATAACTTTCTGTAGAGAATTCAAACCTACCGTCTCTGTTAAAAAGGGTTTTTGACTTATGGATGTTGTGAGGAAAGTCACTAAGGGTTACCTATAGAGTACTGTATCTTTTTGGGGGATTGTCAGTGTTGGTAGTTGATAAGATGTTTACTGTGTTTATAAAATGTTAACTGGATTCATAGAATAAACATTGTTTTGTTTTAAAAATATGTTAGATCTCTATTGCATCACACCTGTAGTGTGGGCCCTTGTGCTCCTCATAACCAAAATCTATCAAAAGTTGTGGGTCAGGTGAACTCATGATATACTTTGGTGTTCTCTAAACCCTGGCCCATAATACAGGTCTGGCAGCAGTGAGAAATTATTTTGTGGTGGATTGAAGCAAAATGTCTGAAACAACTGTAGTTCAGCTATAATCTTACCAAATTTCTTCGATGTAGATTTTTTTAAGCAGTGCAAAACCACTGGGAACAACTTATCTTGTCTCAGCTGTAATAAAACTACAGTTGTGTAAAGAACAGAAATGATGTAGTGAGATGCCTTTGTATTTTAGTTATAGAAAAGAACTGTTTTGCCTGTTCCCTTCCAACAGAAACCTTAACAGCTTAAAGCTAGAGAACAGAAGAATGTCCATGTATTTAAGTTGATTAATACCTTTTTCTGCATATTTTGCGTGCTCATTTTATTTCTGCATCTAGGTCTTTTTATTGCAGGGAGAAAAACTATTAGAAATTGAACTATTTTTGTTCAAGATTTTTGTAATTGCTTTTGTATTCTATACTGATTGAATACCAAGTTTTCCAAATATGTTAACCATTATTTAGTAAGGTTTGCATTATTTTTCTAAAAACGCATTTTATTCAAACTTGTATCAAAGTAGGCTACAGCAAATAAAACCCCGGGAAACATTCTTCCCAACAATCAACTATGCAGTTTGTACAAATTTTCCTCCTTTTCCACCCGACCCCCCACGACGAACAGCTCCTCAAACGCAGTCACAAGAAGGTTTACATTAATATAGTACTTTATTGTATCTTAGAGTTCACAGTATATTTTGAGTGCAGTAATTTTGTCTGTAACAATATGCCACAACAGCAATGATGTAACTCAAACATTTTAATAAATAGCTGATGGAAGCGTCCCATCATTATAGCATCCTTAGAATTTTTCTTTCACATTTTAAAATGTTTATTATTTTATATAAAGATTGTTTCTGTTCTATATGCATTTGCATCATAAAAATACATTATCTTTCAGATTATAAAGTCCATTAGTATTTTCCAAGGAACACAAAATAATAGTTTTTGCTTCACTCCAATTTGGGCTGTGTTTCTCTTCATCACATTTCTCTTCTCTTCATTTGTATCATTGACCTTTAGTTCTTTTACCCCATTTTAACTATGCATTTTTGATATATTTGTTCCATGTCTATGCAGTTCTTTTCTCTAATTTTCAACATTCATTTGTAATTTGATTTACCTTTATGCTCTCTCAATAGATGCCATGTTTTCAGATCTGATGAAAGCTGCATAGAATTGAGCAAGTAGCATATTACAATTATGGTGCCATATTTTACTACATGTACAAATTTTAAATTTATTTCCTGTACATGCACTGCATGCCGAGAGTAAATGTAAAGAGATATGGATGTAATTACAATGTTTGATACACAGCAGGCAATTGTAATAATAGTGCAGTATAACGTCTAATGGCCAGGTTGATTTAACACTGACGTAAATTGTGTTGATAATAGTATTGGGTGATGTTTTTATGCATATTTTGTAAGATTAATCTGTGTTGGGATATCTGCCTATCCTGCACATCAATTTGAGTTGTGGGGGTGAGACCCACGCAGACACAGGGAGAATGTGAAAACTCCACAGAGACAGTGACCCAGGGCCAGGATTGAACCCGGATCCTCAGTGCCATGAGGCAGTAATGCTAACCACCGTGCCGCCGCACTCCTCTGAACTTTCTATATTCATCCTGGTTCTCAGTTATATTTTCCATATCATATATGTCATGAGCATACTTTTTGAGCTTTAATCTTAATCACTATCACCCCAGGAACTCTGAATTTGTTTGTCCTACCCTTTTTCCTTGTGAGAATATACCTCTATGATGGCAGCCCATTGTTTTGTTCCAGTTTTGCATATCGATCTTTGATTACAATTTATCTGGGCCAGATCAAGTCTCACCCACCAATGCTGGCTCCCCAATTAATTACTTTTTCCCTGTGTTGCTGCTTGCCCTTTTCCATAGTTAATCAAAATCCTATGATACTGTGATTACTGTCTCATTACTGACACTTAATCTCATTGGGCCAGAAATATATTGATTTAGAAAGGTACCCAGAGGATGGTGAATCTTTGGAACTCTTTGCCGCTGAAGGCTGTGGAGGCCACATCACTGAGTGTCTTTAAGGCAGAAATAGATAGGTTCTTGATGAATAAGAGGATCAGGGATTATGGAAAGAAGGCAGGAGAATGCGGATGAGAAAAATATCAGCCATAATTGAATGGCGGAGCGGACTCGATGGGCTGAGTGGCCTAATTCTGCTCCTATGTCTTATGGCCTAACATACTTGATAAACTCTCCCCCACTCTCCCCTTACACCATTAGTATTCCAGGATTATGATAATTATAGTGTCCCATTATAACTATTGTTTTTGCACCTCTTTGCAAGTTCCTTGCACATTTGTTCCTCTACATTTTTACCATGAGATGGTGACTGTTGCTCGTTCTGGGTGAGTGAGCTTTACACTCAATTTGGCTCTGTTTTATTCCTTAGCTCTAGAGTCGCCAGGTATCGTTATGATACTGCCACAAGATTCAAGTTCAAGTTCAGACCAATGACTCAATACACCAGTTAGTAAGTTCAAAAGAAGACACGTTTATTATAACACAGTTATTTACTACTCATGCATATAACACTAAAAGACTAGGCTATTCCTAACACTAACAGGCCAATACTTATCTGGAATAAGGGAACTGCCGGATCAGGGAACAATAGCCTCTTGCTTTGTCCTGGATCCGCAGGCTTCCAGTTGGTGTGGACTAAAGGGCTCAGGAGTGTCTACTCTCGTAGCGTGCGTTGTATGACACTTACTTCATGGCGGCTGCTGACCAGGCCTCTCCTTCTCAAGGTCTTCTGCTGCAAAGGTGTTCTGCTGGGAGGGCCGGCTGGTCAAGAAGAAAGAATCAGTCCTGGGACCTGACTTCTATAGGTCCCAGGGGCTTTGCGCCCATCTGGGCGGACCCTCTGTAAACTTGCAAACGATTGGGTCTCTTCCCAATCGATTGATTTGAATTTCCCCAATAACAGGGCTGTTCCTCGATCACTGGGCGGTTCCTTCCACCTTATTTGTGTCCTTTGTTTCAGACTCCACTGGCGCCGGGATGTCTGACCTATAGAATGTTTCAATCTCTTCTAATTGTTGTGTCCATTGTGCCTGGGAATCACCTTGAATCGCTCACTTAATATGCGCAGCTCGTTAGTTACAATGCTGTCTGGTTTCTTTAGCAGCTAGAATACAGGGGATTCTGCAAACTGCTTGTTTCTTTGCCAATGTCCATTTTTCCCTGTAACCTTTGCGTTCTTCCATTTTGTGTGAGGAAGTGGCCAACCCAGGTGGCTACACTCCCTCCTTGTGATCCTAACGTGAAAGCGTGAAGGATCACCTAAGTATGGTGTCTGCGTTCCCTGACCTCAGCGAGTTCCATGGCCTCTGCACTTTCCTCAACTATGCAGAAAATTTTTACCTACAATCTCTATTTGGCGCTATGTCATAGGGGACATGCATTACTCGGGAACCTCTAACTATCCTTGATAAACTACACTCACTCAAACATTTAAAAACATTCTAACTTCCTAACCTTACAAACAACAGTAGTATTACATTCCATTTCTCTGGCTCGGCAGTCGAGCTCAGTGTCACAATCAATTGAAAAGTTCCTTTATTTACAAGACAACAAATGCAAAATAAATCCTTTATCACACGTCAAGGGGCTGGGGGGACTGGTGAAATCCGAAAATAGGGGATTGCATTCTATATACTGTTGAGGTGCGCGAGTGGTAGGCTCTCCTTCGCCATTTCCTTATCCGAAGGGTCTGAACTATGATGCAGATAATTGCCAGTGCCAAAAGCAATTCTACGACATACGACAAGGAGTACCAAGTTAGAAATCTGGTACACCAGGTCGGGGTACTGTTGCCGTCTACTGGGCTTGGAGTGGTCTGTGTCTGGGAAACATTAACGGCCGGGGTCATAGGGGAAAGGGGGTTTGCGTTTGCGCGCAAACATGTACATATTACAGTGAAAAATGCAGTAGGCGTTGTCATCTTCCTTCTCTCTTCTCGTCCTGTTCTCTTTTCGAGCTTTGATCTTGCTCTGATCCTGCTTTGGTCCCTCCTTTGAACGTCCGAAAGCTATGGGATCAAGCATAGTATCTGTTAGTGTTCTGCTTAATACCTCGAATGATAGTATATCTGTCCTCTTGTGCCAATTTTCCCTTTATGAATGGTCAAGTCACTCCCTGTGACTCCCCTCATTTTTTTTTTATCACAACAAATTTAGGACCAGGCATATACTCGAATACTGTACCACCGCGAGCCATCTCACAGGCTTTGCAATTTACCATCCCAATGTTCCTGGATGTAAATAGCATCTGGAATGGCAACCAAAGGGCTACCTAAAACAAAGGAAACAAAACCAAACTTTTTAGAAATAGGACTTTCGAATGAGTTGCGTATGGGCCGCGACGGGTAAGATTTGGGTGGAATCCCCGGGTAGGGCGTGCTGTGCTGTACCCGAGCTTAGTTGACCATAGGGGTGGTCCTCAGACAGGGCGGGTCCTCAATGCCGTTTCTCCACTGCCTGAGCGACCTGAAACGAATGGGCAAGAATGTAGTCGTCATGGGGGTTGCTTCTTCTGTCCTCCAAACAGAAGAGCAGTTATGAAATGGGGTCCGGGCAAGCTCTCAGCTGTCCTAGCTGACCAGCAAGCCTGGCAAGTTCCCGTAGGTATCGGCGGACAAACTGTGCGTGTGGCCGCAGAGCTACTGTTGCTGGAAAACAAACAAAACCCAAACAAACAAACATGCAACAAACATACTGCAGGTTCCATCAGAAAAGGACACCGTTTATCTCTCAAGCGGTTCCTCTTTTTACATCATCTGGACACCTCAATCATTATCTTCTGCGAACAGGGTCGCAAAGGGGTTGCTGTGTCGGGAGTCTGACTTAAAGTCATCCTCTTCTCCCGGATCTCATACCCTTGTATGGATCAGGCATGCTATGAGTGAGTTGTGTGACCGAGGGTCTCTCTCGTCATTCCGGACGAGCCTGTAAGAGTTGTCTCGGTGCCAAATGGTCGTGTCCAAATTTGTATGAACGTTGTCGGGGTCATCATAGTTGGGCGGTGGGTCTGGTGTTTTAATGTAAGTGATCTCCAAATCACTGGAGTCAGGGTCGTAGTTGGTGTGTGTGGGGTCTGTTGTGTCAGGGCAGTAGAGAGGCGTGCTGTGGCTGTCGTCAAAGTCACAGTCGCTGTCTCTGCTGTGGCAGCTTGTGGGTGTTTCGGGGCGTGGTCTTATGTCAATGGGCGGAGTCGAGGTCGAGTCCGATGAGGTGCTGGTCTGTGAGGGGGAGGGTGGAAATGTGTCTCTTGTGGGCGGGGCGTGGTGTTCTGCTGCGTCTAGCAGGACATGGTGTGTGTGTGGTTGGACTGTGTTCCATATGCCTTTAACTGGTTGATATGGAACCAGGCAATCTTCCCGATGGGGTACTTTATTTTATATACTGAAGGGCTGACTTTGTCCACAATTGAGTACGGACCTGAAAATTTTGGGGCCAAAAACGTGCTGGGATTATAAACCGACAACATTACCTGTTGTCCAACCTGAAACTCTGTGGAATGTACTGTTCTGTCGAAACAAGCCTTGCTCTGTTTCTTTTCTTTCCCAATTTAACTGCGGCTGTTAACTGAGCTGATCTTACATTTTCCACTAATTGCTTTACTGCTGTCTCGTGTGTGAGGGCCGTCACTTCTGGGCTGGTCATGTCGAGTCCTAAAAGGAATTCAGAACCTTTCATGGGGCATCCGGTCATGAGTGTGTGTGGGGTGAAACCTGTTGAAGCTGAAATAGTGTTCCTTAAAAACATAAGTGCGAATGGGAGCACCGAATCCCAAGTTGCATTGTTTTCCTGGACCATCTTTCTACGGGTCGATTTCAGAGTCCGATTCATGCGTTCCACTATACCGCTGGACTGGGGGTGGTACGCAATGTGGAAATTTTGTTTAATGCCGAATATGGTCAGGACGTTCTTCATGACCCGTCCTGTAAAATGAGATCCCTGGTCCGACTCAATACCTCTGGGGAGTCCCCATCTAGTAAAGATGTGGTATGTCAGGATCTTTGCAGTTGTTTTGGCTGTGTTAGTTCGAGATGGGAAAGCCTCTACCCATTTCGTAAATGTATCAATGACCACCAAAACGTATTTATAGCCATTCCTGCAAGAGGGCAATGGACCTATAAAATCGATCTGGAGATTTGTCCAAGGGGCGAGTGTGACTGAGCTGTGCCTTCTTCGAATGCTTCTCCGGGTTATTCAGTGCACAAATCAAACTATTTTCGATGTAATGTGTTACATCCTCTCTCAAATCTGGCCACCAACAGAGCTGACTCAGGTGGGCTGTGGTGGGGTCTATCCCTTGATGTCCATGACTGTCATGGAATAAGGCAATCATTTGATTCCTGTCCTCAGGAACCACATACAGTTTACCTTTGAGAACTACACCATCATGTGTGGTCAGAGCGTGTTTAAACTTGTCATACGGGGCCAAAAGCTTTCCTCTGCTAATCTCCCAGAGATTGCTGTCCTGTCTTTGTGCCTGTACTAGGTCCTCAATGTTTGTCTGTGAGACCTGAATTGAACTCACAAGGGCACTAGCTGGGAGTGTCCAAAAATATCCGTGCCTAGAACCTGCTTTTGCCAGTGCGTCAGCTTTCACATTTCCAGGGGGGGATGACCGATGGTGACTTCTTACTTTAATTATGCCGTATATCCTATCCTTTGCCTTTTCTAGGATATGGAGGAGCAATGGGGCTGATGGAAGTGGCTTTCCGTCTGTGAAAACAAAACCTCTTGTCTTCCACAGGGGTAGAAAATCCGTCAAACTGTTGCAGACATATAGACTATCAGAATATATATCTGCTGGGTTGGGGAACAAATCTGGGTGGTCCACTATGTAAGCTATGGCCGCGAGCTCTGCTGTCTGTGCGCCTAAGTGACCGGGTAACTTTAAAGAAATCTCTTCTAATGCGCGTCCCTGCGCATCCTCTACATAGATGCCGCATCCTGTAATGCACTTACCATTTAAAACAGTGGATGAACCATCCACATAAATCTTCAAGGGGGCACACATGTCTGTGTGCTGGGGGCTTTGAGTTGAACTTCCTGTCTTCCTGGTGTGGCGTCTGTGTCCTGTGTTGTGGAGGGGGGCTACTATCTCGCAATCATGGGGTTGTCCTGGGTATTGGAGGTTGTCTGCTAAGAAGGTGTGTGTCTTAGTCCATTTAACGGTGATGTCCCGTCCTTGTAAAAGAAGTGTCCACCTCGCTGCTCTAATTTGGCTAACTGGACCGTCCTTCAGTCGTCCGTCCAATAGAAGCTGTGTGGGTGTGTGTTCGGTCAGAATCGTTATGGGGTTTAGTCCGGAAATGTACGAAAAGTACTGTACTGCCCAGAATACTGCGAGTAGGTGCCTTTCGTAGGCTGAAAATCCTTGCTCTACTGGGTCTAAAAGTTGGGAGGTATAAGCCACTGGTCGTAGCTGCTCATGGCGTTCCTGAAGGAGCACGGCCGAGAGGGTCAGATCTGTGCTTGCTACCTCAATTGCATAGGGGGAAAGCAGGTCTGGAACTTGTAATGCAGTGGCTGCGCTAAGGGCTTTCTTTAAATCGTCCACAGCCTCTATGCTGCGGAAGCCATTCCCAAGGGGCTCCTTTCTTAAGGAGGTCTGAAAGGGGGGCTGCCTTTGTCGCAAAACCATCGATATGGTTCCGACAATACCCAACCAGTCCTAAAAACGACCGGAGGGCTGCAACATTTTGGGGAAGGGGCAATTTGACGATCGAGTCCATTCTTTTGAACTCGATCTAGCGTTTGCCGTGCGTGATGACTGTACCCACATACATCACTTTATTCTCCAATAGTTGGGCCTTTCTGGGGTTTACTTTACATCCGATTGTTTTCAGAAGTTCCAGGAGTTCAGATAAAAGCGTGATATGCTCTGCCTTGGTGTCTGTCTGCAGTAATAGGTCGTCCACATACTGTACCAGACATTCGGGTCGGGAAAATTTTGCTAGTCCATTTGCCAGCTGTCGGTGGAAAATGGAGGGGGAGTTGTGGAATCCTTGTGGGAGGCATGTCCACGTGTACTGCTGACCTTTCAAAGTGAATGCGAATTTGTACCGGCACGCCTTCGCCAATGGGATTGACCAAAAGCCGTTGCTAATGTCCAAAACCGTGAAATATTTGGAGTTGAGTCCCTGCTTGAGCATGGTCTCGGGACTTGTTGCTACCGTGGGTGCTACTGCTGGTGTAACTTTGTTGAGTTCCCGATAATCAATGGTCAGGTGCCATGATCCGTCGGGCTTCCTCACTGGCCAAATAGGGGCATTATTAGGAGGCTACTGTCCTTAGTACGCCCTGCTCTAATAAGCTCTCTATTACCTTTCCGATTTCTTCCTCCGCTTCCAGGGGAAATCTATATTGTCTTTGTGGTCTCGGGTCAGGTCCTGTAATCTGAACTTGTCCAGTCATCCTGCTGCAGTCGTGCCGGTGACTGGCAAATGCTGTCCTGTGTTTGTTTAAAACTGCCCTAACCTGTTTGTCCATGCTGAGCGTGGTCGGGTCAAAACAAGTCGCCGACTGCGCTAATCCAATTTTCATACTCACCTACTGGGAGCGTTGCGGGTGCTCTGTCTGATTTTGCCATTCGCCCGGCACACTGATTGACTGGGTCGAACGACAGGCTGTGTGCATTCATAAAATCAATGCCGAGTATGTGTTCTGCTGTGTGGGGCAGATCAATTAAAACAACGGGGTGTCTGGTGGAGATATTCCCTAGCTGAATTAGTACAGGGGCTGTAATAGTTCCTTGCTGTGAGTGTCCTGTAAAGCCGCTGAGTGTTATTGTGGCTGTAGTGGGCCACGTGTTTGCCTGTGGTGTAGTGGAGGAATTAATGGTCGTGCGGGACCCTCCTGTGTCCCAGAGTAATTCTATGGGCTTTCCCTGAATTTTCGCTGTGACTACCGGTCGCCCGGATCTGTCCCAGAGGGTGTCACAGACCCAAGTGGGGGAGCCCGAACACCGTCAGTCCGTTCCGTCCACATTGATCTGTCCTGACTGCATCCCTATACTGTGAATAGGCTTCACTCTGTTCCTGTTCAGAGTGCCTTTCTGCTCGCCTCTCTGAGGTTTTTGTGGTGCATTGCATTCCCTAGCAAAATGCCCTAACTGTCCGCAGTTAAAACATTCCTGTGACTTCTGTGGGGGGGGCTGTTCTGTCCCTCATTTACCCATGCGGGGTTTTGGTGCGCTCTTACTGCTTCGATGTCAACCTGGGGTTGCGCCTCCTTGGGCTTCTTAAATGCTGTCTTATTGTGCACAGATTGCTCCCAAGCGCGGGACAATCTTTTCAAGACCCATTTTTCATTATGGGCCTCTTCTGAGGGGTCGTAATTAGAGCAGGCTTTCTGTCCTGCCTCTGTGGCGTGGGAGATAATAATGCGGGTCCATTTAACCATGTTATCTTGGGTCAAATGTGAGCGGTCTAATTCACCAAAAACTGCAGTGAAGTGAATCCACAGCCTTCCTGCAAATGCTGTGGGTTGCTCCATCTTTTTCTGCCTCCACTTGTTTAGGCCTTCAACTGGGTCTCCTCTGTTATACCCTATCGCATCCAAAATAGCTGTATGCATTTCTTCGATGGTGCCTCCTCCAACGTTCTGTGGGTCGGGGAGGGCTGCTACTACTGATGAGTCTAAACTCAAAACTGTGAACTTAACCTGCTCTTGCGCATCAAGGCCGTACATGGTCGCCTGCTGTTTAACTCTTGCAAAGAATTGGTGGGGGTCTGAAGTGGGGAGGAACGGGGTGATTTTCTCACACGCGTCCCTTAGTTGAGTCACGGTTAAGGGGGTGGTGTAAGTGATCTCGGGTGCGGCATCTGCGGTTGCTTTTCGTTGGGTGGTGACTGGGTTCATTGGTGCGGGTGCTATCTGATCTGTAGGGGGTTGGGGCGCTTTCCTTTTCTGCTCCGTTTCTAGCGCACATGTTCCCTGAACATATCGCTGCGCTGTCTCGCTTAACTCCTGCCAATCTGGTGTATTCTCTTCCTCTAATTGCATCCCAAAGGTTTCTTGGAAGCCATTCTGCACAGAAAGGAGAGATTGCTGCTCTGCAATCTGCTTCCTACATTTTGCATGGTCCACTGTGCTTTGCCTTTGCTCAGTGGTGGCAGCATGGAGTGCCCTTAAACCTGCCTTCAGGTCGCTACACTGCTTCAGTGTCTCTACCTGCTTCTCTGATTCTTGTCTTATCAAGACTGCACACTGCACATCCTGATAGGCTTTTTCGTATTGTACCTGGGAGCTGCTCAGATGGGCTAGACAAGACTGGTGTGCCCTCTTGGCATCATCCACCTCTCTATCCTTATCTGCCAACTTTGCCTTAATTCTAAATTCTCTCTTTCAATGTCCCTGACATCCACTTTGCTCATTCTATTTCTCTCCTCTAAATCTGCTCGGAGCGTCCTGACGACCTCCTCTGTGCCTCGCAATTGTGCCAAGCAGGACACAATTGCCATCGACTTACGTGCTTTACTCAAACCTTTCTTACGAATTTCAGACAAGTTCTCCCACCAAGTATGCCCTATACTCCCGGGACCTGTCTCCTCATTCGAACAAAACTCACTCCAAAGGGGCCATCCTTTCCCTTTGAGGTACTTCCTGAGTTCCAGCTCCTAAACGGGACACTGACCTACTCTGCTGCTGCTGGTCGCTGCGACCACGAACTGCTCTGGGTTCATGAGGCGTTCCATTTCCTGCATGGCCATCTCTTCTATCTTATGCTCCCTTTTAAATTTGGAACGAGGGATATTAAGGCAGTGCTGTAAAATACGGGTCCGGCTTTCGCTATTTTCCGAATTATAAACTCCCGACAGTTTGTTGCAACAAAAATCTCTCGGTTTTACCTTATAACCCTGTTAGTTACGCATGCAAAAACACACTTCCGAATTATGAGTATTGATTTGAACTACTTGAACACTTGTGGTTTTTCCTTTTCCCAATTGGATTTCTGATTCAAATTGCTGGCTCTCTCGGAGTGGTGGGGGGGGCACTTCTAGTCGAGTCCCATCTGGCTCGCCACTAAATGTTGCTCGTTCTGGGAGAGTGTGCTTTACACTCAATTTGGCTCTGTTTTATTCCTTAGCTCTAGAGTCGCCAGGTATCGTTATGATACCGCCACAAATTCAAGTTCAAGTTCAGACCAATGACTCAATACACCAGTTAGTAAGTTCAAAACAAGACACGTTTATTATAACACAGTTATTTACTACTCATGCATATAACACTAAAAGACTAGGCTATTCCTAACACTAACAGGCCAATACTTATCTGGAATAAGGGAACTGCCGGATCAGGGAACAATAGCCTCTTGTTTTGTCCTGGATCTGCAGGCTTCCAGTTGGTGTGGACTAAAGGGCTCAGGAGTGTCTACTCTCGTAGCGTGCGTTGTATGACACTTACTTGATGGCGGCTGCTGACCAGGCCTCTCCTTCTCAAGGTCTTCTGCTGCAAAGGTGTTCTGCTGGGAGGGCCGGCTGGTCAAGAAGAAAGAATCAGTCCTGGGACCTGACTTTTATAGGTCCCAGGGGCTTCGCGCCCTTCTGGGCGGACCCTCTATAAACTTGCAATCGATTGGGTCTCTTCCCAATCGATTGATTTGAATTTCCCCAATAACAGGGCTGTTCCTCGATCGCTAGGCGGTTCCTTCCACCTTATTTGTGTCCTTTGTTTCAGACTCCACTGGCGCGGGGATGTCTGACCTTCTGTAGAATGTTTCAATCTCTTCTAATTGTTGTGTCCATTGTGCCTGGGAATCACCGTGAATCGCTCACTTAATATGCTCAGCTCGTTAGTTACAATGCTGTCTGGTTTCTTTAGCAGCTAGAATACAGGGGATTCTGCCAACTGCTTGTCTCTTTGCCAATGTCCATTTTTCCCTGTAACCTTTGCGTTCTTCCATTTTGTGTGAGGAAGTGGCCAACCCGGTGGCTACAGTGACCCATAGAGAAGTTCTTTTGTTTGTTGTTATCCCACTTGATACCATTCCATTTCCTTCTCTGGTGTCTCTCAATTTTCTGTGTTTTTCTCACTAATATTTCCTACATCTCTGCCAAGTTTAAATCCTCTCTTAGAATCATTGAATTTACAGCACAGAAGGAGACCATTCAGCCCATCATGTCTGTACCAGCCCTTAGAAAGAGCACCCTACTTAAGCCTATGCCTGCATCCTATTCCCATAACCAGGTAACCGCACCTAACCTTTTGGACACTCAGGGGAAAATAGCATGGTCAATCCACCTAGCCTGCACATATCTGGACTGTGGGAGGAAACCGGAACACAAGGGGAGAAAGTGCAAACTCCACACAGTCATCCGAGGCTGGAATTGAACCCGGTTCCTGGAGCTGTGAGGTATCAGTGCTAACCACTGTACCACCCTTTTAGCACTAGCAGTTCTTAGTCTGCCCTCTACAGATCCCATTTCCTCAGAACTGGCATCAATGTCCAAGGAATCTAAAATTCTCCCTCCTGCATTTCTGCTGCAGCCACGCATTCATTCAAACCTATTTCTGTGGTCATTGGCTGAGACATTGGGAGTAATCCAGAGATTACTATCTTTGAGATTGTGATTGGTGGCTCCCTAACCTCTACCTGCAATACTCATGTCAGCCTGTTACCCTGACCCAGAGGTTGTGACTCCTGTCAGGACTTTGTCGCGGCCTGTTACCTGGTCCTGGAGGCGCTTGGAGCTGGATCCAGACAAGGTCCAGACAAGGCTGCTTTTACCCAGGTAATGGCAAGCCCAGAAGCAGAAATGCTGAACCTTGGAATCGGAGCTGGACAGAGTATGCCAAAAATTCCTAATGAACACGGAGCCGTAAGGAATTCCTTGTGCCTTTTAACCACTTAATAAGGGCTCCTATCAGCGCTTATCAGTTGTTTAATCAATTTGTGACTCTTATTGGGGACGTGGGGTTGGTAAGAGGAGTGATATGTGAGTTTTCTTTCGGGTTGAAGTGGCTTCAAGATGAAATTTCTGCACAAAAGTCTGTGTCACGGTTAATAAAGGGCCATACTGGACCTGGTATTGGGGAATGATCCCGGCCAGGTGGTTGACGTTTCAGTCGGCGATCACAATTCTGTAAGTTTTAGAATACTCATGGACAAAGACGAGAGTGGTCCTAAAGGAAGAGTGCTAAATTGGGGAAAGGTCAACTATAACAAAATTCGGCAGGAGCTCGGGAATGTGGACTGGGAGCAGCTGTTTAAAGGTAAATCCACATTTGAAATGTGGGAGTCTTTTAAGGAAAGGTTGATTAGAGCGCAGTTAATTGATGAGGGAAGAGCTGTAGATGTCATATACATGGACTTCAGTAAAGCATTTGATAAAGTTTCCCATGGCAGGTTGATGGAAAAAGTGAAGTCGTATGGGGTTCAGGGTGTACTAGCTAGATGGATAAAAAACTGGCTGGGCAACAGGAGACAGAGAGTAGTGGTGGAAGGGAGTGTCTCAAAATGGAGAAAGTTGACTAGTGGTGTTCCACAGGGGTCCGTGCTCGGACCACTGTTGTTTGTGATATACATAAATGATCTGGACGAAGGTATAAGTGGTCTGATGAGAAAGTTTGCAGATGATACTAAGATTGGTGGAGTTGCGGATAGCGAGGCGGACTGTCAGAGAATACAGCAAAATATAGATAGATTGGAGAGTTGGGCAGAGAAATGGCAGATGGAATTCAATCCAGGCAAATGCAAGGTGATGCATTTTGGAAGATCTAGCTCAAGAGCAGACTATATGGTCAATGGAAGAGTCCTGGGGAAAATTGATGTCCAGAGAGATCTGGGAGTTCAGGTCTATTGTACCCTGAAGGTGGCAACGCAGGTTGATAGAGTGGTCAAGAAGGCATACAGCATGCTTGCCTTCATCGGACGGGGTATTGAGTACAAGAGTCAGCAGGTCATATTACAGTTGTATCGGACTTTGGTTAGGCCACATTTGGAATACTGCGCGCAGTTCTGGTCGCCACATTACCAGAAGGATGTGGATGCTTTAGAGAGGGTGCAGAGGAGGTTCACCAGGATGTTACCTGGTATGGAGGGTGCTAGCTATGACGAAAGGTTGAGTAGATTAGGATTGTTTTCGCTGGAAAGACGGAGGCTGAGGGGAGACCTGATTGAGGTCTACAAAATTATGAGAGGTATGGACAGGGTGGTTAGCAACAAGCTTTTTCCAAGAGTGGGGGTGTCAATTACAAGGGGTCACGATTTCAAGGTGAGAGGGGGAAAGTTTAAGGGAGATGTGCGTGGAATGTTTTTTACGCAGAGGGTGGTGGGTGCCTGGAATGCTTTGCCAGCGGAGGTGGTAGAGGTGGGTACGATAGCATCATTTAAGATGCATCTGGACAGATATATGAACGGGTGGGGAACAGAGAGAAGTAGACCTTGGTAAATAGGCAACAGGTTTAGATAAAGGATCTGGATCGGCGCAGGCTGGGAGGGCCGAAGGGCCTGTTCCTGTGCTGTAATTTTCTTTGTTCTTTGTAGCACTGTGGGCTAAATAGCTGGCTTTTAAGGGGTAGTGATGATGATTGGCCAGTCAGCCTGTCTCATTATTGAAAGCTGGCGATGCGGACTTGTTTCTTGGGGTTGAGATTCCATTTGCTTGTCTGCAGATAACCTTCTAAATCAAGGTCCTAACCAGTATGATGATCCTAGTTGGTCAAGCAATGGTAAATTTATCAGGGCCCCCTTGTAACATGCTGCCTGTTTTTGGCTGGTTGAACTCCAGCAACTACATTTTTGAGGTTAGCTGGGTGGTCAACAACTATTGATTCCTTTTGGTTGGGTAGCTGGGTGTTGTAATCTCCAGCAAGAGAATGTACGCTCATAGGTTAAAGACATTCTATGTTTGCAGAGTTTTCAGTGACCCTTAAATGTAGTGTTGTGTTTTGCATGTGCAGATTAAATTGTGAAAATGCAAAATATATATCATGGGTAACGTAAAGCACATTTTCAAACAAGTAAAAAAAAAAATCACAAGATCAATCCTAAATTTTACGGATTAGATTTAACCATGAAGCACTGTCTGCTTTGCAGATGTAAACACCCTTGGACAAAGTGTTGAGATTTACTCGAATTGTTACACGGGTGAGATTTCAGCTGCTTGGAGACACTGGAGAATCTGAGATTGTTCTTTCGAACAGCAAAAGTTTAAGAAAGATTTAATAGAAACCTTAAAAAAAAAAGTGTATTTATATAGTGCCTTTGATGTAGTAAAACATTTCAAGAGAACGTCATGTAACTGAAGTATTGTGTTCGGTTCTGGGAATTGCACTTTATGGAAGATGTGATGGCATTAGAAAGTGCAGAAAGATTTATGAGAATGGATCCAGAGATGAGGAACTTAAGTTATGAAAAAAGATTGGAGAAGTTGCAACAGTTTTTGGAGATTTCATGGAGATATTCAAAATTGCGAGGGGTGTGAAAGAAAGGTACAGCACAGGAACAGGCCCTTCGGCCCACCATGTCTGCACCGACCGCACCAATACCCATGCCGGGCAATCCCGGCCCGATACCGCACGTGCACAAAACATGCCAGCTTGCACCTTGGTACTGCCACCTGGGCACCTTGGCACTGCCACCTGGGCACCTTGGCAGTCCCAGGCTCACACCCAGATGGCACAGCCAGGATGACACTGCCAGAGTACCTTTCCACACTTCCGGGGTCCAAATCCCTCTATTCTTATCCTATTCGTGTATTTGTCAAGATGCTCCTTAAACGTCACCATCATACCTGCTTCCACCACCTCCTCCGGCAGCGAGTTCCAAGTGCCCATTACCCTCTGTGGGGGGAAAAAATCTTCACTCGCAAATCTCCACTAATATTTGCCCCTTACACCTTAAACCTATGCCCCCTAGTAATTGATAGTAATTTATAGTAGATAGGGAATTGACAAAGAAGCAATTTACATAGAATTTACAGTGCAGAAGGAGGCCATTCGGCCCATCGAGTCTGCACCGGTTCTTGGAAAGAGCACCCTATCCCCTACCCAAGGTCAACACCTCCACCCTATCCCCATAACTCAGTAACCCAACCCATCACTAAGGGCAATTTTGGACACAGGGCAATTTATCATGGCCAATCCACCTAACCCGCACATCTTTGGACTGTGGGAGGAAACCGGAGCACCCGGAGGAAACCCACGCACACACTGGGAGGATGTGCAGACTCCGCACAGACAGTGACCCACCCGGAATCGAACCTGGGACCCTGGAGCTGTGAAGCGATTGTGCTATCCACAATGCTACCGTGCTGCCCAGTGGCAATATGAGAACAATTTTTGCGCAGTAAATGGTTACACTGCCTGACGGTGTACTGTAGGTAGGTTGCATTCAAGAGGGAATTAATTGGAAAATGGTAAGCCTCACTCTAATGTGCAGATTCCCAAGTTACCTGAGGCTTTGGGCTTCAACCCCTTTGCTTCAGAGACCTCGGGCATGCACTGTTCAGCACTGGTCCTCACAAACAGGGACCAGACGGAACAGCATTTGTAGGGATCTCCCAGGGGATCGGAGGCCTCCAGCTGCCACCTGGGTACTCTGGCAGTTTCATCCTGGCTGTGCCATCTGGGTGTGAGCCTGGGACTGCCAAGGTGCCCAGGTGGCAGTGCCAAGGTGCAAGCTAGCATTTTTTGTGCACGTGCGGTATCGGGCCAGGGTTGCCCGGCATGGGTAATGGTGTGGACTGGGACCCTCGGTGCATTCTGGCTTCGGTGGGGGGGGGGGGGGGGGGGGGGGGGGGGGGGGTTGGTGACTCGGAGATCAGGAAGCCAAATTGGGATTTCTGGTGAGTGAAGCTCCCCACTGTACAAAACAGGGCCATATGCAGCCCCAGCTGCGTATTCCTCGTTCAGACACCTTATTCAACCCGAGGCGCATTGAATAGCCATATGTTTCTCGGCACTGCTTTGGATTACATCAATTTATGGACGGTGATGAAAAGTACTTAGCTGTTGCATAGATAGAGCCAGAAACAGCATAGATTGGGGTCTCTGGAAAGGCTGGGATGAGTGGTGGACTGATCATTCTGTGCAGAGTGCACTGCTCAGCAAGGGCAAGAGACACATTAGAAAACAGAAACAAAAATGTTTTTATCAGATCTACATTGTCACAATCCCGCACCTCATCAGTCCAGGTCAGATACCAGAGGAAATTTGCTCATATCTGGGACTCACTTGGGGACCCAGGGATCTAAGGAATAGATATAAACTGCAAGTGGTCAGGAATGTACTAGAATGGCCTGCTTCGCCAGTCCATGTTGTAATTGATTGCCTTGACTAGGGCAGAAAGTGCAATAGTCCTTTGAATAATTTTTTGTTGAATTGTTGTATATGCTTAGTTTTGCGATTGCATTAGAGCTGGAAAAAATTTAAATATTGGAAGTGCACGTCAGTCAACATATGAAAGGGAAAAGCTTCATATGTGGCCGCTCAAATGAGTCATCCTGCGTTATCCTGCATAATAAAATGATTCAGACCAGATTCAAGTGAGAGCTGTAGTGCACCGTAGCCTAATGGGATGGCTTCTTTGACCAGCTGGTGTTTTCCTATCCTTTATTTTCAAAGGTTTCATATCCGCTACTAGTATATCTTCTTTCTCCGAGAGTATGTGCTGCCGTTGTGGGCTACATCCCGCATTTCCCGCCTGAGTTGACCCTGAGTCAAAAAATAATAAAATCACACCCTTTTGTCTGTCTTCACAGAGGAAAATGTTAAAAGCTCCCCAAAGTAATGGAGAATCATAGGACCAGTGGAAACAAGAAACTGCAAGATATTAATATTAGTCAATGGGACTTAAAGTAGATAAATCTCCTGGATCTGATGATCTATCCCAGAATTTTGAAAGAGATGGCTCCAGAGATAGTAGATGCCTTGCTGGCCATCTTTCAAAATTCTGTAGACATTGAAATGGTTCCTGAAGGTTGGAAAGTGGCACATGTAGCTGCTTTAAGAAAGGATGAGAGAAAACTACGAATGACAGACCTGTAAGTCTGATATCAGTAGTAGAGAAAACGCTAGAAGCTGTAATAAAGACTGTGATACTTGGAACACGTAGAAAGTTATGAGTCAACAGGGATTTATGAAAGGGGGAATCATGCTTAACAAACCTGTTGGAGAGCTTTTTGAGGACATAACTAGTACAATAGATGAGCTGCCAGTGGATGTGATATATTTAGAATTGCAAGAAGCTTTTGAGAATCATAGAATTTACACTGCAGAAGGAGGTCATTCGGCCCATCGAGTCTGCACTAGCTCTTGAGAGAGCACCCCACTGAAGCCCACACTTCCAACCTATCCTTGTAACCCAGCGACCCCACCGAACCTTTTGGGCACTAAGGACAATTTAGCATAGCCAATCCACCAAACCTGCATATCTTTGGACTATGGAAGAAACCGGAGGAAATCCACGCAGACACAGGAATAAAGTGCAAACTCCACACAGATATTCACCCAAGGCCGGAATTGAACCCGGATCTCTGGAGCTGTGAGGCAGCAGTGCTAACCACTGTACCACTGTGCTGCCCTGATATGAGGTTAGTAAACAAAATTGGAGCACATGAGATTGGGGAACTGGTTAATGGACAGAGTTAGAATAAATGGGTAATTTTCAGGTTGACAAGATGTGACTAGTGGGGTACCACAAGGGTCAGTGTTTGGACTCCAGCTATTCACAATCTATATCAATGATTTGATTATTGGGATTCAATGTAATATTTCCAAGTTTGCAGATGGCACAAAACTAGTTGGAAGTAAGAGTTGTGAGGACGATGCAAAGAGATTTCAAGATGTCATGGGGACTCTTAATTGAGTGGGCACAAACCTGGCAGATGTAATACATTGTAGGGAAATGTGAAAAGTGGTTAGCACTCCTGTCTCCCAGCACTAAGGACCCAGGTACGATCCCGGCCCAATCCGGGCTCCACATTGACTGTGTGGAGTTTGCACATTCTCCCCATGTCTGCGTGGGTCTCATCCCCACAATCCAAAGGTGTGCAGCGTATGTGGATTGGCCATGCTAAAATGCCCCTTAATTGGATAAAAAAAAACAAAAAAATAAACTTCAGTAGGAAAAACAGAAGTACAGAGTATTTTGTAAATGGTGTGACGCTGGGAAGTGTTGCACTGCAAAGGGACTTGTGTGTCCTTGTGCATGAGTCATTGGAAGCAAATGTGCAGGTACAGCAAGCAATCAAAGCAAGCAGTGTTTTGGACTTTATTACAAGTAGATTTGACGATAAGAGTAAAGATGTCTTACTGCAATTATGTAGAGCCTTGGTGAGACCGCTCCTGAAATATTGTGTGCAGTGTTGGCCTTCTTATCTAAGGAAAGATGTACTAGTCATAGAGGGCGTGCAATGAAGATTCACTAAATTAATTTGGGGAATGAAGGGAGTGTCATTTGAGAAATGATTAAATGGATTGGGCCTTTATTGACCGAATTTCAGAAGAATTAGTGGTTTTCTCATTCAAATAAAAAATATTCTTACAGAGCTCAACAGGGTAGATGTAGGAAAAATATTTCACTTGGCTGGGGGTTCAAGAACAAGAGGTCACAATCTCCGAGTAAGAGATCAGTCGTTTAGGACTGAGGTGAGGAGGAATTTCTTCACTGAGAGGGTGGTGAATCTTTGGAATTCTCTGTCCCAGACTGATGTGGAGGCTCAGTTGCTGAGTATGTTCAAGAGGTTGATAAATCTCTACATATTATAAACATCATAGGGGAGGCAGTGGCGTAGTGGTATTATCACTGGGATAGTAATCCAGAGAACTAGAGCAATGTTCTGGGGACCAGGGTTCAAATCCCACTTGGGCAGTTGATGGAATTTAAATTCTATAAAAATCTGAACTAAAAGTAGATAACCATGAAACCATTGTAAATCGTCATAAAACCCCATTTGGTTCACTAATGTCCTTTTAGGGAAGGAAACCTGTCATCCTTACCTGGTCTGGCCTACATGTGACTCCAGACCCACAGCAATGTGCCCATCCCTGAGAGTCAATGTGGTTGACTCTCAGTGATGGGCAATAAATGCTGATGCAGCCAGCGATGCCCACGTCCCATTAACAAATGTTGCAGTTACATGAAAGTGAAGTTACATGAAGCTCTTTCTGTTCGACCCTGTTTTGGCAGTGTGTTCCATTCCAGTATCTATTTGTGCAATGGGTGCTTTAGTGCTGAGAAAATAAAGAGCAATGGTACCTTTTGGGAGTTTAATTTTCCAAATATCGAACAAGATTCAGGATCGGAGCAGAAATAAATTTGAATTCTGTATTCTTTTATTATTTGTATGTCAGATTCAACTAGTGAGCCACTTTCAAAGAGCAAAATATCATAATGCTGAAGCCTCCAGTGTGGTTGGTTGTCGTAGAGGTTTAAGTTCTTGATGGGGTTTTATTAATATTTATCTCTTTACACTTCAAAAAATTGTTAGATTTTCTTTTATTGTGGCTTGTCAACTATGTAATTATAGATGATCCATGTACAGTCTTTGTGTTAGTCTTTTGTGACCTGTGGAACTCGTGGCGCAATGCCAGCATCATCTTCCTCCAGGTCTGAAAGCTCTGTGATTGAATTACTTTGAGGTGGTGGAGCTTTTTGGCGAAGATGAAATGGACTGAATGGCCTCCTTCTGTGCTGTAATGACTATTAACCATAACCAGTCTTCAAACAAAGATTTTCATGTTTGAACTTCACGTTGATTTTAGCTTATTGATCTTTAAATATAGCTGTCTGTATATTCAAGATGTGTCTCAGCCAAACCCAATCGTTGAGCTACCTCATGCACAAATATATTAATATCAGCATCTTAAATTATGTAAAGTAACCTTTCTTTCATGTACTTTTGTTCACATCATTATTTTATTTATCTAGTGTTTTGGCAAGGATATTTAGATAAAAGACTGGCCTAAAAATATATTAAACAAATGCAATGAATATACTTGTGTTTAAGCATTATTCTTGTGTTTTGTAGGTGTTGCAAGGCGCACAGTTAATTGCAGTGGCTTCTGCTGAACATCAAACCAGTGGAGTAGATGGATCACCTCTACAGGGCAGTGACATCCAGGTGCAATATGTACAGCTTGCACCAGTAACAGATCATACCACAGCAGCTCAAGTGAGTAACAGAATGGAGACTTAGACAATTTATTTAGAACTTAGACAATTTATTTCCTCTTTATTATGAGAGGTAAATTAATTGATCGGTATAGTTGTAATCTTGGCTACAAGTCCAGGCTCTTTTATTTGTCGACCTCCCCCATCCCACATCCTCCATATCCCTCGAGATTGGGAACCATAGTCTCAGTTGGACTGAATTGATCTTTTTAAGTTCAGCAAGGCTTTTTGTCTTGCAACTATCTCTGTTTCTTTTAACCAGGCCCTATGCAACATCCAGACAGCACCATCCAAAAGACTTGAACCTTAGAGGCACTATGAAGAACAATCCTATGTAGTACAAATGTTTTATTCTCATGACATATTCTAAGGGCGCCTAACTCCTGGTTTCACTTCCAAGTTTAAAATGACAAATTTTCCCGGTAAATTAGCACCAACTGATGTTAACAGAAGAATTGTATTTTGCATCGAGTGATGAATATTTTGTCATTTTAAACTGAAACTAACCACACTTATAAATACCCAGCATAAAGAATATAATAGGAGGGCAAAATCTGAAATATAAACAGAAAATGTAAGAAATACTCAGCAGGCCAGGCAGCGTATGTAGAAAGGGAAACATAATTAATGATTCATATTATGTTCTAATTCTGATTAAGGGTCACTGATCTCTGTTTATTTCTGCACAGATGCCGCCAGATGTGCTGCGCATCTGAGGTTCAATTATGTCCTTCAGAGTAGAAAACCTGCCACCCTCACCTCATCTTGCCTACATGTGACTCCAGATCCACAGCAATGTGGCTGACTCTTAACCACAGCAATGTGGTTGCCCTCTGAAGTGGCCTAGCAATCCTCTCAGTTCTAGGGTAATTATGGATGGTCAATAAATGCTGGCCCATCCAGCCACACCCACATCTCATGAATGAATGAAGAAAAAATTCCAACACCTCCCATTTCTATTGGAATGGAATTAAACCCCTTTTTCCAGTCCTTCAAAAAGCAATGAGAAACTTGTTGTGAGACTCTCATTCCCCTTGAGCAAGAAACCCAGCAGCAGCTGCCTGAGATCTGCTTTGGCAGAACATTAAATATGAATTTCAGAAAAAATGTTTAGTTATGAAGAAAAGATGCACAATTTACTAGGCAATAAAAATCAATATCAAAGTAATAATACATAATTAAAAAAATTAACAATCAATAAAGATGATTCTTAAAAAGTGCCAAGCAACTGAGCTAACTAGATACTGCCAAACCTGCTGAGAATTTCCAGCACTTTGTTTGTATTAAAAGCAATGGGCGGAATTCTCCGTCCATTCATGGAAGTGGGATTCCCCGGTGCCGCTGCAGTGAATGGAAAATTGGGCTGAGCACCAAATTCTCCGTCCTTGCTAGCAGTGGTAATGGGGTAGACTTTCAATGGAGAATCCAGGCCAATATTCTTGGGGTCTTCTCTTAGACAGCAATCAGTTGAGGATGTAATGCTTTTTGAATTAATATTCCCCTGATGCTAAATGTGAAATTGTTTCATGGGCATACTGGCTACGTTCAGTACTAATTTGTTTGTCTTCTCCATTTACATCATTAGACTTCCATTTCTGGAGTCAATATTAAATAGGAAGTCTGCCAAGGTTTTTGGGCATGACATTAATTGCTGTAATGATAGAGGCCAAGTGCCACTTTGCTGGGGTTCAGTGCAGCATTGGCTGCCTCCTACGTGGCTGTGTGTGCCAGAACGCTGTGAGTGTCATACAGCCAAACCTGCTGATGTGATACCTAAATAGCAAATTTGGACTATGCAGATCCAGGCATGTATTTATACATCACTTGCACCAACAAGCTTCCGCTGGAAATAGTCCCTACTCTAGCATTCCTGAACTTATTTTTAAGGATTTATTGTAAAGTATCTGAAATGTTTTTGGAGGTGTTGTGGTGGATTCCTGGATTTGCCAGAGCGTTGCTGCACCCTCAACGGAATGGGTAACAGGTGCACAAAGCAGACAACAGATATGGGTGAAGCAATACGTGCCTCTGTGTCTGCAGCACGACAGGGAAATGGAGTTGAAGTTGGAAAGAGGACAGCTGTGCGTAATGCTCTCAGCTAATTTGGAGCCAGTTTATCCCATTCAACTTGACAATGGCAGGAGGTTTCTGGCAGGCTAGGCAATGTACACATCTCAGTGTGCATGTCCATCAGTGCTTTCCTGTATACTGCTCCATAGAGGTCATCATCTGAGTTCACAACAATAGCATTGTCGCGGGCCCCATTGCAGCCAACGCCATGATGCTGAGAGCCATCACCTCCATGTGACTCAGGAGATACAGGTATCCTTGTTCTGTTTTGCTCCCTTCTGTTGTGTTGCACCATCTTCTGCAACTGAGAGGGAAGAATACAGTATTGCACTGTATATGGAGGCATTGATCGATGAGTGATCGGTATTTATTGTCACGTACCGAAGTACAGTGAAAATTATTTTTCTGCGGCCAAGGGCACGTATATTGATAAGTGGATATGAGGTTAGCAGCATTGGTTGTTGTGTGAGGGTGAGAAGGCATATCTGGATGTTTTGCGTGAGTCCCGAGTGCTCAGGGTTGCAGGTGGATGAGTTATAGGGTTGTGGTGATGTAAGTCGTGTGAGAGGTTGTGGTGTGGTGGGTAGATATCATGTGAAGATGTGGGTGTTCCTATAATTCATGGATTGCAACTGTTAAATGCTGGTCCAGCTAGTGATGCTCACACCTGATCACCTACATGAAATCTTTGTACTTTTTATAATTTTTATGCTTCCTGATGCCTCCAACACCATATCTGTCACCGAGAATCCTTTCTCTGCCCTGTGGTTCCATTTTCCATGATTTAAATTCTAGCAATATTATTGAGTGCGGCTTTACAAAATATCAACATAATGCTGGTCAGACCTCTACTGAGTACAGAGATTGAAGAGGACTTCAGCAATGAAGAATCCACTTGGCCCCGTGCTATAGTCAGGTAAATGAGGTGGGAGCACCAAGTTTACATGCTGCCCGCGTCCAGGAGCAGGCAGTTCGCAAATTGTGATCCACCCAAAAAAAGGACAAAAAATGTTTCTCGCTCTTATGTTTGGAAGACCTAACATAAAGAAGTAGGAATATTACTGTAACAGTTTTGCTTCTGAAGGGTGTTCAAGCACATTTCTCCCCATAGTTCTTCTCTGTAGTCAATGGAAACTAGATTTCACATTGCTTAGTGCTTTAAAACCATCTGCTTAAAAGTCATTGGGGTATATTTTGGCAACAAAGAGGCCACCATCATTTGAGACTCTGTCTTTATCATATAGCAATGAACAACAGATATTGTTGGAAATTGGATCCGAGCTGTCACCAGCAAAGTTGCAGGAACTTGGATGAAGGATTGCAGTTGCAGAGGCTTGGGGTTCCAAAGTAGCATTGTGTTTGATTTCTAAATTTAGTTCACCTCATTCAGTAATCTGTCACATTCCACCATAACTCTAATAAGTACTAATAGCTTCCTACCAACACCTGTTTCTTATCAATTGCTATTGTTTACTCTGAATCCCAACTATTTAAGTTTGATTTGTGGGAGGAAACCGGAGCACCCGGAGGAAATCCACGCAGACACAGGGAGAACGTGCAGACTCCGCACAGATAGTGACCCAAGCTGGAAATCGAACCGGGCCACTGGCGCTGTGAAGTAACAATGCTAACCACTGTGCCACCGTGCCAATATGTTGGGAAGGTTAATCAGGCGATATTTTCTTCCAAGCTCGTGCTGATTGGCTTTAACTATTGTTTGCAGACTATCCTCAAGTCTACTCCTGATAACTATTTTCATTGTTTAAGTCAAATCAAAGCAAGACTAATGTGTTTATTGTAACTGTTTAGTCAACCTCTTGAAAATTTGCTGACATTTGCCTGTATCCAAGCTAATCTCTCTCCTGGTTGACTCCTTTAAAATTATTTCTGATGCCCCATAGATTTCTTCCAGTCTCTCATCACTTTATGGTAGATATATATCACCTATTGATTTGGGTTTGTGATTTTGTGAACGTGATTTGTTTCTTTGAGCTCATTTACCTATCTAAGAATTCCATCACATATATAATAAAATAATTATTTTAACTTGGTGTATCTTTGGAAAAGGCATATTGCTCATGTCATTACTTGGACAAAACTGCCACTCAGCGTATTTACTACTTTGTGCTCAACCTCAGTTTAAGTTTACTTGTATCTTTTACTTTTTTTCTGGTTGCGCTTTTGCTGTTTCAGTACTGAAAAAGTCCTTCCCTGCAATGCTAAGTATTGCATTAAGCATAATACTCAGCAGTTACACCTTTTTTCAAGACTCTGGCCGAAATTCTCCCGAATATCAGCAAAAGCCAAAAGTGAGAAGGAAAAGCATTGTTGATACCGTTAATCGCATCACACATTCATGTCAGCATGAAACAGAATTTGGACATCTGGTGGGTTTTTCTGCTTCTGTCATTGAACCTGCCTGACAAAAACTGGAATGGAAAATCCCTCCCCACTTCTGATCACCCACTTGACAAGTTGCTGCATTATTTATATACATTTTAGTGGGCCTCATTTTGTATCTCTTTTCAGGATATGTACTGGCCATTTTCCTTCTTCATTGAATTTGATCTTATTTTTTAATCCATTTGAACCATATTTGCTTAGTCTGATTTTGTTGGTGTTTTAATAATATATTTATCCAGATCAACATTATACCTTTAAAGATATCTCACATTGCTAAAGTGTGATGAACAACTTTGCACAATTCATTTGTGTTAGTTTCCTGGTTTTATCAAATTTAGCTTTTTTACAATTAAGTACATGCATATTTTTGACTTCCAGATTATGTTAAACTACATAATTCTGTGCTTGCTGCCCTCAGTATTGCAACAATCTTTACCAACTGGTCAACTAGGTTGGCACGGGGAAATGCTTGAGGAGCACTTGCTGCGAGTGCTGGATATTTTTGCCCCACTGAAACGAGGAAAGAATGGTAAGGTGAAGAAGCCTTGGGTGACAAGAGAAGTGGAGCTTCTAGTCAAGAGGGAGAAGGAAGCTGACGTAAGGTTGAGGAAGCAAGGATTCTGGCATGGCTCTAGAGGGTTACAAGGTAGCTAGGAAGGAACTCAAAAATGGACTTAGGAGAGCTTGAAGGGGGCATAAAAAGGCCCTTGTGGGAAGGATTAGGGCTACCCCAAGGCGTTCTGCACTTAGGTGAGAAATAGGAGGATGATCAGAGTGAGTAGGGCGGATCAGGGATAATGGAGGGAACTTGTGCCTAGAGTCTGAGGAGATGGGGGAGGCCCTAGATGAATATTTTGCTTCAGTATTCACTAGAGAGAGGGAACATTTTGCTCATGAGAACAGCGTGAACCAGGTTAATAGACTCGAACAGGTTGATGTTAAGAAAGAGGATGTGCTAGACATTTTGAAAAGCATTAGGGTAGATACGTCCCCTGGGCCTAACGGGATATATCCAAGGTTACTACGGGAAGCAAGGGAGGAGATTGCTGCGCCGTTGGCGATGATCTTTGCATCCTCGCTCTCCACTGGGGCAGTACCGGATGATTGGAGGGAGGCTAATGTTGTTCCTCTGTTCAAGAAAGGGAATAGGGAAATCCCTGGGCATTACAGACCAGTCGGTCTTAAGTCTGTGGTGAGCAAAATATTAGAAAGGATTCTGAGAGATAGGATTTATGATTATTTAGAAAAACATAGTTTGATTAAAGATAGTCAGCATGGCTTTGTGAGGGGCAGGTCATGCCTCACCCACCTCATTGAATTCTTGGATTTCTCATGAAATGGCCAAAGAAATCAGGCATTACAAATGGTTTAATTTACTTAATGTTTATTTAATTTTTATTTACTTGAAAAGACTAAGACACATTGTAAGAGAGTGAGACCATCTCTTGGGAAGCTTTTGTTTGTAATTTGACTACTGTCCATAAATTAAGTGTTCGCATTAAAGTAAAATAGTTGAATGTTGGTAGTATGCCATTGATATTTGCACAACTAGTAATTCTAACACCAACCTTTGTATTGTAGAGCTCAATCCATACGAATCTAACTAAAGCTTGTATCACCATATTACTCATGGTGCAAATGCAATCTAAAAGCTTACATTATCATGAGAAAAATATTTATTTTCTTCTTATTCTGAGGCTGGAGCTTCTGTATTCTGCATAGTTCTTCATTTCGGTATGATAGACTAGTCCAGTTATCCACTGTGAAATTATTAAAATACTTGAGAAGAAATTGGTGCATACAAGTACACAGTAATTTTGTTAATTTATTACTCTTATTAATATGCAAAAATTATGGATTTGTGCTACCCTTTTTTCCCTCATTGTTTCTGTGACAATTTATCAGAAAAATAATTAAATTATAACATCTTTATGTTTTTGGTTTTGAAGTAGAATTTATAAGTTTTAAAGCAGTAAAATTGGAACGTCCTGATCGTAGTCCTCACTGGTGCATAATCAAAGCAGCATTATTTAAAATTTAAGAATTATACTCAATGCTATTCCATTCCTGATCTAAACCCCAGGGAGTAACCTAAGAGAAATTACCGCAGCTCTCTAATTGTGTGTTGCTGTCATGCCAGTATTTTCTGGTGATGGTTGGAGGTCAATTATCTCAGCTCCTGGACATTGCTGCAGGAGTTCCTCAGGCCCAACCATCTTCAGGCTGCTTCATCAATGACCTCCCTTCCATCATAAAGTCAGAAGTGGAGATGTTTGCAGATGACTGCACAAAGGCATTAGCGAATCAGATGGGTTTTTACAACAATCAATGATAGTTTAGTGGGGGGGCAGAGCCAGCGGAAAATCCCACAAGACCACAGCAATAAGAAATTCAGCAGCACGATCTCGTTCTGAAATTTTCCCTGCCCCTCGCCACTAATACAATGAGGTTCCCTCATTTAAATAAATTTAAAGGGCTTCCTGATATATGTTTTCCCTCAGGCGGGGAATGCAGGATGCCAGAGAATCTGGAGAAAAAACCCAGCTGTGAAGCTGGAGAGCTACATGCTGATTTTCTCGCTGAAACCAACACTCTGGCAAGATATTGGAGGATTCTTCCCATGGTCACTATTACTAAGACTAACATTGGATTCCAGATTTTAGCTGCCATGGTGAAATTTGAATCCATGTCCTCAGTTATTAGCATTGACCTTTGGATTACTAGACCAGTGGTATTACCATTATGATACCTTAAACATCACAAGATCTAAATTCTCCAAACCTGATCTGAGAGAAGTGAGAAACCAGGGCTGGGATTCTCCCCTACCCGACGGGGCGGGGGGGGTCCCGGCCCACCTTTAGGGGCTAGGACCGCGCCGGAGTGGCTGGCGCCCCGCCGGCCGGTGGGAACGGCCTTTGGCGCCCCGCCAGCCGGCGCAAACGGCTGGCCGAAAGGCCTTCGCCGGCCGGTGTGAGTCCGCACATTCGCCATGGCGGAGGCGGAAGAGACCCCCTCCACCGCGCATGCACCAGGGTGATGTCAGCGGCCTCTGATGCTCTGGCGAATGCGCGGACTCACGCCGGAGCGTCAGCGGCCGCTGACATCACCCCAGCGCATGCGCGGTGGAGGGGGTCTCTTTCCGCCTCTGCCATGGCGGAAGAAAAAGAGTGCCCCCACGGCACAGACCTGCCCGCCGATTGGTGGGCCCCGATCGCGGGCCAGGCCACCATGGGGGCACCCCCCCGGGGTCAGATCGCACCACCTGCTCCCGCCGGCACCAGAGGTGCTCTGATTCCCGCCGGCAGGAGAGGCCTGACAGCGGCGGCACTTCGGCCCATCGCGGGCCGGAGAATCACCGCGGGGGGCCCGCCGACAGGCACGGCGTGATTCCCGCCCCCGCCGATTCCCGGGTGGCGGATAATTCCGGCCACGGCAGGGGCGGGATTTACGCCAGCCCCAACCGATCCTCCGACCCTGCGGGGGGTTCGGAGAATACCGGCCCAGATATAAACCCAGATCAATTTGGAAGGAAACAAATCAGTACATTCTTCTCCAACACATCTGGATGATCAAGGAGATTGTGCGGGGCTGAATTTTTCCATCCCTATCAGTAGTAGCTCCAGCCTTTACTTGAAGGAATTCACTGGATTGATGTTCATGAAATGAGATGCCAGTTTTTCCTAGAAGTTCACTATTGCTTGGGAGAATAATTACCTCTGGACACCTAGATCTGGCCTTGCATGTCTTTAGATTGTGACCCTTTGCTCTCCCTAATCTATTGAACTGGAGCAAACTGTCAACTGGAGTGCAATTTATTCCCTTCACCATCAATACATCTTTTCCCAAGCCTTAATATCACCCAACATGTAAGGGGACCATGATTGAAAATAAATTGGCTCTGACCCTATGATTTGGAATGGGGACAGGATTACATTCATTGTTCCAGATCCATCCTACTCCAGAAATTGTGGACAAGTATGTAATATTTAAATGCCATAAATTAATTTGGAGCAAAGTTCTGAATGTCAAGCTCAGCAAGAAAGGACTGTGATATGTCAAATATTGTAATATAAACTACAAGCCATGTACCTTGTTTGAATTACTCAGAAGCATGAAGAGCCCATTGCTTTTCTCCATTACATCCCACGCTTATCAGTACATGGGCTGAAATTCTATTATCTCCTGCGTATAGGAAAGAAATTCTAAGGGTATCTCATGAAATTCCATTAGGAGGACTTCTAGAAATAAAGAAAACACGAGCAAAGATACAAAAACAGTTTTACTGGCTGGGACTACATAAATATTTTGGCGAACATGTCACACAGGTCAAGTAATAGGGAAACGACAAGCTGCAATAAAGTACCTTTGAATCCTATTCCAGCTTTCGAAGAACCTTTTACAAGAGTTCGAGTCGATTGTGTTGGACCACTTTCAAAAACGTGAAGTAGAAATTAATACTTGTTAACTATTATAGATACAACCACTAGATTTCCTGAAGCCATACCATTAACAGACATAACCGACAAGAGAGTGGTAGAAGAATTAACCAAGATCTTTATGCGATATAGCATACCAAAAGAGATAAATCGGATCAAGGATGAAATTTCATGTCCAGATTATTTAAAGAGTTAGGGCGGCACGGTGGTGCAGTAGATAGCACTGCTGCCTCACGGTGCCAAGGACCTGGGTTCAATCCCGGCCCCGGGTCGCTGTCCATGTGGAGTTTGCACATTCCCCCATTTCTGTATGGGTCACATGCCCACAATCCAAAGATGTGCAAGGTAGTTGGATTGGCCATGTTAAATTGCCCCTTAATTGGAAAAATTAAGAAAAACGATAATTTAAAGAGGTCATCAATAGCCTAGAATTAAAACAGCAAAAGTCAATGGCATATCATCCAGAGACACAGGGAGCATTAGAGAGGTGGAATCAATGTTTGAAAATAATGTTGGGAGCGTATAGTCAAGATTACCCTCATGATTGGGGCGAAATAATTTAATTTTTATTATTTGCCATTAGGCATGCGCCAAATAATTCTCCAAAATGTGGTCCTTTTGAATTGGTTTATGGACATGAAGTTAGACAACCACTGGAATTAATCCAAGAAAACTTAAGTAACTACACTTTTGGACTATGTATCAAATTTCAGAGAGAGACTGAATGGGGCTTGTGTGGTGGCATGGAAGCAGGGAATGAAAGCAATGGCTGTTAGGAGAGCACAGACTCGTAGTTTTGGAGCAAGGAAGAAAATGCAAGTGTTATTACCCGTGTTGGGTGAACCCTTGAAAGGAAGCTTTAGTGGAACACATCAAATGGAAAGAAAATAAGTGAAGTAAATTATCTGGTACGCACACCAGATAGATGTAAATCTCCATGCTTCAGTGCTAGTGGGATAGAGAATATGAGGACAAGCATGAGGTTTTGGTAGTAATGAAACATGGAGAAGAGGAAGGGTTAAAGTCTGAGAGTTAATTTCCTCTCATTAATTTGGGTAATGAAGAAGTACTGGGAAATTTAAACAACTGGTGAAGTTATCTTCCAGGTAAGAGTCAAGGCAAATTGGAAGAGTTACTGCAGTCTTATAAATCTACTTGTGGCAATAAATTAGGTAGCGATGCATAATGTAGATATGGGGGAAACCATTCCAAGAAAGAAACATCCATATGTTTAAATCCAGCAAAGTTATCACAAGTACAGAAGGAGATTGAATATATGCTCCAAAATAACATGACGTTATTGAATTGAGTGCTAGTGATTGGAGTTCACCTACCGTAATGGTGCCGAAGCCCGAAGGAACACAAAGACTTTGTGTGGACTACAGAAAATTGAATGTCGTCACCAAGTGGGATTTGTTTCCTATACCACCATGGTTGGAGGATTGCATTGAAAAAGTTGGACAGCCTAAATTCATTACAAAAATAGACTTGTGAAAGGGATATTAGCGACTTCCGGTAGCGGCTATGAGGAGCTAAGCTGCACGTCGGCAGCTCCCGCCAGGAACGGACCTTTGGGCTCTTTTTAGGGCCCCCAGCGGCACTTTTTCGACGGCTCCCGACGTGGTGATGATAACATTCCCCCAACGGTATATGGCCTGGACCAGGAGTGGGGCGAGTAAAATAGTGGTGGCAGCGCCAAAGCAAAAGCGGGGGAAGAAGCACAATATGACGGCCGGCGGAGACCTGGAGGCAGTGGGCGCAGGAGCAGCAGGAGATTTTCCAGCGCTGCTTCCGGGAGCTGAAAGCGAAGCTGCTAGAGCCATTGAAGGCTTCCATCAACAAGCTGATGGAGACTCTGACTGCCCAGGGGGTGGCAATTCGGGAGATCCGACAACAGGCCTCTGAAAGAGAGGATGAGGCCTCAGCCCTCGTGGCAAAGGTGGAGATGCATGAGGCGTACCATAAAAAGTGGCAGGAGCGGTTCGAGGAGCTGGAGAACCGGTCGAGGCGGAAAAATTTGCGGATCTTGGGCCTCCCGTAGGGGCTGGAGGGGTCAGACTTGGGGTCCTACATGGTCGTCATGCTGAACTCAGTACTGGGAGCTGGGTCCTTCCAGGGGCCCCCGGAGCTGGAGGGGCCCACAGAATTCTGGCAAGAAGGCCCAAGCCGAATGAGCCGCCATGGGCGGTGCTGGTGCGGTTTCATCGGTTCGCTGACCGGGAGTGTGTGCTCAGGTGGGCCAAGAAGGAGCGGAGCATTAGGTGGGAGAACACGGTGGTAAGGATCTACCAGGACTGGAGTGCGGAGGTGGCTAAGCGGAGGGCTGGGTACAACCGGACGAAGGCGATGCTACATCGAAAAGGAGTAAAGTTCGGCATGCTGCAGCCGGCGCGTTTGTGGGTCACCTACAGGGACCGGCACTTCTACTTCGAATCCCCGGAGGAGGCGTGGGCCTTCGTGCAGGCCGAGAAGTTGGACTCAAACTGAGGGTTGGGTGCGGGGGACTCTGTAACTGTGTTATCTTTTGAGGGGGGGTTTTCTGTTTAATGTTGGTTCTATGTTGTTTTCAGGGTGAGTGGGGCACTGTCTTTTTGCTTGGGCTTGGTGGATGGGCTCGAGGAGGGGGGCAGACTGGCTGTGTGGGGAGCTGATGGTGGGAAGGGGGGCCGGGGCCCCGCTGGGGGATGGGGCCGACCATGGGTGTTGTTTTAGAGGTGGTGGGCCGGACAGGAGGAAAGCGCGGGCTTTGTCCCGCGCTGAGGGCTGAGGGGGGCGGAGTCGGAGCTGGTAGCGCAGGCTTTTTTCCCGCGGGACGGGGAGGAGGAGGAGGAGAGCCTGCTCGTGGGCACTGGGGAGGAGGGGCAGCCCCACGTTGGGAAGTGTCGGAGGAGTGGCGGGAGTTGCCGGGGTCAGCAGGAGTCAGCTGGCTTACGGGAGTACTATGGAGGGAGTAATGCGGCTAGGGGGGCCCTAGCTTGGGGGGGGGCGGGGGGGGTACCGGGCTGCTGCTGGAATGGCCAGGGAGGAGCTGAAGTATGCAGAGGGGGTCGAGTCGGGGGTTTGCCGCCTTGGGAAATGGGCCGAGTGGGAGGCGCGGGCCCGTGGCGGGCAGAGGAAGGGTTATGGCTAGCCGACGGAGTGAGGGGGGCAGGGAGCCCCCTGATCCGGCTGATAACCCGGAATGAGAGGGGACGGAACGGGCCGGTCAAACGGGCCCGCGTGTTCGCGCACCTGAAGGGGCTGAAGGCGGACGTGGCCATGCTCCAGGAGACACACCTGAAGGTGGCGGACCAGGTTAGATTGAGGAAAGGATGGGTAGGCCGAGTGTTTCATTCAGGGCTGGATGCAAAAAATCGAGGGGTGGCGATCCTGGTGGGAAAGAGGGTGTCGTTTGAGGCGTTAAATGTGGTGGCGGACAGCAGCGGGAGGTATGTGATGGTGAGCGGCAAGCTGTAGGGGGAGCGGGTGGTGTTGGTCAACGTGTACGCCCCAAACTGGGACGATGCGGGTTTTATGCGGCGCATCTTGGGCCGCATTGCAGATCTGGAGACCGGGGGCCTGATAATGGGGGGGGGGGTTTATTTCAGTTGGACCCGCCACTGGATCGATCCAGGTCCAGGATGGGTAGGAGGCCAGCGGCGGCCAAGGTGTTGAGGAGGTTCATGGATCAGATGGGAGGGGTGGATCCTTGGAGGTTTGCGAGGCCAAGGGCCAGGGAGTTTTCATACTTCTCTCATGTGCACAAGGCCTATTCCCGGATCGACTTTTTCATTATGAGTAGGGCGCTGATTCCGAGGGTGGAGGACGCCGAATATTTGGCGATAGCCATTTCAGATCATGCCCCGCATTGGGTGGACCTCGAGCTGGGGGAGGAGAGGGACCAGCGCCCCTCTTGGCCACGGGGATAGAGGACTGTGTGCCACGGGTCATTCATGAGGATCAGACGGGGTTCGTGAAGGGGCGACAGTTGAACACCAACATATGGAGGCTCTTGAATGTTATAATGATGCCGGCGATAGCGGGGGAGGCGGAGATAGTGGTGGCGCTGGACGTGAAGAAGGCCTTTGATAGGGTTGAGTGGGAGTATTTGTGGGAGGTGTTGGAGAGGTTTGGGGCGGGGTTTGTCAGATGGGTGAGGCTATTATATGAGGCCCCGATGGCGAGCATGACCACGAATAGGAGGAGATCGGAGTATTTTCGGTTATATCGAGGGACGAGGCTGGGTGTCACCTGTCCCCCCAGCTCTTTGCGTTAGCAATTGAACCCCTGGCCATGGCGTTGAGGGAGTCGAGGAACTGGAGGGGACTGGCGCGAGGGGGGGGAGGAGCACCATGTGTCACTCTATGCCGATGATTTATTGTTGTATGTGGCAGACCCGGTGGGGTGAATGCCGGAGGTGATGAAGATCCTTAGGGAATTTGTGGAGTTTTCAGGATACAAGCTCAACCTGGGGAAGAACGAGCTGTTTGTCGTGCATCCGGGGGACCAGGAGGAGGGGATTGGTAGGCTCCCACTAAAAAGGGCAGAGAGGAGTTTTAGGTACTTGGGAGTCCAGATGGCCAGGAGCTGGGGGGGGGGGGGCCTACACAAACTCAACCTTACAAGGCTGGTGGAGCAAATGGAGGAGGAGTTTAAAAGATGGTACATGTTGTCGCTGGCGTGCAGGGTGCAATCCGTCAAGATGACGGTGCTCCCTAGGTTTTTGTTCCTGTTCCAGTACCTTCCCATCCTTATCCCGAAGGCTTTTTTCAGGAGGGTCAACAGGAGCATTACGGGGTTTGTGTGGGCGCATGGGATCCCGAGGGTGAGAAGGGTGTTCTTGGAGTGGGGCAGGGATGGGGGGGGGGCTGGCGCTGCCCAACCTCTGTGGGTACTATTGGGCTGCTAACGCAGCAATGGTGCGTAAGTGGGTGATGGACGGGGAGGGGGCAGCATGGAAGAGGATGGAGATGGCGTCCTGTGTGGGCACGGGCCTGGAGGCGCTGGTGACGCTCCCTCCGACGAGGTATACCACGAGCCCGGTGGAGGCGGCTACCCTCAAAATCTGGGGGCAGTGGAGGCGACACGGGGGAGGTGGGGGCCTCGATGAGGTCCCCGATACGGGGGAACCATCGGTTTGTCCCGGGGAATATTGACGGTGGGTTCCTGGGTTGGCACAGGGCGGGTATTAGGAGGTTGGGGGACCTGTTTTTAGATGGGAGGTTTGCTAGCCTGGGTGAGCTAGAGGGGAAGTTCGGGCTCCCCCCAGGGAACATCTTCAGATACATGCAGGTGAAGGCGTTTGCCAGGCGGCAGGTGACGGGGTTCCCGCTGTTACCCCCGCGTGGGGTCCAGGACAGGGTGCTCTCGGGGGTGTGGGTGGAGAAGGGAAGATTTCAGAAATATACCAAGTGATGCAGGAGATGGACGAGGCCTCGGTGGAGGAGCTAAAGGGTAAATGGGAAGAGGAGCTGGGTGAGGAGATTGAGGAGGGGACGTGGGTGGGTGCTCTAGGAAGGGTGAACTCCTCTTCTTGTGCGAGGCTCAGCCTCATACAGTTTAAGGTGCTGCATAGGGATCATATGACCGGGACGAGGAGGAGTCGGTTCTTTGGGGGCGAGGACAGGTGCAATAGGTGCTCAGGCAGCCCAGTGAATCATGACCATATGTTCTGGGCATGCCCAGCGCTGAGGGAATTTTGGAAGGGGGTAGCAAGCACGGTGTCGAGGGTGGTAGGATCCAGGGTCAAGCCAGGCTGGGGGCTCGCGATATTCAGCTTTGCAGGGGAGCCGGGAGTGCAGGAGGCGAAAGAGGCCGGTGTTCTGGCCTTTGCGTCCCTAGTAGCCTGGCGGAGGATTCTTCTTCAGTGGATGCCCCCAAGCGTGGAGGTCTCGATCAATGATATGGCGGGGTTTATCAAATTGGAAAGGATGAAATTTCCCCTAAGGGGATCAGTTCAGGGGTTTTTCAGGCGGTGGCAGCCTTTTCTAGATTTCCTAGCAGAACGATAGGGAAAGAGGCCAGCAGCAGCAGCAGCCGGGGGGGGGGTCGTCGTCTCGGTGGTTAGGGTTGAAGGGACGTGTACATATGTTCTTTGTTTACGACGGGCGTTAATCTATTTTTTCTGTTTTGTATTTATGGGGAGGGTGGGGGGGGTTTGTTCTCTTTGGTTTTTCTCAGTTGTTAATATTAATAACAACAAATTATATATTATGTAAAAATTTGAATAAAAATTAGTTCAAAAAAAAGAAAGGGACATTAGCAAGCTCCATTGTCCGAGAGGCCAAAAGATATTTCAGCATTTGTGACACCAAATGGACTTTTATCAATTTAAAGTTATGCCATTCGGGATGTAGAACACACCTGCAACATTTCAGAAACTAATGAATTAAGTTACTCGGGCGTGAGTCACTGTGAAGTGTACATTGACGATTTAGTGGTGTTTAGTTGAAGTTGGGAAGAGCATCTGCAACACTTAAAAGAACTGTTTGTGTGCTTGAAAGAAGCTAATCTAGTCATAAATTTGGTTAAAGGAATTTGCTACAGCTCAAGTTTCACATTTGGGACATACGTGGGACATGGTCGGATGGCTCGACGAGATGCGAAAGTATAGGCCATTTGGTATTTCCAGAACCTACAACAAGAACAGAGATTTTAAGATTTCTGGGAATTCATGGATTTCAGTAAAAGTTTATGCCGAACTCCAGCAGTCTAGTAGCACAACTAACAGAACTCATGAAGAAAAACAAGAAATTTATCTGGGCGAAGGACTGCCAAACTGCATTCCAACAATTACAAACTGTGTTGACTGCACCAGCTGTTATCTGCACTGAATTATGACAAATCGTTTTAACTGTATGTGGATGCGAGTGACATTGGTGTAGGGGCTGTGTTTCAGGAAGATGAACTTGAAACTGAGAAGCCTGTGGGGTATTTCTCAAGAAAATTAAATCCTCGTCAACAGAAGTATTCTACAATTAAAAAAGAGACTTTATGTTTGGTATTGGAATTAAAACGTTTTGAGATTTAAACAATCATGTATAAAGACCATGGGCAGGATTCTCTGATCTTGAGACTAAATGTTGACGCTGTCGTAAACACCGTCACGTTTTACGAAGGCATCAACAGGCCCCCAGGAGCAGCGATCCTGCGCCCTACAGGGGGCCAGCATGGCACTGGAGCAACTCGCGCTGCTCCAGCTGCCGATACCGGCGCCAAACGGGCGGCGCGGGTCGGCGCACGCGCGCCAGTTGCCTTCTCCGCGCCGGCCCTGATGCAACATGGCGTAGAGCTACAGCGGCCCGGTGCGGAGTAAAAGAGACCCCCACCAGGAAAAGCCGGCCCGCCAATCGGTAGGCCCTGATCACGGGCCAGGCCACAGTGGAGGCCCCCCCCCCCCCCAGCAGGGTGGACGGCGAGGTCACGCTGGGTCGGACCACATGTGAATGGTGCCGGTGGAACTTGGCCTATCGCGCGTGCGTCCCACCCGCCAGCACCAATTGCGCCGATTCTCCGGTCACTGGAGAATCATCGGAGTGGCGTTGCGTGAATCGAGCCCCCCCCCGCCCCGCGATTCTCGGCCCGGGGTCAGAGAATCCCACCCTATAATCTTGTAAAATTTCTGGAAGGTTTCCAAATCAGAACACCGGGTTATTTAGATGGAGTTTGTGACCACAACCATTTAATTTGAAAATCATTCATTTGGCTGGGAGTGATGCATTGTCAAGAGTGTAAAAGAAACTACTGGGAACCTTGTGTGTAAATACTTTGCGGCATATTTTAAGTGAATGCATGTTTTTAAATCTTTGTAATTTGAGATAAGGTAGAACTGATGAGAAAGGGTTGAGAAATTAAATCATGTTTCAAATTATGACATTTAATTTGGAAAAGAGGGAAGGTTTAAGAATTGGGGGAAATTAATATTAAAAATGAAATTGAAATAAAATAAAAGGGGAGCTGGCTGAAGGGAACTTTGATATGTGAATTAGCATACCAATAAGAAAACCAAGTGTTTACCTATGCGACTGGGGGAAAGCAATGTGATATCAAAGAAGTAACTTCAAAGGGGCTGGTTTAGCACAGGGCTAAATCGCTGGTTTTGAAAGCAGACCAAGGCAGGCCAGCAGCACGGTTCAATTCCCGTACCAGCCTCTCCGAACAGGCGCTGGAATGTGGCAACTAGGGGCTTTTCACAGTAACTTCATTTGAAGCCTACTTGTGACAATAAGCGATTTTCATTTCATTTCATTTCAAAGTGGAAATTTAAACGAATTAACACTTGAATGCTAAAAGGAGAGTCCACAGAGAGGGTAACACCAAAGGGAAGTAATGATATATCAATTGTACAATAACTGGAGAAAGGAACACAGTAGCAACAGCTACCTTCACAGCTAAACCCACCTGCAGAGAAGAGTCTCCCCTGAAGACAAGTTATTGCTAAAAGAGCAGCTGATTAAAATCCAAAATTCGAACCAAGACGATTACACCTTTGTTGAAACTGAAAACTGTTTGCCAAACATGTAAAAATAACCTGTGCATGGTAATTATATGCTGGATTTGGCTCACAGAATTATATAATATTGGATGTTTCTCAAAACAAGGGGTATCCAGGGTTCAGGAAACGTAGGTAACTGTGGAACAAAGGAGTAACTTCATGTAATACTGTGTGTGTTTAGCCATCAGTGTAGTTAAGTGTACTTTTGTAGTGTATTATTGTCCTTGTGTACTTTTCTTTTAAGTTAATAAATATTCTTTGTTGATTGATTACAAAACAACTGAATAGTTCCTCCCTGGTTTGCATATTATTGTCTGCTGAATTATCAGACACTTGTACCAGTTTATTATAAAAATGTTTACCCAAGTGCCCTTACTCATGAGATGAACAAAGGGCAAAAATAGGTTGACAGGTCAACCCATTTTATTCACTAACAACTCTCAATTATTTTATACAAAACAACTTTCAATTCTCAATAGCTATCTGTCTGAGACTACAAGTACTACCTATCGATGAACTTGATCAAGCCGCCAAGTTCAAATCACTGAGCTCCTCTAGCTCTCGAGCTCATGGTCTTCCTTATGAAGGTTGATCTCGCACATCCTACTCCATCATCACGGGGTTGAGTTGAGTCTTTGCTGGAGGTGTCTCTTATGCCCCTCTTTCCGCACTTCTAGAAGATTTCCTGGCCTTCAGCCAATGAGGTCACTGGGTGGGTGTCGCAACACCCAATGGAGTTGTCGATTCAAAATATGTAGGACACCAAGAACCCCCCTCCCCCGGTCCATCCTGGGGGCACTGGTCACATGCAGCCCATTCCCATATATAGTAAAGCGGGAATCCGAGATGCCAGACCCTGGTTGAAACTGGGGAATACACAAATACTGTCCTTATTTAGTTAAAGCTGATTATGGGCAGCACGGTAGCATTGTGGATAGCACAATTGCTTCACAGCTCCAGGGTGCCAGGTTCGATTCCGGCTTGGGTCACTGTCTGTGCGGAGTCTGCATGTCCTCACCTTGTGTGTGTCGGTTTCCTCCCACAGTCCAACGATGTGCAGGTTAGGTGGATTGGCCATGATAAATTGCCCTTAGTGTCCAAAATTGCCCTTAGAGCTGGGTGGGGTGACTGGGATAGGGTGGAGGTTTTGACCTTGGGTAGGGTGCTCTTTCCAAGAGCCAGTGCAGACTCGATGGGCCGAATGGCCTCCTTCTGCACTGTAAATTCTATGATAATCTCCGAACCCAGTTTTCAGGTCAAATTCAGACTTGCGTGCCTCTGGCTAGGGTCTATGTTTATTTGAGTTTGACCTGTCCACATTCCCATCAGGCGTGGCTGCAGAGGCTGTTGGCTGCAGCTTAATTTAGAATGTCCAATTCTGGGCTGGGCCGAGTTTCTTAGGCCGTTGGCCATTTGGCCTCAGTTCCCCTCTTGATCCAGTGAGAACCAGCAAATAAGAACACACAATTCTAATCAAGCTTTCTCACAGACAAGTACCAGAGACCCAGACAGGTAGCCCAATTCCCTGAACTGTACAGGTACACATTCTGTCATTTTAAACACTCACTACGATGGACTTCCGGTGGTGGCCATGAGGGAGTAGGTCGCACATTTGGTGGCGCCCGCTTGTGACGGACATTTTGAACCTTTTTCCCTCGACTTTTTTCGAAATTTTGTAGAGGGGCCGGTGGTGGATTAGACTGTAAGGAGGAACCCCATCCAATATTTGGAAACAGGGTACAGATGTGGACGTAAGGGAAGGAAGAACAGAATCGAGCCGACATGTGCAGATTCTGCAGCAAAGGAAAGCATGGCAGATCTGCAGAGTACTGGCTCGGTGGCCCAGTGAAAACCGGACCAGCTGGTGGAGTTTATTCTGGAGGGCTTTGCCAAGTTAAAAAAAGGGTTGCTTGGACCCGATCAAGGAGTCAATCACTCGGGTGAAGCAGAGACTGGAAGCCCAGGATCAGGCGGTGCAGAAGATGGAGGAAACGGTGGCTGAGCATGAGGAACACCTAACTGCGCTGGAGGCGCAGGTGGTCTGATGAAAGAGCAACAAGAAAGGCTGCAAGACGAGGTGGAGGACCTCGAGAATAGGTCCCGCTGACAGAACTTGAGGATCGCTGGCCTCCCTAAGGGATGTGAGGGAACGGACGCAAGGGCTTATGTGGTGAATATGCTTGATAAGTTAATGGGCGAGGGGTCGTTTTCTATAACCCTGGAAGCGGACAGAGCTCACAGAATGCTTGCGAGGTTGCCCCGGGCGAATGAGCCACCGAGGGCGATGGTGGTACGAATGCACAAATTCTTGGATAAGGAGCAGATTTTGCGTTGGGCCAAGCTGACACGGAGCTGTAAGTGGGCGAATAACATTCTGCGCTTCAACCAAGATCTGAGTGCGGACCTGGCCAAGGAAGAGCGGGTTTTAACCGAGTGAACTCTACTCTTTTCAAGAGGAATGTGAAGTTTGGTCTACTTTATCCAGCTCGTTAATGGGTCACCTATGAAGAGCAGCAATTTTACTTCGAGTCGCCGGATGAAGCAATGGACTTTGTGAAAAGCAAAGGTCTAGATAGAGACTGAGGTGACTGTACTTTGCTGTAGGGATTCTGCTAAAATTATTCTTACTTTTGCACTACATGAGAAATGTCTTTTGTAATGTTTTTTTGGGGCCGTGGCTAAGTTTTGTGAGTTAAATTTATACTGGTGAGGGGCGACTTGATAGAGGTTTATAAGATGATATGGGGAATAGATAGATTAGACAGTCAAGAGACTTTTTCCTCTGGTGGAACAAACCATTACAAGGGGACATAAATTTAAGGTGAAAGGTGGAAGTTATAGGGGGGGGTATCAGAGGTAGGGAGAGTAGTGGGGGCATGGGATGCACTGCCTGTGGAAGTAGTTGAGTCAGAAACATTAGGGACCTTCAAGCGGCTGTTGGATAGGTACATGGATTACGGTTGAAAGATGCGGACGCGTTAAGCAGGTTCAACACGTCCACATCATGTGCCAGGCTCAGCCTGATGCAATTTAAGGTCATTCACCGGGCACACATGACGGTAGCCCGGATGAGCAAGTTCTTTGGGATAGAAGACCGGTGTGCAAGGTGCGCAGGAGGGCCCGTGAACCATGTCCACATTTTTGGGTATGTCCGAAGCTGAGGGGATTCTGGCAGGGGTTTGCAGACGTCATGTCCACTGTTAAAAATAAAGATGGCACCCAGTCCAGAAGTGGCGATTTTTTGAGTGTCGGAGGACCCGGGAGTCCAGGAGGCGAGAGAGGCCGACGTCTTGGTCTTTGCCTCCCTGGTAGCCCGAAGACGGATACTGTTACCATGGAGGGATTCGAAGCCCCCAAAATCAGAACCTGGACTCCCGGGTCCTCCGACACTTTCTCAGTCTTAAGAAAATCAAGATCGCCCTAAGAGGGTCAATGCTAGGGTTTGTCCAGAGATGTTTGTCGACTTCTTCAGAGAAAATTAACTGTCAGCAGAAGTGGGGGAGGGGTTAGTCTAGATTACTGATTTAGGAAGGCGGGACCTGTAAGGTATGTAGAGGATCATTGCACTATGTTTATAGTTGTTCCTGTTATAAAATCACAAATGCCTTAATAAAATACTTTTTTTTTAAAACACGCACTACATTCTCAAAAACAAAATTAGTTCATATACTAATATATACTATATAGGATATAATATATACTAATATATATATATATATATGTGTGTGTGTGTGTATATATAAAATATAGGGAAAGAAATTTGAGAGCAGGGTTTCTTCATGCACATGGTCCTCTCCATTGTAACATCGTCCCTATTTTTAACCTTGTACAAGTTCCTTTTTCCATCGGACGAATTTTACCATGAGGATGGTTAGATAAATTAAAGTTAACAGGATGAACAGTGCAGCCAGTTGTCATTGGAGTCAAACCCTTGCGTGTATTTGTTCATTCGTATCCCGGTCCCAGAAATCCTCTCACCTAGTAGTGACTTTAATCTTTTCAATATTCCCTTGGTTTGTTGCGCTATCTTCGTGAAGGTCCGGCATGCATTGGCTAACTGGGTCAGAATCTGTTGTAGTTTCTCCGGCAAGAGTTTACTATCTGTGTCATATATTTAAAATACTCCCCTAGAGTTCCTCACTTGCATTCGCCATACCTTTTCTCTTCTGTGTATATATGTTTATTCAATTAGCCATATTCGGGCGTGTATGCACGGTCTAATGCAGAAAGTGGTGTTGGTGACATTGCATGCATGTTGATGCCTTATACTGATGCTCTTTGAGTGAGGTTGTAAGACTGTCATGTTCTGTAGACTGGCTGAAGTGAATGATGAACTACAGAATATCTAGTTTAAATAATTTATTATGCAACAACTGCATGATAAAGTTAACTAGGAAAATAAAACAATAAATTACTAACACTAACTATTGTGGAGCTACTGCAAAATGCATCTATCCTCCGATACGACTTACTCCCAACGCCCCAACCACAGGGTCACGTGGTGGGTTTACACTGCCACCTAATGGTTGGTGGTCATGTATAATGTATAGAATTGCTTTATGCATATCATCACATCCCCTTTCCTTTAGAAATTGAAATTATTTACGTACATTATTTTTACATTTCACAATGATATGCATGACTATTTACATGTTTAGAATTTTTTACAGCCTGTCACAAATTCAGTCTTTCTGGCTTGTGCCTTTCCCTTGTAGACCTTCTCAGTGTCTGCTGAACTTGCAAAGGTTCTTCACCTTCTTGAGTCTTTGTTGCTCATCGTTTCTCGGCTTTTGGCTAAAATGAGCCGTAAGGTCGGGTGTAATGCCTGGATCTGGTATGTCTCTCTTGCGGATTCAATTTAAATTGGCTTTTGGAGCAAGCAAGGTGCTGGATTAGGGGTTTGCCCCTGTCCACACTCAGCTTTGGCTTTGGAACTCTGATAAAGTAATTTTTAAAAAGTCTTTGTTGCTTGAGTTTGATTTCCTTTGTGTATTGATGTAGTATCCTCTTGTATTTGTTCCGTATGTTCTTCAGATGTTTTGCACTGTTATATGCTTCTTCTGCTGGTTGCATCACAAATAGTTGCCATACTTTGAGAAAAAGCTCTTCTATTCCTTCTCAAGACCGCACCTTCATCCGTAACAACAGATATGAGTTTGGACCTACTTGTCACAGTATCTTTGCCTGTTTAGACCATCCATTTCCTTTGGTGTTTTCTAATCTCACCGTGTTCTCTGGCTGTAGAGGTTGAAGTCTTTTGGCAGACCTATCAAAGAATCCCATCTACCTTCATTTCTGAGGTGTCAATTGTCTTGCTAACAGGTGGTTCACGGACTCATGAGGAAAACGAGGTAAAGTCATTCACAGTTGCCTGTTCATCAACATCTGAGCAGAAGAGAGCCCATTGACTAGTGGTGCCAAACGATAACTGAGGAGCACAAGATAGATGTCACTGCGGCTGTCTAGTGCTTTCTTTCGGAACAGCTTAACAATATGCATGCCATTTTCAGCCTTGCCATTTCGACTGAGGGTAGTGCGGATTGGAGGTAACATGTTGGAAATCATACTGCAGCGCAAATTCAGTCGACTCATAGCAGTCAAAAGAAGGACCATTATCTCATGACCACTTGGGAATGCCATGATATGCAAAACGTCTTTAACATTTTAATGACACATTGTGCCGTAGAATTCGACAGCTGTCTGGTCTCCGGGTAGTTAGAGAAATAGTCTGTGACCGGAAGATACTCCTTTCCATTTAAATGGAAAAGGTCCATGCCAACTTACTGGCACGGAGTTGTGACAGTCTTGCCCATCTGCATAGGTACTGCCTGCGCTGAAATATTAGGCATGTGTGACAATTATCCACCATCCACTCAATGTCATGGTTGATCCCAGGCCAATAGACTGTCTCCCTGGCTCTCCGCTTGCAGTTTTCCATCCCCAAGTGCCCTTCATGCAGCTTTATGAGGATCATTGACCATAGTGCATGTGGAATCACAATCTGCTGATTCCACAGCAAAAATCCATTCACATCACTTAATTCTGCTCATACATTGCAGAAACATGAAGAGGATACAGCAAAGGCTCTGGGTCCTGATAATATTTCGGCAATAGTACTGAAGACTTGTGCTCCAGAACTTGCCGCACTTCTAGCCAAGCTCTTCCAGTACAGCTACAACACTGGCATCTACCCGGCAATGTGGAAAGTTACGCCGATGTGTCCTGTGCACAGGACAGATCCAACTCAGGTAATTGTTGCCCTACTCTCCATCATCAGCAAAGTGATGGAAGAAGTCATCAACAGTACTATCAAGCGGCACTTACTTGGAAATAACCTGCTCACGGATGCTCAGTTTGGGTTCCGCCAGGGTCACTCCACTCCTGATCTCATTACAGCCTTGGTTCAAACATGGACAAATGCGCTGAGTGCCAGAGGTGAGGTGAAAGTGACTGCCCTTGGCATGAAGGCAGCAATTGACCGAGTATGACATCAAGGAGCCTTAGCTAAGCTGGAGTCAATGAGAATCGGAGGGGGGGGGAACTCTCTGCTGGTTTGAGTCATACCTGGCGCAAATGAAGATTGTTATCGTGGTTGGAGGTCAATCATCTCAACTTCAGGACATCACTGCAGGAGTTCCCCAGGGTAGTGTCTTCGGCCCAACCATCTTCAGCTGCTTCATAAATGACCTCCCTTCCACCATAAGGTCAGATGTGGGGATGTTTGAGGATGACTGCACAATGTTCAGCACCATTCACGACTCCTCAGATGATGAAGCATAAGGTGTCCAGCAATACCTGGACACTATCCAGGCTTGGACTGACAAATGGCAAATTACATTAGAGCCTCATAAGTGTCAGTTAATGACCATTTCCTACAAGAGAGGATCGAATCATCGGCCCTTGACATTCAATGGATGTCATTGATGGATTCTTTCAATTGAATCTTGTACGTGTATAGTAACATACCAAAACCCTGGAAAATCATTTTGGATGCGGTCTCCTGAGGAATGAGGGCTTGTTGCAGCATCTTGTAGATAGTACACAAAGCTGCCACTGTCCGTTGGTGATGAGGAAGCCATTGAATGCCTCTTCTACCTTCTGGGTGCGCGTCCGGAATATATAGCGCTCAAAGGTTTCTTTTTTTTTTAGGGGAGCAATGCCAATAGAATTGTTTAAGAACTTCGTCAAAGTTTTTGCTGACAGCCTCATTTTCAAAAACAAAAGTGTTGAAAATTTCAATTGCTTGGTGACCTGCTACAGTGAGCAGCAACGCGTTATACCTCTCACCGGGTTGTGCCTGCAGACCAAGGGCTGCAACATAGAGTTTAAACTGTTGCTTAAATACCCTCCAATTCCCGTCTACATTACCGAATCCAAGCTGTTGAGGTGCCTTGATGCCTTCCATCCCAGGCTTTGAAGTTTTACCGCGCATTGAGCACCACATGCCAGCAGCTTGCAAGGTTAGGAGCAAAAATGTGTTTTCTTTCTTTTCCTTCAAAGTTATCTTTAGTGGTTCGGATTTTTTCATGCAGAATCTTTGAGTTCTTAGTAAATCATCAATCCTGGTATCATGTCATGTTCTGTAGACTGGCCAAAGTGAATGATGAACTACAGAACATCTAGTTTAAATAATTTATTATGAAACAACTGCGTGATAAAGATAACTAGGATAAATAAAATAAGAAACTACTAACACTAATTAACTATTGTAGAGCAACTGCAAATTACGTCCAACCTCCAACACGACCTACCTCCAAACTGATTTTCCAGCATTTTCTTCCCTACAGATTCTGCCAGACCTGCTGAGATTTTCCAGCATTTTCTCTTACTGCCAACTCCCCAGCCACAGGGTCCCATGGTGGGTTTACACTGCCACCTAGTGATCGGAGAGCATGTATGTAATACATTATGTAAACAATTGCTTTATGCATATCATCGCTCTCCCTCACCCCAATAGGCTACCCGGGTGATGTCAGTGTCCAGGTTGCGAGCCTCTATTGGACAGTCTAAGACTGTACTTGTCCAGAAACCACACTACGCATATTTGTTTATGTAGACTTAGTCGGACATATTCTTACTTCGTCTGTCTGCTGACATTTGTCCAGAATGGTGCTTATGAGCCTCATTTCTCTCTCAACAGCATAGGGTAGGATGCCATTATATCCTATCAACTTTCCCTCTTGGATAATGCCTAAGTTCCCAACATCAAAGACTCTGAACCCAACCTTGTCATCTGAGATTACTGGAAGCTCTAACACCATCCACAGGACTTTCCTTGGGGTCCCTATATAGCTGTCCTTGAACCAGACCTTGGTTAGCTGTCATAATTGGCAGCTTGAAATGTTTGGGTGTTTCTTCCCCTGGAACAAGTGTTCGATCTGTTCATCACTGTTCAAGGACGGAACTTTTGTTCTGTTAACCTGGTTGAATTTCTCCCTCAACTGTTGTATCATCTATTGTCCATATATGCTGCACAAGGTTCGGTTCTGCTGCCGGCTATCGTCCTTTATTTTTTCCTTGTATTATTTAGTTTATTGTTTTGGCGTGCCCCTCTAGAACAGTTACTGCGTGGTTGCGAATCTCGATTCTGACCAGTTCGCCCTCTGCAGTCTGTCGCCTATCCTTGATTATACTATCTAAGGCCTGTTTAATTTGTCTTGAGTTTGTAATCCAAATCGGTCAAATTGAGGGCTTTGATGGTGGATACCCCTGCCTGTATACTGTTGCTAGTTCATTTGTTAAGTAACTCTTCCTGCGTTCTTTTAATCTGGGTCTGTCCCAACACTTGTTAATTCCTGTTTCCCGTCCCAGCAAAGTACGGGCTAAGTGGAGGTATACTTAGTTGAGGAGGGCATCACCCTGACATTTGAGTCCCAGCCATGTTCACCACTACAGGTACCAGATCGTGGTGGATATTATCATATAATATTTTGCTGGTGTGTTTTAAGACCAATCCGTTTTGGGGTCCCCATAAGTGGGAAAAGATGGACTGATAGGTGGCCTCAGCCCATTTCTTATTTCATACAGGATATATTGCCCTTCCAAGAGCTTTCTGGGGCATCGTTGTCCTAATTCCAACCCCTGTGATTGGAGAATCCCCACCAATTGCCCATAGTTTCTATGGCAGGTTGATATTGATTGAATGATATTTACTTATTGTCACATGGACCGAAGTACAGTGAAAAGTATTTTTTGCGGCCAAGAGAACGTACACAGTACGTACATAGTAGACAAAAGATTTGTCAACAGAGTACATTGACAATGGTGCATCAACAAATAGTGATTGGTCACGGTGCGGACCAAGGCCAAACAAGAGCAGCATAGAGCAACGTGAATTGTGTTCTTACAGGGGACAGATCAGTCCAAGGGAGAGTTGTTGAGGAGTCTCGTACCTGTGGGGAAGAAGCTGCCTGAATACGGGTCTTCAGACTTCTGTATCCTCTGCCTGATTGAATGGTCTGGGTGTGAGGGGTCTCTGACAATGCTGTCTGCCTTTTGAGACAGAGGGAGGTGTAAACAGAATCAATGGGAGGATCGCAAGCTTTGGGCTCTGTAGTTTCTTGGGCCGAGCAGTTGCCATACCAAGCTGTAATGCAACCGGATAGGATGCTCCCTATGGCACATCTGTTGAAGTTTGTGAGAGTCAATGCGACATGTCGATTTTCTTTAGCTTCCGTAGGTAACAGTAGCCTGAACTCACGTTCGCCTTCCTATACACTAACCCGAGGTTGTTACATCCAAACATTACACTTTTATTGGGGTGTACCCATGGAATACCATTCACCTGTGTCCAGTGAGGCAAACCATATAGATCCAGGGTAGGCAGGTTCCTGCCCAGTTGGATCCTTTGATAGGATGTATCCCAGTTATCCAGCTGGCGATGATGACTGTCACGATGCTCACAATCGTTCTGGAGAGAGGTCAACGTAGCAAATGGAAGTATTCTTCATCAATACCTGAAATATCCCTCCAAACATCCTCCACTTAAAGCGATTTCTACTGGCCACGCCAAGTAATGGTTCACATTTATTTGCTAAATCTCCCCTCCAAAATCACTTTTTTGTAACCAGTTCTCCCAATTTCACTTTTTATTTTAGTATGTCAGTTGTGTCGGCTATAAAGAAAATCTAGCCTGACTGGATGTTTTTCTTTGCGGGTTCATTCCAAAATTTTAGGGTCGTAAATGCATTCCGTAATTAATTTGGTGTTTCTTAGGATAGGGGAATTTGTGGTCAGAACGACATGATCCTCTTTCTTTTATTCTGCATAAATTTGGAAAGATTGGTAGCTATTATCAAGCAGAGTTTTGCAGACACGGAAGCTGTGCTCTAAGACAAATTGGATGAGAAGAAAAGAAGAAACTCCTTTCATTGGGAAGAAGTAGGGGTCCGTAGATACGAAGACTGTGGCCCAACTGAGTTTGTGAAAAGTTGGCGGATGAGATGAGAAGAGACAAAACGAGAAAGGACTATATGCCCTAGAACTCTTGAATTTCTGTCAGCGACAACAGTCAAGATGGTTATGCCAACAATTTTTTTCCTTTAACCGCTATCATAGGTCGGGGTGCTATTATTCATACATATAACAAGAGAAACTACTGAGAGAGAAAAACAAATTGTTGTGAAGGGCTATAGTTCCCATGTATCATCTGGGAGGGTTTAACGTGTCTTAAAGTCATAGAGTCATGTAGCGCAGAAAAGGCTCTTCGGCCCATTGAATCTGCACCAGTCAAAAACAACCACCTAACTTTTCTAATCCTATTTCCCAGCACTTGGCTCATAGCCTTGTCTGCCTTGGGATCACAAGCGAACATCCAAATACTTCTTAATGTTATAATGGTCTCTGCCTCCACCACCCTTTCAGACAGCAAGTTCCAAGCTCCCATCACCCTCTGGGTAAAAACGTTTTTCCTCACATCCCCTCAAAACCTCCTGCCCCTTACCTTAAATCCATGCACCTAGTCATTGATCTCTCCACCAAATGGGAAATGTTTCTTCCTGTCTATTCTATCTATGCCCGCATAATTTTAGATATATCAATCATGTCCCCCCCCTCCCCCCTCCCCCCCTCAGTTTCTTCTGCTCCAAGGAAAACAATCCAAGTCTATCCAATCTCTTTTATAACTAAAACTCTCCAACCCAGGGAACGTTCTGGTAAATCTCCTCTGCACCCTTTCCAGTACTATCACATCCCTCCTATAATGTGGATTCGAGAAATGCACATAATACTATAGCTGTGGCCAACCAACGTTTTATACAGTTCTAGCATAACTTCCCTGCTCTTAAACTCTATGCCTTGGCTAATAAAGGCAAGTATACCACATGCCTTCTTAACCACTGTATCCACCTGCTCTGCTTCTTTAAGGGACTGGTATACATGCACACCAAAATCCCTCTGATCCTTGGTGCTTCTCAGGATCCTGCCATTTGTCATGTATTCCCTTGCCCTGTTTGTCCTTCGCAAGTGCATTATCTCTCACTTATCCAGATTGAATTCCGTTTGCCACTAATCAGCCCATCTGGCCAGCTGCCTATATCCTTCTGTAATCTAAAGCTATCCCCCTCACTATTTACCACCCCACCAATTTTCATTTAATCTGCAAACCTACTGATCAATCCTCCTACATTCATAGCCAAATCATTTATATAAACCACCAACAGCAAGGGCCCCAACACTGATTCCCGGAGGACCCCAGTGGACACAGGCTTCCAGTTAGAACACCTCCCCGTACCCCCCACCCCGCCCCTGACCAGAGGAACATAGGATGTAGGATCATTGGAATGAGGAGCAGAAGTAGGCAATTCAGCCCCTTTATCTTGCCCTGCCATCCAATCAGATCATGGCTGAACTCTTCCTGGTCTCAAATCTACCTCCCTATCTGTTCCCCATATCCCTTCAGTCCACTTTTTCATCAGAAATATATCTGTTTCCATTAGACCATTTAGTGACTCAAACTCCACCGCATCATGTGGCAGCGAGTTCCATAAATTCACCACCCTCTGTGAGAAGTAGTTTGTCCTTTCATCTAAATCTACCGCCTCTCAATCTATATCTGACCATCAACCTCTGCTTCCTGCCACTCAACCAATTTTGGATCCAAGTTGCCAAATTTCCTTGGATCCCATGGGTTCTTACCTTCACTATCAGTATCCCATTTGGAAACATATCAAAAGCCTTGCTGATGTCCAAGGAAACTAAATCAAGTGTACTTCCCTCATCTACACACCTGGTCAATTAGAATCATAGAATCCCGAAAGTGCAGAATGAGACCATTTGGCCTGTCGAGTCTGCACCGACCCTTGGAGAGAGCAACCTACCTAGGCCCAAGCCCCCACCCTCTCCCCGTAACCCAGTATCCATACCTAACCTTTTGGACACCATGGGCAATTTAGCATGGCCAATCCACCTAACCTGCACATCTTTGGACTGTCAAGAAAACTGGAGCATCTGGAGGAAAAGTACACAGTCACGATGAGAAAGTGCAAACACTACACAGTTACCCGAGGCCGGAATTCAATCAAGTTGGTCAGACTTGGCCTCCCCTTAACAAAACCATACTGTCTGTTCCTGATTAATCCCTGCCTCCCCAAATGCATATTAATTCTGTTCCTCAGAATTTCTTCCAATAGTTTCCCCACCACTGAAGTTAGATCGACTGGCCTATAGTTTCCTGGTTTATCCCTTCCTTCCTTTTTGAATCAAGATACCACATTGGCTATCCTCCAGTCCTCTGTTGCCAGAGAGGAATTGAAAATGATTGCCAGGACCCCTGCTATTTCCTCCCTCACTGAACAGTCTGGGATACATGTTATCTGACCCTGGGGATTTGTCAATTTTTAAGCCTGCCAGACCACTCAGAACATCCTGTCTGTCGATGTTAATCTCTTCAAGTTTATTACAGTCCTTCTCCCTGATTTATATGCCTACACTGTGCCTCTCACGAGTGAACACTGACACATTTAGAACCCACCTACATCCTCCAGCTCCACACACAAATGACCAATGTGGAACTTAATGGACCCTACTCTTCCCCTAGTTATCCTTTTACTTTAATGCACTTGTAAAACAACTTTGGATTTTCCTTTATTTTACCTGCTAGTGTCCTTTCGTTTCCCCTTTTTGCTCTTTTAAGTTCCCGCTTTCACATTCTGTACGCCTCCAGGGCTTCTGCAGTTTTGAGCCTTCTCTCTGCCATAAACCTCCCCTTTTCTCCTGATCCAATGCTATATATCCTACGATTCCCAGTGTTCTTTGAATTTGTTGGTCCCACCCTTTTTCTTGATTGGAACAGGTTGGCCCCTGTGCTCTCCCTATTTCCTTCTTAAATGCGTCACACTGTTCTGTCACAGACTTACCTCAGTGCCTGTTCCCAGTCCACTCTAACCAAATTATGTCTGATCTTCTTAAAATTGGCCTTCCCCCAGTTTACATCTTTAATCTCAGGCCCAGCCAAGTCCTTTTCCATAACAATCATGAATCTAATGGAGTTATGATCACTGTCTGCAAAATGCTTGCCCGGTTGCGTTACTGAAAATTAAGCCCAGGACCACCATCTCTCTTGTAGGTCCCTGTACATACAGGTTTGAAAGGTTCTCCTGGATGCATTTAAGAATTCCGCTCGCTTTAAACCTTTCATGCTATGGCTACCCCAGTTAATATTGGGGAAGTTGAAGTTCCCCCACCATCACTACCCTCTTACTTTTATACTTTTCTGAAATTTGCCTACATATCTGTTCTTGTATTTCTCTCGGAAGGTTAGGGGGCCTATAGAACACTCCCAGCAATGAGATTGCTCTTTTCTGATTTTTAAGTTCTACCCGTATGCCTTCAGTTGAAGAACCTTCTAAGCTATCGTCCCTCCTTACTGCTGCAATTGATTCCCTGATCAAAATTGTGACACCCGTTCCTCTTTTACCTCCTCCCCTATCTTGCCAAGTGACCCTGTATTCTGGAATACTGAGCTGCCAATCCTGCCCCTCTCTCAACCATGCCTCAGTGACAGCAAGGGCATCATATCCCATGTTTTAATTTGTGCCCCCAATTCATCCGCCTTGTTCATCAGACTCCTTGCATTAAAATAAATAAATAAATACCATCCAATCTTCCCGAATTCCCATGTGACTTAACTGGTCCAGACATTCTATGTCTCCTGACTCCCTTGAAGTCTCTTCTGATTTTGGCTGTGCATCTATCCCTGCTAAATCTTCTCTCAGGATCCCAGGCCCCTGCCAAGTTAGTTTAAACCCTCCCCAACAGTACTAGCAAATCTCCCTGCAATGACACTGGTCCCATTTTCATTCAGGTGCAAACCGTCCGTCTTGTACAGATCCCACCGTCCCTATCAACAGTCTTAATGTCCCAGAAATCTAAAGCCCTCCCTCCTGCACCATTTCCCCAGCCACGCGTTCATCTGGACTAACCTGCTATTTCTATACTCACTTGAACGTGACATTGGGAGTAATCCAGAGATTACTACCTTCTGGATCCTGTTTCTTAATCTACTTCCTAGCTCCCCAAATGCTGCTTTCAGGACCTTACCCCTTCTTTCTGCCTGTATTGTTGGTACCAATGTGTACCATGAAATCTTTGTTTGCCCTCCCTCTTCGGTTTGCCATTTTGTGGGAGGGCTCTAGCTGTCGGAACTCAGCCTTGCCCTCCTCCTCATCGGACTGGCGAACAAAATGCTTCCGTGTGCCTCTGAGCCATTGTCGCTCCTCAGTGCTCTGTGAGTGGAGCGCTGCCCTTCTGGTTCAGTTTGTGACAGTAGTTGGGGGTGGCCATTGTACTGCCATCGGATTGGGGGCAAGGGATCTTTTTCTGGACCATTTTAACCACTGCTGCCATCTGTGTGGCTTGAATGTTATCCAACAGTGTTTTTACTGTTTTTTTCATGACTTAAGACTTTGGGTTTGGACAGATCTAACCCTATGAGAGGTTTGATATCCTTCATGGAGCTTCCAGCCATCAGGAAGGGCATGGGTGTGAATCCGGTCGAACTTGCTACCATATTCCGTACAAGCTTCAGCACATAGGATAATACTACATTCCGTGTGGAATTACTCTACTGGACGGTCTTTCTAATCATACTCTTCAGGGTAGGGTTCTTTCTCTCCACTATCCCACTGGGCTGAGGGTAGTAGGCAATGTGGAATCTTTGATTCCAAACAAGTCATAACGCCTTGCATTACTTGAGCGGTGAAATGAGTGCCCTGATCTGATTCTATGCTACCTGGGCCCCCCATCTAGTGAATACATGTTGCACGAGAATGCTTGCTGTTGGTTTGACCATGTTGGTCCAGTTAGGGAATGCTTCGATCCGTTTGCTGAGTGTCTTTTATGACTAAGATGTATTTATACCCTCCCATGCAGGGTGGTAAAGGGCCGATATAATCAATTTGAAGTTGGTCCAAGAGCCTTCTACTGGCTGGGTATGTCTCAACTTTTCCTTATGTGCACACCTCTTGGGGTTATTTTGTCCACATACCATGCATTTATCGACCTAGTGCCTTATGTCTATCTATATTTGACCACCAACATACCCTTTAATCCATTCAGCCATTGCTTTGCCCCTGGATGACCTTGGGCATCGTGGCACTGATATACAATTTAATTACGGTCCCATGTTGGCGCCATGTACCGTCCATCTTTAAAGACGAGCCATTCCTTCAACTGTAATTTATCCCGCCGCAGGAGGCGGGTGTGTTCCTTCCTGTCGCTGCTCAGAGCCTGTGTAAGATCCTCAATCTTTGGCGAACAACAACGGTATTTATTTGTTAGTTAATTGGGGGTTGCCAAGGCTCTCTTTCTCGGATGCCCTGCATGGCCAGTTCATCTGCTCGTATATTCCCAGCTGGGAAAGATCTATGGCGTGCCCTGACCTTCTTAATCCCATATTCGTGTCTTTGGGCAGTTTGGAAAATATACTTCAGCAGGAGTGCAGATGGTAGAGGTTTCCCATCTGTGAGACAAATCCACTCGCTTCCCACAGTGGCAGGAAGTCAGTCAAACTGTTACAGACCTACATACTGTCTGAATGCATGTCTCCAGGCAGGGGGAGCGTATCAGGGCGGCTGACCACATACGCCTCAGAGACTAGTTGAGTAGCCTGGATGCTCATTTTGTTGGGTAGTTTTAAAGCTAACTCCACCAGGGGTTGACCCCAGTGTTCCTCCACATATATCCCACATCCTGTCTGCCTATTCCCATCCTCCACAGTAGAAGATCCATCTACAAAGGTTTTTACGACTGTTTTGTGCCTTCCTTGGGCCCTCTCCCCTTTTGTTTTGGCACAAATTGTCCCTTGGGATACTATCTGACACTCGTGGGGTTCTCCACCATTGCTCAGATTGTCAGCTAAAATGGTGGGCAATTTTGTCCATTTTACCATAATATTGCAGTCCTGAGCATTAGGGTCCAGCATTCTATACGGTCATGGCTCACTTTGCAATCCTTGATCCATACGTCTAATAGAAGTTGGATGGAGGTGTGCTCTGTTAGTATGGTTAGGGGATTGAGTCCTATGATATAGGCAAAGTGTTGTACCGCCCAGAAAACTGGGAGGGGGTGTTGTTTGCACACCCAGAATCCATGTTCTATGGGGGTTAGGAGCTGGGAGACATAGGCCACCGGTCCAAGTCTCCCATGGCGTTCTTGTAGAAGTACCACCGCAATTGTTTCGTCCGTGTCAGTGACTTCTAGTGCAAAAGGGAGTTCTGCGTCTGGAACTTGTAGAGACGAGCCTTTGATGGGGCCTGTTTAACTCCGAGACAGCTTGTGGATACTGCTCAGTCAAAATCCACAGGGCATTCTTTTTTCGGAGATCTTATAATGAGGAGGCTTTTGTGTCGAAACCATTGATGTGGTTCCTGCAATGTCCCACCAGTCACAGAAAGGATTGCAACGAGCTCACATCTTTGGGCAGGGGCAATTACACTATTGACTGGATGTGTTTCCTTTCAATTTTGTGTTTGCCGTAGGTCACCATGGTTCCCAAGTATATGAGTTGGGACTTCATGATCTGGGCCCTTATTGGATTGACCTTTAATCCAAATAATCTCTCCCATGTCTGTTTGAAGAAGACGATTGCCTGCATATTGGATCAGGCATTCGGGTCCTAAAAATTCCTTGTGGTCCATTAGCTAATCTCTGGTGGAAAATGGATTGGGAGTTGTGAAACCCTTAAGGCAAGGAAGTCGAAGGACTTCCGGTGGTGTCCATGGAGGAGTAGGTTGCACATTTGATAGCTCCTGCCTGTGACGGACTTTTGGACCTTTTTCTCAGATTTTATTGGTTGAATCGGTGGAGAGTGAGACGGTGACGAGAAGTCCCCTCCAGTGCATGGAGAATTGACCAGAAGTGGCCGTGCGAGAAGACCAAGTTTAACAAGAAAGACACGAGCAGCGCCGGAAACATGGGAAGCCATGGCGGAGAAGCAGGGCCACGGGGAGATGGCACAATGGTCGACAGAGCAGCTGGTGAAGTTTTTAGAAGAATGCTTCGCCAAGCTTAAGATGGACACGCTGGACCCGATCAAGGCTTTGGTTTATCAGGTGGTGCAGAATCAAGAAATCCACGGACATGCAATCTAGGAGGTAAAGAAAAAGACCTCCGAGCATGAGGAATACATAACCGTATTGGAGACCATGGTGGACATGATGAATGACTGCCAGAAAAGAACGCAGGAGAAGCTGGAGGACTTGGAGAACTAGTCCAGGAGGCAGAATCTGAGAATCATCGGCCTCCCTGGGGGCAGTGAGGGATCGGATGCGAGGGCCCATGTGACGAACATGTTGGAGAAGTTGATGGGGGCCGAGGTGTTCCCTTGCCCCCTGGAAGTGGATAAAGTGCATAGAGCCCTCGAGAAGAAGCCCCGAGCGAACGAGCCGCTGAGGGCGATAGTGGTACGTATGCACCGGTTTCTGGACATGGAACACATTCTGCGGTGGGCCAAGAAAGAGCGGAGCTGCAGGTGAGAGAATTGTGACCTGCGCATTTATCAAGACCTGGGCGCGGAGTTGGCCAAGAGGCGAGCCGGGTTTCATCGGGCAAAATTGGCCCCCTTTAAGAAGGGGGTGAAGTTTGGGATGCTGTACTCAGTGCGTCTGTGGGTTACATATGAGGACCGGGAATTCTACTTTGAAACATCGGATGATGCATTGACTTTCATCAAGGCAAAAAGATTGGTTGTGAACTAAAGACACTGGAGCCTTGGGGAGAGTATTGTAATGGTGATTTGTTGATAATCACTTTGTGTTGGTTTCAATAAGTAGTGTTATGTGCAAAATTGGGCAGATTTGAGGTCGAAAGTTAACTTTGTTTTCCTGGGAGCTGGATGAAGGGGGGTAGTTTCTGTGGTTGTTTTTCACTGTTTTTTCTGATGTTTGTTTTCTGGGGAATGTGATGCTTTGAATATGTCGTCCAAGTGGGGAGAGAGGGGAGAGAACAATGGGGAGACAGACTGTTTGGTGCCACGGGTTGGAGCTATCAGGTCAGCTAGATCAGCTGGCTCACGGAAACACAGTGGGGGGGGCGAGCAGGTTATGAGCTGGAGCTTGATACGGGGGGTTGGGTTTCTGGTGCTGTTACCAGGGGGGAAAGAGGGGGGGAGCTGTTTCGCTGACAGGGAAGGAACTGCTACTAGGGGACAAATGGGAATTTGGGACGGCGGATGCCTGAGGGCGGGCTCAAGGAGGCCGAGGACGTGAGCTGGAAACTGGCCTAAAAAAGGTGATGGCGAGTCCGGGGGGGCGGGCAGGGCAGGGCACGGCACGAGTCCCCCGACCAGGCTGATTACATGGAACGTTAGCGGGCTGAATGGGCCGGTCAAGAGGGCTCGTGTGTTCGTGCATCTGGGGGGGCTGAAGGCGGACGTGGCAATGTTACAAGAGACACACCTAAAAGGTCCAGACTAGATTGAGGTGGAAATGTTTATTGTGCCATGTTTACGTCACTTATTATTATTATAAAAAATTGCAAATACCCCAATAAAAATATTTTTGTAAAAAAGGCAAGCAAGTCCACAGAAACTGCCGACCTTGGAAGGTAAAGGTGAATTTGTACTAGCATTGCTGATCCAAGGGAATAGACCAAAACTAGTTGCTAATGGTGAGCACGGTAAAATATTTTGCCTGTGGGGCTTGCCTCATCATTGTCTCAGGACTGGTTGCTGACATTGGTGCTGCTCGTGGGGTTGTTTTATTTAATTCCCGGTAGTCAATGTTCAGCATCTGTCTGGTTTCCTGACTGGCCAAATCAGGGAGTTGCTTTTCGAAGCCATAGGACGTAAAACTCCCTGTTGCAGTCGGCTAATGAACACTTTCGCAACATCGCCCTCGGCTTGCTTGGGAAAACTGTACTGCTTTTGGGGGTTTTGGATCAGGGCCTTCTACAACTACTTCCCCTGTCATCCAGTCACAGTAGTGTGTGTTTTGCAAATGCGAGTGTGTGTTTCGCAATGATTTCCTGTGTTCCCGGGCCATTGGTCATGTCCATGGGTTTGTCCATAATTGCCCAACTGTACAAATCCTCTCTGCATAGCTCCCCATAGCTATCTCCATCAGTGCCTCATTTGCTTAGGCCAACCAGACACAACAGTTCGCTGGTTCAAAAGATAGGTTACACTTGTGCATGAAATCAGAGCCCAGGATATGTTTGCTCCCGGGTGGAGGTTCACTAACATGACTGAATGATAGCACACTTTATCCCTCAATCTAAGCTGTTAACGGGTCAGTCTCGGATCCCTCCTGCTATGTCTGCAAAACCACTTAAAATTATTATTTTTCTTGTGCGTCATGATGCAGTGATTTCTTTGGATGTGTTCAGGGTCGTGCGGAAGCCAACTGTATCCCACAGGAATTCGGCAGGGTGGACGTCCACTAGGGGTTTTCCTCCACTATCCCACCTGGCGCTGCACACCCAAATTGTTGAGGCCTGACACCATCAAGTCATCGGACCAGAATGAGTTCTAGGTCTCTCCTACGGTGGCCACTGGGACTTGTGTTGGTCCTTCTAGTGGCCGGTTCTGGTATCCCTGCTCCGGTCTGTTATCCTGCACATGCTGCTGGGATACTCTGCATTCTCGGGCTGTTTGGCCACAATTGTCACACCTCACCGGCTATTGTCTAGGATCCTGCTGGGGCTGACCTCTGCCTCTTCCTGCAGTAGCAGCATATGGGGGCAGGTGATCTGTATAATTATCCTCTCTGCCCCTGTCTCCCCCTTTGACATGCCACACTGGGCTAGGATTTGGGCCTGGCTTGATTGCATTAATTTTTCCAGTTTTATTTGCCTTTGTCTGAACTACCTTTTCCCAAACTCTGGTCATTCTCCTCTCCTCAATACGTGTGTGTGTGTGTATATCCATGTGTGTGTCCGTCCCCCCGTCCTCTTTCGGTAGCGAGTGATAGCACAATCCTGGTCCACTTCAACAGATTTCATCCCTCCAAACTTGCTCTGTTCATATCCCCAAAGACTCCAGTGAAGTGAATCCACAGGTTGTTGGGTGCTCTCCCTTTTTCTGCCTGTATTTGTTTAATGCCTCCACCGAGTCTCCTCTATTCTACCCAGTTGCTTCTAGGATTGCCGTTTTCATGCCCAGCAACTGCCCATTACCAATGTTCTGGGGATCTGATTAGACCAAATGGACATTGAGGCTAAAGCACATTGGCATTAATTTTATTTCCTCCCCACTGTCGAGCCCGTGTAGAACTCTTTATTGGCGGATATTCTCAAAGAACATAAGGGGGTCATCAGTGGTCTCAAACATGGAGATTTGTTGGTATTTCCGCCAATTGTGCTACCGTGAACAGGGTCTGTATGTGATCGGATTGGTGTTATCCTGACGGTCTTGGTGGTCAGAGGATTCATCAGGATGGGCAAAGGACCTGGGGGTGCCAAGGGTTCTGATTCCTCTAGGAAGGGAGGTGAGGGTCCCCAGTTCGGTGTACCTGTGGCTTCCTCGTCCATATGCCCCCAGTATACCCTATAATTGCTGTCCCTGTTTGACCCGATTGTTCCAAACGCACATATTATCCCTTTTTGTATTGGGACCTGGGATTTTAATTTATTGATGTTGTGCTGGCATTTTGAATGGTCCGCAGTGCGGGCTTTGTTTCCTCTGCCTGCCTGGTGCAGGACTTGGACCGCAACCTGTAAGTTGTTACGTTTTTCTGTCAGCTCAGCCATAGCCTTTTGTGCTGTGTCTCGTGATAGCTCTTTCGCACTGGGTCTGGCTTCTCTGCATTTAAGACTGAGATTAAGAGAAATTTCTTCACTTAATGGATTGTGAATCTGTGGAATTCTCTATCTCAAGAAGATTGAATATATTTAAGCTGAGATAGACAAATTTTTGGTCTTCAAGGAATATAGGAGGAGCAGATGTGAAAGTGGAGTTGAAGCAGGCGCAATGTGCTGTATGGTCCACTCTTGCTCCCATTTTTCGTGTTTTAGCACCGAGAATAGGTTTGCAACTTCATTCCCACCAATTATATTAAGTCTAACATTGACTGACAATGAAAATCGAAGTTATGGACTTCCGGTGGCGGCGATGACGTAGGAAGCCACACATTTGGGAGCTCCCGTTTTAAACGGACTTTCCGGCTCTTTTTAGAGCCCAAAACGGAAATTTTTCGACGTCTCCCGGTGGGAGAAGGTGTGCTGATCGACTTTCCTCGCAGTCCATGACTCGAACTCGGAGTGGAAAGGGGGAAAAAACGGCAGCAGCTCCCCAGAAAAACCGGGGGAAGGAATCCAAGATGGCGTCCGGTGGAGCTCCAGAGGAGTGGAAGCAGTGGGCCCAGGAGCAACAAGCTGCTCTCCTGCGCTGCTTTACAGACTTCAAGGCTGAGGTACTGAGCTCTCTGCAGGAAACGAACAGAAGGCTGTCGGAGATTCAGACGACCCAGGTTGCTGCCATCAAGGAGTTGCAGACGCAGGCCACTGAATGAGAGGAGGCCGTGGTCCTCGTGAGTAAGGTGGAGGGGCACGAGGCACTCCACAAGAAGTGGCAGGAACGCTTCGAGGAGCTTGATCACCGCATGAGGCGGAAAAACCTGCGGATCTTGGGCCTTGCGGAGGGGCTGGAGGGGTCGGACCTGACAACCTACGTGGCTACAATGCTGAACTCGCTAGTGGGGGCCAGGGTCTTTCCATCTGCCCTTGGAGCTGGAGGGAGCACACAGAGTACTGGCCAGGAGGCCTAAGGAGAATGAACCCCCGCGTGCGGTGCTGGTGAGGTTCCACCGGTTCAGTGATCGGGAGTGTGTGCTGCGCTGGGCCAAGAAGGTGAAGAGCAGCAATTGGGAGAATGGGGTAGTACGGATCTACCAGGATTGGAGTGCGGAGGTGGCTAAGCGGCGGTCTGGATTTAATCGGACGAAAGAGGTGCTTTACAGGAATGTTGCAGCCCGCGCACCTGTGGGTAACTTATTCGGACCGGCATTATTATTTCGATTCCCCGGAGGAGGCGTGGGCCTTCGTGCGGACGGAGAAACTGGACTTGAACTAGGGGTTGGGGGTTGCGGGGTCGGTTGTAATGCTTTATTGCTGGTTTCTGCTGTTGCTGTGTTCTTTCTTTTTTTCTTGTTTTTTTGTACTTTTGCAATTTTGATATGGTTATTTATGGGGGTGTTGTTCTGTTATGTTTTTTTTGCTGTGGGGCATTGTTTGAGTTTTGTATCTTGCAGGGAGGGTTGGGGGGGTTTGTTGTATTCTATGTCGGGTTGGGGGTATGGAGTGGGGCTGGTATTTGGGAGCTGCGTCAGAAGGGTGTGGTGGGGCAGTGCGAAAGCGCGGGCTTTCCTCTGGTTTCCCGCGCTGCGGGGCTGGGTGGCGGAGACGATGACGGGAGGAGGCGGGGCCTTAACTGGTTCTTCCCCGCGCTGGAGCGGTGCCTGGAGGAGGGATAGATTGGGGGATGATCCCACTTTGGGAGGGGTCGGGTTATTGGCGGGAGTTTCCGGGGTCAGCAGAAGGTAGCTGACCCACGGAAGTACAATGGAGGACGGTTCGCGGCTGGGAGGGTTCCGAGCCTGGGGGCGAAGGGAGGGGGGGGGGGGGGGGGAAAGGGGAATACCGGGTTGCTGCTGGTAGGGTCAGGAAGGAGCTGGTGGGGGCTGGGAGGACAGAGGTGAGCTGTTGTCACTGTGGGTACTGGGTCGGGCAGGGGGTGCTGGCCTGGGGCGGGCAGTCGACGGGCTATGGCTAGTCGACGGGGGAGGGGGGCGGGACGCCCTCTGATCCGGTTGGTCACCTGGAATGCGAGAGAATTGAATGGGCCGGAGAAGCGGTCGAGGGTACTTGCTCACCTGAAGGGGCTAAAGGCAGATGTGGCAATGCTTCAGGAGGCCCACCTGAAGGTGGCAGACCAGGTCCGTCTGAGGAAGGGATGGGTGGGGCAGGTTTTCCACTCTGGGTTGGATGTGAAGAACCGGGGAGTGGCTATTCTGGTGGGGAAAAATGTGTTGTTTGAGGCATCGGAGGTGGTGGCGGATAAGGGGGGTAGGTATGTTATGGTTAGGGGCAGGCTACAAGGAGAGAAGGTGGTACTTGCTAGTGTGTATGCCCCAAATTGGGACGATGCGGGCTTTATGAGGCGTATGTTGGGACGGGTCCCGGATCTGGAGGCGGGAGGTCTGATCATGGGGGGGACACTTCAATACGGTGTTGGATCCTTCACTGGATCGGTCCAGCTCTAGGACGGGTAGGAGGCCGGCGGCGGCCAAGGTACTGAGAGGGTTTATGGACCAGATGGGTGGGGTGGATCCATGGAGGTTTGTGAGGCCGAGGGCACGCGAGTACTCTTTCTTCTCCCACGTACATAGGGTCTACTCTCGGATAGACTTCTTCGTGGTGAGTAGGGGACTGATTCTGAGAGTGGAGGAGGCCAAGTATTCGGCCATTGCAATCTCCGACCACGCTCCGCATTGGATGGAGTTGGAGATGGGGGAGGTGCGGGGCCAGCGCCCGTTGTGGCGGTTGGATGTGGGGTTGTTGGCGGAGGAGGAGGTGTGTAGGAGGGTCCGGGCAAGTATTGAGGGGTACCTCGAGGTGAATGATACGGGGGAGGTTCAGGTGGGGATGGTCTGGGAAGCCCTGAAGGCAGTGATTCGTGGGGAGCTGATATCCATCCGGGCACACAGGGAGAGGAGCGAGAGGAGTGAGAGGGATAGACTGGTGGGAAAGATGCTGGAGGTAGACAGGAGGTATGCAGAGGCACCAGAGGAGGGACTGTTGGGGGAGAGGCGCAGCCTGCCGGCTAAATTTGATTTGCTGACCACTAGAAAGGCGGAGGCACAGTGGAGGAAGGCACAAGGGGCAGTGTTCGAACATAGTGAAAAGGCGAGTAGAATGCTGGCTCAGCAGCTCCGCAAGCGGGATGCGGCTAAGGAAATTGCTGGAGTGAGAGACAAGAGTGGGAATGTGGTGCGGAAGGGGGTAGAGGTGAATGAGGTCTTCAAGGACTTTTACGGGGAACTGTACCGGTCGGAGCCAACGGGGGAGAGGAGGGGAATGGAGAGGTTCCTCGACGGGCTTTCTTTCCCGAAGGTGCAGGAGGAGAAGGTGGAGGGGTTGGGTGCGCCGATTGAGCTGGAGGAGCTAGTTAAGGGGATCGGGCAGATGCAGTCAGGGAAGGCGCCGGGGCCAGATGGGTTCCCGGTGGAATTTTATGAAAAGTTTGTGGACCTAGTGTGCCCCTTGCTGGTGCGGACACTCAATGAAGCGTGGGAAGGGGGGACTTTGCCCCGACGATGTCGCGGGCGCTGATCTCGTTAATTTTAAAGAGGGACAAGGACCCCCAGCAGTGTGGTTCATACAGGCTCATATCTCTCCTCAACGTGGATGCTAAGGTGCTGGCAAAAATCCTGGCCACCAGGATAGAGGACTGTGTGCCAGGGATTGTGCACGAGGACCAGACAGGTTTTGTGAAGGGAAGGCAGCTGAACACGAATGTGCGGAGATTGTTGAATGTCATCATGATGCCGGCGATTGAGGGGGAGGCAGAGATAGTGATGGCGCTGGATGCGGAGAAGGCCTTCGATAGAGTGGAGTGGGGGTACCTATGGGAGGTGTTGGGGAGGTTTGGATTTGCTGAAGGGTTCATTAGATGGGTACGGCTGCTATATGAGGCCCCGATGGCATGCGTGGCCACGAATGGGAGGAGGTCGGAGTACTTCCGGCTTTACCGAGGGACCAGGCAGGGTTACCCCCTGTCCCCCTTGTTGTTTGCACTGGCAATCGAGCCGCTGGCGATGGCATTGAGGGATTCAGAGAGGTGGAGAGGCTTGGTGCGAGGTGGGGAGGAACATAGGGTGTCGTTGTATGCCGATGACCTGTTACTGTATGTGGCGGACCCGGTGGGGGGGATGTCGGGGGTGATGGAACTGCTAGCTGAGTTTGGGACCTTTTCAGGTTATAAATTAAATTTAGGCAAGAGTGAGGTATTTGTGGTGCACCCTGGAGACCAGGAGGAAGGAATTGGTAGGCTCCCGCTTAGGCGGGCAGGGGAGAGCTTTAGGTACCTGGGGGTGCAGGTGGCCAGGGACTGGGGGACTCTTCACAAACATAATTTCACCAGACTTGTAGATCAGATGGAAGAGGAGTTCAAGAGGTGGGACATGCTGCCATTGTCGTTAGCGGGGAGGGTACAGTCCGTCAAAATGACGGTGCTTGGGCAGCACGGTGGCCTAGTGGTTAGGACAACCACCTCACGGCGCTGAGGTCCCAGGTTCGATCCTGGCTCTGGGTCACTGTCCGTGTGGAGTTTGCACATTCTCCCTGTGTCTGCGTGGGTTTCGCCCCCACAACCCAAAAATGTGCAGAGTAGGTGGATTGGCCATGCTAAATTGCCCCTTAATTGGAAAAAATAATTGGGTGATCTAAATTTATTTTAAAAAAAGACGGTACTTCCGAGGTTCTTGTTCCTCTTTCAGTGCCTGCCCATCTTTATTCCCAGGGCCTTCTTTAGGAGAGTGACTAGCAGTTTTGAGCTTTGTGTGGGCACATGGGACTCCGAGAGTGAAGAGGGTGTTCCTGGAGCGAGGGAGGGATAGAGGCGGGCTGGCGCTGCCCAACCTTCTGGCGTACTATTGGGCGGCCAATGTGTCAATGGTGTGTAGATGGAGGGGGGAGGGGCGGCGTGGAAAAGAATGGAGATGGCGTCATGTAGAGGTACGAGCCTGGGTGCCATGGTAACGGCGCCGTTGCCGCTCTCCCCTAAGAGGTTTACCACGAGCCCGGTGGTGGCGGCGACCCTAAGAATCTGGGGACAGTGGAGACGGCATCGGGGGGAAACAGGGGGCTCGATGGAGGCTCCACTGGGTGGCAATCATCGGTTCATCCCAGGGAACAAGGATGGGGAATTTAGGGGGTGGCAAAGGGCGGGCATCAGTAAATTGAGGGACTTGTTTATTGGCGGGAGGTTTGCGGGCCTGGGGGAACTGGAAGATAAATTTGGCCTCCCCAAGGGAACATGTTCAGATACTTGCAGGTAAAGGCGTTTGCTAGGGGACAGGTAGAGGGATTCCCTCTGCTGCCCTCGCGGGGGACGATGGACAGAGTGCTTTCGGGGGTGTGGGTCGGAGAGGGGAAGGTGTCTGACATCTATAAGGTAATGCAGGAGGTGGAGGAGTCGTCAGTGGAGGAGCTGAAGGCTAAATGGGAGGAGGAACTCGGGGAGCAGATAGAGGACGGGACTTGGGCGGATGCCTTGGAGAGAGTCAACTCTTCCTCCTCATGTGCGAGGCTTAGTCTCATCCAATTTAAGGTGCTGCACCGGGCCCACATGTCCGGGACTAGGGTGAGTAGGTTCTTTGGGGGTGAGGACAGATGCACCAGATGTTCGGGGAGTCCAGCGAACCACGCCCATATGTTCTGGGCATGCCCAGCACTGGAAGAATTCTGGGAGGGGGTGGCGGGGACGGTGTCGAGGGTGGTTGGATCCAGGGTCAAACCAGGGTGGGGACTCGCGATTTTTGGAGTTGCGGTAGTGCCGGGAGTGCAGGAGGCGAAAGAGGCCGGTGTCCTGGCCTTTGCGTCCCTAGTAGCCCAGCGAAGGATCCTGCTACAGTGGAAGGATGCGAGGCCCCCAAGTGTGGAGACCTGGATCAGTGACATGGCGGGATTTATAAAATTGGAAAGGGTCAAATTTGCCCTGAGAGGATCAATACAAGGGTACTATAAACGATGGCAGCCTTTTCTGGACTTCCTGGCTCAAAGATAGGTAACTGGGTCAATAGCAGCAGCAACCCGGGGGGGGTGTTCCTTATTGTAGTTTCTATTCTGTAACTTTATATTGTGTTAATTTGCGTTGTTGTTAAAATGCTGTGTTGTTCATGGAGGTGGGGCGAATGTTTATGATTGCTAATATTATTGTTATTTTTGGTATTTTACTATGGTGCGTTATTGTTGTATAAATTCAAAATTTTTCAATAAAAATTATTTTTAAAAAAAAATGAAAATCGAAGTTATGATTAAAGTCCTGGCTGAAATTTGGTTTCAAGAATTATGTGAGGCTAATTCAGCAATGCTCTATGATGGCTTCTACCAGACTCCCTGGTTTTATGCTTTAATTTTCTCTGAAAAAAAAATCATTGACCTGCAATGAAAATTGAAAATAAATGAAACTTAATAGATTTTTGAACAATAGAAAAAGGTACTTCCATGCGGTTGGCAAATTGATTGCATTTGTCATTTGCCTGATCCTATAAAGAATCATTATAATATGCACTTGGGCTTTAAGAAGTTTCTAATAATGGAATTTTTTGTCCAAGTTATCTCAGGTTCAAAAATAATGATTAAATGGATCGTAAGAACTAAATACAGAACAGGCGGGTAGGACTGAGAAATCAGGAAAGTATCCATTTCTCTGGACTCTTGTTGAACTTGCCCTGTGTAATAATTTTGGCTAACTATGCTGTTTCTCCAAACAAAATAGTGAGATCATTGCTTGACTGGTAATCAGTAATTGGATGGAAATTAAGTCAGACATGAAATCCTACTCTTTATAACCGAATCATTAGACTTTGGTGGCGGCCATGATGTGAGTGGTCGCACATTTGGCAGCTCCCTCTCGAGACTTTTTTCAACATTTGTAGGATGGATGTTTTGTGGAAAAAAGGTGCTGGGATGACTGGAGAAAAGTTTAACTCCAGTGGTGGGGCTGGTGGATGGCTCCACGGACCAGAAGTGGGTCGAGACGAAGGGAGCAGTTGGAGCAGGAGAAACTTTGTGCGACACAGGTCAAGATGGCGGAGGGTAAAGCCTCTGCCATGCCTGCCCAGTGGTCAACGGAGCAACAGGTGAACTTCTTAAATTAGAAGTTTAGCCGACAGAGGAGGGAGGCCCAGGACTGGAAGGGTGAAGGACAGGAGGGGTAGCCTGGTACTGGACACTGGGGGTGAACGGGGTATGTGAGAAGTTTTACAGGAGGCTTTATGAATCAGAGCCCCCGACCCGGGGGGGGGGGGGGAGGAGGGGGGCGGAGGTGGAGGGTGAAGAGAAGGCAGTGATTTCTGGATGGATTGGAATTCCCCAAGGTGGAGGAGGACCTGGTGGAGGGGTTAGGAGCACCCATTGGACTGGTGGAGGGGATGGGGGCAGATGGCTTCCCGGTAGAATTTCATAAAATGTTTTTGGAAGACCTGGAGCTCCTGCTGATACGGACAGTTAATAAGGCGAGGTAGAAGAGCCTCCGCCGCACACCAAGTTGTTGGCAAAGGTCTTGGCCTCATGGATTGAGGACTGTGTACCAGGGGTGATAGGGGAAGACCAGGCGGGATTTGTAAAGGGGAGGCATCTATCGGCTAACGTTAGGCGTTTGTTGAACGTTATAATGATGCCCTCGGAGGGACAGAATATGGAGCTGGCGGTCACTATGGACATAGAGAAAGCCTTTGATCAGGTAGAATGCAAAGATTTGTGGGAGGTACAGGGGCGGTTCAGGCAGGGGTTTGTGTATTGGGTCCGGCTGTTGTATCGGACGGCAATAGTGAGTGCAAGGATGAACTGGGTATGTTCTGGGTATTTTAGGCTGCAACATGGGACGAGGTAGGGATGCCCCCCCTCCCCGTTACTCTTTGACTTGGCGATAGAGCCACTGGCAACGTCGCTTAGCGTGTGAAGGGGTTGGAAATGGATAGTGTGGGGGAGATGGAGCACAGGGTCTCGCTATATGCTGACAATCTGTTGCTTTACATGTCGGACCCATTGGAAAGTATTGGAGGGATCATGGACATTTTGGTGGAATTTGGCCGGTTCTCTGGGTATAAGTTAAACATGACGTCATCCGCGCATGCGCGGGTTGGAGTCGTCCAATCCGCGCATGCGCGGCTGACGTCATCATATGCATCAGCCGTCGCTAACTTTGGCGTGCGGGCTTAACGAAATTCGTTAAGCCCGCGATGCCGGAGTTCACGGGGCCGCGATGCTAGCCCCGACCGGGGAGCAGAATCGGGTCCCGGGAGGGGACGCGGAGGCTGCCGTGAAACACGGCCGGTTTCGTGGCAGCCTTCACGACTCTCCGCCTTTGCGGAGAATCGCGCCCATAGATTTTTGGGACGCTCCTGAATGAGGCATATTGTGAAATCCTGCTTTCTCCTTTGCATTGTGCTATGCGATCCTTTACATTCGTTTGATCAAACAGATTGAAATATCAGAATGTTTCCAATGTTACTAGTAGTGCTTAATATAAGAAAATTCAAGTAATTCATGGGTTCCCCAATGAATATGAATGAATGAATGAATCTATATTTCCTTTTTAAGAAACAAATGATACTTGCTCAAAAGTTTAAAATAATTAACATGCTTTACTACAGTATATGAAATGATTCTACAGGGAGAAGCCAAATCACATTCATAAATAATGAGTGCATATGAGCTGATGATGTCAGCCCCGGGAGATCTAATGGTAAAGTGCATGGAAAATGAGTAGTTCCCCCAAACTCTCACAGGGCAGAAAGTCATTGGACTGAAAGTACATACATCATTAAAGCATAAAACCGAGTTCAAATTATCTCACTTGAATATGCTTGAATATGCTCACTTGAATATGCTCTCACTGGAGTTACCCAAGGCACGGGATCTAACCCCCGCGCCTGGGAGACCCCAAGTGAGTGCCGTTTAGCACTAGTCTCCACCAACATGGACCAGGTATACCAGCAATTAGGGAGGAGGAGTTTTCCCAAGGGTCTCCCAGGCAATCGGGGTCCCTGGGTGGACGGGCTCCAGGCCGGGTGGCACCCTGGCACCTCTGATGCCACCCGGGCACCTTCGCCCTGTCTAGCAGGGACACTGCCAGGCTGGCAGTGCCAAGCTGCTCGGGTGACATTTTTCCCATGCTAGGGATTGGGCCCAGGGGTGCCTGGCCCTTGTGAGGTAGGATGTAGGGGGCTTGATAGCCCCCTCAGCAGTAAATTGGGGCATTACTGGGGTCTGAAGGCTGCGTGGGGTGCGCTAGGGGCATCATTTATCTTTTCCTACACTGACGAGGGGAGCTCATTCGTGCAGGAAATGGTACGAAGTGCAGTCTCGGCGGGGCCTTCCTCACCAAGGCCCGGAAATGAAGCAGAGTCCCATTTAATAGCGGGGTCGTTCTCAGCGCTCGGCGCTTGCACCAGGAAATATCCGCATAAATATGTCCGACATGGTACCCTGTTTCATTTCTGTTAAATTGTGCCCCATGTTTACTGAATGTGCTTTTTTTGCAATTGAGCTGACTGTAGTTCAAGTACTGGATATGTTTTAAACTGACACTTTTGCCATGACTTTATCAATATGTAAAAGTACATACGTGTCCCAGATTATTGGCACTTGTCACAGCCTTCCAGTGCCTGTAGGGGCGAATGCAGACCCATGCCAAAATACTAAGCCAGTGGAAATTTGGATAGTTTTATTTAATTGGTTAACTTTGGTTGTTTTGAGGATTGGATTTTTTTTCAAATGCTTTTCTGACCAAAACCTTTTTTTGCATTAAAACTGATTGAAAATGCAAAATAAAAATGCCAGTTCCATTTAGACTTCTGATCATGTGCATTATCCAATGTAAATGGAAGATTTTCTTCCTGTAGTTGACAACAGAGGAATAGGCAGTCATAGTTGCTTCTCTCTCTAGCTATCACAATCTAAGATAAATCTCTCTCCAATATTTTGAAGATGTTAACCTCTGGGGAAACAACAGCAACATCAAAACATTATACATATATAAAGTGGAATAAAGGAACACAAAGCAAACATTTGTGGAAGTGATAAAGTAACCAAATACTTCAAAGTGGGTTTTGAGAGACTTCCGGTGGCGGCCATAGAGTGAGTGGTCACATTCAGAGCAGCTCCGCTTCCTAGGCATTGGTTTTGGCATTTTTTATCTGTTGTCTGGGTAGTTTCTGCAGAAAGGTGGAGCAGAAAGTGCAGGAGAAGAAGTTCTCCCCTTGATTGGCATGTCGACTGGTTATCAGACCCGGCAGAAGACAGTGAAAGACCTGGCTAATGGGTTGGAGGAGACCTGTGACACAGCGCCAATTATGAAAATGGTGAAGGGGAAAGGATCATCGTCGGTAGAGAAACCTCAGATGGAGTAATTGATACGTTTCATCAAGGAGGAATTTCGACAGCAGAAGTAGGATATTCACATGGTCGAAGGTGATTGAGGGAGCAGTAGCACCTCTTCGCGGGTCATTGGATCAGGTGGTAAAATGCCTCCAAACGCAGGGAGCGATGATTGTGAGGCAAGAGTGACCAGATTGTGTCTTTCGAGGCAGAGGTCGGGATCCTGGGGATCTATGCTATGCAAGGGTGGAAGAGCAGGATAAAAGGTGCAGACAACAGAATTTGAGGATTGTATGTCTGCCCAAGGGTGTGAAGGGAACGTGCGCCACAAAGTACATTTGTAGGATGTTGGCCAAGTTGGTGGAGGAGAAGGTGTTGGATAATGCTCAGAGGTGGGCCCATAGGATCCTGAGGCAGAAGCCGAGAGCATGGAAGCCGCCGAGGGGGGTGATTGTGTGGATCCAGAGGTGGGCCAGGGAGAAGTGAGTCTGTGAATGGGAGGGTGATTGAGTCCGGATTTACCAGGATATTGGTGCGGAGCTGGCGAAGAGGCATGCGGGTTTCAACAAAGCCAAGGTGGCATTGTACAGATGACAGATTTGGTTTGGGGTGTTGTACCCGACCTACTCTGGATGACTTATGATGTTCGAGAGTATTATTTTGAGACAACAGAGGAGGTGAATGACTTTATAAAAGACCATAGGTTGGGGGAGAGATAAGGACCATAAGTTGTTGGAGAGTTGAGGGGTGAAGGGGATGGAGGAGTTAAATCCACAAAAACTGGAAGTAACTTTTTTTGGGTTGCCAATGGGTGGGGGGGGGGGGGGGGGGGGGGGGGGGGGGGGGGGGCTTTTTACGGAAGCTGTAAGTTTGTAATGGGAGCAATTGCTCTCTCTCTCTCTCTTTCCCCCCCCCCCCCCCCCCCCCCCACCTTTTGCTTTTTGGGGAGGAGGTTATTTGTGAATTTTTTTTCATGTCGGGTATATTTGTTGGGGCCCTTTGGGTGGTTTGATCGTCATCAACGTGGGTTGGGGGCCAGTTGTACAGGCCAAGGTGGGGCTGATTGGGGGGGGTGGGGGGGGGATTGCTAGCAAGCAATGCTAGTGAACGGAGTTGTGGTGGGGGAGGATGCCACAAGGGATGCCCGTGGTGGGTTTGTGGGGGCCAGGGAGGTGCGAGATCCGGGGGAAATGTTTGCGATAGTGAGTGGGGTGTTAGAGGAGATGGTGGGCCTAACTGGTATGATGCGGGGTTTGTAAAGAAGCTACCGGGGACATTTCTGGACTTAGACATACACCAGTTGATCATGGGAGAGAATTTTAACTGTAATGGGGCCGAAGGTGGACAGGTCAAGCCCCAAATCGATGGGAAGATCGAGGATGGTGAATGAGCTGGGAAGGTTTATGAAGAGCATTGGATTGTGTGCATCCGTGGAGGTTTAGAAACCCGGGGTAGGGGAGGTGGAGTATTCCTTCTTCTTGCACTTGTATAAAGTGTATTCTAGGATAGATTTTTTTGTGGTGAGGCAGGAGGTGCTGATGGGAGTGGTAGGGGTGGAGTGTACGGGAATTGAGATTTCGAACCATGCGCCGCATTGGCCAGATGTGAGGCTTCGACGGGGCAGGTGCAGAGCCTGGGGTAGAGATTGGATTCGGGACTTGTGGTATACAAGGCGTATTGTGAGAGGGTGGCGATTAGGAATTATGTAGAACTTAATCAGAATGGGGAGGTGTTGGTGGACGTTTTGGAAAGCTTTGAAGGCGGTGGTCTAAGGTCAGAATATTTTGTTTTCAGGTTAATAGAGATAGGAGGAGGAGGGAGGAGCACAGGCGACTGTCGGATGAGAACTGAAGGAGGATAGAAGATACTCGGAGGCCCCCACAAAAGAGTTACTGACGGAGAGGAAGAAGTTGCAGGGGCAGTTTGGTAGGCTGATAACAGGTAAGGCAGTGAGGCAGCTGCGGGGGGCAAGGGGGTATACTATGAGTATGAAGAGAAGGCAAGTTTTATGCTGTCCCACCAATTGTGGCAGCAGGCAGCATCTAGGGAGATTTTAAAGGTAGCTCAGAGAAGGGGAGGTAGTGTCGGAGCCCGAAAAGATAAATGAGGTGTTTATGGGATACTGTGAGAAATTGTACACAGCCGAGCCGGTTAGGGGGGGAGGGGGGGGGAGATATTGGATGGTTTCTGGATGGGCTGGTGGGCTGAAATTTCCAGAGCTGGAGGAGGGGAGGTAGCAGACAATGGAGGAGCCGCTGGGGCTGAGGGAGGTGATGGATAGTATCACGTGAATCCAGTCACGGAAGGCCTCGGTCCCAGATGGTTTTCTGGCAGCATTCTGTAAGCAGTTTGCGACGGAGTTGGCTGCCCATATGTTGGGGATGTTTAGTGAAGCAGTGGAGGGGAGTTAGTTGCCAGTAACGTTGCAGCAGGCGTCAGTTTTGGTGATCCCGAAGAAGTGGAAGGACCCACTGGAGTGTGAGTCTTACAACTCCATCTCTTTCTTGAATAAGGATGTGAACGTATTGGCGTGTAGATTGGAGGGGTGTATATCTCAAGTGGTCTCTGAGGATGGAACAGGTTTTGTGAAGGGTAGGAAGCTCTCCAGCAACATTAAGAGGCAGTTCAATGTAGTAATGACACCGCCGGAGGGCAGACATCAATGGTTATTGTACCCATGGATGCAGAGAAGGTCTTTGACCGGTTAGAATGCAGGTATCTGTTTGAAATTCTGGATAGGTTTGGGCTGAAGTTCGTGGCATGGGTTCATCTTTTATACGCGTCCCCTGTGGCAAGCGTGCATACGAACGAGATGAGTTCAGGGTACTTTGGGCTACACAGTGGAACGAGGCAGGGGTGCCCGTTGTCGTTTGTTATTTGCGTTGGTGATTGAGCTCTTGGCGATGGCGCTCCAGAGGTCAGCCGAGTGGCGAGGGATTGAGAGGGGGGCAGGAGCACCGGGTGTCACTGCACGCAGATGACCTGCTGTTGTTTATGTCAGACCCACTGGAGAGTATGGGCAGAATCATGGGCCTGCTGGAGTGGTTTGGGGCTTTCTCCGGGTATAAGCTGAATGTAGGGAAGACCGAGGCTTTTCCGGTGAATGTGATGGGGTGGTGGACCAAAGGTGGCAAGAGAGGTTTAGGTATTTGATGTTTCAGGTGATGCATGAGGGGACCACAATGCACAGGTAGAACTTGACAGCATTGGTAAAGATGAAGGTGCTGCCAAGGTTCCTGTTTGTCTTTCAGACCCTCCAGGTTTTTCTCCTTAAGGCCTTTCTCCGGAAGGTGGAGGCATTGCTCTTGCAGTTATATGATGGGGAAGGTATCGCGGGTGAAGAGGGCCTGGGCTTTGTTGTAGAGGCAGAGAGGGGTTGGTGCTCCCGAAACTTATGTATCGTGTGTGTGTGCACGTGTGTCAGTCTGTCTGTGACTGTTTGGGAGGGGAGAGAGGGCGAAGGAGAGGGACCCCCACCCCCGATGTTCCCACGATAGGATTGTCAGGCAAGTTCCCAGGAGGTTCAGGTTTCTGTTGGCAATCAATACCATCCGAAAGTATATGTTAAAGAAAATTAGAAGAATTAAAACCACTTTTAAACCCCCCCCCCCCCCCCCCCCCCCCCCCCCATTGACCAGACGCACACTTGTGGCGATATGCCGATGGACTATATCAGGGGTGGGCAAACTTTTCCGTGCAAGGGCCACATTCAGAAATTCACGATTCACAAAGGGCCGCATAGTATATTAAGTAAAATAATTACTTCACCCGGTTATGATTCTGGGCGCCTCATATAGAACATAGAACAGTACAGCACAGAACAGGCCCTTCGGCCCTCGACGTTGTGCCGAGCAATGATCACCCTACTCAAGTCAACGTATCCACCCTATACCAGTAAGTAACCCAACAGCCCCCCCCCCCCCCCATTAACCTTAAAAAAAAAAAATTTTTTTTTTTTTAATGACTTGGTGGGCCGCAGAAATACCTTTTGGCGGGCCGCATGCGGCCCGCGGGCCGTAGTTTGCCCACCCCTGGACTATATCATAGATGGATGGTGTGTGACCTCCAACCAGCAGGGGCAGTGCAGACACACCATGTGATCTCAAGACCAAGGTCATGTGACTAGTGACTCCCATATAAGGGGAGACATACCCAGCCATCTTCAGAAGAAGATAATAAGACACACAAGTGAATGGTTGGTGCTAGGTGCAGATTCTAGAGGAGTAATAAGCAGACTCCATGATAACGTGCTCTGTAACAGGTTATCTTACTACACGAGACTCAATAAAGATTCTGCTTTGGACAAGTCAAGGTGTTTGGTGGATTCCTTTGTAAGGTATAGAAGACCAAACACAACAACACTGACCACCTGACCCCCACTAATCACCCAACAACCTCCCTCCTCCCCACACTGACCACTCATCTCAACCCCCTGCACTGACCAACAGATCCCCAGCCCCCCTCCACTGACCACCCGACCCCCAGTCCATTACTGATCATCTGACACCCCAGACCGAAACCCCTCATTGACTACCCAAATCCCTCCCCCTGACCACCTAACTCCCTCTGACCAACCAACCCCACCCGCACACCCCTAGACCAACCATTTCCCTTCCACCCCCCACTGACCACTGATCCCTCCAACCACCTTGCCTTACAAACCTACCTTCTCCTTTGCTTGGAAGTGGCTGGAACTTTAAAATTACCTGCTTTATGGCAGCCAATGCTGTAAAACCTCCAGTTGTCCAGCCCTCTACTGAAAGCCTCAGGAGCACGTTGCCCTACACAGTTCTCACCTCATCTAAGTTGGCAGGTCAAGTGGGAAAGGATCAACTGGATTTTCAGTTAAGTAACCAGGAGAGGGGTGGCAATCCAACTCTGCCACTCCACGGAAATTTATGCTTCATGCTAAGAAGTGAAAGCCTTTTATTTTCTTGCTATTTCTGTAAAATGGGTGCTACCATCTATCATAAACATATCAGTGTTCTTTAAATGTTCAAAAAAAGCGAGAAAGAGTGAGGAGATATAACTACAGTTCACGAAAAGAAAATGAGCAAAATATGTTTTAAAATTAAAGAACTATAAAAACTGCAGTTAAAAAGAAAAGAAACAAGACTTCATTTTTTAGGGAATTGTTTCATCGGGAAATTAACACAATAATTTGATTTTTTTTCTGTCTTTATTTAGGGAACAGAAACTCTTGCAGCCACAGTTCAGCCTGAAATGCAAATTGAACATGGAGCAATCCAGATTCAACAAGGAGAAAATGGAGAAGTTGTTCAAATCCAAATGCCAGTTAATACTGTCAGCAGTTAAAACTAAATGAACAGAACTATAATAGCAGGGAGAAAAAACACAGCCTGTGCAAAACAAGCTATGGCCAAGTTGCAGGTCGCACATTGTAGCAGCCAATCCTGAAGCCCGTCGCATTACAAAAGAATAAAGCATTTCTGTGCTCTATTGAGAAATATAAAAATACTTTGAAATCATTTGAAGAATTTGTTTTCTACATCAAATTAACTTTATTGTGGACATTGGGATCAACTATTAACCATGTGTGAAACAAGGAAAATATATATATCTGTGCTACTCATTGTGATTTTACAAGGTCTGGTTTAACTGCAGTTGTGTCTTTTTTGCTACTGAACTACTTGATTTGAAAACTGAATTATAAAGATGCATTGTTTGAAGAAATGTATTTATAATTGTGTACATTAGAACTAGAATTCAGGGAGTTTATTTTTTGTTGCTATCATTTACAGTTGCAAACTCTTCGGAGTCAGAACCAGTGTGCTTTTTAGAATTAATTTTGGTTAGAAAATATGGTGGTCAATTAAGGCGATTTGTTCCAATTATTATGAAAAGGAAAAGCAAAGTACCGTCACCTCTTTCAGCCTGAAATGAATTAACATTTTACTGCTTAGTTTAGGTGTAGCAATATGGTGTTACTTTTAACTTGCATCATAAACAGCAAATAGTGTTTTTGCACTCTTCTGCAATCTTGATAAAGACTCATGCGCTATAGAAATATTCTTGTAAAGAGCTTATTAAATCAATGAGAAACCATGGTCATTGTGTTTTTAACATGGATGTTATTGAGCAGGAACATAGTCAAAACACTAGTCATGGAAACATGTTGAATAACTTTTCTGATCATTTTTCTTTGTCTGGTTGACCAAAACGCACATTAAAACCAGTGTTTTCTGAAATAATCATGCAGATTTTTTTTTACTGAGTATCTTTCTGTTATTTGTAAAGGAACATTCCAGTCTCGATTATCACTACTCTGTTTGTCCAAGCATTCTAAACCCATAATTTTCAATGTCAGTAATACTGAACAAGTGGTCACAAAGCATTACACTTAACCTGGAGTTCTTCTTTATGATTGGATTTTTAAAAAGATACCAAAATGTCTTTTGTCCCAAAATGTTGATGGTTTGACTGGGCAGAACTAGGGCAGTGAAGCTTACTGCCTCCTCAATGCCTCTAGGATTCTTATAGCCTCATTGGCACATATGCGAGTAGCAGCAAAGGTGAAGCCCAGTTCATTGGTGGATCCCCACATCAATTGGCACTTATTACTTTCCAGGGCCACCAAATAAATATCCAAACTGGAATAAGCGGCTTCCTCCCTTCTGTTTTTGCTTAACAGTTACATGCTGCAGGCTCTGATCTCAGCCTGTGGGATCTTTATGCAGTCTTCAGGCCAATTGTACCTTAAATGGCCCCTTGCCATTTCTATGATGCTTCAGTTACATCCTTTTTTACATTGATTAGCTCCTTCCCAGCAACAAGAACATTTTAAGAGGAAGTATTTTAGTGCATTGGGGTTTCTTGAATCTGGTGGTGACAGATGCATGAATAGGCAAGTATTAAATTCTATTATTTACTTTTGAGGATGCACCAATTTAACCTGTGTCACTACAAAACAGATAGCTTGGAACAGCAGTAGTGAAAGTCTATTGCATGGTTTTTGGGGTTAGTTAATTGCCATACTTTATTGTGCCAAAGCTAGAAAGTTATGACAATTCCTCTGATTGCATTTTTATTTTTCCTTTGATCATTTTGGAAGGGGCCAACATAATCATGAAGTCTTTTGAGATGTTCGTGTTGAGGGATTTTCCCTAAGTGAAGGGCAAGATGCCAAATGTATTTTCTCATCTGAATTCCCCTCTTTGAGATGTATTTGTTGGAGGAGTGGGGAGCTGAGAACCCAGGAGATCAGACTAATAAAATAGCAACCTAAGAAAGAAGCAGACTCTCCTGTTGATATCCTGCCACCAAAGTGCAGAGCCATTGAAGATCTTATCTGAACATCTCACTGAACTTGCCATGCAAATTACCTAAAATAATAAGAACATATTTCTTCAAAACACTGCAGAGTGCTTGCTATAACCTCTATAAGTCAACTACTTACACTCAGTTTCTATGCTCATCTCCCTGTGTTATTTTATGCAGTTAAGAGATAGGTTACATGCTTTTTTACTGTGCCACTTGCAGCTGAAGCCAGAAGAGGTGATGTCTCTGCATTTCCTTACCTCCCACTACAGTGCTGAAGGCAAGATTAGGAACCTGGTGGAGTGAGAGATTGGTTGGGATTCTATTTCATGATGCTGAGCATCATGTTATTATGATCCAAGACCACGCCCCAATGGTGGCTAGGATACTGGACTGGAACCCCAATATTTTATTTTGGTAAGACCATGAAAGAATACTTTGCTCCAGGAGTGATTGCATGAATAAGTAGGGATTTTGGAATTTAAAACAACTTTATTATTAAACTCTTTAACAACATTCCCAAAAATAGCTTACAATACCCCTTAAACAATACTATTCAATACAGTAAATACCAAACCCTTGATTACTATCTCTATGCCCAATTAAACAACAAGAAAGCAAAAACCAATAGCTCTCAATCCATCCCACATCCCAATGGCACTTGCTTTCCAGAACAGATTTGGTTCCTGTCAGAACCCCTGCAGACTCTGGCTGGATGCCTTCAAAAATATGTTTCAGGTGGTTTGTTTCAGCTTTCCCCTTGTCCTCAGTCAAGTCTGCTCTGCTTTTTAAACTATCCTACTGTAAGAGAAAAATACTTTACTTGCAGCCTAAAAGGGTAGCCCGATTAGAACTCAACTCAAAAAGCATTCTCAAAATGTCTGAATACCTTAGCTCCACCTAGCAATGACACCATCTAGTCAAGCTGAAAATAAATTAACTCATAATAATAAATTAAGTCTGCACGTCCTCCCCGTGTGTGCGTGGGTTTCCTCCGGGTGCTCCGGTTTCCTCCCACAGTCCAAAGATGTGCGGGTTAGGTGGATTGGCCATGCTAAATTGCCCGTAGTGTCCTAAAAAGTAAGGTTAAGGGGGAGTTGTTGGGTTACGGGTATAGGGTGGATACGTGAATTTGAGTAGGGTGATCATTGCTCGGCACAACATCGAGGGCCGAAGGGCCTGTTCTGTGCTGTACTGTTCTAAATCTAAATCCCCAAGCTGAAAATACATTAACTCCCAAATATTCCCCATAGTCCAAGCTGTTTTTACTCTGGCCAATTTCACCTCTGGCCCCTAAAAACATTCTGGCCTTGCAAAACAAGATTATTTTAAAAACATGACTACTGCAGTCAAACACACTCTAACCTAGGCTGTTAACCCTCAAATTGCCAAATGTTTATAATCCACTATATCTAAAATCCGGCATCCATCACAATGTTATGTTATTTGGCACATGAAATCAATTTCAAGACTGGAGTACTCTGCAAAAGGGTAAGCAATCTATCTGGTACTTTTTAAGTATTCCTATCTATGGTTTCATAGCAATATTGCAAAGACATACCATAATCCTGTGGCCTTTATCCTGGAAATGGATAGTGGGTAACATTAATAGTAATGTTACTGTAAGAACACCTGTAAAAGTAGACTGATTTCAGAACAGCACAAATTTTTCATGGTAATGCAAGTAATTTGGTCTAAGCGTTGACTTGTGAACAAATTGCCTCAAAATCGCCCTGTTTTTGGTTCACTTTCAAAATAGAAATTTATCTTCTTAACATTTATGTTGAGATATGGTACTTGGACCCTATTTATATGTGGTTGCTGTACACCAGGCAGAGCTGCTCAGAATCCAGGGGAACCTAAATCTCTGCGAGGCCAGCATCCAAATATGGCATAACGTGGAAGGAGCGGGGTGAAATATTCTTTCCTCCAATTTGAATATTTTGAGAGGACCAAAAAGTGGCAGAAATCCAGTGAATATAGGTTCTGCTTCAGTTCCATCCACAATCCCGGACCAGACCCCAACAGTGGTTAGGAGACTTCACAGAAACCCCAATATTTTATTTTAATTTTGTAAGGCTGTGAGGAAGGGATGCTTCGCTCCAGGAGTAATTGCACAAAGAAATAAGGATGTGGTAAATTAAAACCAAATTTATTACTAACACAGTATTAAATCTTTAATATTACACTAGAAAATAACTTGTTCTTAACCCTTAAACAATACTGCTCAATACAATGAATGCTACACCCTTAATTGCTATCTTTATTCCCACTTAAACAACAAGAAAACAACCATCTCAGCTATCAATCCACCTTAAATGGCACAGATGAATATTTGCTTTACAGAGATAGTCTTTGAGAAAGAGATCTCTTGACACTGCTTTACAGAAAAGATCTGACTCCTGTCAGAAATTCTGGCTGTATGTCTTCAAAAACTGTTTAAACTGACATGTTTCAGCCCCCCACCTTGTGCTCACACAGGTCTGCACTGTTTTAAATACTGTTCATCTCTTTTAACTAACATACATTAAGAGCAGAACTGCTTCACTGTGCATGCAGCTTCAGCCAGATCAGAACTGCACTGAAAATGCTTTCTCACCAAGCTGAAAACTAATTAACTCATCATGCAATCCCCTTAATCAAAACAAAATTGCAATGGACAAGCTTTTTACAATGGTTAATAGCACCTCTGCCTTCTAATGCTATGTTGTCTTTCAAACCAAGATTTTTATATAAACAAAACTTAAGCAGTCAAACCCATTTTAACCCAGGCTTTAAACCCTTACTTCACCAAATAGTGATAATACAATATAGCTGAAGTGCTTACATTCATCACAAAACGTATATCAACTTCTGGAGTCTGCACGTGCGCAGTAAAACAGGGAAATTGAGGCGTTTGCGTCATTGATAGTATGCTGCTTCAATTTAATTAAGTTACTCCATTCATAACTACTGTTAAACAGTCCTTCTGGCCCTGACAAATGTCAAAAATCTCCATTATGGTAAGAAATTCTATGGCATGAATTTTCCAGCCGGTCACGTCGGCGGGATTGTCTGGTCCCACTAGCAGCACTCTCCCTACTGCCAGTGAACAGTGCCGCCTCCTGTCGCTGAGCGGCCGGAGAATCCCGCCCTATATATTTTTAAGTTTGTTTTTGGTATTTTGAATTAAGCCCATGTGTCTGCCCCAATCATTTATTTCACTGTTTGTAAAATTTAAGAATTAAAAGTGGGATTCAGTGGCTGTTACTTCTTGGTTTTGGTGACTGGCTGCTTATCTTAGGTGATATCACTTGTTGCAAGCTTGCAGATCCCCTTGACTTGATCAAACTGATGTTGTGATAAAGGGAGTCCATGCCACAGAAATAGGGATTTTGGAAGCAGCTTTCTTCAAGATTAGTGGCGAGCATGTTGCTTTGCCACTGACTGCAAAATTTAAACAGAATACATTGAATTTTACCATTTTTGCCTGTTAATATTTTATTTGCCAACTGATTCTGGCATCCAAACTTCATGAGGATAATCCTCCTTACTTCAAAGCTGTTTAAAACAGAAGGGATGAAGATGTCTTGCAATCTGAATTCTGTTTGTTTTTTAGACAGCAGTGCAAATAAAAAACTTTTCATAGCTTTAAAAAATGCAATGTTTGTTGATATAATTCCAATGTTCACAAATTTCTAAATGTTACTCGGCCAATAGGCTTAATATAAATGCAATAAATATTTTCCTGAATTTACTGGACCTCATTGGCTTAATTTACCAAAAAAAACATGTTTAGTGTTCCTGATAGCAGATTTCTTTAGGTTCTGCTCCAAAAGGGAAATCTCAAACTATCAACACAATTATAATCCTTGTATCTTCAAAATCTGTAAGTATTAAAAAAGCTACAGTGATCATTATGTTCTAAAGTCAACTGGACTCAACACTCCATCAACATCCAGATTCATTCCTCACTGCTGCTCCTGAACTTCTACTATTTTGTCATGCAGCCATTGAAAGGCTGCTATTCGCTAAGTGCTCTTTTGCTGATAACAATAAAATCTAAGCAAACCAAAGTTGAAATTTAAATTAACTTAAATTAGGATCTCTTTATACATTTTCCAACTATGTTTATTTTTTGATTGCACTGTAAATGTGTCCCTGATATTGGGAAGCAAATTTCTATGTTTTAGAACTATGAAGGAAATTTCAACTTTCTGAAAATGGTTGGTAAAGATATCAATTTCTCTAATCGTACTATTGATGTCAACATAATCATTTGTAACTGTTCAGGACTTAGTTCTGACTGGCAAACTAATTATCAAAAATACATTTTGAGTTGATCCACTTTCGTTCTGCAGCAGATAAGTATTCTGGCTAAGCTTTCAAAGCCTTCTTATTCATGAGTGGTCTTGGATCAGGCTCCAAAAATGAGGTAGGGTCTCGCTGTTTACTGATCTAATGGAAGATTATATAAAATAGCTAGATGTATCTGTGAGCGAGTTTTTGTGCATTTTAAAGGAACAATCTTCTGAAGATAACATTGGATCTTGAAACAGGGAACAAAGCCGTGCTACTCCGTGTGAAACTTGTTCATAAGTAGTTGGAGAATTGCGTCTGATCATTGTGGAAGCTTGTTCAATTTCCATTTCGGATATAAGAACAAAGAGCAAGAGTAGGCAATTCAGCCTCTCGAGCCTGTTCTGCCATTCAATATGACCATGGCTGATCTAATCTCAGGCTCACATCTACATTCCTGCCCATTCTCCATAACCCTTCAACCCATTACTAATGAAAGATCTGTCTATCCCCTCCTCAAATTTACTCAATATCCCAGCATCCACTACACTCTGCCGTAGTGAATTCCACAGACTCACAACCCTTTCAGATTTTAAATCTGATACCCCTTATCCCAAAACTGACCTCTCATTTTAGATTGCCACCCAAGAGGAAACACCCTCTCGACATCTACTCTGTAAATCCCTTTTAGCATCTTATACACTTCAATTAGATACCCTCAGATTCTTCTAAACACAAGAGAGTACAGGTTTAAACTGTTCAATCTCCCTTCATAAGGCAAGGCTCTCATCTCGAATTCATTTAGTGAACCTCCTCTGATCTGCCTCCAATGCAGCTACATTTCTCCTCAAGTAAGAGGAACAAACCTGTACACAATAGTCTAGGTGTGGTCTCACTAATGCCTTGCACAGTTTAAGCAACATTTATCTACTCTGGGCAGGATCCGACCTGTGAGCCTAAGTGTTAGCTAATGGGAGTAGTGTTGAGAGGTTGACTGCAGCTCATTATATTAGTTCTGTTTTCGAACTCTTTGTTTGGGGTTAGGTTTATTAGAAGGAAGATTTTGTTGTTTATGTTCTCATTGCTGTTTTCTGAATGCGTATTTATGTGTAGTATTGTCTGAGGGCGAGGACAATGTGGGGAGGGGGGTTGGGGGCAGGGGTAGTTTGCTGACGGTGACTGCTAATTTTTCTTTGTTTAATATTGTTAGTGGATTTGGCAGTCATCAAGGGTGGGCCTGGTTGTTGCACTTTCTGTGTGACTGTTGGATAATCCCACTGGGTGGAAATGGCTGACTCCAGGCCTAGGGGGTGGGAGACCCGATTCATTTGGTCACCTGGAATGTCAGGGGATTGAATTGCTGATATGCCATCAATAAACGCACGACACGTGATGAACGGAACTGAGGCGTTAATACACTAAACAGCCAGCCTCCTGGTCTCTGATCCCGAACTGCATCGGAGGCCGAGACTAGCCACCTTTATACATGAGCCCGAGGGGAGGAGCCACAGGCAGAGCCAGCCGGGACAAGCCCAGGCATGTAAGAGCACAATACAATGTGATACAGTGGTTTACCACAATGGCCCAGGGAAAAGGTTGAGGGTATTTGCTCACCTTAAGAGTTTAAATGGTGATGTGGTGTTTCTGCAAGACTCCTTTGCGTGTCAGAGGCCAGACAAGGTTGCAAGAGGGGTGGGTGGGATAAGTTTTTCATTCGGGCTTTGATTCTGGGTTGTGGCAATTTTAATCAACAAAAGGGTTCAATTTTCTGCTGCTAAGATCTTGGCCCACCCCAATGGTAGACATGTTATTGTCTGTGGATCTTTGGAGGGCACCTCTGTGGTCCTGGTTAATGCCTATGCTCCGAATTTGGATGATATGGATTTTATTAATAAGCTGCTGGACTCCATCCCTGATTTGGATTCGGATCAGCTTATTTTGACGGGGTGACATAAACTGTTCTGGACCCCAGGATGGATCGGTCCAGGCCTAAATCTCTGACTCCATCAGGGATGGCCAAGGTGCTGTTTGTTTTCATGGAACAGACGGGATCCGTGTCACTTTTTGCACCCAGGTGATAAAGCGTTTCCCTTTTTCTCCCATGTGCACCAGGTATACTTGCTGATCAACTTTTTTGTTGCAGACAGCGTGTTGCTCGGTGATTGTGATTTCGCACCATACCCCACATTTTGTTGATTTGACACCAGAGTCCGGTCCCTCCCAGCATCGACCATAGAGATTGGATACAGCATTATCAGCGAACGAGATTTTGTGAGCACATGTCGATAGCCATTGGGAAATATATTGGGCAGGATTCTCCGACCACCTGCCGGATCGGAGAATCGCCGGGGGGCGGCGTGAATCCCGCCCCCGCCGGCTACTGAATTCTCCGGCGCAGGGGATTTGGCGGGGGTGGGAATTGTGCCTTGCGGTCGGCGGCTGCTGGCAGAGGCCCCCCATTTTTGGCCGGTCCTGCCAGCGTAAATTAGAGTAGGTACTTACTGGTGGCACGGGCGGCCTTGGGGGTGCGGAGGGGGATCTGGCCCTGGGTGGTGCCCCCTCAGTGGCCTGGCCCGCGATCGGCACCCACCTATCTGCTGGCGGGCCTGTGCCGTGGGGACACTCTATTCCTCCACGTCGGCTGCTATTCCTCCGCGATGGCCGACGCGGAGATGAACCCCCCCCCTTGCGCATGCGGTGGGATGACGCCAGAACACGCTGACGCTTCACGCATGCGCCAACTCCCCTTTGGCGTGGTTTGGAGTGACGCCAAGCACCTTCCCCACCGGCCAGCGAGGCGCAAGCCACTCCGACGCCGGCCCAGCCCCGGAGGTGTGGTTCACGCCACACCTTCCCGCCGGAGTTGCCTGCCCCGTTGATTCCTGCAGAATCCCGCCTATTAAATTTAATAAAAGTGAGTTTCTCACCTTTTACTCTGTGGGAAATCTTTAAGATGCATATCACGGGGGAGATCATTTCCTAAAAATGCACATGGAAATGACAGCGTGGGCGGAGAGCCAGAGGTTGGTGGAGTCCATTCTTGAGGTGGACCACCAATACTCACTTGCCCCAATGGCGGAGTTGTTAACTAGTAGGAAAAAGCAGCAGACATGATTTGAATTATCAACGGATAAGGTGGTGGGCCATCTATGATGTTCGAAGGGTGTAATTTACGAACACAGGGACAAGACCAGTTGCCTCTTAATTCACCAGCTGAGACGGCAGGGGGCTTACCGGGAGATTGTGCAGGTTCAGGACTCGAGTGGTAACCTGATTTTCGCCTCACCTCAAGTCAATGTGGCTTTTAAAACGTTTTATAGATTGGAGCCCCCGACGGAGAATTCGGACCTGATTGATATTTTTGGATAGGGTATCCATCCCAGGGTAGGCAGGGAGAGGTGTGAATAGTTGGAATCCCCTTTGAGCCCAGAGGAATGCATTAAAGGAATTGGATTCTTAAAAGTTGAGTACAGTGTTGTGGTGACCATCATTACCAGAGCAAAAAAATAGTGCTTGCAGATGAACATGGCCTGAGAACCTTCCATAGCAGAATCCCAATATCAACTTTTGAGAAGCAACATCTGATGCAGAGGCGGTCCTCTTATAACTGTGCTTCATGCAATGGGGGGGGGGGGGGTCACTTTGGTGGACTATTCTTCTCCCATGCTGCCTGCTTCCTCCTACCCTCTCATGTACTGCTCTTCCGCCTTCATAATAATGGCGGGCTGGTTTAGCTCACTCGGCTAAATCGCTGGCTTTTAAAGCAGACCAAGCAAGCCAGCAGCACGGTTCGATTCCCGTACCAGCCTCGCCGGACAGGCACCGGAATGTGGCGATTAGGGGCTTTTCACTGTAACTTAATTGAAGCCTACTCGTGTGAATGTGTCTCTAATTCACTTGTCTCTCAGTCCGGAAGAAACGGTCTTGAACACGTTCGTACTTTAGAATATTCTTTATTGCAATCGGGGCCGCTCTCTAGGTATTCCGAAGAAACACCTGTGAGAGTGCAAAAGTTTTGCTCAAAACATCCTGTCTTTATATGTTTTTTAAGGGGCTGTCCCTTACATTCACTTGAGCTTGCCCCCATTACAAAGCATAGCTTGTTTTTGCCATAGTTTCGATACATGATTTTACAGACTTTGAGGTTATCTATTGGCACATGAGTATATAGCAGTTTTAGCAAAAACAGCAGGTGTTTAGCCACAGTATCAATGGCTCCCACATTTCATATTCCGTCATCCGGCCATCTTCCTTGTTTCTCAAGGCTATTCGGCTTACAGTCATGAGTCGGCTCACAAATTCAATAATAACTCCCTTATTTGTATTTTTCCACTAATGTGTCCCATTAATTCTGGCTTGTTCTAGCTATTAACCCTTGCTTCGCATTCTCATTCCCCCCTTTGATCATTCCATGATCACACAGCCCTTAGGGACTTATCCTTGAGAGTCTGAGGAATTCCTCCGGGAAATCATCCTTTGGTCCAATGTCCTCATACACATTTCCAGCATCTACTAAGTCCTGCTTGTCTAACTGGGAAAGCCGCTGCAGCATCTGTGGCATCACAGAGACGCCTAAACAATTACAAAAGCATTTAACACAGGTTACAATGATACATAGCAAAAGGCAAATAACGGTAAAGATAATAAATCCATGAAACAGATAGGTGGTCCAGGAACTAGACCACAGCCCTCCCCACCAGTCGTTCGAGGAGGACTGGCGGAGTCTCTTTGCCCCATCCCTAATGTGGTCCACTAGGTGAGTAATGTTCTCCGAGCTATCAGGGATATAAGTACAGCACTCAGAACCCACTACAGCACATGCACCTCCCTCACTGGCGAGGAGGTAGTCTGGAGCCATGCGGTTCTGTAAGGCAACCGTCCGAACAGCTACTAACTCTACGTTGAGCTCACTGAGTCCTTCCGCGGTATAATTAGCCACCTGCTCCAATATATCCCGGAGCTCTAATACTGCCGAACTGCGGCCAAAGGACAGTAGCTGTCACCTCCTAAGGCACAAGTGACCTAGTGGTTCGGGCATGGGGATGTTTGGATAGATCTGTATAATGGGTGATGCCAGGGACTACAAAGCCTATATAGCAAGAAACCGACCAATTTTCCGGCAACCAGGGATATGCTTTATGTCCGCATATAAAATAGGTATCATTGTACAAGGTCAAGTTCCCCTTGGCATCCCTCATCATGATTCTAGTCGGCTCCCCCCTCCAGGGGCCGCCACTTGTATGGTTTTCTATTGCTGACCAATTAAAGGTGAACAAACTTTTTTGTGTAAGATTAGTTATGGGTGGTTGCCAAATCAAGGTCTGGTTACATTGGCTGGTACCTACTGGGTGGGTCCCATCGGCATGATCCTTTTTAAAACATATACTACCTTTTGGAAATTTAGCATACTTGGGGAGGATCAGGTAGGGCGGCTGACGGGTTACAGTAAATTTTGGCCACCACCATCCTTTAAACCTGTTCATGTTGAACCCGGCCGATCGCCAATCTATCATATCTTACATAGAACATAGAACAGTACAGCACAGAACAGGCCCTTCGGCCCTCGATGTTGTGCCGAGCAATGATCACCCTACTCAAACTCACGTATCCACCCTATACCCGTAACCCAACAACTCCCCCTTAACCTTACTTTTTAGGACACTACGGGCAATTTAGCATGGCCAATCCACCTAACCCGCACATCTTTGGACTGTGGGAGGAAACCGGAGCACCCGGAGGAAACCCACGCACACACGGGGAGGACGTGCAGACTCCGCACAGACAGTGACCCAGCCGGGAACCGAACCTGGGACCCTGGAGCTGTGAAGCATTTATGCTAACCACTATGCTACCGTGCTGCCCCATCTTGTGTACCATTATCAGGATCGGTGCGATTACGTCGCAGAGCCCATTCTGCGACCTCCTCGGTCAAATAGGAAAGAGGGACCAGAGGAATACCCCCATAGGCATGGCTAGGAACATGCGTACATACCCAACAAGAGGAGACATTTAATTTCTTTGCGTAAGTATAAGACATAAACAGGAATGAATTCACAGTCACATGGTGCGTTGCCCGCTTCCTTCACAGTCACATGGTTCGTTGCCCGCTTCCTCCTAGTAGGCGGGTGAGTATGAATAGTCTTACATTCAGGAACTTGTGGCTTGCCTTTCCCTCGTACACCGGTAGTCCCACCGGCAAGCGTAGCGATCGCAGGTCAGGGATCCGCGGGTAGTCAGGAACCGAGGCTTCTGCTCGTCTTGATGAATGATGGTGGTGCAGGTATCTACCGGGGTCGCCGTCCACAAGGTCTCATCTGTGGTGCTGTTGGCACAGCTAAAGGTGTCCTCACGACAAAGGTGCAGAATCCGTCCGCCGGGTCTACATCGCCGGCCGCTAGTGAATGTAAACTGGATGGCGCTGGCAAGGATCACTAGTAAAAAGAGCAGCTTCATCGTGGGGTCCTGCTCCTAGTCCGAGTAAGGTCGCATGTACCTAAAACTTAAAACGAGAGTTAATAATCACGAAAACTTCACTAGCTTACAGTGGTGGGTGTGAATCCACGCAATGCGTCCTTCAACTTTGACTGCCGTGGGGGTGGTTAGGAGAACTTGGAACGGTCCCTCCCAACGTGGTTCCAACCCCTTCCGTGTCCAATTGCGGATCATCACATGATCTCCTGGTTGCACAATATCGGAGCTAGCTAAGGGTGGAACTTCCTCTTGCGTGGCACGTACTCGTAAGTGGAGACTCTTTAAGACTTTAGTGAGGGCTATTATATAATTAGCCATTTCTGTAGTCATGTGGTGGAACTGGACCTCTTAGGGAATCTCACAATCCCATGGAATGCGGAGAGGTCTTCCATACAGTTTTCTGCAGGGCTTAATCGAGTCTTTCCTGCTGGGGTGGCTCTTATTTGAAAGAGTGCAATAGGTAATAGTTTGAGCCAAGTGGCTCCAGTCTCAGCTTGTAATTTAAAAAGCTTAGTCTTTAAAGTCTGGTTAGCTCTTTCCACTATCCCAGCTGCCTGTGGTCTGTAGGCGCAGTGTAACTGCTGTTTAATTCCTAGTTGAGTGCAGAATTCTTTATTGACCTGTCCCACAAAGTGAGGTCCATTATCAGAGCTTAAACGATAGGGAATTCCAAATCTTGGTACAATTTCACGCATAAGAACTTTTACTACAGTTGAAGCCTTATTATCTACAGTAGGATAGGCCTCTATCCATTTACTAAACACATCAACAATCACTAATACATGCTTATAACACTGGCATCTTTCCAACTCAATGTAGTCCAGTTGCAGGGTCTCAAAGGGACCCTCGGGCAATGTGTTTTCCCCTGCTCACAGGGGACAGCCTTCCCAGGGTTATACTGCTGACATATCAAGCAGTGACTGCTAATTCGTTGGGCTATCTCCTGCAGTCTGGGATGCCACCAGGTTTTTAACACTATATCACCTGTAGCGCGAGCACCACAATGAGTTGCAAAGTGTACACATTCGGCCACCCAGGCTGCCAAAGCATCGGGCATACATGTCTGCCCTGCTGGGGTGACCCACAGCTTACTTTCTTTATCATATGTACATCCCAATTCTTCCCATAACTTTTTATCGCAAGCAGGAGCGTCCTCCTGTAGCTGGATTATGTCAGTAATAGTCGGCATAGGTTTTTCAGAGGGAGACTTGTCTTTTGAGCTTTTAGTCTGGCTCATCATTTTAGGCACCACTATTTCCTTTGAATGGGAGGTTTCTTTTGCTTGGTGGTCTGCCTGCCTATTTCCTTCATCTACTGGAGTTTTTCCTTTCGTATGGGCAGTACACTTTATCACTGCTACCTTTTCTGGGAACATAAGAGCTTAGAGTAACTGGGTTACTAGCTGCTGATGGGAAATTGGGGTGCCAGCGGATGTTAAGAATCCTCTGTTCTTCCATAATTGTCCAAAATCATGTACGACTCCAAAGGCATATCTGGAGTCTGTATAAATATTTACTTTTTTTGCCTGCTCCTAGTGCGCATGCGCGTATTAGTGTGAACAATTCTGCTTGTTGTGCTGAAAACGGAGTCTCGAATGCTGCTGATTCTACTGTCTCCCCACCCTGGTTGACTATAGCATATCCTGATAACCACTCCCCCCTTTCACCGATGGAAGCACTTCCATCTGTGAACATGGTCAGGTCTGGGTCGTTAAGAGGGTGAAAATTCAAAACTTAAGATTTGTAAGTTCCAATTAAAATGCATCTTCAGCTGTGTGGACTGTTCATTACTTTATCAGAATTAAAAGGACCAGAGCTCAGGCAAACCAGCATGGGAGTGTCAAGACATCTTCTGGATTACACACAAAAGCTTGTTGAAAGGGTTAATTTTCTTGCAGAGACAAAAAGGGGCGTATAGTGGTTGGATAAATTGGAATGATGCCATTCGCATCTCTAAACTTGTTTTTATATTTTTCACTCAAATGGACTGGGAGTAAAAGTTGGAGTGCTGCCAAATTCCCGTTATCAAGTCTTTCAGGGAACACAATATGTTATTGAAACTCTGAGTGAACCAATTTTGCGTTGATCATGGACATATTTCATTTACCCATCTGTTGTTTATAAGTAATTCTGCAATCTCATAATTAAAACATCTGCGTTGTGAGACAGGTTAGTTTCACCCTACTGATGATTATTTGTGTCAGGGAAGTTTTAACCCTGAACTAACGAAACACCGGCTTGATCATATTTGTCATATGTATTTCAACTATCCTAACCTCTACTGAACACCATAAAACTAATATTTTATTATTCTTACATATGTGATTTTGCACCCTGATTAAAATTCCCTATGTATCAAAATTACCCTGGAAATGCCAATGATAGCCTTTGAAAAGAAAAAATTGTTAACTGTACTCAAACTATAATCTTTAAAGACAATGCGTAGACAATTTGAAGCTTTCAAATAATCACAGCTCGTAAAAAGTCAAAGTCTGAATACAGAGACAGTGAATAGTTCAGAACAAAGTTTAGATGCCTAAAACTCTCTCTCTCTGTCTGTCTCTCTGCATAACTCTGTCTGTCTCTGGAACTCTTGTCGCTCTTTCTCTTTATCTAAATACCCCCTCCCCGTCTCTTTCTCTCCCTGACTCACTCTCTTTCGCTCTCTCAACTTTCGCTGTCTCTATCAGTCCCTCTCTCTGTCTCTGGCTCTCTCTCTAGGGGCTTTTCACAGCATATTAGCATTAGCTATTCTTAGAGATGTATATTTCTTTGTGCAGATGACCTGCTTGCTGAAATGGTTACATTTTTGTACAGAATCGAAAGTGGTGGAGAACTTGGCATGATGCCATCTCCGTCCGCTATGTGACCTTAGACATTATCCATCTTTTCTTTCAATTTTCAATGTTCGTTATTTAACCGGTTTTTGGAAAGAGACATTACTGGATGTTTATTTTTCTTTTATTTCAAATTAGTTGAATTACTGCCAAATTTATCTGGACGGCTTGAAACGATCTGAAGTTATTCTCGACATGTATCCATTGTTAAGTTTCTAACCGTAACCTTGTATTGATTTTCCTCCCCATTTTTTCGTTTTGGGAGGGGGGGGGGTTAGTCATCCTCAGATATTCCTGAACAAAACTAATTGAGTGTTTTAGCCCCTTTCTGATCTTTTGGACTTCACTTAATTTGATTTTTTTTTTCTCCTTGAGACATTCCGGGACAGTCGTTAGCCGTAATTGTTGGCAGTTTTGTGAGGTCTTTTGCTAGTTTGCCGTTATCTGTACTGCCGTATCTTTACTCGCTTTTATTGCTACGCTTAAAGGAGTTAGAGCTCAATTCCTTTAAACCAGCCTGTCTTCCAAATGGTGTGAAGGTTTAATTTATGTAATTTGTGCTTCTAACTTTATTTGTCTTATCTTTACTTCTGTGTATCTCACCATTTTTCTCTCTTTTCCACAGAAATCACACCCATCTTTGATCATTTTTTTTTTGTCAGAGTATTTTGCTCTTCAAAAACCAAAAATAAATTTTTAAAAACTGACTTTTTTACTCATTTGGCCTTGATACCAGACTTATTGGATGTTACCTCACCATCTGTCCGCCTTGCCAAGTGATTCTAATTTTTGGCGGTCAAAGGTTTGACTACTCGCCTTGTCCACCGGCTCGGCGGGGTCCAGCTCAGCAAATCCTTCCAGACTTGCACTAAATGTTAGGGGTGAAAATATTCACATGAAGGCCTGAGTATCAGTAACAAAGCAGTTTATTATGTCAGAATTCTGGGAGATAAGATTTGGGAACTCCGCAGTCCCTGACAGCACCTTATCCCACTTAAGCTTAAACTCACACGGATTAATATACAGATTCAAGGCGGATAGCCTAATGACTTGGTACTTTTCCCATATGTGCCATCCTTTTTTTTTAAGACCTTGGCTGTTTTAACTATTCCTTTCTCTGTCAATTTTATACCCAATTTTAATGCATTAGTTTTCCCCCAGTGGCCATTTTTCTTCTAAATTTTTATGCAATTCTCCTGATAATTGTCTCAGTTGCTTGGAATATTCCGGATATTGTTCACACAAGGTTTGAAGCGCGCTTCCACTATCAGAGGTTGTATCTAACGTATTACCCATCTCTAACACTATTGGCAGTTAATGATCCTTGCGATTATTGTTTATTTGGCGAAATGGTCCTGGACCACTTTATTCAATCATGAATTTAAACGGAGTTATCCTGCTCCGTTGCCCAATTCAGGCAGGCTCATCCATGCCTGCAAGCCTATCTAACTACAAGGTTATAATGTCCTTGTTATATTTTAACTTAGGGTTGATCACGCACCCTTCTAAAGCCTCTTATCGCGGGGGCACTTTTAGACAAAAGCAAGGATCATGATGATGCCGAAACCTCTTCTGTAGCTATTACTGTAGGGGCTACACACCCTCCCTTAAAGCACTAGTCCTTGACTGTGCCTGTGACTATTACTGTAGGGGTCACACTCCCTCCCTTAAAGCACTAGTCCCTGACTGTGCCTGTGACTATTACTGTAGGGGTCACACTCCCTCCCTTTAAAGCACTAGTCCCTGACTGTGCCTGTGACTATTACTGTAGGGGTCACACTCCCTCCCTTAAAGCACTAGTCCCTGACTGTGCCTGTGACTATTACTGTAGGGGTCACACTCCATCCCTTTAAAGCACTAGTCCCTGACTGTGCCTGTGACTATTACTGTAGGGGTCACACTCCCTCCCTTAAAGCACTAATCCCTGACTATGCCTAGTGACTATTACTGTAGGGGTCACACTCCCTCCCTTAAACGGGTTCGCCGGACTGACCTGGATTTTGTAGGAGCGTCCCTGAGCGCTGACAGCGGGGCCAAATCGTGGACGGTACAGCGGAGGGGAATACCAAAGTGGAAAAAACTTTACTCACAATGGTGGCCCAATTCCTCCTTCGCTCCCGAACTCGATCAGTCACTTATGCCGCCAGTCTCAGTGGAGACTCTTTGAAATCCCACCGCTGCCACCAAAATGTGAATGTGTCTCTAATCCACTTGTCTCTCAGTCCGGAAGAAACGGTCTCGAACACGTTCGTACTTTAGAATATTCTTTATTGCGATCGGGGCCGCTCTCTAGGTATTCCGAAGAAACACCTGTGAGAGTGCCAATGTTTTGCTCAAAACATCCTGTCTTTATATGTTTTTTAAGGGGCTGTCCCTTACATTCACTTGAGTTTGCCCCCATTACAAAGCATAGCTTGTTTTTGCCATAGTTTCGATACATGATTTTACAGACTTTGAGGTTATCTATTGGCACATGAGTATATAGCAGTTTTAGCAAAAACAGCAGGTGTTTAGCCACAGTATCAATGGCTCCCACATTTCATATTCCGTCATCCAGTCATCTTCCATGTTTCTCAAGGCTATTCGGCTTACAGTCATGAGTCGGCTCACAAATTCAATAACAACTCCCTTATTTGTATTTTTCCATTAATGTGTCCCATTAATTCTGGCTTGTTCTAGCTATTAACCCTTGCTTCACATTTTCACTTGTGACAATAAGCGATTTTCATTTCATTTCATTTCATAGATTGGAATACCCAAGGAGAACATTGTATCTGATCCTGGATATTTGGGTCCAATACCGTTCCTGAGGATTACAGATAGAGACAAAAGACATGGTACAAACACAGAAAATACTGGCCAATCTCAGCAGGTCTGACAGCATCTGTGGAGAGAGAAGGGAGCGAACGTTTCAAGTCTGGATGACTCTTTGTCAAAGCTGGAGAGAACTGGGGTCAGATTTGTACTTTTATTTAATTTTTAAAAAAAATTTATAAAAATTTGTTGGGGGGAGGGGCTGGATAGAGGATAGAGCGGTGAGGATAGACAAAGATGTTGAGGACAGAAGACAAAAGGAATGTAAATGGGATGATTAAGGCTAAGAAGGGCACACAATAGTGTGGCACACAAAGAAATTAAAATGCAAGACAGGCAGAACAAAGGTGAGCAGTGTGTAAAGGGCAACTAGGAACAGTTGGCCCAAGTGATCAATGGAAGAAATGAAAAAGAAAATAAATTGATAGAAATAAAACTGGCGTTAAGGTGGTGGAGAGAGTTCACAGTCTGAAGTTGTTGAACTCAATGTTAAGTCTGGAAGGCAGTAACATGCCTAATAGGAAGATGAGGTGCTGTTCCTCCAGTTTGCGCTGGGCTTCACTGGAACAAAGCTGTGAAACTAGTCTTAGCAAGTACATGATCAAACACAAGAAGTGAAAGAGACAGCAATGAAGTTAAACTGGGTAAATGTTGAAGAAAGGTGTAGGGCCAGCACGGTAGCATAGTGGTTAGCACAATTGCTTCACAGCTCCAGGGTCCCAGATTCGATTCCTGGCTTGGGTCACTGTCTGTGCGGAGTCTGCATGTTCTCCCCGTGTGTGCGTGGGCTTCCTCCGGGTGCTCCGGTTTCCTCCCGCAGTCCAAAGATGTGCAGGTTAGGTGGATTGGCCATGCTAAATTGCCCTGAGTGTCCAAAATTGCCCTTCGTGTTGGGAGAGGTCACTGGGTTGTGTGGATAGGGGGGAGGTGTAGGCTTGGATACGGTGTTCTTTCCAAGAGCCGGTGCAGACTCGATGGGCCGAATGGCCTCTTTCTGCACTGTAAATTCTATGATTAGCATCCTTAGAAAAGAAGTGGTAATTAATTAATTAAAATAAGCACCCTAATGGATTGTAGACTGATTGATTTGCATTTCTCTAGGTGCGAACCTACCTAGTTAAGCATTTCTACATTTTTTGTGTCTTTGTTCAGATTTCTAGCATTTTCAGGCACATGCTTCTTGCTGCTCATTTTCCCTGATTCTTTGTTGTGGTGGAGGGAACGAAGGGGGCGGGTGTTGGATCCAGAAATACTTTCAGTCGCCTGACACAACAGTAGCCATTGAAAATCAATTTCAGGTCTCAGTAGGAAAAAGCAAAATAAAAAAGTTTCAAGACTCTTAAAAGCTCCTCCGTCTGTTTTGATCATATGCCACTGTCAACGTTAACATCCATCTGAAAAGTAGATATGATCACAATTTTAGGTCTTATTCAAAAAAAAATGTAGTACTTCACTGGAATGTAAGCCTAGTTTATATAATCAAAGTATTAATGTGGGCTTATGACCCACAACAACTGTGACACTTTTCTGTTCAATTTTTTTATCTTTTCTATTTGTTCAAGATGTGAGCCTCCAAAGCAGGAACAGCTTATGTAGAATAAAGTAAAATGCCTGTGGTCAATATTTTATTTGAAAGTTGAAAATTCCATTTTGAGCTCCTATTTTGCGCTTTGTCAGAAAATAACCAGCAAGAAAAATGTAAGTATTTTCAAGAAAAAGTGGCTAAATAGAAAAGAAGTGCAGGAAAGAAATGTGAGAGGTTGAAATTCATTAACTTGGTATTTGGTACGAGGCACAGTGCACAATGGTTAGCATTGCTACCTCAGATACCCAGGTTCAATTCCAGCCTTGGGTGACCCCTAAGAAAGTCAGCAAGGAGACTGTCTTATATGTATTGGATGGAGCCACTTAATACATACCCAATGTTACTGCATTTTATAACATCTCAGAAAGTTAGCAACGCCACATCATGTGTGTTATCAAAATTGCATTTCACACATCAAAAATGGAGTAGGCAGAACTATCATTGTTCCCTTTAACTGTAACAGTCAGAAACTAAGGTTTTAAGTTTTAGCAATTGATGTTTTATGAAATGAAAATCGCTTATTGTCACAAGTAGGCTTCAAATGAAGTTACTGTGAAAAGCCCCTAGTCGCCACATTCCGGCGCCTGTTCGTGGAGGCTAGGTATTAAGATGATGTATTAAGAACTCTCGCTGAACGCATTGAATCATTAAGTTTCTTCCGACACTAATTCGCCACTGTCCGACGGATGACACTGCTGTGAGAATGGCCGCAACCTGCTTCCAAACCAGTGATTGAAGTTTTCTTTGAAATTTAGATTTTCCATGCCCGACAATATTAACTCTCCTCTGTTCAACCTCATTCAATAAGGTATCCAACTCATCTTCAGTGAAGTTCTGACTTCTCTTCTTCACGACTAAATTTTCAGTTGCCATATTCAAAATGTAAACACACAAATGCTTTTAAAAGCATATCATACGCAAAGTTATGTAAGAATATTGCAGACGTATGAGGTAATATCACAGATTTCAAACATGACAAAACCTATGTTCACTTCTAAACATTGAATCCATAGAATCCCTACAGTGTAGAAGGAGGCCATTCAGCCCATTGAGTCTGCCCTGACTCTCTGAAAGAGCACTCTACCTAGGTCCACTCCCCCACCCTATCCTCGTAACCCCACACATTGAATATGATCAATCTACCTAACCTGCACATCTTTTGACATTAAGGCAATTTAGCATGGCCAATCCACCTAACCTGCATATCTTTGGTCTGCGTGAGAAATATGAGCACCTGGAGGAAACCCACGCAAGCATGGGAAGAATGTGCCAACTCTACACCGACTGTCACCCAAAGCCAGAATCAAACCCAGGACCCTGGTGCTGTCGGGCATCAGTTCTAACAACTGTGTCACTGTGCTGCCCTGGCCACTTTAAATAAGCCAATAACAAAAGCATTAATTGTTTAAAAGAAATAACAAAAATAAAGCTTCAAAATACCTTTACTTTAAAACTTCTGTTTGAAAGCCTGCCCTCAATGGGCATTCCCAAACTGGCCGCATCACAAGGGAGCGTGGCTATGCTTCTCCTGTGCTATGCTGGGGTCTGCAGAGACTATCGCTACAGGTTGAAGGTTGCTTCTCTGATCGGGATATTGATCGGGATTTTTCAATAGGAGTAAGTGTTGTGTTCTCTACTTCGCTTTACCTGGATGGCTTGGCTGCGTAGTGTTGAATAAAGAACACCAAGCTTTGTTAACGAACAAAACTATACATTTATTTACACTGTTAACTAAGATTCGTAAAGTATTCCTAAATTAGAAGGTTACTATATTAAAATATGCTATCTCTAAATACAGAACTCTCAAGTACACAACTGCTCCTATACCTCACCATCTTGTACTACCTTCTAACTCCCAGAATCCCCAAAGTCACATGATATATATATATATATATATATATATGACTGTTCTGTGGTTCATTCTGGTGGCAAGAAACATTAACTTGTTAACTCTTTACATCCCAGTCAATATACATATCATTACAGTAAGTTCATTATAAATTCTTCTAATTCCAGCATTGCATGGCTTTTTGCTGCGAGGAGCAAGTTATATTCCTCAGCTTCCTTCAATGTGTCTCAGGGTGTGCTTGATGTTTTAAGTACATACTTGTGGTTATTTGAAAATGGGCTAATTTTCTTTGGGGGGGGTTAAGAAATGCTTGTCCTACCATTGAATACAGATACGGATAGCATACATTGCCAAATGGTTGGATACTCACAGATTTTGTAATCTGATTGTGGTTTAAAGGAGTTTCCCAAACAGGTGAGATGGTGACACAGTGGTTAGCACTGCTGCCTCACAGCTCCAGGGACCCGGGTTCAATTCCGGCCCCGGGTGACTGTCTGTGTGGACTGCCCTGTCTGCGTGGGTTTCCTCCAAGTGCTCCGGTTTCCGCCCACAGTCCAAAGGTGTGTAGGTTAGGTGGATTGGCTATGCTAAATTGCCCCTTAGTGTCCAAAAGGTTAGGTGGGGTTACTGGGTTACAGGGATATGGTGGAGGCGTGGGCTTAAGTAGGGTGCTCTTTCCAAGGGCCTGTGCAGAACTGATGGGCCGAATGGCCTCCTTCTGCACTTAAATTCTCTGATTCTAGGTGTGTTACTTATTCAGTTGGATGGAAGGGAATATTAAACTTGCCTGAACTTACTGTTCTTTTACCAGAAGTTGTTTACACAGAGTGGGGTTGGCAAAAATTTGGTGCTCTCGAAAATGGAATAAATGAGGTTAACAGCCTGGAAATTATTGGGCAAGTGTGTAGATTACCAAATACATCTTGTGGGGCCAGAAACATTTTGTATGTACACCTCGTATCAGCTAAAGGTTCAATATAAGTCCCTTATAGATTCAGGAAATTCTGATGATGTGCCTGCCTTCCCAGTGATGGATGCAGTTGATAACCCTAAGTCGGGATGTCATCACTGATGCTAAATTCGAGGACTTCTGCCTTACACTGCATCCTGGAGAATATGCTCCATGGAATACAAGGTACACTCAGCCGGTTCAATACAATGGTTTATTGGACACTGTTTAATTAGGGATTGCTTATAGAGACTTTTGGCCAAATCTTCAGATTCTCTGTGAATATTGCAAGAATGTCTTTACTCTTTGAGTCAGGGCTTACCCTACGTTCTGCATTCCCATTGAAGAGCATTCTATTGCGAGAGAATTGCTGAGCTAGGATCTGAGAGTTTCACAAAGGGAACACCACTGTACTTTAACTGTATCCTGGAGAAAGAGGAGCAGCAGGAGAAAGGAAGGAAAGACAGATTAATCAGGCAACACCTCAGGAGAGCAAGATCATATAAGTCCTATCCACACAGCACAATCCAGCAAAGTGTTTTTGAGACCTGTGTCTCAGGAAGTTCCAGTACTTTGAAAGATCTTGGTTGGCATGTTTGACTGTAATGGCAAACGAAGGTCCACAGCATATACACACTACCCTGGTAGAGAAAGTAACCACAGGTCTCAAATTTTATTCTATAAACTCATTCAGTGAGCCACAGGAGACTTTTGTCTGACTCGACAATGTGCTGTTCATTCCTCTACAAAACGAGCCTCTAATTTACTCCTTGCCAAAGCAGCTTCATGTAAAGAATGAAACAATTCTTCCAAGCAAGCGATTGAGAGAGCCAACAAACTTGTTTTTGGGGCTATTGATTGCATCCATATGTCATTGTGTGCTCAAAATTTAATAAACCCCCACACTTGTATAAACTGCAGCTAGTTGTTGCTATACCTACCAAGAGATCTGTTGTCATGGCATTTCATGCTCATCTGTCTTGCCTCAGATATCCATCGCAGCTCATCTGCAACCACTCCATGACCCCTGTCAGCCCCTTTTTTTGCTGACCTCCATTTTGTCCTGTTGAACAGATCACTCGATCTCTTCAGATTTGATCAAATGGCCAAAATACTGACATTTTATTTTCTGGATGTCACTTTTTAAGAATTCTTTTTGTGAACAGCAAAGATTTAAATTTTTACATGAGTGGCTTATGTTTTATGACAGGCACAGCTTCTTGTATCTGTATTATCTGGCCTCCCCACGGTGTGTTTCTCGCCAGCAGGAGGCAGCCCACTTTTGGCCGGTGGCAGGATATTTTGGTCCCACTACTGACAATGGGATTTCCCATTGAATCCACCCCATGCCGCCAGGAAACCCATGGCGGGGTTGTGCCATCAGTCGGACCAGAAGATCCCGCCAGTGTGAACAGCTGGAAAACCTCGGCCATATTTTTGTGAATGCAAATGTCACAGTTGGGTCAAGAACCAACATTTCAAAAAAAATATATGTTTATTAACATTTTTTCATATTACTAAAACCATCCGAAACAATAAACCAAAACTACATAATAGAAGAGAGAGACAACAAACAAACACAGGTATTGTCTTTAACCCCAAAAAAACCTCAACTAAATCCTCTAACTGCTGATGGTGACTAGCTCCTTGAAAAAGAAAATGAATGGCTGCAATCTTAATAATAATAATCTTTATTGTAACAAGTAGGCTTACATTAACACTGCAATGAAGTTACTGTAAAAAAGCCCTAGTTGCCACATTCCAGCGCCTGTTCGGATACACAGAGGGAGAATTCAGAATGTCCAAATTACCTAACAGCACGTCTTTTGGGACTAGTGGGATGAAACCCATGCAGACACAGGGAGAACGTGCAAACTCCAGACAGACAGAGATCCAAGCCGGGAATCGAACTTGGAACCCTGGAGCTGTGAAGCAATGGTGCTAACCACTGTGCTACCGTGGCAGAACCCTTCCACTGACCTTTTAATGGTGCACTTAACCTTCTCCTAATGTAGAAAAGACATGAAGTCATTCAACCAAGCCGAGGCACCAGGCGGAGTCGGAGACCTCCACCCAAGCAGAACTGATCTCCGGGTTATCAACGAGATGAAGACGAGGACATCCGCATTCACTCCCAACTGAAGCGCCAGCTTTGATCCAAATCTACATTTTGTATCCCCGACATGGCGTTAAAGAAAATGGTCCAGAACATACATGTGTGGTTAGCCGCCCCCAAGAGCAGTGCTCACACTTATCCTCCACCCCAGAAAAGAATCCGCTCATCCTCGCTTTAGCCAGATGCACTTTATGCACCACCTTGAATTAGATTGGACTTAGCTGAACACATGAACATGTGGAGTTGACCCTGTGAAGAGCCTCACTCCATACCACACCATCCAAAATGGGTTCCACTCCGCTGTGTGGATATGGCCATATATACCCAAAATAGTCCAGACCCAGCCAAAGACAGAATCCTCTTCAACAGGGAAAAGTGTGGTGCCAAGGGAAAGGAGGGGAAAGCATTGCGCGAAAAATTGCGAATCTGAAAGTACCTGAAAAGATTGGAACCAGGCAGTTGGAATTTCTCCAACAACTCCTTAAAATTAGTAAATCTCCCCTCCAGGAACAGGTCACCAAACCTCTCATGACCCTTCCCCTCTCATGATTTAACTGTCGATTCCAAGCCCCCTGGCAGAAAAAGGTGGCTATTGCAGATGGGGCTGGTGAAGACTAGGAACAGAGCTTGAAATGCTGCCAGAACTGCTTCCAATTCTCAGGCTGGAGACCACCTCTGGATTCAGGGACAATTTGACCAGAGAGAAAGGCAACAATGCAGAACTATTGCGCAAAGACTAGAAACAGTGCAGGAGCTCGCTTCCATTTTTCCCCATATGGAACCAGGATCACTGAACCACAGGAATATTGGCTGTCCGATGGTAAAACAATAAATTGGTTAGGGCCAAGCCCCATCAATGTCTGTGCCTTTGGAGCAAAGCCTCACAAACCCTTAGAGTTTTACCTTCCCAAATCAAGGAGGACATTAATTTGTTGACTTTAACAAAAAGGGACTTGGGGATAAAATTGGGGAGACATTGAGAAAGATATAAAAATCTCGGGAGCACGTTCATTTTAATTCTCTGTATCCTGTCCGCCAACGATAGGGGTAAGCTATCCCACCTCTGCAAGCCTGACTTGAAATTGTCAACCAGATTAATCTAATTACATTTATGAAGAGAGGCTCAATTGTGAGCCACATGGACCCCCAGATAACTAAAGCTAGTCTTGGCAAGGTGAAAGGCTGACACCCCCAGTTGGGTATCACCTCCCCAAAGGGGGTGGGGTGGGGGATGGGGAGAGAGACTGGGAAACATTCACTCTTGCCCAAGTTCAACTTGTAACCAGAGAAGGAGCCAAAAATACTAAGCAGCCTCATTATCTTGTCCATGGAGGGTACTGGGTCCATAATATAGAGAAGTAGGTCACCCGTGGAAAGGGACACCCAATGCTCCACCCCTCCTTAATTTATCCCACTCCACGTAATAAAGGACCTCAGCACTATAGCGAGTGTTTCAATTGCCTAAGCAAAGAGGAACAGAGACAGCAGACATCCCTGTCTCATGCCCCTATTCAACAGAAAATAACCAGAGTTCATGGCATACATGCGAATACCAGCTGTGGGGCCCCTAAACAGTAGTTGAATCCAGCAAATAACCTTGTGGGCAACTCGGAACCTCCCAAGAATCTCAAACAAATACTCCCACTCCACTCTCAAATGTTTTTCCGGCATCCAGGGAAACAGGGGCTGGTTTAGCTCACTGGGGCATCCTCGGGGCTGGTTTAGCTCACTGGGCTAAATCGCTGGCTTTTAAAGCAGACCAAGCAGGCCAGCAGCACGGTTCGATTCCTGTACCAGCCTCCCCGGACAGGCGCCGGAATGTGGCGACTAGGGGCTTTTCACAGTAACTTAATTGAAGCCTACTCGTGACAATAAGCGATTTTCATTTTTCAGTTTCAAACAATCACCTCCGGTTCGGGCACCTAGGTAGGGAAAAGGACAATGTTTAGCAGGTGACGTATATTGGCCAACAATTGCCACCTTTAATGAAGCCTGTCTGATCCTCCAAGATTACCACTTAAAGGCAATGCTCCAGCTGCAGCGCCAGCACCTTGGCAAGTAACTTAATATCCGCAATCAAGAGTGAGATAGGTCAATACTGCCCACACTCTGTTGGGTCTTTGTCCTTCTTGAAAATCAAGATGATAGAGGCTTGTGGGACGGTTGAGGGCTGCTCTGCCCTCACTAGATTTGGATTTGGGTTTATTGCCACGTGCACTGAGTTACAGTGAAAAGTATTGTTCTGCATACTGTCCAGACAGATCGTTCCATACATGAAATAATAGAACATACGATAGATACAGAATGTAAATACATAGACATAGACATCGGGTGAAGCATATGGAGTGTAGTACTACTCAGTAGGATGTGTGGAAAGAACAGTACAGTCCATAAGAGGGTCATTCAGCAGTCTGGTAACAGCGGGGAATAAGCTGTTTTTGAATCTGTTGGTGCATGTTTTCAGACTTTTGTATCTCCTGCCCAATGGAAGAGGTTGGAAGAGAGAATAACCTGGGTGGGAGGGGTGTTTGATTATGCTGCCCTCTTTGCCAAGACAGCGGAAGGTGTTTTATAAAGTGCGCGTTGTAGGAGATCATTTCCCCCGAGATAAGCGTGGAAGATGAGGTTGACTCCGTTTCATTGCTTTTTATATAGTCCACAATGGCAATGGACATGCTTTCACAAACTTTCTACTCCACTGGTAATGTTGTGTCCAACCTCCATAACGGACGCTAGGAGTGTCTGACTCAAGCACCAAATGTACAAAGTGCGAGGCATGGTCCGAAATCATGACCACTGAGAACTCAGCCACCACCACTGAAGGGAGGAGAGACTTAGTTCAGGTTCCCACCCAAAATATGCTGTTGTTAATCTAAATCGGGGTGGGAGGCCAGCAGATTATTAATAAATTTGTATCATCCCAGTTTGGATGGTAGATGTTAACCTTAACCACCAGAGTGCGTACCAGCACAATAAAATATCTGCTGTTGGGGTCAGCCAAGATCTGTAGAGGCGGAAAACTGAACCATTTTATGAATTAATATCGCCACACTCTTGGCCATACCATTGAAACCCGAATGAAAAACTTAAACCTACCCCACCCATTCCTCAGCCTTGTCTGGTCCTTGACCTGCAAAGTATTGTCTTGCAAAAACATCACATTGAGCGTTTAAACTCTTAAGATGAGCAAATACTCTTAACCTTTTCACTGGGCCATTCAATTTCCTAACGTTCCAGGTGACCAAGCGAACTGGGGGGTCTCCCACCCCCACCTCAATCTGGAGTCCGCCTTTTCCACCAAGAGAGATTACCCAAAAGATACCTAAAAGGTCCAGCAAACAGGTCCACCCAAGATGGCCACCAAACCAAATCAAAAAACTGAACAAACAAAAATCTGTCGGCACCGTTTCCACCCTCTCCCACTCCACGCCATCGTCCTTGAATACTACCACACCCAAATACGCAGAAAACTAGAGGCAATGCAAACACAGACAACTAAAATCTATTTGTAACAAACCTAAACAAAACAAGAATTCTAAGCTTATTATCTAAAAAACATGAATGAGCTGCAATCAACCCTTCAAACCACTCCCGTTAGCTAACTCATAGGTTAGCAGGGAGGCTTCTAACTAGAGTTCAGCAAAATGATTACAAACAAAATACTAAAACCTCATGCACCATTGCGCTCCAAAAGGCAACTATATATTACCATAACAAACAGTACAAAACCCACATAGAACCAAACCCCAAATCTAAACCCAAACTGCAGAAATTCAACCCAACAAGAACAAGAAAATGCAAGAACAAACAAGGAACTCCAATAATGAAACAATTGAACATTCCCGTCCCCAACACCCAAACACTAGATCACACCGCAACAAACCCATGTTTCTTAACGAAGGAGTATGCCTCTCCTGATGCATTAAATAATTAGTCCTTTCCATCAAAAGTTAATCTGAGCCGAGCCAGGTAGTCCACACCTAACTGGACTCCACTTTTATACGGCGTGGCCTTGGCTCTATTGCACGCAGCCCTCTTCTTCACTAGCTCCACTCCCACGTCATTGTAGAACCTGATGGCGTGTCCCTCCCATTTAAAGTCTCGATGCTCCTTCACCATCAGAACCCACTCATTCTCTTTGAAGCTATGGAACTTCACTCAAACCGCACGTGGTGGATCCTCAGGATGAGGTCTGTGAGGAAGCGTACAGGGAACTCAGTCCTAGCCATGAGGGGACATGAATCCCCCCCTCCTCTCCCACCACCTTACTGAACATTTCTGTAAAGTGCTCAGTAACCTTTCGGCCTTCCATCCCTTCAGGCATACGCACAATCCGAATGTTTTACCTCCTGGACCAATTCTCTAGATCATTCACCTTGAACTTCACCTTGATTTGTTCACTTTGGCCATAAAATACATCCCCGCTTCCAATCAGGCAATTTTATCACTGTGACTTGAAAGGACCATGTCCATGTCTTTTATTATGTCTCCCTTGGTTATCATAGTTTCATTGTCTTGTCCAGATCCACTCGGATGGGGACCAAAGCCTCTTCCATTGATTTCCGGAAGTCCTTTGTGACAATCTGCCAGAGTTTATCAAATTCCTTCGCCAAGGTACTAGAAAGCACTTCGGCCGTTAGTGGACTGGCCGGAACTGCCTCTGCCATTTTATATGCCGACAAACTCTGAGACAACTCTGACTCCGTCGATGAACTTCTGCTGGTCACCTTTTCAATCATACGGGATTCTTATTCCATTAATTATGTGGACTTTCTAAAGAAGAAACACACTAACATTGAGAGAAAGGGACAAAAAGTGCAGTAGTCTTGCCACCTCGTACACGTCTTCCCCTTACATTATGTCACCGCAAGCCAATCAAGAGCCAAAATTGCCACTAACTGACAAATTATACTTGCTACTCCCATGATTCATAACTTCTTTTCAGGGATGAATGAAGATAAGAATAAGAATTGAACAAAGCATTGGAATGTGCAAAGAAAGGTTTTCGTGACTGGAATTTTATGACCCCTCACCAGCAACAAGGATAGCTGCCAATTGGGAGGGAAATCAGAAAATTGGTGTAAAACAATGGCATATTCCAGGTGCATTCCCACTGTAGCCACCTGGGGTGACCACTGCCCAAACACAAAATGGAAGATTGCAAGGAATGCAGGGAAAATGGACATGTTGTAAAAAGCAAGCAGCTTGCAAAGCACTTGTATATTCAGATTACTGCAGAAACCAGTTTTGACTGCTGCAGAAACCAGACAGCACTATGAAAAGAAACAAGTTAACATATTAATGAGGCGATACCGGGCGATCCCCAGGCACAATAGAAACAAGTTAACACTAATCGATACATTCAATGGAAGGCCAGACTTTTCGGCGCCAAAGAAGCCCAAAACAATAAGTCCCAAGAACCGCCCCAGTGATCGAGATACTGCCCCGTTATTGGGGAATTCAAATCAATTGATTGGGAAGAGACCCAATTGATTGCGAGAGTATAGAGGGTCCGCCCAGGTGGGCGCAAGACCCTGAGAGGAGTATAAGACAGAGACCGCGACCCCAGCTCTCTCTCTCTCTGCCAGCCTCTCCTTGACTAGCCAGTCCTCCCAGCAGAACACCGTTGCAGCAGAAGAACCTTGAGGAGGAGAGGTCTGGACAGCAGCCGCCAGCAAGTAAGTCACAACGCACGCTACGAGAGTAGACACTCCTGACCCCCTGTAGTCCATACCTACTGGAAGCCTGCGGACCCAGGACAAGCTAGAGGCCGTTGTTCCCTGATCCGGCAGTCCCCTTATCCAGATAAGTATTTGGCCTATTAGTGGTAGGATTAGCCTAGTCTTATAGTTTTATATGCATGATTAGTAGATTACTGTAATATAATAAACGTGTCTTGTTTGAACTTACTAATTGGTGTATGGTTTTATTGCTTTGAACTTCACCTTGAAACTTGTGGCGGTATCTTAACGATACCTGACGACTCCAAAGCTAAGTAACGAAACAGAGTCAAATTGAGTGTTCAGCACACTCACCCAGAACGAGCAACATTTAGTGGCGACATCCGCCGGGACTCGATTAGAAGTGGCCCCCCCACTCCGAGAGAACCCAGAAATTTGAATCTGAAATCCAATTGGGAAAAGGAAAAACCACAAGTGTTCAAGTAGTTCAAATCAATACTCATAATTCGGAAGTGTGTTTTTGCATGCGTAACTAACAGGGTTGTAAGGTAAAACCGAGAGATTTTTGTTGCAACAAACTGTCGGGAGTTTTATAATTCGGAACATAGCGAAAGCCGTACCCGTATTTTATAAGCATTGCCTTATTATCCCTCGTTCCAAATTTAAGAGAGCATAGGAGAAAAAGAAATGGCCATGCAGGCAATGGAATGCCTCATGAACCCAGAGCAGTTCGTGGTCGCAGCGACCAACAGCAGCAGAGTAGGTCAGTGTCCCGTGTGGGAGCTGGAACTCAGGAAGTACCTCAAAGGGAAAGGATGGCCCCTTTGGAGTGAGTTTTGTTTGAATGAGGAGACAGGTCCCGGGAGTATAGGACATACTTGGTGGGAGAACCTATCTGACATTCACAAGAAGAGTATAGGTAAAGCACGTAAGCCGATGGCAATTGTGTCCTGCTTGGCACAATTGCGAGGCACAGAGGAGGTTATCAGGACGCTCCGAGCAGAGTTAGAGGAGAAGAACAGAATGAGCAAAGTGGAAAAGGAAAATATAGGATTGAGACAACGACTGGCAGATAAGGGGCGAAATTCTCCGACCCCCAGCAGGGTCGGAGAATCGCCTGGGACCGCCGAAAATCCTGCCCTCGCCGTGACAGAGATTCTCTGCCACCCGCGAATTGGCGGGGGCGGGAATCTCGCCACTCCGATCGGTGAGGCCCCTCCGGCGATTCTCCGGCCCTAGATGGGCCGAAGTCCCGCCGCTGGGACGCCTCTCCCGCCGCTGAGGTTTGAACCACCTCTGGTGGCGGCGGGATCGGCGGCGCGACCGGGCCCCCGGGGTCCTGGGGGGGGCACGGGGCAATCGGACCCCGGGGGGTGCCACCACGGTGGCCAGGCCCGCGATCGGGGCCCCCTATCAGGGGCGGGCCAGTGCCCTGGGGGCACTCTTTCTCCTGCGCCGCTGCCACGGCCTCTGCCATGGCGGAAGCGGAAGAGAAACCCACAGCGCGCAAGTGCCGCTGCTGGGCGGCGGGCCTGAAAGGCCGCTGGCGCCTTTTGTGCGCCAGTCGGCGTGGTGCCAACCGCTCCGGCGCGGGCCTAGCCCCCAAAGGTGCAGAGAATTCCCCACCTTTGGGGAGGCCCGACCCCGGAGTGGTTGGCGCCACTTCCCTACGCAGGGACCCCCCGCCCCGCCAGGTAGGGGAGAATCCCGCCCAAGGATAGAGAGGTGGATGATGCCAAGAGGGCACATCAGTCTTGTCTAGCCCATCTGAGCAGCTCTCAAGTTCAATATGAAAAAGCCTATCAAGATGTGCAGCGTGCAGTCCTGATAAGAGAAGAGTCAGAAAAGCAGGTAGAGACACTGAAGAAGCAGTGTAGCGACCTAAAAGCAGCTTTAAGGGCACTCCATGCTGCCACCACTGAGCAAAGGCAAAGCACAGTGGACCACGCTAAATGTAGGAAGCAGATTGTGCAGCTGCAATCTCTGCTTTCTGTGCAGAATGGCTTCCAAGAGACATTTGGGACACAGTTAGAAGAAGAAAATGCCCCAGATTGGCAGGAATTAAGTGAAACAGCGCAGCGCTATGTTCAGGGAACATGTGCGCCTGCAGCGCAGCAGAAAAGGAAAGCGCCCCAACCCCCCACAGATCAGATAGTTACCGCACCAATGAACCCAGTCACCACCCAATGAAAAGCAACCGCAGAAGGCGCACCCGAGATCACGTACACCACCCCCTTAACCGTAACACAACTAAGGGACGCGTGTGAGAAAATCACCACCAATTCTTTGCACGAGTGAAAAGGCAGGTGACCATGTACGGCCTGGATGTGCGAGAGCAGGTTAAGCTCAAAGTTTTGAGTTTAGACTCATCAGTTGTAGCAGCCCTCCCCGACCCACTGAACATTGGAGGAGGCATTCTCGAAGAGATGCAAACAGCTATTTTAGACGCGATAGGGTACAACAGAGGAGACCCAGTCGAAGGCCTAAATAAGTGTAGGCAGAAAAGGACCGAGCACCCCACAGCATTCGCAAGAAGGCTGTGGATTAATTTCACTGCAGTTTTTGGTGATGTAGACCGCGCACATTTAACCCGAGATACTATGGTTAAATGGACCCGCACCATCATCTACCACGCCACAGATGCAGGACAGAATGTCTGCAGCAATTATGACCCCTCAGAAGAGGCCCATAATGAAAAATGGGTATTGAAAAGATTGTCCCGCGCTTGGGAACAATCTGTTCACGGCAAGGTAACAGTAAAGAACCCCGAAGAAGCTCAGGCTGCAGCAGATATTCAGGCAGTGAGAGCGCACCAAAACCCCGCATGGGTAAATGAGGGAAAGAACAGCCCTCCATAGAAGTCACAGGAATGTTATAACTGCGGACAGTTAGGGCATTTTGCTAGGGAATGCAACGGCCCGCAGAAATCTCAGAGAGGCCAGCAGACAGGCACTCTGAACAGGAACAAAGCTAAGCCTATCCACAGTATAGGGACGCAGTCAGGACAGACCAACGTGGACGGAACGGACTGACGGTGTTCGGGCTCCCCCACTTGGATCTGTGACACCCTCTGGGACCAATCCGGAAGACCGGTGGTCACGGTGAAAATTCGGGGCAAGCCCATAGAATTACTTTGGGACACAGGAGGGTCCCGCACAACCATTAATTCCTCCACTACACCACAGGCAGACACGTGGCCCACTACAGCCACAATAACCCTCAGCGGCTTTACAGGTCACTCACCGCAGGGACACATTACAGCCCCTGTACCCATCCAACTGGGGAATATCTCCACCAGACACCCCGTTGTTTTAGTTAATCTGCCACGCACAGCAGAACACATACTGGGCATTGACCTTATGAATGCCCACAGCCTGTCGTTCGACCCAGTCAATCAGTGTGTCTGGCGAATGGCAAAATCTGACAGAGCACCCGCAACTCTCACAGTAGGAGAGTATGCAAACAGGATTAGCGCAGTAGGCGACTATTGTTTTGACCCGACCACGCTTAGCACGGACAAACAGGTTAGGGCAGCATTGAACAAACACAGGACAGCATTTGCCAGTCACCGGCACGACTGCGGCAGAATGACTGAACAAGTTCAAATTACAGGACCTGACCCGAGACCACGGAGACAGTACAGATTTCCCCTAGAAGCGGAGGGAGAAATTGGAAAAGTTATAGAGAGCTTATTAGAGCAGGGTGTACTTAGGACAGTAGCCTCGACTAATAATGCCCCAATTTGGCCAGTGAGGAAGCCCGACGGATCATGGCATCTGACCATTGATTATCGGGAACTCAACAAAGTTACCCCAGCAGTAGCCCCCACGGTAGCAACAAGTCCCAAGACCATGCTCAAACAGGGACTCCACTCCAAATATTTCACGGTATTGGACATTAGCAACAGCTTTTGGTCAATCCCATTGGCAAAGGCGTGCCAGTACAAATTTGCCTTCACATTCAAAGGACAGCAGTAGACATGGACATGCCTCCCACAAGGATTCCACAATTCCCCCTCCATTTTCCACCGACAGCTGGCAAATGGACTAGCAAAATTTTCCCGATCCGAATGTCTGGTACAGTATGTGGACGACCTATTACTGCAGACTGACACCAAGGCAGAGCACGTCACGCTTCTGTCCGAACTCCTGGAACTTCTGAACTCAATCGGATGTAAGGTTAACCCCAGAAAGGCCCAAATATTGGAGAATCAAGTGATGTATTTGGGTACAGTCATCACACACGGCAAACGCGAGATCGAGTTCAAAAGAATTGACTCGATCGTCAAATTTCCCCTTCCCCAAAATGTTTCAGCACTCCGGTCATTTTGTAGGACTGGTTGGGTATTGTCGGAACCATATCGATGGTTTTGTGACCAAGGCAGCCCCACTATCAGGCCTCCTTAAGAAAGGAGCCCCATGGGAATGGCTTCCGCAGCATACAGAGGCTGTGGAAGAGTTAAAGAAAGCCCTTAGCGCAGCACCCGCGCTACAAGTTCCAGACCCGCTCTCCCCCTATGCAATTGAGGTAGCTAGCACAGATCTGACCCTCTCGCCGTGCTCCTTCAGGAACGGCACGAGCAGCTACGACCAGTGGCTTTTGCCTCATGACTATTAGACCCCGTAGAGCAAGGATTTTCAGCCTGCGAAAGGCACCTGCTCGCTGTATTCTGGGCAGTACAATACTTTTCTTACATTACCGGACTCAACCCCATCACCGTTTTGACCGAACACACCCCCACACAGTTACTTTTAGACGGTCGACTGATGGACGGTTCAGTAAGCCAGATAAGAGCAGCTAGATGGACATTTCTGTTACAAGGACGGGACATAACAGTTAAACGAACCAAGACACACAGATTTGTAGTGCACAACCTACAGTGTCCAGGACAACCCCATGAATGCGAAATAGTAGCACCCCTCCACAACACAGGACCCTTCATTGCTAAGACGCCCCCCCAGGAAGATAGGGAATTCAAGCCAGAGCCCCCAGCACACAGACACTTGTGCCCCCTTGAAGATATATGTGGACGGTTCATCCACAGTGTTAGGTGGCGAACGCATTACAGGATGCGGTATTCATGTGGAAGATGCGCAGGGACGCGCACTAGAGGAGATCGCATTAAAGTTACCCGGACACTTAGGCGCGCAGGCAGCAGAGCTTGCGGCCATTGCATACATAGTGGACCACCCAGATTCGTTCTCCAGCCCAGCAGATATATACTCGGATAGTTTATATGTCTGTAACAGCCTCACAGATTTTCTACCCCTGTGGAGGACAAGAGGTTTTGTCTCCGCGGACGGGAAGCCCCTTCCATCAGCCCCATTACTCCGCCATATCCTAGAACAGGCAAAGGATAGGATGTATGGCATTATTAAGGTTAGAAGCCACCATCGATCATCCCCCCCTGGAAATGTGAAAGCCGACGCACTGGCTAAAGCAGGTTCCAGGCGAGGTCATTTTTGGACACCCCCAGTTAGCGCACCAGCTAGCGCCCCTGTGAGTTCAGTTCAGGTCTCACAGACAGACATAGAGGATTTAGTACAGGCACAGAGGCAGGACGCAAATCTCCGGGAGATTTTAAAAGGAAACTTTGTGGCCCAGTACAACAAATTCAAACACGCTTTGACCACACATGAGGGTGTGATTATCAAAGACAAATTGTATGTGGTTCCTGAGAAAGACAGGAATCAAATGATTGCCTTATTCCATGATGGTCATGGACACCAAGGGATCGACCCTACCACAGCCCATCTTAGACAGCTCTGTTGGTGGCCCAATTTAAGAGACGATGTAACGCACTACATCGAGAACTGTTTAATTTGTGCACAGAATAACCCAGAGAGGTACTCAAAGAAGGCACAACTCAGCCACACTCACCCCGTTAATGGCCCCTGGACAAACCTCCAGATCGATTTTATAGATCCATTGCCCCCTTGCAGGAATGGCTATAAATATGTTCTGGTGGTCATAGACACGGTTACAAAATGGGTAGAGGCATTCCCACCTCGTACGAACACAGCAAAGACAGCCGCAAATATCCTGACCCACCACATTTTTACTAGATGGGGACTCCCCAGAAGTATTGAATCACATCAGGGATCTCATTTTACAGGACGGGTCAAGAAGAACGTCCTGACCATATTCGGCATCAAACAAAATTTCCACATTGCGTACCACCCCCAGTCCAGCGGTATAGTGGAACGCATGAATCGGACTCTAAAATCGACCCTCAGGAAAATGGTACAGGAGAACAATTCAACTTGGGATTCGGTGCTCCCATTCGCACTTATGTTTATAAGAAATACTGTTTCATCATCAACAGGTTTCACCCCACACACACTCATGACCGGACAACCTATGAAAGGATCTGAATTCCTTTTAGGACTCAACATGACTAGCCCAGAAGTGACGGCCCTCACATACGAGACAGCAGTAAAACAATTAGTTGAGACTGTAAGGTCGGCTCAGCTAGCAGCTGCAGTAAAATTGGGTAAAAGGCGGAAACAGAGCAAGGCTTGTTTCAACAAAAATGTCCACCCCACAGAATTTCAGGTTGGGCAACAGGTGATGTTATCTGTGTATAACCCCAGCACGTTTTTGGCCCCAAAATTTTCCGGCCCATACTCAATTTCGGACAAAATCAGCCCGTCAGTATATAGGATCAAGTACCCAAACGGGAGGACTGCGTGGTTCCATATTAACCAGTTAAAGGCTTATGGAACACAGTCCAACCACTCACACCATGTCCTGCTAGACGCAGCAGAACACCACTCCCCGCCCACAAGAGACACATTTCCACCCTCCCCCTCACAGACCAGTTCCTCATCGGACTCGACGTCGACTCCGCCCACTGACTTCAGACCACGCCCAGAAACGCCCACAAGCTGCCACAGCAGAGACAGTGACTGTGACTTGGACAACAGCCACAGCACGCCTCTCTACTGCCCTGATACAACAGACCCCACACACATCAACTACGACACCGACTACAGTGATTTAGAGATCACTTATGTTAAAACTCCAGACCCACACCCAAACCCACCGCCCAACTATGACGACCCAGAAAACGTTCATTCAAATTTAGACTCCACGATTTGGCACAGGAACAATTCTTGGAGACTTGTCCGCAATGACGAGAGTGACCCCCGGTCACACAACGCTAAAATTGCATGCCTGATCCATACAAGGGTATGGGATCCGGGAGAAGAGGATGACTCTGAGTCTGACTCCCGACACGGCAACCCCTTTGCGCCCCTGTTCACAGAGAATGAAGAGAAGTGAGGTGTCCAGATGATGTAAAAAGAGGAACTGCTTGAGAGATAAACGGTGTCCTTTCTGATGGAACCTGCACGCATGTTGGTGATGTTTGTTTGTATGTTAAGTGTTTGATATGGAGATTGGCCACTCGGTTTTCAGCCGAAAAGCTTGTGACCACCTCACATGCACGTTAAGTTTGTCAGCAGATAACTCTGAGAACTTGACTCAGCTGTAATGTCTGGAGCCCAATTTAAGGCTTCACCCTTCACCCCACTAGGAGCATCTTGGCTCCCCCCCCCCCTTTTTTTTAGGTGCCCCTCTATTCTGGGAATAGAGGCTGCAATTCCACAATGAACACATTCATGCCCGTTCGTTCCAGGTCGCTCAAGCAGTGGGGAAACGGCATTGAGGACTCGCCCTGTCTGAGGACCCCCCTCTGGTCAGCTAAGCTCGGGTACAGCACAGCACGCCCTACCCGGGGATCCCATTCAAATCCTACACGTCGCGGCCCATACGCAACTCATTCGGCTTTCTCATTTCTAAAGTTTGGTTTAATTTGTTTTGTTTGCGGTAGCCCTTCGACTGCCATTCCTTATGCTATTTACATCCAGGAATATTGGGATGGTAAATCATAAAACCTGCGAGACCGCTCGCAGTAGCACAGTTGTTACTTGTACGTCTGATCCTAAATTCGCTTTTGGAAAAAAAAATGAGGGGAGTCACAGGGTGTGACTTGGCCATTCATTTAAGGGACAATTGGAATGAGAGGACAGATACACTAACATTACAGGTATTGAACGAATTATTGACAGATACTATGCCTGATCCCATAGCTTTCGAACGTTCGAGGGAAGGATCAGAGCAAGATCAGCAATACAAAAGGCCTGAAGGAAGAAACGAAAGAAGACCGAGATGACGACCTATATGTTTTTAGTTATTGTTTTTGTATTTTTGCATGTTGTAAATAAAGACCTTTTCTGATGTTTTGTAATGTTCTGAGATCGACTGCCAGCCAGAAATGGAGTGTAATGATAATGTTTTAAGGATAGGAAGATAGAATGTTTAAATGTGTAAGGGAGTGTAGTTTACAAAGGATAGTTAGAAGTTCCCTAGTAATGCATGTCCCCTTTGACATAGCGCCAACCGGAGACTGTAAGATAATTTTTTTTTGCCATAATTGAGGAAAGTATAGAGGCCATGGGACTCGCTGAGATTAGGGAACCCAAAGACACCGACCTTGGGTGATCCGTCATGATTTCTCACGAGGATCACAAGGAGGGAGTGTAGCCACCTGGGGTGACCACTGCCCAAACACAAAATGGAAGATTGCAAGGAATGCAGAGAAAATGGACATGTTGTAAAAAGCAAGCAGCTTGCAAAGTGCTTGTATATTCAGACTACTGCAGAAACCAGTTTTGACTGCTGCAGAAACCAGACAGCACTATGAAAAGAAACAAGTTAACATATTAATGAGGCGATACCGGGCGCTCCCCAGGCACAATAGAAACAAGTTAACACTAATCGATACATTCAATGGAAGGCCAGACTTTTCGGCGCCAAAGAAGCCCAAAACAATAAGTGCCAAGAACCGCCCCAGTGATTGAGCTACTGCCCCGTTATTGGGGAATTCAAATCAATCGATTGGGAAGAGACCCAATCGATTGCGAGAGTATAGAGGGTCCGCCCAGGTGGGTGCAAGACCCCGAGAGGAGTATAAGACAGAGATCGCGACCCCAGCTCTCTCTCTCTCTGCCAGCCTCTCCTTGACCAGCCAGCCCTCCCAGCAGAACAACGTTGCAGCAGAAGAACTTTGAGGAGGAGAGGTCTGGACAGCAGCCGCCAGCAAGTAAGTCACAACGCACGCTACGAGAGTAGACACTCCTGACCCCCTGTAGTCCATACCTGCTGGAAGCCTGCGGACCCAGGACAAGCTAGAGGCCATTATTCCCTGATCCGGCAGTCCCCTTATCCAGATAAGTATTTGGCCTATTAGTGGTAGGATTAGCCTAGTCTTATAGTTTTATATGCATGATTAGTAGATTACTGTAATATAATAAACGTGTCTTGTTTGAACTTACTAATTGGTGTATGGTTTTATTGCTTTGAACTTCACCTTGAAACTTGTGGCGGTATCTTAACGATACCTGGCGACTCCAAAGCTAAGTAATGAAACAGAGCCAAATTGAGTGTTCAGCACACTCACCCAAAACGAGCAAGACCACTCACCTCTGCTATACCTTTAGGCAAGAGAAGGTGTTGGGAGACCTGCTCACCCATGGGCTAATTAATGCTCTTAAAAGGCCAATTTGTGGCCACTTATGGTCCTCCTTTTGCTCTGCTGGGATTTTACTTGTGACGGGGGAGGGCAATGAAAAATGTCCAGCTCATTAGGTTAAAGTTGGCAGACTAGTAGCTGGCCAAGAGAGGGGTGCCGACTGTTGGGGCCCCTATGCCAATCAGAGACCCCTGAGGTGCTCCCCTTTCTTTATCGGTCTCCTCTGGGCGTCCCCAGCATCACAGATGTCAGTCTTCAACCAATACGATTCACTCCACATGATATCAGGAAACGGTGAAGGGACTAGTGTTGTAACTGCCTGGATGCTATTGGGTAGGATGCCAATTGATTACCCATTAGATTTTACTTTAGTTTATTGAAAGTTACTTTGTACAAGAATAAACAAAGCAATTACAAAACAATTACGGAAAACAATAAGCAGGCAACAATACAGCGAAGTCACCAACGTTCCACTTACAAAGGAGAGAAATCAAATTACAAAACAATGACATGACCAGAAAACAGGAAACAGTGTAATGAAGGTACCAGCATCCAAGTCAAACCACCACTCACTATCCTCCCTCATAGCTCCCAACAGCAGACTCATATCAGTGAAAAGCTGCTGGGGTTGACGCCACAATACACCGGAAAGTCACACTGGCACGGAGCACAGTGGAAGAGCGAGGGAGCGCCCCCCCCTCCCCCCTGAGAGCGAAGACACGGATAAGAGGGACTGTAGCTGATAAGCACACGGCTTCCAAATATCAACAGTGGACAATTACCAGTACCATAAGGATACCAGCATCTAAATCAACCCACCATTCCCTCCCCCTTCCTGCAGCATCTGGCTGCAAGGCATGGCAAAGAGTGAGGGAGCACCCCATTCCCGGAGCAAAACAGCAGACAAAAGGGGCAGCAGCTGACAACACATGGCCTTCAGACATCGAGCAATACACAATTAACAGTATAAAAATTCTCGCAGCCCAGGCAGTCGACCAGCATCAGTGGAAAGTTGCTAAACCAATTCACTGTAAAAGTCACACCAACACAGAGCATGGCGGAAGGGAGAGAGAGAGAGAGAGAGAGAGAGAGAAGCAGCAGCTTCAGAATCGGCTACAGATTCTTAAAGAGACAGCAGTTTCACAATCGCTTGATTAAACTACTAAGCAAGATCTCCCATTTGCCTTCATCATGAAACTTTTCTTTATTTAATTCCATTTAAGCTCATTTCCATTGATTGATATTATAGGCATTAGCAATTCTTAGAGACGTATTTTTTGGGGAAATTTAGAACAGATCTACTGTCTGCTGAAATGGTTAATTTTACTACAGAAAATACGACATAGCCGAGGATGGCTAGTCTGGTCGTGCGGAAAACGCATTTCTCCTTGTTGTATGTTAGATTTAGTTTCTGAGCCATCTGGAGAAAACGGTAGAGGTTGGTGTTGTGGTCCTGCTGGTCATAGCCGCAGATGGTAACGTTATCCAAGTACGGGAACGTGGCCCGCAGCCCGTACTGGTCCACCATTCGGTCCATTGCTCGTTTGAACACCGAAACCCCATTTGTGACGCCGAGGGGAACCCGGAGGAAGTGGAAGAGGCGGCCATTGGCCTCGAATGCCGTGTAGTGGCGGTCCTCCGGGCGGATTGGGAGCTGGTCGTATGCAGACTTCAGATCCACCGTGGAAAAAATCCGATACTGGGTGATCTGGTTAACCATGTCTGCAATCCTGGGGAGGGGGTACGCGTCGAGGAGCGTAAACCTATTAATGGTCTGACTATAGTCTGCGACCATGCGGAATTTTTCCCCGGTCTTGACGACCACCACCTGAGCTCTCCAGGGGCTGTTGCTGGCCTCTGTGATCAGCTCACTGAGGAGCCTTCGGACCTCCGATCGGATGAACGCCCTATCCTGCAGGCTGTACCACCTGCTGCGGGTGGCTACGGGTTTACAGTCCGGGATGAGGTTGGCAAAGAGAGGAGGGGGGGAGATTCGCAATGTGGCTAGGCTGCAGATAGTGAGTTGGGGTAGGGGTCCGCTGAAACGGAGGGTCAGACTCTTGAGATTACACTGGAAATCAAGGCCTAATAAGAGCGGGGCGCAGAGTTCGGGCAGGACGTAGAGCTGGAATTTGGCATAGCTAGCACCTTGGATTGTGAGCGTCGCGGCGGTGCGCCCTTGGATCTGGACAGAGTGGGAGCCCAAAGCGAGGGAGATAGTTTGCCGCGCAGGGAAAACGGGGAGCGAACAGCATCTTACCAGATCTGGGTGTACGAAGCTCTCAGTGCTCCCGAGTCGACGGCGTGCTGCGCCCGTTGATTTGGACCGTCGCCATCCAGTTGCGGAGCTGCTTCGGGCGTGATTGGTCCAGTGTGACTGCGCTGAGTTGCGGGTAGTCGGAGGCTCGATCAGCTGTGCTGGAGTGGCCCCGTGATGACTGCCCTCTGAGTTCGTAGTCGTCGAGGTGAGTTTCAGAGTTTGAAGGGGATGGATCCCAAGATGGCCGCCCCATGAGTCGCACATGGCCGGCCGCATGGAGGAGGATTGCCAAGATGGCCGCCCCCATGAGTCGCACATGGCCGGCCGCATGGAGGAGGATTGCCAAGATGGCTGCCCCCATGAGTCGCACATGGCCGGCCGCATGGAGGAGGATTGCCAAGAATGCCGCCCCCATGTGTCGCACATGTCGGGTGGGGGCGGAGTAGGCATACAGGCTGCAGCATTTCGGGGCCTGCGGACCTGTGAATTCAGGGAACGAGTGCATTGAGCCGTGGGAGGGTTAGAGGCTGGGGCGGAACGAGTGCTTTGACCCGTGGGAGGGTTAGAGGCTGGGGCTTTCTTCGCCAGACACACTCTGGCATAGTGTCCTTTTCGCCCGCAGCTGCTGTAGGTCGCATTGCGGGCCGGGCAGTGCTGCCGCGAGTGCTGATTCTGGCTGCAAAAGTGGCAGGGCGGCCGCGCAGCGCAGGCCTGGGGGAGCCGCTGGTCGGAGGCCCATGACAGGGTCGCGGGTTCCTGGGGAACGAGGTGAGGCTACGGAAGGAGACCTCCATAGTTGTAGCAAGTTCAACAGTCGCTTCAAGATTTAGGGCCCCCTTTTCCAGCAGTCGCTGGCGCACGTAATTCGATCTAAGGCCCGCAAGAAAGGCATCGTGGAGCAAGTTCTCTATGTTCTGCCGCGGTTACCGCCTCGTAATTACAGTCACTAGATAAAGTTTTTAGCTCTCTCAGGAATTCTGCTAGCGATTCCGTAGGCCGCTGGCAGCCAGTAGTAAACACGTGTCGTGCATAGACCTCATTAACAGGCCTCACATACATTTTGTCGAGTAGCGCTAGGGCTTCAGTATAGGAGCCGGTACAGTTTAGTTGAGTAGAAATTCTGTGGCTCACCCTTGTGTGCAGTAGGCTCAGTTTCTGCTCCTCCGTTGTTTCAGCTGTGCTTGCTTCAGCCAGGTAGGCTTTAACACACTGGAGCCAATGAGAAAACATTTATTTTGCCTCTGCATCCTGTAGGTCGAGTTCCAGTCGCTCAGGCTTGAGGGCTGATTCCATGATTGATCCTGACTGTTTCTTAAGTAGGTTAAATTGATGAGACCATCAATTCACGAGACACTTGCTTTAAGATATGAACAGTGGTTTAAATCTACTTACAACAGAGCCAGCCTGTAACACGATGAACCCTGGATGAACTGGTCGGTTGGCTCTGGGCATCGATCTTTATACATCAGTCCAGGGGGAGGAGCTGTGGGCGGAGCCAAGGGTGGAGCCCTGTACAAACTCCTATGCATTCCCAGTGCTACTCCCCCTAGTGGTCGGGCAACGCAACTGTGCTTACAATATTATGGTATCATATATATTACAGTGTGAGTTACATTCACCAGTGTAGCAAAGTCAGAGCAGTATTAATGGGGGATTTCAATTTATGCATAGATTGGGGGAGGCAGACAAGCACCTGTCAGAAAGGTAGTGAATTTCTGGAATGTGTCCAGCAGAGTTTCCTGCAGCAATATGTTCTGGATGCAACAAGGGGATAGGCAATATTAAATTTATTTATGAGTAATGAGCCCGATTTAATTAATATCCTAACCGTATGCGAACATTTATTAAATAGTGTCATAACATGGTTGAATTCAGTGTCGTGTTTGAAAGTGAAAAGCAAGTTTCAGACATGAGAATTTTAGACTTGGGGCTGACTTTAATGGGATGAGACAGAGGCGGTCCACAATAAATTGGGAAGATCTGTTAATGGGTCAAACGACTAAGGATCAGTGGAGAATATTTAAAGAAACATTGAATGAGATACAGAGAGAGTATATACCTCTGAGAGGAAAAGGTTCCACTTCACAAAAAAAGCAACCATGGACAACTAAAGAGGTTTGGGACAGCATAAAACTAAAAGGAAGAGCATACAAAACTGCAAGAAATAGCACAGATCTGGATGAATGGGATAGAAGACCAGCAAAGGGTCACAAAGTAGCTTATCAGAGCAACTAAAAGGAATTATGAAAGGAAACTTACAAGGTACGTCAAAATCAATAAGAAGAAATGTTATAGTTATATAAAGGGAAAGCAGGTGGTCAAGTCCAACGGAGGTCGACTAAAAGCTAAAAATGGAGGTATGGCCATTTATAATGGGGAAATGGCAGCTATGTTGAACAATTTTAGACCTGGAGTCTAATATGTTGAACAATTTTAAACCCCCCAAGTGATGACACACCACTGTGTGGTTGCTGAGGGTCCCTCATTTACAGGTCTTCCTACAACCCCTTTTTTTCCACCCATCTTCCAGGACCCCATCTTCCACCCCCAACCCTTCATACCCGCCCTACACCCCCCACCCTTCATACGCCCTCTCCACCTTCCTTTCATGGGCATGGCTTTCCCGGCTCTGGCCCTTGGCAGTGCCACCCAAGTACCCTAGCACAGCCAGGCTGGCACCCTGGGGGTGCTCCTGCCAGTTGTTCAAAACCACATGGGCACCTTGGAAGTGCCAGGGTGGCAGTACCAAGGTACTAGCCTGGCAGTGCCTCAGTACTTTGCCTGAGTATTTATAGTCGAAAAGGAGGATAGCTTGCCGGAAGTACCGAAAAAAATAATATTCGATGGAGGACAGGGACTTAATACAATTAACATAAATGCAACATCACTAACTCAGAAATTAATGGAACTAAAGAGTGACAAATCCCCAGGACCTGACAGTTTCAATCCGAGGGTGTTAAAGGAAGTAGGGAAGCACATTGTAGATGCCCTAACTATAATCTTCCAGAATTCCCCAGATTTAGGTGTAGTCCCTCTTGATTGAAAAATTGCACGTGTCATTCCACTTTTTAAGAAGGGTGAAAGGGGGAAACCAGGGAATTACAGACCAGTTAGCCTAACATCTGAGGCAGAAAAATTGCTGGAGTCTATAATCAAGGTTGTGGTAACTGAACACCTTGAAAAAGCTTGGTTGATCAAGGAGGGTCAGCATGTATTCGTGAAGTGAAGGTCATTCCTGACTAAATTCTTTGAAGACCTGACTAAGGTAGGGGACAGAGGAATGTCTACGCATGTCATTTATATGGAATTTCAGAAGGCACGTGATAAAGTCCCACATAAGAGTCTGTTATCTAAGGTGGAATCCCATGGAGTTGAGGGCAAATTATTGACACGGTTAGGAAATTGATTGAGTCGCAGTTGACAGAGAGTGGGGATAATGTGTAATTACTCCAATTGGCAGGAGGTGACTCATGGTGTACCACAGGTTCTGTGTTGTAGCCTCAATTATTCACTATTCATTTATGACTTGGATGATGGCATAGTAAGTCATATGTCCAAATTTGCAGATGATACAAAGTTAGGTGGCATTGTAGGCAGCCTAGATGACAGCAGAAAATTGCAGAAAGTCCTCGTATACTTTCAGGACTGTAATATTAAACCCATAATTATAGCTTAAACTGCACACAACCACTTGATATGTTATGTGCGATGTTGGCTATTTCAGCGATCTGCCAAATTGAAACATGAGAATATGAACATTTTAATATTTCGACCAATATTTAATAAATTGCAGGTGAATAAATCGTTTGAATTGACCACTCATTTAACAGAAATTGGCAGCAGAGCATAAAAGCATAATTGAGATATTGACGGACTAGGTGAATGGGTAAAATTATAACAGATAGAATTCAATGTAAGCAAGTGTGAGGTTATCAATTTTGAATCAAAAAAAGATAGAACAGAGTGCTTTGTAAATCAAAAGAGGTTAAGTACAGTGGATATCCAGCACGGTAGGACAGCAGCAGGATCCCAGGATCAATTCCCAGCTTGGGTCACTGTGCGGAGTCTGCACGTTCTCCCTGTGTCTGCTCAGGTTTCCTCCGGGTGCTCAGGTTTCCTTCCACAAGTCCCGAAAGACGTGCTGTTAGGTAATTTGGACAGTCTGTATTCTCCCTCTGTGTCGCCAGAATGTGGCGACTAGGGGCTTTTCACAGTAACTTCATTTCAGGGTTCATGTTAGCCTACTTGTGAGAATAAAGATTATTATTATCATTATGTCCAAAGAGACTTGGGTATTCAGGTACATGGGTCCTTAAAATGCCAGGAACAAGTAGAAAATAAATCAAAAAGGCTAATGGAATGCTTCAAAGTCTTAAAATCTGGAGGACTGGAATATAAAGGGGTTATGCTGCAGCTACACAAAACCTTGGTTAGGCCCTACTTGGAGTACTGTGAGCAGTTCTGGGAAACATACCATAGGAAGGATATTTTGGCCTGGAGGGACTGCTATGTATGTTTACAAAATGATACCTGGATTACAGGGGTTGAGTTATGAGGAGAGATTAATCAAATTGGCCCTGTTTTTGCTTAAATTTAGAAGGTTAATGGTAGATTCAAGATATTAATAGGGGAAGACAGGGTAGATAAGGGTAAACTATTTCCATTGGTTGGAGATTCTGAAACTAGAGGACATTGTCTAAAAATTAGGGCTAAACCATTCAGGAAAGATGTTAGGAAGAACTTCTTCACTCAGAGTGTTAGAGGTTTGGAACTCTCTCCCACAAACCGCAGTTGAAGCTAGATCAGTTTTTAATTTTAAATAAGATAGATATATTTTTGTTAAGCAAAGTTATGAAGGGATATGGGCCAAAGTCATGCATATCGAGTTGGGTCACAGATCGGCCATGATGTCATTGAATGGGGGACAAGCTCGAGGGGCTGAATGGCCTACTCCTGCTCTTATGTTCCTCGAGATGGGAGTCCTCCTGTCCTAGGGTGCAACACTGGGTTTAATGGCCTTGTGTACTTTCAGGACTGTAATATTAAACCCATAATTATAGCTTAAGCTGCACACAACCACTTGATATGGTATGTGTGATGTTGGCTATTTCAGTAATCTGTCAAATTGAAACATGAGAATTTGAACGTTTTAATATTTCGACCAATATTTAATAAATTGCAGGGTAGTTGTTATGGGGGACTTTAACTTTCCAAATATTGACTGGAAATACTATAGTTCGAGTACTATAGATGGTCAGTTTTTGTGCAGTGTGTGCAGGAGGGTTTTCTGACACAGTATGTAGACAGGCCAACAAGGGGCGATGCCACATTGGATTTGGTACTGGGTAATGAACCCGGCCAGGTGTTAGATTTAGATGTAGGTGAGCACTTTGGTGCTAGTGATCACAATTCGGTTATGTTTACTTTAGCAATGGGCAGGGATAGGTATATACCGCAAGGCAAGAATTATAGCTGGGGGAAAGGCAATTATGATGCTATTCGGCAAGATTTAGGATGTATAGGATGGGGAAGGAAACTGCAGGGGATGGGTACAATCGAAATGTAGAGCTTTTTCAAGGAACAGCTACTGCGTGTTCTTGATAAGTATGTACCTGTCAGGCAGGGAGGAAGTTGTCGAGCAAGGGAACCGTGGTTTACTAAGGACGTTGAAGCGCTTGTCAAGAGGAAGAAGAAGGCTTATGTTAGGATGAGACATGAAGGCTCAGTTAGGGCACTTGAGAGTTACAAGTTAGCCAGGAAGGACCTAAAGGGAGAGTTAAGAAGAGCGAGGAGAGGACACGAAAAGTCGTTGGCGGATAGGATCAAGGAAAACCCTAAGGCTTTCTATAGGTATATCAGGAACAAAAGAATGACTAGAGTACGATTAGGGCCAATCAAGGATAGTAGTGGAAAGTTGTGTGTGGAATCAGAGGAGATAGGGGAAGCGTTAAATGGATATTTTTTGTCAGTGTTTAGACTGGAGAAAGACAATGTTGTCGAGGAGAATACTCAGGTACAATCGACCAGGCTAGATGGGATTGAGGTTCACAAGGAGGAGGTGTTAGCAATTTTGGAAAGTGTAAAAATAGATAAGTCCCCTGGGCCAGATGGGATTTATCCTAGGATTCTCTGGGAAGCCAGGGAGGAGATTGCAGAGCCTTTGTCCTTGATCTTTATGTCGTCTTTGTCGACAGGAATAGTGCCGGAAGACTGGAGGATAGCAAATGTTGTCCACTTGTTCAAGAAGGGGAGTAAAGACAACCCTGGTAATTATAGACTGTGAGCCTTACTTTGGTTGTGGGTAAAATGTTGGAAAAGGTTATAAGAGATAAGGTTTATAATCATCTTGAAAAGAACAAGTTGATTAGCGATACTCAACACGGTTTTGTGAAGGGTAGGTCATGCCTCACAAACCTTATTGAGTTTTTTGAGAAGATGACCAAACAGGTGGATGAGGGTAAAGCGGTTGATGTGGTGTATATGGATTTCAGTAAGGCGTTTGATAAGGTTCCCCACGGTAGGCTATTGCAGAAAATACGGAAGTATGGGATTGAAGGTGATTTAGCGGTTTGGATCAGTAATTGGCTAGCTGAAAGAGGACAGAGGGTGGTGGTTGATGGCAAATGGTCATCCTGGAGTTCAGTTACTAGTGGTGTACTGCAAGGATCTGTTTTGGGGCCACTGCTGTTTGTCATTTTTATAAATGACCTGGAAGAGGGTGTAGAAGGATGGGTTAGTAAATTTGCAGATGACATGAAGGTCGGTGGAGTTGTGGATAGTGCTGAAGGGTGTTATAGGTTACAGAGGGACATAGATAAGCTGCAGAGCTGGGCTGAGAGGTGGCAGATGGAGTTTAATGCGGAAAAGTGTGAGGTGGTTCACTTTGGAAGGAGTAACAGGAATGCAGAGTACTGGGCTAATGGCAATATTCTTGGTAGTGTAGATGAACAGAGAGATCTCGGCATCCAGGTACATAAATCCCTGAAAGTTGCCACCCAGGTTAATCGGGCTGTTAAGAAGGCATATGGTGTGCTTGCCTTTATCAGTAGGGGGATTGAGTTTCGGAGCCATGAGGTCATGCTGCAGCTGCACAAAACTCTGGTGCGGGCGCACCTGGAGTACTGCGTGCAGTTCTGGTCACCACATTATAGGAAGGATGTGGAAGCTTTGGAAAGAGTTCAGAGGAGGTTTACTAGGATATTGCCTGGTATGGAGGGAAGGTCTTACGAGGAAAGGCTCAGGGACTTGAGGTTGTTTTTGTTTTTATAAGATAGTCAGAGGGTTAGATAGGGTGGACAGTGAGAGTCTTTTTCCTCGGATGGTGATGACCAACACGAGGGGACATAGCTTTAAATTGAGGGGTGGTAGATATAGGACAGATGTCAGAGGCAGTTTCTTTACTCAGAGAGTAGTATGGGTGTGGAACGCCCTCCCTGCAACAGTAGTAGACTCGCCAAATTTAAGGGCATTTAAGTGGTCACTGGATAGACATATGGATGAAAATGGAATAGTGTAGGTCAGATAGGCTTCAGATGGTTTCATTGGGTTGGCGCAACATCGAGGGCCGAAGGGCCCGTACTGCGCTGTAATGTTCCATGTTCTATATGAATAAATTGTTCGAATTGAGCACTCATTTAACAGAAATTGGCAGCAGAGCATAAAAGCATAAGAGACTTTTGGTACACTGAGAGTTAATGAAGTGTGAGGGCGGAGAGAATACCCTCAGCCCACTGAAGTGCTGCTGCGAAGAACGGCTATGTCGTGGGACCCTCTCTCATAAATATAGATAAATCTATCCATAACTCCACATATCACTTTAACCCCTCGAATCGTTTTTCACTTACAATGGCTTTGATTTGCGAGAGGGTGAGTGATCTAAAGCTAACGTATTATTGTTTCGTGCAATTTCATAAAATGAATCAGAAATCGAACTAAGTTTGGCTTAGAATTTGTTAAAGTTAGGAGTTCATTGCAGATCATGACCTGAAGAAAATTAAATAATGCATTGTTTTATTTTACACACTTATGCACCTTGTCGTCGTTAGAATTAGGACTATTAGGAATTATATGGAAAATTAAGTTTGCTGTTGACGCAGTATTGTTTTGGGAGCTGTTAACGCTCAGACGAAACACTCAGACTGCAATATTTTTAATTAAACGCGTTCTAAACAATTCTAATTAAACATGTTAATTTCAATGCATAGTTTTTGGTCAAACATATGCAGTGTTACAAGTCGGCAGTAATACAGAGAATTATTTTGAAAAAAGGAGCGAATTGTTGTCAGCGCGTCTTTAAACATTAACAGTCCATTATTGCAACTGGCGAGCTTTGAACTAGTTTTTACTTTTTCCTCTGGCTGGAAGTCGTCAGTGTCTGTTTCTTATTAGGACAGCATGGAACTTTTTGCTGAGCGCATTTTCGTGGGTCGGGAAAAAGATGCATTGATTTTAACATCGCAAGATTTCTATTGTAATTAAAGCAGAAAATGCCAGCTTAACTCAGCAGGTCTGGCAGCATCTACAGTTGGCATTTCGAGTGCATTGATCCTTCCTGCTACAGAACTTTAATTTCAGATCGCTGCTGTGTTTATTTTAAAAAGCGTTCGTCACAAGCAATTTTGTTGATAAATACAATCACATCAATAATGCCAGATTTTGGGGTCTTTGAGGAATTGTCAGTCGCCTGACTGGACTACCAATTGAGAGGCGACCACACCTGACAGCTCCTGCCTCGTGCAAATTGACACCTGGTGCTGGCAAGAGACACAGGCGTTGCAAGTTCTAACTTCGATAAAAGGTTAGAATTTAAATTATGCAGCATGAAAATTATGCAGCATTTAAAAAAAATCTCGTTGCATATATCCCGTGGCTTATTTCATTCCCATTCTGTGATGAGGAATCAAGATTTGAGGCCGAAAACTACTTTTGGGGGCGGGCAGTTGGGTGGCGCGTGGCTGGCGCACGTGCTGCCACGGCTGAGAGCACGCGCCAGTGGCCGAAATGAGTGTTGTGGAGAGAGGACTCTTAATACTTTTATTGCGTTTTGACTGACATAGAATCACTTATTCAAAGCAGTCAATGGCAGGGTAGGTAAACATGTTCACGTACTTTCTAACCACCCTCCTTATTCCAGGCAACTGAAAACGAGTAAGAACTTGTAAAAAGTAGTTGGTCGTTAAGGAGCAACTGTCATCGTGGCAGTTGGTTGGGAAGGGAAGGGAAGGGAAGGGGTGCCTGATCCACAAGTCTTGGGACCGGAGTCCGATTTACAATTCTTGGGACCTCGGGCTTACCTTCATTTCTGGAACCCCACCCCCACTACCGTGCTCCTCGCACCACAGAACACAAAGTTGGAAGCCATAAAAATACCCAAATTGATCACAGCTTTTCAGCTTGTAAAATCAGGCCTCTACGAATAATTGCCGAATTGAAATGCAAAATTGGTAAAGCTGGTCAATATCGCGCGATGTGACTCCTGAGGCGAGCAAACATGGAACTTGCAAGAAGATGGGAAAATCAGCTGACGACAGTCTTACGGCAGCTTTGGCCAGTGCAGGGCAGAATGAGAAAGTCCAGTACAGGAGCAAATACTGGATAAAGCAAAGTACTGTGGATGCTGGAATCTGAAACCAAAGAGAAAATGCTGGAAAATCTCAGCAGGTCTGGCAGCATCTGGAGGGAGAGAAAAGAGCTAACTCTTTGACAAAGGGTCAGCTGGATTCGAAACATTAGCTCTTTTCTCTCCCCACAGAGGCTGCCAGACCTGCTGAGATTTTCCAGCATTTTATCTTTGGTGGCTGTGGTAATACCACTGTCTATATATGTGTGTGTCTCTATTAGGGGATGTACAATAGTACCGGCTATTACAGGTTTGTCGGTAAGCCCCTGCATAGTTTGTCGGTAAGCCCCTGCCGGCTAGCTCCGCCCACAGCAGTATAAATATCCATGAGGTCTCCTGAGCCTCCACTTGACGTAATAACACCTCACGGTAATAAAGCCTCTTTTGTACCGTTTCGTGTTTCTGTGTGCAATTGTTTGCGCAACAGTGGCAGAAGCAAATACTCCAATCAACAAGGTGCTTATACTGTCATTCAGTATATTTCAGAGTCTCTGTTTGAAAATAAAAGTTAATTTACTTCCTCTCTCAAAATCAAATTCATTATTGTTATAAAATCAGGTGAGTGGAGTGTCTGGTGAGTCCAATTCCAGTATCAATGGCTTTGTCTGGAAGGATTCCATTTTTTATCCGAGAGACTTTCTGAAGGCCTGTCCTGAGAGTGATGGTGGTCAGAACGTTTTGAAAACAGAATTTAAACAAGAGAATACGAAAGTGGTAAAGATTTGAAATATGCTCTTGCTTCATCTCTTGTTGGCATGGCAATTACGATTGTTTTTTTCCTACTTGTATTCTTTGCAAAATTATTAACATCATTGTAGATAAAATCTTGTAAAGATGCACTTTCAATCATCAATATTGCTGAAATGGTCAAATGTTCCTGACATACCATCATAAGACCATAAGACATAGGAGCAGAATTAGGCCACTTAGCCCATCGAGTCTGCTCCGCCATTCAATCATGGCTGATATTTTCTCATCATCATTCTCCTGCCTTCTCCCCATAACCCGTGATCCCCATATTAATCAAGAACCTATTTATCTCTGTCTTAAAGACACTCAGTGAATTGGCCTCCACAGCTTTCTGCGGCAAGGTGTTCCACAGATTCACCACCCTCTCGCTGAAGAAATTCCTCCTCATCTCTGTTTTAAAGGATTGTTCCTTTAATCTGAGATGGTGTCCTCTGGTTCTAGTTTTTCCTACAAGTGGAAACATACTCTCCACGTCCACTCTATCCAGGCCTCGCAGTATCTTGTACATTTCAATAAGATCCCCTCTCATCTCCTAAACTCCAAGAGTACAGACCCAGAGACCTCAAACGTTCCTCATATGATAAGTTCTTCATTCCAGGGATCATTCTTGTGAACTTCCTCTGGGCCCTTTCCAAGACCAGCACATCCTTCCTTAGATATGGGGCCCAAAACTGCTCACAATACTCCAAATGGGGTCTGACCAGAGTCTTTTATAGACTCAGAAGTATATCCCTGGTCTTATATTCTAGCTCTCTTGACATGAATGCTAACATTGCATTTGCTTTCATAACTGCTGACTGAACCTGCACATTAACTTTAAGAGAATCATGCACAAGGACTTAAAAGTCCCTTTGTGTTTCTGCTTTCTGAAGCATTTCCCCATTTAGAAAATAGTAAATGCCTTAGATTCCTCCTTCCAAAGTGCATAACATCAAACTTTTCCATATTGTATTTCATTTGCCATCTCATTGACCCCTCTCCTAGCTTGTCCAAGTCCTTCTGCAGCCCCCTTGCTTCCTCAATACAACCTGTTCCTCTGCAGATATTTGTATCATCTGCAAACTTAGCAACAGTGCCTTCAGTACCTTCTTCAAGATCATTAATGTATGTTGTAAAAAGTTGTGGTCCCAGCACAGACCCCTGAGGCCACTAGTCACCGGCTGCCATCTTGAAAAAGACCCCTTTATCCCCACTCTTTGCCTTCTGCCAGTCAAACAATCCTCTATCCATGCCAGGATCTTACCCTGAACACCATGAGCTCTAAACTTATTTAACAGTCTCCTCTGTGGCACCTTGTCAAAGGCCTTTTGGAAATCTAAATAAATCACATCCACTGGTTCTCCTTTGTCTAACTTGCTTGTTACCACCTCAAAGAACTTTTAATAGATTTGTCAGTCACAACCTCCCTTTGACAAAGCTCTGCTGACTAAGTCCTATTTTCCCATGCACTTCCAAGTGCTTCACGATCTCATCTTTAATAACAGACTCTAAAATCTTACCAATGATCGAAGTCAGGCTAACCGGCCTATAATTTCCTGTCTTCTGCTTCCCTCCCTTCTTAAACAGTGGTGTTATATTAGCCACCTTGCAGTACTCTGGGACCCTTCCTGCCTCCAGTGATTCCTGAAAGATCATCACCAATGCCTCCACAATTTCCTCAGCTATCTCTTTTAGAACCCTGGGGTGTAGTCCATCCGGTCCAGGTGACTTATCCACCTTCAGACCTTTCAGTTTCTCCAGAACCTTCTCCTTCATGATGGTTACTGCACTCACCTCTGCCCCCTGGTTCTCCAGGAGCTCGGGCATCCCACTGGTGTCTTCCACCTGGAAGACTGATGCAAAGTAACTATTCAGTTCCTCTGCCATTTCTTTGTTTCCTATTATTACTTTGCCAGCCACATTTTCTAGTGGTCCAATGTCTATTTTTGCCTCTCTCTTACCTTTTATATAGTGAAAAAATTCTTCCTGTCTTCTTTATATTACTAGCTAGCTTGCACTTATACTTCATCTTCTCCCCCCTTATTGCTTTTTTACTTGTCTTCTGCTTGCTTTTAAAGGCTTCCCAATCCTCTGGTTTCCCATTAATACTCGCCACCTTGTATGCTTTTTCTTTAGCCTTTATGCTGTCCTTGACATCCCTCGTCAGCCATGGATGCCTTGTCCTCCCCTTAGCGTGTTTCCTCGTCCTTGGGATGAATTTCTGTTGTGCCTCCATAATAACCCCCAAACACTCCTGCCATTGCTGTTCCACTGTCTTCCCTGCTAGGCTCATTCTCCAATCAACTCTGGCTAGCTCCTCCCTCATGTCTTTGTCGTTACCCTTATTTAATTGTAATACCATTACATCTGTTTGCAGCTTCTCCCTCTCAAACTGCAAGGTACATTCTAACATATTGTGGTCACTGCTCCCTACGGGTTCCTTCATCTTAAGTTCCCTAATCAAGTCTGCCTCATTGCACATCACCAAATCCAGAATTGCCTGTTCCCTAGTAGGCTCTGTCACAAGCTGCTCCAAAAAACATTTTTTAGACATTCCACAAATTCCATTTCTTGGGATCCACTACCAACCTGATTTTCCCAGTCCACCTGTATATTGAAGTCCCCCATGATTACTGTAATATTGCCTTTTTTACATGATTTCACTTCATTCCTTACTAACAATGCAACCCTGCCCCCATTGCCCATCTGCCTTTCCTTTCGATAGGACATATGTCCTTGGATATTTAGATCCTAGCCCTGATCCCCTTGCAGCCATGTCTCTATGATGCGTAACAAGCTCATTTACTTTGTTCCGTGTACTGCGTGTACTTAGGTACAACACCCTCAATTCTGCATTGGCCACCTCCCTTTTCACACTCTCCTCAGTCATTGTACCCTGTACTGCAGCAGCCCTTTTTGATTTTTGACTATGGCTTCTCTGCCTCACACTTTCCCCCTTACTGCTTTTTGTTTCTGGCCCCGTTTTACTTCCCGCCGAATTCCCACATCGGATCCCACCCCCCCCTTGCCACATTAGTTTAAACCCACCCCAACAGCTCCCCCCCCCCAAGACATTGGTTCCAGTCCTGCTCAGGTGCAGACCATCCAGTTTGTACTGGTCCCACCTCCCCCAGAACCGGTTCCAATGCCCCAAGAATTTGAATCACTCCCTCTTACACCATCTCTTGAGCCACGCATTCATCATATCAATCCTGACATTCCTACTCTGACTAGCTCGTGGCACTGGTAGCAATCCTGAGATTACTACATTTGAGGTCCTACTTTTTAGTTTAACGCCTAACTCCCTGAATTCAGCTTGTAGGACCTCATACCTATATCGTTGGTGCCTATGTGCACCACGGCAGCTGACTGTTCACCCCCACTCCCAGACCTCCCAGAATGTCCTGCAGCCGCTCCGAGACATCCTTGACCCTTGCACCAGGGAGGCAACATACCACCCTGGAGTCTCGATTGCGTCCACAGAACCGCCTGTCTATTCCCCTTACAATTGAGCCCCTATCACTATAGCCCTGCCATTCCTCTTCCTGCCCTCCTGCCCAGCAGAGCCAGCCACAGTGCCATGAACCTGGCTGCTGCTGCTTTCCGCTGGTGAGCCATCTCCCTCAACAGTATCCAAAGTGGTATGTCTGTTTTGCAGGGATATGACCGCAGGGGACACCTGCACTGCCTTCCTACCCTTGCTCTGTCTTTTGGTCACCCATTTCCTATCTCCCTCAGTAACTTTCACCTACGGTGTGACCAACTCGCTAAATGTGCTATCCACAACATCCTCAGCATCGTGGATGCTCCACAGTGAGTCCATCCGCAGCTCCAGAGCCGTCAAGTGGTCTAACAGGAGCTGCAGCTGGACACACTTCTTGCACGTGAAGGAGCCAGGGACAGTGGACGTGTCCCTGAGCTCCCACGTCACACATGAGGAGCATGACATTGATCTGGGATCTCCTGCCATGTCTTAAACCTTAGGTTAACTTAGACAACTACAATTCCAAAAAACGAAAAAAATAAATATACAAATGAAAAGAGAAACTACTTACCAGGGATAAAAAGCACCTCCTCCCCACCCAGCTTCGAATTCCCACCTAGCTCAAATTCCCAAACTCACTCTTTGCTGTGCCTCACTCTTTGCTGTGCCTCACTCTTTGCTGTGCCTCACTCTGGCTGTGTCTTCTCTGGCTCACTGGGAGTGAGTTAAAGTTGCTCTTTTTAAATTGGCTGAAATTGACCCCCCCCCCCCCGCCCCCCACCTGCTTTTAGATCAAAGTAGCTTAAGGTGACTGACACTTAACTGCCAACCAGTTATGTGAGTGGGTTGTGCAGCTCCTAGTTAACCTTCACTACACAATCCTAGATTAATTTAAATTCCTAAAATTTAAAAGGAACAGTCTTACCGATTCAATTCCCACCTAACTTCAAATTCCCAAACTCACTCTTCGTTGTGCCTCACTCTGGCTGTGTCTTCTCTGGCTCACTGGGAAAACAAAGAACAATACAACACAGGAACAGGCCCTCCGGCCCTCCAAGCTGTACTGATCATTATACCAACCTTGGCCAAAACGCTCAGCAGTTTGCGAAACCAACCCGAAATAACTTCATAAATAATTCAAACTCTTTCCAATACAGAAATTGAATGTTCATCAGAAGCATTTCTGACAAGTATCGTTAAAAGTATTTTCCGAACATTTTCCACCTTTGGAAAATTGCCTGCAAACCATCACATACTTAAAATGTTTTTTTAGAGTACCCAATTTATTTTTTTCCAATTAAGGGGCATTTTGTGTGGCCAATCCACCTACCTGCGCATCTTTGGGTTGTGGGGGAGAAACCCACGTAAACATGGGGAGAATGTGCACACTCTACGCAGACCGGGACCCAGAGCCGGGATCGAACCTGGTACCTCGGTGTCATGAGACAATAATGCTAACCATTCCATCACTGTGCTGCCCTAAACCATCATATACTTGTTTGTACAAGCTAGCTGGTGATCGCGAAGCACAGAACTCATTATTATCAATGAGATGAATAAATTGTTTCATTTCATCTTCAAAATGATTTTGTGTCTCTGCCCCCATGGTAGAATTAACTTAGTTTCTTATTGCAGTGGCTTTTAGCATTTTCATCCAAACTTCTGTCAGAGACTCACTTTGATTCTGCAATTGCACCATTATTGTACTGCAAATAACAATGGCAGTCTCAATGATGATCTTCTCTTTCAATTTTAACTGATTTCATTGTCTCTAGTTGCATAAAATAATAACTTCCTCTATCTTGTATGCTTCTCATCATCAGAGGGGCCTATATTTTTTGTTACTGTTAGTACTTCCGCTTCCACCAAGTAATGGTCATTTTTGATTTCCATGACAAAACTTCGAACTGAGCCTAACAATTGAGCAGCATTCAATAAAGGTGTTATCAACATTTTCAGTGATTTGCTGATGGCATTCATTTTTTGAATTAAGTTGTTCCACAAAAGAGTAAAAATAGAAGTATCATACTTTTCAAACTTCTCAGATAAAGGTTTTGCTTCAGCTTTCACTCGTGTTGTTTCTGACTTAGATAATGCTATGTCTAATAAGGTTTCCTTTATACCAGCAATGTTCCTTTTCAAGCCAAAACAGCATCTGCATTAGTGGACCACGCCTGTCACAAATTATTTTGACTATCACATGTTTCCACACATGTCTTTTGCAAGATTGATTGCAACATATTCCACTGATGCATGGAAATGACAAAGTAAAAAAAAAAGTACAACTCCCTCACAGGATTCACCTGCAGCATTGCAGATTAAATTCAAGGAGTGACTGGAACATGGGATGGATAAATCACAGGGACTTGCATTGTTCAGTCTTGCATGTAGATCTGAATATTTTCCTGCCATATTTGCAGAACTGTCGAAGATCTGTTTGCGACAATTTCTGATGCCCACACCTAAGTTTGCAATGCTTTCCAAAACCGTTGCCTCCAGACACTCTGAAATATGGGATTGTAGCAGGATAAAACAAATAAATTGCTCTACATCTTCATCATCGCTGGTCACATACCTTAAAATTAATGTGAATTGGTCCACATGACTCATCTGGTGTGGAGTCAACTATTATGGAGTAACATTTGGCATCTTTTACTTCATTAGTGAATTGGTTTCTGAGCCACTGCCTATATAGTGATGAAGTCATCATGAATTTGGTGAGTTATAAAGTTGGTCTTCCACAATACTGATAACTTTTCAAATTATCTTTCAGAAGCTCATCAAATTTATTGAGATATGAGGACTTCCGATGGTGGCATGTAGGTGGAGGTTGCACGTTAGGTGACTCCTGCTGTGGTGTCTGGTTTTTGGACCTGTCTGCCTGGTCCCATGGATAGTTTTTGGATGAGTTGGTGTGGGAAGTCATAAGGCGGTTGGTGAATGTTGAAGTCCCAGAAGAAAGGTACTGGAAAGAAGGGGGCGCGTAAAGTCCGCCGGCGAATGCTGCTGTGTGGCCTGCAGGATGAAAGATTGCAGGGGCTGGCCCACTGGGTGGGACCGCTCCCCTTACGGTGGAAACTCTAATTGGGGTGAAGTCAATGGAGTTTGAGAGACTGTTTACCAAGCATTTGGAGTTAATTTGGAGGGAGATGACGGCCTTGCTTAAAGAGTGGGTGGCGGAGGTGATTGCCCCGCTGAAGGCGCAGTGATGAAGACGTTGGTTGATGCAAGGAGCAAAGTTGAAGGGGGTTGAAGAGGCACTGTCACAATACAGTGATCAGTTCACCTTGATGGATGAGGAGCTGCAGAGGGTGACGGAGGTCAACAAAGGGCTCAGAGTCAAGGTGGAAGACCTGGAGAACAGAGGAAGGTGACAAAATTTTAGAATCGTGGGTCTGCCCGAGGGGATGGAAGGCCTGATGCTGACCGAGCACTTTGCAAAGATGTTTGCTGAGTTGATGGGGATGCGGTAAGAACCCTCCCGCTACGAGTTGTGCTACTACGCATTGGACAGGGCACATTGGTTGCTCAGGCTGCAGCCTAAAGCAAATGAGCCACCATGGGTGGTCATATCATAGTCTGCTTCCCCAGCTACCACGTGAAGGAAAAGGTTTTTTTTAAGTTTAGAGTACCCAATTATACTTTTCCACACTAGCAACAAAGGTTGGCTCGTGAACGGGAGTGTGGTGGGGAGAGAGGTCACAGTCGCTGGAGCCTGATTGAGCAGGCTTCGATGGACCTGGGAGGTGTGAATGGTAGGGGGAGAGGATCGATATTGGGTGAAGTGTTTGCAAGCGGAAGTGAATGGGGGATTCTGGGACGTTGGTGATGGTAACAAAAGGATGGGGCGGGTCTGGCCGAATGCGGCCTGGGGTAATGATGATGGCAGATAGGAGGGGTGCGGGGTGGGGGGGGGGGGGGGCGTGGTGAGAGACCTCCTGTTAGAATGGTGACGTGGAACATGAGGGGTTAGGAGGACAGGTGACGAGAGCGAGAGGTTTTGTGCATTTGAAGAGTTTAATAGCTGTTCTGGTGCTGCTGCACCCATTTGAGGGTGAAGGATCAGATGAGGCTTAGGAAGGGATGGGTGAGCAAGGTGTTTCATTTGGGATTTGAGAGTAGGGCCCGGGGGTGGTGATCTTTGTGGACAAGCAGGTGAGTTTTCGGATGGAGAAGGTCAGGGAGGCAGGGAACTGATTGTTACGGATGCGTTGGAGGGAAGACTGGAGGTACTGGTAAGCGTATATGCCCCCAGTTGGGATGTAGAGAATGTTGGGTGCCATTCAGGATCTAAATACCTATGATTTGATCGGGGTGCGGGGGGGGGGGGGGGGAAGGGTGGGGAATTGGAACACAGTTCTGGAGCCGAGGGTGGAAAGGTCCCAGCCGCGCTCGCTGACCCTGTCGTGGTGGTAATGGTGATTGGGGGTGGGTGTCGGATGGGCTCGGATTGGGGGGGGGGGGGGAGAGGTAAGACCCGTAGAAACTTTTACAGGGAGGAATGTCAATGATTGATAGTAGAGATTATGGAAGTGCATGGGAGGTACGCAGGGGACCTGGACCCCGGTGCTGCTGGCAAAGAGGAAGGAGTTGCAGACGACGTTTGACCTATTCACAGGGAAAGCAGTGCATCAATTTCGAAGGGCGAGGGAGGCTGTTTGTGAGTATGGGGAGAAGGCAGGGCACATGCTGGCAGGTCAGCTTCGTAGGGAGGCCACAGTGATGGATATACTTTAGGTGTGTGACAAGATGGGGGAGTTGGTGCTGGCTCTGGAACAGATTAATAAGGTGTTTGAGGGGTTTTATAGGGATTTGTATAAGTTGGAGCCACCAGAGGATGAGGGGATTTGTGGGCGGGTTAGAGTGCCCAAGGTTGGGTGAGATGGAGAGTGCAGGGCTGGAGCAGCCAATGGGGGTGGAGGAGGATACAGACAGGGAAGGTGGCGGGGCAGATGGATTTCCAGGTGAATTTTATAAAAGATTTAAGGATAGGCTGGTTCTGTTGATGGTGCGACTGTTCGAGGACACGATGGCAGGGGTATCTTGTCACAAATGATGGGGCGGGCCTCCATCTCATTGTTGCTGAAGAAGGACAAGGATCCGGTGGAGTGTGGGTTTTGACAGGCCCATATCTCTGCTGAATGTGGACACCCAAGATATTGGCAAAGGTGCTGGCACTAAGGTTGGAGGGGTGCCTTCCAAAAGTAATTGGGGAGGGCCAGATGGAGTTCGTAAAGGGAAGACAGTTGTCCTCAAATGTGAAGAGGCTGTTGAATGTGATGTTGTCTCAGCAGAGATAAGGGAGACAGGTGGTGGTGGCATTAAATGCAGAGAAGGGATTTGATCGGGTGGAGTGGAGTTTTTTGATGGTGGTGTTGGAGAAATTTGGTGTTGGGTTGAAGTTTGTGGTGTGGTGCAGCTGTTGTACAAGGAGCCGATGGCAAGTGTACACACATATAATATGAATGCAGGGTAATTTGCATTGCACCGAGGTACGAGGCAGGGATGCCCCAAGCCTATCCTTCTGTTTGTATTGGCTATAGAGCCTTGGCCATTGCGCTGAGGAGCTCAGGGTTGTGGAAGGGGATAATGGGGGGTGGGTGGGGGGCGCAGAGGTTATGCATATGGTATCCTTATATGATGATGACTTTGTGGTAGTCACTACTGTTGTATATATCGCATATGAGGTGTATTACGGTAAGGCTCCTGTACTACAGGTACAGGGGTAGATCCCTGCCTGCTGGTTACGCCCAGTAGGCGGAGTATAAATGTGTTGGCCCTCCAAGCTGCAGCCATTTCGGCAGCAGCTGCGGGAGGCTACACATCTCTGTGTAATAAATTGATGCACTATTAATTACGACGAGACGTGAGTAGAGTGTAATCGAGGCTTTATTTTTTGGAAAGGGAAGTCGTCTCGACGATTTATGGGAGGATTTTGGAGGAGGATGGTGTGTCCATGGAGGGGGTGAAGGCAAAGTGGGAGGAAGAGTTGGTGGCGCTGGATGAGGGGATGTGCTGTGAGGTGCTGTGGAGGGTAAACGCCTCGACCTCGTGTCCGAGGTTGGGTCTGATACAGCTGAAGGTAGTGTACAGGGCGCACCTTACAAAGTCTAGGATGAGCTGGCTGTTCGAAGGGGTGGAGGATGTCTGAGCAATGTGGGAGGGACCCTGGGAAACATGTGCAAATGGTGTGGGCCTGCCCGAAGCTGGAAAGGTTTTGGAGGATGGTGTTTAGCACAATTTTGAGAGTTCTACAGGTGGAGCCCGGTCCCCTAACAGCCATATTCAAGGTGTTGGACGGCCAGAGCTGCAGGCGGTTTGGGGGAAAATGTTTCATCCTTTGCCTTGCGGAGTGCTCGCAGGCGGTTTTGTTCGGGTGGAGGTCAGCTTCTAAGACAGGTTATTGCTATGTTTGCGAATTATTTTCCGATCCTAATAAAAGAAAATAAGCATTCGTTGATGTGTACTCTAATGGAGAAATGTTGGAAGAGATATTGCTAATCATGAAACTTCCAATGTTCATATTAAAGCTATGTGTGCATTTGTTCACAGACGCAAATTGTCTGGAAGAATTGATTCTGCGTTTTCGGGTCAGTTTGAAAAGGAGTATTCTTTTTCCAGGCCATAAACTCTCGCATATCTCCCTGCCATGGAGAGGCACAAGGTGGAGAAGCTGACACAGGTGAAGGTGGCAGAGGGTCAGGGACCAATCCTACCTACTCAGTGGTCAACAGAGCAACTGGTGGAATTCCTGAATGAGAATTTCATCCTGCAGAGGAAGGAGTACTTGGAGGATCTGGCCAGGATGGTGGACCCGCTAAAGGCAGGGATCGACCGCATGGAGACGAGGTTGGAGGACCAGGGCCAGATGATCCAGAAGGTGAAGGAGGCGGTGGGGGAGCATGAGGAGCAGCTTGCTTCGATGGCAGCGGAGATGGGGTTGATGCGGGATCAACAGAGGCGGCCGCAGGAGAAAATGGAGGACCTGGAGAATCGGTCGCGCAGGCAGAACTTAAGGATCGTGGGCCTGCCGGAGGGAAGTGAGGGAGGGGACACCAGTGCATATGTGGCACGGATGTTTGGGAAGCTGCTGGGAGAGGGGGCATTTGCACGGCCCTTGGAAGTGGACTGGGCGCACCGGGCGCTAATGAGAAAGCCACAGGGGAGCGAGCCGCCGAGGGCGATGGAGATGCGTCTGCTCCGATTTTTGGATTAAGAGCGGATTTTCAGGTGGGCCAGGCAGACAAGGTGCTTTACCTTGGAAGGGCCGTGAACTTCGCATTGTTTCAAGATCCGGGTACAGAGCTGACCACGAGGAGAGCGATCTTTAATAAGTTGGAGGCGGCCCTCTTTAAAAAGGGGGTGAAATTTGGAATGTTGTACCCTGCGCACCTGTGGGTGACCTGTAAAGGTCGAGACCTCTATTCGGGCGCCGGAGGAGGCAATGGATTTTGTCAGAGACAATGAACTGGCAAGTGAAGAAGGACAAAGAACATTCGAGATGTTCCCGTTCTGTTCATTTGGGGTTTGTTTGGGTCACTTTTGCACTGTGTTTGGGGCCATTGTTTTGTTTTGGGTTTGATTTTCTTGATGGGGGATGGTGGGTTGCTCTTTTCCTTGTGCTTGGTGGGGGTTGTTAAGGTTGCACTGGGTGGATTGTTCAGCGGGGTGGGGAGGGAAATCAGTGGGCGGTTGGATGCTAGGTGCCAGGAGCGGGGGATACCAGGCTGGCTGGGCGGGTTAGTTCACAGAAGCGCAGTAGAGGGTCAGCAGGAGGTTAGTGTGTTGATGGGGGTTGGGATTGTTATTTTGTGGTGGGGGGAGGGAGGGAAACTGCTGACAGGCAAGAGGTTCTTGGAACGTGCTATGGGGAGGGTCGATGACGATGGGTGCCCGAGGGCGGGCCTGAGGAGAAACGTAACGTGGGCTGGAGGGGCTATGGTTGATGGGGTGCAAGGTGCCCCTGATCAGGCTGATCACGTGGAACGTGTGAGGGTTGAATGGGCTAGTCAAGAAGGCCCGTGTATTTGCACATTTGGAAAGCTTGAAGGTGGACGTGGCTATGTTACAGGAGACACACCTGAAGGTGGTGGACCAGACCAGGTTAAGGAAAGGGTGGTTCCGGTTCAGATTCTAAAACGAGAGTGGTGGCGATTTTGAGCAACAAATGGGTGGCGTTTGAAGTGGGAAGTAGAGTGGCGGCTCTTGGGGGTGGTATATTATGTTGAGTGGGAAATTGGAAGGGATGCCAGTAGTGTTGGTGAATATTTATGCTCCAAACTGGGACGATATAGAGTTTATAAAGTGGGTGTTGGGGAAGATCCCCAATCTGGACTCGCATCAGATGATTATTGGGGGGGGGTTTAATACAGTTCTGGATACAAGGCTGGATAGGTCGAGCTCGAGGTCAGGGAAGGTGTCGGCGGCAGCGAAGGAGCTAAGGAGGTTTATGGAACACGTAGGGGTTGGATCCGTGGAGCTTCGGGAGACCGAGAACGAAGGAATTTTCATTCATTTTCCATGTGCATAAGGTGTACTCCTGAATTGACTTCTTTATTTTTGATAGGACGTTGTTGGTGGGGGTGGTGGGTGTTGAACCACTGACTTGCGGGTGAGTAAGGTGGGGGGGGGGGGGGGGGCAGCACCCGCAATGGAGGTTAGATAAGGGCTGCTGGCAGATGAAGTGGTGTGAGTGCGTGAGGGAGGCCATTCGGGGCTATGTGGCGATAAATGATGCAGGGAGAGGTTTTGGCAGCCACAAAATGTACAAAAGTAGGTCGTCCACATATAGAGATTGGTGGTGCCCCACCACCCCCATACTACCACCTGCCAGTTCTTTGACGCTCTCAGCGCCATCAGCAACAGCTCCATAGCCAAGGCAAAAAGCAGTGGGGAGATTGGACACCTTTGCCTCGTCCCCCAGTGCAGCCTAAAATAGTTCGAGCTCACTCGGTTCATCCGTACACTCGCCACCGGTGCCTGATACAGCAACCGGATTCAGTCAACAAAACCTGTCCAAACCCAAGGTGCCCCAGAACCTCCGACAAGTAGTCACACTCCACCGATCAAAGGCCTTCTCTGTGTCCATGGCGACTACCACTTCCACCTCTCGTCCCAGAAAGGACATCATTATGACATTCAGCAACCTCCTAATATTTGCCGCCAGATGCCTCCCCTTAACGAACCCCATCTGGTCCGCCCCGGTCACCCCAGGCACACAATCCTCTATTCTCGAGGCCAAGATCTTGGCCAATAAAGTGACATCCACATTTAACAGGGAGATCAGCCTGTACGTCCCATAGTGTTCTGGATCCTTTTAACACTTCATAATGAGATAGATCGAGTCCTGCGACATAGAACATAGAACAGTACAGCACAGAACAGGCCCTTTGGCCCTCGATGTTGTGCCGAGCAATGATCACCCTACTCAAACCCACGTATCCACCCTATACCCGTAACCCAACAACCCCCCCCCCCCCCCCCCCCCCTTAACCTTTAGGACACTACGGGCAATTTAGCATGGCCAATCCACCTAACCCGCACATCTTTGGACTGTGGGAGGAAACCGGAGCACCCGGAGGAAACCCACGCACACACGGAGAGGACGTGCAGACTCCGCACAGACAGTGACCGAGCCGGGAACCGAACCTGGGACCCTGGAGCTGTGAAGCATTTATGCTAACCACCATGCTACCGTGCTGCCCCTCCCCTCCCTTGCCTCATTAAATGCCCTTACCAGCAAGGTCCCCAGCACCTCCGAGAATATTTTATAAAACTTCATTGGGTACTCGTCCAGACCCGGGCCTTGCCCGACTCCATCGCCTCCAGCCCTTCCACCACTTCTACCAGCCCAATTGGTGCCCCCAGGCCCTCCATCAGCTCCTCTTCCACCCTCAGGAACTTTAACCCCTCCAAAAACCGTCTCATCCCCTCCACCCCGGTTGGGGGTTCCAACTCATATAGCCTACCATAAAAATCCCGAAACATCCCATTCACCCCCCAGAGGGTCCAAGACCGTGTTCCCCCATTTATCATTCACTTTCTCAATCTCCAGGGCTGCTTCCTGTTTCCTGAACCGGTGCGCAAGCATCCTGCTCGAGTTCTCACCATATTCATACACTGCTCCTCTCGCCCTTCTGAACTGGCCCACCACCTTCCCCGTAGATAACAACCCAAACTCCATCTGTAGCTTCTGCCACTCCTTGAACAGCCCTGCCTCTGGGGCTTCCAAACATCTCCTGTCCAACTGCAGGATCTCCTCCACAAACCTTTCCATCTCCGCCTGCTCGGCCTTCTCCCTATGTGCCCATATCAATATGAACTCCCCTATCACCACTGCCTTCAATGCCTCCCATTCGGGGGATTGGAGGGATTATGAGAATCCTAGAGGAATTTGGCCTGTTTTCGGGGTATAAATTGAATATGGGTAAAAGCGAGATCTTTCTGATCCAGACGAAGGGGCAGGCAAGGGGGCAGGGGTTGGGAGCAGCTGCACAAGCTGAATCTGTCTCGGTTGGTGGAACAGATGAAGGGGGACTTTGAGAGGTGGGATGCGCTCCCGTTGTCATTGGCAGGCAGGGTGCAGATGGTGAAGATGACAGTACTCCCAAGGTTCCTGTTTGTCTTCCAGAGCCTTCTAATTTTTATTCCCAAGTTGTTTTTCACAAAGGCAAATGTGGTGATTTCAGGGTTTGTGTGGGCAGGAAAAACCCCTTGGGTGAAGAAGGTGCTGGAGCAGGGTCAAGGGGTGGGGTGGGGCGGGGTGCGGTGGGGCTGGCCTTTCCAAACTTTATAAATTATTATAGGGCGGCAAACAGCGATGGTCAGGAAGTGGGTAGTAGGAGAGGGGTCGGTATGGGAGCAGCTGGAGGTGGCCTCATGTGGGGACACAAGTTTGGGGGCACTGTTAATGGCGCCTCTGCTGTTCTAGCTGGCCAGGTACTCCCTAAGCCCGGTAGTAGTGGCGGCCCTGAGGGTGTGGAGACAGTAGCGGCAGCACATGGGTTGGAAGGGGCGTAAGTGTGTACACCGATATGTGGCAACTACCGGTTTACTCCGGCGGGGCTGGATGGGGTTTCTGGGGGTGGCAGCGGGCAGGGCTTGAGCTTTTTAGGGATTTGTTTACAGATGGGGGCTTTCTGTGTTTGGAAGAATTGGAGGAGGAGTTTGAGCTGCCTGGTGGGAATGGGTTCCGTTACCTACAGGTGAGGAACTTTGTGCGGAGGAAGGTTTTGACTTTCCTGCACCTGCCGCCCCAGAGGCTACAGCATAAGGTGGTGTCAAAAACGAGAGTGGGGAGGAGAAAGTACCAATTTATTATGAGCTGATGGAGTGGGAGGTGAAGCGAAGTGGGAGGAAGAGCTGGGTGGGGAGCTGGAGGCTGGGTTGAGGGAGGACGCCTTGAGGCGAGTCAATGCATCCTCGTCGTGTGCCAGGCTAAGCCTGATACAATTTAAGGTGGTCCACAGGGCGCACATGACTGTGCCCGGATGAGCACGGTCTTTCAAGAGGGGGAGGATAGGTGTGCGGGTGGGCCTGCGAATCATGACTATATTTTGGGCATGTCTGAGGCTTTGGGGATTCTGGCAGGTGTTTGCTGATGCCATGTAGGATGTACTGAAGGTAAGGGTGGTTCCGAGTCCAGAGTTGGCGATCTTTTGTGTGTCGGAAGACCCGGGAGTCCAGGGGGTTAGAGAGGCCGATTTTCTGTCCTTTGCCTCTCTGGTAGCCCAGAGACGGGTTTTTTTTGACATGGAGGGACTCGGAGAATACAAAGTCAGGGTTCTGCGTTAGTGATATGGCTGGGTGTCTCCGGTTCAGGAAGATTAAGTTCGCCCTGAGGGGTTCGATGCTTGCATTTGCCTGTAGGTGTCAGGCGTTCATCGACTTCATTGGGAAAAATTAAGCTGTCAGCAGTGGGGGGAGGGGGGAAGCGGAAAAAGTGTAGAGCAAATTATAATGAACAAGATGCAGGTAGTGTAAAGTTCCTTTATTCTTTTTCTGACAGTAGAGTGGAAAAGCAAAATATTTATTTGGTTAGGGAACTCTTGAGTGTTGCCTTTTTCCCAGCCCCAGCAAACCCCCCCCCTCCCCCGCCGTGCTCCCCCACCCTGCCAACCTTCATCCAATCCCCATAATCTTCACTCCCCTAATATATTTGCTATATATTTGTAACCCCACCCAACCTTTTGGACACTGAGGGCAATTTAGCATGGCCAATCAACCTAACATGCACATCTTTGGACTGTGGGAGGAAACCGGAGCACCCGGAGGAAACCCACGCAGACACGGGGAGAATGTGCAGACTCCGCACAGACAGTGACCCAAGATGGGAATTGAACCTGGGACCCTGGAGCTGTGAAGCAACTGTGCTAACCACTGTGCTACCGTGCCCCCCCAGGAGCAGTGACCACACTTCCGTAACTTTTAGGGTACTTTTGGATAGGGATGAGGGTAACCCTCACCTTAAGGTGTTAAACTGGGGGAAGGCAAATTACGATAACTTTAGACAGGAATTGAAGAATTTGGATTGAGTGTGGCTGTTGGAGGGTAAATCAACATTAGGCATGTGGGATTCTTTCAAGCGACAGTTGATTAGGATTCAGGAAATTCACATTCCTGAGAACACGAAGGATAAGTATAGGAAGTTTAGGGAGCCTTGGATAATGAGGGATATTGTGAATCTCGTCAAAAAGGAAATGGAAGCTTTTGTATGGTCTAGAAGGGTGGGGACAGTCAAAACCCTTGAGTATAAAGAAAGTAGGAATGTACTTAAATGGGGAATTAGGAGGGCTAGGAGGGGTTATGAAAAGTCCTTGGCAAGTAGGATTAAGGTGAATCCCAAAGCTTTTTATTCATATGTAAAAAGCAAGAGGGTGGCTAGGGGAAAGATTAAACCACTTAAGGACAGTGGGATGTGTTGAACAAGAGGTAATGTGCAAGGTACTAAATGAGTACCTTTTCTTAAAGGTACATTTCTTAAACACCCATTTCTTCAAGGTACTCTCACATGACAACAGGAAAAAGGGATCAAAAAATAACCTCCCATCTGGGTGATCCCTGCGTGCGAGCTGGCCAGTCCATCCCATGGTTCCGTCAAATCCCTGGGCTGCGGGTACTGGGGTCGGTCTGGGGGGGGGGGGCGGTTGGGGAGCACGGTCCCCCCACGGGGCCTTCACTCGTCCCCCACCCCCCAATCCCACTGACCAGCACTGACCGCCCCACCCCCACACCAATCAGACAGAGCACAGAGGCAGGTTTGAACAGTGGTAACAGGTGTTTATTGTGAACAAATGTATACATTCTGTGCCCTAGCCCCTCTAACACAACTGCACCCTGCACCCGTGCCAACTTAACTGGTGTCTAACTTTCTGGCCTCATAGGCCCTAACACGACTTCCAGGTGGTTCCCCAGATGGTACAGCAGGAGTGCAGATGGTCTGCTGTGACTCCTGCCCTGCGACAAGAGTCCCCGTTGGCACACATCTCCTGGGGTGACCCGGCGTGGATGGGCCTGGCTGCTGCTCAAGCGTCCCTGGTGGCGAGGTGTCGCCCTGTTCTGCCCGCTGCCCAACAGATGCACCAGGGATAGGAGGGGAGGGGGTGGAGTCCGAGGTGCTGCGCTGTTCTGGCACTTCCGCTGCGGGAGTTGATGTACCATCAATTGTACGCGAGGCGAGTGATTTACCAAAATCTGGCTTTAATTGACTAGAACACAGCTCTGCGATCGTCTACAATGGAAAGGGACGATCGTCAGGCATCTGACCATTTATACCTCGTTAATAGAGGCGTGGTTAACTCAGCCTCTCGGCCAATCGGTCGAGAGGCACATGACCGACCAGGGCCAATGGTAAGCCGACGTTCTGGCCCAATGGCAGACAAGTATGCAGATCATATCACCACAGGAGTTACCGGCATGGGCCCCAGCACCTCCTCCCTTGGGGTGCCCAATGGACTGTGGGCTACTCCATCGGAGGGGGGTGTGAACAGGGCCAGTCCCTGAGGCTCCCCCGCCACCTAGCGCTGCCAGTCCTGGAGGCTCTCTCTGGTCTCGACCAGGGTCTGCACGTTAACAGCTATGGAGCATAGGGAGTGGACCATCTCCGTCTGGGACTGTGCCACCACACTGAGGGTCCGTACCCAATCCGTACACATTAGCCAGTGACTGGGCCAAATTCCCCTGGGTGTGGGCTACATCTGTCTGTGTCTGCACCACAATGGCCAGTGTCCGGGCCACGTCCCTCTGGATGTGGGCCACCTCCCAATGAGTCTGCGCCACATTGGCCAGTGCCTGGACAATGTTGCCGGTGTTCTCAGCAGTGGCCTGCTGTGACTGGGCCACGCTGATGTGCAGATTAGGTGGATTGGCCATGATAAATTGCCCTTAGTGTCCAAAATTGCCCTTAGTGTTGGGTGGGGTTACTCGGTTAAGGGGATAGGGTGGAGGTGTTGACCTTGGGTATGGTGCTCTTTCCATGAGCCGGTGCAGACCTCGATGGGCCGAATGGCCTCCTGCACTGTAAATTCTATGATAATCTATGATAATCTATGAGGAGCGCCGCTGTGATGTCCTGGTGACCCTGGTACATGGCTGCCTGTGAGACGGCAGCCCTACCCTGGCCTCGGCCCCTGCCTGTACAAAATGCCCCAGGCCCTGCACACGCTGACCCATATCCGACACCGTCGCCCCCATTGCCTCCACCGCAGACGGCACCCATGCGGTGTCGGTTTGGCTGGCATGCATGACCGGCACCATCACCTGATCCTGCACGCGCATGGACCCTTCCACCTGTGCTTTCAGGTGCTGGAAGCAGCCGTCATTCCCTCCTGTAGTCTCTGTGTCTCTGACTGCATCTCCACTGTGGGTGGGACTGGATGTTCCAGAAGCCCGAGACCTGACTGGGTGGCAGCTGGTTTCTGGGGCTGGTCCTACCTTCACCTGCTGTACCAGATGCGATGTGTGGTGCGCACCAGATAGTGTCCTAGGAGCCTCTTCACTAAAGTGCCCAGCCACAGTCTCTGGGATGATGGAGAGTGTAGGAGACAGCTGTGAAGGAAAATCCGTGTCCTCCTCCAACCCGAACTACGAGGTCTTCTGAGTCTTGGGCAGAGGGCTGGTGTTCCGGCTCCTATCCCCGTCAGTGCTCGGCCGCCTGAGGAGCAACGGCTCTGGCACTGACTGGGGGCGGAGGCTCCAGATGAACCGGCCCCCTCTCTGGCAGGTCCTGTAAGACACAAGATGACATGTATGGTTAGACAGCGGTATGGGGAGGTGGGAGGGGCCGGGGGTGCATTTGGCGGGTGAAGGGTCGGGGTGAGGGAGGTGGGGATGTGAGCGTGTGTGTGTGGCGGGAGGGTTGTCCACACATGCGTCATGGGGATCCGCAACTGAGTAGGGTCACACTTGCTTTCCCGCCGCCGACTTCCATGTTAGCGACCTCCCTTTCATCCAGGCCGTCGACCACATCCATGAGCTTCTGCTCGGGTATGGTGAGGGGCCGCCGGTCTGGTGGTCCCCCGAAGGTCTTCTCCCGCTCCCGGCGTTTGTGCGCGGCCTTCTCCTGGCTGGGAGGGCAAACAAAAACAACAACACTGTTAGACCTTCCGACACATAGAGTCCAGGGGTTGGTAGATGATGGTATCAGTGGCCAGGACACCCGGCCATTGCGGTTGGCATGGGTACTGGCATATGGGGCGGGGTGAGGGTTCGGCCGTCCCAGGGGGGGTGTACAGGTTATATATGTGTGGGGGGAAGGGGAAGTTGCCTACTCACCCTGGCCCCCCTGAGGGGGTTGTGCCGTTTCTTCCTGCACTGGATGCTAGTCCGGACTACGTTGCCAACGGCGTTGACCGCTTCTGCCACCTGCGCCCAGGCATAGAACATAGAACAGTACAGCACAGAACAGGCCCTTCCGCCCTCGATGTTGTGCCGAGCAATGATCACCCTATTCAAACCCACATATCCACCCTATACCCGTAACCCAACAACCCCCCCCCCTTAACCTTTAGGACACTACGGGCAATTTAGCATGGCCAATCCACCTAACCCGCACATCTTTGGACTGTGGGAGGAAACCGGAGCACCCGGAGGAAACCCACGCACACACGGAGAGGACGTGCAGACTCCGCACAGACAGTGACCCAGCCGGGAATCGAACCTGGGACCCTGGAGCTGTGAAGCATTTATGCTAACCACCATGCTACCGTGCATGACAAACTGCGACGCCTAGCGGCCTTCCTCCCGGGTCGGGGTACAGGTTCATCCTTCTCTTCTCCACGGCGTCCAGGAAGGTGTTCAGCTCAGCGTCCCTGAACGGTGGCACTGCACTCCTTCCAGCCATCTTGTTGAGTGGGACGATGGGTGTGGGGGATGGATCGTTTAAGCCTGGCTCTGGCGTATGAGTTTCATATACGGCAATCACTATCCGGTGGTGGTTTGCTTGGAACTGGTTGCGTTCCACGTGACCATAGTGCTAGCCCAATTAGAGTTGCTGAATTGGTGAAGCGGTTGCGCTGTTTTTGCTGTCGTAAAACACCACTGTTTCTTCACCGGTGTCAGCACTTAGTCTCAAAATTTGAGAATCTCGCACCAGGTTTTTTAAAATTTCTAATACAGAATCAGTGGAAATGGGTAGCAGAGTGAAAACATTTTTTTGTCCCTGAAAATAATTTTCCATGACCGTTATCCTGTGCAGAAGAGCAATTATCCAAACTTCTTTATCTTGTGGTTTTAAATAAATACTGTTTTAAATAGTTGATTGGAAGTACACAATAATTAAAAAATCCTTTCATCAAGTTCAAATATTTTTCTCAAACTTTTAATCCAGTACAGAACAAAGGGATCTGCTTTTCCTGTGGAAAATGTATTTTAATTGTTCCCATAGACTTCACATTGTCACTAGCACAATTATACAATTGAACCAGTAACGATTCAACACATGAGATTTTACCCCATTCTTTTAAAAATTAGTAGTAATACCACAGCAATAGTTTACAATATGCATGTATATATCGCAGAACACTTCAAAGCATGGATTGGAGGGGCAAAACTGTTAACTATCTTGAAAGGTGCAGTGTCTTGGAATAGTGGGGTGGTGGTGGTGGTGGGAGTGGAAGAGAAATGTAAAGGAAAATAAAATTGGTGCTACTGTGCATAGCTCTCTGTGTCCTGCTTCAGGATAACATTGACAAATCCCTGTGACCTGACCCACCTTTTCAAATATATATAGTGCATCTTTTTGTGTTCTTGAGATTTGAGCATAATTGGCATGGCTGTAGTTATTAACTGTCAGTGTAGGAGGGCATGAAGGGTCAATCACGTGTAGTCACATATCCGCCAGTTCATGCCATGGTGTGGGAATATGGCCTTGCAGCCTGAGTTATTAGTCAAGAGGGTTAAACAATCTTATTTATTTAGCGAATGCAAAGTCCCTAAGCCAAGCAATTTCTTCTGGTGAGCGTGGTTAGGCCTCTGCTAAATCTGGATTGGACATTCTTCAATGTGTGGTGTATAGTTTGCTCTCTCCCACAATCACATAGGGGCTAACACTAATGTCCCATCTGTGGAGGTTGGCCAAGCTGGAGCCGTAGCCAGTCCTGAACCTGCTTAGGGTGGACCACTCTTTCCTTGGAAGATTGAAACCAGGCACTTGTTGGTTTGGGTTTGTGACCAGTAACTTGTTTGTGGACTTTTGGTGGCAGCCATGGTGTGAGTGGTCCAACACAGGGCAGCTACTGCTCGATGGAATAGAAAAGAGCTCTTTTTAACAATAATAATCACATATTGTCACAAGTCGGCTTCAGTGAAGTTACTGTGAAAAGCCCCTGGTCACCACATTCCGGCACCTGTTCGGGGAGGCCAGTATGGGAATTGAACTCGCGCTGTTGGCATTGTTCTGCATTGCAAGCCAGCTATTTAGCCCACTCTGCTAAACCAAACCCTGGTTGCAAACTGGAAATGCAAACTTGGTTGGTGACTTAAAATTCATTATGGTTCCGGGACTGTACTTGGTCCATAGATTATAGAATTTACAATGCAGAAGGAGGCCACCTGGCCCATCAAGTCCGCACCGGCACCCGGAAAGAGTACCCCACCCAAACCCACACCCCCACCCCCATAACCCCACCTAACCTTTTGGACACTGTGGGGCAATTTAGCATGCCCAATCCATCTAACCCGCTCATCTTTGGACTTTTGGAGGTAACTAAAGCACCCTGAGGAAATCCACGCAGATACGGGGAGAATGTGCAGACTCCACACAGGCACCCAAAGCCGGAATCGAACCCGGGTCACTGGAAATGTAAGGCAGCAGTGCTAACCACTGTACCACCATACCGCCCACGGAGGAGAAGATGGAAGGCTGTAAAAAAGAGGGTGCAACTGACATCGTCTTTGCTGTTTCACAGCAAAATCAGAAACGTGGTCCGAGTGGCGGCCGTTTTAAATTTTGTTTCGGAGCACACCATTTTGTGCCGGAGGTGTGGCAAAACGCACGGTCCAACAAAATACCCTGCAGTCGTCAAAACCTGTGCCAGATGTGCCAGAAAAAAATCACTTTCCGCAGCAGTTCCTGTTCAATGAAAGAAGACGGCAACCAAAGAGTGTGAATGCAATAGCCAAGGCTACACAAATTAGCGATTCATCAATTACACAAAGTGCAGCCTTGAACAGGCAATATGAAATTAATGATGAACGAATTCGCTTTGAAGGTTCTCTTTTTGAACATAATTAATGAAAATGCGGGACGAAAAAGAGCACGAAATTCAGATGATGAAAACAGTGGATGAGTGGACTATACCGCTCAAAATAAATGAGACCATTGTAAAGGTAAAGTTAGACACTGGAGCTCATGCAAACTTAATTAACAAAGCTGATTTGACGAAGTTGAAAATAAAACTGAATATCCAAAACACAGAGTGAGTATAATGGGAAAAATATTACAACTCTAGGTGCTTGTAACCTACAGGTGGAAGTTAAAAGGAAGAAATATTTAATCAAGTTCATAATAGTTTAATCATCAAGAACATCGTTATTGGTGCAGATGCCTGTGAGCAGTTACGACATGTTAAGTGTGTTTACAGCGTGATGCAACAACCACACTGTGCCACCATTGAGCAAATAATAAGTAGATTTCCCCAAGTATTCAGGGAATTGAAATGTTGTCATTTCAATACAAAATCCAGCTCAAGGATAATGCATGTCCAGTAATTCACCCTCCTAGAAGAGTGTCTGTGCCACTTGAGAACGCCTCAAGACCGAGCTTGATAAGATGCAGACGTTAGGCGTTATAGAGAACGTGGGAAGAGCCAATGGGTTGGGTTAGGTCAATGGTGTGCGTGAAGAAGCGGAACGGAATGTTGTGCATTTGCATATACCCCAAGCATCTGGACGAAAACATAAAACGGGAACACTACCAGATCCGCAAAAAAGAGTAGATTAGCTGTGAGATGAAAAATGCCAGTTTTCTTTTAGCAAACTTGATGCTTCCGGGGGATTCTGGCAGCTGAGATTAGACAAGGACAGCACACATCTGTACACCTTTAATACAACATTTCGGCAATACTGAGTTTTAAGAATCCTCCAAAGTATATCATGGAGTTCACTAGACTTCAATAGACTTCTTGGGGGCTTTTAATCAAAAAACAAGCTTTATTTCATGAATCTAGTTAACATTTGTATAAACACACATAGTAAGAATTTTTATCAACTACAAACAAAAAGACCCCAGACAGTTACAGTAACCTATGTTGTCATGTGAGAGTACCGTTAATAAATGGGTGTTTATAAAATAGCTGTCGTGGATGTACCTTTCAGAAATGGGTGTTTATCAGTGATGTCAGAGTGTGGGTGGAGCTGGGCTGTCTGTCTGCTTTTACCTTCACTTTGGGCTGTCTGCTACAGGGTGTGTTTAGTTTTGTTTCAGACTTGGAGCTGCAGTCATAGCAAGAAGGAAATATTAGTCTCTCTGCAATCTCAAGACTGTTTACAGATCCTTTGGTGATTTAAAACTAATACCTGTTTCTGTAGAGAAGTTAAACCTGATGTCTTTCTGTAAAAAGGTTTTTTTTTGTCTCATGGATGTTGCAAGGAAAGATTAAGAGTTGTTTATAGAGTACTGTATTCTTTGGGGGATTTATTGGTGTTAATAGTTGTTAAGATGTTTACTATGGGTTTATAAAGTGTTAACGGGTTTCATAAATAAACATTGTTTTAATTTAAAAGTACTCCAAATCTCTGTTGCATCCCACCTGTAAGGTAGGCCTGTGTGTTCCCCATAACCACAAACAGTTGTGGGTCAGGTGAACTCCATGATACACTTTGGGGTTCTCTAAACCCTGGCCCATAACAATGTATAACCCGTAATGAATTCCCCCTTAACTGTTCCAATGCAGCAACAAAATCCAAGTAAAACCAGAAACCTCTTTTCTAAGGTGCATCCCAGCACATGGTCTTCTTACTATAAGACTTGTTAGTGCTACTGTGTTTCCCTTTTCAAACAGCAGGTTTGAATTCCTTCCAGAAAGCAATTATCTCTAAGGTACCAAGTAGTCTGGGAACAGCTTTTAAAATGAAACAGTTCTTTCATCCTGTGCTGTTCAAAACCAGTCCAAACTCAAAGCGAAAGTAAAACCCACAGAGCCACAGCCCAGCTTCACCAACACAATGACATCACTGAAGCTGTATAATAAGACAAAAACATTTCTTAAAGGGATACTCACACGACAACAAATCTTGGATGATGGTCGGGGTTGATCTTTTTTTACCTGGATGGCACCTCCCCCCCCCCCAAGGAAAAAAAACCCATCAACTTCAAAAGATGGTTTCATTTTTCATCTTTTCACTTGCCCATTAATTACAATTGACAATAAATATACATCTTTTTAACAAAACAAAACAGGCAAACAGTTTTAATAAGTTAGTCCATTTCAGCTCTTTGTCTTCCTGCAACTGGAATCCTTCTTGATTTGACAATCTCTTTGGACAAGAAGGTTTCTGCACAATCCATCCGTTTCTCTACGGATCTTGAGGAATGTCAAATTCAGAGTCATCTGGATTTGGTTCTTCACTTTGAGTTAAAATCACTAAAACCTCCCTTTTGCTCTTCTTCCCTTTCAAAATACCTTTTAAGCATATCCACATGACACATTCAGTGAGTTTCCTTCTATCTTCCATGTATGCTTTCTGATACATCCATTTTATTTCTATATCTTTCTGTCATAACTCCGCCAACTTTCCTGAACTAAAAAATCCACCTCATCTTCCATCTGTTCTTGTTTTTTTCCTATCGTCTGATCGATTCTGATAATTCAACTTTATCTTCACTCTTTGATTTCTCCTCTTGCCTTAACCCATGACTTTGCGACCTTGTTACTACACAATCCAGAGAAATCCCAGGATATTCGTCTTCAACACTTCAGTTAATTGATTTTCCACTGGCTTATCAACCACAGTAGACATCACTCCCACTTGTGATCCAGCTATATCATTACTCAAACTGTATTCCTGGACAAGATAGTTTCTCTATTCCTCCTACTACCACTTCACCACTCTTCATTGGACGTTCCAACCTCACCTTATATAATGGAACACTACTCTTCTCACCCTGAATTCCACATATTACCACCTTTACTGGCACTATTCCTCAGAAACGACATAACTCCTAATCTCTTCCCATCAAAGATTGACTAGCCTCCGTATCTCTTAAAATTCTGCCTTCTTTCCTACTCCTCCCGGTAGACATGAGTAAACTTTACCCTTTCAGGTAAATTCTTTGAAGAGATCTGGCATCTTCTTATCAATCACCTCTTGATCAGGCTGCACATTCTTTTGCACCTCCTTCGCTTCAATTGGGCTTTCCTTTACAACTTTAACAAACCCCACTGCCTGATCCTATTTTACCACATCTGCCTTCCCAGTGCTTTTCTTCAACCCCAACACTGTGACTTTGCATGGCCTAGTTTATTACAGTAGGAACATTTGAAACTTTTCATTTCTCTTCCACTCTCCTGGATTTATTTTTTAATCTGAGATACACTATCCTTATTATCTCCCATCAGATCCCCTTTACCTTTACCACTTGAGTATTTCTATTTTCCACAGTTTCTACCACCAGAGGCTGAAACTGATGTCGGAAACCAAACTTTGATTTATGAACTAATTCATAATCATCTGCCATTTCTGCTGCTAATCTCGCAGATTTAACCCTCTGTTCCTCCACATGAGTTCTCACTACATCAGGAATTGAATTTTTAAACTCCTCCAAAATTATAATTTCTCTAAGAGCTTCATATATTTGATCTATTTTCAAAGCCCTTATCCACCTATCAAAATTACTCTGTTTGATCTTTTCAAACTTTATGCATGTTGGACCAGGTTCTTTCCTTAAATTTCTTAACCTTTGTCTCTAGGCTTCAGGCACTCGTTCATATGCACCTAAGATGGATTTTTTCACCTCCTCATACGTCCCAGATACCTCCTCTGACAGTGGTGCAAACACTTCACCAGCTCTACCTATCAACTTTGTTTGAATTAGTATTACCCATGTGTCCTGTGGTCATTTCATTTGTTTAGCTACCTTTTCAAATGAAATGAAAAAGGCTTCGAGATCCTTCTCATTAAACCTTGGCAATGCTTGAACATATTTAAATAGATCCCCACCAAACCTTCGACTATGACACTCTTTCTCACTCTCCTCATCACTATCCTCAGACTGTACGTTTCTGTTTACCTCTGCCAATTTTAATTGACTTTCATGTTTTATTGCCAGTTTCTGAGTTCAAAGTCTCTCTTTTTTTTCTTTTTCCTCTCTTATTTCCTGATCTGTAACTCTCTTTCTCTCGCTTTTTGTTCTGCTAGGGCTATTTGTTCTTTTTCCTTTTCCTCTCTCTCCTTTTCTTTTGTTCTGCGAGGGCTATTCTTTCTTTTTCCCTTTATCCTCTCTTATTTTATTTTTCCCTGATCTGAGCCCCCTTTGCTCTTTCTTTTTTCCTTTCTTCTCTCTCCTTTTCTTTTTCCCTGATCTGTACATTATTTTCTCTTTCTTTTACTCTCATTTCATATTCAAGCTGTGTTATTTCTTTTTAATGTTCAAGCTGCTTGATCTGTAATTGAATTCTTGCCATTTCCAATTATTCTGACTGTCTCAGGCAATTTTAAATGCTCAGCTACCACCGTGATTACCTCTTCGCATTTTATCAGGCAATGTTAACTGCAATGTTTTTGGCAAATCTTTTTTTTAGTCTCCATTTGTAAGGCACTGTGCATGACCTCCTCCACCCCCAAAAATGTCTGAGCTTCTGAAAGAGCCACTGTCCACAACATACTCCCTATTTAAACTTGATTACAACACCTGAAGCCAAAGCAAACACCAATATGCTCACCCCGCACGGTCTTTTAAGTTTTCAAAGCCAACCCAATCACAAAAGATAGACTTTTATCCCATGACCCTCAAATTTGTTATGGGCCAAGGTTTAGAAAACTCCAAAGTAAATCATGGAGTTCACCTGACCTATAACTGTTTATTGATTTTTGCTAGGATGAGCGGAAGAGGCAGCCTTTCAGGTGTTATTCAACAGACTTCTTTGTCGCTTTTAATCAAAAAGCAAGCTTTATTCTACAAATCTAGTTAACATTGGTATAAACACACACAGTATGAATTTTTAACAACTACAACATAAAGACCCACACAGCTACAGTAATCTATGTATAACCCTTAATGAATTCCCCCTTAACTGTTCCAATTCAATAACAAAATCCAAGTAAAACCAGAAACTCCTTTTCACAGATGTGGCCCAGCACACAGTCTTCTTACTGGTATAAGACTTTTTAGTGATACTCTGTTCCCCTTTTCAAACAGCAGGGTTGAATTCCTTCCAGAAAGCAATGATCTATTTTTACTTTCTGTTGGTGAAAATATTCACGCGTAGACCTTTGAGTGAGTAAAGAAGCAATTTTTTAATTTTCAGAGCTCTGGGAGAAAGGCCTTTGACCCCGCGGTCCGTGGGGCACACTTTCTTTCTGAGCTGCATTCGCACTGGGTTAATATACAGAAGAAAAGCGGAATTAGTTTGCATTCGCATTTACATACGATCAATCATCTCCATTCGCGTTACAATTCATTACATGCATCTTTTATGCCATAATGGCTACAAGTTAGCATCTATAGCCTCTAATTGGCAGTTTGCCCAACCCAATCAATTCATTACATATATAACGGTTACGTAAAGTCATGGGGTCAACAGTCCAACCATGTCGAAACATGCCCTCCCTCATTCCTTGCTGATTCCTTAATTTGGGGCCCCTTTGTTAGTTTTAAATAGCTAAAAATGCAGACCTTGGTCAAAGGTCACCAACGGCTCATTGTCTCTCTGGATGCACCTGGTTGTGAGTCACTTGTGATGTGTTGGGTACTCTGGATCTGTGGAGACTGTGTTTACCTTAGCAGTGACATAGACAGGCTACCAACACTTGTAATAGTGCAACACTATTTTATTAAGCTAGGAACTGTTAAACATACTTTCACTGTGGGTCGACACTATGTTAGATTAACTGAAGACCTATGCCTATCCTGACCAGTCTAAAGTTTAGCACATGGTGAAGGTCTGTGCTACAAGCTGCGAGCTCTGTCCTTATCCAAGGTTGCATCCCGAATGAGCGGGAAAACTAGTGCCCTCTGACTTTATAGTGTGCGTGCCCTAACTGGTGATTGGCTGTGTTGTGTGTGTTGATTGGTCTTGCAGTGTGTCAGTCAGTGTGTGTCTGCACCATTATATACTGATGTGTATATTATGACAACTTGTTTTGCACAAAGCTTTACTGCCTCAGCAGAAGACACTCACAATAACATAGGAATAAGGAAATTAGCAGAGTCCAGCATAGTTTGTCCATAGTCAAGTATCCCGGCGTTCAAAGCTCACTCCAACATTTCCAAGTAGTCTGGAAACAGCTTTTAAAATGAAGATGGAGAAACACTACTTTCAACCTGTCCAGTTCAAAACCAGTCCATACGCAAAGTGAAAGTAAAACCCACAGAGTCACAGCCCAGCTCAACCCACACAATGACATCACTGAAACCATGTGATAAGACAAAAACATTTCTTAAAGGGACACTCACATGACAGTCAACAAACCATGGATGAAGGTTGGTGTTGCTCTTTTTTTACCTGGATGGCATTGAATACAAATTGCTAATTGATTACTATCCCATATACCCGGAGGAAATGAAACTACCGAATTCCAGCAGTGCCAGCGTGATTCAATGTGCAAAAGAAATTTTGCATGTCATGGCATACCGCAAATTGTCATGAGTGACAATGGTCCCTGCTTTGACAGTTGGGAGTGACAGGATTTCGCTAGAAGATATGATTTCAAGCACATCACCTCCTCAGAGCTGTGACTCTGCTCAAGAAGGCCATTGCTTCACAGTGACCCGTATCTTGCCCTGTTGGTGTACCGTACCACACCACTGAGTAGTGGATTAGCTCCAGCTCAACTGCTCATGGGTAGGAAGCTGCAGACAACACTTCCCAGAATTCCTGAAAAAATCCATTATGTGCCTGTAATGCAAACAAATTGCTACTCAAAAGCAGAAACACACTACTACAATTGCTCCAACAAAATGCTGGACGGTTTGGGACCAGATGATAGTGTCAGGGTTGAAACACCTCAAGGATAGTCCATGACTGCCAAAGTAAAAAAAACAGGCAGGTCCCAACTCATTTGTTATTCTCAATATTGAGATGCAACCGCAGAGCATTGCTAAAGCTCAAGGCGAACCAACCGTTTACTCTTCAATCACGACTGGATGATGGGGTTGCTCTTCCTCACACACCTGAGACTGCGCACACGGCTGTAGCAATGCCGAACATTGAAGCAACCAATGAGAACGTTTGCTTGCCAGAAAATAACCAGCCTACCTCGTCTTCACCTCAAATACTACAGCAGTTCACCAGGGTTCGAAGACAACCTGATAAACTAAATTTATGGACATTATCAGCCCGATTATTTGAATGTATAAAGAGTTATATCAACACTGTCAGTAAACATGTAAATACTTCGAAGCTACAAATGTATTTAAACAGTAAAAAAGACATTTCCAAAGAAAGGGGGACGTGATGATAAGTAGATTGTCATCTGTATTACCATCTGTATGGAAATAAAAATTTATGTATAACTTGTTGTTCCGACCAGCAGGTGGTGCAAGTATGCATGTGACCCGAATGCATCATGTGATCCAGGAGAAGGTGTTAGTAATGAGTTGATAGCATTCACATATTAGAGTTGCTGTGTAGTATCTCAGTGCAAGTTAGTGTGAGACCATGATTTCCAACTGTATTGATCTCAGACATTTTAGCAATTCGTTAGTGTAGTGTTAGTAATAAATAACTTTGTTTATAAAGCAAAGTCTAATGTTCTTTGTTGACACTACAATATCAAGATTGAATATTAGCCCGATCAAAGAACACTACAGAAACCACAGAATTACGGGAAAGATATGCAGTGAATAGGGGACTAACAATGCATTCAAGGACTTGAGAGGAAGGATCTATAATATGAAAATTGTACATTGTCTTTGAATTGATACAACACTTGGCTGTGCTGTTTGTGTAGTTCATTTTGTCAGTGTGTCTCCCTTCATGCGGTTGAGCAATCTTTGGATGTTGGAAGCTTATCAACAACGTCAACCAACCCATAGCATGCTGCTAATGTTAAGATTTATGTTTTAAAATTGCTTCAAAGTTTGACTTGGTTGAGTTACTGACAAGTCCATGTCAGAATTTATGGTTCTGAGCTTTCACTGATTGAAAAATTAGTTTGTTCAGATGGCTTTAATGGATTCAAGAGGCATTTAAAAAAAAGTATTTTCATTGAAGTTTTTCATTTTAACAAATAGCGCAACAAAACCACAGGAATGGTTCAGCTCAGCACAAAAAAAGTCTCGATATATATGGATACAGAGGAGAACAGCATTATAATTGGCTCAGTACAAACATTGGACTCAATTTGGTGCCTCTGTATGCACCACCAGAGAAAAAGGCAGAGAAAGATGAAGCCATGAAAACATGGTAAAATAGTGCACCCTTTCCCATGCGATGATTGCTCGCAAAAACTGAGAGTTCAGTGTAAACGTTTTGCACCATGTTTGGCTGCAGCACCAGAACATATCTCCCTCAACTCCAACAATACCAGAGACACGAATATCATGCTGGAACTCTCTCTCGCCAGATGTCAGACTCATCTGTACCAATGCAGGAGCCAATCATAGATTTTTTTTTTTGAATAATTTTTATTGAAAATTTTTTACAAAATATATAACAAACAGTAAAAAACAACAATAAAACAACATAATAAGCATAACACCCCCAAGACCATAACAACGCATATATCGAGCCCCCCCACCTCCCCAAACCCAGTAAACAAGAGAACTTGAAAATAAATTAAATTAAATAAACATAGTCAACACCCCACCCCACCCTTTTCCCTCGGGTTGCTGCTGCTGCTGATCTAGTTCCCTATCGTTGAGCCAGAAAGTCGAGGAAAGGCTGCCACCGCCTAAAGAACCCTTGTACCGATCCCCTCAGGGCGAATTTGACCTTCTCCAGCTTAATAAAACCCGCCATGTCATTGATCCAGGTCTCCACGCTTGGGGGTCTCGCATCCTTCCACTGTAGCAAGGTCCTCCGCCGGGCTACTAGGGACGCAAAGGCCAAAACACCGGCCTCTCTCTCCTCCTGCACTCCCGGCTCCACCGCAACCCCAAAAACTGCGAGTCCCCAGCTTGGCTTGACCCTGGATCCTACCACCCTCGACACCGTCCTCGCGACCCCCTTCCAGAACTCCTCCAGTGCCGGGCATACCCAGAACATATGGGCATGGTTCGCTGGACTCCCCGAACACCTGACACACCTGTCTTCGTCCCCAAAGAACCTACTCATCCTAGTCCCGGACATATGGGCCCGGTGCAGCACCTTGAATTGGATGAGGCTAAGCCGCGCACATGAGGAGGAACAGTTAACCTGCTCCAGGGCATCCGCCCATGTCCCATCCTCGATCTGCTCCCCCAGCTCCCCCTCCCACTTAGCCTTTAGCTCCTCTACTGACGCCTCCTCCACCTCCTGCATTACCTTATAGATATCAGATACCTTCCCATCCCCGACCCAGACCCCCGAAAGCACCCTGTCCCTCACCCCCCTCGCGGGCAGCAAAGGGAATCCCTCCACCTGCCGCCTAGTAAACGCCTTTAACTGCAGGTACCTGAACATGTTCCCCGAGGGGAGCTCAAATTTCTCCTCCAACTCTCCCAGGCTCGCAAACCTCCCATCAATGAACAGGTCCCTCAGCTTTCTGATGCCCGCCCTGTGCCACCCCAGGAACCCCCCATCAATGTTCCCCGGGATGAACCGATGGTTCCCCCTTAGCGGAGCCTCCATCGAGCACCCCACTTCCCCCCTATGTTGCCTCCACTGCCCCCAAATCTTGAGGGTAGCCGCCACCACCGGGCTCGTAGTATACCTTGTAGGAGGGAGCGGCAACGGCGCCGTTACCAGGGCCCCCAGGCTTGTGCCTCCACAGGACGCCATCTCCAACCTTTTCCATGCTGCCCCCGCCCCTTCCATCACCCACTTGCGCACCATCGACACATTGGCCGCCCAATAATACCCCGAGAGGTTGGGTAACGCCAGCCCCCCACCATCTCTGCCCCGCTCCAAGAAGACCCTCTTCACCCTCGGGGCCCCATGCGCCCAAACAAAGCTCATGATGCTGCTAGTCACCCTCCTAAAAAAGGCCCTAGGGATAAGGATGGGCAGGCACTGAAACAGGAACAAGAACCTCGGGAGCACCATCATTTTGACGGACTGCACTCCATCTGCTCCACAAGCCTGGTAAAATTAAGCTTGTGGAGAGTCCCCCAACTCCTGACCACCTGCACCCCCAGGTACCTAAAACTCTTCACTGCCCTCTTAAACGGGAGCCTACCAATTCCCTCCTCCTGATCACCTGGGTGCACTACAAACACCTCGCTCTTACCCAGATTCAGCTTACAGCCCGAGAAGCCCCCAAACTCAGCCAACAGCTCCATCAACCCCGGCATACCCCCACTGGGTCCGCCACATACAGCAGCAGATCGTCCGCATACAGCGATACCCGATGTTCCTCCCCACCCCGCACCAGACCTCTCCACCTCCCCGACTCCCTCAACGCCATAGCCAGAGTTTCAATTGCCAGTGCAAAAAGCAAGGGGGACAGGGGGCACCCCTGCCTCGTCCCACGGTAGAGCCTGAAGTACTCTGACCTCTTTCCATTAGTAGCTACACTCGCCATCGGGGCCTCATAAAGCAACCTCACCCATTTGATGAACCCCTCCCCAAGTCCAAACCTCTCCAGCACCTCCCACAGGTACCCCCACTCAACTCTATCAAAGCCCTTCTCTGCATCTAGCGCCACCACTATCTCCGCCTCCCCTTCAACCGCTGGCATCATAATAACATTTAACAACCTCTGCACATTCGTGTTAAGCTGTCTTCCCTTGACAAATCCTGTCTGATCCTCATGTATCACCCCTGGCACACAGTCCTCTATCCTGGTGGCCAGGATCTTCGCCAGCAACTTAGCGTCCACATTGAGGAGCGAGATTGGCCTGTATGGTCCACACTGCAGGGGGTCCTTATCCCGCTTCAGGATCAAAGAAATCAGCGCCCGTGACATCGTCGGGGGCAAAGCCCCCCCCATGCCTCATTGAAGGCCCGCACCAACCAGTACAGTTCCTCGTAAAAGTCCCTAAAGACCCCGTTCACCTCTGCCCCTTCCGCACCACATTCCCACCCTTATCCATCACTCCACCAATTTCCCTAGCCGCATCCTGCCTGCGGAGCTGATGCGCCAGCATCCTGCTTGCCTTCTCCCCATACTCATAAATCGCGCCTTGCGCCTTCCTCCACTGTGTCTCCGCCTTTCTGGTGGTCAGCAAGTCGAACTTGGCCTGCAAACTACGCCGTTCCCCCAACAATCCCTCCTCCGGGGCCTCCGCGTACCTCCTATCCACATCTAGGAGCTCCCCCACCAGTCTCTCCCTCTCCCTCCGGGCCCGGATGGAAATCAGCTCCCCCCGGATCACTGCCGTCAGAGCCTCCCAAACCATCCCCACCCGAACCTCCCCCGTATCGTTGGCCTCAAGATACCCCTCAGTACTTCCCCGGACCCTCCTACACACCTCCTCATCAGCTAGCAAACCCACGTCCAGACGCCACAGCGGGCGCTGGTCCCGCACCTCCCCCCATCTCCGGATCGACCCAGTGCGGAGCTTGGTCTGAAATTGCTATGGCCGAATACTCGGCATCCTCCACCCTCGTGATCAATCCCCTGCTCAGAACGAAAAAATCTATTCGGGAGAAAACCCTATGTACATGGGAGAAAAAGGAATACTCCCGCGCCCTCGGCCTCCCAAACCTCCAGGGATCCACCCCTCCCATCTGGTCCATAAACCCCCTCAGCACCTTGGCCGCCGCCGGTCTCCTACCCGTGCTTGAACTGGACCGGTCTAGTGGGGGATCCAGCACCGTGTTAAAGTCTCCCCCCATGATCAGGCCTCCGCCTCCAGGTCCGGAATGCGGCCCAACATACGCCTCATGAAGCCAGCGTCATCCCAATTCGGGGCATACACGCTTACCAGCACCACCATCTCTCCCTGCAGCCTACCCTTCACCATAACAAACCTGCAATCCTTGTCCGCCACCACCTTAGACGCCTCGAACGCCACCCTCTTCCCCACCAGAATCGCCACCCAGCCGGATCAGAGGGCCCCCCTCCATCGCCGACTAGCCGTAGTCCATCGACTGCTCGCCCCAGGCCTGCACACCCCACCTGACCCGTTCCCCATGACAATAGCGCCTCCCCTCTACCCCTCCGGCCCACACCAGCTCCTTCCTGGCCATTTCAGCAGCAACCCAGTATCCTCCCCCCCCAGGGTAGGACCCCTCCTAGCCGCGACGCACCCTCCATGGTACTTCCGTGAGACAGCTGACTTCTGCTGACCCCGGCAACTCCCGCCAAAACCCAACCCCTCCCGACATGGGGTCATCCCCCCTCCTGCCACTCCTCCTTGGCACCGCTCCAGCGCGGGAAAAAACCAGTAGAGACCACGCCCCCACCGCCAGCTGCACCCCTCCTGCCCCGCAGCGCGGGAAACCAGAGGAAAGCCCGCGCTTTCACACTGCCCCACCCCACCCTTCTGACGCAGCTCCCAAATACCAGCTCCACCCCATCCCCCAGCCCTGTACAGAAAAAAAAACAAACCCCCAACATCCCCCGCATAAGACAAAACCATACCCAACAGAACCACCCGGAAACAGAGCAAGAACCAGCATAGAAAAAACGTATCAAAATTACAACAACAGCAACTGCAAAAACAGCAACAACAGTAGTACACAAGACCCCCCAACCCCCAAACCCTAGTTCGAGTCCAGCTTCTCCACCTGCACAAAGACCCACGCCTCCTCCGGGGACTCGAAGTAGTAATGCTGGTCCTTATATGTTACCCAAAGACGCGCAGGCTCCAGCATTCCAAATTTAACCTGCTTGTTATGAAGCACCGCCTTTGTCCGGTTAAACCCGGCCCGCCGCTTAGCCACCTCCGCACTCCGGTAGATTCGCACTACCGAGTTCTTCCACTTGCTGCTCCTCTCCTTCTTGGCCCAGCGCAGCACACACTCCCGGTCACTGCACCGATGGAACTGCACCAGCACCGCCCGTGGGGGTTCATTCACCTTGGGCCTCCTGGCCAGCACTCTGTGGGCGCCCTCCAGTTCCAGGGGCAGATGGAAAGACCCCGCCCCCACCAACGAATTCAGCATCGTCGGCCACATAGGACGGCAGATCCGACCCCTCCAGCCCCTCCGCAAGGCCCAGGATCCTCAAATTCTTCCACCTCGTGTGAAAGTCCAGCTCCTCCAAGCGGTCTTTCCACTTTTTGTGAAGTGCCTCGTGCATCTCCACCTTTCCCACGAGGACCACGGCCTCCTCCTCCCGATCAGCGGCCTGCTGCTGCAACACCTGAATGGCTGCTCCCTGGGTTGTCTGGGTCTCAAGCAGCTTGCTGGTTGTTGCCTTCAGGGAGTCCAGCAACTCAGCCGTCAGTTCCGCAAAACAGCGCAGGAGTGCAGCTTGCTGCTCCTGCGCCCACTGCCTCCAATCCTCGGGTGCTCCGCCGGCCGCCATTTTGTCCTCCTTCCCCCGCTTTTTCTGGGGAGCTGCTGCCGCCTTTTTCTTTGCCCCACTCCGGGTGCGCACCATAGATTCTGGGGAATATTCCTCTAAGCACCTTCCCCCACCGGGAATCGTCAAAACAGCGCCGTTTGGGGCCCTAAAACTTGCCCGAAAGTCCTTTGATAGCGGGAGCTGCCGAAAGTGCGGCTTAGCTCCGCATCACCGCAACCGGAAGTCCAATCATAGATTCTTAAACCCCACAATAACAAAAATAGTAAAATGATAAGAAAATACGCGAGAACCCGAGTTCTAGAAGGATGTTTTATTTATACCACACAATGCTGCATAATCCCAACCTCAGGCACAGTACAGAATGATAATCATTCCACCTATTTATACAGGGAGGATGAGCAGCAATAAATTCTGATAACGGTCAGTGTAGTCAGTGCTTCCCAATACATTAAATTAGACGGGACAAAAAAGGGACAGCTACCAGGAGCAGAAGGTCACAGGATACCAAGATATAACTATAAGTCTGTATTCGTCTGATGCATGCCCACCCCCAAGGATGAAGAAGAGAAAAAGTTGCTCGCTCATATAATGGAACGTCCCAACTATAAAGGGGGCAACAAGATATTAACCACAGAACAGGAGACCCAGCTCAACCCCGCACTCTTGTGCACTTAGGAATTAATAAACCAAGGATATTCAAGCACATCAGGAATCTCAGACTCTCAGCACATCCCTAATAAGTACTTTCAAGAATGGATGGCCCAAGCATAAGAGGGCACAAGGATATCAATCACAGCACCGGACTTGACCTAGTCCAACACACCCTGAGAGAAGGGAGCCAATACGCCAAAGACACCCAGCAGATGCCAGGTTACAACACCCAGCCGGCACTGCACCTCACTAACCACACAGGGCAGTGCACCACCCCACTGTCCAAAATGGCTTATAGCAGCATGATGCTCACCCAGATGAAGAAAAACCTACCCAAGGCAGGACGCCAGGATAAATCCAAGAGCATGAGACACAGATTGGAATTGTATGCCCTTACATGAAGGAAATTAGGGAACAGGGCAACGCAGCCTCAACAGAGACAAATACACTGCCTCCCTATGAGAGACTGAACCACAAAGAGGAATCCAATATATAAGACTGTCCGGAGGAGGACACCTAACACCCCCATCAAACCTACCGCCATACCAAAGGAGGGCTCGACAACACAGGGACACAGCGTGCAGACTCTCACTTCAACGTATATACCGTCCATACTCAGGCATGCGCCACCACTCATTTCTCCCTATCTCAATAGTCCTACAAACTCCAACCACTAAAAGAATCCGATGGAACCCAGTCTTCTCCAGGATACATGATCTGCAAAAGTCTTTGAAGGGGATAAGTACAGATTCTCAAAATTCAAAGCAACAACAAAAAAAAAGCAAAATGAAAAATGAATACAATTAGCTCTAACTGGGGGCTATCCTGAAACCAAGTGAGGATTAATCTAACCCACCACCACACCAACCATCCACCCATCGCCCTGCTGTGGCTCCACTCATTTCTATTGAGATAAGAGGCATATAGAATGCACTCCCTTCTCATGTATGCAAAGAATACAGCACATACAAAAAAAGATAAGTCTGCACATAAACCACATATCGCTTTACAGATTCAATATGTTTTTTGTTAAAGCAGGATAACAAAGACCCTTATGCTCAAGCATTGTACCCCCTTGTCAGGAGAAAAGACAGCAACTTGGGCAGCATGGTAGCACAAGTGAATAGCACTGTGGCTTCGCAGCGCCAGGGTCCCAGGTTCGATTCCCTGCTGGGTCACTGTCTGTGCGGAGTCTGCACATTCTCCCCGTGTCTGCGTGGGTTTCCTCCGGATGCTCCGGTTTCCTCCCACAGTCCAAAGACGTGCAGGTCAGGTGGATTGGCCATGATAAATTCCCCTTAGTGACCAAAAAAGGTTAGGAGGGGTTATTGGGTTATGGGGATAGAGTGGAAGTGAGGGCTTAAGTGGATCGGTGCAGACTTGATGGGCCGAATGACCTCCTACTGCACTGTATGTTCTATGTTTCAACTATTTACAATCTATATTAACGACTTGGATACAGGGCTAGAAGGTTCTATAACCAAATTTTGCAGATGACACTGGAGTAGGTGGGACAGTAAGTTGCAATGAAGAAATAAACTGACAAATGGCTAAAGTGGAGTGGGCCAAAATGTGGCAGACAGAGTTTAACTTGGATAAGTGTGAGGTCATCCATTTTAGTCGGAAAAATGGAAAGGCAACTTATTGGCCGTGATTCTCCAGATAGAAGTGTGGAAGCGAGTGGGAACTGCCACGAGATTCCTGGCGCTTGGCCCAGCGTGGCCGGCAATGCTATTCAACGTTAAGCGGTCCACTTTACGAGGCCCCACGGCCTTCAAGCCGAAAATGAAGGCTCGCCAGCCGATTCACCAGGACCGTGCTTGCCAGCCACCCCACTGACAAGGTCGAACAGCACTTAAAAGGTATTTGCACAACCAACCGCACTCAGCTCGAAGCCATGGGACTGAGACGACCAGTCCCGTGATTCGGGGATGCAGACCTGGGGAGGCTCCAAGAGGCGTTGGAAGCCAGGAGAGATATCCTGTTCCCCTGAGAGTCCTGGAGGGTGAGCCACAGGGCAGCCAGTGCTGTCTGGGATGAAGTAGCAGCCGTAAGTTCAGGCAGCATGACCAGGAGGATTTGTCTCCAGTGCCGCAAGAAGGTCAATGAACTACACCAGGCAGCATGGGTGAGTTGACGCACTCCTTCCCCTCCCAGAACCTTCCCAACCCCCAACGTGACCAGCCCCCAATCCCCTCACAACCTTCCATCTGCCCTCCAAACCCACCCTTCGCATCCCCCAACCCTTCCCATTACCCCACCCCTCCCTTCACAAACCCCTCCACCCAGAACATTGAGCCATGCATGTGACTAATGATGCCCTCTCTGTTTCTCTGCAGGAAAAGCTCTCCCACAATCACCGCGAGTTGGCTACCAAACTTGTGGAGGGGTGCAGACATTAGAATCCTAACAACATTTGAGCAATGGGCCCTGGAGGTGAAAGGGGTGGCCGAGGATAGAGCGGTCATCAGTGCGAATGTGAGAATCCACCGGACCCCACCCGGGTGGACTGTCACATGTGAGTTGTTATTCCTGTACAGGCTGACTCATCCCTTCCACTGACCACAAGTTCATTCCCCCGCAGGTCCTCCAGCCGATGACGCCGGCCCATCCGGTGTGGCCCCACACCCCCTGCCTCCCATGAGACCACCTCGGTGGAGAGCTCCAAGGATGCCACAGTTGATGCATCACAGCTGTCACCCCACCCTCCACCAGCGCAGATACATGCACCTTGGTGGGAAACGTTAGTTTACAGGCTTCTGGGGCACAATCTTGTGAGCACCACACAATTGCTGATGCACATCTGGTCGAGGCAGGAATCCCCAGGTCAGTCCCAGAGGCCACAGGCACAGGAGATTTAAAAAAAATAAATTTAGAGTACGTAATTATTTTTTTCCAATTAACGGGCAATTTAGCGTGGCCAATTCAACTAGTCTGCACAGGTTTGTGGGGGTGAGACCCACACTGACACGGGGAGAATGTGCAAACCCCACTCGGATAGTGATCCGGGGCTGGGATCGAACCTGGGTCCTTGGCGGCTTGAGGCAGCACTATGCCACCGTGCTTCCATCTGGGCACAGGAGATGTTGCCAGCAATGTGTGGCACTGAGGCCCACACTGCTAGGGTGGCGACTGCAGTGGAGAGCCTGGTGCATGATAACGGCAGCATTAGTGAAGGTGAGCAATACCTGGTGCAGTTTGTGACGGCTATGGCTAAGGGCTTCTGCAGTCTGTCCGACTCGCTGGGGGATGTGACCCGATACCTGGCTGACCCTGATGAGGTGCTGCAGGACTTGAGTCCAGCTCTCAGATGGGAATGGCTGCGGAGATTGTCTTACGCAGGTTGGCATTGCCGAGTCACTGCAGAGCATGGCCCAATCACTGAGGAGCATCGCAGAGGACATCAACACCATGATGCAGACATTGGGGAGCCGACGGCATGCAGGCAGGGGCTAGAATTGTCCCCGGTACATGAAAGGCAGACCCGCACATGTCCCTCCCACCCATCCAGCTTCCCCCTCTCAAACACAGGGTCAGCGTGGTCAGTGCTACTGGGCTCACTGCCAGTGAGCAAAGATGGCTGCTCAACTCCTTGGCTCCCCTCAGCAGCCCATCTACCAGGTTCACTTTTTTCAAAAGGAGTACAAATCGGCGCCGGTGTGACTAACACGTTACTTGTATTGAAATAGGGCTTAAGTGATGATAATTGTTTTCTCGCCACGCTACAGTGGGATCCCGATTTTGCCTACGAGATCGGGCCAGTTGCATCGCAAACAGTTTTGCGCCTGCCGCGGTTCTAATTTACTGCCTCTCCCGCTATTCACTGTCCTCATCTCTTTCGAGTGGGAGTGCAACGAAGCCGGAGAATCGCGTGCATAATCTAAATGGGGAGAGACTTCGGGTGCAGAGGGATCTCGCAGATAATTAGCATGCAGGTACAGCAGGTAATAAAGAAAGCAAATGGATTGTTGGCATATATAGCTAAACGAATTGAGCATAAAGATAAAGAAGTGTTGTTGCAACTGTATAAGGCATTGGTGAGACCACACCAGGAGTATTGTGCACAATTTTGGTACCCTTATTTGAGGAAAGGTATAATGGAATTGGAAGCAGTTCAGAGAAGGTTCACTAGATTGATTCCAGAGATGAGGGGTTTGTCTTATGAAGAGAGATTGAACAGTTTCTTTCAGCCTATACTCTCGAGAGTTGAGAAGAATGAGTGCAGATCAAATTGAGCGATACAAGATGCTAAAAGGTATGGATAAAGTAGACATGGAGCGGATGCTTTCTCTTGTGGGACTTTTTAGAGGTCATAGTCTCAGGATAAGGGGTCGCAAATTTAAAACAGAGATGAGGAGAAACTACTTCTCCCAAAGGGTCGTGAATCTGTGGAATTTGCTACCCCAGCGTGCAGTGAATGCTGGGACAGTGAGTAAATTTAAGGAGTTAGACAGACTTTTAATTGGTAATGGGTTGAAGGGTTACGGAGAACGGGCAGGATGGTGGAGATGAGGCCATGATGAGATCAGCCATGATCATATTGAGCAGTGGAGCAGGCTCAAGGTGCAAATTGTCTACTCCTGTTCCTAGTTCTTATGTTCTAAGAAAGAATTATTCAGTCTAATTCTACCTTCCAGCTCTTGGTCTGGAGCCCTGTAGGTTACAGCACCTCAGGCACAAATCTGGGCTGGGATTCTCTGAGCCTCTGCGCCAAAATTGTGCTCGGCGCGGGGTGGAGAATTGGGCGCGGTTGACGCAGCGCCGGTCGGGGGCTGTTGAAAGACGCCTCCACAGACAACCAGCCAAGTTCCTGCCGCCGTGCTTCTACCATTGTTCCACCCGGCGGGAGTTCAGAGTCGCCGCTGCGGTGGCCGTCCTGGTGGGGGCCTTCACGACGGCCAGGTCCGCGATCGGGGACCACCGATCGGCGGGCGCGCGATCTGGGGTGGCGGCTACTTCTTCGGAACTGGCCCGCTGTGTGTGTCCGCCATGTTGCGCATGGTCGACGCCGCATGTGCGGACCTGCGGCCGAAAGTGCAGGGCCCCGTATCAGTAGCCAGAGCTGCGTGGAACACTCTGGGCCCGGCCCTGCAAACCCTCTTAAAAACAGAGAATCACCCCGGACTTTCCAGAAAAAAGTCCGGAGTGATTCGCGCCCGTTTTCACGTGGGCGTGGGGACATAGACCCATTATTGGAGAATCCCATCCCCGTGTTCTTGATTAATAAGAGGATTAAAAAATTTTGGGGCCTGTCTCCTGGGCACCATTATTGCGAGCTGGCTGGGATTGGCTGATCAAGTGAAGCTTAAGTGCTGCTCGACATTGTTAGCGGGGGGCTGGCGAGCACGTTCCCGCGAATCAGCCTTCATTTGCGATGCGAAGCCCGTGAGGACTCGTTAAGTGGAGCAATTAATGTTGCAATGTGTTGCCGGCCTCACTGGGTTGAGCGCTGATGAACCATCAATTGGACGCGAGACACGCTGAAGATCCAAACTGTGGCTTTAATCAGCTAGTTGTTAGCCCGGTGGTCGACTACAGAGAAAGGCCGACCGCCGGGAAACCTGGGTACTTATACCCCGCCTCGGAGGCGGGGTCTACTTGCCTCTTGACCAATTGGTGAGCAGTCACATGACTAGTCCCAGCCAATCAGACGAGAGGCACATGACCAGCCAGAGCCAGTGGGAAACCAATGCTCTGCACCAATGGCAGTGCTCCTACTTATATCACCACATTCACCCCTTGTGGAGAAAGAAGGCGGGGGGGGGTGTGAGGGGAAGAGAGAGAGGGGGGGTCCAAGGACTGGTGGTATGAGTAGAGATAATCCAGAAGATATGGGCTGCCCACTGGCTCGTGGCAAAATAAACAATACTACATACTACATTAGGATGCAAAAAAAAATTACAATAGAGTCCAATAAAGTCCCATGGTTGCATCAGATGGACACGATCAGCCTGTCGGGTGCCCGTGGTGTTCTGGTGGACCATCACAGTGGAGTCGGTGACGTCGGGCCGATGGTCGTCCTTGCCTCCGGGAGCGTCGGTTGTAGATATGTCTCCGTACTCCGGGCCGGTGGTGGAGACGCTGTAATCGGGGAAGAGGGGGTATATGCGCTGGGGCGCGGGGGGCGCTGGGGGGAATTGGGGTTGGGGGGGATGTGTTGATGGAAGAGGAGAAGGCCGCACGCCAGCGGGTGCCAGGTCCCGAATCGAGACCGTATCCTGCCGACCGTCGGGATACTCCACGTATGTATACTACGGGTTGGCGTGGAGTAACTGGACTCGCTCAACCAACGGGTCGGACTTGTGCACCTGCACATTCTTCCGGAGCAAGATGGGCCCGGGAGTGGCCAGCCAGGTCGGGAGAGGGGATCCTGAGGACGACTTCCTAGGGAAAACAAGAAGACGTTCATGAGGTGTTTGATTCGTGGTAGTACAGAGGAGAGACCGGATTGAGTGAAGGGCGTCGGGGATGACTTCTTGCCAACGGGAGATAGGGAGATCTCTGGACCGTAGGACCAGCAGGATGGTCTTCCAAATGATGCCATTCTCCCGCCCCACCTGACCGTTACCCCGGGGGTTATAACTGGTCATCCTGCTAGAGGCTATGCCCCTGCTGAGCAGGAATTGACACAATTCGTCACTCATAAAGGAGGACGCTGTGGATGTACGCGGGGTAACCGAACAGGGAGAAGTTGGATAGGAGGGCCTTTATGACGGTTGTTGTGGTCATGTCGGGACAGGGAATGGCGAAAGGGAAGCGGGAGTACTCGTCAATAACACTCAAGAAATATGTGTTACGGTTGTTGGAGGGGAGGGGACCCTTGAAGTCTATACTGAGACGTTCAAAGGGACGGGATGCCTTGATCAGATGCGCTCGTTCGGGTCGGTAGAAGTGTGGTTTGCACTCGGCGCAGACGCGGCAGTCCCTGGTGACGGTCCTGACTTCCTCAACGGAGTAGGGCAGGTTGCGGGTCTTAATAAAGTGGTAAAAATGGGTGACCCCTGGATGGTAGAGATCCGTGTGGAGGGAGCGGAGGCGGTCAATCTGCGCGCTGGCGCAGGTTCCGCGGGATAGGGTATCGGGAGGCTCGTTGAGCTTACCAGGACGATACAAGATATCGTAGTTGTACTTGGACAACTCGATCTGCTACCGCAAGATCTTGTCGTTCTTGATCTTGCCCCTCTGTGCATTATCGAACATGAAAGCCACTGACCGTTGGTCTGTGAGGAGGGTAAACCTCCTGCCGGCCAGATAGTGCCTCCAATATCGCATAGCTTTGACTATGGCCTGTGCCTCCTTTTCCACCGAAGAGTGGTGGATTTTGGAAGCGTGGAGGGTTCGTGAGAAGAAGGCCACGGGTCTGCCCGCTTGGTTCAGGGTGGCCGCCAGAGCTACGTCAGACCTGCTCTCGACCTGGAATGGGAGAGACTCGTCGATAGCATGCATCGTGGCCTTTGCGATATCCGCTTTGATGCGGCTTCTTGCTCGTTCTGGGTGAGTGTGCTTTACACTCAATTTGGCTTTGTTTCGTTCCTTAGCTCTAGAGTCGCCAGGTATCGTTAAGATACCGCCACAAGTTTCAAGTTCAAGTTCAGACCAATAACTCCATACACCAGTTAGTAAGTTCAAACAAGACACGTTTATTATAATACAGTTATCTACTAATTATGCATATAAAACTACAAGACTAGGCTAATCCTACCACGAACAGGCCAAATACTTACCTGGATAAGGGAAATGCCGGATCAGGGAACAACGGCCTCTAGCTTTGTCCTGGATCCGCAGGCTTCCAGTCGGTGTGGACTAAAGGGGTCAGGAGTGTCTACTCTCGTAGCATGCGTTGTGTGACTCTTACTTGATGGTGGCTGCTGACCAAGCCTCCTCTTCTTAAGTTCTTCTGCAACGGTGGTCAAGGAGAGCGCTGGCTAAGAGGAACTGGTCAAGAGAGCGAGCTGGGGTCGGGGTCTCCGTCTTATACCTCTCCCAGGGTCTCGCGCCCACCTGGGCGGACCCTCTATACACTCGCAATCGATTGGGTCTCTTCCCAATCGATTGATTTGAATTTCTCCAATAACGGGGCAGTCCCTCGATCTCTGGGCGATTCTTGGGGCTTATTGTTTTGGACTTCTCTTGGCGCCGAGAGGTCTGGCCTTCTATTCACTGTAGCGATTTGAGTTAACTTGTTTCCATTGTACCTGGGAATCACCGGGTATCGCCTCATTAGTATGCTAACTTGTTTTCTTTCACAGTGCTGTCTGGTTTCTGCAGAAGTCAGAATACACAAGTGCTTTTGCAAGCTGCTTGCTTTTGCAACATGTCCATTTTCCCTGCATTCTTTGTAATCTTCCATTTTGTGTTGGGCAGTGGCCACCCTAGGTGGCTACAGGCTAAAGGCCTGGCGGGCCTCCATCGACAGGGGAAAGGAGGTGGACTGGATGAGGGGGCGGGCTTTGTCGGCGTAGTTGGGTACCCACTGGGCGTAATAGGAGAAGAAGCCCAGGCAGCGTTTGAGGGCTTTGAGGGAGTTGGGAAGAGGGAGTTCCAACAGGGGGCTCATGCGTTCGGGGTCGGGGCCTATCACTCCGTTACGCACAATGTAGCCGAGGATGGCTAGACGGTCGGTGCTAAACACGCACTTATAGAACATAGAACATTACAGCGCAGTACGGGCCCTTCGGCCCTCGATGTTGCGCCGACCTGTGAAACCATCTGAAGCCTATCTGACCTACACTATTCCATTTTCATCCATATGTCTATCCAGTGACCACTTAAATGCCCTTAAAGTTGCCGAGTCTACTACTGTTGCAGGCAGGGCGTTCCACACCCCTACTACTCTCTGAGTAAAGAAACTGCCTCTGACATCTGTCCTATATCTACCACCCCTCAATTTAAAGCTATGTCCCCTCGTGTTGGTCATCACCATCCGAGGAAAGAGACTCTCACTGTCCACCCTATCTAACCCTCTGACTATCTTATATGTCTCTATTAAGTCACCACTCAGCCTTCTCCTCTCTAACGAAAACAACCTCAAGTCCCTGAGCCTTTCCTCATAAGACCTTCCCTCCATACCAGGCAACATCCTAGTAAATCTCCTCTGAACCCTTTCCAAAGCTTCCACATCCTTCCTATAATGTGGTGACCAGAACTGCACGCAGTACTCCAGGAGCGGCCGCACCAGAGTTATGTACAGCTGCAGCATGACCTTGTGGCTCCGAAACTCAATCCCCCTACTGATAAAGGCTAGCACACCATATGCCTTCTTAACAGCCCTATTAACCTGGGTGGCAACTTTCAGGGATTTATGTACCTGGATGCCGAGATCTCTCTGTTCATCTACACCACCAAGAATCTTGCCATTAGCCCAGTACTCTGCATTCCTGTTGCTCCTTCCAAAGTGAACCACCTCACACTTTTCGGCATTAAACTCCATCTGCCACCTCTCAGCCCAGCTCTGCAGCTTATCTATGTCCCTCTGTATCCTATAACATCCTTCAGCACTATCCACAACTCCACCGACCTTTGTGTCATCTGCAAATTTACTAACCTATCCTTCTACACCCTCTTCCAGGTCATTTATAAAAATGACAAACAGCAGTGGCCCCAAAACAGATCCTTGCGGTACACCACTAATAACTGAACTCCAGGATGAACATTTGCATCAACCACCACCCTCTGTCTTCTTTCAGCTAGCCAATTACTGATCCAAATCGCTAAATCACCTTCAATCCCATACTTCCTTATTTTCTGCAATAGCCTACCGTGGGGAACCTTATCAAACGCCTTGCTGAAATCCATATACACCACATCAACCGCTTTACCTTCATCCACCTGTTTGGTCACCTTCTCAAAAAACTCAATAAGGTTTGTGAGGCATGACCTACCCTTCACAAAACCGTGTTGAGTATCGCTAATCAACTTGTTCTTTTCAAGATGATTATAAACCCTATCTCTTATAACACTTTCCAACATTTTACCCACAACCGAAGTGAGGCTCACAGGTCTATAATTACCAGGGTTGTCTCTACTCCCCTTCTTGAACAAGGGGCAACATTTGCTATCCTCCAGTCTTCCGGCACTATTCCTGTCGACAAAGACGACATAAAGATCAAGGACAAAGGCTCTGTAATCTCCTCCCTGGCTTCCCAGAGAATCCGAGGATAAATCCCATCTGGCCCAGGGGACTTATCTATTTTTACACTTTCCAAAATTGCTAACATCTCCTCCTTGTGAACCTCAATTCCATCTAGCCTGGTCGACTGAACCTGAGTATTCTCCTCGACAACATTGTCTTTCTCCAGTGTAAACACTGACGAAAAATATCCATTTAACGGAGGAGATAATTTAAAGGTCCCATCAACATACCACACTTCAGAATCTAATAGAAACACAGTCCAGCTCTGTCTCCCAAAAATTAAAATTCTATCATCTTCAGGACCACTGTCTGCTATTAAAAAGTTCTCACGTTCACCATTGTTCTTCATATAATGTTTGTAATCATCGGGGATCACTAATTCACAAACATGAACAGGATTTGGAGGAACAAGGTTCATTTGATTTCTTCTTCTCCTTACAATTTGCTTCATTGCGTCTGCAGTTGGAAGTACTCTTTGAGCGGCTTGAGAAATATTTTCTGTACAAGAACTTAAAATCGCCGATGGTAGATCTTGACTCTCTCCAGCCCGGCGCTTTACACTTGTTTTAATTGCAACTACTTCCACGCTTGCTGCTGAAGCACCATGAGAATGCTCATTTATTTCCTTTATCACTTCATTGTTTTTAGTGTGTATACGGGCTTTGCACTCGTTCTTGTTTTCCATATAGATATAGATATCCATTGTGAGAAAATTTAGGTTTGTCTTTCTTAATTAAAATACTTTCAGCCATTTCTGCAAACTTTACTGATTCTCATAAATTTTTATGAGAATCAGTAAAGTAAAATTAGACTTAACTACTTTTAAATTTTTAGAGTAAAACTCTAAGAGTATGTTGCGCTACAGAACTAGGTGGAATTTTGGTGGAACTAGGTACAGAACTACATTTAAAATGTTGGTTTTAAAAGTTATTGGTTATTAAGTAGGTAATTAAGATTCGGCGCCAAATCGTTGAATACCAAAACAATCGGCGCCAAACCAATTCAGCGCCAAAAAAACGGCGCGGCGGGGCCAAATGGTACCATCCCCTTCCTGGCTAACTTGTAACTCTCAAGTGCCCTAACTGAGCCTTCATGTCTCATCCTAACATAAGCCTTCTTCTTCCTCTTGACAAGTGCTTCAACTTCCTTAGTAAACCACGGTTCCCTTGCTCGACAACTTCCTCCCTGCCTGACAGGTACATACTTATCAAGGACACGCAGTAGCTGTTCCTTGAAAAAGCTCCACATTTCGATTGTACCCATCCCCTGCAGTTTCCTTCCCCATCCTATACATCCTAAATCTTGCCGAATAGCATCATAATTGCCTTTCCCCCAGCTATAATTCTTGCCTTGCGGTATATACCTATTCCTGCCCATTGCTAAAGTAAACATAACCGAATTGTGATCACTATCACCAAAGTGCTCACCTACATCTAAATCTAACACCTGGCTGGGTTCATTACCCAGTACCAAATCCAATGTGGCATCGCCCCTTGTGGCCTGTCTACATACTGTGTCAGAAACCCTCCTGCACACACTGCACAAAAACTGACCCATCTATAGTACTCGAACTATAGTATTTCCAGTCAATATTTGGAAAGTTAAAGTCCCCCATAACAACTACCCTGTTACTCTCGCCCCTGTCGAGAATCATCTTTGCAATCCTTTCCTCTACATCTCTGGAACTATTCGGAGGTCTATAGACAACTCCCAACAGGGTGACCTCTCCTCTCCTGTTCCTAACCTCGGCCCATACTACCTCAGTAGAGTCCTCAAACGTCCTTTCTACCGCCGTAATACTTTCCTTGTTTAACAATGCCACACCCCCCCCTCTTTTACCATCTTCTCTGTTCTTACAGAAACATCTAAATCCTGGAACCTGCAACAACCATTCCTGCCCCTGCTCTACCCATGTCTCCGAAATCGCCACAACCCATGCTGCAAGCTCACCCACCTTATTCCGGATGCTCCTGGCGTTGAAGTAGACACTCTTCAAACCAGCGTCTTGCTTGCCGGTGCCCTCTTTCGAACTTCCCTGACCTCACTACTCTCAACATCCTGTACACTGGGATTACAATTTAGGTTCCCATCCTCCTGCTGAATTAGTTTAAACCCCCCCCCCCCGAAGAGCACTAGTAAATCTCCCCCCCCAGGATATTGGTACCCCTCTGGTTCAGGTGAAGACCATCCTGTTTGTAGAGGTCCCACCTACCCCAGAATCAGCCCCAATTATCCAGGAAACCAAAACCCTCCCTCCTGCACCATCCCTGTAGCCACGTGTTCAACTGCTCTCTCTCCCCATTTCTCACTTCGCTAGCACGTGGCACGGGTAACAACCCAGAGATAGCAACTCTGTTTGTTCTAGCTCTCAGCTTCCACCCTAGCTCCCTGAATTTCTGTCTCAAATCCCCATCTCTCTTCCTACCTATGTCGTTGGTACTTATGTGGACCATGACTTGGGGCTGCTCCCCCTCCCCCTTAAGGATCCCAAAAACACGATCAGAGACATCACGAACCCTGGCACCTGGGAGGCAACACACCAACCGTGAGTCTCTTTCGTTCCCACAGAACTTCCTGTCTGTTCCTCTAACTATGGAGTCCCCAATGACAAGTGCTCTGTTCCTCTTCTCCCTTCTCTTCTGAGCAACAGGGACAGACTCTGTGCCAGAGACCTGTGCCCCATTGCTTACCCCTGGTAAGTCGTCCCCCGCAACAGTATCCAAAACGGTATACTTGTTATAGAGGGTAACGACCACAGGGGATCCCTGCACTGACGATAACCCATCTACCTTCTTCTTTTACCTGAGGTCTGACTACCTCCCTATAACTTCTCTCAATAACCCCCTCCGCCTCCCGAATGATCCGAAGTTCATCCAGCTCCAGCTCCAGGTCTCTAACGCGGTTCTCGAGGAGCTGGAGTTGGGTGCACTTCCCGCAGATGTAGTCAGCAGGGACACTCGAGGTGACCCTTTCCTCCCACATTCTGCAGGAGGAACATTCAACTGCCCTAGCCTCCATTCCCACTGAACTATCTTCCCAACTACTGAAAACTAAAAAAAAACTTGTTAGTTTAGCAATCCGACGGACAGAACCTTTTTTTTTGGTTAGAGGAGGAGGATGAGTGGGAGATACTACGTAAGTAGTGTTTCGGGTAAAGCTGTCACTCGAGAACAGCCCCTTCACAAACCACCTTCATCTTATGCTGACCGTACTGCACGTATGCCAGTCTCCCCGGAAGAGCCAATCTGAAGCTCTGCTCTGCTGCCGTCTGCTGGATGCTTTCCTTCACTCGAACTCCTCGGGTCACTTGCGCAGGTCCACCATCAACTTACGCTGACCGCACTGCACGTATGCAAATCTCCCCGGAACAGCCAATCAGAAGCTCTGCTCTGCTGCCTTCTGCTGGATCCGTATTGTAGGTTAAATTAAGGAGTTTCGCGGTTCGGAGGAATTTTTGACGGTTCATGTCATGGTCCTGCTGGTCGTGGCCGCAGATGGTGACGTTATCGAGGTACGGGAAGGTAGCCCGTAACCCATGCTTGTCGACCATTCGGTCCATCTCCCGTTGGAAGACCAAGACCCCATTTGTGACACCGAATGGAACCCTGAGGAAGTGGTAGAGGCGCCCATCTGCCTCAAACGCGATGTACTTGCGGTCACTCACACGGATGGGGAGCTGGTCATAGGCAGACTTAAGGTCCACCGTGGAAAAGACTTTGTATTTTGCGATCCTGTTAACCAGGTCGGAAATACGGGGGAGAGGGTACGCGTCGAGCTGCGTAAACCTGTTGACGGTCTGACTGTAATCAATGACCATCCGGTTTTTCTCCCCAGTCCGAACTACCAGCACTTGGGCTTGCCAGGGACTGTTGCTGCCCTCGATAACTCCTTCTTTAAGGAGCCTCTGGACCTCGGACCCGATGAAGGTCCGGTCCTGGGCACTGCATCGTCTGCTCCGAGTGGCGACCGGTTTACAATCTGGGATGAGATTAGCAAACAAGGAAGGGGGGTCCACTTTGAGGGATGCGAGGCTGCAGACAGTAAGGGGGGGAATAGGACCGCCGAATTGGTAGGTTAAGCTCTGCAGGTTGCACTGGAAATCCAGGCCCAAGAGTGCCGGAGCGCATAGACGGGGGAGAATGAGGAGTTTGAAGTTTTTGAAAACCCTCCCCTGGACCGTGAGGTTCGCTATGCAGCACCCGGTGATTTGGACGGAGTGCGAACCCGAGGCCAATTCGATTTTATGCTTAACTGGGTGGATGGGGAGCGCGCAGCGTCTTACCGTGTCCGGGTGGACGAAACTTTCCGTGCTCCCGGTGTCCAGTAGGCATTTCGTCTTGTGTCCGTTGAGCTGGATCGTTGTCGTAGTCTTGGCGAGCGAGCGTGGTCGCGACTGGTCGAGTGTGATAGAAGCAAGTCGTGGCGAGAGTTCCAGGTCATCCTCGGTGGCAGAGTAATCGCTGGCAGGGATTTCCGTGTTGGCCCAAGATGGCGGCGCCCAGGACCCACCCGTGGAATCGGGGTCCCAAGATAGCGGCGCCCAGGACCCGCACTGTGGAGCCGGGACCCAAGATGGCGGCGCCCGTGGGAACCTCATGGCAGCTGGGGGCAGTGTCAGTGGCGTCTGCGGGCCAGTCGGGGAAGCCGAGAGCGGGGGTCGGGAGGACCGTGGGCCTGTTGCGGGAGTGGGTGTTGGGCCGGAGAGGTCGGTGCACGGTGCGGGGCCCTGGGGGGGGGGGGGGGGGGGGGGTCGATCCGCGGTCGCTGCGCGGAACAGCAGCGACCGACTTGGTCTGTCAGACCACCGCGTAGTGACCCTTCTTCCCGCAGCTCATACACAGAGCAGAGCGGGCCGGGCAGCGCGGGCGGGTTTGTTTAGAGAGGGCACAAAAATAGCAGTGTGGCCCCGGTACCTTGTCGGAGTGTCCCGCAGCGCAGGCCTGGGGGGGGGGGGGGGGGGGGGGGGGGTCGGGGTCAGCGGAGGACGGGGTGGCGCGTGCCACGAGGTCCAGGGGATTGCTGCGCGGCCAGGGGCGTATGCGTGGGCGTTCAGGTTGGTGACCTCCAGGGAGGTTGCAAGGGTCCGTGCCTCAGCTAGGCTGAGGGCGTTCTTGTCCAGCAATCGTTGGCGGATAGAGGATTGCATGCCGGCAACATAAGCGTCTCTAATTAAAGGGTCCATGTGCTCAGTTGCCGAAACATGGGGACCGACGCACATTCTCCCTAGAGGTGTGAGGGGCTGGTAGAATTCATCGAGTGACTCACCAGGGAACTGCTGACTAGTCGTCAGGAGATGCCGTGCGTATACTTCGTTGACCGGCCGGAGAAAGTGTCCTCTCAGGTGATTCATGGCCGCGTCATAATCGTTTTCGTCCTCAATCATTGAGTATACTGCCGTGCCCACGCACAAGTGGAGGATGTGGAGTTTCTGCTCCTTGGTGGGCTTGCTGGCCGCAGCCGTCAGGTAACTGTTGAAACACGCCAGCCAATGTTTAAAGGTTGCAGGCGCATTCGAAGCATGCGGGCTGATGCGGAGACAGTCAGGCTTGATGCGTAGCTCCATTTCAAAATTCTAGCTGATTAAATTGATGTACCATCAATTGGATGCGAGACACGGTGAAGGTCCAAACTTAGGCTTTAATCAGCTAGATGTTAGCCCGGTGGTCGACTCCAGTGAAAGGCTGACCGCCGGAAACTCTGGGTACTTATACCCTACCTCGGAGGCGGGGTCTACTTGCCTCTCGACCAATTGGTGAGCAATCACATGACTAGTCCCAGCCAATCAGACAAAAGGCACATGACCAGCCAGAGCCAATGGGAAACCAGTGCTCTGCACCAATGGCAGTGCTCCTATTCATACCACCACACTTAGTTAGGCCACACTTGGAGTATAGTGTTCAATTCTGGTCGCCACACTACCAGAAGGATGTGGAGGCGTTAGAGAGGGTGCAGAAGAGATTTACCAGGATGTTGCCTGGTATGGAGGGCATTAGCTATGAGGAGCGGTTGAATAAACTCGGTTTGTTCTCACTGGAACGATGGAGGTTGAGGGGCGACCTGATAGAAGTCTACAAAATTATGAAGGGCATAGACAGAGTGGATAGTCAGAGCTTTTTCCCGAGGGTAGAGGTGTCAATTACTAGGGGGCATAGGTTTAAGGAGCGAGGGGCAAGGTTTAGAGTAGATGTACGATGCAAGTTTTTTACACAGAGGGTAGTGGGTGCCTGGAACTCGCTGCCGGAGGAGGGGGGTGGAAGCAGGGACGATAGTGACATTTAAGGGGCATCTTGACAAATACATGAATAGGATGGGAATAGAGGGATACGGACCCAGGAAGTGTCGAAGATTGTAGTTTAGTCGAGCAGCATGGTCGGCACGGGCTTGGAGGGTCGAAGGGCCTGATCCTGTGCTGTACTTTTCTTTGTTCTTATTAAGTTGTGCCATTTTCTGATCTGAGCTGGTGGAGGATCATATTACTGCTTTGTAACATGGATAGAAAACTGAATCGAGGAAACCATTTGCATGGATCAAGGACCTAATTTTCTACTCATTTGAAGGGCTTAAGTATGATAATTATTGGTCTCAACTAATTATGTGACAATACGACGCAAGTTAAATTCAATAAAGCCAAAAGGAAGTAAGATTGATTTGGCAACGACCTTCCGTGCTTTCTGTCACAAAACTATCAAAAGTTCTTTAATTGGTACCAGTCATATTGCATTGTTTGTCCTGTCAAGTGTGCTTATTTTGAGTTACTGTTTTAGGTCAAGAAGTATTTTGATAAATCTTGCTCTGTAAAATAAACACAACTTCATATGTTTAAATGATTTTGCAATCAGTCTGGCTTTGTTTTTTTTTGTAGTCATTAGTCTCAATTGTAACATTTCCCAGCTGTTGATAGTTCAACATGGAAAAAATTCTTTGGCACAAAAAAAACTTTGAAAGGAATGACACATAAGCACATACAAAATAAGAGCAGGCCTCTCAAGTCTGCTCTGCCATTCAATAAGATTATTTCAGAACTTCTACATCAACTCTACTTCCCACCCTAATCCTGTACCACTTGACTCCCATAGTGATTTCAGTCTTGAATATACTCATTTTACTGAGCATCCTCATGTACACGTTATTTTGCTGCTTGGAACGATTCACTTTCAGAATGGAAAGGATAGTTCGGCATTTATTTATTTTGAATATTTGTGTTCCTGTTTGCTTGCTTTTTTGCAGTTGAGTTTGATGTGTGTATATAGAAATACCTCAATAAAATGTTTTTTAAAAAGAAAAGGGAAGGTGTTTCATACATAACCGTATAGGATTTTGCTGAAATAAATAAATTCTCAGGATGTTGACATCGCTGGCAAGGCTGCACTTTAGCCTATCCCTAGCATCCCTTGGGTGGTGCTGGGCTCCTCTCTTGAATTAGCGTAATCTGTGTGGTGAAGATTCTCCCACGTTACTGTTCGGTTAGGAGTAAGAGGAATTTGACCCAGTGACCATGAAGAAATGGAATGTATATCCAAGCCCACTTTGTATGTGATCTTGACCTTCCAGTTGGTGACAGTCAAGGATTTAAGGAGTACTGCTGAAGGTGCTGTGGCAGTTTACTGCAGTGCATTCTGCAGTTCTTACACACTGCTGCCGTTTGTGACAGATATTGGATGGAGAGGACTTTTAGAGTAGTGGATGGTTAAATAGACTACTTTAACATGGATATGGTCAGGTTTCTTGAATGTTATTGGAACTGCAGCCATTCAGGCAAGTGACTTGAATTCTGTGTGCTCCTGACTTGTGTAATGTAGGCGGTATGTGTTTTTGGGAGTCAAAGAAATGAACCACCTGTCACAGAATATCAAGCTTCTTACCTGTTTTAATGGTCTTGCTGTTATATGTCTGGTATGATTTAGTTTATGATCAACATTAGCCCCTCAGGATGTTGGTGGTGGCAGATTGCAATGCCATTGAATGTCAAATGTTGATGGGAATACTTTCTCCTGTTGGAGATGGTCAATGTCTGATGCTTGTTTGGTGATTGTTACTTGGCAATATCAGCCCATGCCTGAATGATGCCTCGGTCTTGCTACATATGAGGAAGAATGGAATCCCTGTTGGAGGAAATGGAGCGAATACTGTGGTAACATTAGTCAACCCATTTATGACCTCCTGATCAGAGAAAAATCATTGATGAAAAAGCAGAAAATAGATGGGCCTAGGTCCCTGCATTGAGTCTGCAACAATGTCCTGGAACTGAGAATATTGGCTTCCAACAATCACAGCCATCTTTCTTTGTGTTAGATCTGACTTTAAACAGTGAAGCGTTTTCCCCCTGATCTCCAGTGACATCAGTTTAACTAGGATTCCTCAGTGCCACACTTGGTCAAATATTATTTTGACGTCAAGGGCAATCATTCTCATTCACCTCTGAAATTCAACTGGTGTATGCTGGGCTAAGGCTATAATGAATCCAGGCGTTCTGGTCCTAGCAGAACCCCAACTGAACATCTATGAGCTTTTGGAAATAAGTACTGTTTGATAGAATTGTTGGTGAAGTGACTTCTTCTGCCACTTGGGGAGGGGGCATATGGGTAATTGCAAAGTTTGATTTGTCCTGCTTTTTAAGTAATTGCAATAATAGGGCATTGTCAGATAGCTGTGAGTGTTGTACCTCTTGGTGGTTGTCCATGAGTTAAGTGAAATGAAATGAAAATGAAAATGAAAATTGCTTATTGTCACGAGTAGGCTTCAGTGAAGTTACCGTAATTTCCGGACTATAAAGCGCACCTGACTATAAGCCGCACCCACTGATTTTGAATTTTTTTTATTTTGAACATAAATAAGCCGCACACGTATATAAGCCGCAGGTGCTTACCGGTACATTGAAACAAATGAGCTTTACACAGGCTTTAACGAAATACGGCTTGTAACAAAAATAAAAAATTAGCGGTAAAGAATAGCCTACCAAGAAAGTCATTGGTCACTGTGGAGCGAAATCAATCCGATTAAGCTCTTAAGATTAACATAGAATCATCAGTTTGAAACATTAAAAATAAATAAATCATGTGTAAAAGAAGTCTTTTATTACTGATCGTAATCAAGATATCACCAACCCAGGTGATCACAGTCACTATCCTCCTCTTGTGCACTGAAACCACTGAAGTCATCTCCTTCAGTGTCAGAGTTGAATAGCCTCAGAATTGCTTCATCCGATGTTGGATTGTTTTCATTGTCGCTCTCATCACTTTCATCCGGAGGCAAATTTCCCGCTGAGCTCATGCTGCCCTCTTCAACACGCAGCAATCCAGCTTTTCGAAACCCGTTGATGATAGTGGATTTTTTAACAATGCTCCACGCTGTCAGGACCCACTGGCAGACTTGACCATAAGTTGCTCTTCGCATGTGGCCCGTTTTAGTGAAGGATTTCTCCCCACTTGTCATCCAAGCCTCCCACTGAACACGAAGCGCCACCTTAAATGCACGATTTAAACTGATGTCGAGTGGCTGTAAATACTTTGTTGTGCCCCCAGGAATCACAGCTGGAATTGAGTTTGTCCTCTTGATGGCTTCTTTCACAGAATCTGTTATGTGGGCCCTCATGCTGTCCAAAACGAGCAATGCCTTGTTCCTGTGAAAGAATCCTCCCGGTCGCTTGCCGTAGCACTCCGTATGCCATTCATGCATTAGGCTTTCCGTCATCCATCCTTTCTTGTTGACTTTCACAACAATTCCTGTAGGGAATTTTTCTTTTGGTATCGTCGTGCGTTTAAAAATCACCATCGGTGGAAGCTTTTCTCCCGATGCCGTGCAACTCAGAACACAGGTGAAGTGTGTTTTTTCATGCCCTGTTGTTTTCAGTTGACGGATGATTCACCTTTCCTGTTGACAGTCCGAGTGAGAGGCAGGTCAAATGTCAGAGGAACCTCATCCATATTTATGATATTGTGCGGGCCAATGGAATGCTCCGCTATCTTTGCATCAATGAATTTGCGGAAGTTTGACATTTTTTCCTCGTAGTCGGGAGGGAGCTGCTGACACAAACTCGTCCGTACCCTGATGGACAGGCCTTTACGTCTCATAAATCTGAGACACCACGATGGTCCACCTCTAAAATTCTCAAACTTCATTGCGGTGGCGATTGTTTTGGCTTTCAGTCGGATCTGTACAGTTGAAACACCTCGGGCCGTCTGCTCTCTGCATGTTGACCCAGTCTTCGAGCTCATTTTCTAGTTCGGGCCATCTGCTTTTCTTCCCTCTGAAAGCTTTAGTTGTCTTTTTGCACTGAGTCAATTCCTCACGCTGCTGTTTCCAACGTCTTATCATCGACTCATTAAGACCAAGCTCTAGTGCAGCAGCTCTATTTCCTTTTCCAACAGCCAGATCGATCGCCTTCAACTTGAAAGCTGCATCATATGCATTTCTCCGTGTCTTTGCCATGATGAGGGTGACAAAATGACTACCGTAATCAGAATGATGGGATGTTTGAGCGCGCTCGATTTAATCTAAACAGTAAACTAAAAAGTTACATTGTTTTACCTTAACCCGTTACGCAATTTCATTGGTTTAGTGAAAGCGGGAAAAATCCATAAATAAGCCGCGTCGTTGTATAAGCCGCGAGGTTCAAAACGTGGGAAAGAAGTAGCGGCTTATAGTCCGGAAACTACGGTACTGTGAAAAACCCATAGTCGCCACATTCCGGCACCTGTCCGGGGAGGCTGATACGGGAATCGAACCGTGCTGCTGGCCTGCTTGGTCTGCTTTAAAAGCCAGCGATTCCAGCCCCTGGTGACAATGGACGAGAAGAAGGGAAGGAGACTCAGGCTGAGTGGATAGTTTAGAGACAAGGCGCAGTGAAGATAATGTTAGGATAAAATAATTAAGAATAATGAGCTACTTAGAATTTGTATCAAACTTTGGTGCATATGAAAAATAAATTGATTGTGAAGCACTTCCCTGATATGCTATAGAATAACTGTTGTTATGCTGTGACAGGGCCTCCTCCATCTCTTCAACTTCTCTGCTTGCTCCCATACCTCGACCGATGTCTTCAACACCGCTATCTCCACCTGGGCTGTCGCCTGCTCTACCAATACCTTCATCGCTGCTATCATTTCTTTCCTCATCACCTCCATGTGCTTGGAATACTGCTTTTCAAACCCGCAGCTATCACCGTGGTCATCTTCTCTCCTGTGAAGGGTGTGGCACGACCCTGCCTCCGCCATCTTTCCTGTTGCCGGGCTGACCCATTCGCTCGAGGCAACCTTCACTTGCCCCCTTTTTCCTGACGGCTTTTTTCTGGTTCTTCGACATCCCCCTCCTTTATGTCTTCCTGCACCTGTTCATCCAAGAACTGCCCCTGGGTAGGCATTAAATTTTTAAAAACTGAGCCTCGAGCAGGAGCCACCCAACGTGCGACTTCCACCTCCATTCCGCCACTGGAAGTCCTCCCCTTAAAGGGTACAAATTAAAAAAGCTCACAGGAATAGACCTGATGTATATGTGCACAAATCATTAAATGGCAGGTTGAGACAGAGAATACATAATAGTGCATATGTTTTCAAAATTCTTTTCTGCGATATGGATTACGTGGCTAGGTCAGCATTTATATTTCCCATCCTTAATTGCTGTTAAGGTACTGGTGAGCCACTTTCTTGAATCCCTGCAATCCATGTGGTGTCGGTGTACCATGCTGTTACTGATGGAGTTCCAGGATTTTCGCCCAGTGACAATGAAGGAATGATGATACAGTTCTAAATCAGGTTGGTGAGTGGCTTAGAAGTAGACCTGCAGGTGGTGTTGTTTCCATGCATCTGCTCCTCTCGTCCTTCTAGATGATGGAGGTTGCAGGCTTTGGAAAATTCTCTTCAGGAGCTTTGATAAGTTATTGCAGTGTACCTTGTAGATGATGCACATGCTGCCACTATGTGTCGGTGGTGGAGGGAGTGAATGTTCAAGGTGGTGGTGGATGGATGTGTCAGTCAAGTGGGGCTATTTTATCCTGGATGGTGGAGAGCTTCTTCAGTGTTGTTTGAGCTGCTCTTATCCAGGCAAGTGGAGAATATTACATCATACTCCAAACTTGTACCTTGTATATGGTAGACAGGATTTGGGGAGTCAGGAGGTGATTTAATCTCTGCAGAACGCCTAGCCTCTGACCTGCTCTTGTAGTGACAGTATTTAAATAGCTGGTCTAGTTCAATTTCTAACCAATGGTAGCTGCCAGGATGTAACTATTGAGGAATTCAGTGATGGTAATGTCTTTGAATATCAAGGGGAGGTGGTTGGATTCTCTCTTATTGGAGACGGTCTTTGCCAGTTCTTGTGTGACACAAATGCTACTTGTTAATTATCAGCCCAAGCCTCAATGTTATCCAGGTCTTGCTGGAAATGGGTGCCGGCAGCTTCAGTATCCGGGGAGCCACGAATGGTGTTGAACATTGTGCAATCATGAGCCAACATCCCCACTCCTGACCATTTGCTGGAGGGAAAGTCATTGATGAAGTTGCTGATGGTGGTTGGACCTCGGACACTACCCTGGAGAACTCCTGCAGTGATGTCCCAGAATGGAGATGATTGACCTCCAACAATGGCAACCATTTTCCTTTGTGCTACGCATGACTCTAACCCATGGTGAGTTTTCCTTGATTCCTATTAGCTCATTTTACTAGGGTTCCCTGGTAACACATTCAGTTAAGGGCAGTCACTCATTTCACCTCTGGAGTTCAGCTCCTTTGTCCATGTTTGGACTAGGCTGTAATCAGGTCAGGAGCCGAGTGGCCCTGGTGGAACCCAAACTGAGTGTTGATTCTGAATAATTGCCGTTTGATAGCACTGTCGATTATCACTTCCGTCACTTTTGTGGTGATGTAGAGTGGACTAATGGGTGGCAATTAGACAGTTTGGATTTGATTTGTCTTACTCTTTGTGGACGTAGTACGGCAGTCTTTCATCTTATGGGGCAGATGCCACATGCCAGTGTTGTAGTTGTACTAGAACAGTTTGGTTAAGGGTGCAACTATATCTGGAGCACAAGTCTTCAGTACTATTATTGGATCCTCAACTTTATAATTAGGGGCACAGAGTACATAAGCAATGAAAGAGAAAATTCTGGAAAATCTCAGCAAGTCTGGCAGCATCTGTACGGAGAGAAAAGAGCTAACGTTTCGAGTCCGATGACTCTTTGTCAAAGCTAACAGACAGAGAAAGTGGGAAATATTTATACTGTGGAGTGAGAATGAAACATGAGTCATAGCCACAGAAACCCAGGGAAACCGTAGCCACAGAAACCCAGGGAAACCGGGTGCTAATGGCCACAGAGACCAAGGGGAAAGAGTGCTAATGGCAGTCCCCAGAGAGGACAAATTTGGTTCTTTAACCAATTCAGTTCACTCCATGTGATATCAAAACTGGATTTAACAAAGGCCATATATGGCTCTGACAGCATTCCAGCTGTTAACTTGTGCTACAAATCTAGTTGTGAATCTAGCCAGGCTGTTCCAGTACAGCCATAACACAGGCATATACATAACAAAATGGAATATTGCCCAGGTATGTCCTGACCACAAAAGGCAGGACAAATCCATGATGACCAAAGCTCTCAAAAACGTGAAGAGAGTTGAAGTGGTAAGTGACTGGAAGTTCAGGGTCATGCTTCCAGACTGAATGGAGGTGTTCTGCAAAGCTGTCACCCAATCTGCACTTGTTCTCCCCAGTGTAAAGAAGACAACATTGTGAGCAGGAATACAGTGTACGAACTTGAAATATGCGCCAGTAAATTATAGTTTCACCGGGACGCCATGTTTGAGGCTCTGGACAGTGAGGAGGCAGGAAATGCAAGGCAGGTTTTGCATTCCCTGCTCATCTGTTGGCAGGGGAGTGTGATTGAAGAGTGTACCTGGGTTTTGTGGATGGAATGAACCCTTCAGCATATTGGGAGGTGAGAGGAAAATGTGTTTAGTGAGAACATTATGCAGGTAGTAGCAGATTTAACAGCAGATAATATATTGATTGTGGAGAATGGTGGGGATGGAAGGTCAGGAAAAGGGGAACTCTATTGTGATACTTGGATTGGTTGAGGTAAAAAGACCTATTGGAAGTGCTGGTATGGAAGATTGCATTCTTAGAACAGAAATGATGGCAATGCAAAACTTTGGTGAGTGGAATATAGGCAGGAAGGAATATAGACAGGAAGAAGTGTAATCAAGGTAGCTGCAGGAGTTATGGGCTTATAGTAGAATAGTATAGTGCTTGCTTGAGGTAATGTGCTGGGTCACCAGCTGGAATTGAGCCTTTCTAATGTGTAGCTGTTGATGATCCTGTGGAGCAGTAGGCCAAAAGTCTTGGAGCATCTTCAACCATAGTTTCAATGGTGTGGGGTTCTGTGGCAGGAATTCTGTTCTAATGTCGTGACAACTTTGTTTGATGGAGGGGAGCATCAAGAATGCTGCATGAAATGCGATGTAAAATTTAGTCTGTGTTTCCAAATGTCTATATATTTCTGTACCACAATGGTTGTTTTTATAAAAGTTTAAGATGCAATCCTAAAATTCTCCTCTAGCAGCGAGCGAAAGCAGAAGTTTGAAACCTAATCTTAGGGTCAGAGAGAAATTTTCCAAGGTTTTCCTTCCATTGAGGTATTTCCTTTTGGTTCAGCCTTTCCCTGAGGAGGTTAAATAGTTGGCGTAGACTCCATCCTATGGAGAACTGCAAGGTTCAATGAGTGGGCTTGAAGAATTGAATAGATTTTTTTCTTTCTTATGGGTTGGTTGTATTTGAACATTCATATTCTTTTTTTAAAAAATGCACAGTGAAATTACATTTTAGACTTCCTTGAGTGTACATATTACATCCAATCTGGAGAATATTTTTCACTATATCAGCTGATGAAAATTGCATTGGTCTTATGATGCGACCTTGTTTATTCTCCCATCTGCCTTTCTGGTAAGATCGTAATTCAGTATAAAGTGCTTTCACGTGGCAGTGTGGTATCTTGCTGTAGAGTATTAACCTCCACTTTATTGCAAACTATTTTGCAGTTGATTATTATTCCAATATGACTGGTCTCACAGTACAGTGTAAACCTGGGTTGTCCTATAAGCTGCACTTAATGCTTTGTTCTTACAGGCAACTAATTTTGTAGTTGAGCACCACTAAATAAAGCAATTTAATATGGCATAGCCAATTGCTTAATCAAGTTGTAAAGCTAACACCTGTGACTGCATGCTGAGTTTCTGATTGCAAACAGGGTTTTGTCTTTTAGTTGAAAATGCCCAACAGCTATCAATGCTGAGTTAAATTGTTTGACTTTTTCTGACAGCTTTGAATTTGGCATTTGAAAATGTATTATCATAAATTTGGGAAAGTGCCTCATGTGGCGGTCTAAACATGTGCATCCTCTTCAATAAGTTGTATTTTAAAACTTATCGTGAAATTTGAACACTTCCACCTGCAGATCATGCTGTGTTGGGACAAAGAAAATAGTTTTCTTCCAGCAATGTAATGCATGAATCCACCCTTCATAAAATAATGTCTAAAACCTTGTTTTAAATTTGCATGCAGTTAGAGGAAACAGACTTTAAACTGTTGGTTGCTTCCAAGATTTCTGGTGGAAGAATGTATTTTACTATAGCTGTGTATAGCATGTGGCAGTCTGATCTTTAATCGTGTTGACGAGTTAAACACAAATTGTATTTTAACCGACAGGGGTAGGCTCAGCATATATTTTCCCTCCTTAGTAGGTTGGGAGTGTGGATTCACCAAAGAAAAAACCTTTATATTTTTCAGATCATCTGTCTTTAATTGTTGATACTAAAATACAACTTGTTGAAGAGGATGGGCATGTTTGAACTGTCACATGAGGCACTTTACAAATTTATAAGAATACATTTCAAAGCTGTAGAGGTAAAAGTCAAACAATTTCACTCAGCATTGATAGTTGTTGGGCATTTCACATTTAATCTTCCACTTTTACAGTGCTGATATTCTAGCTTGCATGCAGGTCAAAAGTATTCAATTCCAGCTAAATTGTTCCAAATTCTGAATTGATGAGTACGAACTAACAAAAAAAACATAGTCCCGTTTTGGGCGGGATTAGCAGCGTCATTAAGCGCCAGGAATGACCCCACTATCGAATGGCACTCTATTATTTTTCCGGGCCTCAGCGGGGGATGCTCCGCCGAGGCTGCACTCAGCCGCATTTCCTGCACTGAGGAGTTCTGCTCGTTAGTGTAGTAAGAGAATGGCTCCCCAATCTCTCAACCCCCTTTCCTTCCAAAGCTCCAACTCACCTATGAAAGGTCCTCCAGCCCCCCCCCCCCCCCAATACTCCACCTCGTATGGCCAGGGAACCCCCAGACCCATTCCTCAGCATGAGCAAATGCCACCTGGGCACCACTGCCAGGGTGCCAGGCTAGCAGTGCCACAATGCTCTGGTGGCATTAGCAGTGCTAGGGTGCCAATATGCCTAAGAGGCCAACCACCCGGGGGCCTCCGATCACCTGTGAGACCATCCCCCAAGAGCCATTCCTTCAGATCCCTGTTTGGTTTGTAGGGACCAGTCCCCGTTTGTAGGGACCAGTGCTAAACGGTGCCAAATGAGCACTTAAGCTCACGTAACTATGCAAGTCTGGATCTGGCAGGATCTACTGACTGTGTCCCGTCCTGATTCCGGTGGGACACAGCCGGTAAATTACACCCTATGACTTTTGTCACATTACAATAATTATATCTTTGTACCAAATCAAAATGATTCCTGGCCTCAAATTGCTCCTTTTGCGTCCTCGTTTTTATGACTTATTTTTACACTTCAGTACACAATCTGTTGAGTTTATGTTGATATCAGCTTGGTAGCACCTGTCCGCAGATTGTGGAATTTAGCCCAACTTCAGACAGTCAGCATATAATCTATCTGACAACACCTTGCACTGAGGGAGGACTGCAATATTAGCTGTCTGGCCCTTCTGAAAACTTAAAATCCACTTGTCTAGTCTAGTATATTTTAAAGATCACATGGCACCTTTAAATTTGCAAATTCTCTTATCATAGCGCATCACAGGGGCTGGTTTAACACACTGGGCTAAACAGCTGGCTTGTAATGCAGAACAAGACCAGCAGCGCGGGTTTAATTCCCGTACCGGCCTCCCCTGAACAGGTACCGGAATGTGGTGACTAAGGGCTTTTCACAGGAACTTCATTGAAGCCTACTTGTGACAGTAAGTTGTTATTGGTGTGTTATTGTTCAGCAATCACTTGCTCATGAGTATGGTTGACCACCTAAGAAACTCTGCGTCACTGGTAATGGGTTCTGTGGGTCCTTGCATGGCTGATGAGCCCGATCTCAAGAGCCACATGTCCAACTGCACACTTAGCAGGTTTTCCAGGTGGTGTGATTGGTTCTTGGACTCGAGACCACTGGTATTCCAGTCTCAGGCTCCTTTTCTGAGCCTCCTCTTGATTTTGGGTGTTCTCAAGCTTCTGGGTGTTCGCAAAGAATTGTGTCCATTCAATCAGGAGGCTCCTCCAATTACATATAGAACATGGAACATACAGTGCAGAAGGAGGCCATTTGACCCTTCGAGTCTGCACCGACCCACTTAAGCCCTCACTTCCACCCTATCCTGGTAACCCAAAAACACCTCCTAACCTTTTTGGACACTTAAGGGCAATTTAGCATGACCAATCCACCTAACCTGCAGATCTTTGGAATGTGGGAGGAAACCGGAGCACCTGGAGGAAACCAACACAGACACGGAGAGAACGTGCAGACTCAGCACAGACTGTGACCCAGCGGGGAATCGGACCTGGGACCCTGGCACTGTGAAGCCACAGTGCTAGCCACTTGTGCTACCGTGCTGCACTTTAGGTCTCTTCTGAGCAAGGGTCTGCCAGGCATTGATGTTGATGTTGTATTTCTTGAGGTAAGCCTTCAGGGTGTCTTTGAAGCACCTCCTTCTTCGTCCTCTTCTTGTATGGAGCCTTCCTTGAACAGGGCAAAGAAGATATGCTTTGGTAGTTGCGACTCTGGCATCTTAAGCACGTGCGAGTCCAGCTGAGTTGGTTTTGGATGATCATGGCCTCGATGCCCATGCTCTTGGCTCTTTCAAGGACGATGATGTTAGTACACGGGCAGCACGGTAGCATTGTGGATAGCACAATCGCTTCACAGCTCCAGTGTCCCAGGTTCGATTCCAGCTTGGGTCACTGTCTGTGCGGAGTCTGCACATTCTCCCCGTGTGTGCGTGGGTTTCCTCCGGGTGCTCCGGTTTCCTTCCACAGTCCAAAGATGTGCAGGTTAGGTGGATTGGCCATGATAAATTGCCCTTAGTGTCCAAAATTGCCCTTAGTGTTGGGTGGGGTTACTGGGTTATGGGGATGGGGTGGAGGTGTTAACCTTGGGTAGGGTGCTCTTTCCAGGAGCCGGTGCAGACTCGATGGGCCGAGTGGCCTCCTTCTGCACTGTAAATTCTATGATCTACACCTGCCCTCCCAGATGCTGCAGAGAATCCATGTCCGACAGCATTGTTGATACCTCTCCAGGGTCTTGAGGTGGCATCTGTCCATGGTCCACATTACTGAACCATATAGAAGAGTTGGGAGGATGACTGTCTTTTACAAGAGTATGTTGGTTTCAGATTTATGGGCAGCACGGTAGCACAGTGGTTATCACTGTTGCTAAACATCGCAAGCATCCCAGGTTCGATTCCTGCTTGGGTCACCGTCTGTGTGGAGTCTGCATGTTCTCCTCGTGTCTGCGTGGGTTTCCTCTGGGTGCTCCAGTTTCCTCCCACAAGTCCTGAAAGATGTGCTTGTTAGGTGAATTGGACATTCTGAATTCACTCTCTGTGTACTCGAACAGGCAGTGGAATGTAGCAACTAGGGCATTTTCACAGTAATTTCATTGCAGTGTTTTGATGTTTTTTATTTGGTTTTTGTACAAAGTATATTTACCGTTATGTATACAACGAATAATATAGATATATAGAAGAGAAGAGCACACACAAAAAAATAAAATAACTGGTAGAGTATTGTGCGCTAGCTCAACAGCAGCAACTCTGTACAATTGGCAATATTATTTTCAACACATAAGTAGGCAACTGTTTGTGGGGAGTGGGGGGGGGGGGGGGGGGGGGGGGGGGGGGGGGGGGGGGGGGGGGGGGTGGAAGAGGGGGACTGGGGAAGTACATATACATTTGGGTGCCGGAGAAACAATTACAGAGGACAATGGATCTGGTGTTGTCTTTTGCTTCTCCCGGACGGATTTCGCTGTCGTCGTCTCACGTTCACCTCCACTTCAGCCATTCAGCCCGTCTTTCCCCCGTATTTTCCTTGTTCTCTGTTCCTGAAGATGCCAAGTTTGTTATTGTTACCCATGCCCTCCTTCCAGCTGTCATTCCCTTGCTTCCCTCCCACCTCTCTGGTTCCCCTCTATTGTTCCCTGTCTCCTCCCTCTTCCTTAGGTTTAGCTGGTACCCCCCCCCCCCCCCCCCCCCCCCCAGTCTATCCCTCCCTCTCATGCCCTGGCTACTTTCCCCTGATTCTTGGCTATCTGGCTATTCTTTTCCTTGTTTGTTGGCCACAAACAGGTCCCCAAACAATTGGATGAATAGCCACGTTCTGTGGAAGCTGTCGTCTGACCCTCCAAAGGCAAATTTGATTTTCTCCATTTGGAGAGATTCTGAGAGGTTGGACAGCCAGTCTGCAACATTGGGTGGTGCTGCTGACCGCCAGCCGAACAGGATTCTATGGCGGGCGATCAGGGAGGCAAAGGCAAGAGCGTCTGCCCTCCTCCCCAGGAATCGATCTGGCTGGTCTGATACCCCAAAGACCGCCACTTTCGGGCATGGCTCTACCCTCATCCACACTACTTTGGACATTGCCTCGCCGAGGCTGTCCAGTACTCGGCAAGTCTGCAGCAAAACTAGAACATGTGGGCGTGGTTGGCCGGGCCTCCTTGGCACCGTTCACATCTATCCTCCACCTCCGGGCAGCGCCGGCCCTAGGGTTGCTGGCGCCCCGGGCAAGCTGAACTTCGGCGCCCTTGGGGGGGAGGTGGGGCCGAGGGGGGGCGGACCCGGGGGGGGGGGGGGGGGGCGGGGCGGGCGGAGCCGAGGGGGGGCGGGGACGAGGGGGGTGGGGCCGAGGGGGCCGAGGGGGGGGCGGGGCCGAGAGGGGGGGGGACAGGGGGGCGGACCCGGGGTGGGGGGGACCCGAGGGGAGGGCGGGGGGAGCGGACCCGAGGTGGGGGGGGGCGGGCGGGGGGAGCGGACCCGGGGGGCGGGGGGGTGGGGCGGACCCGAGGGGGGCGGGGCGGGGTGGGGGCGGACCCGAGGGGGGGCGGGGCGGGCGGACCCGAGGGGGGGGGGGGGGGGGGGGGGGGGGGGGGGACGGACCCGAGGCGGGGGACGACCGAGCGGGGGCGGACGGACGACGGGGGGGGCCGCCCTGGGGGAGTGCGGCTACACTGGGGGAGTGCGGCCACCGCGCATGCGCTGGTTGGCGCCGGCCCAACTGCGCATGCGCGGGACCCGAGTCTGGCGCCCCCTAGTACATGGCGCCCGGGCGACAGCCCGAGTTGCCGGTGCCTTGAGCCGGCCCTGCCTCCGGGAAGAACCTACTCATACGAGTTCCTGTTAAGTGGGCTCTATGTACCGCTTTTAGTTGCGTCAGGCTTAGACTTGCGCACGTGGAGGTGGAGCTGACCCTATGCAGTGCTTCGCTCCAGAGTCCCCACTTGATTTCAATCCCCAAGTCTTCCCCTCATTTTTTTTCTTGTTGGGTCCAGTACGGTGTCGGTCCTTTCTACCAGTCGGTCATACATGTTATTACAGTTTCCTTTATCTAGTATTCTTGCATCCAGTAACTCTTCCAGTAATGTCTGTCATGGCGTTTGTGGGTTCGTTCTTGTCTCCTTTCGTAGGAAGTTTTTGAGTTGCTGGTACCTTAGCTCGTTCCCCCTGGCTAGCTGGAATTTCTCTGTCAGTTTGTCCAGTGTTGCGATCCTGCCATCCGTATATAGGTCCCTGACTGTCAGTGTCCCTCCGTCCTGTCCCCACTTTTTTTAAAGGTGGCGTCAGTCAGCGCTGGTGTGAACCTATGGTTGTTGCAGATGGGAGCTTTGTCCGCCATTTTGGTCAGGCCAAATTGCTGCCGTGGTTGGTTCCAGGACTGGAGGGTGGCTATCACCACTGGGCTGTTGTGGTGGGGATGGGAGTGCCGCTGTGGCGAGGGCCCGGAGGGAGGTCCCCTTGCAGGAGGTCTCTGTCGCGTGCACCCACTCGGCTTCTGGCTTCTTGACCCATCCCCTTATTCGCTTGGCTGTCGCCGCCCAGTAGTAGAATTGCAGGTTTGTGAGGGCTAGCCTCCCCCTGCATTCTATTTTTTTGTAGGATCACTTTGGGATCCTAGCACCCCCCCCCCCCCCCCCCCCCCCCCCCCCGCCCCTCCCATACGAACGCCATGATTAGTTTGTTTAGTGCTTTGAAAAAACCTTGGGGATGTAGATTGGGATAGATCTAAGTAGGAAGAGGTACCTGGGCAGTATGTTCACTTTGATCGTCAGGACTCTTCCCGCAAGGGAGAGAGGGAGTGTGTTCCATCTTTGCAGGTCCTTTTTTACTTCCTCTGTCAGATTGGTGAGGTTCCATTTGTGGATCCCTTTCCAGTCATAGGCTATTTGGATCTCCAGGTAACGGAATTTGTGTTGGCCTTGTTTAAATGGCAGTCCCATTAGTGCTGCCCTCCCTACTTGTGGGTGTACCGGGAAGATCACGCTTTTGCTCATGTTGAGTTTGTAGCCTGAGAAGGCGCCAAACTTTCAGGAACAATGATTCCGTCCATGCAGCTTTGTGGGTCCGAAATGTAAAGGAGAAGGTCATCTGCATAGAGTGAGACTCTGTGCCCTCTGCCCCCCCTTCGGATCCCCCTCCAGCTTTTTATTGCTCTGAGATCAATTGCTAATGGCTCGATCGCTAGAGTGAACAGCAGTGGGGACAGTGGGCATCCTTGTCTGGTGCCCCTGTGCGACTGAAAGTATCGGGAATTGGTGTTGTCGGTCCGTACGCTCGCCATGGGAGCGTTGCGTATGGGAGTTTTATAGAGGAGTTTTACCCAAGAGGTGAACCCTGTTCCAAGCCCAAACCCTCTCGTACCTCTGAGGTATTTCCATTCGACCCTGTCGAAGGCCTTTTCTGCGTCCAGGGAGATGATCACCTCTGGTATTCTCTCCTCGGATGGGGTCATTATCACATTCAGCAGGCGCATGCTGTTTGAGGTTAGCTGTCTACCTATGACAAAGTCCGTCTGGTCCTCTGCGACCACATCAGGTACGCAGTCTTCTAGCCTTTTGGCCAGTATTTTGGCATCTGCGTTCAGCAGTGAGATGGGTTTGTATGACCAACATTCCGTTGGGTCTATATCTTTCTTGGGTATCAGCGAGATTGAGGCCTGTGCTAGCGTGGGTGGCAGTGTGCCCCTCGCTAGCGAGTCTGTGAACATCTCCCGCAGGTGTGGGACCAGTGCTGTCGCAAATGTTTTGTAGAAGTCTGTCGGGAACCCGAATGGTCCCGGCGCCTTCCCCGCCTGCATGGAGCTAATGCTGTCCATTATCTCTCTCAGTGCTTAGTGGTGCTTCCAGGCCTAGATTTCTGCCCTACCCCAAGGAGGTATATCAAGGAACCGTTTCATCCCGGACCCCCCCCCCCCCCCCCCCCCCCCCCCCGGGGGGCTTTGAGGTGTACAGCCATTGATAGAAGGCCTTGAAGGTTTTGTTGATCTTTTCTGGTTCTGTTTCTAATGTGCCTCTGGTATTCCCTGATTTGTGCAATTTCTCTGGTGGCTGCCTGCTTTCTCAGCTGGTGGGCCAACAGGCGGCTGTCTTTGGGTCCGTGTTCGTATAGGGTCCCACGTGCCTGACGGAGTTGGTGAACTGCTTTCCGGGTGGAGAGCAGATCAAAGTTCCTTTTGTAGCACTTTCCTCTCCGCCAGGAGCTCTACGGTTGGGGCCTCGGAGTATTTACGGTCCACCTCCATTATGGAGTCGACCTGCTGCTGCCTAGCTGTCCTTTCTTCCCTATCTCTTTGCGCTTTGAAAGCGATAATTTCCCCTCTTACTACGGCCTTTAGCGCTTCCCAGAACGTGGAGGGTGAGACCTCCCTGTTTTGGTTGTTCTCCGTGTACTCTGCTATGGCCTGCGATATCTTTTCATTGAAGGCCTTGTCAGCTATTATGGCAATGTCCAATCTCCATGTGGGATGACATGCCCTGCCCGTCTCCGGCCTCACGTCTATGTAGTGTGGATCGTGGTCGGATATCAATTGCTGAGTATTCCACTTTGTCTATCACCAATTTGTCTAAGCACCGTTTTCCCCACCACAAAGAACTCAATTCTGGTGAATACATTGTGTACTGGGGAGAAGAAGGAGAACTCCTTCTCCCCTGGGTGGGTGAATCTCCAGAGGTCCACCGCTCCCATCTGTTCCATAAAGTGACCGAGTTCCCTTGCCATGCTTGAGGCTTTCCCCGTTTTTGGAGCTTGACCTGTCAGTCATTGGATCCTGTACACAGTTGAAGTCCCCCCCCCCCACCCCATCCCGCCACGGTGAGTCGGTGCGTCACTATGTCGGGGATTTCTGCCATGGTCTTTTTGATGAAGCTCATGTCGTCCTAGTTGGACGTTAACTAATCCTACCGGTGCCCCATCCAGGGCCCTGCTGACCATGACGTACCGTCCCCCTGGGTTTGTAACCGTTTTTGTCGCCCTAAACATCGTCTTCTTGCTGATCAGTATTGCCACCCCCCTGGCTCTCGTCCCACAGCAGGTCTGCCCCACCTAGCCCTTTCTTACCTGCAGGCGGTCCTGCTCTCTCAGGTGTGTCTCTTGGAGGAAGACTGTCGGCTTTCGTATTTCTCAGGTGGGTGAGGACTCTGGATCTTTTCACTGGTCCGTTGAGTACCCTTCCGTTCCAGGTGACTATCCTGTTGGCAGAGCTTCAGTCCCCCTGCTCCTGTGGGATTAACCATACTTATCTGGTGGACGCTCTGCCCTCCGGGGTTTCCCTTTGTTGGTGGGCCGTCCAGGATGGCCGCTGTCACTGCTTTCTCCATGCGGTCGGGTCCTTATGCTCCGGGGTTTCCCTTTGTCCAGGGGACCTGACATGGCCACCCACCGTGCGTCCGCCACGTGGGTGGTCCCCTGCACTCTGGAGTCTCTCTTCGCCCAGAGACCGTACTGGGTGGTTGCTTGCAGCGAATCCTTGTTCCGTGCCCTTGGTTGTGGCACTTTGTAGCCCTATTGTTCTCTTTCTAGCCTTATTTGCCCCTCCTTCCCTTCCCCCCCCACCCCTCCCGTATACCCTTTTGTCCCTCTTTCCCCTGTTCGTATCCCCGTTTGCTCTCCCGCCTCTGAGTGGTTCCCCCACCCCCCTGCCTTGCGCTGCCCCCCCTATTGGGGGCACACTGTGGCCCTGCTTTGTTGCATGCCTCCGACGCTTTCCTGCTAGTGCGGTGGCCCCCCTCTCGCTTCTCCCTCGCCCGACCTCTACAGTTTTCTGCTTGCTCTTCCCCCATCCTACCCTGCGCTCCTCTCGCTTGCTCTCCCTTCTCCGCTATTCTCGTTCCTTCATGCTGGGGCGTGGTCTCCCACCTGAAGCGGTCCCTCAGGTAGTGGTTTGTTTTTTTGTTCAGGATGCGCTTGCTGTGGCTGGGGTTGGGGGGGGGGGGGGCTTGGCAGGGAGGCCAGGCGTTGCCCCTTGCCAGGGGGCCCTTATTTCTACCCTCGCTGTCGGTTTTCCAGACAGTGTTCCTCGACAAACTTTTCTTCGGCGGGGGCTGTGAAGATGTACTCTCTTTCTTGGTGTGTGAACCAGAGTTTCGCTGGGTACAGGATACCAAAACTCACGTCGCACTTGTGAAGAGCTGCTTTTGCTCTATTGAATTCGGCCATCTCCTGGCTAGGCCTGCCCTTGGGCTTCGGGCGCAGCGACCGGTGTGCTCTGCACATTTCTGGTGGGTTGGGGAAGGTTTTCCTCCCCACTAAGTTACCCAGCATCTCGGCCACGTATGCTGTGGGGTTTCTGCCCTCGATCCCCTCTGGTAGGCCCACTATCCTTACATTTTGCCTTCTCGAGCGGTTTTCCTGATCGTCCACTCTGCCCTTCAGGTCCCCTGCGCTGTGACCAGTCTTGTCACCTCCTTCTCCAGGGCCATGATCCGGTCGCTCTTGTCAGCCACAGCTTTTTCCAGCTCCGTAATGGTTGCCTCTTGGGATTCCAGTTTCTCCTCGGCTCTGCTTCGGACGAGCTGCACCTCCGCCATGGCCTTGGCCATTGCTGCCTGCACCGCGGCCTCCATATCTGCTCTAGCCTCTGCCTTGTTTTCCTGCTGATGTCCCCTCAGAGCCTCAGCAAAGGATGCCTTCCAGTTCCAGTTCACCCCTGGCCAAGGGGAAGATGCTCCTGTCTGCCCAGTTCTTTTTTGTTGCGACGAACCTTCCGTTCCGCTGCTTTGTGTGCCGTTAGCTCGTCTGAACGGGCTCGCCCACGGCCCCTTCTGGTGCTGGTGCCCTTTCTCCCTCTGCTTTGGCTCCCTTCTGCCATTTTTTTCCCTTTTCTATTCCCCTCCCTTCTCTCCTTTAACACTTATTTTTTCCCCTTCTTGAACACCTTTTTCCAAAAAAAAATGTTAAAAAATAAAAAAATTCTTTCTCTTTAAAAGTTTTCTTTTCAAAAAGTTTTTTTTTAGAAAAAGGGGAAGTTCTTTTTTTTCCCTCACTCACCCACACACTGGGTCAGGCGGGTCAGGAACACTCATTTCATTGCAGTGTTAATGTAAGCCTATTTGTTGCAATAATAAAGATTATTATAAAGATTATTATTATGCCATGGTTGTTGAAGACTTTTGTACTTAGTTGTATATGTAGCTTTTTATGATGTTTCTTGATAAGGTAACTGCAAGTCCTCTGATTAAGAATTGTGATTTAAGAATTGTATGCTTCATATAATAATTCAAGTTAGGATATTGTCATGCGACCATCTTTACATTTCTGCCATGTAGTTTCTGCTTTCTACTGAGCAAAAGTAACAGCATAATTCAGAAGTAAGGGTCTGTGCTGAACTAGATCCTTTGAATTCAACAGTCTCACATTTTGATCTGGATTTTGCAGGAAAAGGAACAGTGAAGTTAACACCCTTTGACAGAAGTATATGCCAGAGACAGCACATGCAAAGTTAAACACCAAAACAAGTATGTCACTCTTAATGATTTGGATTTATTTTACTGTCACGTGTACTGTGGTACAGTGAAAAGTATTGTTCTGCTTACAGTCCAGACAGATCATTCCATACATCAGAAAAAACGTAGGACAGGCAAATACACAATGTAAATACAAGACACAGGCATTGGACGAAGCATAGTACTACTCAGGAGAGAAGATGTTTGAAGAGATCAGGCCAGCCCATATGCGGGTCATTCAGGAATCTGCTAACAGTGGGAAAGAAGCTGTTTTTGAATCTGTTTGTGCGTGTTCTCAGACTTTTGTGTCTCCTGCCCGATGGAAGAAGTTGGAAAAGTAAATACCCCGGGTGGGAGGGATCTTTGATTATGCTGCCTGCTTTCCCAAGGCAGCGGGAGGTGTAGACAGTCAGTGGATGGGAGGCATTTTCGCGTGATGGACTGAGCTGTGTTCATGACTGTGTAGTTTTTTACAGTCTTGGGTCGAGCAGTTGCCATACCAGGCAGTGATGCAGCCAGATAGGATGCTTCCAAGGTGCATCTGGAAAAATTGGTAAGAGTCAATGTGGACATGCCAAATTTCTTTCGTTTCCTGAGAAAGTTTCCTGAGAAAGTATAGGCGCTGTAGTGCTTTCTTGGTCGTAGTGGAAACCTGAGTGTTGGCGATATGCACACCTAGGAATTTGAAGCTGTCAACCATCTGCACCTCGTCACTACAGATGCAGACAGGGGCGTGTACGATACTTTGCTTCCTGAAGTCAAAGACCAGCTTTAGTTTTGCTGACATTGAGGGAGAGATTGTTGTCGTTACACCACTCCATTTGGTTCTCTAGCTCCCTTCTGTACTCTGACTCATCATTGTTCGAGATCTGACCCACTACGGTCGTGTCATCAGGAAACTTGTAGATGAAGTTGGAACCAAATTTTGCCAGACCGTCGTGTGTGTGTGTGTGTGTGTACAGGGAGTATAGTAGAGAGCGAAGCACTCAGCCTAGCGGGCCCTGGTATTGCGGAGGAAGTGTTGTTGTTTAGCCTTACTGATTGAGGTCTATGGACCAGGAAGTCGAGGATGCAGTTGCAGAGGAAGGAGCCACGTCCTAGGTTTTGGAGCTTTGATATGAGCTTGGCTGGGATTATGGTGTTAAAGGCGGAGCTGTAGTTAATGAATAGGAGTCTGATGTAGGAGTCCTTGTTGTCTAGATGCTCCAGGGATAAGTGTAAGGCCAGGGAGATGGCATCTGCTGCGGACCGGTTGTGGCAGTATGCAAATTGCAGTAGATCAAGGCATTCCGGCAGTATGGAGTTGATGTGTCTCATGACCAACCTCTCGAAGCACTTCATAATGATCAATGTCAAGGCCACTGGACAGTGGTCATTGAGGCACATTGCTAGTTCTTTTATGGCACAGGTATGATGGTGGTCTTCTTGAAGCAGGTCAGAACCTCGGAACGCAGTAGGGAGAAGATTCCGTGAACACATCCTCCAGTTGGTCCGCGCAGGATCTGAGTGCACGACCAGGGACCCCGTCAGGACCCGCCGCTTTCAAAGGGTTCACTTTCAAGAAGATTCTTGCAGATTTAAAAATGAAAATAAAACTTTTATTTTTACATTCTCTTTCTCTCTGTTTTATCTCAGTGTATCATTATATTTCTCAGTTTATTTCACTTTCTTTACATGATTTTGTATTGAATAAAGTATTGTCATGTGAGAGTACCTTTAAGAAATGGGTGTGTATATAAATATCTGTAGTGAGAGTACCTTTAAGAAATGGGTGTTTACTACTGCAGTGATGTCAGAGTGGGTGGAGCTGGGCTGTCTATCAGTTTTTTAAAACTTTCATTTTAGGCTGTTTACTGCAGGGTGTGTTTTAATTTCATTTTCAGTGTTGGAGCTGAAGCCAGACCAAGCATGTGCACTGCTGTTCTCTCTGCCATCAAAATACTATCTCTGGATCATTTGTTGAATTCAGAATTATAAATATTCTCAGTAGTGAAGTTAAGCCTGATGTCTTTCTGTTTTGAAGGTTTTTTTTTCAGTCTTATGGATGTTAAAAGGAAAGCTTAAAGGATTACTTAGTGTTGTATTCTTTGAGGGTTGTATTTGAATTGATGGTTGCTAAGATGTTCACTGTATGTTTTTAAAAGGTTAACTTGAGTTCATAGAATAATCATTGTTTTGCTTTAAAAAATATTTTTCCATTTCTGCTGTACCACACCTGTAGAGTGGGCCTTGTGCTCCACATACCACAATCTATTAAAAGTTGTGGGTCAGGTGAACTCCATGATACACTTTTGGGTTTCTCTAAACCCTGGCCCATAACAATATTCTGACTTGCACTTGCTGATTCAGACTCTGCGTGTCTCATTAAGGATTTTGCAATCAGGTTGTTTAAGGTATCATATCATTGTTCATCCAGGACCCAGATCCCCTGTAGCGTGCACTTTATTTGAATTTCAAATAACTGCAACTTCCACTCCAAAGGCTGCCAAAAATTCTTTGGGCAAGCGCGAGTGTATTAGAGCCAATTGTAGGCCACTGACCACAAAATTCAGGTCATTATCAGGATAGCTGAAGACTTTGAGCAAACATAGTCAGCATGTGATGGATAATCCGGGCACTTGATAAACTTTCATAAATAGTTTTAGAAAGCTCTTGCCTTACGACATCGCTGATATAACATTTTAAAGTTACTGTCTAGAAGTGAAGCTCTCCATGCGTGTCAAAGCCTGATGTACAGCCAAGTTGTAAATCTGAGGGCTGTTGACTGTGAATTGACATTGTGACCATGCTTTGGAATAGTTTTTTAATGCGTTTTAATGTGTAGCCGATTATGTTAGTAAGGAAATGAAGTTTAAATTCACTGGTACTTCAACAAAATGTCAGGGATTCACTTTTCCACTGAATTTCAAAACAGCATCATAGATCAATGTCAATACATTTATGGAGCCACCTTTCATTATGGATATCGAATTTATCATAGAATTACAGTGCAGAAGGAGGCCGTTTGGCCCATTGAGTCTGCATCTGCCCATGGAAAGAGCACCCTACCTAAGCCCACACCTCCACCCTATCCCAGTAAACCCACATAATTTTTTTTGGACATGAAGGGCCATTTAGCATGACCAATCCACCTAGCCTGCACATCTTTGGACTGTGGGAGGAAACCGGAGCACCCGGAGGAAACCCATGCAGACAAGGGGAGAACGTGCAGACTCCGCACAGACAGTGACCCAAGCCGGGAATCAAACCTGGGACCCTGGAGCTGTGAAGCAACTGTGCTAACCACTGTGCTACCGTTGATATGAAATCGGAGTTGTTAGAATTGGCTACCACAGTGAGCGATTTGAGATGAGTAGTTTAAAAGGAAGCTAGATAAACATATTGGGAGGCCGGTTTAGTTCACTTGGCTAGACAGTTGGTATGATGCAGAGCAAGGCCAGCAGTATGGGTTCAATTCACATACTGGCTGAGGTTATTCATGAAGGCCTACCTTCTCAACCTTGCCCCTCGTCTGAAGTGTGGTGAGCCCAGGTTTTATCACCACCAGTTTGCTCTGCCCCTCAAAGGGGAAAGCAGTGTATGGTCATCTGGGACTATGGCAACTTTACCTTTTAGATAAACACATGTATAAAGAAATAGAAGAATATTTTGACAGAGTTAAATACTGCTCATTGATTGGTTTTCCATTTTGGATACTGGTTGGTTCTTGGAGGAATGCAATCAGAGCCATGTTTGTGGCACCACAGGTGACTGCCATACATGGAGCAGTAATGTTGGGGACCCGTTAGTAAGGGGAACAGACAGGCATTTCTGTGACAGTAGACATGAATCCAGGATGGTAAGTTGTCTCATTGGTGCCAGGGTCAAGGATGTCACTGAGCAGCTACAGGACATCCTTCTGGGAAAGGTGATTAGCCAGAGGTCATGGTCCACGTTGATGCCAATAACTTAGATAGGAAAGGGGATGAGGTCCTGAATGCAGACTTTAGGGAACTAGTAAGTAGATTAAAAACAGGACCTCAAAAGCAGTAATCTCAGGATTACACCCAGTCCCCTGTGCAGGTAACTCTCGAAACAGGAGAATTGAGCGATTAACATGTGGCTGGAAAGCTAGAAGGGCATCAGATTTCCGAGGCATTGGGTCGGGTTCTGGGGAAGGTGGGACCTGTACCAGCCGAACTGCCTGCACCTGAACAGGACTTCAATGAATATCCACGGAGGGAGATAATGCTTTTGCAGGGGGTTTAAACTAGATAGGCATGGGAATGGGAACCTGAGGGCAAACCCAAAACAGGAGATGGAGAATTAATGGTTGATAAGATGTTCACTGTATGTTTTAGAAGGTTAACTTGAGTTCATAGAATAAACATTGTTTTGCTTTAAAAATTACTTTTCCATTTCTGCTGTACCACACCTGTACAGTGGGCCATGTGCTCCCCATACCACAATCTAGTAAAAGTTATGAATCGGGTGAACTCCATGATACACTTCGGGGTTCTCTAAACCCTGGCCCATGATACCCGTAAGGCACTAACCAGAGAAACCTGGTAGGGGTAACCGGAAAGTGTACATATCTTGTTTGTTAATAAAACTTTGTTCTTATTTTTACTTGGTGTGGACTCCCCATGTCCTTATTAAAATAACCACCCTATAATACCTTGCACGTGTCACCACAGGAATGGATTTATTGGACCGAATGCTGTTAGTAGTTTGAAATACTTTGACGTATTTTAAATTTGAAAAAGAAATCAAATTGTTCAGATTAATTTAAGTTCTGAGTTATATTACAGATATATCAAGCATTTGGGCATGGAAAGATGTAATTTTGCTTGTTTAAGTGTTTAGAAAGAGAGAGGACGTCCTATACTCAACCCCAAAGCCCAAGCAATTCAGCACACCAAACCAGACAATTTTTATTTCTAATTTCTTTTTGTTTCTTTCTTTGTCTTGAATTTTGTGGGTCTGGACATTTGAAAATTGCTGTTGACATTGTGGTAGAATCTTCAATCAGAACTACGGATCTGTTGATAATCATGGCTTGTGATGCATGCAAAATAATAGAAACATCAATATTATCTGATCTGTAACTTATAGGGTTTGATCCCATGCAAGTGGCACATTTAACAAAGTGGATTCTGAGAACTTTGTTTTAAATTTGGGGTAGTTAATATTAAAAGTGCTTCAGTGTAATTTTTGATTTTCTATGCACAAGTAGAAATATTACCCGTTGTATGTATATGAAGAGCATGTTATTATAATAACTTCTACCCTTATTTGTTTACTCAGACATGTACTGGTTACTTACCATACTGGTAATTGTTAACCAGTACCTGCGACTTAGAAAGTCTGCTGCATGTTCAAATTATTTTTCAGGTTTTCAATCTAGATGTTATTTTTGGCTTTGTTTAGAAATGCAAGTTTTATTTTGGCCAAAGTAGAGAGAGTACAACATCATTGTGTTTTAGTGAGTATTTTCATGTGCAGTAATTAAATTATTCCCTGTGTTTACAGCGTGCCCTGAAAGGAAATCAGCTTTGCAGGTTTTGCTATGATATATTGATAAAACTGCTGCATTTAGTATGAATCATTAGATTTGGAGTGTGCCCAACATTTTGATGATAGTTAAGGGATTCTTTTTGTTTAATAGCTGGGGACTGTAGTTTATTTTAGTTATGATAGTGGGGAATTAGTATGTTTTAAGTATCTGTCTTGTTCCACTATTATTGAGCACTTATTTTGGTGCATAAGACTTCAGTGCTAGTAAAGATTTCATTTAGGACCATTTATTGTTTTGTTCCAATGTTTTCATGCCAATAATCAATCAAGGTGAGTGGTAAATGAAACAATCAGGAAGCAGATGTTCCCACAGACTCCATTTTCTAACTTTCTCTCATATCTTTTCCAGTTTAGGAATTTTAGATGTGTTTCTTTTGCAACATGGCATAATAATAATTGCTTATTGTCACAAGTAGGCTTCAATGAGGTTACTGTGAAAAGCCTCCAGTCGCTACATTCCAACGCCTGCCCGGGGAGGCCGGTACGGGAATTGAACCCGTGCGGCTGCCTTGTTCTGCTTTACAAGTTAGCTGTTTAGCCCACTGTGCTAAACCAGTCCCTGTAGTATCATAGAATCACCACATTGCAGAAGGAGGCTATTCGGCCCATCGGGTCTGCACTGGCCCCCTGAAAGTGCACCCTACCTGGGCCCACTTCCCCACCTTATCCCCTTAACCCCTTCGTGGGCAGCACGGTAGCATTGTGGATAGCACAATCGCTTTAGGTATTGTGCAAATTGTGCAAATTCCACACAGACAGTAAACCAAGGCTGGAATTGAATCCAGCTTCCTGGCTCTGTGAAGCAGCAATGCTAACTGCTGTGCCACTGTACACTTAGTTTACAATTGCTAAAAATAATCATAAACCATAAATATGGGCCATAGGCTACAAAATTGGGGGAGGTACTATAAACCTAGTATGTATTCAGAGTACAAAGTTAACGTGCATAATGTGGGTTTGACTTCCCACTGATGCTTAACTATGAAAGAATTGGGAGTTCTGGTCTAACTGAGTTTAAAGCCGAGTGAGACTGCCTATTCCAGGGAATTTAAATCTACTTGGCTCAGATTCGAGGGAGGGTATTTCGTTCAGCGAACAGGTGCCCCACCCAGAAGTTGGAGAACCGTTGGGAGCTGTATGTGAGAGGGCCGATGATTGGTCTGCATCGTGCCTCCATCACAGTAAACCCCCCCCCCCCCCCGAATGCGGAATATTTCCCCAGAGAGCTGCCAGTCAGTCAGAGGACAGCAGCTCTCCATTGTTCCAATGGGAATAGTGGCTGCTGTGGGGCACAGCCAAAAATTTGACCCTGGATCCCTGGCAACGGGCGAGTGTGGGATGGGATAGGAATCCTTGGGAGGGAATCACTCGTGAGGTGGGGATTGCGGGGTTGGAGGCATGGACACTGGCTTTCAACTGTCTCCTCTGCCCAAAGGAGAATCCCTGACTGATTGCTTATCAACAAGTGAGTTGCCTGTGAAGCTGCAGACAAACCTGACAGGGTTTGCTGGGCAGCGTTCAGGAGCCACAGGAGGCCTGTGCGAGTCCCTTTTAAGAACTACTTTATCATCGTAGAGTGCAAGATGCTTTGCTTGTACTATGTTTCCATTCCACATTAAACAGAATTCTTAGATTTCTGTGGTCTGACCTCTTCAATCCATAAAGTTGAAATAAAGCAAAAATTTTGGAAAGGCCATTTTTTTTTGCTTTTACTTCTGACTGCCAACTGACAGTGTGATTAATTAATTTGCTACTATTTTGGGCATTTTTTTGTACAGCTTTAGAAGAGCCATGATTGTTAGTTGCTGTCATAATATCCTTGAAGTCACCGGAAACATGCAATGGACTCCTGTTGTGACGACGTGTGTAATATTAGGCATTTCACGACAACAGGCAGTGATCATTGTTTTCCCTCTATACCTTCACAGCCTCAGTTCTTGCATTCTGTCCAGCTGCAATGGTATAGCAGATGAAGATGGCTTTTATTCCATTCACTGTTCACCCAGTTTGTCTCCAAATATTGAAATGTGTCATGTGATGGGATGGTTCACCTCGCATATTACCGAAACGTAAAATATGTCAATAAAGCACTTGGAATGGTCATTTTAGATAACACAAATGTTTTAGGCTTTGGAGATGAAACAATCTGTGTAATTGATACTGAAATGATAACTTGAGATATTAACCAATTGTTTTAAACTCCTAGACAGCACTTTAACATACCATGCATTGGTGGCTTTTTGTCAGATATTTTTATTTTTTCCAGTCTATGGCTAAAGAATGACAATATCGGAGTACCACAGAATCACACCTGATTAAACCAGGAAATACATTTTATTTATTAGAGAGAATTAACATAATTTAATCAAACTTATAGGATTTTTGTGAATTGTGAGTCAACACAGTCAACAACACTGGGGATTGGAGAAGGGAACTGGCATGCTGAAGTAGCCAGCCATTAGCTTAGATGAAGGACAACAAATTGCAGATGCTGTAAGTCTAAAATAAAATTGAAAATTCTGGAGACAATTCTGTAAAGACCAGAAAGTTAATATTTCAGTTGATGAAATCCTTCATCAGGACAAAAAAAATTCCAGATGAACAGCCTTGTTTTAAAAAAATGGACTGGAGGGAAAGGTGTGGCGAGGGGGAATCATGTGTTCACAAGAAGGAAATAGATGAGCTATAAAGTGCTTAAATAGAAAATGTGAGAAGTTGCTGAAGTAATATTAACATGAAATGATGGGCAAGGCATAATCAAAATCATTCAAGAAATACTATGTGGGAAGTTAAAGCAAGAGTATAGGGTTATGCAGATGTAAAATAGAAACAGGCAACATGGCTATTGCTGAAGTCTGAAGTTATTTGGGCCAGTTTAAGGTCAGAGGGCTACCAAGTACAAAATGGAAAGAAAAGATGATGTTTGTAGAATCAACAGTGCAGAAGGAGGCCATTTGGCCTATCGAGTCTGCACCGGCCCTGGAAAGAGCACCCCACTTAAGCCAACACCTCCACCTGATCCCTGCAACCCAGTAACTACAATTAACATTTTTCTGGACACTAAGGGCAATTTAGCATGCCAATCCACCTAATCTGCACATCTTTGGACTGTGGGAGGAAACCGGATCACCCGGAGAAAACCCATGCAGACACTGGGAGAACGTGCAGATTCCGCACAGACCGTGACCTAAGCTGGGAATCAAACCTGGGACCCTGGAACTGTGAAGCAACTGTGCTAACCATTGTGCTACCGTGCTGCCCACCAAGATGTTCATCAAGCATGAGTCAGGCTCCTGGATATACAATGCAAGTGGAATTGTGGATCATGGAACAACTTTGAGGGGAATAAACGTAGTAAAATGAGGTATTAGATCGTCCTGTTTCTGTTTCTGCTCTATTTCCACATTTTGATCTTTCAAGTATACATTCTGGTAATCAGGTCCAGCATTGAAGATAAGCCTACAATATCAGGAAGAGTTCAACTCAAAAAACAGTGTAAAATATTCAGTTTAAGGTGACATGGTGATTTGGCACATTCCTGGGGAAATGGAAAGGAAATTGAAAGTATCGGGCTGGATTCTCGCCCGAGGTCAATGGACCTTTACATGGTCCGTGTCCCGCTTGTGGCGATCTTATGGTGGACGGGGGAGATGAATCCAGCCCATCATTTCACCATCTTTCTGTATATTTCCTAATAACTGGATTAAGAGGAGCATCCATGGAGTTTTTTTCACCTAACTGATGCTCGGCTTTAGAGTTCAATACTGCAAAACCGATTCTATCATCTTTTTTTTTAAAATAATTTTTATTGAAAGAGTTTTTCCATACAAACATTTACCCCTACTAATTTTTTAAATTATTTACAACACAATCCCTCTAGGCAAATATCCCTCCCTCGCCCGCCCTCTCGCGCGCACCAGTCCTCCCCCCCCCCCCCCCCCAAGCAACAACTTAACAAACAAGGCAGCCTACAGTTTCAGACATGAGCAGCGAGCAGACTTGCCCGCGTTACAGTCGTGCATGTCCCCCCACGACCCTTGCTGCCCCCCCCCCCCCCTCCCTCCCTCCCCTCCCCCCCACGACCCTTCCTGCCCCCCCCCCCTCCCCTCTCCCCCCCCCCCCCCCCCCCCCCCCCGGGTTGCTGCTGCCACGACCCCGAACGTCTATCTCTGATCCAAAAAGTCAAGGAAAGGTTGCCACCGCCTGGAGAATCCCTGTACCGACCCTCTCAGGGCAAATTTGATCCTTTCTAGCTGAATATAGCTAGCCATATCGTTAATCCAAGTTTCAACGCTTGGAGGCCTCGCGTCCTTCCATTGAATTAATATCCTACGTCGAGCCACTAGGGACGCAAAGGCCAGTATTCCGGCCTCCCTAGCCTCCTGTACCCCCGGTTCTACCCCGACCCCAAAGATCGCAAGCCCCCATCCTGGTTTGACCCTGGACCCCACCACCTTCGACACCGTCCTTGCCACCCCCTTCCAGAACCCTTCCAGCACCGGGCATGCCCAGAACATATGCACATGGTTCGCTGGGCTTCCCAGACATCTGACACACCTGTCCTCACCCCCAAAGAACCGGCTCATCCTTGTCCCCGTCATGTGAGCTCTATGCAGCACCTTAAATTGAATGAGGCTCAGCCTCGCACACGAGGAGGAAGAATTGACCTTCTCCAGTGCATCCGCCCACGTCCCGTCTTCTATCTGCTCTCCCAGCTCCCCTTCCCACTTGGCTTTCAGCTCCTCCCCTGATGCTTCTTCCGCCTCCTGCATTATCTTGTAGATGTCTGATATCTTCCCCCCTCCGACCCAGACCCCCGAGAGCACCCTATCACTCGCCCCCTTACTGGGGAGCAGGGGGAACCCCTCCACCTGCCGCCTAGCAAATGCCTTCACTTGTAAATATCTGAACATGTTTCCCGGGGGGAGCTCAAACTTCTCCTCCAGCCCTCCCAGGCTCGCAAACCTCCCCTCTATAAACAGGTCCTTCAGCTGCCGTATGCCCACCCTGTACCAGCTCTGAAATCCCCCGTCGATGTTCCCCGGGATGAATCTATGGTTCCCTCTTATTGGCGCCGCCAACAGACCTCCCCTTTCCCCCCTGTGTCGCCTCCACTGCCCCCATATCTTGAGGGTGGCCGCCACCACCGGGCTCGTGGTGTACCTCGTGGGGGGGAGCGGCCATGGTGCCGTTACTAGGGCCCCCAGGCTTGTGTTGCCACAGGACGCCCTCTCCATTCGTTTCCAAGCTGCCCCCTCCCCTTCCATCATCCACTTGCGCACCATTGACACATTTGCCGCCCAGTAATACCCCGAGAGATTGGGTAGTGCCAGCCCTCCACTGTCCCTACTCCGCTCCAAAAAGACCCTCCTCACCCTTGGGGTGCCGTGCGCCCACACGTAGCTCATAATGCTACTCGTCACCTTTTTGAAGAAGGCCCTAGGGAGGAAGATGGGCAAGCACTGAAATAAAAACAGGAACCTTGGGAGGACCGTCATTTTGATTGACTGCACCCTCCCCGCCAGCGATAGCGGTACCATGTCCCACCTCTTAAATTCCTCCTCCATCTGTTCCACCAGCCTGGAAAAGTTCAACTTATGGAGGGTCCCCCAGTTCCTTGCCACCTGCACCCCTAAGTACCTAAAGCTCTTTCCTGCTCGCTTGAAGTGGAGTCTCCCAATACCCTCTCCCTGGTCCCCCGGGTGTATCACAAAAACCTCGCTTTTGCCCAAATTTAGTTTGTACCCCGAAAAGTCCCCAAACTCTGCTAATAGTTCCATTATCTCCGGCATTCCCCCTTCTGGGTCTGCCACGTACAGCAGTAGATCATCCGCATACAGCGATACTCGATGTTCCTCCCCTCCCCTAGTCAGTCCTCTCCACCCCCCTGAACCCCTCAGTGCCATCGCCAACGGTTCAATCGCCAGTGCGAAAAGTAGGGGGGATAGGGGACATCCCTGCCTGGTCCCTCGGTGGAGCCCGAAATACTCCGACCTCCTCCCGTTTGTCACTACACTCGCCGTCGGGGCCGAGTAGAGCAACTTCACCCACTTAATAAACCCTTCCCCAAACCCAAACCGTTCCAACGTCTCCCACAGGTACTCCCACTCCACCCTATCGAATGCCTTCTCCGCGTCCAGCGCTACCACTATCTCAGCCTCCCCCTCCACTGCCGGCATCATAATTACATTCAGCAATCTCCGCACGTTCGTGTTGAGCTGCCGCCCCTTCACGAACCCCGTCTGGTCCTCATGGATTACCCCTGGCACACAATCCTCTATTCTAGCTGCCAGGATCTTTGCCAGCAACTTGGCATCCACGTTCAGAAGCGAGATAGGCCTGTAGGACCCGCACTGCACGGGGTCTTTATCCCGCTTCAATATCAGGGAGATCAGAGCCTGCGACATTGTCGGGGGCAGAACCCCCCCCTCTCGCGCCTCATTAAAGGCTCGTACCAGTACCGGTCCCACCAAGTCCACATTTTTCTTATAGAATTCCACCGGGAACCCATCTGGCCCCGGCGCCTTCCCCGCTTGCATCTGACCTATTCCCTTGACTAGCTCCTCTAGCCCTATTGGCGCCCCCAGCCCTTCTACCAGCCCTTCCTGGACCCTTGGGAACCTCAATTTGTTTAGGAAGTCCTCCATTCCCCCTCTCCTCGTCGGCGGCTCAGACCGATACAACTCCTTGTAAAAATCCCTGAAGACCCCGTTCACTTCTTGCCCCTTCTGCACTACCTTCCCGCCCCTCTCCTTCACTCCCCCAATCTCCCTAGCCGCATCTCGTTTGCGAAGCTGGTGTGCCAGCATCCTGCTCGCCTTTTCCCCATACTCATAGACCGCGCCCTGCACCCTTCTCCACTGCGTCTCTGCCTTCCTGGTGGTCAGCAGGTCGAACTTGACCTGCAGGCTGCGCCGTTCTCCCAGCAGCCCCTCCTCTGGTGCCTCCGCATATCTCCTATCCACTTCCAATAGCTCCCCCACCAGCCTCTCCCTCTCCTGCCTCTCCTTTCTTTCTCTGTGTGCCCTTATGGAGATCAGCTCTCCCCTGATCACTGCCTTCAGGGCCTCCCAGACCATCCCCACCTGCACCTCACCCGTGTCATTCAAGTCCAGATAGCTCTCAATGCTCTTCCGGACCCTTTTACACACCTCGTCGTCCGCTAACAGCCCCACATCCAGCCGCCACAGCGGGCGCTGGTCCCGCGCCTCCCCCATTTCCACATCCACCCAATGTGGTGCATGATCAGAGATCGCAATGGCCGAGTACTCAGCTTCCCGTACCCTCGGGATCAGCCCCCTGCTCAACACGAAGAAATCGATTCTGGAGTACACTCTATGGACGTGGGAGAAAAAGGAGTACTCCCTCGCCCTCGGCCTACCAAACCTCCATGGGTCTACTCCTCCCATCTGCTCCATGTACCCCCTCAGCACTTCTGCCGCTGCCGGCCTCCTATTGGTCCTTGAGCTCGATCTGTCTAGTCCGGGGTCCAGCACTGTGTTAAAGTCCCCCCCCATGATCAAGCTCCCTGCCTCCAGTCCCGGAATGAGGCCCAATAGGCGCCTCATAAAACCCGCGTCATCCCAGTTCGGGGCATATACGTTGACCATCACCACTTTCTCCCCCTGCAGCTTACCCTTCACCATCACATACCTACCCTCCTTATCCGCCACCACCTCCTCCGCCACGAACGACACCCTCTTTCCCACCAGAATCGCCACCCCCCGGTTCTTTGCGTCCAATCCAGAGTGGAACACCTGTCCCACCCACCCCCTTCTCAGGCGAACCTGGTCCACTACCTTCAAATGGGTCTCCTGTAACATTGCTACATCAGCCTTCAGTCCCTTCAGGTGTGAGAATACCCTTGATCTCTTGACCGGCCCATTCAGCCCCCTCACGTTCCAAGTGATCAGCCGGGTCGCGGGACGACCCGCCCCCTTCCCCTGCCGATTAGCCATGTCCTGTTCCCTGCTCGCCCCGGGTCGACCCTCCCTTTCTGACCCGCTCCCCATGGCGATGGCCCCCTCCCCCCACCCCTCCAGTCCTCCACTTCCCGTTCCTGGTCTTTCCAGCAGCAACCCGGTGTCCCTCCCTAACCCCCCCCCCCCCCCCCCCCCCCCAGGCTAGGACCCCTCCTAGCCGCGATGTACCCTCCATCGTACTCCCGTAAGTCAGCTGGTTTACGCTGACCCGGCTGCTCCTGCCACACTCCGACTCCTCCCGGCTCGGGGGGGGGGGGGCCTCCCCCCCCTTGCCACTCCTCCCTGGCCCCGCTCCAACGCGGGAAAGGTCGCCATTGCTAGCCACGCCCCGCGCTCCTCCCCTCCCCCCTCCTCTGCCCCGCGCGCGGGAAAACAGAGGAAAGCCCGCGCTTTCGCCCTGCCACACCCCACCCCGCCATCTTCAGTTCCACCCCCGTCCCCGTCCATGCCTGTAAAGAACCCCCCCTAGGAGCCCATATCCCCGATCTGCTCTCCCCCCCCGTCCCGCCTCCCCAACTTAACATTATAAATAACAGATAGATAACAAATAACAATGTACTTAACAGTCGCCCTCTACCAAACAATATAAATAACCATGAATAACCACAATAACAATAACTAAGGGAAGTTGGCAAAGGGGGGAAAAAACATCAGAAGAAAAACCCAAAGCAAGAGTTCAGGATCCAAACAAAGAAAGAAGAAAAAAAAGGAAACCGTTCCAATAAAAGTTGCCCAGTTCCGACCCAGCCGAAAAAAAAACCGCTTGTTCAGCTGAAAGTACCCGAGCGGCTACGGCCGCCAAGTATCCCCTGGGTCTAATTCGAGTCCAGTTTCTCTTCCTGTACAAAGGCCCACGCCTCCTCTGGGGACTCAAAATAGTGGTGTTGGTTCTTGTAGGTGACCCACAAGCGCGCTGGCTGCAGCATTCCGAACCTGATCCGTTTTGCATGTAGCACCGCCTTCATCCGGTTGTACCGGGCCCGCCGCTTTGCCACCTCCGCACTCCAGTCCTGGTAGACCCTCACCGTCGAATTCTCCCACTTGCTGCTCCTTTCCCTCTTGGCCCACTCCAGCACTCTCTCACGATCGCTGAGTCGCTGGAACCGCACCAGCACCGCCCTCGGGGGCTCATTTGCTCTTGGCTTCCTAGCCATGACCCTGTAGGCCTCTTCCAGCTCCAGGGGCGAAGGGACGGCCCCTGCCCCCATCAGGGAGCTCAGCATTTCTGCTACGTATCCCGGGAGGTCTGACCCCTCCAGGCCTTCTGCCAGGCCCAAGATCCTCAGGTTCTTCCGCCTCATTCGGGTATCCAGCTCCTCAAAACGGCTCTGCCATTTCAGGTGGAGTGCCTCGTGCACCTCTACCTTTCCCACGAGGACCGTGGCCTCCTCCTCCCTCGCAGTCATCTCCTGCTGCAGCTCCCGAATCGACGCCTCTTGGGTCGCCTGGGCTCCCATCAGCCTGGTGGTCGTCGCATTCATTGACTCCAAGAGCTCCATTTTCAGCTCCGTAAAGAAGCGCAGGAGAGCGGCCTGCTGCTCCTCCGCCCATTTCCTCCATTCCTCGGGTGCGCCACCGGCCGCCATTTTGGTCTTCTTCCCCCGCTTTTTTTGGGGAGCTGCTGTTGCTTTCTTTACCACCCCACTCCGGGTACCGACCATAAAGTTGGTCTGGTTCTCCTCAGGGAGCCTTCCCCCACCGGGATTTGTCCTTCCAGCGCCGTTGGGGCCCTCCAATCGGCCCGAAAACACCTTTGTAGCAGGAGCCGCCAAACGTGCGACTTAGCTGGTCATAGCCGCAACCGGAAGTGTGATCATCCTCTTAATTCTCATATAAATGTAGACCGCCTTGGGGTTTTCCCTAATCCTTCCTGTCAGGGCTTTTTCATGCCCCCTTCGAGCTCTCCTCAGTCCATTTTTGAGTTCCTTCCTGGCTACCTTGTAACCCTCTAGAGATGAGTCAGATCCTTGCTTCCTCAACCTTGCGTAAGCTTCCTTCTTTCTCTTGACTAGAAGCTCCACGTCTCTTGTCATCCAAGACTCCGTCACCTTACCATTCTTTCCCTGTCTCAGTGGGACAAAACTATTCGGCACTCTCAGCAAGTGCTCCTTAAACAATCCCCACATTACTGTTGTGCATTTCCCCAAGAACAATTGTTCCCACTTTATGCTCCTCAGCTCCTGTCTAATAGCAGTATAATTACCCCTCCCCCAATTAAATACCTTCCCATACTGTGTTCCTATCCCTCTTCATGACTATGGTAAAGGTCAAGGAGTTGTGGTCACTGTCACCGAAATACTCTCCCACTGAGACATCTGACACCTGGCCTGGTTCGGTGTCGAGCACCAAGCCCAATATGGCGCCCCCCCCCCCCCCCCCCCCCAAATGAAAAAATGAAATGAAAATCGTTTATTGTCATAAGTAGGCTTCAAATTAAGTTACTGTGAAAAGCCCCTAGTCACCACATTCTGGTGCCTGTTCAGGGAGGCTGGTACAAGGAAATGAACCGTGCTGCTGGCCTGCCTTGGTCTGCTTTAAAAGCCAGCTATTTAGCCCTGTGCTAAACCAGCCCCTGTCAGCCTATCTAAATAGTCAGGAATCCTTCCTGTACACACCTGACAAAATCTGCTCCATCCAAACCATTTGCACTAAGGAGGTTCCAGTCAATATTAGGGAAGTTGAAGTCACCCACGACAACAACTCTGTTACTTCTGCACTTTTCCAAGATCTGCCGTCCAATCTGTTCCTCTATCTCTCTGCTGCTATTGGGGGGTCTGTAGAAAACTCCCAATAAAGTGACTGCTCCTTTCTTGTTTCTGACTTCCACCCATACTGACTCAGTAGACAAAGCCTCCTCAACTACCTCCTTTTCTGCAACTGTGGTGCACTCTCTAATTAACAGTGCCACTCCCCTCCTCTTTTACCTCCCTCCCTATTCTTCTGAAAACATCTAAACCCCGGAACATCTCACAACCATTCCTGCCCCTGTGAAATCCATGTCTCCGTAATGGCCACAACAGCGTAGTTCCAAGTACTGATCCATGCTCTAAATTCATCTCCCTTATTCTTGACTCTCCTTGCATTGAAACAGACACACTTTAACCCATTCCACTGAATGAAACATTGCCCTATCAACTGTCTATCCTTCCTCACCGATTTGCTGCATACTATTTCTGCCTGTGCAACAGCTACCCGATCCTCTGATCCATAGCTCTGGTTCCCATCTCCCTGCCAAACTAGTTTAAACCCTCCCGAAGAGCTCTAGCAAACCTCCCACCCAGGATATTGATGCCCCTCCAGTTTAGGTGCAATCTGTCCTTTACGTACAGGTTCCACCTTCTCCAGAAGATATCCCAATGATCCACATATCTGAAGCCTTCCCTCCTGCACCAGCCCTGTAGCCACATGTTCAGCTGCACTCGCTTTCTTTTCCTTGCCTCACTTGCACGTGGCACCGGTAGCAATCCTGAGATCACTACTCGGTTTGTCCTGCTCTTTAGCTCCTAACCTAACTAAAATCACTTTTTAGATCCTCATCCCTTTTCTTAGCTATGTCGCTGGTACCTATGTGCACCACGACTTCTGGCTGCTCACCTTCCCCCTTAAGAATCCTATAGACTTGATCTGAGACATCCCTGGCCCAGGCACCCGGGAGGCAACGTACCTTCCGGGAGTCTCGCTCGCGACCACAGAATTTTATATCCATTCCCCTAACCATTGAGTCTCCTATCACTTTTGCTTTTCTTTTTTTTTGTCTTTAAAATTTTTTTTTAGAGTACCCAATTCATTTTTTCCAATTAAGGGGCAATTTAGCATCGCCAGTCCACCTACCTTGCACATTTTTGGGTTGTGGGGGCCAAACCCACATAAACATGAGGAGAATGTGCAAACTCCACACGGACAGTGACCCAGAGCTAGGATCGTACCTGGGACCTTGGCGCCGTGAGGCCACAGTGCTAACCCACTGTGCCACCGTGCTGCCCACAGTATTGCTTTTCTATTCTCCGCCCCCTTCCCTTCTGAGCCACAGACCCAGACTCAGTGCCAGAGACCTGGCATATTCTGACCTAGTATATTCTTTTCTTCTGTATCCTCATATCATTGTAACTTCTCTCTCTTCTGCATTAATCTGCAGAGACTCTTTATATAATTCTGTCATTTTTCCTCTTTGCCCTCAAGTCCAATAATCACTTTTCAGCTTCTCTTCCTACTCCTTGACCCATCCTCACATGGGCCTTGCTGTCTTTCACCCCTTCAAATCACTATAAAACTTTTCTCCATCTCCTCACCAACCCATCTCCTTACTAACTCACTTTTACTTTTACCAGCACAGCTCCTGACCACACAACTATTTTACATCTTGTATGTATAGGTATAGTTAACATCCCCACCTTGCAGCACTGCTTTACTCCTTCCTTCTAAACTGCTGACATTGTGATGAGCCATCAATTGCACGTGAGACGAGTTGCTGTACAAAAGTTAGGCTTTAATAAGCTAGAACTTAGCCCTGCGGTCAACTACAATAAATGGACGACCGCCGGGCGTTCTGACTATTTATACCTCGGTATGGAGGCGTGGTTAACTCAGCTTCTCGACCAATCGGAGAGCCGTCACATGACTGGTCTCAACCAGTTGGTCGAGAGGCACATGACCGACCAGGGCCAATGGTAAGCCGGTGTTCTGCACCAATGGCAGACAGCTATGCAAATCATACCACCACATTCACCCCTTGCGGAGAAAGAAGCCGGGGGGGGGATCAACGAGGGGGGGGGGGGGCGGGGGGGAGAGAACTGGTGGTATGAGTAGCGGGCGGGGGGGGGGGGGGGGGGGGGAGGAGAGAGAGAGAGAACTGGTGGCATGAGTAGCAGCCGAGAGAACAAAAATTTTCTCTTAATTACATTTTTGCCTTCCCACTGGCCCAGCAATAGTACACAAAGTCCCAACAAACTCCATGGAGCTGTTGTAATTTAAATCGATTCGATCAGTCTTTTCGTGGCCCGTGACGTTCTGGCAGACTGCCGCAGTGGAGTAGGTGACGTCGGTTCAGCTGATGGTGGTGGTTCCGCTGACGTCCTGGAGTCCGGGAGCGATGGTCCTTGAACAGTCTCCGTCACCCGAGCTGGCTGTGGAGACGCCATGGATGGGGAAGGAGTGGCCTGGGTGGGGCGCTGGGGGGGAAAAAACAGGGGGAGGGTCTGTCTGGCGGGTGCCAGATTCCGGAGGGAGACCGTGTCCTGCCGACCGTCGGGGTACTCCACATACGCATACTGCGGGTTAGCGTGGAGTAACTGGACTTGTTCCACCAACGGGTCGGACATGTGAACCCGTACATGCTTCCGGAGCAAGATGGGTCCGGGGGCGGCCAGCCACGTCGGGAGTGGGGATCCGGAGGACGACTTCCTTGGGAAGACAAGAAGATGTTCATGAGATGTCTGATTTGTTGCGGTACAGAGGAGTGAGCGGATAGAATGTAGGGCATCGGGGATAACCTCTTGCCATCGGGAAATAGGGAGATCTCTGGACCGGAGGGCCAGTAGTATGGTCTTCCAGATGGTACCATTCTCCCGCTCGACCTGTCTGTTACCCCGGAGGTTATAGCTCGTCGTCCTGTTGAGCAGGAATTGACGCAGCTCGTCGCTCATAAAGGAGGACCCCCGATCGCTGTGTATGTACTCGGGGTAGCCGAACAGGGAGAAGATGGAGAGGAGGGCCTTAATGACGGTCGATGTGGTCATGTCGGGGCAAGGAATGGCGAAGGGGAAGCGGGAGAATGCGTTGATTACCGCCAGGAAGTAAATGTTGCGGTTGTTAGAGGGAAGGGGCCACTTGAAGTCAATGCTGAGACGTTCGAAGGGGCGGGATGCTTTGATCAGGTGTGCGCGCTCGGGGCGGTAGAAGTGCGGTTTGCACTCTGCGCAGATGTGGCAGTCACGGGTTACTGTCCTGACTTCCGCGATGGAAAAAGGCAGGTTGCGGGCATTAATGAAGTGGGAGAGACGGGTCACCCCTGGATGGCAGAGGTCCTCGTGGAGGGAGCGGAGGTGGCCTATCTGCGCGCTGGCGCAGGTACCGCGGGACAGGGCATCAGGAGGCTCATTGAGCTTCCCAGGACGATACAAGATCTCATAGTTGTACGTGGACAACTCGATCCGCCACCATAAGATCTTGTCGTTCTTAATCTTGCCCCTTTGTGCATGATCAAACATGAAGACTACTGACCATTGGTCTGTGAGGAGGGCAAACCTCCTGCCGGCCAAATAGTGCCTCCAATGTCGCACTGCTTCTACTATGGCCTGGGCTTCCTTTTCCACAGAGGGTTGGCGGATTTCGGAAGCCTGGAGAGTTCTGGAGAAGGCCACGGGTCTGCCCGCTTGGTTCAGGGTGGCCGCCAGAGCAACTTCTGATGTGTTGCTCTCGACCTGGAAGGGGAGGGACTCGTCGATGGCGCGCATCGTGGCCTTTGCGATGTCCGCTTTGATGCGGCTAAAGGCCTGGCAGGCTTCTGTCGACGGCGGGAAGGTCATGGTTTGAATGAGGGGACGGGCCTTGTCAGCGTAGTTGCGAACCCATTGGGCGTAGTAAGCGAAGAAACCCAGGCAGCGTTTGAGGGATTTGAATGTATTGGGGAGAGTGAGTTCCATCAGGGGGCGCATGCGTTCGGGGTCGGGGCCTATCACTCCTTTACGCACTACGTAGCCGAGGATGGCTAGACGGTCGGTGCTAAACACGCACTTATCCTTATTGTATGTGAGGTTAAGGAGTTTTGCGGTTTGGAGGAATTTCTGGAGGTTGGCGTCATGGTCCTGCTGATCGTGGCCGCAGATGGTGACATTATCAAGATACGGGAAGGTAGCCCGTAATCCGTACTTGTTGACCATTCGGTCCCTCTCCCGTTGGAAGACCGAGACCACATTTGTGACACCAAATGGAACCCTAAGGAAGTGGTAGAGGCGCCCACCTGCCTCAAACGCGGTGTATTTGCGGTAACTCGCGCGGAGGGGTAGCTGGTGGTAAGCGGACTTAAGGTCCACAGTGGAGAAGACCTTGTATTTCGCGATATTGTTTACCATGGCGGAATTACGGGGGAGAGGATACGCGTCCAGTTGCGTAAACCGGTTGATGGTCTGGCTATAGTCGATGACCATCCGGTTTTTCTCCCCAGTCTGGACCACCAGCACTTGGGCTCGCCAGGGACTGTTGCTGCCCTCGATGACCCCTTCCGTCAGCAACCTCTGGACGTTGGACCTGATGAAGGACCGGTCCTGGGCGCTGTACCGTCTGCTCCGTGTCGCGACGGGTTTGCAATCGGGGGTGAGATTAGCAAACAAGGAGGGGGGGTCCACTTTGAGGGACGCGAGGCTGCAGACAGTGAGGGGGGTATAGGGCCGCCGAATTGGAAGGTCAAGCTCTGCAGGTTGCACTGGAAGTCCAGTCCTAGGAGTGCCGGTGCGCAAAGGTCAGGGAGGACAAGGAGTTTATAATTTTTAAAAACCTTCCCTTGGACCGTGAGGTCCGCGATACAGCACCCGGTGATGCGGACGGAGTGCGAACCTGAGGCTAACCCGATTTTGTGTTTCACAGGATGGACAGGGAGCGCGCAGCGTCTTACCGTGGCAGGCTGAACGAAGCTTTCCGTGCTCCCGGAGTCCAGCAGGCAGCCCATCTCGTGGCCGTTGAGGTAGATCAGCGTTGTCGTTTTGGCGAGCGTGCATGGACGTGACTGGTTGAGCTGAATGGCTGCGAGCCGTGGAGAAAATCCATATTTGTCGTCGTTGTCCGAGTAGATGCTGGAAGAACCTTGCGTGCCAGTCCCGGAAGGCGGTACCCAGGATCCGCACGTGGAGTTGGGATCCCAGGATGGCGGCGCCCAGGACCCGCACGTGGAGTCGGGGCCCCAAGGTGGCGGCGCCCAGGACCCGCACGTGGAGTCGGGGCCCCAAGGTGGCGGCGCCCAGGATCCGCACGTGGGGTCGGCGCCCCAAGATGGCGGCGCCCAGGGCCCACACGTGGAGTTGGCGCCCCAAGATGGCGGCGCCCGTGGGGCCCTCCTGGTTGCTGGGGGCGGGGTTAGCGGTGCCGGCGGGCCGATCGGAGCGGCTGGGAGCGGGGGCAGTGAGGCGCGCAGGCCAGGCGCAGGGGCCCGGAGGCGGCGAGTGGAGAGTTGCGTGGTGCGCTGGAGGGGCCCGGAAGGGCCCGGAGGAGAGAGAGAAGCGTGCAGGTCGGGTGCAGGGGCCCGGGGGCAGGGGGGAGAGATCGGCGCGGCGTCCTGGAGGGGCCCGGGAGGGCCTGGAGGAGAGAGAGAGGCGCGCAGGCCAGGCGCAGGGGCCCGGGGGGGGGGGGGGGGGGGGGGGGGAAAGAGTTGTGCGGCGTCCAGGAGGGGACCGGGAGGGCCCGGAGGAGAGAGAGAGAGGCGCGCAGGCCGGGCGCAGGGGCCCGGGGGCGGGGAGAGAGTTGCGCGGCGTCCAGGATGGGACCGGGAGGGCCCGGAGGAGAGAGAGAGGCGCGCAGGCCGGGTGCAGGGGCCCGTGGGGGGGAGTTGCGCGGCGTCCAGGAGGGGACCGGGAGGGCCGGGAGGAGAGAGAGAGAGGCGCGCAGGCCGGGCGCAGGGGCCCGGGGGCGGGCGGGGAGAGAGAGTTGCACAGCGTCCAGGAGGGGCCAGCAAGGGCCCGGAGGGGGGGATCTCTGGTCGCTGCGCGGAACAGCAGTGACCGTTTTGACCTGGCAGACAGTGTAGAAGTGGCCCTTCTTCCCGCAGCTCTTATAGAGGGTGGAGCGGGCTGGGCAGCACGGGCGAGGGTGTTTCGTGAACCCACAAAAATAGCAGCGGGGCCCCGTGGACTTGTCGGGACGTCCCACGGCGCAGGCCTGAGGGAGGTCAGGAGCGGCGGACAGTTAAGCTGAGGTCGTCTTTCTCCAGCATCCGCTGGCGGATAGCGGGGGACTGCATCCCAGCCACGTAAGCATCTCTGATCAGCAGCTCCATGTGCTCTGTAGCTGAAACTGGGAGGCAGGAGCAATTCCTCCCCAGGATAGCGAGGGCCTGGTAAAATTGGTCCAATGACTCACCGGGGAGCTGTTGTCTGGTGGCCAGCAGATGTCGGGCGAATACTCTGTTGACTGGTTTAAGAAATTGTCCATTCAGCTTAAGCATGGCGGCATCGTAATCTTTCTCTTCTTTGATGATCGCGTAGGCTGCTATTCCCACGCTGGAGTGGAGGATGTGAAGCTTCTGTGCCATAGTGGGGGGGCTGGTTGCAGACTCCAGGTATCCTTCGAGACATGCCAGCCAATGTTGAAACATTTCTGCAGAGTTCGGAGTTTGCGGGCTGATGCGGAGGCATTCGGGCTTGATCCGGAACTCCATCTTCAAAAATCTAGCTTATTAAATTGATGAGCCATCAATTGCACGTGAAACGAGTTGCTGTACAAAAGTTAGGCTTTAATAAGCTAGAACTTAGCCCTGCGGTCGACTACAATAAATGGACGACTGCCGGGCGCTCTGACTATTTATACCTCGGTATGGAGGCGTGGTTAACTCAGCCTCTCGACCAATCGGAGAGCTGTCACATGACTGGTCTCAACCAATCGGTTGAGAGGCACATGACCGACCAGGGCCAATGGTAAGCCGGTGTTCTGCACCAATGGCAGACAGCTATGCAAATCATACCACCACACATTGTCAAGCTCCAAAGGACCCACACCAAAGTTCTTTACCTTCTTCATTCCTACTGTTTTGTGAACAGTACTTTGTACTGTCCTTGAATGCATAATTACTACCTGTAATCATTTATCACAATTGCCCATTTGAATTCCTTCATTGAATTAGGTATTATTGGTGAATGAAAGAATAGGGATTAAATGGATACAGGGACAGGGTAGGTAATTGTGATTAAAACTATTGGTTTGAATGGTGGGTAAATGACTGTGGAATGTTGAGTCAAATGGTCTGCAGTCATGTAATTTCTATGTGTTTGCCATTTGCCGCATCCACAGCAGCAGGGCTGTATTTATTCCTAGTCACCAATGGATTTCGAATCAGCACATTTTCTCTCATTGTCCTCCATGGCCTCTCCATTGCATTCCATATGGCATCTCCTTGCATCTGTCCCTGAGGTTTTTTTGTTCTCCTAGTTGTCCCAACATAAGTTCTGTAGCACTGGCTTTTCCTCACCCATTTCTCCCCAAGATGTCCTCCCTTAGCCTCTGAAGTCATTGACTCCTTATCCTTCTGACACTTAGTGCTTTAAATCTCTATCATAATTAAATTTTCCTCCATTTTGTGATATTACAGTCTTCCCGTCTTCCCCTTAACTGCTCCTTTTCTTATACACATTCCTCTACCTCCTCCTGGGGCTTTTCACAGTAACTTCATTGAAGCCTACTTGTGACAATATAAAATATAAAATAGCTCTTCTGAATCAATTAAAAGAAACCTGCAAACTAGCGGTTGACCTCTTTCAAGACGTTGATATAGTTTGAATATGTACTCACCTCCACCTTTGATGCACATGCATTTCGTGCTCCTTCTGGACTCATTTTGTCCATGAAATCATTTCTTGTTCACTTAACTCCCCTTCCACGAAACTCCATGCCCACATGACAGCTAATATTGTAAATTACTCTTTTTTCCTTGGGTACTATTCCCCTTACTTTTAAAACAACCGTCATCACTCCTCATCTCAAAAATAAAATACTGCACACTTTCTGTCTTTGCAAACTAACATCCCATTGGCACCTTCCTTTCCTCTCCAGACTTGGGGCAAGATTTAACTAAATGGGACCAAAGTGCTTTTAGCCATGTGTTTCCCAGCACTAGCAGTGCCAAAAAACACAACGCTATAAAATGGCACTTGCGTTAGATAGGGGGCATCAGCAGGGAACGCATGACCAGGACCAGGCCGTTTTGTGCACTGAGCAGCTCCAGTGGAACTCCAAAAAGTGTAGTGAGAGATTGCGTCCTGCTCCGCCATTCTCTGTCCCCGACCTGCTGAAGTCCCGATGTCATGGATCTAATGTGATCCTGCCGGGCTAGGAATATATGGCCCTTTCACACCAGTTTTTCTGGCGTGAAAGTCCACAGTTTTGACGCCGGCGTGGGGACATAGTCCCAAAAACAGAGAATCCAGCCCCTTGTGTCTTCCACCAAGAATCTGTCCTCACCAGCTTGATGATTAACTCCAAAACCGTTCTTCAGCTTGCATAGCAGCACTTGTTGGGTCGTTTTGCCCAAAACACTGTCTGACCAGAATCTTATTTTGTGGAGTTTAGGTTTGGTGGCGGGCAAGGAATGGGAGTGATTTCCACTATACGGAAAGGGGCAGGTCAGCAAACATGACAACTTTGCACTTTTCAGCTCATTACATGTACATTTGTGAGGACTTGCTGTTTCTTGCGGTGGAGGAAGGCATGAGGTTGCCATCCCCACCATTACCTCATGGGATCGATGGTCGAGGCGCCATATCGATAGGGGACTTGGACAGTCTGCATTTATCCCTTTCACCTTTGCCTGCCATTGCTCCACCCTTTCCTGCTAACCCATCTTCCCTTCCTTGGTCATTCTCTACACAACATGCACTACCTCTACAGTGTATTGAACATAAACTGGCATTTACAGACACTCCGAAAGAGGGTAAAGCAGCAACAACTCACAGTTAATCGTGGAAGAAGTCAAGTTTGCCAGATACATGCCACTTGTGTGCGGTCGTAAAAGTGAATATTTTAATTTCTCACCAACATTTTATTGCTCATCTTTAATTGCCCTTGAGAAGGTGGTGGTGATTCACCTTCTTGTACTGACCCTTTTCCTCCCTGGGTTTAATCCCTTTTCTCACATTTTTTCCAGATTTTAAAAATTAATAGTTAAGAACCAGTATTTCAGGTTTCCCTCCTGGAATTTGGGATGGCCTCACATTGAACATCAGTGGAGTGCATAACAAAATATCACTTTCCCCATTGCACTAACTGTGCTGACCAATGATGATAATAATTCTCCGGTGGGCTTTTTGTTGTTTAAGCTTTTCCAACTCTTGCATACATTTATCATGATGATGTCACTTCTGGCCATCCCTTTTCATATTGTTAGCCATTGAATAACTTGATGTGTTTTACTTATTACCTTTATCTGCACACAAATTCAACACGCTTGCTGATTGTTTACTTTCATTCCCATTTTTGATATGGTCTTCCTCATCCCTTTGTGCCTTAGCCTTTCGCATTTGAAATTGAGCTTCAGCTATCTCTTTTTTAAAATTTAAAGTACCCAATTCTTTTTCTTCCCAATTAAGGGGCAATTTAGTGGGGCCAATCCACCTACCCTGCACATCTTTGGGTTGTTGTGGTGAGATCCACACAAACACAGGGAGAATGTGCAAACTCCACGAGCTTCATCCATCTCTAATCGGTTATTTAAATTTTTCCACCTCCTGAAGTGAAACATTTGCACTCCTTTCCAATTGTTACCCTTGATTTTCTATTCCTTAGTTAATTCCTTCCTCTAAGTTGCAACCTTATACATGTGCAGACAATTTTAACTAAAATGACATCGGCCTAATTATTCCAGCCTCTGAATCATTGGAAGCTGCATGTCTGACTGATGATGTGCACCGGGATCCTTTGGAAGTCCTGACATGTGGACCTACGCCAGAATTGCCCAGGGTGTTTAGACTTCCAATGAGCAACACCCCTGCTCCTTGGGACCCTACATGAATGTCTCTGACTGGACCAGATTAGAAGACTTTGAACAGATCTATGGTATTTAGTTGAAATAATTACCCACAAAATATTGGACAGATTAAAACATGGTGTAACATCTGAGCAACCCCACAACCACCTAACGGCCAGCCCAACTGAACCTGACCATGCCCCTGACTGGACGTGGATACTCCCTAAACACCCAAGTAATACCACCTCCCCCGACCCGACTACCCGCTGACCACCCAACCAGCTCCTGATTGGACATGACTACCAGCTTCTGATTGGACATGACTACACACTCAACACCTCATCCAATTATCCACCACCTTATCCATCTTACCCACTGATGGAACCATCAATTCACGTGTTTCCGATGTGAATCTAGGCTTTAATCGACTTACTTCAGAGCCAGCCTGTTACCCGTTGATGAACTCGAAGTGACCCAGGCTGGCTCTGGACACAGATACTTATACAGCTGTACTAGGGGGAGGAGTCGGGGCGGAACCAAGGGTGGAGCCCAGTACAAGTTCCTAAGTGCTCCCAGCGCTACTCCCCCTAGTGGTAGGATGGCGCTACTGTGCTTACAATAACAGTGTGAATTAGTATATATACATTCATATATTACATTCACCACATTCACCCCCTGCAAAAAAATCAAATCCGGCGGGGGTGGTGGTATAGTCTATAACGTCAGTCTGTCCGGCGGTCGGATTGTCCGCTGAGACCTGCGGAGCACTGGGGTTGCAGCCTCTTGCGGTGGCTGGACGGGTGTAGTGTGTTGGGGTACGATGGCGGTCTCCAGGGAGGGTTGTATCCGAGCTTCATACTCTCCTGGTTCGACCGGGGACTGGGGGCTGGCCAGCGCGGGTGCGCGGGACTGGTGGAGTGAGCTTGTGGGCTCGGGAGCGCAAGGGGGTGGCAGCATGGGGTGTAGTGTGAGAGATACTTCTGTGGGGGCAGCGGGGGCGCTGGATCCGGCGGGTCCAGATCCCGGAGGGATACAGTGTCCTGATGGCCGTCAGGGAACTCGACAAATGCGGACTGGGGGTTGCAGTGGAGCAGGCGCACCTTCTCAATGAGGGGGTCGGTTTTGTGCCCCCTGACGTGTTTCCTCAGGAGTACTGGGCCCGGCGTCCTCAGCCATGCCGGAAGTGAGACCCCTGTGGTAGTGCCCCTGGACAAAATGAAGAGCCTCTCGTGAGGGGTCTGATTGATCGCTGTGCATAAGAGGGACCTAATAGCGTGGAGCGCGTCTGGGAGGACTTCCTGCCACTGGGAGACTTGGAGCTTTCTAGTCCGGAGGGTCAGTAGGACGGTCTTCCAGACCGTCGCGTTCTCCCTTCCCACCTGCCCGTTCCCCCTGGGGTTGTAGCTGGTAGTCCTGCTCGAGGCAATGCCCTTTTCGAGCAGGTACTGACGCAGCTCGTCGCTCATGAAGGACGAACCCCGGTCGCTGTGTACGTAGCTGAGGAAACCAAACAGGGTAAAGATGCTATGCAGGGCCCTAATGACTGTGTGGGAGGTCATGTCGGGGCACGGGATAGCGAATGGAAAGCGGGAGAACTCGTCTACGACGTTTAAGAAGTAGATGTTTTGTTAGTTGAGGGGAGTGGCCCTTTGAAATCAATTGCGAGGCGTTCAAAGGGCCTAGAAGCCTTGACCAGGTGGGCCCTGTCTGGTCTATAGAAGTGCGGTTTGCACTCCGCACAGATCGGGCAGTCCCTGGTAACCGCTTTTACCTCCTCGTTGGAGAAAGGCAGGTCTCGGACCCTGATGTAGTGGGCGAGCTGGGTGACCCCCGGGTGGCAGAGGTCATTGTGGATACTTTTTAATCAGTCGATCTGCGTGCTGGCGCATGTCCCGTGGGATAGGGCATCCGGAGGCTCGTTGAGCTTCCCGGTCGATATTTGATATCGTAATTGTAGGTGGAGAGTTCGATCCTCCACCTCAGAATTTTATCGTTTTTTATTTTGCCCCTTTGCGAGTCGTCGAACATGAAGGCAACCAATCTTTGGTCGGTGATGAGGGTGAACCTCCTACCTGCGAGGTAGTGCCTCCAGTGACGGATAGCCTCCACAATGGCTTGTGCTTCTTTCTCGACTGAGGAGTGTCGGAGTTCTGAAGCGGAGAGGGTACGGGAGAAACATGCAACGGGTCTCCCTGCCTGGTTTAACGTGGCTGCAAGAGCTACCTCTGAGGCGTCGCTCTACCTGGAATGGGGTGGATTCATCCACCGCCCGCATGGCCACTTTGGCGATGTCCTCCTTGATGCCGTCGAAGGCCTGGCGTGCCTCGGCTGACAGGGGAAATCGTGTGGTCCTAAAGAGTGGGCGGTCTTTGTCCGCATATTGAGGGACCCACTGGGCGTAGTAAGAGAAAAACCCCAAGCACCGTTTGAGGCCTTGGGACAATGAGGGGGAGGGAGTTCTAAGAGGGTATTTACGGTCCGGGTCGGGGCCCAGGACTCCGTTTTCCACGACATAGCAGAGGATGGCTAGTCTGGATGTGCGGAAAACGCATTTCTCCTTGTTGTTCGTTAGGTTGAGTTTCTGTGCCGTCTGGAGAAAACGGTGGAGGTTGGCGTCGTGGTCCTGCTGGTCATAGCCGCAGATGGTGACATTGTCCAAGTACGGAAACGTGGCCCACAGCCCGTACTGGTCCACCATTCGGTCCATTGCTCGTTGGAACACCGAGACCCCATTAGTGACGCCGAAGGGGACCCAGAGGAAATGGAAGAGGTGGCCATCGGCCTCGAATGCCGTGTAGTGGCGGTCCTCCGGGCGGATTGGGAGCTGGTGGTATGCAGACTTCAGATCCACCGTGGAGAAGAGCCGATACTGGGCGATCTGATTTACCATGTCTGCAATCCTGGGGAGGGGATATGCGTCGAGGAGCGTAAACCTATTTATAGTCTGACTGTAGTCGACCACCATACGGAATTTTTCCCCGGTCTTAACGATCACCACCTGAGCTCTCCAGGGACTATTGCTGGCCTCTATAACCCCCTCACTAAGTAGCCTTCGGACCTCTGCTCTGATAAATACCCTATCCTGCAGGCTATCCTGCCTGCTACGAGTGGCTATGGGTTTACAGTCCTTGGTGAGATTGGCAAAGAGAGGAGGGGGAGGGATTCGCAGCGTAGCGAGGCTGCAGATCGTGAGTGGGGGCAGGGGCCCTCCGAAGCTGAGGGTGAGGCTCTTGAGGTTACACTGGAAGTCTAGGCCTAATAAGAGTGGCGCGCAGAGTTCGGGCAAAACGTAGAGTTTAAACTTCGAGTAATTAGTGCCTCGGATTGTGAGTGTCGCGGCGGTGCGCCCCTGGATCTGGACCGAGTGAGAGCCTGAAGCGAGCGCGATAGTTTGCTGCGCGGGGAAAACGGGGAGTGAACAGCGTCTTACCAGGTCTGGGTGTATGAAGCTCTCTGTGCTCCCGGAGTCGAAGAGGCATGGCGTTTTGTACCCGTTGATATGGATCTCGGCCATCGAGTTTCGTAGATTCTTTGGTCGGGATTGGTCTAGGATGACCGCGCTGAGTTGCGGGTAGTCGGCGGCTCGATCAGCTGTGCTGGAGTGGCCCCGTGATGACTGCCCTCTGAGTTCGTAGTCTTGTTCGAATTCCTCCGCTGAGTTGTCCGAGCGCGGAGATGCCGATCGGGCCCGTGGATCGCACGTGGCGGGCGGCGAGGAAGATGCCGTCCAAGATGGCGCCCCCCATGAGTCGCATGTGGCGGGTTGCGAGGAAGATGGCGTCCAAGATGGCGGCCCCCATGAGTCGCACGTGACCGGCCGCGTGGTGGAAGTTTTCCAAGATGGCGGCCCCCATGAATCGCATGTGGCTGGAGGGGGCGGAGTCGTAGCAGAGTTTCGGGCCCCGCGGGGCTGAGAGTGCGGGGAGCGGTTACTGCGAGTCACTGGGGAGTTGGAAGCTGGGGCCCTTTTTGCAAGGCACACTCTAGCGTAATGCCCTTTTCGCCCGCAACTGCTGCAGGTCACGTTGTGGGCCGGGCAGTGCTGCTGCGGGTGCTGGTTCTGGCCGCATAAATGGCAGGCTGGAGCAGCATAGTGGCTTGCTGGGGCAGCATAGTGGCTGGCTGGGGCAGCATGGTGGCTGGGCGGCCGCGTAGCACAGGCCTGGGGGAGTTGCTGGTCGGGGGCCCATGATGGGGTCGCGGGGTCCACGGGGAACGAGTTAAGGCTGCGGAAGGAGACCTCCATCGTGGTCGCAGCTTCCACAGTCGTTTCTAAGTCCTGGGCCCCCTTTTCCAGCAGTCGTTGGCGCACATAGTTAGACCTGAGGCCCGCTACAAAAACATCGCGTACCGCCAATTCCCTGTGTTCAGCCGCGGTAACTGCTTGGTAATTACAGTCATTGGACAAATTTAAAGTTCTCTTAGGAATTCGGCAAGTGATTCCGTAGGCCGCTGATTGCGAGTTGTAAACACGTGATGAGCGTAAACTTCATTAATTGGCCGTACATACATTTTTTTCGAGAACTGCTAGCGCCGCAGTATATGAACTGGCCGAGTTTAGTTGCGTTGAGATTCTATGGCTCACCCTCGCGTGCAGTAGACTCAGCTTCTGATCCTCTGTAGTTTCGGCTGTGCTTGCTTCGGCTAGGTAGGCCTTGAAGCACCGGACCCAATGGGAGAAGATTTCTTTAGCCTCTGCATCCTGCGGGTTGAGTTCCAGGCGTCCAGGCTTGAGGGCCGATTCCATAATCGATCTTACTGTTCTTAAGTTGATTAAATTGATAGAACCATCAATTCACCAGACACGTGTTTCCGATGTGAATCTAGGCTTTAATCGACTTAATTCAGAGCCAGCCTGTTACCCGTTGATGAACTCGAAGTGACCCAGGCTGACTTTGGACACGGATACTTATACAGCTGTACTAGGGGGAGGAGTTAAGGGCGGAACCAAGGGTGGAGCCCAGTACAAGTTCCTAAGTGCTCCCAGCGCTACTCCCCCTAGTGGTAGGATGGTGCTACTGCACATACAATAACAGTGTGAATTAGTATATATACATTCATATATTACATTCACCACACCCACTTACCACATTCAAAAAACTGGACCTTTAAACTGAAAGAATCTGCCAGCTAGCTCTGTAAAAAAAAAGGTATGCCCACTTGTTCCCTCTGATTCTACTCCGCCCACTGAAGTTGGAGGGGAGATGCGGCACTACGCATTTCTGTGACAGCCAGGATCAGAAGTCCCAATAATAATGCACAGCAGCGTCAGGAGAACCTTCATGAGCAGCGGCAATGTGCACAGCACTGCGGCTGCTGGACTTCCAGTAGTGGCCATGGTGTGAGTGGTTGCACACAGGGCAGCTCCTGCTTAAAGGCACATAAAAGAGCTCTGTTTACCCGATATTGGGTGGAAGTTTGATGAAAAGGCGGAAGTGAAGGTTGGAGGAGTAGCTTCCCCGGGTGGTATGTCCGTTGTTTACCAAACCTGGCAGAAGACGTTGAGAGACCTGGCCAAAGAGTTGGAAGAAACCTGTGCTGCAGCAGCCAGTGTAAGGATAGCTGAGGGGGAAGGGCCTCTGCAAGGTGAAAGGCCCCAGATGAAGCAGTTGATGGGTTTAATTAAGGAGGAATTCCGCCAGCAGAGGAAGGAAATGTGGGAGGATCGCTCGAAGGCCATTGAAGGAGCTCTGGCACCCCTGAAGAGTTTGTTGGAACAGGTGGAGAAGTGTTGGAGCTTAGGGATCACAGATTCAAGAGATTGAAGGAGTGATCTCGTGCCACAGCGATTGTGAGGTGGCTCTGGAGGAGGAGGGTGGCTCCCAGGGGACCTGTGTAAAATGTGGAGCGCAAAGGTGGAGGAGCAGGAGAATACAGTCTGTCTGATGGAGTGAAAGTGGAGCGGTATGTCTCTAGGATGTTTGCAGTGGAAGGGGTGCTCGATAAGGCCCCTGAAGTGGACCGAGTCCACAGGTCCCTGAGCCAAAAGCCTGGAGCTGGGGAGCCGCCGTGGGTAGTAATCATGAGACTCCACAAATTTATGGCGAAAGAGAAGGTTTTGCATTGGGCGTACCTGCGAGTGGGAAGGGAACAAGCTCCAAATTTTTCAAGACATCGGAGCCGAGTTGATGAAGCAGCAGACAGGGTTCAACAAGGCCAAGGTGGTGCTGTGCCAGTGGCAGATCGGGTTTGGGGTGCTCTACCCGGCGAAATTAAGGTGACGTTCGGAGGTCGGGAGTTATTTCGAGACCCCAGAAACAGCTGAAAACTTCATTAAGGAGCATTAACCGGGGGAGAACTGATTGGATATTGCTTGGGAACCGGGGTGCTAGCACATCCTCCTGGTTGGGAGCATGTTGAAGTGGGGGCAGGGTTTGGTTGGATTTCTGTCCCCTCTGGTTTGGAGGGGGTCCTTTTTTGGGTTTGCTGTTTACTGTTGGGGTTTTAAGGGGTAAAACGTTTATGTGGGGATGGTTGTTCCCATCCCCCTCCTGTTTTATGGGACTATTAGTGTTTAGGATTTGTTTGTTTGCTTTTGGGGGAGGCGGCCTGAGATTCAGGAGAAGTATTTGTTTGGGGGAGGGTAAGTTCAGCAGGGAGTCTTCTTCCTTGAGCTGAGGAGTGGAGGGAGTCATTGGGAGGTGCCTTTGGGCAGGAGCTGTCACGCTAGCAGGTAATGCTGGTAAATGGAAGTGAGGTGGTGATGGAGAAGGCCGAGGAGGGGGAGGACGGTGTTGCGACCTGGAAGGGGGTGATTGATGACATGGTCAGGTGCTCATACAGGGTCCCCCGTGCCTCGCGGAGTTGGTGCATTGCATTCCTCGTGGAGAGCAGGTCATAGCCGCTCTATGGTCGCGGCCACTCAATGATGTAATCGGGGTTTTTCACGAGCTTATGTGGAATTTACCATTGTTCTGTCAGCATCTTGTAAATAAACTTTGTGCACTATTTTATATGATCTTGATGTGTGCCACCTCTGATTCCTTCTCTTTGCAGCTACTGTGGTGTTCTTTGTAATTCTTATTATCAGGATGAATAAACTTCGTCTTCTGGCTCATCATCTGTTTCTTCACTGTCCTCATCAGATGACATATCTCGTGGACAGTTACAATGATCCTCTGTCTTCACGCTGCCTGGAACGTACAGTCGTCAATGAAATTCAGGGCTTCACACGCTTTTGTTCACAATATGGACTCTTGCTTTGTGTCCACAATGGCGAATTGCACGATGTGACTTTGATTGTGCACCCATGCTTCTAGGTCACATACCCCTCATATTTCTTTTTTTAAAAATAAATTTAGATTACCCAATTATTTTTTCCAATTAAGGGGCAATTTAGCGTGGCCAATCCACCTACCCTGCACATTTTTTTTGGGTTGTGGGGGTGAAACCCACGCAGACACGGGGAGAATGTGCAAACTCCACACGGACAGTGACCCAGAGCCGGGATCGAACCTGGGACCTCAGTGCCGTGAGGCGGTTGTGCTAGCCACTAGGCCACCGTGCTGCCCTACCCCTCATATTTCAATCCCATTCTCACTGTAGGCGATCAGCCATTTCAGTTGATCAAAAACTGATAGATGGAGGGGGGGTTCAAATCGGAGAGGCTAAGGAGATTGGCACTCATTCCCTGACGAGCTTGCAGTTGATTAATGTGGCATTCAGCACACTGGAATTGTCCATCTGTCTTCAATGGTATCAGCATCACCACTTGTCAAATTACTGCTATCCGATGTCGCAGCGGTATACAGTTCCATCTATGTTTAGTGGAATTCTAAAAATCTAATTCATAATCTATTATTTTGAGCTTATCCTCTTTACGTTCAATTTTAAAAATATTTTTGTCTTGTTTCATGCTGTATACTTCTTGTACAGCTATTCGTCAAGATTTCCTCAATGTTCTGCACTACGAAACAAAGTGGTTTAACTTGCTGCACTTCAAACAGCTTTTTCCGAAGGCTGGGCCTTTTTTTCTTCGGTGGGCGTGGCCACACCGCGTACACATCATCACATTTGTGACATCATGCGCAAACTTGACATGTACATGCGCAGAACGGTCGACTTCCGGTTCATGCTGTTTATTCTTCAACTGCGCATGTGCAAAATGTCCGTCTTCCTAAGTGCGCTTTTTTTTTCAAGTGCACTTGCGCAAACTGGCCTTCTTCTGTAGCACTGATTTCTTAGCTGCACCACAGCTCCAACGGAGTCGGGCCCGATGTGGATTTCTGCGCCACTTTCCCTGCTGAACATTTCAGAACATCTATTTTTAGTTACTTTGCTCGCACCACACATTTTACGAGGATCTTCTAGTGTTACTTTATGTTGCCTTTGAAATCATTCACACAGCTTTTCATTTCTTAAAAGCTCACAATGGCTATCAAACTTTTCAATGACTGTCATAATTGTTTTTCTCAGCTTCATTCTCAAAGAGGGCAGCACAGTAGCATTGTGGCTAGCACAATTGCTTCACAGCTCCAGGGTCCCAGGTTCGATTCCGGCTTGGGTCACTGTTTGTGCAGAGTCTGCACATCCTCCCCGTGTGTGCGTGAGTTTTCTCCGGGTGCTCCGGTTTCCTCCCACAGTCCAAAGATGTGCAAGGTTAGGTGGATTGGCCATGATAAATTGCCCTTAGTGTTGGGTGGGGTTACTGGGTTATGGGGATAGGGTGGAGGTATTGACCTTGGGTAGGGTGCTCTTTCCAAGAGCCGGTGCAGACACGATGGGCCGAATGGCCTCCTTCTGCACTGTAAATTCTATGATCTATAGCCAGCGGTCCAGTTAAATTTAGGAGAAGCGCAATTTTACGCTGTTCAGGAGCTGATTCTAACGCGGAGACAGATAAAAAAACTTCAAATTGATGTTTGAAAATTTTCCAGTTTAGACTTGGTTTACTGGTCATCCTGAAGTGTTCTGGCATTTTCAGACTTCCATCTTACGATCAGTAACTTTATGCTGACTTTGAGATTCTGTTGAGTCGTATGATTGTTCTTCTTTTCTTCTTAGAAGCTAATCTGACTTTCTAAACTAACTGCTATACCTTTAGGAACACACCTCTGGTACCATGTGGTATTTCCACTCCTGGTATCAGGTGGTGTTCTTTGTCATTCTTATTATCAGGATGGATGTCGTAGTGTTCACAAAGACCACAGAAGCTATGTTCAATAATAAACCTAACATTTATTACACTACTTATCGCTTGATCACTTACTCCTATAGCAAGCAATAATCTAGTAATCTACAATTTACACTCGACTAACACAAATCTCTACACTTTATCTATAACTGTATTCTGCACTACCTAGACCTCTCCTCTGCACTCTCTCCAACCCTTTCTCAGAAGTCTGAGAGTCAGTGCTTTATATGGTTCTGCATCTGGCTCCATCTAGTGGTCAATTACATTAACCCTTTATATTCTAGACATTCTACATAATGTCACAGCTACAACAAAGAATGTAACAGTTGCCCCTTCCATCACTTTGATGATGATCAAGAGTAGAATGATAGGACGGGAATTGGTCGGGTTGGACTTCTGCTTTTTGTGTACAGGACAATTTTCCATATTGCTGGCTGGATGCCAGTGTTATAGCTGTGCAGGTACAGCTTGGCTGGGAGTATGGCAAGTTCTGGAACATTAGCCTTCAGTATTATTGCCAGAATATTGTCAGGGCCCATAGCCTTTCAGTATCCATTGCTGTCAGCCGTTTCTTGATATCACTTGGAGTAAATCGAATTGGCTGAAGACTGACATTTGTGATGCTGGGCGCACAGCGGAGGCTGAGATGGATAATCTACTGGCAATTCTGGAAAAAGCTCTACCTTTTTTGCACAGATGTGCTGGGCTTCCCCCATCATTGAGGATGGAGATATTTGAGGAGTTGGCTCTTCTGTAAATTGTTTAACTGTTCACCACCATTCATGATTGGGTATGGGAGGACTGCAGAGCTTAGACCTGATTTGTTGGTCGTGGATTTGCTTATCTCTGCCTATCGCTTGTTGCTTCTGCTGTTTGGCACGCAAGTAGTCCTGTGTTGTAACTTCACAAGGTTGACATCTCATTTTAGTTATGCCTGGTGCTGCTCCTGGCATGCCCTCTTGTATTCTTCATTGACCCCGTTGACAGGCATCCTTGCTCCAGTCAACTGAGACATAACAACTTTACCTTCAAATCAAGTCCCGCCTTTATTAAGAAAATGTGCAAAAATAAATCCAAATGACAGCTACTGATTCTCTTACACTGTATCACACGTAAATACTTCTCTTCCCCGAAGTATAACACTATAGGTTTGCCTTGTTCCTTGAGATCGCGCTGATGAAATTCTGTCTCTTTCTCATTCAGATGGCTGGCACTAATCTAATGCTACCAGTCACCTGTTCACAGGGCAGCACCAATCAATCACTGTCCTTTCTGGTCAAGAATGTTCAAAGAATTGTGACTCGTTCAGGGATTGTATTTCTTCTTTGGATCACGACACATGGGTCAGTGTTCAAATTAGTTTATTGGAGGATGCCTGATCCTCGCACCAGTTTTCTTTGATTACTTTAGTATTTCCTTCCCTCTGCCTGTCCATTTGATCAATTAGAATAAATTTATTATCAGGTACATATGTTGTTTTTCATCCTGCTCATTCACCATGGTCTGTCTTTCCCTTGAAGATGTATATTGTCCGGTATCCAGCTGACTCTTTATGGCCCGACGTAAAATCAAAGACATTTTTAGTAAATCGCAGATGTCACTTCTTTCTGCTGCAGTTTGTCTTAGTGTAATAAGTCCACGGAGGCAGAAGTCTTGTCACCAGAATTCCTTTTATTTACCAACCCAACAGCTGAACAACCATGACCATTTAGTCTGCTGTCTACACCGGGAGTGCAGAGGATCTAACGCTTCCTGTTATATCCACAGAAAGGGGTTCCCTCATTGGGCCACTAATCAGGGAACTCGTATTCTAATTGGCCAATCTCAAAGGCCTAAGTCATTACACTTAGTTATCCATATTTCCTATCAAGCCGGTTAGCCATATTTCCTATCAAGCCATAGTAGTAACCTTTTTTCGCTTGTCCATTTTATATCAGGTTCTAAATGGCTGGCTACAAGCCACGATTGATCCCCTGCCTTAGTGGCAATAGTAGAGTGGGGGATATGTCGGGCCATGTAGCTACGGGTTGCCTGTGGCTACGGGTTGTCATTAAGTACAGTTGCTGTTGTTGCCCCACAGCACCTCATGTCTTGCCTTGTTTGATCTGTTTAAAATCTATCCCATTTGGGACAGTCGTAGTGCCACACAACACGATGGAGGGTATCCTCAATGTGAAGAAGGGACCTCATCTCCACAGTGATTGTGCAGTGATCACTCCTACTGATACTGTCATGGACATCTGCATCAGACAGGTTGGTGAGGATGAGGTCAAGTACGTTTCTCCCTCTTATTGGTTCCCTCACCACCTGATGCAGACCTAACCTAGCAGCTATGTTCTATAGGACCCGAAAAGCTTGGTCAGTGGTGGTGTGACTAAGCCACTCTTCGTGATGGACATTGAAGTTGCCCCATCAGAGTATATTTGCACCTGTGCCACCCTCAATGGTTCCTCCAAGTGGTGTTCAACCACTTGGAGGAACCATTGATTCATCAGCTGCCGGGGGGGAGCAGGGAGTGGGAGGTGCGGTACATGATAATCAGCAGGGCGTTTCTTTGCCAATTATGCCATTAGACACCATGGGGCCTGGAGTCAATGATGAGGACTCACAGGGCAACCCCCTCCCAATTGTATACCACTGTGCTGTCACCTTTTAAAAATAAACATGTAACATTTGTAAATGATGTTTGTATCTTACCAGAAAGTTGAATAAAATCGCCCTCTGGAAGACCTCATGCTAACCTTGCTGGGTCGGTCCTGCTGTGAAATAGTGATGGTGTCTGGGACATAATCATGCTCCCGAAATCATACCTAATTGACAATGTTAGAGTGTTGCTTGACTAGTCTGTGGGACAGCTCTCCCAATTTTCGCATAAGCCCCACATGTTAGTAAGGAAGACTTTGCAGGGTCGCGGGCTGGGTTTGCCGTGATGTTTCCGGTGCATAGGTCGATGCTGCATGGTCCTTCTGGTTCCCGTCGTTTTGAGACTTTTTCGCGGTTGGGTACAACTGAGTGGCTTGCTCAGCCATTTCAGAGTCAACCACACTGCCATGGGTCTGGACCATGTAAGGACAGCAAATTTTCTTCCCTAAAAGGCATTAATGGACCAGATGGGTTTCAACTTAAAAAAAAGTTTATTGAAAATGTTTAATTCTAAACAAAATGATATAAAACAATTAATTCAAGTTACAATGACAAAGAACATGACATACAATCAAAAGCACTAATTAACTTAACTCCCAAATGTAAGCTAAACCACTTAGCAACTGACAGTGACTGGCTCTTTAAAAAAGGAAATGTATGGTTGCCATCTTTGGTAGAACCCTTCTGATGGTGTACCTGAACCTCTCCAAATGTAAGAACGACATGTATTCACCCAAACAAGCTGAGGCACTCGACAGAGTAGGAGACCTCCACCCAAACAGACTTGTCTCCAGACAATTAAACACGCAAAGGCGAGGACATCCGCCTTCATCCCTGCCTGCAGCGAGTCTTATACCATGAAAATGGCCACTAGCAGACATGGCTCCAAATTGTGTTGTTCCTTGTGTCTTAATAAAGCTCATAGTCTCAAAGTTGGAGTAGATGCTTTATTGTGAGTTTGTTCTGTCTTCAGAGCTCAACTTACAGCTACCTCAATGCTGCCTGCCTGTGTGTTGCTCCCAGTTCTCCCTTCTGTGAAGTGTGTCCTCACTTCCTGTTCCTCTGTATTTATAGCTCTTCCGTGCTCCATCTAGTGCTTGCTTAGTTGTATTGCATCTACACTGATACACAATCACCACATCCCCCTTTTTGCTTTACATATTTTCTGTACATCGTTAAAGAAAATTGTACAAAACAGTTAGATTACTTACGATATGTGTATCTATACAAGTGATGGCGCTATTGCATATTTTACAAAGCCAATTTATATTTATGAGTCCAAACTTAATAAAAACATTTATGAGTCCAAACTTGATGAATTTGTTCATTGAGTTTTTTCTTTTTCGTTGTTGACGTGGTGATATTGATATTGCAACTCCGTTGTGAATGTTGTCGGTGTTCTTGTTATTTTAAGTAACCAATACGTCATCCCGAGGTGTTTGCATGGTCGAACCCCTGATGTTGACTGACATGGACTTTTTTTCTGTGCTTGTGGTATCGATTTAGTGTGTCATGTGCCTTGAAAGCTGGCATGCTTGCTTGTTCTGGAGCAGATGTGAGTTTGTGAGATTCGTTGTCATCCCATGGTATGTTTGTAGTCTTGTCATTGTTTTGCAGTGTGCTGTAGCATTGTCCTTCATGTGCAGAGTTGTACCATTTTGTACAAGTCGTAGTTTCATTGTTGTTGTTTCTGTCTTTGTTGTTTTCGTTGTCGTTCTTGTTGCTGTTTTTGTCGTTTCTGTCTTTGTTGTTTTCATTGTCATTCTTGTTGTTTTTGTCGTTTCTGTCTTTGTTCTTGTCGTGCTTGTTGTTGTCTTTGTTATTGCTGTTGTCGTTCTTGTTTCTGCTCTGCTTCTTGTGGTTTTTTTTTTCTTGTTGTGCTCAATGAGTGTCCCGTGTGGATAATTTGAGTCATTGTCACAGTTATTGGTGTGAGTGTCCTTTGTGGAATCTGTTACATTGAACGTTTCGTCTAGAGAATGGTGAGAATGATCTGATGTTGCATTGATGCTGGTGACATCAGTCATTTGTGGTGGATTTGCTACTTCCTTGCTTCCTTGGTGCTCCGCTTCTGGAGTAATTTGTGGTGGATTTAATTCATCTCCTTTGCTTTCTTGGTGCTCATCTTCTGGAGTCAAGTTCTTCACGATTTCATCTTCTTGTTGGTCTTGGACTCTTCTGGAGTCAAAATCTTCATGGTTTTTATTGACGTGGTCTCTCTGGACTCTTGGTGCTCCTCTTCTGGAGTCAAAATCTTCATGGTTTCTATTGACGTGGTCTCTCTGGACTCTTGGGTGGCCCTACTCTGTGCTTCTGTACAGACGAGCTGAGAATTGTCAGTAGCGCTGTGATCCTGTACCTCCTGTATGTCGAGTGTGATCACCTTGTCACTGTTTTCGCAGGCAGTCAGTAGATTTACATTGTCTTCTTCTTGATTATGTGAGCTTGATAGACTTTCATAGTCTGCTTGCGGTTGCTCAGATATGGTGGGTTGACCTTCATGGTCTTGTTCATGCATGGTGTTCGCTATGGAGTGTTTGCTTGCTTCCATTTTGGAGTCTTTCAACGAGCTGTCTGTGGAGGCTCGCGTCACTCTCTTTCTGGAGTCTTTCATTACTCTCACTGTGGAGCCTGTCATCGCTCTGTAGCCACTGTAGCCACCTAAAATGGACACTGGACTGACAAGATGGAGAATTGCTAAGACTGCAGGGAAAAAGCAGTTTAGCCAAGACAGCAGTCTGCAAAGACTGATTAGCATTTTGCAAGCAGCAAAACTAGTTTCTGGCCAGGTGGAAGATCTCAAACCAAAGGTGTTAATGGCAAAACGCTTTGCATATTAATGAGGCAATCCAGATCTGGGCACACACAATGGCAACATTTAGGTTTGAATAGATACTTTAAGTGGATGTCCAGACAGAGCGGCACCAGAAGTATCCACTATAGAAACCGCCCTCTCCATCAAGAAGAGACCCTCACATTGGGGGAATTCAAAAGATATCGATTAGAATTTGGTCCAATCGATACCTGAAGGTTAAGCCCGCCCCAAAAGAGGCACGGACATTGGGGTCCTATAAAAGATAGACCCCACACATGGTCCTGTCTGTTGTTTCGTGCTCCGGCTTTGACCAAGAACTTCGACCTGTATCCTGACTCCAGCCGTTGAACACCAGCCGCCGAACCGTAAGTGCCAATACGACGCTCGCTACGCGAACCAGGCCCACTAGACCCCCAGCGACCAGCACACTCTCTGAAGGTTGCAGACCAAGACCGGAACGAAGGCCTCGCTCCCTGACCTTGCCTGTTCCTGTTTAGTTAAGTATTCTGATCGCTTAGTTTAGTTGTAGCTTAGTCCCTTAGCGTGTGCATGCGTATTTATTATATTTGTATAATAAATATTGATCGTTTGGAACTTACTAATCGGTGTATCGTTTTATTACTTTGAACCTGACCTTGGAATATTTGTGAGGTGTCTAGATACGGCACCTGGCGACTCCTGAGCTGAAAATACATACATAGAGCCTAGCAGTGTTAAGCACACGGCCTTTAAACGGAGGCGTGTTAATACACTCCAATAAACGCGAATTACACTCAAGTAAAACGTGCAACAGCTCTCTCTGTGGAGTCTTTCTGTGCTCTCTGTGTGGCGTTGTCTTCATCTTGGGTATTGCTGTCATCCAATGTATCGACGATCTGCCATGGCACCATGGTGTTGGATTCATCTACCACGAGTAGAGTCGTGTTGAGCTTTGCGACCGTGTTGCTGATGCTGTGATCAGCATATCCTAATAACTCAGCCATGTCTGAGTAGCATTGTTCGAAAAACAAATGATCTTTTTTTTGCTTCGGATTTGGTATCGTTTTCTTCATCATATTTTGCATATCTGAATAACTCAGCCATGTCTGAGTAGTATTGTTCGAAAAACAAATCATCTTTTTTTGTTTCAGATTTGTTTTTGTTCTCTTCACTTTGGGTGGTGCAGACTGCTTGTTCCAGGGTGTTGTGAGATTTATTTTCAACTGCTGGTGTAAGTTCAGGCATTTTTTTGTCTTTTGAGCTAAGAAAATTGGGCTTTACAGCTTTAAGTATCTTGTTTTTAACTTTCGGGCATTTCCCTTTTAAGTGGGCGTGGTCCGGATCCTCAGACGTCATGACGCTCGTGACGTCATGCGTAGGAATCGATTGCGCATGCGCAAATCGGCCTTCCTTTACTGTGCGGTTTTGTGTCCACTGCGCATGCGTGGCTTGCGCATGCGCATAACGATCCGCGACCAAAATGTTTTGAGACTGCGCATGCGCGGCTTGCGCATGCGCATAACGATCAGCAACAAGAACTTTTTTAAACTGTATGTCGAGTGTGAACACCTTTTCACTGTTTTCGCATGCAGTGGGTAGATTTACATTGTAACTGCGCATGCGCGGCTTCTGTTTCCTGCGCATGCGCAGACGCAGATTTTTGTCCTTTGTGGCCCCGAGACTGTAAAATGTGCTCCAACGCCATTTTACAGTGGATTTCAGCGTTTTCTTTTCCTGAAAAGTTTAAGTTACTTCTTCCTTTTGATCTCAACTGGATTTCAGCGTTTTGTCTTTGTGAGAAGTTCAAGTTACTGTTTCTTTTTGATCTGTACTTTTCACTCGCGTTTTCTAGACTGAACCCTTTCTGTTCTGATAGTGATTGTTTGAGTTTTGCATCACTCAGTCCCTGTGCAGTTTGGCCTCTGAGCATACAGTGCTGTTCAAATTCCATACAGTACTCTTCAAATTTTTTTAGTATTATTTGTAAGTTGTTGCTGTCTTCAGCTTTCGAGTATTTAAAGCCATTATATACTTCTCTAGCTTCATGTCCTGCGATGAGCAGTGCTATTTTCATTTCATGTGAGGCTGCTGCTAAATCATTAGCTATGATATATATATCGAACACTTGTTTAAATCTTTTCCAGACATTACTTACATTACCGGTTAAGCCCAGCTGAGGTCGGGTTCCAACCCACATCATCGAATAAGAGAGGTCTTCCCAAGTCGAATGCCCGGTAGGAGTTCTTCTTGCCAGTTTGGTCTTTCCATGTCTGCAGCTGAGTAATCTTGTAGTAAGCATCTGAAGCCACTCCTGGGTACCATGTGTTGTTCCTTGTGTCTTAATAAAGCTCGTAGTCTCAAAGTTGGAGTAGATGCTTTATTGTGAGTTTGTTCTGTCTTCAGAGCTCAACTTACAGTTACCTCAAGGCTGCCTGCCTGTGTGTTGCTCCCAGTTCTCCCTTATGTGAAGTGTGTCCTCACTTCCTGTTCCTCTGTATTTATAGCTCCCCTGTGCTCCCTCTAGTGCTTGCTCAGTTGTATTGCATCTACACTGATACACAATCACCACACAAATGAATATTGAGTATCTCTGACAATGTGTTGAAGAAAGGGACCCAAAAGCTTACTAATTTGGGACAAGATCACAACAAATAAGTATGGTTAGCCAGTCCCCAAGAACAACATTCACATTTGTCCTCCACCCCAGAGAAGAATCCACTCCTCCTGGACGTGTAATCCATTCTTCCTGGGCTTTGCTCCAATCCTCATCATCCAGAATGGGACACAATTCACCCTCCATTTCAACTTTACCTCATTCAACGGAGTCAACTCTGCTGATAGGATCTGGATGTATTTGCACAAAATAATCCCACCAGCCCCAGCCAAAGACAAAATCCTCTTCAACAGGGAAGAGGGTGGTGCCAAGGGGAAAGAGGGAAAAGCCTTGCGTGAAAAATCATGAATCTGAAAGTATTTTGAACAAGTTGCACCAGAAAGTTTAACTTTCTCTAACAGCTCCTTCAAGCTGGCAAACCATCCCTCCCATGACCTAAATGTCGAGTCCAAACCGGTTTGTAAAATATGGTGATTATTGCAGGTAGGTGCGAACAAAGACTTGGAACTAAATTTAAAATACTGTCAGAACTGCTTCCAGATTCTCAGGGTGGACGCCAATACTGGAGTCAAGGAAGCTCTTGCCGGAGATAACGGCAATGATGCAGTTACTAATACGCTAAGGCTGGAACCCTTACAGGAACTCTCCTCCATTTGCCCCCATCTGGAACCCAGATCACTGCACCCCAGCAACTTCTGAATTTTGGCTGCCTGATAGTAAAATAATAAATTGGGTAAAGCCAAACCTCCTGACTCTCTCGAGGAACGCCTTATGAACCTTATGGTCTCATCTGCTCCAATAAATGATGACACTAATTTATTAATTTTGACAAAGAAAGACTTGGGGCGAAAGGTGGGAAACATTGGAAAAAAAATAATCTGGGGAGCACATTTATCTTAATAGACTGAACCCTGCCCGCCAAGGACTGCTTCTGGAAATCAGATTTGACCCCATTAACCAGGCTAGTACAATTTAATTTATGAAGCAAGGTCTAATTGTGGGAGAGTTAACCGGGAAGTATTCTCTCTGGTCCAAATTCAATTTATACCCTGAAAAGGAGCTAATGCTCCCAACAGCTTCACTATCTTATCCTTGGTGGATACTGGGTCCAACATATAAAGAAGCAGATCATCCATGTTCAAGGACATGCTACATGCTCCAACCCTCCCCGATTTCTCCCTCTGCATTTACTGGAAGATCTCTGAGCTATGGCAAGCCGTTCTATTGCCAGAGCAAACGGGAGCAGAGACAATGGACATCCCTGCCTCATGCTCCTATTCAGCGGAGAGTAGCCAGAATTCAAAGTGTTCACTTGAACACTAGCCCTATACAATAAACAAATTCAAGATATAAACTTCTGTCCAAATCCAAACCTCTCAACAATCTCAGAGATATTACCATCCCACCCTATCAAAAGCCTTTTTGGCGTCGAGGGAAACAAATCAGCTAAATACTAAAGAGATTGATAAAGTAAATGTAGACCAAATGTTCCCCTTTTGTGGGGCAATCTAGAACAAGAGGTCACAGATATAGGTTGAGAGGCGGTAGATTTAGAATTGAGATGAGGAGGAACTACTTCTTGCAGAGGGTGGTGAATTTGTGAAACTCGCGGCCTCATAGTGCAATGGAGTCTGAATCAGTAAATTGGTTCAAGAAGGAGGTGGATATATTTCTCATTTAAAAAATAGGTTAAAGGGATATGGGCAACAGATGGGGAGGTGAATCTGAGACCAGGAAGAGGTCAGTCATGATCTGATTGAATGCTGGAGCAGGCTCGATGGGCTGAATTGCATACTTCTGCTCCTAATTCCTATGTTCCTATGCTCGCACTTTTGTAAGTAAGCTAGTGTTCACATTTAAAAGTGAAATAGGTTGGAACAACCCACACTTTGTTGGGTCCTTGCCTTTCTTCAGGATCAAGGAAATAGAGGCCTGCACAAGTGTAATGGGAAACAAACAAACAAGAAGTCATTTATCATATCTAAAATTAAAGGTACCAATTTCTCTGCAAACGCCTTATAAAACTCAATGGGGAAGCCATTAGGGCCTGGAGCTTTACCCGTCTGCATCAACCCCATGCATTTCCTAATTTGCTCTGGGCCCAATGTTTCCAACTCTCCACACCTCTCCCTCTCCACCACTGGGGTGAATAAGCCATCCAAAAATGTGTAAACTCCACTCAGTGACCCAGAGCTGGGATCGAACCTGGGACCTCAGCGCCATGAGGCAGCAATGCTAACCACTGTGCCACTGTGCTGACCTGGCTTTGGTATTTCTAAAACAAAACTTTATTATGAATACAATATTAAACTTTTAACTTCACACTCAAAAAGAACAACTTACAATTACCCCTTAACACAACTGTACAATTTGCGATTAAACAACAATAAAAAAACACATAGCTATTTATCCAGCTTAAAATTAGCAGGGCATAGAGTAATACTTTCTTTATAAAACAGATTTGGCTCCGTTTGGACCATCGGACCCTGGCTCATTATCTTCAAACAGCTGCTTCAACGAGGTTGTTTCAGCCTCTTCCTTGTCTTCAGACAAGACTGCTCTGCCGTAAAATATTATTACTCTTTTTTTCTTAACTATCCTATTTGGAAGGAATTGTGGACTCAGAGCCAGATAGATAAGAACTCCGTTCCTCTCTCTCTCAATAATTCTCAAAACTTACTGCCTCTCAGACTTTCTGGGCTCCACCCAGCAATAATCCCCCCCAAGCTGAAAAATGCATTATTTCTGCAGGCTGCAAAAGCACATTAACTCCCCAGGGACCTCTCCACTCAAACCACTGTGCAGGAGTCCAGACAAGTAACACATTCCTCCCTCAATTTCACCTTCTGGCTGCAAAAACACCCAAGCTCAACAAACAGAATTTTTTATGAAACCAGGCAACTGTACTCAAACACATACTAACCCTTAAATTTCCCATTACATTTATTATCAAATTTTCCGAAAATCTTCCAATCGCCACATGGTCCACTTCAAAGAAGGAGTCCACCAGCCTCTGCCACACCGCCCTCGCTGTCTTTTGCATGTGAACTTTGTTGGAAATGATCTCCGCCCTGATAACCACCTTAAGGGCTTCCCACAGTGTAGAAGGTGAGATAGACTCTCTTTTATTCAATTTAAAATATTCTCCAATAGCGGTGGACATGTATTTGCAAAATTACTTGTCCACTAATGCCGCATCCATTCTCCATGGCGGACGCTGGGGAAAACTTGAATCTAGTGCCAAATCAACAAAATGTGGGGCATGGTCTAAATCACAATCGCCGAGTAAAGTGTACCATCCATCAAAGGGAGGAGAGACATTCCCACCAGATAAATGTCGATACGTGAGTATACCTGGTGCACATGGGCGAAAAAGGAAAAATCTTTGTTATCTGGGTACAAAGAATGCCATGGATCCGCGCCCTCCTCCCATCTGCTCCATGAAAACCAACAATGCCCTGACCACCCCTGATGGAGTCAGAGATTTGGGCCTGGACCAATCCACCCTGGGGTCCAGAACACAGTTTAAGTAACTCCCCAAAATAAGTTGATGCAAATCCAAATCAGGGATGGATGCCAGCTGCTTGTAAATAAAATACTTCCCATCCCAATTTTGAGCAATCGGCTGGAGAATCATAGTTCGTGACCAAATTGGGGGTGGCGCCGCTTTTGTGATACCAAAGCGGCTCTCTCATTTTTTTTTAATAAATGTTTTTTATTGGGTTTTTGAACAAGGTATATTTACCGTTATGTACACAGGATAAGAAACATATATATACACACATATATAGAAGAGAAGGGCACACCCAAACATACCAAAGAAAAGAAAATAGTACATAGTAAAACAAGAAAAATAAAATAAAAAATAAAATAGAATAACTGGTAGGGTATTGTGCACCAGCTCAACAGCAGCAACTCTGTACACCTGGCAAAATTATTTACAACACATAAGTAGGCGATTGTTTGCGGCGGGGGGGAGGATTGGGGAGGCAAATATACGTTCGGGTGCCGGAGAGATAATTACAGTGGGCGATACTCGGCTGTGTTTCGTGTTGTTGTCACTTGCTTCTCCCGGACGGATCTCGCTGCCGTCTCGCGCTCGCCTCCGCTTCTGCCGTTCCTCCCGTCTTCCGTTTTTATTCTCCTCGTTCCCTGCCCCTGGAGATGCCATGCTCGTGTTTGTATCCCGTGCCTTCCTTCCGGCTCTCATTTCCCTGCCTCCCCCACCTCCTTGGTTCTCCTCTCTTGTTCCCTATCTCTTCTCTCTCCCCCCCCCCCCCCCCCCCCCCCCCCCCCCCCGCCCCCGCCCCTGTGGTTCGCCTTTCTTTCCTCGGGTTTAGCTGTCCCCCCCCCCACCTCCCGGTCGATCTCTCCCTTTCACGCTTTGGCTACTTCCCCCTGATTCTTGGCTACTTTCCCCTGATTCTTGGCTACCTGGCTATTCTTCCTCTTGTTCGTTGGCCACAAACAGGTCCCAGAACAGTCGCGTGAATAGAAGCCGTCGTCTGACCCTCGGATGGCGAATTTGATTTTCTCCATTTGGAGAGGTTCCGAGAGGTCGGACAGCCAGTCTGCAGCTTTGGGTGGTGCTGCTGACCTCCAGCCAAACAGGATTCTACGGCGGGCGATCAGGGAGGCAAAGGCAAGGGTGTCCTCCCTCCTCCCGAGGAAAATATCTGGCTGGTCCGAGACCCCGAAGACCGCCACTTTCGGGCATGGCTCCACCCTCACCCCCACCACTTTGGACATTGCCTCAAAGAAGGCTGTCCAGTAAAGGCTGTCCAGTACTCCACAAGTCTGGGGCAAGACCAGTACATGTGGGCTTGGTTGGCCGGGCCGACTTGGCACCATTCACATCTATCATCCACCTCCGGGAAGAACCTACTCATACGGGTTCTTGTTAAGTGGGCTCTATGTACCACTTTTAGCTGCGTCAGGCTGAGCCTTGCGCACGTGGCGGTGGAGTTGACCCGATGCAGTGCTTCGCTCCAGAGTCCCCACCCTATCTCAATCCCCAGGTCGTCCTCCCATTTCTTTCTTGTTGAGTCCAGTACATAGAACATAGAACATAGAACACTACAGCGCAGTACGGGCCCTTCGGCCCTCGATGTTGCGCCGACCTGTAAAACCATCTGAAGCCTATCTGACCTACACTATTCCATTTTCATCCATATGTCTATCCAGTGACCACTTAAATGCCCTTAAAGTTGGCGAATCTACTACTGTTGCAGGCAGGGCGTTCCACACCCCTACTACTCTCTGAGTAAAGAAACTACCTCTGACATCTGTCCTATATCTACCACCCCTCAATTTAAAGCTATGTCCCCTCGTGTTGGTCATCACCATCCGAGGAAAAAGACTCTCACTGTCCACCCTATCTAACCCTCTGACTATCTTATATGTCTCTATTAAGTCACCTCTCAGCCTTCTCCTCTAACGAAAACAACCTCAATTCCCCGAGCCTTTCCTCGTAAGACCTTCCCTCCATACCAGGCAACATCCTAGTAAATCTCCTCTGAACCCTTTCCAAAGCTTCCCCATCCTTCCTATAATGTGGTGACCAGAACTGCACGCAGTACACCAGGTGCGGCCGCACCAGAGTTATGTACAGCTGCAGCATGACCTTGTGGTTCCGAAACTCAATCCCCCTACTGATAAAGGCTAGCACACCATATGCCTTCTTAACAGCCCTATTAACCTGGGTGGCAACTTTCAGGGATTTATGTACCTGGATGCCGAGATCTCTCTGTTCATCTACACTACCAAGAATCTTGCCATTAGCCCAGTACTCTGCATTCCTGTTACCCCTTCCAAAGTGAACCACCTCACACTTTTCCGCATTAAACTCCATCTGCCACCTCTCAGCCCAGCTCTGCAGCTTATCTATGTCCCTCTGTATCCTATAACATCCTTCAGCACTATCCACAACTCCACCGACCTTCGTGTCATCTGCAAATTTACTAACCCATCCTTCTACACCCTCTTCCAGGTCATTTATAAAAATGACAAACAGCAGTGGCCCCAAAACAGATCCTTGCGGTACACCACTAGTAACTGAACTCCAGGATGAACATTTGCCATCAACCACCACCCTCTGTCTTCTTTCAGCTAGCCAATTACTGATCCAAACCGCTAAATCACCTTCAATTCCATACTTCCTTATTTTCTGCAATAGCCTACCGTGGGGAACCTTATCAAACGCCTTACTGAAATCCATATACACCACATCAACAGCTTTACCCTGATCCACCTGTTTGGTCACCGTCTCAAAAAACTCAATAAGGTTTGTGAGGCATGACCTACCCTTCACAAAACCATGTTGAGTATCGCTAATCAACTTGTTCTTTTCAAGATGATTATAAACCCTATCTCTTATCACCTTTTCCAACATTTTACCCACAACCGAAGTAAGGCTCACAGGTCTATAATTACCAGGGTTGTCTCTACTCCCCTTCTTGAACAAGGGGACAACATTTGCTATCCTCCAGTCTTCCGGCACTATTCCTGTCGACAAAGACGACATAAAGATCAAGGACAAAGGCTCTGCAATCTCCTCCCTGGCTTCCCAGAGAATCCTAGGATAAATCCCATCTGGCCCAGGGGACTTATCTATTTTGACATTTTCTAAAATTGCTAACACCTCCTCCTTTTGAACCTCAATTCCATCTAGCCTGGTCGACTGAACCTGAGTGTTCTCCTCGACAACATTGTCTTTCTCCAGTGTAAACACTGACGAAAAATATCCATTTAATGCTTCCCCTATCTCCTCTGATTCCACACACAACTTTCCACTACTATCCTTGATTGGCCCTAATCTTACTCTAGTCATTCTTTTGTTCCTGATATACCTATAGAAAGCCTTAGGGTTTTCCTTGATCCTATCCGCCAACGACTTTTCGTGTCCCCTCCTCGCTCTTCTTAACTCTCCCTTTAGGTCCTTCCTGGCTAACTTGTAACTCTCAAGTGCCCTAACTGAGCCTTCATGTCTCATCCTAACATAAGCCGCCTTCTTCCTCTTGACAAGTGCTTCAACTTCCTTAGTAAACCACGGTTCCCTTGCTCGACAACTTCCTCCCTGCCTGACAGGTACATACTTATCAAGGACACGCAGTAGCTGTTCCTTGAAAAAGCTCCACATTTCGATTGTACCCATCCCTTGCAGTTTCCTTCCCCATCCTATACATCCTAAATCTTGCCGAATAGCATCATAATTGCCTTTCCCCCAGCTATAATTCTTGCCTTGCGGTATATACCTATCCCTGCCCATTGCTAAAGTAAACATAACTGAGTTGTGATCACTATCACCAAAGTGCTCACCTACATCTAAATCTAACACCTGGCCGGGTTCATTACCCAGTACCAAATCCAATGTGGCCTCGCCCCTTGTTGGCCTGTCTACATACTGTGTCAGAAAACCCTCCTGCACACACTGCACAAAAACTGACCCATCTATAGTAGTCGAACTATAGTATTTCCAGTCAATATTTGGAAAGTTAAAGTCCCCCATAACAACTACCCTGTTACTCTCGCTCCTGTCAAGAATAATCCCTTTCCATTGTAGTCCCTTTCCATTAGTCGGTCATACATGTCGCTACAGTTTCCTTTGTCTAGTATGCTTGCGTCCAGTAGTTCTTCCAGTAGTGTCTGTCGTGGTGGTTGTGGGTACGTCCTTGTCTCCTTTCGTAGGAAGTTTTTAAGCTGCAGATACCTTAGCTCGTTCCCCCTGGCTAGCTGGAATTTCGCTGTCAGTTCGTCCAGTGTTGCGATCCTGCCGTCCGTGTATAGGTCCCTGACTGTCAGTGTCCCTCCGTCCTGCCCCCACCTTTTAAAGGTGGCGTCGGTCAGTGCTGGTGTTGTTGCTCGTCCATTTTAACCTGTATGCTTTGCGTTCCTCCATTTTGTATTTAGGGAATGGCCAACTTCGGTGGCTACACTGTGAACCTCTGGTTGTTGCAGATGGGAGCTTTGTCCGACATTTTGGCCAGGCAAAATTGCCGGCGTAGTTGGTTCCAGGATTGGAGGGTGGCTATCACCATCGGGCTGCTGGAGTGTTTTTTGGGTGGGGATGGGAGTGCTGCCATGGCGAGGGCCCGGAGGGAGGTCCCCACGCAGGAGGCCTCCTCCGCGCACACCCACTCGGCTTCTGGCTCCTTGATCCATCCCCTTATTCACTCGGCTGTCGCGCCCCCCCCCCCCGGATTTTGTTTTTTGTAGGACCTTCTTTGGGATCTTAGCATCCCCCCCCATACGAACACCATGATTAGTTTGTCCAGCGCCTTGGGGATGTAGATCGGAATGGATCTAAGTAGGAAGAGTTACCTGGGCAGGACGTTCATTTTGATCGTCTGGACTCTCCCCGGGAGGGAGAGTGGGAGTGTGTTCCATCTTTGCAGGTCCTTTTTTACTTCCTCCGTCAGACTGGTGAGGTTCCATTTGTGGATCCCTTTCCAGTCATGGGCTATTTGGATCCCCAGGTAGTGGAATTTGTGTCGGGCTTGATTAAACGGCAGTCCCTTTAGTGCTGCCCCCCCTACTTGTGGGTGTACTGGGAAGATCTCGCTTTTGCTCATGTTGCGTTTGTAGCCTGAGAAGGCTCCAAACTCTTTCAGGAGCGCGATGATTCCGTCCATGCTGCTCTGTGGGTCCGAAATGTAGAGGAGCAGGTCATCTGCATAGAGTGAGACTCTGTGCTCTCTGCCTGCCCTTCGGATCCCCCTCCAGCTTTTTGCTGCTCTGAGCGCGATTGCTGGTGGTTCGATCGCTAGAGCGAACAGCAGCGGGGACAGTGGGCATCCTTGTCTGGTGCCCTTGTGCAGTTGGAAGTATCGGGAGTTGGTATTGTTGGTCCGTACACTCGCCATGGGAGCGTTGTATAGGAGCCTTACCCAGGAGGTGAACCCTGTTCCAAGCCCGAACCGCTCCAGTACCTCTATGAGGTATTTCCATTCGACTCTGTCGAAGGTCTTTTTTGCAACTAGGGAGACGATCACCTCTTGTGTTCCCTCCCCGGAGGGGGTCATTATCACGTTCAGCAGGCGCCTGATGTTCGAGGTAAGCTGTCTACCTTGATGAAACCTGTCTGGTCCTCTGTGACCACCTCAGGTACACAGTCTTCTAGCCTTTTGGCTGGGATTTTGACCAGTATTTTGGCGTCTGTGTTCAGCAGTGAGATGGGTCTCTATGACCCACATTCCGTTGGGTCTTTGTCTTTCTTAGGCATCAGCGAGATTGAGGCCCGTGCTAGCATGGGTGGCAGTGTGCCCCTAGCTAGCGAGTCTGTGAACATCTCCCGCAGGTGCGGGGCCAGTGCAGTCGCAAATTTTTTGTAGAAGTCTGCCGGAAATCCGTCTGGTCCCGGCGCCTTCCCCGCCTGCATGGAGCTAATGCTGTCCATGATCTCTCCCAGAGCTAGTGGTGCTTCCAAGCCCCATTTTCTGCCCTCCCCCATGACTGGAATGTCCAGTCCATCAAGGAACCGTTTCATCCCAGACTCCCCCCTTGGGGGCTCTGAGGTGTACAGCCCTTGGTAGAAGGCCTTGAAGATTTTGTTAATCTTTTCTGGTTCTGTTTCTAACGTGCCTCTGGTACCCCTGATTTGTGCAATTTCTCTGGTGGCTGCCTGCTTTCTCAGCTGGTGTGCCAACAGGCAGGTGGCTTTGTCTCCGTGTTCGTACAGGGTCCCACGTGCCTGGCGGAGTTGGTGCACTGCTTTCCTGGTGGCGAGCAGGTCAAAGTTCCTTTGTAGCTCTTTCCTCTCCGCCTGGAGCTCTACGGTCGGGTCCTCGGAGTATTTACGGTCTACCTCCAGTATGGAGTCGACCAGCTGCTGCCTCGCCACCCTTTCCCCCCTATCTCTTCGCGCTTTGAAAGCGATGATTTCCCCTCTTAGTACGGCCTTTAGCGCTGCCCAGAACGTGGAGGGTGAGACCTCCCCGTTCTGGTTGTTCTCTGTGTACTCTGCTATGGCCCGCGCTATCCTTTCGTTGAAGGCCTTGTCAGCTAGTAAGGCGCCGTCCAACCTCCATGTGGGGCGTTGGGCCCTGCCCGTCTTTAGCCGCACGTCCAAGTAATGTGGAGCGTGGTCTGATATCACAATTCCACTTTGTCTATCCCTGGAAGCACCGTTTTCCCCACCACAAAGAAGTCATTTCTTCTCCCCCGGGTGGGCGAACCTCCAGGTGTCCACCGCTCCCATCTGCTCCATAAAGTGACTGAGTTCCCTTGCTATGCTTGAGGTTTTCCCCGTTTTGGGGTTTGATCTGTCTGTCTTTGGATCCTGTACACAGTTGAAGTCCCCCCCCCCCCCCCCCCCCCCCCCCAATGGTTAGTCGATGCGTCGCTATGTCTGGGATTTCTGCCATGGTCTTCTTGATAAAGCTCGTGTCGTCCCAGTTGGGTGTGTACACGTTAACTAGTACAACCCGTGCCCCATCTAGGGCCCTGCTGACCATGACGTACCGTCCCACCGGGTCCGTAACCGTCTTTGTCACCCTAAACATCGTCCTCTTCCCGATCAATATCGCCACCCCCCTGGCTCTTGTCCCATAGCAGGAATGGTAGGTTTGTCCCACCCAGCCGTCTCTTACCCGCAGTCGGTCCTGCTCTCTTAGGTGTGTCTCTTGGAGGAAGACTATGTCGGCCCTCATATTTCTTAGGTGGGTGAGGACTCTGGATCTCTTCACTGGGCCATTGAGTCCTCTTATGTTCCAGGTGACTATCCTGGTGGGGGGCTTCTGCCCCCTCGCTCCTGTGGGATTAGCCATACTTACCTGGTGGACGCGCCCCTGTCCTCTGGGGTTTCCCTTTGTTAGGGGGCCGTCCAGGATGGCCGCTGTCACTGCTCTCTCCATGCGGTTGGGTCCCTGTGCTCCGGGGTTTCCTTTGTCCCGGGGGCACCCGACATGGCCGCCCACTGTGCGTCCGCCACGTGGGTAGTCCCCTGCACTCTGGGGGTCTCCCTTCGCCCATAGACCGTACTGGGTGGGTGCTTGCAGCGGTTCCTTGTTTCAAGCCCTTGGTTGTGGTACTTTGTAGCCCTATTCCTTTTCTAACCTTGTTTGTCCCTCCTTCCCTGAATCCCCCCGCCCCCGGTCTCTCCCTTTTCCCCCCTCTCCCGTATACCCCTCCTTTGTCCCTCTTTCCCTGTTCCTGTCCCCGTTTGCTCTCCCGACTGTTGGGTGGTCCCCCCTTCTCCCTTTGGGCATCCAATTTCTCCTCTGCTCTGGCCAGGGCCTGCTGCACCTCTGTCAGGGCCTTGGCTATTGCTGCCTGCACTGCGGCCTCTATGTCTGCCTTCGCCTCTGCCTTGTTTACCTGCTGATGCTCCCTCAGCGCCTCGGCAAAGGCTGCCTTCCAGTTCCAGCTCCCCCCTGGCCCCGGGGGAGAGTGCACCTGTCTGTCCAGCTCTTTTTGATGCGACGATACTTCCGTTCTGCCGCTTTGTGCGCTGATTAGCTCGTCTGAACTGGCTCGCCCATTGCCCCTTCTGCCTTTAGTGCCCCTTCTCCCTCTGCTTTGGCTCCCTTCTGGCATTTTTTCTCCCCCTTCCCTTTCTTAGGGGGCCGTCCAGGATGGCCGCTGTCACTGCTCTCTCCATGGGGTCGGGTCCCTGTGCTCCGGGGTTTCCTTTGTCCCGGGGGCACCCTGTTTGACTTCTTAAAAGAATGCTCGAAGTCGTCTCTAGGTTAACTGATGCTTTATTGTGCCCCACAATAAACTACAGAATTGCACTTGAAAATATACTGTTTTACTTGTCTGCAACTAGGCCCAAAAGACTTGCATCTCCACAGTTGTGTTCCACACCTCGTCTCTTCCACCCTCTAGCTCCAACTGGCCGAAGGCGGAGCTTCGGCGTTCCTCCTATTTGTCCCCGCGCTGCCCCCTGGTGGTACTTGTACACACACAGGCGAGGATCACCACATCCCCCTTTTTCACTCTTTTTTTTTTTTCTTTCTTAGCTGCAGAGCTGTAACAAAACACAAATGTAACAGTTAGGTTTATATACATATATATACAACAGGGCAGGGCCATGCATGTGTCAGTCCATGTTTACAGGTTCAGACGGTCAGGTGCACGTCTGATCCGAGTGGACCTCCTGAGTGGGCATTGAGATCCAGGGTCGTCTGTGTCCATGTGGACATCTGCTGCTGGAGTGTCAGGATGATGTATGACAGCGTCCTGTAGATCCAGCGTGTCCTGCCGATCAAGAGTCGGAAAGACCCGTGGTCGAGGTGTGACTTTGAGAAGGTCTCTCCGATTTCGTCGAACCATTGTCCCAGCGTCCAACCGAACGATGTAGGACCGCGGCGATGTTTGGCGAAGGACCACGGCCATTTTGGACCATCCTCCAGCCGGGTTTCGCAACCTCACCGTGTCGTTGCTGGCCAACGGTTGCAGTACCTTGGCCTGCTGGTCATAGTGCTGCTTTTGCACTTGACGTTGGTGACGCATTTTATCCAGGACAGGCGAGTGATCAGGATTGGTGAATTGTAGCGCTGGTAATGTAGTCCGTACGTCCCTGTTGAAAAGCATCTGAGCTGGTGATAGTCCCGAGCTCAAAGGTGACGATCGGTACGACAAGAGGGCCAGGTGTACGTCGGATTTCGAGTCCTCAGCCTTGCTGATGAGTTGTTTAACTATGTGGACACCTTTCTCCACCCTGCCATTTGATTGCGGAAAGTGTGGACTCGACGTTATATGCTGGAAATTGTAGTGCTTGGCGAAGTCCGTCCACTCCCAGCTGGCAAAGCAAGGACCATTGTCGGACATGACCGTCCGTGGGATGCCATGCCTGGAGAAAGTTTCTCTGCAGGCCTTGATGACGGCTGCGGCTGTGAGATCCGGGAGTTGTAGGACTTCCGGAAAGTTGGAGTAATAGTCAATGATCAGAACATAGTTGCGGCCCATGGAGTGGAACAAGTCAATGTCCACTTTGTCCCATGGTAACGTGGCCATCTCATGCTGCTGCAGTGGCTCCTTGCATTGCGCCGGTCGATGTCTTTGGCACGTGTCACACGTGAGCACCATGTTTGTAATGTCCTCGTTAATCCCTGGCCAGTAAACAGATTGTCGCGCTCTCCTTTTGCACTTTTCGGCACCAAGGTGCCCCTCATGAATCCTGTGAAGGATGTCCGCCCGGAGAGCCGTAGGAATGACGATCCTGTCGTTTCGCAGTATGATGCCATCGACCACGGATAGTTCAGTCCTAACATTTTGGAACTGTGGGCACCGCCCCTTTGGCCAGCCATGTTGCAGGTTGTGTAAGACTTGGAGGAGGGTAGCGTCCTCCTGTGTTGCCTGACGAATTTGCTGCAGCCTTTCGTCCGTTGCCGGGAGCGTCTCCTTGCACCACTGTGCATGAGCTTCCACATCATTGATGGTAGCCGGTGGCGGGTTGTCAGCGTCCATGGCTCGTGATAGTGTGTCAGCTATCACAAGGTCCTTGCCAGGGGTGTAGACCAGCGTGAAGTCGTACCTTCGCAACTTCATCATCATGCGTTGTAGGCGCGGTGTCATATCATTTAGGTCCTTGTCGATGATATTGACCAGCGGCCTATGATCCGTTTCCACGAGAAAAGTGGGGAGACCGTACACATAGTGGTGGAATTTGGTCACCCCTGTGATTAGCCCTAGGCACTCCTTTTCTATCTGTGCATACCTGCACTCTGTGACAGTCATTGCCCGTGAGGCGTAAGCCACTGGGACCCAGTCCGACTGGTCGTTCTGTTGTAGGAGCACAGCACCAATTCCATATTGACTGGCGTCAGTGGAGATCTTGGTAGGCTTTGCCGGGTCAAAAAATGCGAGCGTTGGAGCTGCCATTAACTGGTGTCTCAGATCATCCCATTTATCTTGGTGATCTTGGGTCCAGGCAAACTCCGTGTCCTTCCTTGTCACGTTCCTCAACGCTGTTGTCCGTGCTGCCAAGTTCGATATGAATTTACCAAGGAAGTTGACGAATCCGAGGAACCTTAAAACCGCTTTCTTGTCCTGTGGTCGCTGCATGCCCTGAATCGCAGCGATCTTCTCAGCGTCCGGCGTCACCCCATGCTCGGATATAGTGTCGCCCAGGAAGGTCAGAGAAGACTGTGCGAAAGTGCACTTGGCTTGGTTGAGCTTCAGTCCATACTGGTGGATCCGCTGGAAGACTTGCTTCACCCTCGCAATATGGTCTTCCTCTGTCGTGGACCATATTATGATGTCATCCACATAGACACGGACGCCTTCGATGCCTTCTACCATCTGCTCCATAACCCTGTGAAATATTTTGGATGCCGATATGATGCCGAAGGGCATCCGATTGTAGCAGTACCTTCCAAACGGCGTGTTGAAGGTGCACAGCAGGCGGCTGGACTCATCGAGCTGCATTTGCCAGAACCCCTGTGATGCATCCAGTTTGGTGAAGATTCGAGCTTGTGCCATTTCGCTCGTGATCTCCTCGCGCTTGGGAATAGGGTAGTGTTCCCTGCGAATGTTCTTATTGAGGTCCTTGGGATCTAGACAGATCCGGAGTGCACCCGACGGCTTCTTGACGCACACCAGCGAGCTGACCCAGTCAGTCGGCTGTGTGACGCTTGAGATGACACCTCGAGTTTGGAGACGCTGAAGTTCGGCTTTTAACTTGTCCCGCAATGGAGCCGGCACCCTCCGTGGGGCATGAATGACCGGTATGGCATTCTGTTTGAGCAGGATCTTGTACGTATAGGGCAGTGTGCCGATGCCCGAGAAGACGTCAGGGTAGTCGCTGAGTAGCAGTTGTATGTCCTTGGCAATTCGTGATGCTGCAGCCGTGTTCATGAAAATCCGCTGAATCAGCCGCAAATCCTTGCAGGCTTGAGCACCGAGCAGTGAGGACTTTTTGTCCTCTACAATTTCAAAGCGGAGTTCTGTCATGACTGTTTGGTTGGCAACTCGTAGGTGGCATGATCCCTTTGAGACGATCTGGTTGCCGTTGTAGTCAGTGAGCTTGCATGCTGCAGGTAACACCTCGTGCGTCCCTGGGACGGATGCGAGATCTTTGCTCGTCAGCAAGTTTGTTGAGGCTCCCGTGTCCAGTTTGAAGGTGATGGGGAAGTTATTTACGTGCACCATGGCAGTCCATTCGCTTGCCGAATTGATGGCATGCACGTAACGAGGTTTTGTCGCCAGGTCCTGTGGTTCCGCTGTGGCATTAATAATCCCAATGCTGTACTTGTGCTCCCAGGAGTTGAATTCCTCATGGTCGGAATAATTGTCATCGGGTGCCTGAGTGTTCATGACATCAACTGTGCGGACCTTCATGTTTCCGTGCCATGGCATTGAGAAGTGAAATTTTGCTGTAGACTGACATTGGGAGGCGAAGTGATTCATTTTAAAACACTTTCTGCACTTTTTTCCTTGAGCTGGACATTGCCCTTTTAAGTGGGAGGAGCCGCAAAAATAACACGTCATGACGTCATGCGCATGTTGCGTTCGCGCATGCGCAGTGCGGTTTTCATTCCAGGGCCGGTATTGCGAGTAGTGCGCATGCGCGTGCCGATCACTTCCGGGATCGCGTCTTTCAGGACGGTGCGCATGCGCAGACGGGCCGGAGAACGGAAGAGACGACCTGTGAGGGGAAGCCACCATCTTTATATCTGCCTCGTGGTGAGTGTCTTTCAATGAATGCTTTTCAAATAACTCGTGTACCTGCTGCTTTTTCTGCTCATGTAACAAACATTTATCTATGGTAGTTTTGAGTGTTAAATCGCTTTGTAGTAACAGAGAATCTCTCAGATTTGTATCAGCAAGACCAAAGATGAGCTGATCTCTAATGAGTGAGTTTGCCAAATCACCGAAGTTGCAGCCTTGTGCCAGCAAGCGTAGGTCTGTCACAAAGTGGGAGATAGTCTCCCCGTGGTTTTGGAGTCTGCTATGCAGGGTGTACCTTTCAAGGATCTCACTGGATTGAGACTTCCAGTGTTCATCAAATTTCGCAATTACCACGTTATACTTGGTTTTGTCTGCAGCATCAGCAAATGTGAAAGAGTTATATGTATTTAACACCTGCAGGCCACCCATTGTGACCAAATTTGCAATTTTTCTGTCATCAGTGATTGTATGTAAGTCCAGAGCTAACAAATGCATCTCAAACTGTTGTTTATACATTTTCTAGTTGGAATGTAGATTACCTGTAGTGCGCATTGGCCCTGTAAGTAGCGTGTGTTCCATCATTGCAGAAGGTCGTCTGTAGTTGAGAGGCTGCAGAGTCTGGTGGCCTGCCTGTTGTTGTTGCTTTTTTTTTTCTGTTTGCTGGTTCCTTTTGTTCAGAGAAGCCACTCCTGTACCATGTTTGACTTCTTAAAAGAATGCTCGAAGTCGTCTCTAGGTTAACTGATGCTTTATTGTGCCCCACAATAAACTACAGAATTGCACTTGAAAATATACTGTTTTACTTGTCTGCAACTAGGCCCAAAAGACTTGCATCTCCACAGTTGTGTTCCACACCTCGTCTCTTCCACCCTCTAGCTCCAACTGGCCGAAGGCGGAGCTTCGGCATTCCTCCTATTTGTCCCCGCGCTGCCCCCTGGTGGTACTTGTACACACACAGGCGAGGATCACCACACACCCGACATGGCCGCCCACTGTGCGTCCGCCACGCGGGTAGTCCCCTGCACTCTGGGGGTCTCCCTTCGGCCAGAGACCGTACTGGGTGGGTGCTTGCAGCGGTTCCTTGTTTCAAGCCCTTGGTTGTGGTACTTTGTAGCCCTATTCCTTTTCTAACCTTGTTTGTCCCTCCTTCCCTGAATCCCCCCTCCCTGGTCTCTCCCTCCCTGTGTACCCCCCGCCCCCGGTCTCTCCCTTTTCCCCCCTCTCCCGTATACCCCTCCTTTGTCCCTCTTTCCCTGTTCCTGTCCCCGTTTGCTCTCCCGACTGTTGGGTGGTCCCCCCCCACTCCCTGGTGCCTTCCCCCCCTGTTGGGGGCGCGCTGCGGCCCTGCTTTGTTGCATGCCCCCGGCGCTAGCTTTCCTGCTAGTACGGTGGCCCCCCTCTCGGGAGTTACTGTCTTGCTTCTCCCCTTCCTGGCCTCTGCGGTTTTCTGCCTGCTCTTCCCCTATCCTACCCAGCAATCCTCTTTCTTGCCCTCCCTTCTCAGCTAGGTTTTCCTCCCCGCTAAGTTGCCCAGCATCTCGGCCACGTATGTCGTGGGGTTTTTACCCTCGATCCCCTCTGGCAGGCCCACTATCCTGATATTTTGCCTTCTCGAGCGGTTTTCCTGTCGTCCACTCTGCCCTTCAGGCTCCCCTGTGTTGTGCCCAGTCTCGTCACCTCCCTCTCCAGGGCCGTGATCTGGTCGCTCATGTCAGTCGCTGCTTTCTCCAGCTCCTTAATGGTCGCCTCATGGGCTTCCAGTTTCTCCCTTTGGGCATCCAATTTCTCCTCTGCTCTGGCCAGGGCCTGCTGCACCTCTGTCAGGGCCTTGGCTATTGCTGCCTGCACTGCGGCCTCTATGTCTGCCTTTGCCTCTGCCTTGTTTACCTGCTGATGCTCCCTCAGCGCCTCGGCAAAGGCTGCCTTCCAGTTCCAGCTCCCCCCTGGCCCCGGGGGAGAGTGCACCTGTCTGTCCAGCTCTTTTTGATGCGACGATACTTCCGTTCTGCCGCTTTGTGCGCTGATTAGCTCGTCTGAACTGGCTCGCCCATTGCCTCTTCTGCCTTTAGTGCCCCTTCTCCCTCTGCTTTGGCTCCCTTCTGGCATTTTTTCTCCCCCTTCCCTTTCTTCTTTTCTTTTCCCCTTGTTTTTCTTTTTCCCCCCTTTTACACCCCCTTTTTTTTGTTTCTTCCCTTTTTCTTCTCTCCTCCCTTCTCGCCTTTACCACTTTATTTTTCCTCTTTTATAAAACTCTTCTCGGTGAGCTTGTTTTGGGTGAGAGAAAAAAAAAGTTCAAAAAGAAAAAAAAATAATTTTTTTTTCCCCCTCCCCTCTCTTTAAACGTTTTCTTTTCAGAGTTTTGTTTTTGCAAAAGTTCTTTTTTCCTTCCTTTTCCCTCACTCACCCATGGTCGAGAGAGAGAGAGGGAGAGGCCTCTTTGTTCTTGCATCGTGGTGGTCACTGCCGGTTTGGGGGTGGAGGGGGGTCGGTCGGTCGGTCCCCGCTTCTTGGTCCAGGCCGCCGCTCGTCGCACCCTGCGCTCTCCTGCTGGGTGGGGGGTTTCGTTGGTCGCTCCTCCGTTCCTTCCTCTCTGCAGGTTCGGCCCCGCTTTTGTCCGGCCGCTGCTCCAATCCTGCCCTGCGCTCTGGTGCCGTGGGGGGGGGTTTGTTGTTGCCGCTGCTGCTGCCGCCGGATCGCTCCGCTCCCGAGGACCCAGTTTCCCTGCCACCGATTTCGCGAGACTTTGAAATTTTTTCCCTTTTTTTTCCCTCCCCCCGTTGCGGAGGCCCCCTGAAAAAAGCCCCGACTTCGTTGACCTGCGGTTTGGTGTGGGTCTCTCATGATCCCATCCATGGGGAACTCGGTGTGGGGGCTGCAGACTCAGGCCAGCGCCGCCACAGTCGGGAGAAGGCCGATCTGCTGGCAGGGGGGACTTAATCAGGGGCTGGGGGCACTGGGGGGGGGGCGTGGTCCGGAGCGGGAGAGCCGGCCATAGGGGTGGCACCATTTTGCGGGCCAGGTCTGTGTGCATGTGCGGCCACGGACCCTGACAATTCTCCCGGCTGTATCAGCAGCTAGAGCTGGATGCTCTACGCTGCCGTCATGCTAGCTCCCGTTCAAACGGAGGATCGGTGGCCGTTTTCCGCCATTATTTCAGGCGTAAAATGCCACCGTTCCCACGCCAGCATGGGGACATTGACTCAAAATCGGAAAATCCAGCCCCAGAACTAGGGATCATAGTTTGAGGATAAGGGGTAAACCTTTTAGGACTGAGGTGAGGAGAAATTTCTTTACCCAGAGAGTGGTGAATCTGTGGAATTTGCTACCATAGAAAGTAGCTAAGGCCAAAACGTGTGGGATTTTGAACGAAAATACCCCTTGTAATTAAGTGAAAAGGATGAAAAGAGCAGCGCCCTAGTGAGCTCCAGTACGTGTATGCCTTCCCCATCAGAAGTCCCATTAGATGATGCCTTTACGGCAATTATTTCACGTTCATCATTAGATTTTTCACTGAATTTAAATTCCACCACCTGCCATGTCTGATTCGCAACTGGGTCCCCAGAGCATTGCCCTGGGTCTCTGGATTGCTAGTCCAATGACAATGCCACCGCGCCACAACATTCATCTGCGTCCAGGAGAAGTGTTTTTCAATAAAAACTCAAAAACTTGCAAAGAACTGTTTAAATCTTTTATTAAATATTATTTTCCCCAGGTGCTCTGGTCGGTAAAAAGCTATTAACTTTGTGTAAAGGTTTCAAAAATCATGTTAATCCATATCTGGTGCAATCTCCAGTGTTGTATTGCTATATATCGTTTGATACAGATCAGGAAAAAAATAGTGGAAAATATGACCACTTGCAAATGAAAGGAAACTTGGGATTAGATCTAATAAATCATTTATATATTCTTACTGCTCGGTTGAAAGTATTTGTAAATCAGATTGCTTTGGCAAAGTAGTCAGAAACTGAGAAACTTTTATTTGGTCTATGTGGTGCTATTTTCCTTTTGTTGTTGAATGCCTAATTCTGTGATGCAACATTTATTTGTTGTTTTAAAAACTGCTTCTGCACTGATGTTTTGTATATAAAAAGTCAGTTTGCAGCAGTGCAATGCTGATTATATTTTTATTATGGGAAATCCTCTCATTTGAATGTGAAGACCCAGTGATTTACGTAGTTCAGCCAGAATAGTATTCTTTTGATGCTACATAGTTTCTGTTTGTTTAAATAATATTTTATTTGGCACATGTGGGATGCACTGTCTGCTTTAGAAGTTAAAGGAACGAAAGATTTTTAATTTCATTTTTCCCGTGAGCATATTGGGCGCGATTCTCCCAGACAGGGAGAAATCGTAAGGCTGGCGTCATATCCGGGCGGGTTTGACGCCAGCCTCCCCCTCCCCGACCGGGAACCGATTCTGGTCCCCGGTCGGGGCTAGTATGCTGCGACCGTGAACTCCGGCATCGCGGGCTTAACGAATTTTGTTAAGCCCGCTTGCCAGAGTTTGCGCCGGCTGACGCGTCACATGACGTCAGCCGCGCATGCGCAGATTGGAAGACTCCAACCCACGCATGCGCGGATGACGTCATCGCGCAATTGCGCGAAACCCGCGCATGCGCGGGCCGGGATGCTCCCTCAGGCGCCCCGCGAAGTGATACAGCGGGGCGGCGGAAGGACAAAGAGTGCGCGGGAATCGGACCCGCTGCCCACCGGTGCCCACCGATCGCGGGCCCATGGCACCCATGGCACGGCCGTGGTACTGCCGTGCCAATCGGTGCCATGGTTTTCAAAATCGGGACTTTACGGCCGTTTTTACGAACGGCCAGACCAGGTGTGTTTGCCGTTCGTAAAAACAGCCGTAAAGGGCTTGGACTTCGGCCCATCGGCCAGCTGAGAATCGCTGCTGGCCATAAAAAAACGGCGGCAGCGATTCGTGCCGGGAGTCGGGCGTGGGGGGGGGGGGGGGGGGGGGGGAGAATAGCGGGAGGGCGTCAGACTAGCGTGGCCATAAAAATTTACGAACCCCGCTATTCTCCGCACCGTCGTGAGTGCGGAGAATTGCGCCCATTGTTTTTACAGCACAGAAACAGACCATTTCTCCAAACACATCTTTGCTGGGGTTTGTGCTCCATAGATCCACCTCTCCTTTTCATCTAATTTCAACATATCCTTCTATTCCTTCCTTCCTCATAGATTTGTCTATCTTCTTTAAAGTGCATTTGTGATATTCACCCCAACCGCTCCATGCCGTAACAAGTTACACTTTTTCACCACTCTCTGTGTGAGGAACTTTCTCCTGAAATCAATATTGAATTTATAAATGACTATTTTCAGTTTCAACTCCCCGCAAGTGGAAACGTCTTCTCTGTATTTATCATTTCCAATCACTTCACAATTTTGAAGATCTCAACTCCTTGAGAGAAAAGAATCCCAACCTGTTCAGCCTTTGCTGAAAGATATGCCCATTCAGTTCTGGTGTTATTCTTGTAAATATCTTTGCCTTTGTTCAATGCTTCCATATCCTCTCTGTATGATGGTGTCTAGAATAGTTCCCAGTACTATCAATTGTGTTCTAATCAAAGTTTTAAAAATGTTTAACACATTTCTCTGCTCTTCCTCAAAATGAATCCCTGAGGTTTATTTGTACTTTTTATGGCATTGTCTTGCTTCTTTTAATGATTCATGAATCTATGCTCTCGATTCCTTTTCTCCTTTATCCTATTTAGACTCTTAAATTAGCCTCTTATTGAAGTGCGTTGGATACTGCTCGATAGGTCGTAATGAAGTCTTTGTAGTCTTAAGTCGGTAAACTGTATATATTTATTAACAACAAGAATCACGTATTTATATAGCAAAGCGTTCAAACTAGGAGCTGTCTACATGCTTGTGCACCCGATTCTGCCCAACATGGGACTGACCCCTAGGTGCAGGTCATATGTTTGCTTACATCATTATAATCAATCTTATGTTAAACCTAAATGTGCCAAACCCTTGCACTACACTTCTTAGCAAAATTACCCACCTCACATTTACCTACGTGGAAACTAATTTGCCATTTACTTGTGTAATTTAACAAAATAATGCATTTTCTAAGTTAATATCCCCACTCTTGAGTATCAACAACTTAAGACTACCAAGCTATTGTTTGCGCAACATGTTTATTTGTTACTTTAAAAAATCTTAAACTCAACAAGATTTATACTCGCACATCCACAAATGTAAACATGCCTGGACTTGTCCGAGAATCGGAACAGAGCGAGTAGTATCTTCTCTCCTTTCGATTTCTAAGTAGTTGATCAGACTACTTCCTCCTGAACTAACTAGCTATCACAATGATAATACAAAATTTTGCAGTCCAGAAGTAATCAGCAGTCAAACACCAGATAAGTTCAAAGAGCCGTTTTTATTCACCGCGGGGCTGCAACACAGCTGTAACTCAGAGTTACAGCAAGTGAAAAAGCAAACTTCTCTCAGTTATAGTTGACTATATATTCTTACAAAACCCATCAAGCTTTCAATCATTAGTGATACAATTAGCTCATTACGCCCCTCCTTTAAGTAATTATTTTCTTCCCATCATTAATAATACAGTTAGTTTCATAGCATAGTAATTCTTTATCAAAAGTCCTAAGGAGTGAATCTTCCCCCGGCTGTGTTTCGTTCCCACCACAGATTCTCACAGACAATCAAGGTCGTGTAACGCCTTGTCACAGGAACAATTCATTTCACAAAGCTGGTATACAAACCTGACATTCCATTACCCATCAAGCTCTGATTTAACTTGACCAAACTCTCATTCTATTTCCCATCATGCTCTGATTCTAACTTGAGCCAAACTCTCAACCTCGGGGTACAATTTCCTATATCCCACGTAGCGCTTGCTGCCGGGTCATCAGCTCCAGCTGGGCCGAACCTGCCTTCTTGAGACTCAGCGATTGGCCATTTGTCTCTTGGCAGCCTCATCAAGTTTTGATCATTTTACATAGCTATTTTATTGTTCTCCAGCCCTCACATGATTAACAAGACAATTAACTCACCACTGCCAACTTCTTGGATTCCAAGCAACCAGCCCATATGTCACGTTTGCAACAAATTTCACAATAACTTTAACCATATCAATTTAACATTTAATTTTACTGAACAACATCATGAAGGGATTTGTCCGTTCACTTCCTTTAGCAATAGCACAGTTATACCATGTCAATCACATTACAGGTATCAAATTAAGCCAGATAATAGGAGTTAAAGATCACCTAAACTTCGATTGAACATAGAACATACAGTGCAGAAGGAGGCCATTCAGCCCATCGAGTCTGCACCGACCCACTTAAGCCCTCACTTCCACCCTATCCCCTAACTCAATAACCCCTCCTAACCGTTTTGGTCACAAAGGGCAATTTATCATGGCCAATCCACCTAACTTGCACGTCTTTGGACTGTGGGAGGAAACGGAGCACCCAGAGGAAACCCACGCAGACATGGGTAGAAAGTGCGGACTCCGCACAGACATTGACCCAAGCCAGGGATCGAACCATGGGCCCTGACGCTGTGAAGCCACAGTGCTAACCACTGTGATACCGTCCGCCCAACTTCTTGTTTGATTACTTCAAACAAACTTCATGCCAGTCCTTAAAAGGTAATAGGGTCAATTGACCACCACATCACAGGTTCGACATGTTCCACTCTCCCTTCTTCAACCACTTATAGAATCAAAAAATTTACAGTAGGAGTCCATTTGGCTGTTTGAGTCTGCACCGGCCCTTTGACAGAGCACCCTACTTAAGTCCACACCTCCACCCTACCCCTGTAACCCAGTAACACCACCTAAACTTTTGGACATTAAGCGGCAATTTAGCATGGCCAATCCACCTAACCTGCACTTCTTTGGACTGTGGGAGGAAACCAGAGCATGTGGAAAAAGTGCACAGTCCACACAGTCACCCGAGCCTGGAATTGAACCCGGGTCCCTGGAGCTGCCCCTGACCACTGTGCCACCGTGCTGCACTTGTTTCTTTGTCTCCTTTATGTTATTTATGTACATCACTTCCCTCTTCACCAGGTTTCACACTATCCAGGCGTACAGTTCCTGTTTTGCAAGTTTGTTAATGTAATCTTGTATTTGTTCTAGTCCTCATCGATATTAATGATATTACCTAAATAATGATTTTGTACTTCCAATTCCTGAGACAAAATAACTTATGGACCTGAAATCCTCTTTCTTCTTATTACTTGGGCAATTATTTCTGCCTCTTCCCATACTCCAAACACCTTTCCTACTGAATATTTTGTACCCTCACTATGATGCTCCTTATTTTAACATCAAGGAGGCAACAAACCATTGTATTCCTGCACTCTATTTACTTGCAAGTAGCTGAATTTTGCTCACCTGGAATGTAATTTTAAATGCTTTCGTACAAAGGATATTATGGATCATGCCAAACATGTTTACTGGTGTCCTTTTATTTTTCCTTCAATGTAGAAAGGGTCAGAATGTTCCATTGGGCAGGCAGAGATCATTATTGCATTGTAATTTACAATTACTAATAATGGTGGTGACAATTAAAAGTATTCTGGGGAACAAGAGATTCACATGAGATTCACTGAGTGGGACATTTTTTCATCAAAAAAAGGCTGAGAATGGATATGATCTGGTTCTCTGAAATTCAAAAGGTAATACAGGTGCAAACTATTTATCTTCTGTTGAGAGACTAAAGCAAAACAAAATTTTTTCCCTTTGAGCATAATTGTGTGGACAGATCTCGGGCAAAGGAAATTAATGTTGCATTGATTACTTCGAAACAACTGGATAAATACCTTGTTGAAATGGTAGATTAATGTGTGTAGGGTTAAGTGGAGACTGATATGATTTCAAAATATACCATGTAATATGATTTCTGTACTGCAAGAAAAGCTGTTTGTTGAAAGCAACTTGTCAGTTTGAGAATGAAAATGTAAGTGTAGACAGATTCTGTGGAGTTTTCTCCAAATGTTTTTGAGGTTTGGGGTCAGGGAGAAATTTTGAGGAATTGACAATTAGGTAATGAAATAAATGAGGTAGTATTGACAGATTGCATATACATTACTGTCAGGAACAGAGCTAAATGTGTCTCTTTTCTTCCATTTAAAAAGAATGTGCACACGAAACTACTCGAGGTTATATTCGCATTGCAGATTTGTCTCTTTCAAATTTTAGAATTCCTTCAGTGAGGGAAAAGTTAAATTCTAACTATAGTTGATGATGTATAAGTATGACAAATGCCTCAGGGAAAATTCTTCTTGTTTCTGTAGATACACTAGCAAAATGAGCTATCATTTAATGCTCTATTACCAATTTAAATTATCTGGATTTTTTTCTTATTCTTACATGGGATGTGGTCATCGCTGGCTGGGCCAGCATTTAATCCCTTCATTGCCCTGAACTGAGTGGCTTGTTAGGCAATTTCAGAGAGCATTTAAGAGTCATATGCAGGCCAGACCAGGTAAGGACGGCAAAATTCCTCTTTGATAGGACATTAGTTAACCAGATGGGTTTTACAACAATTGACAATGGTTTCATGGTCACCATCTGCTGTGGTGAAATCAAACCCAGGTCCCAACCATTACTCTGGGTCTCTGGATTATTCGTCCAGTGCCAATACCACTACACCACTGTCTTTAACTTTAGACATTGGGACATCTGAGGCTGTCACATTTTTAGCAGATCAATTTTTTGTTTTGTACATATGATCGTTACAACACCAAGTGAATAAATTTTGCACTGTACTCATATCAATGTTAAACACATTCACAGATCTTTGTTTGACAATTGCAACGAATGCCTTTACTTCATAACATTAACATAGAACATAGAACATAGAACAGTACAGCACAGAACAGGCCCTCCGGCCCTCAATGTTGTGCCGAGCAATGATCACCCTACTTAAACCCACGTAACCCGTATACCCGTAACCCAACAATCCCCCCATTAACCTTACACTACGGGCAATTTAGCATGGCCAATCCACCTAACCCGCACATCTTTGGACTGTGGGAGGAAACCGGAGCACCCGGAGGAAACCCACGCACACACGGGGAGGACGTGCAGACTCCACACAGACAGTACATAATTTGAAGTATTTTCAAGTGTGTGACTATAGATTGTAGAAACATGTTTGTTGCAGTGTGAAGTCATAGAGTCATACAGAACAGGTCCTTTGGCCTACCGAGTCTGTAGCGGTCAAAAACAACCACCAAACTATTCTAATTCCATTCCCCAGCACTTAGCCCGTAGCCTTATATGCCTTGGGATCGCAAGTGCACATCTAAATACTTCTTCAATGTTATGAGGGTGTCTGCTTCCACTACCCTTTCAGGCAGCAAGATCCAAACTCCCACCACCCCCTGGGTAAAAAGGTTTTTCCTCACATCCTCCCTAAATGTCCTGCCCCTTACCATAAATCTATGACCCCTGGTTATTGATCCATCCGCAAAGGGGAAACGTTTCTATCTGTCTTCTCTATCAATGGCTCTCATAATTTTATACATATCAATCACATCCCCCCTCAGTCCCCTCTACTCCAAGGAAAACAATCCGAGTCGATCCAATGTCTCTTCATAACTAAAATGCTCCAGCCCAGGCAACATCCTGGTAAATCTTCTCTGCACCCTTTCCAGTGCTATCAGATCCCTCCTATATTGTGAATTCCACACGATATTCTAGCTGTGGCCCAACCAACATTTTATACAGTTGCAGCATAACCTCCCTGCTCATAAACTCTATGCCTTGGCTAAGAAAGACAAGTATACCATATGCCTTCTTAACCACTATATTCACCTGCTCTGCTACCTTAAGGGAGTGGTGTACATGTCTCTCTGATCCTCGGTGCTTCCCAGGAACCTGCCATCTGTCATGTATTCCCTTGCCCTGTCTGTCCTGCAAGTGCATCATCTCACACTTATTTGGTTTGAATTCCATTTGCCACTGATCAGCCCATCTGACTAGCCTGTCTATGTCCTCCTGTAATCCGAGGCTAATCTCCTCACTATTTACAACCCACCAATTTTTTTATCATCTGTAAGCTTACTGATCAACCCTCCGATATTAATATCTAAATCATGTCTCCAAACTACAAATAGCAAGCGCCCCAACACTGATCCCTGTGGGACCCTGCTGGACCCAGGCTTCCAGTCAGAAAACCACTCCTCAACCATCACCCCCTGCTTCCTGCCACACAGCCAATTTTGGATCCAATTTGCCAAATTTCCTTGGATCCCATGGGTTTTACCTTCACTATCAATCTCCGAAGTGGGACCTGATCAAAAACCTTGTTGAAGTCCAAGTAAACTACCCTCCCCACATCAATCATCTTTGTCACCTCCTCAAAAAACTCGATCAAGTTAATGAGGAATTATCTCCCCTTCACAAAACCATGCCGTCTATCGCTAATGAGTCCATTTATTTCATAATGGGTATAAATCCTGGGCGGGATTCTCTCAGCTCGGGACCGTGGCAGAGAATCGCCGCAACCGGCTGAATCGCGTCATACCGCCCCGAAGCCGGGACACGATTCTCTGCAGAGCGGCGCCGGTCGGGGATGGGCCGAGCGGCCGTAACAAAAAACCCGAGTCCCACTGCCATCCACGTGTGGTCTTACCCGGCGGGACCTCGGCTTAGACGGGTCCACGGGCGGCCTGTGGGGGAAGGGGGGTGTTCAGACCCTGGGGGGGGGCCTCCGCTGTGGCCTGGCCGTCGATCGGGGCCCACCAATCGGCTGGCCGGCCTCTCGGGCTGGGGACCTCCTTTCTTCTGCGCGGCCCCTTTAGCCCTAAGCCATGTTGCGTCAGGGCCGGTGCGGAGAAGGGAGCCACTGCCATGCGCGCATTGGCGCCGGTACCACTGCGCATGTGCGCTTTGGCGCTGGTGCCACTGCGCATGCGTGGACCCCGCGGTGCCGAGTTAACGCCGGGACCAGCAGCTGGAGCGGTGTGAGTCGCTCCAGTGCCGTGCTGGCCCCCAGTAGAAGCCAGAGTTGCTGATCCTGAGGCCATGTTGACACAGTCGAGAAACGCAACGGCGTTTACAATGGCGTTAACACATAGCCTCAGGATCAAAGAATCCCGCCTCTTGTGCCTGAGAATTCTCTCCAATAATTTACGACTACCTCGTGAGGCTCACCGGTCTATAGTTCCTTGGATTATCCCTGCTACCTTTCTTGAATAGCGGTACCACATTAACTATTCTCCAGTCCTCTGGGATCTCACCTGTAGGCAATGAGGATATAAAGATGTCAGTTAAGGACCCAGCAATTTCCTACCTTGCTTCCCTCAAGTAAATCCGATCAGGCCCAGGAGACTTGTCTACCATAACATTTTTTAAAAGACCCAATACCTCCCCCTTTTTGATGTCAATATGATCTAGACTGTCCAAAAACCCTATCCAAGAATCATCTTCCATTTTCAATGTCAACATGACCCAGACTGCCCATTGGGCGGCTAAGTGCCGACGCCGGTGGAAAAACGGGAGTGTTTTACTCCGGCATCGGCGCCGGTTCCGAGACCCGATTCTCCGCGCCACAGTGGGGTAGCATGGCGCTGGAGCAGCCCAAGCGCTCCAGCTGCCGATTCCGGCGTGACCCTGGCGCCGAGGGTCCGTGCATGCACAGTGGCCTTCTTGCACGCGCTGGCCCCGACGCCAAATGGCACAGGGCTACAGGAGCCGGCGTGGAGGAAAGGAGGCCCCCCGACAGAGAGGCCGGCCTGGCAATCGGTGGGCTCCGATTGCGGGCCACGCCACTACAGAGGGCCCCCCTGGATCGGACCCCCCCTCATCCCACAGGCTGCCCCCGGACCCTTCAACGCCGAGGTCCCGCCAGCTTAGAGGATGTTAGAATGGCGCCGGCGGGACTCGGCTTTTTGGTGATGGCCGCTCAGCCCATCTGGGCCGGAGAATTGGCGTGCAGGCCCGAGCCGGAGAGTCGGCGCATACCCCGACCGGCGGCGCGCCGACCATGCCGGCCCCAGTGGCGAGCGGAGAAGCGCGGCCCAGCACGGGGTGGCATGGCGTGATTCGTGCGGCCAGCTGGCAATTCTCCGACCCAGTGGGGGGTCGGAGAATTCTGCCTGTAGCTCCTCGTAGATATTACCATATTGAGATTTGAGTAAATCTGCATTCTGATAGAAAGTTGGAGGGGCGTTGGAGGGGGGTAGGGGTGGTGGGGAGGGGGGTGGGGCGTTGGAGGGGGTAGGGGTGGTGAGGGGCGTAGGGGTGGTGAGGGGGTAGGGGTGGTGAGGGGGGTAGGGGCATTGGAGGGGGTAGGGGTGGTGAGGGGGTAGGGGTGGTGAGGGGGTAGGGGCGTTGGAGGGGGGTAGGGGTGGTGAGGGGGGTAGGGGTGGTGAGGGGGGTAGGGGCGTTGGAGGGGGTGGGGTGGTGACGGGAGTAGGGGCGTTGGAGGGGGTAGGGGTGGTGAGGGGGTAGGGGCGTTGGAGGGGGGTAGTGGCATTGGAGGGGGGTAGGGGTGGTGAGGGGGGTAGGGGCGTTGGAGGGGGTAGGGGTGGTGAGGGGGGTAGGGGCGTTGGAGGGGGTAGGGGTGGTGAGGGGGGGTAGGGGTGGTGAGGGGGGGTAGGGGCGTTGGAGGGGGTAGGGGTGGTGAGGGTGGTGAGGGGGGTAGGGGCGTTGGAGGGGGGTAGGGGTGGTGAGGGGGGTAGGGGCGTTGGAGGGGGGTAGGGGTGGTGAGGGGGGGTTGGGGTAGGATGCAGCGGCGTGCAGAGGGGGGGGCGACGGTGCGTTGGCCCCGGGCATCCGTCGCCCCCCCCTGCACGCTGCTGCCCCCCCTGCATGCCGCTGCCCCCTACCCCTACCCCCCTCACCACCCCTACCCCCCTCACCACCCCTACCCCCCTCACCACCCCTACCCCCCTCACCACCCCTACCCCCCTCACCACCCCTACCCCCCTCACCACCCCTACCCCCCTCACCACCCCTACCCCCCTCACCACCCCTACCCCCCTCACCACCCCTACCCCCCTCACCACCCCTACCCCCCTCACCACCCCTACCCCCCTCACCACCCCTACCCCCCTCACCACCCCTACCCCCCTCACCACCCCTACCCCCCTCACCACCCCTACCCCCCTCACCACCCCTACCCCCCTCACCACCCCTACCCCCCCTCACCACCCCTACCCCCCTCACCACCCCTACCCCCCTCACCACCCCTACCCCCCTCACCACCCCTCACCACCCCTCACCACCCCTCACCACCCCTCACCACCCCTCACCACCCCTACCCCCCTCACCACCCCTACCCCCCTCACCACCCCTACCCCCCCTCACCACCCCTACCCCCCTCACCACCCCTACCCCCCTCACCACCCCTACCCCCCTCACCACCCCTACCCCCCCTCACCACCCCTACCCCCCCTCACCACCCCTACCCCCCTCACCACCCCTACCCCCCTCACCACCCCTACCCCCCTCCCCACCACCCCTACCCCCCTCCCCACCACCCCTACCCCCCCTCCCCACCACCCCTACCCCCCCCCCCACCACCCCTACCCCCCTCCCCACCACCCCTACCCCCCTCCCCACCACCCCTACCCCCCTCCCCACCACCCCTACCCCCCTCCCCACCACCCCTACCCCCCTCCCCACCACCCCTACCCCCCTCCCCACCACCCCTCCCCCCCTCCCCACCACCCCTACCCCCCTCCCCACCACCCCTACCCACCCCTCCCCACCACCCCTACCCCCCTCCCCACCACCCCTACCCCCCTCCCCACCACCCCTACCCCCCTCCCCACCACCCCTACCCCCCTCCCCACCACCCCTACCCCCCTCCCCACCACCCCTACCCCCCTCCCACCACCCCTACCCCCCTCCCCACCACCCCTACCCCCCTCCCCACCACCCCTACCCCCCTCCCCACCACCCCTACCCCCCATCTCTCTCAACGCCGGTACCCCCCCCTCTCCTCTCAACTCAACGCCGCAACCCCCCCCCCCCTAACGCCGGGTCTCTCTCTTCCCCCCCCCACAAACACCGGCTCACACTCTTCCCCCCCCCCAACGCCGGGTCTCTCTCTTCCCCTCCCTCCAACGCCGGGTCTCTCTCTTCCCCCCCCCCCCCAACGCCGGGTCTCTCTCTTCCCCCCCCTCCAACGCCGGGTCTCTCTCTTCCCCCCCCCTCCAACGCCGGGTCTCTCGCTTCCCCCCCCCTCCAACGCCGGGTCTCTCGCTTCCCCCCCCCCCCCAGCGCCGGGTCTCTCTCTTCCCCCCCCCCCCCCCCAACGCCGGGTCTCTCTCTTCCCCCCCCCCCCAACGCCGGGTCTCTCTCTTCCCCCCCCCCCAACGCCGGGTCTCTCTTCCCCCCCCCCCAACGCCGGGTCTCTCTTCCCACCCCCCCAACGCCGGGTCTCTCTTCCCCCCCCCCCCAAACGCCGGGTCTCTCTTCCCCCCCCCCCCAAACGCCGGGTCTCTCTTCCCCCCCCCCCCCCAAACGCCGGGTCTCTCTCTTCTCCCCCCCCCCCAAACGCCGGGTCTCTCTCTTCTCCCCCCCCCCCCCCAAACGCCGGGTCTCTCTCTTCCTCCCCCCCCCACAAACACCGGCTCACTCTCTTCCCCCCCCAAACGCCGGGTCTCTCTCCCCCCCCCCCCCCAAACGCCCGCTCTCTCTTCCCCCCCCAAACGCCGGGTCTCTCTTCCCCCCCCAAACGCCGGGTCTCTCTTCCCCCCCAAACGCCGGGTCTCTCTTCCCCCCCAAACGCCGGGTCTCTCTCTTCTTCTCCTCCCCCACAAACGCCGGGTCTCTCTTCCCCCCCCCCCCAAACGCCGGGTCTCTCTCTTCCCCCCCCCCCCAAACGCCGGGTCTCTCTCTTCCCCCCCCCCCAAAACGCCGGGTCTCTCTCTTCCCCCCCCCCCCCCCAAACGCCGGGTCTCTCTCTTCCCCCCCCCCCCCCAAACGCCGGGTCTCTCTCTTCCCCCCCCCAAACGCCGGGTCTCTCTCTTCTTCTCCTCCCCCGCAAACGCTGGGTCTCTCTTTCCCCCCCCCCCCAAACGCCGGGTCTCTCTCTTCCCCCCCCCCCAAACGCCGGGTCTCTCTCTTCCCCCCCCCCCAAACGCCGGGTCTCTCTCTTCCCCCCCCCCAAACGCCGGGTCTCTCTCTTCCCCCCCCCCCAAACGCAGGGTCTCTCTCTCCCCCCCCAAACGCAGGGTCTCTCTCTTCCCCCCCCCCCAAACGCAGGGTCTCTCTCTTCCCCCCCCCAAACGCAGGGTCTCTCTCTTCCCCCCCCCCAAACGCAGGGTCTCTCTCTTCCCCCCCCCAAACGCCGGGTCTCTCTTCCCCCCCCCCCCCCAAACGCCGGGTCTCTCTCTTCCCCCCCCAAAACGCCGGGTCTCTCTCTCCCCCCCCCAAAACGCCGGGTCTCTCTTTCCCCCCCCCCCCAAACGCCGGGTCTCTCTCTTCCCCCCCCCACAAACACCGGGTCTCTCTTCCCCCCCAAACGCTGGGTCTCTCTTCCCCCAAACGCTGGGTCTCTCTTCCCCCCAAACGCTGGGTCTCTCTCTTCTTCTCCTCCCCCGCAAACGCCGGGTCTCTCTTCTTCTCCTCCCCCGCAAACGCCGGGTCTCTCTTCCCCCCCCCCCCAAACGCCGGGTCCTCTCTCTTCCCCCCCCCCCAAACGCCGGGTCTCTCTCTTCCCCCCCCCCCAAATGCCGGGTCTCTCTCTTCCCCCCCCCCCCCAAACGCCGGGTCTCTCTCTTCCCCCCCCCCAAACGCCGGGTCTCTCTCTTCCCCCCCCCAAACGCCGGGTCTCTCTCTTCCCCCCCCCCAAACGCAGGGTCTCTCTCTTCCCCCCCTAAACGCCGGGTCTCTCTCTCCCCACCACACAAACGCTGGGACTCGCCACTTCCGCAGCGGGTGAAACTGACGCGTACCGCGTCAGTCCGCTGCTGGCCCCTTCGGGAACGGAGATTAACGGCTTAAAAGAAGGCCCCGACGCCGGAGTCATCCGCACCGCTTTTTCCCGCCGGAAATGGGCGTCACGTCGGTCCGCGGAGAATTTCGCCCCTAATTTCCAAGCCGAGCTAATTAATAAAATAATTTATATCAAAGGATGGGGCTGTTGGACAATGTGGCCGATTCTCCGCAAATCCGGCGTGCCGTGAAGGCTGGCGTGAAACTGGCCGTGTTTCACGCCAGCCTCGGAGCTCCGTCCCGGGACCCGATTCTCCCCCCCGGGCGGGGCTAGTATCGGGGCCCGGGAAATCACGGCGACGCGGAGTTAGCGAACGTCGCTAACTCCGCCCGGCAAGAGTCACGGCGGCTGACGCGCACGATGACGTCATCCGCGCATGCGCGGGATGGACGGCTCCAACCCGCGCATGCGCGGATGACGTCACCACGCAGACGCGTCAAACCCGCGCCTGCGTGGGCCGTCATGCCCCTCAGGATCAGTCCGCGGGGCGGCGGAAGAACAAATAGTGCGCGGGTATCGGACCCGCTGCCCGCGATCGGTGCCCACCGATCGCAGGCCCATGCTACCCTTGGCATGGCCCAGTCGGTGCCATGGTTGTCCGGGACGGGCACTTTGCGGCCGTTTTCACGAACGCTGAAAGCAGGTGTGATCGCGGCCGTGAAAACGGCCGTAAACTCTGCGGTATCCGGTCCATTGGCCTGCGGAGAATCGCTGTTCGCCGGAAAAAACGGCGAGCAGCGATTCGCGTCCGGGGGGCGGCCGGAGGGGGGGGGGGGGGGGGGGGAATAGCGGGAGACCGTGAAAATTGTCGGGAAAGCCCTCCCGCTATTCTCCGACCCGTCATGGGCAGCGGAGAATCGCGCCCCGTATGGGATTGCTGATGAGCTATGATCCTCCATATTTCTTTTGCTTACCTTTAGCTCTTCAGTCAGCTGGGGAGCTTCTGCAATAAAGATGTAGCAATCATGAAAGTGGAAGAAGATGAGGATCATGTATCAGTGACTTTTAGAGTGAATTGTGCCACAACAAATGGAATGAAAAGAGACTAGGGCAGAAAGGACAATAAAGGGAGAGCAGTGTTGTGTGGAATTTAGTGTATTTTAATGGAAGTAAACAAATCAAATATAATATAGGATTGACGTGGAATATTTGGAAAATCTGTATTTTTCTCTATTAAGCTAATTGTTTTGAACATTTGTTTGAAAAACGTGTTTTGATTTATATACCATTTAGTGATGTAAATTTCATTTTATTTGCAAGTACTGTTGTAAGTTTGTTTGGTGGCACACGTATCTTAGAGTCATAGGGCGGGATTCTCCGACCCCCCCCTCCCCCCGGGTCGGGGAATCCCCGGGGGGGCGACGCGAATACCGCCCCGCTGCTCCAACGCCGGCCGCCGTATTCTCCAGTGCCGGTTTTCGGGCGGGAGTGGGGATCACGCCACGGCGGTCGGAGGCCGTTGGCAGCGGCCCCCCAGGAAATTCTCTGAGCCCCGATGACATACAGAGTGCAGCTGTTGTGACTGGCACTCATTATAGATCCTAGAGTCCTGTAAATAAGCAAACAACTTTTGTGAAATTGCATTTTGTCAACCAAAAAATAATTTTAACTTTTTGTTTTTGTAATCTGAGTATATATGTATTTCACTGAAGAGAATCCTGTGCAGGAACACTGAAGGAGGTGATTCTGTCGTTTAGGTCTGAAGATGATTTCTTAGGAATCTACTGCAATTTCTTGTTATTTTTATTCATATACAAAATATAGTGCTGCTGCTAGGCCAGCATTTATTGCCAAACACTAATTGCACTTGAGAAGGTGGTGGTGAGCCACCTTCTTGAACCACTGCAGTCCATGTGGTGTTGGTACATCAACAGTGCTGTTAGGAAGGGGGTTCCAGGATTTTAACTCCGTGACAGTGAAGGAACGGTGATATAGTTCCAAGTCAGGAAAGTGTCACTTGGAGGAGAACTTTTAAGTGGTAGTGTCCCCATGTATCTGCTGGCCCTGCCCTTCCAGGTAGTAGAGCTTTCGTGTTTGGAAGGTGATGTCAGAGGAGCCTTGATGTGTTGCTGCTGCGTATCTTGTGTATGGTACACACTGATGCTACTGTGCACTGGCGATGGGGGAGCGAATATTGAAAGTGGTTGAGGCAGATACTATTTAAGCAGGCTGCTAGGACCTGGATGGTGGAGAGTTTCTTAATTATTTTTGGAACTATAGTCATCCAGGCAAGTATTTCATCACAATCCTGACTTGTGCCTTGCAGATGATGGACAAGCTTTGGGGAATCAGAAGGTGAGTTATTCTCCACAGAATTCCCAGTATCTGACCTTGCTCATGTAGCTGGAGTATTTATATGGCTAGTCCAGTGCAATTTCTGGTCAATGGTAACTTAACCCCCAAGATGTTGGAAAAACCTTGTGCAATAGAGATCTTCAAAGAGCTGAAAGTAATTATTACATTCTAATTTTGAAAAATGTTACATGATCTCACTATTTTTTACTGCTTTGAACCTTTTCTGTATTGCCATATAAAATCTACGGTTTTACACAAGAAATTGTCGTACTGAATTTCAATCATACACCAGCAAAATAAATTGACCTCTTAATTCAAGACACACAGAATGACTGGTGTGCGGTCACTGAAGCATTAGTTTCAGGCTGGAAGGAATAATTAGTAGACCAAAGTGGTTGCATGCTATTTTTGAATAAGAATTTTCCAACTAATTTAATTGTCAATAGCTGTACTTTTAGAAAATCAAAATGAAGGAATTTGAAAGGAAATACTAAAAAGCAATGTGGTTTTTGTGGGGAGAGGTGAGGTGTAAAGTGCTGTTAGAATCTACATTTATTAATAACATGCTATGTCATGACAGATGAGGAAATTAGTTATTCAGTTATATTTGCCACAGCAGAGCAGTTGCTTATTGCAGCTGAAATAACTAGTTGAACATGGCAATTTGCTTTGCAAAACAGTCTTGATATGATAACGTTTTAGACTTAAATTATTTATATGCTCTTCAACTTCTGGATCAAAATTATGTTTCAATGGTACTGGTTTTCTTTTATCTTGCACATTAATGCCCCCAATTGAATGCTCTATGCCATGGTTGAATGGTCACAAAAATATAAAGGGCAGGATTCTCCCAACGGGAGTCTAAGTGCTGATGCCGGAGTAAAAACCGGAGTGTTTTACTCTGGCGTTGGTGCCCGTTCCCAGACCCCTATTCTCCCCCCTCCTTGGGGCTAGTAGGGGCGTCGCGTGGTTTACGGGGGCAGGGCCTTGGCTTGGCGTCAGAGACCCGGCGCCGCGGGTCCCGCGCTTGCGCAGTTGGGCCGGCGCCAACGAGCGCATGCATGGTTACCTCGTGGAGCGCTCCGGCCCCTCACCAACATGGCACCAGGGGTTCTGGGGCCGGCCGCGGAAGGAAGTAGGCTGGGGGGGGGGGGGGGGGGGGAGAGGTGAGCTCCGATCGCGGGCCAGACCCCATAGGGGCCCCACCCCCGCCCCAGGAACGGAGCCACCCTCTCCCCCCTCTCCCCTCACAGGCCGCCCCCGAAGCTTTCGCGATGAGTACCCGCCGGCAGCGACCAGATGTGGACAGCGCCGGTGGGACTCGGCCGTTTACGCACGGCCACTGGGCCCATCCGGGCCGGAGAATCGGCGCTCACTGTTTGCGCCGATTCTCCAAGCGGCCCGGCACGATTCGCGCGGCACTGATTGCGAGGGGGGGGGGGGTGTTGGGAGAATCGCGTGCAGGTGTCGGGGCGGCATGGCGCAATTCACGCGGCGCCTTGGCGATTCTCCCACCCGGCGGGCTGGGGGAATGCCGCCCAAAGTCATTCAATGAACCATAGCAAGTATTAGATTTATATTAACAATCATCTATTTCTACCGTACTGCAGTTATTGGTTCACTGTAATTCGATGAGATGAAAACATATTAGGAAAAATAAAATTACCAAATGAGAAACTATCTGAGTTCTGTGAAAACAACCAGTCCTGAATGATGATCCAGGAGAATTGTGTGAAGTCCATGAAATTATTTTTGACAGTTTCTCAATAATTGAAATTTCTGCAGTTCATTGTCCTTGTAACATCTGATTTTAAAAAAAATGTTTTTATAGAATCATAGAATCACTACAGTGCAGAAGAAAGCCATGCAACCCATTGAGCCTGCACTGACACTCCGAAAGAGCACCCTACCCAGACCCACGCCCCCGCCTTATCCCCATAACCCCACCTAACCTTTGGACACTAAGGGGTGGTTTAGTGAGGCCAAACCACCTAATCTGCACCTCTTTGGGCTGCGGGAGGAAACTGAAGCACCCGGAGGAAACAGTAGCGGACGATAGCACAGTGGTTAACACTTCTGCCTCACAACACCAGGGACCCGGGTTCAATTCCGGGTTTGGGTGACTGTCTTTGTGGGCTTTGTCCGTTCTCCCAGTGACTTTTTAGTTTCCTCCGGGTGCTCTGGTTCCCTCCCACAGTCCAAAGTTGTGCATGTTAGATGGATTGGCCATGCTAAGTTGCCCCTTAGTGTCCAGAGATGTGCAGGTTGAATTCCGCGATAGGACGAGGGAATGGGCCTCGGCACGGTACTTTCAGAGGGTTGGTGCAGACGCGATGGGCTGAATGGCTTCTTCTGAACTGTAGGAATTCTATGGTTCGATTCCATGGTTCTAGAAAACCAATGCATACACGTGGAGAATGTGCAAACACCACACATTCACCCAAGGTCTGAATTTAACATACGCCTCTGGTGTTGTGAGGCAGCAGTACTAACCAGTGTGCCACTGTGTTACTCATGTTATTATGTTGCTCGCTTGTTTACTTCAATAATCTTATTCATTTATAATAATTAAATATTGTGTTTTGATGTTTCAATAAGACATTTGTAGGAGCTTGCAAAGTTTAATGTAAAACATTTATCAACACAAATAATTTTATAAATACAAAACTTTGAAACCAGTTCACATTTAATTTTCTGAACTGAACAATGACATTAAACTACCTCAATCTTTACAAATTTTTTGCAAAGAATATATTTTCTCACTTTTTTTTAATAAACATTTTATTGAGGTATTTTTGGTACAGTGACAACAACAAAATAAACAATATACATGAAACCATAAACATAGTGCAAAAGCCATTTACCTCTCATACAGGTACCGCCCTAATTGACCCCCTACTCGAATCTAAATTACTCCCCTCCCCCGCGTGCTGACGATTAATTTTCCGTAAAGAAGTTGACGAATGGTTGCCACCTCCGGGTGAACCCTAACAGTGACCCTCTCAAGGCGAACTTGATTTTCTCCAAACAGAGAAAGCTCTCCATGTCCGATAGCCAGGTCTCCGACTTCGGGGCTTTGAGTCCCTACATGCTAATAGTATCCGTCTCCGGGGGTCTTCTGACACCCCGAAAATTGCAACTTCTGGATTCAGCGCCACCCTTGTTTTTAACACCGTGGACATGATGTCCGCAAAAATCCCCTAAGCTTTGGACATGTCCAAAACATGTGGACATGGTTCGCCGGTTCTCCTGCACATTTTGCGCACCTGTCCTCCACCCCAAAGAATCTGCTCATCCGGGCCACTGTCATGTGAGCCTGGTGAACAAACTTCAATTGTATCAGGCTGAACCTGGCACATGTTGCAGATGTGTTGACTCTACTCAACATGTCTGCCCATTGACCATCCTCCATCTCACCTCCCAGCTCCTCCTCCCACTTGCGCTTCAGCTCCTCGGTCTGCATCTCCTCCGACCCCATAAGCTCCTTATAAATGTCCGAGACCTTCTCCCTTGACCTACCCACCCTCTGGAAACTATCCTGTCTTGAATCCCCCTTAGCGGTAGGAGCGGGAAGGTTGACACCTGTTTATGTAGGAAGTCCTGCACCTGCAGATACCTGAATTTGTTTCCCCTCGCCAACCCAAACTTTTCCTCAAATGGCCTCATACTCAGAAAGCTCCCTTCTATGAACAAATCCCCATCCTCTCAATCCCCACTCTCCGCCATAACCGGAACCCCCCGTTCATACTCCCCGGGGCAAACTGGTGATTATCACAGATTGGGGCCCAGACCGATTGGCGGATGAGCAGCTCCCACTGCTCTCACATGCCGCCTCCACTGGTCCCAACTCTCAGGGCCACCACCACCACTGGACTGGTGGAGTACCATGCCGGTGTGAATGGCAGAGGCGCAGTTACCAACGCCCCCAAACTGATGCCCTTAGATTAAGCTACCTCCATACGCACCCAAGCCGACCCCTCCCCCACCACCCACTGATCATGGGTATATTAGCCGCCCAGTAATAGTTGCTAAAATTTGGCAGCGCCAGCCCTCCCTCGCCCCGACTCCGCTCAAGCATTAGCTTCCTTACACGCGGGGTCTTGCCTGCCCAGACGAAGCCCGTGATCACTCTGTTGACCGTCTTAAAAAAGGACCGTGGAATAAAGATGGTGAGACACTGAAATACAAATAGGAATCTCGGGAGGACCGTCATCTTCATCGTTTGCACCCTCCCAGCCAGGAAGCACGTCCCATCTCCGAAAATCGTCCTTCATTTGGTCCACCAGCCGGGCCAGATTCAATTTATGCAGCCGATCCCATTCCCGCGCCACTTGGATGTCTAGGTACTGAAAGCTTTCCCTTTACTAACCGAAACAGCAGTACTCCCAGATGCCTCTCCTGTCCCCTCGCCTGGACCACAAATATCTCACTCTTTCCCATATTAAGCTTATACCCCGAAAACCGGCCAAATTCCCCTAGAGTCCTCATGATTTCTTCCATCCCCTCTATTGGGTCATCTGCAGAGAGCAAAACCCTGTGCTCCTGAACCATTCATAAAACTCCACTGGGCACCTGTCTGGACCCGGGGCCTTACCTCACCCCCCTCGCCTTTCTCAGCTGCTCCACCGCCCTCCCTGTGGTCAGCAAGCTAAACTCCGCCTGCAACCTCTGCCGTTTCCTTAAAAGCCCTGCCTCTGGGGTCTCCGCATGCCTCCTATCAATCTGTAGTAACTCCTTTCCCAGTCGGTCCATCTCTGCCCTGTCCACTTTATCCCTGTGGGCCCAGATCGACATCAGCTCCCCCCTGACCACCACCTTCAATGCTTCCCACACCACCGCTGTTGAAATTTCCCCCGTGTCATTGACCTGCAGGTAGCTCTGAGTACATTTCCTCAGCCGCTTGCACACCCCTTCATCCGCCAAAAGTCCCACATCCAACCTCCTGTGTGGGCGCTGGTTACTGTCTTTACCCACCTCATAAACTCCACATCGTCCCAGTTTGGGAGTAAATATTCACCAACACCAACAGTATCCCCTCCAATTTCTCACTCACCATAACGAACCTCCCCCTGGAGTTTGCCACTACATTCCCCACCTCAAACGCTACCCGCTTATTTATCAAGACCGCCACCCCCCTCGTCTTGAAATCTAATCTTGAATGAAAGACCTGACCTGCCCACCTTTTCCTTAGCCTGGTTTGATCCCTGATCTTCAGGTGCGTTTCCTGCAAGAATGCCACATCCACCTTTAAGCTCCTCCAATGCGCGAACACGCTGGACCGCCAAGCCATTCAACCCTCTCACATTCTATATGATTGGCCTGGTCGGGACCCCCCATCCCCACCCCGCCGATCAACCATAGCCCCTTCTGGGCCAGCCTTTGGCCCATGCCCCACTACCCACCAGGCCCACCCTCGGATGTCCACCGTCATCAACCCCCCTCATATCGTACTTCAAAAGTCCCTCCCCTGCCAGCAGATCCCCCCACCCGCCCCACAAAGAGCAACAATCCCAACCTCCCTCAACAGACTAACCACTGCTCACCCCGTATTGCGCATCCATGAACCAGCTGACCCAACCAGCCTGGCAGTCCCCACCCATGGCGTGTAGTATCCTATCCCCCCACTGATTCCCCACCCCCCGATCACATTTTACCTTGGTGTAAATAGCAATATCAACAATCAAAGAAAGAGAAAAAAAAGAGGAACAAAGGACAATAGCCCCCAGAGAAAAAACATAACCCAATGCACTCACCCAACACGACCTTCCCCATCCCCTCAAAGCAGTCCCGAGTGCAGCCAACAAACAAAAGGCCCCCAGCGAAAGTTCCCCCCCCCAATGCCCCCCCCCCCACAGTGCAAGAAAAACATTACAGCCATAACATCCACATAAGAAAAAAACAACCCTCCCAAGGGAAAAAAGAAAGATCCCCATACCCAGGCCACCCCAGCATTGGGTGACAGGAAGAAACAACCTCCCCAAACACCTCCTCCAAAGTTCAATGTTGTCCTTCTCCTGCCAGTCCATTGTCCCTCACAAACCCCATCGCCCAGAGGCGGTCAGGGTACAGCATTCCAAACTTAATCCTCTTCTTGAAGAGAGCAGGCTTCACTCGATTAAAGCCTGCTCTCCTCTTGGCCAGCTCCGCACCAGGTCCTGGTACGTGCAAAGCTCGTTGCCCTCCCAGGTACATCGCCTCATTTGCCTGGCCCACCTCAAGATTTGTTCTTTAACAAGGAACTGGTGCAACAGCATTACCATCACCCTCGGCGGCTCATTATCTTGTGGCTTCCACATCAACGCCCTGTGTGCCCGATTCACCTCCAGGAGCCTTTCGAAGACCCCCCTCCCCCAATAATTTGGCTAGATAAGAGCCAGCATCCGCTCCCTCAAAGCCCTCTGGCAATGCCACAATTCACCGATTCTGCATCCAGCAACGGTTCTCAAGATCTTCCACCTCCTCCTGAAGCCGCCTCAGGGTACCTCTCAACACCTCCATTTTGGCCGCCAATGAAGCTGCTCCTCATGCTTCCCCACCGTCTCCTCCATCTTGATGGTCATCTGCCTTTGAGTCTCCAGCCTCAGCTCCACATGGTCAGTCCCCTTAAGTGGGTCCACCGTCTTCACCACGTCCTCCAGAGACTCCTTTCTGCTAGGTGAACCTCTCATTCACGACGTCCACCAGCTGCTCCATAGACCATTGAGATTGTTGGGCCGACCCTTTGCTCTCTGCCATCTTTCCCTGTGTCGCAGGAAACGTTTCTTGTTCTGACAACTCCTTTCGCCTAAAACCACTTCTGGTCTACGAACCCATCCACCGGTGGAATCTCTTCCTACTCCGCTACGCCTGTACCTTTTTCCATCAAAACATCTGTCTGTTAATCGGGGAAAAGGTCCCAAAACACCGCCACAAGCGGGAGCTGCCAAATATGCGACGACTCACACCATGACCACCACCGGTCGTCCACGTTTTGACTTCTTAAAGTGTTCCCAACTGGTGCCCAAACTTGACGAAGAGGATGTGGGAAACCTGACAGATCAGTTGAAGTGGTCCACAGGGTCTTTAACTCTTTTAATGCAGTGTCAGATAGTAGGAAAAAACTGCATGATCTACTCCATGCTGCTGCAGACAGCTCTGCGAGACATGAACAGAGAATGGCTGCTGTCCCAAGTGCCTATGAATTTGTACTGGACGCATATTACCAGCAATTCCAGAATTCCTGGAAAAGCTCACTCAAACTTTCCGTGAAATGGAGAGAATCAAACAAGTTAGCATTTGATTGGTGAATTTGAGTGCTCAAAGTTCATGCACGTATGAGGAATTGAGGGAAATAATTTTGTTGGAGGAGTTCAAAAACTGCCTCTGTTACAACTTTAAAACCATTCTAGAGGAACAAAAAGTTTCCAAAGCTCGGGTGTAACTCTATAAGGATGACTCTTGCTGTATGTTTCAGATCCGTTGGAGCGCATGGGAAGGATTACGGGCTTACTGGGGAGGTTTGGAGGGTTCTCGGGGTACAAACTGAATGTAGGGAAAAACGAGGTATTCCCGGTGAATGAGCTGGGACAGCGGGCTAATTTAGGGGGGATGCCATTTCCAATAGTGAAGGATAGGTTTAGGTACTTGGGGATTCAGGTAGCGAGGGAATGGATGGGGCTTCATAAGTGGAACTTAACGATGCTGGTGGAGGAGGCCAGGGAGGGGTTCCCTAGGTTGCCAGGATACACCCTGCTGGAGCGACTGCTGCATCCGGATGTGGAAGTGGAGGGAAGAATTGGGGATATATGCAAGTGGCTGGTGGAGCAGGGAGATGCGCGGGAGGTGAAGATCAAGGAGAAATGGGAAGCGGAGTTGGGAGGGGAGATCAATTGGGGAGTATGGAGTGAGGCACTGCGAAGGGTATATGGGACCTCCTTTTGTGCAAGAATGAGCCTGATACAGTTTAAGGTGGTGCACAGGGTGCATATGACTCAGGCGAGAATGAGTGGGTTCTTTCAGGGGGTAGCAGATGAGTGTGAGAGGTGTGGGTGATGGGCAGTGAATCATGCGCACATGTTTTGGGGTTGTGAAAAATTGGGAAGATTCTGGGCGGAAGTGTTCGCGGTCTTAGCCAGGGTAGTGGAGGATTGCATGGCGGCGAATTTTGCTGGAACGCCGGCCGAACTGCGCATGCACGGGACCCAAGGCGCCGCATCTCTGACGCCACACCGAGGGCCAGCCCCCGTAAATCGCACAACGCCCCTGCTAGCCGCACGGAGCGGGGAGAATAGGGGTCTGGGAAAGGGTGCCGATGCCGGAGTAAAACACTCCGGTTTTTACTCCGGCGTCGGCACTTAGACTCCCGTTGGGAGAATCCCGCCCGGGTTCAGTAACTCTTACAAGCTCGGGGGAGATTGGGTAGAGCTAGAAGCAACAGGAACAAGCTCCTGAGAAAACAAGTGTAGGGAAGGGAAAGCTGCTCTCTCATTCTTCCACTTTTGAAAGAGAGAGTCTGAGAACCTGGATGGTAAGCCAGCAATTGGCCAACCTGTGTGCTTTCAGTGTGGGAAACCTGGACAGGTCAAAGAACATTGTTGACATGCCAAGTACCAACATCGGTGGGGAAATTGGCTATCTTCAATCCCTACTTGTCGCAAAGATTGCAGCAATGCTGCCTGTCAGCAGAAAAAGTATTGCAGTGTTGGTAAGAGGCTTACTGACAAATGCATGAAAGTTGTTCAATTAAAATTTACCTACAGAGTCAGTTGTCCACTGGAATAATGATGTTTGGGGTAATTCTGAGCTTACCAAATCAAGGGGTGTTCCTATTGCTGGACAGTGGCTTAGCTGGAAGTGCAGTATTGCGTCCAAATGGTCCAGAACAGTCCATGGAGACTGGCAAAAATGATGGGAAGAAGCAAAATGTTACTCAGCTGGAGAGGGACTGAGGAAAAACGTAAGATCCTGCAGGAGGCAATAGAGCCAGTAAAGACTAAAGAAAAGCTAACAGAAGATACAGGAGCCAGGTTAGAGGCGATGGAGTTGAAAGCAATCAAATTTACAGAGGCCAGAGTAGGGTCTGTAGAATTAAAAATGGCCAAAATAGGACCACAGGAGAAAAAAAAGTATTGGGATTAAAGTAGCAAACGGTTGAAGGCAATATACCTGACTTGCGGATAAGCAGATGCCTCCTTCCAGAATTTAAATAAGGACCAAGAAAGTTCCAAAGCAGACAGAGGGACATGCCACACCTATTTGATGTATCACAGGAGAGTGAAGAGGAAGGAGGTTCACAGGTTAAGTACTGGAGGTTGGTCCTGAGTGTTGTGGTGTCCCAGAGGACATGGGACAGATTGGCGTATAATCTATCCCAAGATAAATGGAAAAAGACATAGAAGGCACTGGACCCCTGAATACAATCCATCTTCGAATCAGATCTCATCACCCAAAGAAAATCCAATTACATTTTAGCCGCATCCCAAGGGAGATAATGAGGAATCCAAGGTTGAAAAGAAAACTGTTACAGCCAATTCCAATTTTAGATTAATATGTGGATGGTAGAATAAGTGCAGAATGCCTGTTCCTATTTCTCTTTCTTTTCCAGGAAAGTAATGTAATAGAAGGAATCAAGATTCAGTTTTCCCCCATGGGGCGGAGGCATCTCATGCCCAGTACAGACCTGTGCTTTTATAGACTTTTATGAACCTTCAGTCAATACAAACAACTTGTTAAGGTGGCTGCTGCAATACATGTGAATTTCGGCATTTGGGTTACAGTACCAAGTCCCTGTGAATACCTAATTAAATATAGTAAGAAGTCTTACAACACAAAGTTAAAGTCCAACAGGTTTGTTTCAAACACTAGCTTTCGGAGCACTGCTCCTTCCTCAGGTGAATCTGCAAAGATGTGCAGGTTAGGTGGATTGGCCATGATAAATTTCCCTTAATGTCCAAAATTGCTCTTAGTGTTGGGTGGGGTTACTGGGTTATGGGGATAGGGTGGAGGTGTTGACCTTGGGTAGGGTGCTCTTTCCAAGAGCCGGTGCAGACTCGATGGGCCGAATAGCCTCCTGCACTGTAAATTCTATGATAATCTATGATATATGTTACAGAAACATATATCTAGACAAATTCAAAGATGCAAGACAATGCTTAGAATGCGAGCATTTGCAGGTAATTAAGTCTTTACAGATCCAGAGATAGGGGTAACCCACAGGTTAAAGAGGTGTGAATTGTCTCAAGCCAGGACAGTTGATAGGATTTCGCAAGCCCAGGCAAGATGGTGGGGGATGAATGTAATGCAACATGAATCCCAGGTCCCGGTTGAGGCCACACTCATGTGTTTATAGCCAAATTCTGCACACATGAGTGTGCAAGACGAAATTCAATGACCCCTATTAATTTCCCATTGTATCACAATGGCCTCCTCTACCCTAAACTAGATTGGGTGGTCCTCAGAATTGCTAACCCAGTGGTCACGTGACTGAAGTTGGTTTCCAGGACTGCGTCCTTATTACCCCAGCAGATCCATCAGAATAATCAATAGTTAGCCAGTCTGAGAACCACACTCTGAAACTAGTTGCAAGTCATTAAGCAGCCAAAATACTTTAAGCTGTTCCAGTTTTCAAATTCACCTGAGAACCAACCTCCAGGTATTCAGTTACAAGAAACCTCATAACCTGCTATGAATGCTTGGCTTTACAGAACCCCCATTTCAAATTTAAATCATGAAATCCATTAAAGAAAGCATAGAACTGCCACATGGGAAACTGGAAATTGTAAGTCAGAAACTGCAGTGACTATAATCTGTAAATGTGCATTATCTTTATCTGAATCATATTTTTGCCTATGAATCGGCCACGTTCTCCATCAGTGTAAACCGTGATGAGGGCCCAAAATTCCACCAGAGTTGGCAAACAAGAAAGAACTTGTTCCCCGATTTTCCCTGACCCTTGTCAGTGACAATGAGGTTCGCACCCTTTCATTTCAATAAATATAAATATTATTAAAAGGCTTCCCAGCCACATGATTCCCCCCCCCCCCCCCCCCAACTGAATAGTCATACTTTGCCAACGTGATGTCAGTTGTGGGGAATCTGTCAGGGGCACCGAGGTAAGTATAGTCCCCGGGGGAGAGAGGGACATGCACGGTCAGTATCTGACACTTCCTCCTGGCACAAGCGACACTACCCACTAGCAGCACCAACCTGGCAGTTCCAGGGGCAGGACCTCTGGGGAGCTCCATGGAGGGTGTGTTCCCTTTATGTGTGTTGTGGGGAGGGGGAGTGCTGGTGCCTCTGAGAGGGTAGAGTGACCCCTATACTACCATGATGGTGGCGAGAAGGAGAGTGCCCTGATACTTCTGTGGTGGGGGGTAGGGTATTTACCCTGATTCTTGTAGAGGGGGTGCCCTCTGTGTCCAAGGAGGGAAAGTATGTTTTCAGCGCAGTTTCGGGCGCCCTTTAAAGGTGGCGCCCTGATCAGTGTGGAGCCGGCATTTCCAAGTCTATCAGGCTGTTCTCTACCAGAGTGATGTCAGAAACCATGCCTCCAGATTTTCTGTGCACTGTCAGAAAACTCAGCTGTGAGAGAGACACACTAGTTTTCAGTCATGCCCTGACACTTTTGACAGATTTTGGTCCCCAAACCCAGGTGCAATTCTTCTTTAGCAGAAGGTGCAATGGGGCCGGCGTAATTGCCAGATTGGGAGGAACGTTCCGTAATAGTGTATGAGGCCGAGAAACGAACGAAGATGCGAAGTGTCAATCGAGGCGGGGGCCTGTTGAATCGCGCGCACCTTCTCTGCGACGGGGTGCAAACCTTCGCGGTCCACCCAATAACCCAGGTAGACTACTTCCTTCGCCTGAAAGACGCACTTTGTGCGACGTCAATGGACTCCAGCCTCCGAAAAGCGTCTCTGGACAGCCTCCAAATTTTCCAAATGTTCCTGCTCTGACGTCCCTGTGATCAAAACGTCATCTAAGTAGACAGCAACACGCGGTAAACCTCTCAAAATTCCCTCCATAACACGCTGAAAAATAGCGCAGGCAGAGGATACTCCAAAGGGCAAACGTGTATATTCATACAGGCCCCGGTGTGTATTAATCGTTACATATGGCCGGGAGGCAGGGTCCAGCTCCAACTGTAGGTAGGCATGACTCATCTAATTTTGTGAACGAGAGTCCACCTGCAAGCTTCGCGTAGACATCCTCTATGCGAGGCATTGGGTATCGGGCCTGATGATACCCAAAGTCTCCAAACGAGTGAGCTCCCCTTCTACCTTCTCGAGCAAGGCGTAAGGCACCGGGCGCGCCCGGAAATAGCGCGGCGTGGCTCCTGGTTCGACTTGGATACGGGCTACAGCCCCTTTTATTTTCCCCAAACCGGGCTGGAATACATCTGGGTATCGTCCTACCATCTCAGTCAACCCTCCAGAAGCAGTTTGGAGGACGTGCTGCCACTGCAGCCGCAAATGGCGCAACCAGTCCCGACCCAACAGGCTGGGCCCATGGCCGCACACCACGATAAGTGGGAAACGCCCCTCCTGGCGTCCATAAACAACGGGTAGTCGCCGCAGGTTCATCCAAATGAAAGATACGGCCCCTGGGCTGGCCCCAGTTTCGGTCGGAACGACAGCGCCTCTGACGCCCCCAGGACCGGCGTCCGCGACGGGGTCGGCGCCTACAAGTCTGACACGGACATGGCTCCTCATCCATTGGTTCTGGAGAAGGCTCCCTTTGGGGAGGAATGTCCGACAGCCACTGGCGTCGATCTGGACGTCGCCTCGCCCCAGGTACCGCAGGGGTGCAGGGGGATGCTTTCAGGCGGAAGGGGTTGCGCCCCAAAGCATGCACCTCCATTCCCTGTTGCTCCTGCACTCCTCGTTCTGCGCTCTCTCGGGACAATACTATTTGAATGGCTTGTTGAAAAGTCAATGTTGGCTCGGCTAACAACTTTCTCTGGGTGACTGCATTGTTAATACCGCAAACCAAACGGTGGCGTAACATTTCTGACAAGATCTCACCATAGTCACAGTACTCCGCAATCCTGCGTAGCCTGGATAGAAAGTCGGCAAGGGATTCTCCTGGGGTACTCTCAGCGGTATTAAACCGGTAACGTTGGACTATCGTGGATGGGATTGGGTTAAAATGTTGCCCCACTAAGTTCACAAGTTCATCAAACGTTTTGGTGTCCGGCGCAGCTGGGGACTTAAGGCTACTAATCACCTCAAACGCACGCAAGCCGCAGGTGGTGAGCAATATGACCACCTGCCACTCATTTTCAGTGATGTTGTTTGCCCGGAAATAGTAACGCATCCGTTGTGCGTACTGGTTCCAGCTTTCCAGCGCAGCATCAAAAACATCCAAACATCCATACAGAGGCATGGTGTAATAGAAAACAACTTCCAACCTGTATACAACAAAAATCCATGGAGGTGGCTTCAGCAGTGTAGACAGCTATTCACAATCCCATCCTCGTTGCCAGTTTTGTGAGGGCCACGAAGAATCCAACATAAGTCTTCAGGATACAAAGAAATAACATTTATTTACAATAACATATATATACAACAGCAGCAGCAACAACTTCCCTTGCTGCTCACTCCTCTCTCTCTGCTGGTTCCAAACTGGCCAGCTCTATTTATGCAGGGAGTCTGCTCATGATTTCTCCGCCCCCCTCATTGGGGAAGCTCATACTCCCATAGGATTGTGGGATTGTCATTAGTCCACAGCCAGTGGTAAGCAGGCAGGTTATAACAACTGCCATGTGCATTTCTGTGCATTTTGCTCCTTCATTGTTCTATCTTTCACTGCTTTACTACTCTCACTATCCATTCCTCCCCTCTTTAAACTCCTCTCTGAAGCACTGCCACAGAGAGTGCTTCAGGACAGAGACAGACGATGAGAAGGACATGGAGAGAATGACAACATGGAAAAATGTGAAGAGATTGGACCATGACAGTCATATTGGAAAATGCAATTGGCAGTTGTCATTGGAGTAAAGAGGCAGGGAACACGGGCTGGATTCTCCGCACTCCGATGCCGAAATCGTGGCCAGCGCCGGGGCAGAGAATCCATTTCCCCGCAGGGCATCAGGACTGATTCTCAGTTCCCTGATTATCAGTTCCCTGATTCTCCGGGCCGATTACGCCGCGCCGCACATCACCTACCTGAGGCCATTGCTGGAGGCCTGCCCGCCATTCTCTGCCCCCAACCCGGCGTGGATCTAACATGGTCCTGCCGGTCAGGATACTAATGTGGCGGCCGCGGACTCAGTCCACGGCTGTCGGGGGCTGGCCGATCGGAAGGCAGGAGGGCCTTATACGCAGCTGGGCAATTTTTGGGCGGGTGGTCCGGGTCGGGCGCGCGGCTCTTTGGGGGCACTGATTAGGGGCACTATGTTCAGGGTCCAGCTCCATGGTCTAAGTCCGCCATGGAGCATGGCGCGGCCGCTTGAGGCCGCCACCGTGCGCATGCGCGGCCTCCGACCCGGAGGTGCGGGGGCCATATCTGCAGCAAAAGCTGATAGTTTTACGCTGGTTCACTGCTAGCCCCCTGCAGGGCGAGGAATATGTGGCCCTTTTTCGCCAGTTTTTCTGGCGTGAAAGTCCGCAGTTTTTACGACGGCGTGGGGGATGTAGTCCCAAAAACAGAGAATCCAGTCATTGCATTTTTGGTTTTCTCCAAATTTCTTGGTGGGAAGAACAATGCAAAATGGCTTCTGGGAGCTGCTTGCTAAAGGCTGTGTTAATTAATCTTAAGGATATTGGAGGCAAATTTAGTGCAAACTTCATCAAGTTGTCTGTGCTGGTGGGAAGCATCCAAATTCTCTGATTCATCACACTTATTTGATTCTTTCCAGCTTCCGTCATTTTAGTGAACCGCTTAACCTTTCCACCACCAAACATCTTAACCAAATTTATGCAAGAACCACATATTTTCACCACTCTTTCTGGTAACCGCTCCCACCATTTGTAACGATGATTCATTACTCTGACCTTCTGGTTCACTCTATTCCTATCATGACTCTTATCTGTCTTGATTATGTCTTTTCTACTGACTATTAAATGTGGTTTCAGAAACAAAAACCTCGTTTTGAGCTGCCTTCTGAGAAACAAGTCAGCTGCCATTCTGCCGGTAGTAGTGTGAGGGATGCAAGGTAATCAGAAAGTTTGCCAGTCAGTGATCCAATGAAAAATTACATTTCTTCAGCTTTGTATCTGGACTTTCCTTGACAAGAGCATGTTTAACAATTTACACTGTGCACCCCACTGCTCCATTGGAAGCAGGTTGATATGGTCTAGGATATTCTTGCCATATAGAGTGAGTTTTGTTTGTGAAAGAGGAGCGGGTTTCAATTTTGCTTCTTTAGGGCTTAATATAGTGGTTAGTGAAGAGTAGCCAAGGCAGCTGTTTCTTGCAGTATTTATTTTGGTAGAATATTTAGTGGAATATGATTAAAGAGATGGATTTTGCTTAACACAATTGGTAAATATCTAAAGGCAAGTGAAAAGAATCAAGGTTATTGTGATGTAATAGCACACTGAAATGTATCTGCATAGTCGCCTAGCCTCGTGCTTGCTCACGCTCATTTCCATCTTGGAAACCATCAGTGCCAACCTGGACTTGTCTACACTATGGAGCAGCATGGTTTATGGATATACTTTTTGATTTTTGTTTATGAGCTGTGAACTTCTATTTATTTGATCAGATAGTGGAAGGAGCTCGCAACAGTGTCCAGTTCATTGTCAGTGGGACTTTGCAAATTCAAATCCTATTCTCTTGGGCAATAAGCATTTCTGTGACTGCTGTGTTCTTACTGTTTTAGTTGAAAATGCATCCAGGAATATGTGACTTTCTTGGAGCTTGGCTATCCTTTATAGAAAGATAGGGTTATCAAATTTCTTTTGAACCTGGTCTGAACTAATGCTTGCAAGCTAATTTTTAATGGTGGAAAGGACAGACTGGCACTGTGCTTGCTAATCTGTCGAGTGTGAGCCAAACAAGCTGCTGAAGATTTTTAAAAGTTGAAAACCTAATCCTCTACCTGAAATTTTCTGGCAAAAGATAAAAGGCTCTGCAGCCTGTGTGGGCTTAATGGATGTCAATCAAATTAGTGTTTGCTTCGACAAATAAACAAACAGTGACACAACTGTTTGACTAAAAGCCTAAAATAATATGACCAAGCAAACAAAAATTGTACTGACATCTGAATATAATTTCTGACTGTGGGCTAAGTTCAGTTCCAGTAACAATCTTGTAACTGAGTTTGACTTATCCAAGTTCAAAACCAATTATTGTATCATGAAAATGTTAATTATTTTCAGCTTTTCTTAGATAGTTGATTCTGATTGTTTAATTCTACAGTGAATACAATGTTGACCTCTGTACTTTTGCACTTCAGTATTCTGAAGCATCTGAGTGATCGTTAGTGTTTTGAATCTTAGTACCTTGTATTATGGGCCAGGGTTTAGAGAACACCAAAGTATATCATGGAGTTCACCTGACCCACAATTTTAATAGAGTTTGGTTATGGGGAACACAAGGGCCCACTTTACAGGTATGATGCATTAGAGATCTAAAGTATTTTTAAATAAAAAGAATGTTTATTCTATGAATCCAGTTAACATTTTATAATTACACAGTAAACATCTTACCAACTACAACACTGATAATCCCCCAAAAAGATACAGTACTCTATAGGTAACCCTTACTAACTTTTGTAACAAATCCTTAAGCTAAAACACTTTTTAACGAAGACAGCCGGTTTGAATTCTCCACAGAGAACAGTTATCACTATTAAATTACCAAGTGATCTAAACACCTTGTTTACCATACAGCGAAATAGACCAATATAGAACTGCTTGGTTTGAATGCAGCTCTCCAACTGAAAACAAAACTCAAACACAGAGCCAAAACAGCTTCCAGCTCAAAATGAAAGTGAAAAGCAGAGACAGAGCTCAGCTCCACCCACACCATGACATCACTGCAGCCATTTGAGAAGACAAACATTTCTTAAAGTGACATTCACATGACACTTGCCATAAATCCCATCAGATTTTGATAACTGAATCAGTTTGTAAAGTGTTCATCTAGTCTAACCAGAGCAGCAGAATATACTCCTTTTGGAGTATTTGGTTGTGAAGCATGTTGAGGTGTCTCCTAAAAGATGCTGTGTAATATTTTTACTCCCTAGTTATCCGGCTTGTTTAGTTTTGGTGGGATACAGTGTTTTGCGTCATATCAGTGAATATACATTATAATGTTGCTCATTCCTAAGAAATTACTTACTATTGGCAGCGAAGTTGATTTCACACTACTACTGCTGCACATTACTTTCAGTTATTACAACCAATTCAAAGTAAAATTTGAAGCTTAAAAAAGAATTGGATAACTTTGGGTAGTTTCCGACTATAAAAATTTCAGGCAGCAGGAAGACATGCCTCTATTTCATACATTTCCAGGGGGAGTCACGTGGTTTGAGCACGGGAATGACTGCATTTTCACGAGCTCTTTTGATCCTTTATTTTACCCGAATGCACACTCCATAATTAACTTTTTTTTTGAGATCTATGTCTTGCGCAATGTCCCTGGATGATTTTGGTTGGAATTTGGTGGTGAAAAGCCGAGTTGAATCAGAGAGAATCTTCGTTTGATTAGAGTGGTCGGAGATGGGGTGCCCAGCTTGCAGTGGCAGTTTTGCTGGTGAGCAGGCCTACTCCTTGGCACTGCTGTATGCATCTGGATAATGACTGCCATTGCGAATGATGTACTGGATGATGATCTTGGTTTGGTGATGCAGGCTTTTGGTGCTCACTTTGATTAAATGCAAAGTATGCTTGAGAGTAGGTTTGACGGAGCACATTGTATCTGGTCTTTGAGACCTGAGTGAAATGGAGGTCCCAACCATTGGTTATGCCCGCAATGCTCGACGTGGGCATTTGGAGGTATCTGGTTTGGCCCTGTGGCCATTTTGGGTCACCCCCCCCCCCCCCCCCCCCCCCCACACACACACACACACACACACACACCACACAATGGACTGGACCTCTGGCCGCCTGAGTACTGGGGCAAGGGCATGGACATGGTGATGATACTTTGTTCGATGGAATCTTTGAGAGATCCTGAGTGTTGCTCAACAATCCTGGCTTTCCCAAGCAGCATAGATGGTGCTTTTATCTGGCAGTTCATCAGTAATACTGGACTTTATTCCCTTGTGATTATGCTGTTGATGTAATCCTTGCATCCATGAGAAGAGATTATCTCGTTTACAGAGAAGATGAGTAGAGCCACAGAGAGGTGATAGGGAATGGTCTGTGAGGTGGTGGGTGGCATGATTAGATTAGTCCTCACTTGGATTGAGGATAGCCCCCAGTTAGAACTAAATGTATTAGGTTTTCATTAAGCATTTTTATTTTTTGTTGTTGTTGCTTTGAATTTTGAGAATCTTCCTTCACAAGCTTGTGCAGATCATGTATTCTGGAGAGGACTGACTTCCTGCTAATCCTTTTTTGTGGTTGCATTTTTAGGACTGTTGGGGTAGGGGAAATGAGTGATGGTGCATGCCTGGGTGTGGTTGGTTTATCCCTGTTTGATTTGTTGAAGTGAGTCTATATGCTATGCCTCTGCATTGTCGGGGCCCTTCTTCTGTTTGTGGGTAGGCTTGATGGGGGAGTTAGGTGCCCTCCTCCGGATGGTCCTATAAATTGATTTCCTGCATGCCCTCCTCATTGTAGTTGGGTCTTCCATGGGAAGGCAGTGGTTTTTGTCTCTGTTGAGGCAACGCAACCCAGTCCCCTATTATCCTTCTTGCAAATGCATATAGTTACTTCTGTTGTCATGTGAGAGTACCTTTAAGAAATGGATGCTTAAGCAATGTACCTTTAAGAAATGGAGCAGCTCATATTACTGAAGTGATGTCAGAGTGTGGGTGGAGCTGGGTTTTTTAGCTTAGCCATTTTGAATGTTTAGTTTCAGTTTTGAGGAAAAGAGCTTGGGTGTGTCTGTGTTTGCAGTAAGCTGGATCTGCTGTGATCTGTGCCAGGAAAGACCATCTCTGAATAATTTGGATGATTTAAACTCATAATAGTAATGTTTTTAACCTGATGTGTTTCTGTTTAAAGCTGTTAAGTCTTTTGGAGGTTTGAAGGAACATTTTGAGGGATTATTTAGTGTTGTATTATTTTTGGGGTTATCTTTGAAGTAAGGGGTGTTAAGGGATCCAATGTTTATTTAAAAAGGTTAAGTTGAATTCATGGAATAAACATTGTTTTGTGTTTAAAAACCCACGTGCCATTATTGTAATACCACACCTGGAGACCAAGCCATGTGCTTCAAAAGCAACAATACATTAAAGGGAGAGGTTGGTTGAACTCCATGATACATTTTGGGGTTCTGAAAACACCGCTCCCATAACACTGTGTCTAATGCTCTTCGGTTTACTTGGGCGTTTGTCCCTTGGTGGTGGTTTTCTTCTCCATGTGGGTGAGCAACATGGATAAATATAAAAAATATAAGACATATTTTGGTGGTTGAGTTGATGCGCTGCTCTGCACGTGGTTAGTGAGGTGCAGGGTCTGCTGAGTGATGGGTCCTGACCTGTGCTGTGTGTCTTTCGGGTATTGACTCCTTTGTCTCAGGGTGTGCTGGACTAGGCCATGTCCAGTGCTGTGATTGGTAGCCTGTTGCTGTCTTATGCTTGGGACGTCCTTCTCAAAGGCACTTATTAGGGGCATCCTGAGAGGCTTAGTTTTTGATGTGCTAGAATATCTTGGTTCATCGACTCTTAAGTGAGCCAGCCCTGAACTGTGGTTGATATTCTGTTTTTCTGCCCCCCTCCCTCCTTTTACCCTGACTACTTTGCTCCTGGGTGCGCTGCCTTTTTTATCCTGTCTTATTTAATATATGGAGAATCTTTGATTACCCTGACCATAATCCAAATTTATAGCTCCTGGTTCTCTCTGTATAAATAGATGGAATGATAATCAATCTTAACTGTACCTGAGGTTGGGATTATGTGGTGTTGTGCTGTAAATGAAGAGCATTCTTCTAGAACTGAGGTTCTTGTGTATTTTCTTTGTATTTTCTATTTCTGTTATGGTGGGACTTAAGAATTTGTGATTGCCACTTGCAGGTGTACAGGCAAGCCTGATATCCAGAGGGAGGGGTTTATAATATGTCATTGGTGCCACTGGGGTTGTTGGAGTTGAGGGAGATGTGTTCTGGCACCGCGCACAAACATGGCATGATAAACATATCCTGAACTCTCGTGATTGTTGCAAACAGTTGTCATGTGGGAAGAAGTACACCATTTTACCATATTTTCATGGCTTTATCCTTCTCTTCCTTATTCACTGGTGATGCATATGGAGGTACAAAATTGCCAAATTGAGTCGAATGATTGTACTGAGCCAATTATATTGATGTTCTCTTGTTCCCCTCCATCCATATATGTTGAAACTTTTTTTTGTGCTGTGCTGTGCTAATCCTGTGGTTTGTTGCAATATTTGTTAAAATGAAAAACGTCAAGAAATATATTTTAAAAGAAAATGGGTGAGATTCTCTGCTCCACCAGCCCCATTTTCCAGCGTGGCTCACGCCCATCAGCAGTGGCATTCTCCGTTCCCACAGTCGGCCAATGGGGTTTACCATTGTGGGCTACTGCACACCATCAGGAAACACGTGGGCACGGATGCGCTGCCAGCGGGTTGGGGATTCCACTGATGGATAATCCCACAGCATGCATTTCCAGATTTCTCCAATTATAAGGAATGTGAGCAGTTTGCAGATGAAGTTTGAACCAATAATTTCACCCTCCCCACGTGACCTCAGGCCGGAATTCTCCCGCTGGCAGTGCGTCTCCATTCATGGGTTTCTCAGCAGCATTGGGTGGTTTCAAAAGGAAACTCATTGAAAAGCGGCGGGAAAAGAGAATCCCACTGCCAGCAAATGGCACACCGCCGAGAAACACATGGCTGGAGGACCAGAGAATCCTGCCTTAGAGGTCCTCCAGAATATTAATTCCTCTGAACGATCATTTAACAGGGAGGTGTTAGTTTAAATGCTTCTTCATAGGAATCACTTTTCTGACCATGTAGGCTATCTGAGGGGCTTTGGAGTATCAGCCGCGATTATGCAGTTTTGAGAGTGAAATTTTTCCTCTGGCTCTCTCCATAAACTCTTGTTTTAAAAAAAAAATCATTTATGCAATTGCAGACTTGAATCTGGCAAAATAATATGCCCTCCATAATGTCATTGAATATTCATTGCTAAAAGTGATGTCACCAACTTGAACAGTATCGGAAGCAAACATGTATACAAAACTATTCTTCATACCAAATGCAAAAATGAACCATCAAAGAAAAGTGCCTGCTTTTTGAGCCTTCTCCTCTTTTAAATCTACATCATTGTGTGCTAATCTTATGCTGACCTCAGGGTTTGAATGGAAAGGAAGCCTAGAATGCACTGAAAGGTTTATAGCAACATAAGAATTAGGAGCAGAAGTAGACAATTCAGCCCTTCGAGCCTGCGCCATCATTCCATCAGATCATGGCTGATTTCTTCCTGGTCTCTAATCCACCTCCCAACCTGTTGCCCATATCCCTTTAACCCATTTTGTGAATCAAAAATATATCTATCTCTTTATTGAAAAGATTTGATAACTCGGATTTCACCGAACTATAGAATCATAGAATGTACAGTGCAGAAGGAGGTCATTTGGCCCATCACCCTACTTAAGCCCACACGTCCCCCCGATCCCCGTAACCCAGTAACCCCACCTAACTTTTGACACTAAGGGACAATTTAGTGTGACCAATCCACCTAACCTGCAAATCTTTGGACTGTGGGAGGAAATCTGAGAAAAGCCCATGCAGACATGGAGAAAGTGCAAACTCCACACAAACAGTCACCCGAGGCTACAATTGAGCCCGGATCCCTGGAGCTGTGAGACAGCAGTGCTAATTAGTGTGCCACCGTGCCTCAGCGTGGGGCAGCGAGTTCCACAAATTCACCATCCTTTGCGCAGAAACGGCCCTAGGGTTGCTGGCGCCCCGGGCAAGCTGAACTTCAGCGCCCTTCGGGGGGGGGGGGACTCCGTTCAACGGGGGTGGGGGGGTGGGGGGGCTCCGTTCGCCCGGGGGGGGGGGGGGGGGGGGGGGGGGGAGTGACCTGGTACATGATCGGGACCCACCGATCGGTGGGCCGGTCTCTCTGTCGGCAGGCCTCCTTTCTTCCACCGGCGAGCCTGGATCCTCCGCCATGTTTGTGCGGGGCAGCCACCGCGCATGCGCTGGTTGGCACCGGCCCAACTGCGCATGCGCCGGGTCTCTGACGCCGGTCATGCACTCCTTGATGGCGCCCCCACCACATGGCGCCCCGGGCGACTGCCCGAGTTGCCGGTACCTTGAGCCGGCCCTGCCTTTGCGATAAATGGTTCCTCCTCATTTCAGTTCTAAATCTATCGACTCTCACCCTACATCCGTGACCTCTCATTCTAGATTTCCCCACAAGGGGGAATATTTGGTCCATGTTTGCTTTATCAATCCAATTTAGCATTTTATACACCTCAATCAGATCACCTTTCATCCTTCTAAACCATAGTGAGTATAAGCCCAAACTGTTTAATTTCTTCTCATACATCAACCCTTTCATCCCTGGTATAGGGTGGCACAGTAGCACAGTGGTGAGCACTCTTGCATCACAGCGCCAGGGACCCAGGTTCGGTTCCTGGTTTGGATCTCTGTCTGTGCGGAGTCTGCATGGTTTCTCTGTGTCTGCGCGGGTTTCCTCCGGGTGCTCCAGTTTCCTCCCACAAGTCCCAAAGATGTACTGGTTAGGTGAATTGGACATTCTGAATTCTCCCTCACTGTGCCTGAACAGGCGCCGTAGTGTGGCAACTAAGGGATGTTCACAGTAACTTCAGTGTAGTGTAATGTAAGCCTACCTGTGACACTAATAAAGATTATATTATTATCAATCTGGTGAACCTCCTCTGAATTGCCTACAATGCCACCACATCGTTCCTCAAATAAAGAGACCAAAACTGGACACTCCAGATGTGGTCTCACCAACACCCTATACAATTGCAACAACACTGATCTACTTTTATGCTCCAGTTCTTTCGCAATAAATGCTAACATTCCATTTGCCTTTTTAATTACATGCTGTACCTGCATACCGACTTTCTGCAATTCAAGAATAAAGACACCCACATCCCTCTACCTGGATGCATCTTGAGTCGGCTTTCCATTTAGATAATAATTTGCCTTTCTATTTTCTCAGCCTAAATGAATAACCTTGCACTTATCTACATTAAACTCCATCTGCCAAATTTTGGCTCCAACTCCATAAACCTATCTATATCTGTCTGTAAAATCTTTATCTCCTCTTCACTGCCTGCTTTCCTACCTATTTTAGTATCATCCACAATAGTGGATTCCATTCTGTTTCTGCTTGCAGATCATTTAGTTTCACATAGTTGAGGCCCAAGGACTGACCCCTGCAGCACTCCACTGGTTACAGTTCACCAGCTAGAGAAGAACCCATTTATCCTGACCTTCAGCTTTATGTCAGTCAGCCAATCCTCAATTCAGTCCAGCACTCTATCCCCAATCCCCTGTGATCTCAGCTTCTGGATCAGTCTTTTAGCGGCAAACACCTTCTGGAAGTCTAGATATACCACATCCCCAGGTTTCCCATTATCCAGCTTGATATCCGTCCTTAAAGAACGCAAGCAAGTTTGTCAAGCATGACTTACACCTTATAAAACCACACTGACAATGGTGGATTTAGCATTGTTTTTCCAAATGTTCAGTTATCTCCTCCTTAATGATTGATGCCAGCAACTTCCCCACCACAGATGTCAAGCTAACCAGTCTGTAGTTTCCTACTTTTGCCTCTCTCTCCTTTTTGAATAATGGCATCACATTTGCATGGTTCCAACCCACTGGGACCCATCCAGAATCCAGGGAATTCTGAAATATCATAATCAATGCATCCACTATCCTTGCTGCCACCTCCCTTAATACCCTCCGGTGCAGGCCATTAGGTCCCAGAAACTTTTTTTTTTTTTTTTTAAATAATTTTTATTGAAAGAGTTTTTCCATACAGACATTTACCCCTACTAATTTTTAAATTATTTACAACACAATCCCTCTAGGCAAATATCCCTCCCTCGCCCGCCCTCTCGCGCGCACCAGTCCTCCCCCCCCCCCCCCCAAGCAACAACTTAACAAACAAGGCAGCCTACAGTTTCAGACATGAGCAGCGAGCAGACTTGCCCGCGTTACAGTCGTGCATGTCCCCCACGACCATTGCTGCACCCCCCTCCCCTCCCCCCCTCCCCTCCCCTCCCCCCCCCCTCCCCTCCCCCCCCCTCCCCTTCCCCCCCTCCCCCCCCTCCCCCTCCCCCCCCTCCCCCCCTCCCCCGGGTTGCTGCTGCCACGACCCCGAACGCCTATCTCTGATCTTAAAAAGTCAAGGAAAGGTTGCCACCGCCTGGAGAATCCCTGTACCGACCCTCTCAGGGCAAATTTGATCCTTTCTAGCTGAATATAGCTAGCCATTTCGTTAATCCAAGTTTCAACGCTTGGAGGCCTCGCGTCCTTCCATTGAATTAATATCCTTCGTCGAGCCACTAGGGACGCAAAGGCCAGTATTCCGGCCTCCCTAGCCTCCTGTACCCCCGGTTCTACCCCGACCCCAAAGATCGCAAGCCCCCATCCTGGTTTGACCCTGGACCCCACCACCTTCGACACCGTCCTTGCCACCCCCTTCCAGAACCCTTCCAGCACCGGACATGCCCAGAACATATGCACATGGTTCGCTGGGCTTCCCCGACATCTGACACACCTGTCCTCACCCCCAAAGAACTGGCTCATCCTTGTCCCCGTCATGTGAGCTCTATGCAGCACCTTAAATTGAATGAGGCTCAGTCTCGCACACGAGGAGGAAGAATTGACCTTCTCCAGTGCATCCGCCCACGTCCCGTCTTCTATCTGCTCTCCCAGCTCCCCTTCCCACTTGGCTTTCAGCTCCTCCCCCGATGCTTCCTCCGCCTCCTGCATTATCTTGTAGATGTCCGATATCCTCCCCCCTCCGACCCAGACCCCCGAGAGCACCCTATCACTCGCCCCCTTACTGGGGAGCAGGGGGAACCCCTCCACCTGCCGCCTAGCAAATGCCTTCACTTGTAAATATCTGAACATGTTTCCCGGGGGGAGCTCAAACTTCTCCTCCAGCCCTCCCAGGCTCGCAAACCTCCCCTCTATAAACAGGTCCTTCAGCTGCCGTATGCCCACCCTGTACCAGCTCTGAAATCCCCCGTCGATGTTCCCCGGGATGAATCTATGGTTCCCTCTTATTGGCGCCGCCAACAGACCTCCCTTTTCCCCCCTGTGTCGCCTCCACTGCCCCCATATCTTGAGGGTGGCCGCCACCACCGGGCTCGTGGTGTACCTCGTGGGGGGGAGCGGCCATGGTGCCGTTACTAGGGCCCCCAGGCTTGTGTTGCCACAGGACGCCCTCTCCATTCGTTTCCAAGCTGCCCCCTCCCCTTCCATCATCCACTTGCGCACCATCGACACATTTGCCGCCCAGTAATACCCCGAGAGATTGGGTAGTGCCAGCCCTCCACTGCCCCTACTCCGCTCCAAAAAGACCCTCCTCACCCTTGGGGTGCCGCGCGCCCACACGTAGCTCATGATGCTACTCGTCACCTTTTTGAAGAAGGCCCTAGGGAGGAAGATGGGCAAGCACTGAAATAAAAACAAGAACCTTGGGAGGACCGTCATTTTGATTGACTGCACCCTCCCCGCCAGCGACAGCGGTACCATGTCCCACCTCTTAAATTCCTCCTCCATCTGTTCCACCAGCCTGGAAAAGTTCAACTTGTGGAGGGTCCCCCAGTTCCTTGCCACCTGCACCCCTAAGTACCTAAAGCTCTTTCCTGCTCGCTTGAAGGGGAGTCCCCCAATTCCCTCTCCCTGGTCCCCCGGGTGTATCACAAAAACCTCACTTTTGCCCAAATTTAGTTTGTACCCCGAAAAGTCCCCAAACTCTGCTAATAGTTCCATTATCTCCGGCATTCCCCCTTCTGGGTCTGCCACGTACAGCAGTAGATCATCCGCATACAGCGATACCCGATGTTCCTCCCCTCCCCTAGTCAGTCCTCTCCACCCCCCTGAACCCCTCAGTGCCATCGCCAACGGTTCAATCGCCAGTGCGAAAAGTAAGGGGGATAGGGGACATCCCTGCCTGGTCCCTCGGTGGAGCCCGAAATACTCCGACCTCCTCCCGTTTGTCACTACACTCGCCGTCGGGGCCGAGTAGAGCAACTTCACCCACTTAATAAACCCTTCCCCAAACCCAAACCGTTCCAACGTCTCCCACAGGTACTCCCACTCCACCCTATCGAATGCCTTCTCCGCGTCCAGCGCTACCACTGTCTCAGCCTCCCCCTCCACTGCCGGCATCATAATTACATTCAGCAATATACGCACGTTCGTGTTGAGCTGCCGCCCCTTCACGAACCCCGTCTGGTCCTCATGGATTACCCCTGGCACACAATCCTCTATTCTAGCTGCCAGGATCTTTGCCAGCAACTTGGCATCCACGTTCAGAAGCGAGATAGGCCTGTAGGACCCGCACTGCACGGGGTCTTTATCCCGCTTCAATATCAGGGAGATCAGAGCCTGCGACATTGTCGGGGGCAGAACCCCCCCCTCTTGCGCCTCATTAAAGGCTCGTACCAGTACCGGTCCCACCAAGTCCACATTTTTCTTATAGAATTCCACCGGGAACCCATCTGGCCCCGGCGCCTTCCCCGCTTGCATCTGACCTATTCCCTTGACTAGCTCCTCTAGCCCTATTGGCGCCCCCAGCCCTTCTACCAGCCCCTCCTGGACCCTTGGGAACCTCAATTTGTTTAGGAAGTCCTCCATTCCCCCTCTCCTCGTCGGCGGCTCAGACCGATACAACTCCTTGTAAAAATCCCTGAAGACCCCGTTCACTTCTTGCCCCTTCTGCACTACCTTCCCGCCCCTCTCCTTCTCTCCCCCAATCTCCCTAGCCGCATCTCGTTTGCGAAGCTGGTGTGCCAGCATCCTGCTCGCCTTTTCCCCATACTCATAGACCGCGCCCTGCGCCCTTCTCCACTGCGTCTCTGCCTTCCTGGTGGTCAGCAGGTCGAACTTGACCTGCAGGCTGCGCCGTTCTCCCAGCAGCCCCTCCTCTGGTGCCTCCGCATATCTCCTATCCACTTCCAATAGCTCCCCCACCAGCCTCTCCCTCTCCTGCCTCTCCTTTCTTTCTCTGTGTGCCCTTATGGAGATCAGCTCTCCCCTGATCACTGCCTTCAGGGCCTCCCAGACCATCCCCACCTGCACCTCACCCGTGTCATTCAAGTCCAGATAGCTCTCAATGCTCTTCCGGACCCTTTTACACACCTCGTCGTCCGCTAACAGCCCCACATCCAGCCGCCACAGCGGGCGCTGGTCCCGCGCCTCCCCCATTTCCACATCCACCCAATGTGGTGCATGATCAGAGATCGCAATGGCCGAGTACTCAGCTTCCCGTACCTTCGGGATCAGCCCCCTGCTCAACACGAAGAAATCGATTCTGGAGTACACTCTATGGACGTGGGAGAAAAAGGAATACTCCCTCGCCCTCGGCCTACCAAACCTCCATGGGTCTACTCCTCCCATCTGCTCCATGTACCCCCTCAGCACTTCTGCCGCTGCCGGCCTCCTATTGGTCCTTGAGCTCGATCTGTCTAGCCCGGGGTCCAGCACTGTGTTAAAGTCCCCCCCCATGATCAAGCCCCCTGCCTCCAGTCCCGGAATGAGGCCCAATAGGCGCCTCATAAAACCCACGTCATCCCAGTTCGGGGCATATACGTTGACCATCACCACTTTCTCCCCCTGCAGCTTACCCTTCACCATCACATACCTACCATCCTTATCCGCCACCACCCCCTCCGCCACGAACGACACCCTCTTTCCCACCAGAATCGCCACCCCCCGGTTCTTTGCGTCCAATCCAGAGTGGAACACCTGTCCCACCCACCCCCTTCTCAGGCGAACCTGGTCCACTACCTTCAAATGGGTCTCCTGTAACATTGCTACATCAGCCTTCAGTCCCTTCAGGTGTGAGAATACCCTTGATCTCTTGACCGGCCCATTCATCCCCCTCACGTTCCAAGTGATCAGCCGGGTCGCGGGACGACCCGCCCCCTTCCCCTGCCGATTAGCCATGTCCTGTTCCCTGCTCGCCCCGGGTCGACCCTCCCCTTCTGACCCGCTCCCCATGGCGATGGCCCCCTCCCCCCACCCCTCCAGTCCTCCACTTCCCGTTCCTGGTCTTTCCAGCAGCAACCCGGTGTCCCTCCCTAACCCCCCCCCCCCCCAGGCTAGGACCCCTCCTAGCCGCGATGTACCCTCCATCGTACTCCCGTAAGTCAGCTGGTTTACGCTGACCCGGCTGCTCCTGCCACACTCCGACTCCTCCCGGCTCGGGGGGGGGGGGTGCCTCCCCCCCCTTGCCACTCCTCCCTGGCCCCGCTCCAACGCGGGAAAGGTCGCCATTGCTAGCCACGCCCCGCGCTCCTCCCCTCCCCCCTCCTCTGCCCCGCGCGCGGGAAAACAGAGGAAAGCCCGCGCTTTCGCCCTGCCACACCCCACCCCGCCATCTTCAGTTCCACCCCCGTCCCCGTCCATGCCTGTAAAGAACCCCCCCTAGGAGCCCATATCCCCGATCTGCTCTCCCCCCCGTCCCGCCTCCCCAACTTAACATTATAAATAACAAATAACAATGTACTTAACAGTCGCCCTCTACCAAACAATATAAATAACCATAAATAACCATGAATAACCACAATAACAATAACTAAGGGAAGTTGCCAAAGGGGGGAAAAAACATCAGAAGAAAAACCCAAAGCAAGAGTTCAGGATCCAAACAAAGAAAGAAGAAAAAAAAGGAAACCGTTCCAATAAGAGTTGCCCAGTTCCGACCCAGCCGAAAAAAAAACCGCTTGTTCAGCTGAAAGTACCCGAGCGGCTACGGCCGCCAAGTATCCCCTGGGTCTAATTCGAGTCCAGTTTCTCTTCCTGTACAAAGGCCCACGCCTCCTCTGGGGACTCAAAATAGTGGTGTTGGTTCTTGTAGGTGACCCACAAGCGCGCTGGCTGCAGCATTCCGAACCTGATCCGTTTTGCATGTAGCACCGCCTTCGTCCGGTTGTACCGGGCCCGCCGCTTTGCCACCTCCGCACTCCAGTCCTGGTAGACCCTCACCGTCGAATTCTCCCACTTGCTGCTCCTTTCCCTCTTGGCCCACTCCAGCACTCTCTCACGATCGCTGAGTCGCTGGAACCGCACCAGCACCGCCCTCGGGGGCTCATTTGCTCTTGGCTTCCTAGCCATGACCCTGTAGGCCTCTTCCAGCTCCAGGGGCGAAGGGACGGCCCCTGCCCCCATCAGGGAGCTCAGCATTTCTGCTACGTATCCCGGGAGGTCTGACCCCTCCAGGCCTTCTGCCAGGCCCAAGATCCTCAGGTTCTTCCGCCTCATTCGGGTATCCAGCTCCTCAAAACGGCTCTGCCATTTCAGGTGGAGTGCCTCGTGCACCTCTACCTTTCCCACGAGGACCGTGGCCTCCTCCTCCCTCGCAGTCATCTCCTGCTGCAGCTCCCGAATCGACGCCTCTTGGGTCGCCTGGGCTCCCATCAGCCTGGTGGTCGTCGCATTCATTGACTCCAAGAGCTCCATTTTCAGCTCCGTAAAGAAGCGCAGGAGAGCGGCCTGCTACTCCTCCGCCCATTTCCTCCATTCCTCGGGTGCGCCACCGGCCGCCATTTTGGTCTTCTTCCCCCGCTTTTTTTGGGGAGCTGCTGTTGCTTTCTTTACCACCCCACTCCGGGTACCGACCATAAAGTTGGTCTGGTTCTCCTCAGGGAGCCTTCCCCCACCGGGATTTGTCCTTCCAGCGCCGTTGGGGCCCTCCAATCGGCCCGAAAACACCTTTGTAGCAGGAGCCGCCAAACGTGTGACTTAGCTAGTCATAGCCGCAACCGGAAGTCAGGTCCCAGAAACTTAACTGGTCTTAATCCCATCAGTTTATTCAATAACGTCTCCCTAGTGATGGTTATTGCACCAAGTTCCTCTGCATTAACTCTAGTTTTTGGAATTTTTTTCTTATCTTCTACCTTGAAGACAGAGACAAAATATTGGTTCAGTGCCTCCGCCATCTCTGTTTTCCCCATTATTACCTCACCAGTATCGTCCTCTGAAGGACCAACATTTACTTTAGCTATTCTCTTCCTCTTTATATAGTAATCAAAACTTTTGATATCAATGTTTTCAGCTAGTTTCCTTTCATAGTTCATTTTAGCTCTTTTGATTTTATTTTTAATAGCCTTTTGCTGAATTTTAAAGTTCTCCCAATCTTCCAGTTTACCACTAGCTTTTTCAGGATGGTATGCCCTAGTTTTTGGCTTTATGCCTTCCTTGACTTTCTTGTTTAGCCATGGAACATTTTTCTCCCTTTTTATGTCAGCAACTAATCCTTCTCCCCAGTTTAACAAAGTACAGCAAATGATCTTATCCACTTCCATCTCCACCAAATACTAAGTTTCAAGTGTTGGCATAAAATCACCTTGCCAACTCCACTGTGCAGTACAAACGCACCAATAAATAAGAAACTCTTGATCCTTCTGTGCAATACTGCTCCACTTATTAACCAGAAAATAAGTTTTTAAAAATGTGTTCATGGGATGTGGGTGTCACTGGCTGGGCCAGCATTTGTTGCCCAATGTCCTTCCCTGAAAGACCTGGATGGATTTTTATGTCAATGGTTTCATGATCATCATTAGATTTTTAATTACATATTTTTATTGAATTCAAATTTCACCATCTGCCATGGTGGGATTTGAACCCAGGACCCCAGAGCAGTAGTCTGAGTTTCTGGATTACTAGTCCAGTGACAATACCACTTCGCCACCACCTCTCCTATTTTTTGAGTGGAAGGTTCTCCTTTAAACTTCTCTTTCTGCTACACCCACCCTATCCTTCATCATTTCAACACATTGAAGTGCTGATGGTCAGTCAGAGGATTGATGATTCTGGAGTCCTATGGCATGACAGTAAACCAATTATCCCCATTGTGCAGAATTCTGGAGCCTGAGAACACTCTCAACCTCGCCTCCCCCCAAAAAAAATAATGAACAAGTTATAATGAAAGAAACATTATTGATCATCCACCCCCATCCAACTGAGTATATTATTTTGTCAATTTAATCTCCTGGCAACTAAAAGCACGCAGGTCCTGCAAAACAGAATTATGTTTTTAAAACATGGCCAGTTCAGTCAAACACGCAATAACCCCAGGTTTTATCCCTTAAATTGTCCAATACTTAGAATCCAATATCCTAAAGTCTTCCAGTTGTCACACCATTTTTCCCCTTCCAATTCCCCTTGCATTTTCCCCATAGCGTTTCTTTTCCAAAGCTATCGTCCCTCCTGTCTGTCTTCACTTTCTCCTCCCCCACTTGTCTCTGTAATGATATGTAGAATATCATTTGTGTATGATTTAATAAATGAACTGTAAGCTAGGATAGGAGCTATATGCATAGACTGAGATTCTAGCGTCCAACCACAGGTGACACTATGACAGGAGTAGGTCACTTGAACAAAAGCCTCATGGTGATGGGATGTAATCTCTTGGACAACACACTGACAAAGAATCTGGACAACAAGCACAGAGGACAGTTGCATATCGAGCAGCTCCTGAGTCAATAGTGATTAAAAAGAGTTAACCATACTTATTTGAATTTTCGGCTTAAGTACGATGCTCTTTTTAAGGGCCGTGCAGACATTTATTGGGTCAAATGGCCTCCTTCTGTACCTTAAATACTATGCAGATTAATTTCTCAGCTAATTTTCATATAATTTATAAATTTGTTAATCATACCTTTTATATTCCAGTCCAAATCATTGATGTATACATCAAAAAGCAAGGGATGTATACTGAGCTCTGCAGAACCACACTGGAGACAACCTTCCAGTCACAAAAGGCCCATTGATCAGTATTCTTTCCTTCCTGCCTTTGAGCCAACTTTGGATCCAACTTGCCACTTTGCCTTCGATCCCATCGAGTTTTACTTTTGTGACCGTTTGGGAGCTGATGAAAAACCGTGCTAAAATTCATATAGACTGTCAACTGCAATACCTCATTGCCCTCATTATAACCTCCTCAAAAAATTCAGTCATATTAGTCTGATGTGACCTTCCTCTAATAAATCTGTGCAGACTGTTCTTGATTAACCCATCTTTCTTTTTGTTTAGAAAACATTTTATTGAAGCATTTGTAATTTTAACATTTAAACATTCTAAACAACTGAGCGGTCTGACACACGCAACAACCTCACAGTAACATACCCAACTTCCCCCTGCCCTACCTCCTGACTATCTATACATTAGATTCCCTACCCGTATTCTTCACTGCCATGCCTACCTCCCCCCCCCCCCCCCCCCCCCCCCCTTTCCCCCCCTTTCTGCTGACGGTCAGTTTTCCTTGAAGATGTTGATGAACGGCTGCCACCTCTGAGTGAACTCCTGAATTGAACCCCTTAAGGCGAACTTAATCTTCTCTAGTCTGAGAAATCCCGCTATGTCATTTACCAACATTCCTGACTTTGGAGGCTCCGAGTCCCTCCATCCCAGCAAAATTTGTCTCCGGGCCGCCAGGGAGGCAAAGTCCAAGACGTCGGTCTCTCTTCCACCCCTGGGCTCCCAGATCTTCCAATACTCCAAATATTGCCATCTCTGGAATCGGAGTAACTCTCTCTTCCAGGACCTCTGACATGACATCTGAGAATCCCTGACAAAATCTCCTCGGCTTCGGACAGGCCTAGAACATGTGTACGTGATTCGCCGGGCTTCCCCCACACCGCCCACGTCTGTCCTCCACCTCCTCGAAAAACCTACTCATCCAGCCCACAGTCATATGAGCCCTATGGACAACCTTGAACTGGATCAGGCTAAGCCTGGCACTTGACGAGGATGAATTGACTCTCCTCAGGGCCTTTTCCCATAGTCCGACTTCCAACTCCCCCATCGCGTCCTCCCACTTCCTCTTCACCTCTCTGATTGGGACCCCTTCCCACTCCATCAATTCCATATATATTTCCAAGACATTCCCCTCCCCAACCCTTGTTTTTGACACCACCTTACCCTGTAGTCCCTTTAGGGGAGGCGAGGAAAGCCTGGAACCTGCCTCCGGACAAAGTTCCATACCTCCAGGTCCCGAAATACGTTCCCACTCAGCAACTCAAACTCCTCCTCTAGCTCCTCCAGGCACGGGAAACCCCTCTCAATGAAGAGATCCCCAAATCTCTCAATCCCAGCCCGTTGCCACCTCCTAAGGCCCCTGTTCAGTCCCCCCGGAGCAAACTGGTGATTATCATAGATCGGTGACCACAGCGACGGCCCCTCCAGTATCATGTGCTGCCTCCATTGCTCCCACACTCTCAGAGCTGTCAGTACCACTGGGCTTGTGGAGTACCAAGCTGGCGAGAATGGCAGAGGTGCCGTTGACAGAGCCTCCAGTCATGTACCCTTACGCGATGCTGCCTCCACTCACTCCCACACCAACCTCTTCCCCACTACCTATTTCCTAACCATCGATATGTTAGCCGCCCAATAATAATTAATAAAGTTCAGAAGGGCCAAGCCCCCCTCCCTGCGCCCCCATTCCAGAAGGACCTTCTTCACCCTCGGGGCTTTCCCAGTCCATATAAAACCCAAGAACGTCGTGTTCATCTTCCTGAAAATGCCTTAGAGATGAAGATTGGGAGACACTGAAACAGAAACAACAATCTCGGGAGGACTGTCATCTTCACAGTCTGTACCCTCCCCACCAGTGTCAGCGGGAGCACGTCCCACCTGCGGAAGTCCCCTTTCATTTGCTGGATCGCCCTGCCCAAATTTAACTTTGCTGACCTCGGTTTCTTGCCATTGATGTGTTGGGTAAGCTGGGTCTGCGAGGACTGCGTTTACTGTAGCAGTGAGAGAGACAGGCTTCCAACACTTAAAGAAATGCAACTCTATTTTATTGAACTCTTAACTATCATACATACTTTAACTGTGGGTTGACACTATGCTGAGTTGACTGGAAACCTGAGGCTAACCTGACCAGACTATCTTACTACCACATGGTGTATGTTCTAGTTGTTGCTCACGGGCTCTGACTGTCTCAGAGGCTGAATGCCAAGAGAGCAAGGGTTGGGCACACTGGACATGTGGAGCTTGTTCAAGGAACAGCTATTGCATGTTCTTGATAAGTACGTACCAGTCAGGCAGAGAGGAAGCGGTCGAGCGAGGGAACCGTGGTTTACCAAAGAAGTGGAATCTCTTGTTAAGAGGAAGAAGGAGGCCTATGTGAAGATGAGGCGTGAAGTTTCAGTTGGGGCGCTTGATAGTTACAAGGAAGCAAGGAAGGATCTAAACTAAAGAGAGAGCTAAGACGAGCAAGGAGGGGACATGAGAAGTCTTTGGCAGGTAGGATCAAGGAAAACCCAAAAGCTTTCTATAGGTATGTCAGGAATAAAAGAATGACTAGGGTAAGAGTAGGGCCAGTCAAGGACAGTGGTGGGAAGTTGTGTGTGGAGGCTGAGGAGATAAGCGAGATACTAAATGAATACTTTTCGTCAGTATTCACTCAGAAAAAAGATAATGTTGTGGAGGAGAATGCTGAGACCCAGGCTATTAGAATAGATGGCATTGAGGTGCGTAGGGAAGAAGTGTTGGCAATTCTGGACAAGGTGAAAATAGATAAGTCCCCGGGGCCTGATGGGATTTATCCTAGGATTCTCTGGGAAGCCAGGGAAGAGATTGCTGAGCCTTTGGCTTTGATTTTTATGTCATCATTGGCTACAGGAATAGTGCCAGAGGACTGGAGGATAGCAAATGTGGTCCCTTTGTTCAAGAAGGGGAGTAGAGATAACCCCGGTAACTATAGGCCGGTGAGCCTCACGTCTGTTGTGGGTAAAGTCTTGGAGAGGATTATAAGAGATACGATTTATAATCATCTAGATAGGAATAATATGATTAGGGATAGTCAGCATGGTTTTGTGAAGGGTAGGTCATGCCTCACAAACCTTATTGAGTTCTTTGAGAAGGTGACTGAACAGGTAGACGAGGGTAGAGCAGTTGATGTAGTGTATATGGATTTCAGTAAAGCGTTTGATAAGGTTCCCCACGGTCGTCTATTGCAGAAAATACGGAGGCTGGGGATTGAGGGTGATTTAGAGATGTGGATCAGAAATTGGCTAGTTGAAAGAAGACAGAGGGTGGTGGTTGATGGCAAATGTTCAGAATGGAGTTCAGTTACGAGTGGCGTACCACAAGGATCTGTTCTGGGGCCGTTGCTGTTTGTCATTTTTATAAATGACCTAGAGGAGGGCACAGAAGGTTGGGTGAGTAAATTTGCAGACGACACTAAAGTCGGTGGAGTTGTAGGCAGTGTGGAAGGATTTTGCAGGTTACAGAGGGACATAGATAAGCTGCAGAGCTGGGCTGAGAGGTGGCAAATGGAGTTTAATGTAGAGAAGTGTGAGGTGATTCACTTTGGAAAGAATAACAGGAATGCGGAATATTTGGCTAATGGTAAAATTCTTAGCAGTGTGGATGAGCAGAGGGATCTCGGTGTCCATGTACATAGAACCCTGAAAGTTGCCACCCAGGTTGATAGGGTTGTGAAGAAGGCCTATGGTGTGTTGGCCTTTATTGGTAGAGGGATTGAGTTCCGGAGCCATGAGGTCATGTTGCAGCTGTATAAAACTCTGGTACGGCCGCATTTAGAGTATTGCGTACAGTTCTGGTCGCCTCATTATAGGAAGGACGTGGAAGCTTTGGAACGGGTGCAGAGGAGATTTACCAGGATGTTGCCTGGTATGGAGGGAAAATCTTATGAGGAAAGGCTGATGGACTTGAGGTTGTTTTCGTTAGAGAGAAGAAGGTTAAGAGGTGACTTAATAGAGGCATACAAAATGCTCAGAGGGTTAGATAGGGTGGACAGTGAGAGCCTTCTCCCGCGGATGGAGGTGGCTAGCACGAGGGGACATAGCCTTAAATTGAGGGGTAATAGATATAGGACAGACGTCAGAGGTAGGTTTTTTACGCAAAGAGTGGTGAGGCCGTGGAATACCCTACCTGCAACAGTAGTGAACTCGCCAACATTGAGGGCATTTAAAAGTTTATTGGATAAGCATATGGATGATAATGGTATAGTGTAGGTTAGATGGCCTTTAGTTTTTGACTTCCCATGTCGGTGCAACATCGTGGGCCGAAGGGCCTGTACTGCGCTGTATCGTTCTATGTTCTATGTTCTAGAGCGGGAAAACTAGTGTCCTCTGGCTTTATAGTGGTTGTGTCCTGTCTAGTGATTGTCTGCTGTGTTCTGTGTGTTCATTGGTCATCCTGTGTGTCAATCAATGCCTGTCTGTGCACCATCATATACTTGTGTGTATATTATGACAGCCACCTGAATTCCCAGGTGCCTAAAACTCCTTCCCACCACTCCCTCCTTGCCCCCTTGCCTGGATCGCAAAGACCAGTACCACTGGTTAACTTGTAACCTGAGAACCGACCAAATTCCTCCAATATCCCCAATAACTACTGCAATTGCCCCCCCAATGGGTCTATTGTGTAAAGAAACAAATCGTCCGCATAGAGCGAGACCCTATGCTTCACTCCCCCCCTCTCACTATCCCCTGCCAAATGTTCAATGATCTAAGCACCATTGTCAAAGGCGCTATGGCCAGGGCAAACAGTAGTGGGGCACGTGGACACCCCTACCTTGTCCCCCTACACAGACTAAAATACTCTGACCGAACCCGGTTGGTCCTTACATTCGCCACCGGTGCCTGATCTCGCAGCCGGACCCAGTCCACGAGTCCCTCCCCGAACCCAAACCTTCCCAGGACATCCCACAGGTACATCTGTTCTGAAGCCATCTTTCTTAAATGAAGATTTATCCTGTACCTTTCTCACTTTTTAAACAATGGTACAATGTTATTGGCACCACAGCTGTAGCCAGAGAGAATTGGGAAAAGATGGTTAGAACCGTTGCTATTTTTCTCTTGCTTCTCTTAACAGCTTAACATACACTTCACCTGGCCTGAGATTTAAGCACGTTCTAAAATGTTGATCCCCTTAATATTGCCTCTCTCATTGTGCCAATTTAATTGAGTATTTCAACTCTTCAATATCTGTATTGTTCTTCACTCTTATGAAAATCAATGCCTTTATTAAGAACTATGCCATCCAATCTTCACACACCAGTTTAATGTCTCATCCAAGGACACCTCTGACAGTAAAATACTCCTGCAGTAAAGTGTCAGCCTTGATTGTTGTGCTCAAGTCTTGGAATGAAATTTAAACCCACAATCTTCTGACTCAAAGGTGAGAATGTCCCAACTAAGCCACATCTGACAAGTGCTAGGCTAGAAGATTCTAGATTTATTGAATTTACAATTTGCCATGGTGGGGTTTGATTTTGTGACTTAAGTTTGCCATTTCAATACCATTATCACCTGGTTACCGGACTTTTTGTTGAACATTGTGGCATTCCGAGAATGAATTAACCAAGGTAGAGAAGTTCTGTCCCGCCCCAGAAAATTGACCATGGCCATCAAGTTTAGTTTCCAAGGGACTATATCCTCCATGAAGCGGAAATTGGATGGTAGCGGATTGGCTGCCTGTGATACAGCCTGCCCAATTTATTTTCCATTTCAATCAAGGGAAATTAAAACTGAGATGGGTTTAAAAGAGGGGTCATTCTGCCACTGCCAATTCTGTGTCACTAAACCTGAATTGCATCCTCACTGCAAATGTAAAAATCAGACTGTTATATGCCAATGTATGATGTATTGAAAATTCTGCATGCTGTCAGGATTCTAAAGGTACTTCCATTTAGAAATTGTGCTGCGAATGTACTGTTCCATGATACAGCGATTATAATGGGGTATCATCTAAAATTCTGTCACTACTCCCTGTTGAAATTACACTTAAAAGTCTCTAAATGGAACTGCTCTTAGAATCAAAAGCTGGTGAAGTCATCAGAGTGATCTCCCAAGCAGCTAAGCAGCTGTGGAGGCAAAGTTTGCTTCTCTTTGTGCGTCCTATCCGGAACAAATTCGGGACCAACATCCACCTCAATCCAAAAACCTACACTCTGTCATGCTGTAAGTTTATCCGTTGTTCTTAGTTTCCACGCCCTGTTATATTCTCTTTTTCCTCTTATTCCCCACTCCTATCCTCTCATCATCTCACCAACTGTGAAGAAACGAGGCTTGGCCCAGTACAATAGATCTTTTCATTGCCTTCTGTTTTTTCCTCTTCCTGTGCTGCCTCACTTTCCAACCATCTCCCCATCCTCATTAATCCATTTCTGCTCCCTAACCTACTTGGCCTTGACTTCCTTTGTGCAATACCATAGGATATTGACTGATGTATTGTATAATTAGAGGAAGTACATCTTTTCCCTGAGCAGTTGGAATATGTTTTGACAATCTGAACTGTTGGAAAGAAAGAAGACGATGAACACCTCTGCAGACAAATGTTGTACATGAACAGATAAATTTCGACTTCAGCTGGTACAGTGAATCCAAATGTAAGTTAAAACTGGGAAACATTATTGGTGTGCAAAGGTAGAAATGGTTGGGGATGGAGGAGGACGAAAGAAGCAGACGTGTAACTATATTTAACGTTATTACTGTGTCAGTGCTTCATTGAAGATTTTAATTTACTTACAGTGGTGTACATGCTTGAGTTTGTACAACACTAATGGAGAACGGAATAATGCTATTAAAAGAATTAAAAGTTCCAAGATTTTATAATATGACTTTGCAAAAGAGTGGGCTGGATTCTCCATTTTTGGGACAGGGTCCCCAAGTCGTCGTGAAAACTGTTGTCTTCTACGCCAGGAAAATTGGAGTCAAAAGCCACAGATTCTCTGTTTTGCTGGGGGCTAGCAGGCAGCTGTCCTAGAGCTCGCAACTGTAATTGCCGATACGTCCCCTGCACCTCCGGGTCAGAGGCCGCATATGTGCACGGCGGTGGCCTCCAGCAGCCACGCGTGCTCCATGGTGGACTCAGCCCGCTGACCTGGACCGCCGAGATAGTGCTCCGCATTGGCCACTCGCCTGCCCTGCCCGCACACATTGCCCCCAGGCGCGAGTGAAGCCCCTCCCTCTGCCCACCGATCGGCCCTCCTCCGATTGTGGCAGCCCCGGACTGCGTCTGCAACTGCCAAGCGAGGATTACGGCTGGTGGGACCATGTTAGAACCACGCCATCTTGAATTTGGCCAGTCGGCAATGGAGCATTGTGGAGCGAGCCTCAGGCAATGGCCTAAGGCGATGGATACTTGGCACGGCGTACTCCACGAGAACGCCGATTTTCGGAGGGCGGAGAATTGTGAAACCGGAGCTGGTCCCGAATTTATGCGCCAAAACGGATTCTCCGCTCTGTCGCCGAACGTGATTTCGGAGTCGGGGGGCAGAGAATCCAGCCCAGTCAATTTTAGGTCAATTATAAGTTGAGAAAAAGTGGACACTATTGAACCAAATAGGAACAGAATCCAGAATCCAACAGCGAGTTTTATCCAAGTGTTTTTAAGGCGCTTGCAGCACCGAGAAACACAAGGCTATATAATGTGGCTCCGGTTAGATATGGGGTCATAACAGGGAACATTTAGTCCAACATCCTGCACTGAGGAGCCCCAAGGCAAACCCTGCAGGGCACACCTGTGCCCAATTACTACTGCTCAGAAAATGCCAGCTTTGCACCGTGGCAATGTCCCTGCCAGCTGAATAGGTACCATGTCAGTGCGTTCGCTGTTGGATTCTGTTCCCATCAGCTGACATAGGCACCTTGTCAGTGACAGGCTGGCACCCAGAAGGCACTGCTAGTGTGTCAGTGCTAGGTGTCAGGCTTGCATTAGCAGTGGAAGGTTACCATCCTGCCCAGAGTACGTGCACCTGAGGGCCTCCAATTCTCTGGGAGATCCCCACAAGTGCCGTTAAATCTGGTCCCCATTTGTGGAGACCAGTACTGAACAGCACTCGCCCGAGGTCTCCAAAGCGAAGGAATTGCATATTAGAGTGAGACTAGCTGTTTCACTCTAATATGCAGATTTGCCAAAAATTGATCTGGTTAAGAAGCTGGAGAACAGGGGCAGCATGGTAGCACAGTAGTTAGCACAGTTGCTTCACAGCTGCAGGGTCCCAGGTTCGATTCCCGGCTTGGGTCACTTTCTGTGTGGAGTCTGCACGTTCTCCCCGCGTCTGTGTGGGTTTCCTCCGGGTGCTTCAGTTTTCTCCCTGTGGCGCTAACAATTGCACACAAAGACACGAGACATGTACAATCGAGGCTTTATTGCTGTGTGATGCTATTCCTCCGGCGGCAGCTGTAGAATAGGATCTCAGTGACTCACACGCATATTTATACACAAGCTCCCTGTGGGCGGAGCTAGCCGGCAGGGGCTTACCGGAGGAACCTGTATTACAGGTACAGCCATACATCCCCCTACTGCAGGTACGCATATCTACAGTGGTTATATCACCACAGTCACCGCCTGTAAAAAATGAGTCCGGCGGGGGTGACATGTAACTATAATACAAAGGATGATCTATTTACAAAAGGGTTCAAACAAAGAAAACCAAGAGTCCATCCGGTTAGCAGGTTACAGGTTGAGCCGAATCGGCGGTTGAACGTTCCGCTGTGATCGGCGTAGCTGTGGAGGCGACGTCGGCACAGGCGGTGATGGCGACGATGGTGCAGGTGCTGGCGGTGTTGGTGCTGGCTGTTGGCGGGATAACTCCGAGAGCGAGCCAAAATCTTCCGTGTCCTCCAGTGTGGGCAGGGGGACGAGGGATGGACCTGGTGGGGACGAATACGGGGGCGCCGTGGAAAAGGAGGGTGGCGCGTGGGGGAAAAGGGGCAGACATGGGATCAGCACCTGAGGGAGACAGGTCTCGGAGTGAGACTGTGTCCCAGCGGCCATCGGGGAACTCCACGTAGGCATACTGAGGGTTGGCGTGGAGTAGGCGTACTTTGTCCACCAGGGGTTCCGCCTTGTGGTGCCGGACCTGCCAACAGAGAAGGACTGGGCCCGGAGTCGTGAGCCAAGTCGGGGGCGACACCCCGGATGTAGACTTCCTAGGGAAGGCAAAAAAACACGTTCATGGGGTGTACTGTTAGTTGCGGTGCACAGTAGTGACCGAATGGAATGGAGCGCGTCAGGGACAACCTGCTGCCAGCGAGCGGCTGGGAGGTTCCTGGACCGTAGGGCCAGCTGGACGGCCCTCCATACCGTCCCGTTCTCCCTCTCTACCTGCCCGTTTCCCCGTGAGTTGTAGCTGGTCGTCCTGCTGGAGGTGATACCCCCGCTGAGCAGGAACTGACGCAGCTCATCACTCATGAACGAGGATCCCCTGTCACTGTGGATGTAGTCGGGGAAACCGAACAGAGCGAAAATGGAATCCAGGGCCTTGATGACGGTGGCAGACGTCATATCCGGGCATGGGATGGCGAAGGGGAACCTAGAAAATTCATCGACCACACTAAGGATGTAGGTGTTGCGGTTGGTGGGGAAGGGCCCTTTGAAATCCACGCTGAGGCGTTCAAAGGGGCGGGACGCTTTCACCAAGCGCGCGCGATCTGGCCGGTAGAAGTGCGGCTTGCACTCGGCACAGACCTGGTAGTCTCTGGTGACTGTCCGTACTTCCTCGATGGAGTAGGGCAGATTGCGGGCTTTGATTAGATGGTACAAGCGAGTGACCCCCGGATGGCAAAGGCTCTCGTGCAAGGCACGGAACTGGTTCACTTGTGCGCTGGCACATGTACCTCGGGAGAGGGCGTCTGGGGGCTCGTTGAGCTTGCCGGGGCAATACAAGATCTCGTAGTTAAAGCTGGAGAGCTCGATTCTCCACCGCAAGGTTTTGTCATTCTTGATCTTGCCCCGCTGCGTGTTGTTGAACATGAAGGCTACCGACCGTTGGTCAGTGAGGAGAGTGAATCTCCTGCCGGCCAGGTAATGCCTCCAGTGCCGCACCGCTTCCACGATTGCCTGGGCCTCCTTTTCATCAGAGGAATGTCGAATTTCGGAGGCGTGGAGGGTGCGTGAAAAGAATGCCACGGGTCTGTCTGCCTGATTCAGCGTGGTGGCAAGGGCGACATCTGAAGCATCGCTTTCTACTTGAAAAGGCAGTGTCTCATCTACTGCGTGCATCCCGGCCTTGGCTATGTCAGATGGAATGCAGGCGAAGGCCTGTTGTGCCTCGGCCGTGAGGGGAAAATGTGTGGACTGGATAAGTGGGCGGGCCTTGTCCGCGTATTGTGGGACCCACTGGGCGTAATAAGAAAAGAACCCCAGGCAGCGTTTGAGGGCCTTGGGGCAGTGGGGGAGTGGAAGCTCCCTGAGGGGGCGCATGCTGTCGGGGTTGGGCACTAGTAGTCCGTTTTGGACTACGTAGCCGAGGATGGCTAAGCGGTCTGTGCGGAATACGCACTTCTCCTTGTTGTACGTGAGATTAAGGAGAGATGCGGTGTGGAGGAATTTAGAAAGGTTGGCGTCATGGTCCTGCTGGTCATGGCCGCAGATGGTGACTTTGTCGAGGTACGGGAAGGTGGCCTGCAGTCCGTACCGGTCAACCATTCGGTCCATTTCTCGTTGAAATACCGAGACCCCGTTAGTGACGCCAAAGGGAACCCTAAGAAATTGGTACAGACGACCGTCTGCCTCAAAGGCAGTGTAGGGACGGTCCGATTTACGGATGGGGAGCTGGTGGTTGGCGTATTTCAGGTCAATAGTAGAGAAGACCCGGTACTGTGCAATCTGATTGACCATATCAGATATGCGGGGGAGAGGGTATGCGTCGAGCTGCGTGTACCGGTTGATGATCTGGCTGTAGTCCGCGACCATCCTGTGCTTCTCCCCGGTCTTAACCACTACCACCTGGGCTCTCCAAGGACTGTTGCTGGCCTCGATGATACCCTCCCGAAGCAGCCGCTGGACTTCGAACCTGATGAAGGCCTTGTCCTGGGTGCTGTACCGTCTGCTCCTGGTGGCGACGGGCTTGCAATCTGCGGTCAGATTGGCAAAGAGGGAGGGAGGCTCGACCTTGAGGGTTGCGAGGCCGCAAACGGTGAGGGAAGGTAGGGGTCCGTCGAATTTGAGGGTGAGGCTCTGGAGATTGCATTGGAAATCCAGGCCTAGTAAGAGTGACGTGCAGAGGTTGGGGAGAATGTACAGACGGAAACGGTCGAATTCCTCGCCCTGTACAGTAAGTTTAACCAGGCAGAAACCCTGGATCGGGACAGAGTGGGAACCGGAGGCGAGAGAGATCTGCCGGTTGGCGGGATGGACCGCAAGGGAATAGCGCCTTACCGTGTCCGGGTGGACGAAGCTCTCGGTGCTCCTGGAGTCGATGAGGCAGGAGGTCACGTGGCCGTTGACCAGCACCGTTGCGGAAGAGGGTGCCGGGTTGCGAGGATGCGACTGGTCGAGCGTAACGGAGGTGCGTAGCGGGCAATCGGCAGTCGAATCTGATGAGTCCGACGAGTAGCGATAACGACCCGTGTCCCGTGGCCCCGTCCCGGGAGGACAAAATGGCGACGTCTGGAGTACCTGTGTGGGAGAACATGGCGCCGGACAAGATGGTGGCGCCCATGGAGCGCACGTTGTGGGGTCGGGACAAGATGGCGGCGCCCGTGGAACGCACATGGCGGTGGGGGATGAAGATGGCGGCGCCCATGGAGTGCACGTGGCGGGGGCGGCGAAAGATGGCGGTGCCCACTGATCACACGTGGGGTCGGGGGAAGCGGACGGCAGGGCCCATTGTGCGATCGGCTGAGGCGAGGGGGGAACAGGGGCGCGATAGCGGCAACCGTCCGGGACTGACACACCGCTGCAAAGTGGCCTTTCTTGCCACAAGCTTTGCAGGTCACGGTGCAAGCCGGGCTGCGTTGGCGATGGTGCTTCTGCTGACCGCAGAAGTAACAGCGGGGACCCCCAGGGAGCGCGGTGCGGCGATCAGCGCAGGCGTATTGCGCGGGGGTGGCTGCTGGGGGGGCCGGTTGCGGGGTCCACGAGGGGTAGGACGGGTGGGCCTGGGGGGCCGTTTGCAGGGTCCACGAGGGGTAGGATGGGTGGGCCAAGTGGCTAGCGGAGTACGATCGCGCACTACAGGAGGCGGCCGTCATTGAAAGCACCAGAGTCTTTGTGGCCGCGAGGTCGAGGGCGGCCCCTTCCAGCAGTCGTTGCCGGATGGGGTCCGATGCAAAGCCTGTAACAAAGGCATCTCGCATGAGTAAATCAGAGTGTTCTGTGGCTGTGAGGGCCCGGCAGTCGCAGTCTCATACCAGAGGTATAAGGGCCCTCCAGAGGTCCTCAATCGACTCACTCGGCTGCTGGACGCGAGTAGAGAGTAGATGTCTCGCAAACAGGGTGTTCGTCGACTGTGCATAGTTCTCCTTGAGCAGTTCCATAGCTCTGGCGTAGTCAGCCGCATCTCAAATTAGCGGAAAGACACTGGAGCTAAGTCTTGAGTACAGGAGTTGACTTTTTTGAGCCTCCGTCGGGGGAGGGTCCGCTGAAGAGATGTAGGCCTTGAAGACTGCAAGCCAGTGAACAAAGTATTTCCTGGCGTGAGGTGACTGCGGATCCAGTTGCAGACGGTCAGCCTTAATCCTGATGTCCATGGTGTAAGGAAAATCACACAGCAATAAATTGTGGCGCTAACAATTGCACACAAAGACTCAAGACATGTACAATCGAGGCTTTATTGCTGTGTGATGCTATTCCTCTGGCGGCAGCTGTAGAATAGGATCTCAGTGACTCACACGCATATTTATACACAAGCTCCCTGTGGGTGGAGCTAGCCGGCAGGGGCTTACCGGAGGAACCTGTATTACAGGTACAGCCATACATCCCCCGACTGCAGGTACACAAAACTACAGTGGTTATATCACCACACTCCCACAGTCAAAAGATGTGCAGGTTAGGTGGATTGGTCATGATAAATTGCCTGTTGTGTCCAAAAAGATTAAGTGGGGTTCCTGGATTATGGGGATAGGGTGGAGGTTGGGCCAGTGGAATTTCGATGGGCCGAATGGCCTCCTTCTGCACTGTAGATTCTATGGTTCTATGAAACAGGAATGGAGCTGCAAACAAATTAAACAATTCTCTCAGTGAAGTGTACCTGTCATTTTTAAAGTCATATTCTAAAATACGTTTTAGTTGCACACTTGGCATTTGAAAAAGCTGAACACAGCAAATTTTCCCAAAATTCCGAGGCTCCTTTTATATAATTTTATAAGAAACAGAAAATGCTGGAATGTTGGAAATATTCAGCAGGTCCAACAGTATCTGTGGCGAGAGGAAAAAAGTCTTTGGCGTTTCAGTACAACTTTGTTGAATTTCCAGCATCTGCAGTATTTTGCTTTTATAAAACTACACAAGTTTTCTGTTCAGTGTTCACTTCAGTGCCAGCCCATAATTTCCTCTTTTCTACTCGAGACAACAGGCCAATAATGTGTTCTCCAAAACACTCCTGTCTCCTTTTGAAACTTTTCAACACTTAGTGAACATTAAATCCTTACCACTCAGTTGTTGCCATCGCCTTTTCTTCTGCCTGCTTCCAAGTTCTCCAGAGCTGTTTCCACTTATTTCCTTCTGTAATCTTTGCATCACATAAGTATTACTGCCCAACCTACCCCGCAATAATCAGACTTGCAATGAAAATGAGAAAAAATGATGCTCACCAAAAAATTTTACATTTTACAACAGTTAGTATGCAATTTATATATTTCGCACTCATTTATTTAGACTTGTTAAAGATATCACCTACTCCTGGGACGTGATTCAGTGACCTCATTGTGCCCGGCGTGGTTTTGGGTGCAATGGGTGAATCACGTGTGAGTTCCAAATCGGGCCCCATGCTGGGCTGATCACCCTTGCTGATCATTATGGATAATTTACATACCCAGATGCCGGATTCACCCACACCTGGGACTCACTGGCCATGCATAGGAGACCTTGCCAGTGCTCCATCTAGTACTGGTCCACACAAAGGGATCGGAGACAGGGCAGGGTGGCACTGTGGCACCCCCCGAGCACCTGAGCTGTCAGTGCCACCCAGGCACCCTGGCAGTGCGACCCTGATATTGCCAGGGTGTCTGAATGATGGTGCCAGGCGAGCAATCCTGGGTGCCAGGTTGGCACTGACAGGGTTAGGACAGAGGGGGACTGAAGGGGGGGTTCCAGAAGAAAATCCTTCTGAAAAGAAACAGCAAAGTGCTCACACTGACAGCCGCTGCCACTGCCACCAGGCAGTATTGTTGACCCTGCTGCTGAACCTCCGACGCCTTGGGGGACTAGGATAACCTGTCTCGCATCCACAGTGTCAAGAAGCCTGGCCAGATCGGCATCTCCAAAGCAAGGAGCAGGTCTGCACGCTGCCATGCTTGTGTGTTGACTGGAGTGGTGGTGAGGGAGCATTTAAAAGCAGATCCCCTTTGTTAGCGGTGAGACGCTGAGGCGTGAGTCTGGCGAATCAGATGGCGAGACAGCCAAAATGGCGAGAAACACGTGGGGGTTCATTTCCAGCACTAAATGCCATTAAATACGGGCCACAATCTTGCCAACATGACCGTTGAGAAACACTCCGCCAATTGCGCCCAAAGTGACGCTTGTAAATTTTTCTGGAAAACCGCACCCAATATTACCAGTCCACATGACTTTTGCAGAATCCAGCATTTCCTGTTTGATTTCAGATTTCCAGCATTTGTATTATTTTACTTTTAGATACATTTGGGATATGGTTAACAGATGCTGATTGAGAAGCTGCTCCTTATTAGATGGAGAAATGGTTTTGTGAAACTCCTTGTTTCCTTATTTGTCAAAAAACTTCTCCTGTCATGTATTTGAGAATACCCGTTTCAAGCTTGTTCAAGAATTTTTTGAATGCAGGTGTTCATCCTTATTCATATCTACTTCTGAGTAACCTTCATCTTCTGAATCACTCGGAATACCACTGGAGATTTGCTAAGTGGCCAAAAGAATTTATTTTTGCTTGGTATTTTTGGAACTACCTGCTGGCATCAATCTTGAGTGCAGGAACATAGGATGTGTCTTTTAGCCTTTTTTACATCTTCAGCGTCTGCTTTTAGATTTATTGGAATTTCATTGCTAATTTGACTTCGGAATTTTTTTTTCTTTCATCACCTTTTGAGAATTATTTTATTTTTGTTCCTAGCCTCCTAGATCTCAAAAATGACGGTGCAGTGATAACTGCTTCTGTCTTATCTTTTGATAGACAGCTTCCAACTACAATACTGCTCCATTAATTATTATCTATTTTAATTTATTGACTCGTAACCAAACTACCTAGGCATTATGATGAATTGATTCTTAAATGTTTACGACAGTAATTTGGATTTCATACTTTTAAGTATCTTTGAAGGATATTTTTTACAAACAATTTGTTTTTGGAAATGATTTCAGAAATGTCGAGATCTAACAAGGAAGGGGAAAGGAGCAAAATCAAACTAACAATTTTTTGACAGGCCGGAAGATGTTTAGTCATAATTGTACGTTCTCTCTTCATGCATAATTTTTTTTGGTTTTAATTGAGTGTTAAAAATTTGTAAGAAGATACATTGGCATTTTCATAGTACTTTGCATGTTATAAGTAATGTTGGCCTCTTTACTATCATAGCTTAAAGAATAGAGCTTTTTAATTATTGACAACTTTCCAGCAGAACGTTCTACACAAACACTGTTCCAACAAGCATTTTACAATGCATTCCCAAAACTCGGCATGATGATTTGTTGCAGCATGTCAACCTCAATTACTTAATTAAAAGTATTAACTAAAGTTTCATCAATTGGCAATTGTATTCTGCCGTCAGTAGACAGAAACTGACCTTGACTATGCTGTGTTTTTAAGTCTTGAGACACAAAAACACATTGCCAGGTGTTTTCCATCATAAATTGGGCAAGACAACTTGTCAGAGTCATTTACAGCACAGAAGGAGGCAATTTGGCCTATTGAGTCCATGCTGGCTCCCAGCAGAGCTACCCCCCCCGCCCGCAGATTGTACTGCAGCAATCTTAAATACTGTGGCGTATTTTTAAAAATCATTTCAGACTAGTGGATACTAAAAATCCAATTATTGATCAAATAATTGTAACTCTGCAGATATTTTGAACTGTATGGAGAGGTGAGCAAAAACAAGGCAAACATGAAATTAAATGATTGCAGTAGCACAGTACAGTTTGAATATTTTGTAGACCACAAATGAGTCCGAGCCAAGAAGGTTGAAAAAAACCTGGCTTATTACAAGACACTAGTATTTACAATATACATCAGGGGCGGAATTCTCCGACCCCCCGCAGGGTCGGAGAATCGCCCGGGGCCGGCGTAAATCCCGTCCCTACAGTGGCCGGAATTCTCCGCCACCCGGGAATAGGCGGGGGCGGGAATCACGCCACGCCGGTCGGTGGGCCCCCTGCAGCGATTCTCCGGCCTGCGATGGGCCGACGTCCCGCCACTGTCAGGTCTTTCCCGCCGATGTGGTTTAAACCACCTCTGGTGCTGGCGGGAGCAGGCGGCGTGAGCGGGCCCCAGGGTCCTGGGGGGGGGGGGGGGGGGGGCGCAGGGCGATCTGACCCTGGGGCCTGGCCCGCGATCGGGGCCCACCGATCGGCGGGCGGGCCTGTGCCGTAGGGGCACTCTTTTTCTTCCGCCGCCCCCACAGCCTCCACCATGGCGGAGGCGGAAGAGACCTCCTCCACCGCGCATGTGCCGGGGTGACGTCAGCGGCCGCTGACGCTCTGACGCATGCGCGGACTCATGCCGGCTGGCGGGGCGCCAAAGGCCATTCGCGTCGGTCGGTGGGGCGGCAACCACTCTTGCGCGGGCCTAGCCCCTAAAGGTGCGGAGAATTCCGCACCTTTGTGGAGGCCCGACGCCGGAGTGGTTCTCGCCACTCCGGTACGCCGGGACTCCCGCCCCGCCGGGTAGGGAAGAATCCCGGCCCAGAGCCCAGCCGGGTCTGTGCTGTTGGTACCATACCTAGCCAGCTTTATACATAACTTACCCATGGATGATTTAAGACTTATAATCACAGGTCCCTCCCACCTGCGTTATTCCATCTGCCAACCTCTTCCAGCGGGCAGGAGATACAAAAGTCTGAGAACACGCACTAACAGATTCATAAACAGCTTCTTCTCCACTGTTACCAGACTCCTGAATGATTCTCGTATGGACTGAACTGATCTATTCACACTTCTTCTCTACTGAGTAGCACTAAACGTCACCTGCTGCCTATGTCTATATATTTGCTTTGTGTATTTATGTATGTCCTATGATTTTTTTTTCATTTATGGAACGATCTGTATGGATTGTACCCAGAACAATACTTTTCATTCTACCTCGGCACATGCGACAATAAATCAAATCACTCAATCCCCACTCCGTTAGCGGGTGAACTCGTATTCGGTGAGACTCATGGGGAGACCGATTGCTCCAACCACGTAGGTCTCATGCAGGTTATAACAGAATGTTTCATAAATCCCCAAATCATCTTTGTATTTCATTTGAAATAACTTTGTTCTGTATAAATTGTTTCAGTGAACTTTTTTGTCAGTTTGTTGTATCCAAATTTTTGAGCTCTTTGAGGGGAGGTGGAGTACATGCATTTCCTCAGGCTATTCCTCAAGTGCCAGCCATGACTTATTTATTATCACTCTTGCCCTCAAGTCAAAAGGCGATGGTTTCACAACTCATCCATGACTTGAGCAGAAGATCAAAGCTGACGCCCCAGTGCTTTACTGAGGAAATGCTGCGCTGTCAGAGGGACTGTCTTTTGGATGAGATGTTAAACTGCAGTCTCGTTGGATGTAAAAGAGCCCACGGCATTATTTCAATGAAGAGCAGGCGAGTTATCTCTGGTGTTCTAACCAATATTTATTCCCTCAATTAGCATCACTGGGATAGATTATTTGGTATTATTACAATGTTGTGGGAGTTTGGATTATGCAAATTGGCTGCCATATTTTCTACATTACAATACGTAGTGACTACACTTCAAAAAAGTTCAATTTGCTGTAAAGTACTTTAAGGACCTCTTCTGCTATCTAAATACAGGTATTTTTGTTTGGCAATAATGTTTTGAGTTACCTGGTATTTCTAATAGATTGGTATATATATCTTGAGGCAGATCTAGAGATTTAAAAATATGCTATATTTACTTCTGATTTAACACACTCACAACGGGAACATTTAAAGCTATTTTTCAGTTCAACTATAGTGATTGACCACACAGAAAGAAGAAACTGCTTTGAGACTGCATCTTTTTTGAAATTAACAAAGAGCCTCAATGGTGGAGTACTGAAATTCAATTTGGACACCAAACCTCAAGGAAAATATACTAGACTTGACGGAATACAGCGCAGGTTCATCAGAATGAGGTCAGGATTTGAAGGGTTAATTTATGAGAGCAGATTGTATAAATAGAACAAAGAACAAAGAAAATTACAGCACAGGAACAGGCCTTTCGGCCCTCCCAGCCTGCGCCGATCCAGATCCTTTATCTAAACCTGTCTCCTATTTTCCAAGGTCTACTTCCCTCTGTTGCCGCCCGTTCATATACCTGTCTAGATGCCTCTTAAATGATGCTATCGTGCCCGCCTCTACCACCTCCGCTGGTAAAGCGTTCCAGGCACCCACCACCCCCTGCGTAAAAAACTTTCCATGCACCTCTCCCTTAAACTTTCCCCCTCTCACCTTGGAATCGTGACCCCTTGTAACTGACACCCCCACTCTTGGAAAAAGCTTGTTGCTATCCACCCTGTCCATACCTCTCATAATTTTGTATACCTCAATCAGGTCCCCCCTCAACCTCCGTCTTTCCAACGAAAACAATCCTAATCTACTCAACCTTTCTTCATAGTTAGCACCCTACATACTAGGCAACATCCTGGTGAACCTCCTCTGCACCCTCTCCAAAGCATCCACATCCTTCTGGTAATGTGGCGACCAGAACTGCACGCAGTATTCCAAATGTGGCCTAACCAAAGTCCTATACAACTGTAACATGACCTGCCTACTCTTGTACTCAATACCCAGTCCGATGAAGGCAAGCATGCTGTATGCCTTCTTGATTCCTAGTCTTTCCTGAACCCAAAATTCAATTATTGCATGCAGGCTCATTCCCCTAATGTATCTAAATCCACCTTGCAATATGTATTTTTGCTTCTAAATCCAAACATCCAGGTGCATGTTTGTGTAATCTGAAAACTTGAAGTAGTTTCAGTAATCTGTTGATCTAAATCATTCGTATTGACTCAGAATGTAAATGGCCCAACCCTGCAGAACTATGGTTATGACCAGCCCACGGAGGTTCCTTTGATTCCTCTGCCACAACCATCTCTGCAGCACTTTATCGAATGCTTTGGAAATCAAAGTATACACCATTCAGACTGCTATTATCTATTAATGTGGCACTTCCTTAGCAAATTCAGTTAGGTGAGTAAAACAGGAATTCTGTTTCCAAAATCCAAGTTTGGATTCTCTAATAACTGCAGACTTCTCTTGAAGATTACCTGGGACTTTTATTTTTCATGATGAATAAAAATTGAGATGGATCATCGTCTGTCAGCACTGGTTTAATGTGTTGGCATCCCTTGACAAAAAGGTGAATAACCAATAGATTTAAAGTATTTGACAGAAAGGTTAAAGAGGAGTGAGAGAAATATTTTCACCCAAATGGTGGCAGCAACTTGGAGCTCATTGCCTGAAAGGGTGGTAGAAGCAGAAACCCTCAAGGCATGTAAAACATACTCCATTTGCTATAACAACATTATGGACTGAGAGCTGGAAAGTGAGATCAGGCTGGATTGTTCTTTTTCGGTAGGCATAGACATGATGAGCCAAACTATCTCCTCTGTGTTGGAAGTTTTCTGGGTTTTGTAATTGCAGAAATAAACATTGTTTTATACTTTACGTAGTCCTCTTTTATGTTGAACAGAACTTTGAGGTCCTCCTCTGTTCGGATGTGTATCCTTCAATGAGTCTTTTTGCCAGTGCAGCAAGAGGAAGATTAACCTAGTAAATGCAAAGTAAAATAATTCTGCAGTTCACTATAGGTGCTGTTTCTGATGGAGAAGTTAATCAAGTTTCAGGAAGCTTTTAACCTGAACACACTACTTTAGGAGGCATTATGTAAAATATGTATTATGACATTATGTCACACACAATTCATTTCCTGTTGCATTGTTGTTAAACAAAAGACTCACTTTGTATAAGTCTCAGCTCATCTCTCTGTGTATCTCCAACATGTGTGTGCAGAGCAATAATCTGCTCACTGACTCTGAAGTTGGGTTCTGCAGAGTCATTCAGCTCCTGACATAAGTGCAACCTCGGTTCAAACATGGACAAAAGAGCTGAACTCCACAGGTGAGGTGAAAGTGACTGCCCTTGACATCAGAGCAGCATTTGATTGAGAATGGCATCAAGGAGCCCTAGAAAAGCTGGAGTCAATGGGAATCGGGGAAAACTATCCACTGGTTGGAGTCATATCTATCACAAAGGAAGATGGTTGTGGTTGTTGGAGGTCAGTCATGTCTGTCCCGGGACATCACTGCAGGAGTTCCAATTTACGGGCAATTTAGCATGGCCAATCCACCTAATCCGCACATCTTTGGACTGTGGGAGGAAACCGGAGCACCCGGAGGAAACCCACGCACACACAGGGAGGACGTGCAGACTCCACACAGACAGTGACCCAGCCGGGAATCGAACCTGGGACCCTGGAGCTGTGAAGCATTGATGCTAACCACCATGCTACCGTGAGGCCCCGCTGTTTTTTTTCTTTATAAGTTTCCCTGTTTAACCAGGCAGTAGGGTTGATACCTTGCTTTATATAGGCACACATTGATCCATTGTATTTAGATTTACCTCATTGAAGGAACATTTTAGTTCTTCCACCATGACTCTTCCACTCATATTTAAACCTGACAGGCACACCGTGACAACACTTCTCCTTGAATTGCATAAGACATAGGAGCAAAAGTAGGCCACTTGGCCCATCGAGTCTGCTCCGCCATTCAATCATGGCTGATATTTTCTCAACCTCATTCTCCTGCCTTCTCCCTTATTAATCAAGAACCTAATTAACTCTGTTTTAAAGACTCTCAATGATTTGGCCTCCACAGCCTTCTGCGGTGAAGAGTTCCACAGATTCACCACCCTCTGGCTGAAGAAATTCCTCCTCATCTCAGTTTTAAAGGATCGTCCCTGTAGTCTGAGATGATGTCCTCTGGTTCTAGTCTTTCCTACAAGTGGAAACATATTCTCCACGTCCACTCTATCCAGGCCTCGCAGTATCTTGTAAGTTTCAATAAGTTCCCCTCCTTCTAAACTCCAATGAGTAAAGCCCCAGAGTCCTCAAACGACAAGTTCTTCATTCCAGGGATCATTCTTGTGGACCTCCACTGGACCCTTTCCAAGGCCAGCACATCCTTCCTTCGATATAGGGCCCAAAACTGCTCACAATACTCCAAAATGGGGTGTGACCAGAGCCTTATACAGTCTCAGAAGTACATCCCTGGTCTTGTATTCTGGCCCTCTTGACATGAATGCGAACATTGCATTTGCCTTCTTAACTGCCGACTGAACCTGCACATTAACCTGAAGAGAATCGAGAACAAGGACTCCCAAGTCTCTTTGTGCTTCTGCTTTCCGAACCATTTCCCCATTTAGAAAACAGTCTATGCCTAAATTCCTCCTTCCAAAGTGCATAACCTCACACTTTTCCACATTATATTTCATTTGCCACTTCCTTGCCCACTCTCCTAGCTTATCCAAGTCCTTCTGCAGCCCCCATGCTTCCTCAAACTACCTGTCCCTCTACAGATCTTTGTATCATCTGAAAACTTGGCAACAGTGCCTTCAGTACCTTCTTCAGATCATTAATGTATATTGTAAAAAGTTGTGGTCCCAGCATAGATCCCTGTGGCACACCACTAGTCACCGGCTGCCATCTTGGAAAAAGACACCTTTATCCCCACTCTCTGCCTTCTGCCAGTCAGCCAATCCTCTATCCATGCCAGGATCTTACCCGTAACACCATGGGCATTTAACTTATTTAACAGTCTTCTATGCGGCACCTTATCAAAGGCCTTCTGGAAATCTAAATACATCATGTCCACTGGTTCTCCTTTGTCTAACTTTCTTGTTACCTCCTCAAAGAACTCTAACAGGGGCGGGATTCTCCGACCCCGCGGCGGGTTGGAAAATCGCCCGGGGATGTCGTCAAGCCCGCCCCCACTGTGTCCCGAATTCTCCGCCCCCCTGAGATTCGGCGGGGGCAGGAATCATGCCGCGCCGGTCGGCGGGCCCCCCCACGCCAGTCGGCGGGCCCCCCGTGGCGATTCTCCGGCCCGCAATGGGCCGAAGTCCCGCCACTGACTAGCCTCTCACGCCGGCGTGGATTAAACCACCTCTCTTACCGCCGGGATTGGCAGCGCGGGCGAGCGCCGGGGTCCTTGGGGGGGGGGGGGGGGGGGGGGGGCGGGGCGATCTGACCCCGGGGGATGTCCCCACGGTGGCCTGGCCCGCGATTGGGGCCCATCAATCGGTGGGCGGGCCTGTGCCGTGGGGGCACTCTTTTTCTTCCGCCTTCGCCATGGTCTTCACCATGGCGGAGGCGGAAGAGACCCCCTCCCCTGCGCATACGCCAGTATGACGTCAGCAGCCGCTGACGCTCCGGCGCATGCGCGGACTTACGCCGGCCGGCGAAGACCTTTCGGCCCCGGCTGGCATGGCGCTAAAGGCCGTTCACGCCAGCCGGCGGAGTGGGAACCATTCTGGCGCGGGCCTAGCCCCTCAATGTGAGGGCTTGGCCCCTAAAGGTCGGAGACTTCCGGACCTTTGGGGCGGCCCGACGCCGGAGTGGTTCATGCTACTCCAACACGCCGTGACCCCCTGCCCCACCGGGTAGGGGAGAATTCCGGCCCAGATTTGTCAGACTCGACTTCCCTTTGATTAAGCCGTGCTGATTCAGTCATATTTTACCATGCACTTCCAAGTACTTCGCGATTGCGACCGAAGTTAGGCTAACCGGCCTATAATTTCCCATCCTCTGCCTCCCTCCCTTCTTAAACAGAGGTGTTGCATTAGCCACTTTCCAGTCTTCTGGGACCCTTCCTGCCTCCAGTGATTCCTGAAAGATCACCACCAATGCCTCCACAATTTCCTCAGCTATCTCTTTTAGGACCCTGGGTGTAGTCCATCCAGTCCAGGTGACTAATCCACCTTCAGACCTTTCAGTTTCCCAGAACCTTCTCCTTAGTAATGGTCACTTCACTCAACTCTGCTCCCTGGTTCTCCTGGAGCTCTGGCATCCCACTGGTGCCTTCCACCGTGAAGACTGATGCAAAGTAACTATTCAGTTCGCCTGCCATTTCTTTTTTTCCTATTATTACTTCTCCAACCACATTTTGCTGTGGTCCAGTGTCTATTTTTGCCTCTCTCTTGCCTTTTATATATTGAAAAAACTCTTCCTCTCTTCCTTTATATTACTAGCTAGCTTGCACTCATACTTCATCTTCTCCCCCCTTATTGCTTTTTAAGTTGTCCTCAGCCCGCTTTTAGAGGCTTCCCAATCCTCTAGCTTGCAACTAATCCTCGCCACTTTTAAAGATTTTTGTTAGCTTTTATGCTATCCTTGACATCCCTCGTCAACCATGGATTTCCTGTCCTTCCCTTAGCATTGTTGGTCGTTCTGGGTGAGTGTGCTTAACACTCAATTTGGCTCTGTTTCTTTACTTAGCTCTGGAGTCGCCAGGTATCGTTAAGATACCGCCACAAGTTCAAGGTGAAGTTCAAAGCAATAAACCATACACCAATTAGTAAGTTCAAACAACTGAGTTTATTATCATACAATTATAATAACTACCCATGCACACGCTAAAAGGATTAAGCCATTCCTACCGCTAAATAAACTAATACTTATCTCGAAGGAACTGCCGGGGCAGGGACCAAGGCCTCTTGCTCTGCTCTGGTCTGCAGACTTCAGGTTGGTATAAGTTAAAAGGGGTCAGGAGTGTCTATCTCTGGTAGCGATCGTTGTGAGACACTTACTTGCTGGCGGCTGCTGTCCGAACCCTCTCCTCTCTCTCGTTCAAGGTCTTCTTGGCAAAAGCTGGTCGAGGTGCTGGTCCACGGAGGAGTGCTGGCCAAAGAGAGAGGAGGGCTGGACGAGAAGACTGAACCATGTGTGGGACCTGTCTTTTATAGGTCCCAGGGATCCGCGCCCCTTTGTGCGGACTCCCTTACCTGCTTGGAATCGATTGGGTCTCTTCCCAATCGATATCATAGATTATCATAGAATTTACAGTGCAGAAGGAGGCCATTCAGCCTATCGAGTCTGCATCGGGTCTTGGAAAGAGCACCCTACCCAAGGTCAACAACTCCACCCTATCCCCATAACCCAGTAACCCCACCCAACACTAAGGGCAATTTTGGACTCTAAGGGCAATTTATCATGGCCAATCCACCTAACCTGCACATCTTTGGACTGTGGGAGGAAACCGGAGCACCGGGAGGAAACCCACACAGACACGGGGAGGATGTGCAGACTCCGCACAGACAGTGACCCAAGCCGGAATCGAACCTGGGACCCTGGAGCTGTGAAGCGATTGTGCTATCCACAATGCTACCATCCTGCCCTTTGAATCCCCCCAATACTGAGGCTGTTCCTTAGCTACTAGGCGGGCTCTCAGGCTCTTTGTTTTCGAACCCTGTTGGTGCCTGAGTGTCTGGTATCCTTTACAATATTGCAGTTGCTTCCCCATTTGTGTCCATTGTATCTGGAATCATTCCATTAACATGGTAATTATCCCGGTGATTGCCTCATTAGTATGCGGAATGTTCGTTTCGGTGCTGTCTGCTTTCTTAGCAGACAGAATCCACAACTGCTAGGTGCAGCCTGCTGGGGCTGCAAACATTGTCCATTTTATCCTATATGCTTTGCGTTCCTCCATTTTGTATTCAGGGAAATGGCCAACTTCGGTGGCGACAGCATGTTTCCTCCTCCTTCGGATTACTTTCTATTGCGCCTCCCTAATAACCCCCAAAAACTCCTGCCATTGCTGTTCGACTGTCTTCCCTGCTAGGCTCCTATTCCGATCAACTCTGGCCAGCTCCTCCCTCGTCTTTGTAGTTACCCTTATTTAATTGCAATACCGTTACATCTGATTGCAGCTTCTCTCACAATTCAATGTTTTATTTAAAGTGGTGAAGAGCAACATTCTTAGAAATGTGCTTTTATCTCTTCTGTTTGTTCCACCCTGGAGATGCAACATGCAAACATCTTTTTGTATGAATTATTTTTGACTGTTGGGACTGTTTTGGCTCCTTAAATCTGTGCTAGTGGAGTAATATCATGCATGATGACCAACTAACAGAGTTAAATGTAAAGGTGATGAAATTTGACCTCAAGTATAATGTCTTGTTGGTTCTTTTTTTGCAACATAGTAAATTAGATTATAAACAATTTTTTAAAACTTATTTCCAGCACATGACTGAGAATTTTTTAAAAATATATTTTTAATTCTCCTTTTTCACATTTTCTCCCAAATTTACATCCAACAATAATCAGTAATGAATGTAACGTCAATCCCCACATCAATAACAACGATCCCATCCTCCCACCAAACCCCAGACATCATCCCGCATGTTAACATAAACAAATGACAAAAAGGAATCAGGAATCATCCATAGTTACCATTAACACCATAGAGTCCCCCCTCCCCTCTAATGTTTGATGTGATCCAATTCTCGAAAGTGCATAATGAATAACGCCCATGAATTATAGAACCCCTCCATCCTTCCCCTCAGTTCAAATTTGACCTTTTCAAGAGTCAAGAATTCCAGCAGGTCCCCCCACCATGCCAGGGCACAGGCTGGAGAGGTTGATCTCCACCCTAACAGGATCTGCCTTCGGCCGATCAATGAGGCAAAGGCTACAACATCTACCTCCGCGCCCGTTTCCAACCCCAGCTGATTCGACAACCTGAATATGGCCTCCCGAGGGCCCAGGTCCAGTTTCACATGCACCATTTTAGAGATTACCCTAAACACCTCCTTCTAGTAATCCTCCAGCTTTGGACAGGACCTAAACATATGAATGTAGTTTACGGCCCCCCCCCTCTGCAAAGTTCACACACATCTTCTACCCCCTCAAAGAGCCAGCTCATCCTCGCCCTTGTAAGGTCGCGCTCCATACACCACCTTCAGCTGAATCAGCGCCAACCTCGCAAACGAGGTGGAGGTGTCCACCCTACGGAGCACCTCACACCAGAACCCCTCCTTCATACCCTATCCCAACTCTTCCTACCACTTTGCCTTGATCGCTTCTAGCGGCGCCTTCTCCTCCTCGAAAATAGCCCCATAAACCGCCGAGACTACCCCCTTCTCCAGTCCCCCTGTCGTCAGCACCTACTCCAGCAACGTGGAAGCCGGCTCTACTGGGAAGCTCTGTATCTCCTTTCTGGCAAAGTCTCGAATCTGCAGGTATCTAATTATTTCCCCCTGCTCCAGCCCATATTTCACTCCCAGCTCCTTCAATCCCACAAAACGATCCGCAAGAAACAAATCTTTGAGTGTCCTAATTCTTTTCTCCTCCCATCTCCGAAAATTTTCCATCCCACTTCCTTGGCTCTAATCTATGGGACTGAGAACGTAATAGTAAAACATTGTTAAAATAGCATTTGGAAGGGTTTGAGACCCATATGTGTTTAATTTGGAGAAATGTTCCAAAGGCGCTCACACCATATTATTGCAACGATATTTGAAATTATGTTCAACCAATTTATATTAAAATATTGCTTGCACCATGTAACAATCCTTACGAGACCCACAGGGACACCCTAATTGATTTCCCAATGGTACTCGTAGAATACAAGCTTCCCTGCTAGTGTGCGGAGGTCCATGAGCTGGGGTTTCGTAGACAACGCCCCATTAAAGCCAGCGCGGAGTGGAACATGCATGAATGCTGGTCCCGATTGTGTCCTTGGAATTGTAAGCCGCATTGCGGCCTTTACTTTTGTTGTCAAATTATTTTGGACCTACCTTCTCGGTTTTCCTGAGCCTTTATACACCAAATTCCTGTCAGCATTATTTTTAAATGAATTCAGTAACATGTGCCTTAAAATAACACTGGTGGAAATTTGGTATGAGATCTTAAGCTGATTGGTATCTAAAGAAACTAAATTGTTATCCAGGAGGAGAAAGAGGCAGGCGTTCTGGCCTTTGCCTCTCTGGTAGCCCAGAGACGGGTATTATTAGCTTGGAGGGACTCAAAGCCCCCAAAGTCGGAGACTTGGCTAACTGACATGGCTAGTTTTCTCTGTTTGGAGTAAAGTTTGCCTTGAGAGGGTCAATGTTAGGGTTCGCCTGGAGGTGGGAGCCGGTCGACGACTTCTGTGGGGGAAATTAATCGTCAGCAGAAGGTGGGGGGGGGGGGGGGGGGGAGGGGTGGTTAGCTTAGCTTAGAGTAGGGGGTTAATAAAGGTGGGACCTGTAAGGGAGGAAGATGGCTTTTGCACTCTGTTTATAAATTCACGGACATTTCTTTTTTTGTTGTTGTTGTAAAACCATAAATACCTCAATAAAATGTATATTAAAATAAGAAACCAAATTGTTAAAGTTCTCATGTTCTTCTGCATTCTCTAATGACTTTCTTACAAAATCAATAATTTTGTTGTCCATCCAGAATGATTGAAGCTAGAAGAGAATAAAATGGAGTATAGATAGTGGTAATTCATGCCTACTTATGATTAATTAGTTAATGCAGCTCCAAAGATGTGCAGGTTAGGTAGATTGACCATGCTGAATTTCCCCTTAGTGTCCAGCGGTGTGCAGGTTTGGGGAAGTTACGGAGATGGGGGAGGGAAGTGGGCCGAGTTAGGGTTCTTTTTCGGAGGGTCACTGCAGACTCGTCAAGTTTGGAGACATGGGCCGGGATTCTCCCCTACCCGGCGGGGCGGGGGGTCCCGGCGGGATGGAGCGGCGTGAACCACTCCGGTGTCGGGCCGTCCCAAAAGTGCAGATTTCTCCGCACTTTTAGGGGCCAAGCCCTAACCTTGAGGGGCTAGGCCTGCGCCGGAGAGGTTGGCGCCCCACCGGCCGGCAGGAAAGGCCTTTGGCGCCACGCCAGGCAGGTCCAAAGGGACTTCGCCGTCCGGCAGAAGTCCGCGCATGCGCCGGAGCATCAGCGGCTGCTGACGTCATCCCCGCGCATGCGCAGGGGAGGGGGGTCACTTCCGCGTCTGCCATCGTGAAGACGATGGCGAACGCGGAAGGAAAAGAGTGCCCCCACCGCCAATCGGTGGGCCCCGATCGCAGGCCAGGCCACCGTGGGGGCACCCCCCGGGGTCTGATCGGCCCGTGCCCCCCCAGTACCCCGGAGCCCGCCCGTGCCGCCTGGGCCCGGCGGTAAGGGAGGTGTTTTGATTCCCGCCGGCGGGACCGGCATGACAGCAGCGGGACTTCGGCCCATCGACAGGCGCGGCGTGATTCCCGCCCCCGCCGAATCTCTGGTGCGGGAGACTTCGGGAGACGGCGGGGGCGTGATTCACGCCCATGAATTCTAGACTTTATTTTTGGGCAGATCCACAGAGAATACAAAGTGTGAATTTCACAAGTGCGTTCATCTTGATATGTCCTTTCAAAGGCACATCCCATCCATGGTCATCAATTAGGAATTTTCTGGAGACCTCCTGTAGTCCGTGCATAAATTGCAAAAGTCCCCTTAACCCTGGCAGCCATCCTAGCCACCATTTAATGTCCACAAGGAATAAGTAAAGACAGCACGACTAGATAAACATTACTTTAGGTGAATAAATCAAAAAACTTAATTAAACAAAATCAGGTATACTTTAAATTAAAATTCTCACTAAACCTCACCTTTTCCATTTGATTCCCCCCAGCTACTCTTTGGTTACTTATCAAGCTTTTGAAGATTTCTTCATTTCCTGGGAGTAAAGCAAAGAGCCACAGCTCTCAGGAATTCACTTTGACTTCTCTTCAGTGCTCTATTCCTTGAAGTATGGTGTTTCACGGGGATACTTCCATTAGATTTTAGCTAAGTGATCTTCAAACATTTTTTAAAACCTCACAACTGTGGACTTTTCAGCTCAAGCCTGGGCTCACTACATTCTGGCATCGTGCATTCACCTCAGAAATATCTTGCTTCTGACTTGATTTTGATCGACAGCTATTTTCAGTTCTTAGCTGACAAACTCTTTATTTCTCTGGCTGCTGAACTCAGGACTATATCCATCAACTTGGGTGCTTTTAGTTCCAACCCTAAAAACCTTCTAGAAAATTCTCACCGACAACTTCCCAAATTACAACAAAGGCTTCACCCTGAATTACTAATCCCTATGGTAACTGAGGTTAGTTGAGATATGATAAATTTTTCAGACTGATTAATTTGTTGGCTCTTGACCCTGAGGTCTGCATGAGTAATTTCAATTTCTAATGAAGTCAGGGCAATTCTCCTCAGACTTGCTGTCTGCTGCTCCCCAGCTAAATGAAAGCCACCTGCTATTTTTATGGCTTTCACCCTTTTAACTCTGAGCTCATTGAATAAACGCTTTGAACTGTAATTACCCTAGATCTGTTTACCAGTTCTTCAACCAAGTGTTTCCATTAGCATAGAAATTATATTCCTGAAACTAAAAATTACACCTCTAAAATAAATGAATGAGATGATTGTGACAAGGGAGTGTAGCCACCTAAGATGGACACTGGGCTAACAAAATGGAGAACTGCTAAGACTGTAGGGAGAAAACAGTCTGAGCCAGGACAAGCAGTCTGCAAAGGCTAATTAGCATTCTGCACGTATCGAAACTAGTTTATGGCCAGGTGAAAGATCTCAACCAAAGGTGTAAATAGCAAAACGCTTTGCATAGTAATGAGGCGATCCAGATCTGGGCACACACAATAGCAACATTTGGGTTTGAATGGATACTTTGAGTGGACGCCCAGACGAAATGGCACCAGAAGTATCCATCACAAAAGACCCTAGAGACCACCCCACCCATCGAGAAGAGACCCTCAGATTTGGGGATTTGTAAGACATCGATTGGGAAATGACCCAATCGATACATGGCAGGTAAAGGCCCGCCCCGAAAAGGCACGGACATTGGGGGACCTATAAAGGTAGACCCCGCACATGGTTCTGTCTGTTTTTGCTCCGACCTCGCTGTCTGTTGTTGCTCCGGCTTGCTGTTTCGACTCCGACTCCAGCCTCCAGATCCTGTCTTCCATCACCAGCCGTTGAGCACCAGCCATCGTTCAGTAAGTGCCAAAACGACGCTCGCTACGTGAACCCGGCATTGCTTATACATTATTCGACTATTAGAGAACAGAAGGCGCAGCCCAGAAAGGAACAAAGGCCTTGTCCCCTGACCTTGCTGGTTCCTACTTAGATAAGTACTTAGTCGTTTAATAGTAGAAATAAGTATTAGTCTTTAGCGTGTGCATGTGTATTTATTATATTTGTATAATAAATATCAATCGTTTGAACCTACTAATCGGTGTATAGTTTTATTACTTTGAACCTGACCTTGAAATACTTGTGAGGTGTCTAAATACGGCACCTGGCGACTCCGAGCTGAAAATACACACACAGAGCTGTAGTAGTGTTAAGCACACGGCCTTTAAACGGAGGCGTGTTAATACACTCCAATAAACGCGTAATACACTCAAGTAAAACGTGCAACATTTAGTGGCGACATCCTGACGGGACGCGGTTACAAGTGGCACCCCCACTCCGTCGAGGACCCTAAATTTGAATTAGAAATCTGAGTAAAGAAAAAGGAAAAGAAATCACAAGTATTCAAGGTGTTCAAACGAATAAATGTAATTCGGAAGTGTGTTTAGTGCATGCGTACTAACAGGGTTGTAAGGAAAACCTGAAAGCACTTTTGTTGCGACAAACTTTCGGGAGTTTTGTGAACGGAACATAGCGTAAGCCTTACCCGTTTCGTGAGACATAACCTCAACACCCCCTGTTCCAAATTAAAGTGAGTCAGAGAAAATGGCCATGCAGGCAATGGAACGCCTCATGAATCCAGAACGGTTTGTGGTCGCAGCGACCAGCAGTAGCCGAGTAGGTCAGTGTCCCGTGTGGGAGCTGGAACTCCGCAAGTATCTGCAAGGAAAGGGATGGCCCCTTTGGAAAGAGTTCTGTATGAATGAGGAGACAGGTCCCGGAAGTATAGGACATACTTGGTGGGAGAACCTCTCTCAAATTCATAAGAAAACCCTTAGTAAAGCATGCAAGCCGATGGCAATCGTGTCCTGTTTCGCACAATTGCGAGGCACAGAGGAGGTCGTTCAGACGCTCCGGGCAGAATTAGAAGAGAGAAATCGAATGAGCAAAGTGGATGTCAGGGACATCGAGAAAGAAAATATGGATCTTAGAGGGAAGTTGGCAGAGAAAGGTAGAGAGGTGGATGATGCCAAGAGGGCACCTCAGTCTTGTCTAGCCCATCTCAGCAGTTCCCAGACCCAGTACGAAAAGGCCTATCAGGATGTGCAACGTGCCGTCCTGATAAGAGAAGAATCAGAGAAGCAGGTAGAGGCTTTGCAGAGGCAATGCTCTGACCTAAAGGCAGCTTTAAGAGCACTCCATGCTGCCACCACAGAACAAAGACAGAGTACAGTAGACCATGCAAAATGCAGGAAGCAGATTGCGGAGCTGCAATCGCTGCTTTCAGTGCAGAATGGGTTCCAAAGCACCTTTGGAACGCAGTTAGATGAGGAGAATGCCCCAGACTGGAAAGAATTAAGTGAGACAGCGCAGCGTTATGTTCAGGGAACATGTGCGCCAGCAGCGCAGCAGAAAAGACAAGCACCCCAACCCCCCACAGATCAGATAGTTACCGCACCAATGAATCCAGTCACCACCCAGAGGAAAGCGACCGCAGAAGGCGCACCCGATATCACCTACACCACCCCCTTAACTGTAACCCAACTCAGGGACGCGTGTGAGAAGATCACTCCGTTTCTCCCCACCGCAGACCCCCACCAATTTTTCGCAAAAGTAAAGCAACAGGCAACCATGTACGGCCTGGACGAGAGAGAGCAGGTTAAGCTCACGGTTCTGAGTTTAGACCAATCGGTTGTAGCAGCCCTCCCCGACCCACAGAACGTTGGCGGAGGCACCCTAGAGGAAATGCACACCTCCGTTTTAGATGCCATAGGGTATAACCGAGGTGACCCAGTCGAAGGAGTTAACAAGTGCCGACAAAAGAAAACCGAGCACCCCACAGCATTTGCAGGAAGGCTGTGGATCCATTTTAACGCAGTTTTCGGCGATTTAAATAGAGCCCATTTGAACCGTGAAAACATGGTTAAATGGACGCGCACCATAATTTCCCATGCCACAGATGCAGGACAGAGTACTTGCAACAGTTATGACCCCTCAGAAGAGGCCCATAATGAGAAGTGGGTCCTGAAAAGATTGTCCCGCGCTTGGGAGCAATCAGTTCAGGGCAGAGGCAAAGTGAAATCCCCAGAAGAAGCTCAGGCTGCAGCGGACATTCAGGCAGTGAGAGCGCACCAAAACCCCGCATGGGTAAATGAAGGAAGGAACAGCCCTCCACAGAAGTCGCAGGAATGCTACAACTGTGGCCAGCTAGGGCATTGGGCTAAGGAATGTAATGCACCCCAAAGATCACAGAGGCCAGCAGACAGGCACTCTGAAAAGGAATAAAGCCAAACCAATCCATAGTATAGGGATACAGTCAGGACAGACCAATGTGGACGGAACGGACTGACGGTGTTCGGGCTCCCCCACTTGGGTCTGTGACACTCTTTGGGATCAATCCGGAAGACCGGTAGTCACAGCTAAGGTTAGAGGGAAGCCCATAGAGTTACTTTGGGACACAGGAGGGTCCCGCACCACGATTAATTCCACCACCACGGCACAGGCAGACAGGTGGCCGACCACCTCCACCATCACACTTAGCGGTTTCACAGGACACTCGCAGCAGGGACACATTACAGCACCCGTAGCAATCCAGCTAGGGAACATTTCCACCAAACACCCCGTCGTTCTAGTAAATCTTCCCCGGACAGCAGAACACATCCTGGGGATAGATTTTATGAATGCCCATAGCCTGTCGTTCGACCCAGTTAACCAGTGTGTCTGGCGAATGGCGAGATCAGACAGAGCACCCGCTACTCTCACAGTAGGAGAGTACGCGAATCGAATTAGCGCAGTAGGCGACTATTCATTTGACCTGACTACACTAAACACGGACAGACAAGTAAAGGCAGTATTGCACAAACATAGGACAGCATTTGCCAGTCACCGGCACGACTGTGGCAGAATGACTGGACAAATTCACGTTACCGGACCTGACCCCCGACCACAGAAACAATACAGATTTCCCCTAGAAGCAGAGGGAGAAATAGAGAAGGTAATAGGTAGCTTATTGGAGCAAGGTGTGCTTAGAACAGTAGCCTCGACCAATAATGCCCCTATTTGGCCAGTGAGAAAGCCCGACGGATCATGGCGTATGACCATTGATTATCGGGAGCTCAACAAAGTAACCCCAGCAGTAGCCCCCACGGTAGCAACAAGTCCCGAGACCATGCTCAAACAGGGACTCAACTCCAAATTTTTCACGGTATTGGACATTAGCAACGGCTTCTGGTCAATCCCATTGGCAAAGGCGTGCCAGTACAAATTTGCCTTCACTTTCAAAGCACAACAGTATACGTGGACATGCCTTCCACAAGGATTCCACAATTCCCCCTCCATTTTCCACCGACAGCTGGCGAATGGTTTAGAAGAATTTTCCCGCCCCGAATGTCTGGTACAGTATGTAGACGACCTACTACTGCAGACAGACACAAAGGCAGAGCACATTACGCTTCTGGCCGAGCTCCTGGAACTTTTAACCTCAATTGGATGTAAAGTTAACCCAAGAAAGGCCCAGATTTTGGAAAATAAAGTGATGTATTTGGGTACAGTCATCACACACGGCAAACGCGAGATCGAATTCAAAAGAATTGATTCGATTGTCAAATTGCCCCTTCCCCAGAATGTTTCAGCCCTCCGGTCGTTCTTAGGACTGGTTGGTTATTGTCGGAACCACATCGACGGATTCGCGACAAAGGCAGCCCCACTCTCAGACCTCCTTAAGAAAGGAGCCCCCTGGGAATGGCTTCCGCAGCATACAGAGGCTGTGGAGGAGTTAAAGAAAGCCCTTAGCGCAGCACCCGCGCTGCAAGTCCCAGACCACCTTTCCCCCTATGCAATAGAGGTAGCGAGCACAGATCTGACCCTCTCGGCCGTGTTACTTCAGGAACGGCACGAGCAGCTAAGACCAGTGGCTTATGCCTCCCGACTTTTAGACCCAGTGGAACAAGGATTTTCAGCCTGCGAGAGGCACCTCCTAGCAGTTTTCTGGGCAGTTCAGTACTTCTCGTACATTACCGGACTCAACCCCATCACTATTTTGACCGAGCACACCCCCACACAGTTACTCCTAGACGGTCGACTGAAGGACGGTTCAGTTAGCCAGATTAGGGCAGCTAGGTGGACACTACTCTTACAAGGACGCGACATTACGGTTAAACGGACCCGGACACACACATTTTTAGCCGACAACCTCCAATATCCAGGACAGCCCCATGATTGCGAAATTGTAGCACCCCTACACAACACAGGACCCTTCATAGCGAAGACACCCCCCAGGAAGATAGGGAACCCAAGACAAAGCCTCCAACACACAGACACGTGTGGCCCACTACGGATATACGTGGACGGTTCATCCACGGTTTTAGAAGGTGAGCGTATCACGGGATGCGGCATCTATGTCGAGGACGCGCAGGGTCGCGCACTCGAAGAAATAGCGTTAAAATTGCCAGGTCACTTAGGCGCGCAGGCAGCAGAGCTCGCGGCCATAGCTTATATAGTGGACCACCCCGATTCTTTCCCCAGCCCGGCGGACATATATTCGGACAGTCTATATGTCTGCAACAGACAGATTTTCTACCCCTGTGGAGGACACGAGGTTTTGCCCCGCAGACGGGAAACCCCTTCCATCAGCCCCTTTACTCCGCCACATTTTAGATAAAGCGAAGGACAGGACCTTCGGCATTATAAAAGTTAGAAGCCACCATAGGTCATCCCCCCCTGGGAATGTAAAAGCCGACGCACTGGCTAAAGCAGGTTCCAGGCGAGGACACTTGTGGACACCCCCAGCTAGCGCACCAGCTAGCGCCCCTGTGAGCGCAGTTCAAGTCTCACAGACCGATATCAAGGATTTAGCTGAAGCACAGAAGCAGGATGAGGATCTCAGGGAGATTTTTAAAGGCAACTTTGTGCCTCAGTTTGACAAATTTAGACACGCACTGACCACACATGAGGGTGTGATCATCAAGGACCAGCTTTATGTGGTCCCGCAGCAGGACAGGAATCAAATGATTGCCTTGTTCCATGACGGGCATGGACATCAAGGAATCGACACGACCACGAGGCACCTCAGGCAGCTCTGTTGGTGGCCTAACCTAAGGACAGATGTAACCCACTACATTGAGAATTGCCTTATTTGCGCCCAGAATAACCCGGAGAGGTATTCTAAAAAGGCACAGCTTCGGCATACTCGACCAGTTAATGGCCTCTGGACAAACCTCCAGATCGACTTTATAGGACCATTGCCCCCTTGTAGGAATGGCTATAAATACGTTCTGGTAGTAATTGATACCTTTACCAAATGGGTAGAGGCATTCCCCTCAAGAACAAATACAGCTAAGACAGCTGCAAAAATTCTGACCCACCACATCTTCACGAGATGGGGTTTACCCAGAAGTATTGATTCGGACCAGGGATCTCACTTCACAGGACGTGTCATGAAGAACGTCCTGACCATATTCGGCATCAAACAAAACTTTATATTGCGTATCACCCACAGTCCAGCGGGATTGTAGAGCGCATGAATCGGACCCTAAAATCCACACTTAGAAAAATGGTTCAAGAGAACAACTCAACATGGGATTCAGTGCTCCCATTTGCACTCATGTTTATCAGAAATACAGTTTCAACTTCCACAGGATACACACCACACACACACATGACCGGACGCCCTATGAAAGGTACAGAATTCCTTTTAGGACTGGACATGACTAGCCCCGAAGTGACGGCCCTCACACATGAAAAGGCAGTTAAAGACCTAGTTGAGACTGTGAGGTCTGCACAGATCGGAGCCGCAGTTCAGCTAGGGAAACGGCGTAGACAAAGCACAGCATGCTTTAATAAGACCGTACACCCCACAGAATTCCAGGTTGGGCAACAGGTAATGCTATCTGTATACAACCCCAGCAGTTTTTTGGCACCAAAATATTCCGGCCCATATTCAATTTCTGATAAAATTAGCCCCTCAGTTTACAAGATAAAATATCCTAATGGAAAGACCGCGTGGTTCCATATTAACCAGCTAAAGGCATATGGAACACATGCACACCATGTCCTGCTAGACGCAGCAGAACACCTCGCCCCGCCCACTAGAGACACGTTTCCACCATCCCCCTCACAGACCAGTTCTTCATCGGACTCGCCCACGACTCCGCCCACTGACCACACCAGACCACGCCCCGAAACGCCCACAAGCTGCCGCAGCAGAGACAGCGATACAGACACTGACTCTGAGGACAGCCACAGCACACCACACTACAGCCCACATTGTAGCGACTATGACCCCGACTCCAGTGACCCCATGCAAGTCACTTATATTAAAAACCCAGACCCACCACCCGACCCCGACTACCCCGACAATACCCATTCACTTCCAGACCCACTACTTTGGCACAGGGACAATTCGTACAGACTTGTCCGCAATGACGAAAGTGACCCCCGGTCACATAATTCAAAAATTTCATGCCTGATCCACACAAGGGTGTGGGATCCGGGAGAGCAGGACGACACGGTGTCTGAATCCCGATACGGCAACCCCTTTGTGACCCTGTTCACAGAGGCAGAGAAAAAGTGAGGTGTCCAGATGATGTAAAATAGGAACCGCTTGAGGGAAGCGATATCCTTTCTTTTTTTTTTTTTTAAATTTAGATTACCCAATTATTTTTTCTATTAAGGGGCAATTTGGCGTGGCCAATCCACCTACTCTGCACATTTTTGGGTTGTGGGGGCGAAACCCACGCAAACACGGGGAGAATGTGCAAACTCCACACGGACAGTGACCCAGAGCCGGGATCGAACCTGGGACCTCAGCGCCGTGAGGCGGTTGTGCTAACCGCTAGGCCACCGTGCTGCCCTGCGATATCCTTTCTGATGGAACCTGCACGTATGTTTTGTTTGTGAGTTTATGTTTGTTTGTTTTAATGTTATTGGTTCAGTTGGAGGCTGGACACCTTTTCAGCTGAAAAGATTGTGACCACCTCGCACGCACTTTAGCTTGTCCGCCGATACCTTTGAGAACTTCGGTTCCCAACCCAATGGTTTGATTGGAAATCGTTTCAGCTGTAAGGCTTGTGATCGCCTTACACGCACACTAAGTTTGTCCGCAGATACCTCTGAGAACTTCAGTTGTATCCTCTGGTGAACCGACACGGTTCACGACTTGTTCCCTGTTTTTAGATAAAGGAGCATCTTGGCTCCTCCCTTGTTTTTTAGGTGCCCCTCTATTCGGCGAATAGAGGCTGCAAATCCACGGTAAACACATTCTTGCCCGTTTAATCCAGGTTACTCAGGCAGTGGACAAACGGCACTGAGGACCCGCCCTGTCTGAGAACCCACTTCGGTCAGCCAAGCTCGGGTACGGCACAGCATGCCTTACCCGGGGATCCCATTCAATTCTTACCCGTAGCGGCCCATACGCAACCCATTCGACCTTTTGTTTCCAATTTGTTTTCATTTTTTGTTAGGTAGCCCTTAGGCCGCCATCCCACATGCTATTTACATCCAGGAACATTCGGATGGTAAATTAGCAAAGCCTGCGAGACGGCTCGCAGGAGGAAAGTTGTTAGGTGTATTCTGTTCATAAAATTCGCTTTTGAAAAAAAAAATGAGGGGAGTCACAGGGTGTGACTTGGCCAGTCATTTTAATGGGTCAATTGGAATTAGAGGACAGATACACTAACAAGTACGGATATTAAACTGTGTATTGACAGATACTGTGCTTGATCCCATAGCTTTCGAAGGACGAAAGAGGGTTCACAGCAAGGATCGACCATACAGGAGGAAGAGAAAGAGAACGAGGAGAAGACCATGATGGAAGCCTACCTATTACTGTTAAATGTTATATTTGTTTGTGTGGAAGCGAGTCACGTTTCCCCCACAACCCCCGCCGTCAATGTTTCCCTCACACCAACTTCCCCGTGCTCAGCTCTGATCAGTGAAGTTCAGACCTGGTGCACAAAATTTATGACATGGTACTCCATGTCATACGTGATTGAATCACTGCTAGTGATCGCAATCCTCTGCATAATCGTACAGACCCTCAGGTTGAGGAAGTGGAAGAGGAGAGCCTCCCGTTCCTGCCCCTCAACCGTCTATGGAGTTCGATCCCCTATTTTTCGGTTTCATCAATCCCCCTTGCCCCTTGATGAATAAAGCACTATGTGAATAAAAGATACCCATGTATTATATTGTTCTGAACTCGACTGCCGAGTCAGAAAATGTTAGGTGATGTGGTATGAATGAATAAGGTTTAGACTGTAATAAAATGTTTAAGGTAAGATAAGGATAGTTGTGATAGGTAGAGGTTCCCGGTTTGGTAATGCATGTCCCCTTTGACATAGCGCCAAGTAGAAATGTCAGGTAAAATTTTTCTTCCCATAGTCAAGGACAGAATAGACGCCCAGGAACTTGCCGAGGTCAGGGAACACAAAGAAGGCACCCAGAAGCACTCGAAGCAACGTGCATAGGTGATCCTTCACAATTTTATTGTGAGGATCACAAGGAGGGAATGTAGCCACCTAAGATGGACACTGGGCTAACAAAATGGAGAACTGCTAAGGCTGTAGGGAGAAAACAGTCTTAGCCAGGACAAGCAGTCTGCAAAGGCTAATTAGCATTCTGCACGTATCGAAACTAGTTTATGGCCAGGTGAAAGATCTCAACCAAAGGTGTAAATAGCAAAACGCTTTGCATAGTAATGAGGTGATCCAGATCTGGGCACACACAATAGCAACATTTGGGTTTGAATGGATACTTTGAGTGGACGCCCAGACGAAACGGCACCAGAAGTATCCATCACAAAAGACCCTAGAGACCACCCCACCCATCGAGAAGAGACCCTCAGATTTGGGGATTTGTAAGACATCGATTGGGAAATGACCCAATCGATACATGGCAGGTAAAGGCCCGCCCCGAAAAGGCACGGACATTGGGGGACCTATAAAGGTAGACCCCGCACATGGTTCTGTCTGTTTTTGCTCCGACCTCGCTGTCTGTTGTTGCTCCGGCTTGCTGTTTCGACTCCGACTCCAGCCTCCAGATCCTGTCTTCCATCACCAGCCGTTGAGCACCAGCCATCGTTCAGTAAGTGCCAAAACGACGCTCGCTACGTGAACCCGGCATTGCTTATACATTATTCGACTATTAGAGAACAGAAGGCGCAGCCCAGAAAGGAACAAAGGCCTTGTCCCCTGACCTTGCTGGTTCCTACTTAGATAAGTACTTAGTCGTTTAATAGTAGAAATAAGTATTAGTCTTTAGCGTGTGCATGTGTATTTATTATATTTGTATAATAAATATCAATCGTTTGAACCTACTAATTGGTGTATAGTTTTATTACTTTGAACCTGATCTTGAAATACTTGTGAGGTGTCTAAATACGGCACCTGGCGACTCCGAGCTGAAAATATACACACAGAGCTGTAGTAGTGTTAAGCACATGGCCTTTAAACGGAGGCGTGTTAATACACTCCAATAAACGCGTAATACACTCAAGTAAAACGTGCAACAGGAGCCTGTGGAGAATCTTTAAATTCTGGACAAAGTCTTCCAGTGTATGCCATATCACCACTTGGAAACTTCAACAAATTTCGGTACAAACCACCAAACAGTTCGACAAACTCAGCAAGAGTCAGTTGAAATATATCAGCTAATAACCTGAAAGTAGTTGAGGATCCCTGTAACTGGAGTTGGTGGGGCTTCCCACCTTCTGCTGATCTCATGTTCAGCTGAGCAAGGTTAAGATCGGGCATTGGCTGGAACATTGAGCTCCAAAATGGCAGTTAGTATCAAATCAGTATTACACACTGGCACATTCAGCAAAATTCTAGCTACTTGCACCCGCTTTAATGTTTACCTAAAACGATGTCCAGTGCAGCTCATACCACAAGTGTGCGTATGTGGATAGATGCCATTTTGGAACCAAAATGGAATCCATAGAGCCAGAATTGTCAGCTCCACACAAACAAATTTTGTGGAAGCTGTCTCTCAAGAGTGGTTGAATCATTTAGGGCTATTAATTGTGAAAGTTATCTCTATTTTGTTTAAATTTACTGCGGTGTAGTTTTGAGGGGAGGGATAGTTTTAAAAATGGCTTTGTTGGGAAAAAATGTTGAAATTGGTCTAATTATAATTCTTTTAATCATGTTTTTGAAATCTGAGTATATCCAAATGTCTTGTCTCCTTTGGACTTTCTGCCACATTTATCTTGGTTAATGGCACGGGCACAAACCATTAAAAGTTCAATACAATCTTGACATGACTTTATTTTTTTGTAGTTCATGGGTGCAATTCTCCCAAAAACTTTCTCTAAGTGTTGGACGCGACCCAATGGCCATGCTGTACCCGAAAAGCAGCTCACCTCGGTGCAGCGTGGCCGATAAAAGCCAGGGGACCCTGCTCCCGGATTCTACCTGGCTCGCCACACCTCGCGACATCCAACGCGATCTCGCGGGCGTTGCGACATAAACACGCCCCTTGTGGGTGGGATTAATTTTTGGAAAATTTGCATTTTATTGCTAATGAACAGAATGCCTTGTCGGCTAGGAGGGCTGTGCCCAGCCTCCATGGGGGGCATTGTGCCCTGCCCATCTCCAACCTCACATCCACATAGTATGGAGCTTGGTTGGAGATTACGATTGTGGAGTACACCGCACCTACTATCCACTGCCCCCATCTGCTCCATGAAGGTGTTCAACTCTCTCGCCATATTTGATGTTTAGTTTCCCCGATTTGGGGCTGGATCTGTCCGTCCGTGGATCGTGTACGCAGTTAAAGTCCTTACCCCCCCCCATCCCCCCATAATGAGTCGGTGTGAGTCTATGTCGGGGATTTCTGCCATTGTTTTCTTTATAAATTCCGCGTCAACCCAGTTGGCGGCATACACATTTACGATAACCACTGGTGCCCCTTCCAGGACACCGTGAACCATGGTATACCGCCCCCCCTAGGTCTGTGATCGTCTTTGTCACCTTGAAGGCTGTCCTCTTGTTAAGCAGTATGGCCACCCAACTAGACCTCGTCCAGCTCTTTCTTACCTGCAGTCAGTCCTTCTCCCTCAGGTTTGTCTCTTGGAGGAAGATAACATTGGCCCTACACTTTTCAGATGGGCGAAGACTCTGGATCTTTTCACTGGGCTGTTCAGTCCCCTGGTGTTCTAGATGACTATCCTCATGGGAGGGTTCCTGTCCCCTCCCCTCCTGCAGGGTCAACCATACTTACCTTGTGGATGTGCCCTGCACTCCAGGGTTTCCTATTGTTTGGGGGCCATCCAAAATGGTCGTTTTTTTATCAACCAAAATGTTTTTTAAAAAATAACTTTTGTTGAACAAGGTTTCTTCAGTCAAATTTCCTTCAGAGGTTAGTATTTGCATATTCTAATCTCACCCAGTTATTGTGATCACAAAGATGATTCTGTGCAGCTGGTTCTACTGCTTACCTTCAGAGGGTTATAGGATTTTGCATTTGACTAGTTACATACACTCTTCTTTGACAGTCCCTTGAGATCAAGGATGATTTACTTCCACTCAAGTTCAGTGAGCTCTAAGATGGCCAATAAATCCAATGTGTAAACTGCAGACACACGCCACATGCAAATTGAATGCCAATAAATAGTTAGTTGTGCACAATGCGAATGGTGTACTAATGTGCTAAGAAAACAGAAAGTTACAGAATAATTTTAAACTTGATGTGCATTAGTATGCAGGAATCTGTTTACTGACCTGTCCAAATATATTCTGCATGTTCAGATTGCCATCTGGTGGCAGAATTTGCAAATAATCTATTCTACTATTTATCAGTCCAAAACTAGGCTAATTAATCACAAAATAGATAACGATGAAAAGAAAAGAAGCAAGCTTTTCAGTCTGAAAACAAGCCTGTACCTCTGTGAAAAACTCAACAAGTAGATCAGCCCTTTACCTAACCGGGCAGCATAAGGAACTTCACAGGGGTATTCGCCCTAACTGAATTCAAAGCCTGACATAAAAAATATCAACCAGATTAGGTCAATGCCTCTGAGAATCATAGTGTGTTCACAAGCTCAGTTATGCCCAGAAATCTGAATGTGCTGATGTATTTCTTCTGCAAGCATCATGCATTCACAATGTACAATATGTTGGAATGTACAATTTCAAAAATTATGTGGAAATTACTTTGACAAGTATGAAATAATGAAAGAGAGGCAACATGGATTTGTAAATTGTGTTTGAATAATTTGAGTTTTTTGATGAAATAACTAAGGAGTGGAGAAGGCAGTTGAGTTGATCTTGTGTATGTAGTTTAACAAAACACTTTTAATAAAATACTACATATTAGACTTGTTGGCAAAAATTGAAGCCCGTGAAATAAAAGGGCAGTAGCAACGTGTATAGAAAATTGGCTATGGAAAAGGGAAGAATACAATGATGCTCTATAGGGTTCAGTACCAGCACCACTGCTGTTTTTGATATTCATTAATCATGGCATCACAAAATTGTCATGACACAGGAGGCCATTTGGCTCAGCAAGTCTGCACCGACTCTCCAAACGAGCATCATGACGGTGCCATTCCCCTGCCTTTTCCCCATACATTGTTCCTAATCAAAGAATCATCAAATGCTCTCTTGAAAGCCTCAATTTAGCCTGCTTCCACCAGACTTCCAGGCTGTGCATTCCAGACCTGAACCACTCGTTGTGTGAAAAAACTTTTTTTCACATCACATTTGCTTCTTTTGCAAATCACTTTAAATTTGTGCCCTCTTGTTCTTGATCCTTTTAGGAGCAGGAACAGTTTCCCCTGATCTACTCTGTCTAGCCCCCTCATGATTTTGATCCTTTCTATTAAATCTCCTCTTAGCCTTCCTCACTTTAAGGAGAACAATACCAACCTCTCCGATCTATCTTCGTAACTGAAGTCTCTCATCCCTGGAACCATTCTTGTAAAACTCTTCTGCATTCTCTCCAATGCATTCACATATTTCCTATAGCGTAGTGCTCAAAACTGTACACTATATTCCAGCTGGGTTCTAATTATTGTCATGTATATGTATATCCTCCTTTCTCTTGTAGTCTATGCCCCATTAATAAAGTCCAGAATATTATATGCTTTATTAACTTCTCTCTCCACTTGTCCTGCCACCTCAATTATCCCTGCACATAAACACCTAGGTTCCTCACTTCCTGCATCCCTCAAGAATTTGACCCTTTATTCTATGTTGTCTCTCCGTGTTCTTCCTTCCAAAATGTATCACCTCACACTTCACTGCATTGAACTTCATCTGCCACCTCTTTACCCACTCCACCACTTATCTATGCCCTTTTAAAGTTCTTACTGTCTACAGAGGGCCCAAAGCCAACAGAGTACTTCGCTAAAAAGTTGGCAGAGTTGATGGGGGAGGGTGAGATACCCTCCCGGTACGAGCTGGACCGAGCTCATTGGCCATTAAGGCCAAACCCCAAAGTCAATGAGCCGCCAAGAGCAGTAATTATCTGCTTCCATAAGTACTGCATGAAGGAGAAGCTGGTTGAAGCAGAAGCGCGCGGTGCAGTGGGATGGTGCTGGAGTTTGGATCTACCAGGACTTGACGGTGGAGTTGGCAAAAAGACGAGCGGCCTTCAGCGAGTGAAGGCGGCATTGTACAAAAAGGGGGTGCGATTTGGTATGGTATACCTGGCGAAGCTGAGGGTGACGTATGATGCCAAAGACTTTTATTTTGAGACAGCGGAGGCGGCTGAGGCATTCGTGAGGGCAGAAGGCTTGGGACAGACTTGAGGAGCGGACCTGGAAGAGAGACTGTGGACTGTGATTGGGGAGCTGGAAAATGTATAAATGCTTGATGCACTATCATAGAACATAGAACATAGAACAGTACAGCACAGAACAGGCCCTTCGGCCCTCAATGTTGTGCCGAGCCATGATCACCCTACTCAAACCTACGTATCCACCCTATACCCGTAACCCAACAACCCCCCAATTAACCTTACTTTTTTAGGGCACTACGGGCAATTTAGCATGGCCAATCCACCTAACCCGCACATCTTTGGACTGTGGGAGGAAACCGGAGCACCCGGAGGAAACCCACGCACACAGGGGGAGGACGTGCAAACTCCACACAGACAGTGACCCAGCCGGGAATCGAACCTGGGACCCTGGAGCTGTGAAGCATTTATGCTAACCACCATGCTACCCTGCTGCCCCCAATTACATCAATTACGACAATTACGACAAGACGAGAGTAGAATGTAATCGAGGCTTTATTACACTGAGATGTGTGGCCTCCCACAGCAGCTAACGAAATGGCTGCTGTACGGTGAGCACACATATTTATACTCAGCCTATTGGGCGGAGCCAGCAGGAAGGGATCTACCCCCGTACCTGTAGTACAGGGGCCTTACCGTAAAACACATATATATACAGTATATACATCAGTGGTGGCTACCACATTCACTCCCTGTTAAATAAATGAGTCCTGCGGGGGTGGTGGGGAACTATATACAGAAAGTTGTGTTTAAAATCACAGAGAACATTACAAATTCAGGCGGTCCGGTGCCTTGATCTGCCGTCGAGAGCGCTGCAGTGCTGGTGGCGACTCAGGCGGCGGCTTGGTCTTCGGTGACTCCGGGAGCATATCGAAATCCTCTTCATCACCGGGTGGGAGCAAGGGGAGGACGGATTGTGCTGGAGCGGGGGCTGCGATGGGGTGCGCCGGGGGAAGGGAGGGTGGCGCCGGGGCAGGGCGGGGGTGTGTGTGTGTGGAACCAGCTGGTGCCAGGTCCCTGAGTGAGATTGTGTCTTGGCGGCTGTCGGGGTACGCTACGTAAGTGTACTGCGGGTTGGCGTGGAGTAGCTGTACCCTCTCAACCAACGGGTCCGCCTTGTGCAGTTGCATGTGTCTACGGAGGAGAACGGGTCCTGGAGCTGCCAGCAATGTTGGGAGTGAAACCCCGGAGGTGGACTTCTTAGGGAAGGCAAAGAGACATGGGGGGTTTCATTAGTCGTGGTGCACAGGAGCGACCGAATGGAGTGGAGTGTGTCGGGGAGGACCTCCTGCCAGCGGGAGGCCGGGAGGTTTCTGGACCATAGGGCCAGCTGGACGACCCTCCAGACAATCCCATTCCCCCGCTCCACCTGCCCGTTTCCCCTGGGGTTGTAGCTAGTCGTCCTGCTCGAGGCAATGCCCCTGTTGAGCAGGAACTGGCGCAGCTCATCGCTCATGAATGAGGATCCCCGGTCATTGTGGACATAGGCGGGGAAGCCGAACAGAGCAAAGATGGTGTTGAGGGATTTGATGACGGTGGCAGACGTCGTGTCGGGGCATGGAACGGCAAAGGGGAATCGGGAATATTCATCGACCATACTGATAAAGTACGTGTTGCGGTCGGTGGAGGGGAGGGGCCCTTTGAAGTCCACGGTGAGGCGTTCAAAGGGGCGGGAGGCCTTCAGCAGGCGCGCACGGTCTGGCCGGTAGAAGTGCGGTTTACACTCCGCGCAGACCTGGCAGTCTCTGGTGATCTCCCTGACTTCCTCGATGGAGTAGGGAAGATTGCGGGCCTTGATGAAATGGTAAAAACGGGTGACCCCTGGGTGACAGAGATTGTCGTGCATGGTCCGGAGTCAGTCCACTTGTGCGCTGGCACATGTACCTCGGGATAGGGCATCGGGGGCTCGTTGAGCTTACATATCACTTACAAGAGCTTACAAGATACAAAATCTCGTAGTTGCAGGTGGAGAGCTCGATCCTCCACCTCAAAATTTTATTGTTTTTGATCTTGCCCCGCTGTGTGTTAGTAAACATGAAGGCAACCGACCGTTGGTCAGTGAGGAGAGTGAATCTCCTGCCGGCCAGGTAATGCCTCCAATGCCACACAGCTTCAACGATGGCTTTGGCCTCTTTTTCGAAGGAGGAGTGCTGAATCTTGGAGGCATGGAGGGTGCAGGAAAAGAATGCCATGGGCCTGCCTACCTGGTTGAGGGTGGCAGCCAGAGCGACGCAGATGCATCGCTCTCGACTTGGAAGGGCAGCGTCTCGTCGACCGCGTGCATCGCGGCCTTGGCAATGTCGGCCTGGTGAGCCTCGGACGTCAGGGGAAAAACGGTGGGTTGAACTAGTGGGCGGGCTTTGTCCGCATAGTTTGGGACCCACTGGGTGTAATACGAAAAGAACCCCAGGCATCGTTTGAGGGCCTTGGGGCAGTGGGGGAGGGGGAGTTCCATGAGGGGGCGCATGCGATCGGGGTTGGGCCCCAGAACTTCGTTCTGGACCACATAGCCGAGGATGGCTAAGCAGTTTGTGCTGAACGCGCACTTCTCCTTGTTATACGTGAGGTTGAGGAGAGTGGCTGTGTGGAGAAATTTGGAAAGGTTGGCGTCGTGGTCCTGCTGGTCGTGGCCGCAGATGGTGACATTGTCCAGGTACGGGAAAGTGGCCCGCAGTCCGTACCGGTCAACCATTCGGTCCATCTCCCGTTGGAAGACCGAAACCCTGTTAGTGATGCCGAAGGGAACCCTAAGAAAGTGGTAAAGGCGGCCGTCTGCTTCGAACGCTGTGTATGGGCGGTCCGCCTTACGGATGGGGAGCTGGTGGTAGGCATATTTCAGGTCCACTGTCGAGAAGACTCGGTACTGTGCAATCTGATTGACCATATCAGATATGAGTGGGAGGGGGTACGCGTCGAGCTGCATGTACCGATTGATGGTCTGATTGTAGTCAACGACCATCCTGTTTCTCTCCCCAGTTTTGACCACTACCACTTGGGCTCTCCAGGGGCTGTTGTTGGCCTCGATGATACCTTCCCGAAGCAAGCGCTGGACTTCAGACCTGATGAAGGTCCTGTCCTGGGCGCTGTACCGTCTGCACCTGGTGGCGACAGGTTTGCAATCTGGGGTTAGGTTTGCAAAAAGGGAAGGCAGGTCGACCTAAAGGGTCGCGAGGCCGCAAATGGTAAGGGGTGGTAGGGGCCCGCCAAATTTCAGGGTTAGGCTCTGGAGGTTGCACTGGAAGTCCATGCCGAGTAGCAAGGCAGCGCAGAGGTTGGGGAGGACGTAGAGGCGGAAGCCGCTGAACTCCATGCCCTGGACGGTGAGGGTGGCGATGCAGTACCCCTGGATCACCACGGAGTGGGATCCGGAGGCCAGGGAGATTCTCTGGTTAGCGGGGTGTACCGAGAGGGAGCAGCGCCTTACCGTATCGGTGTGAATGAAGTTCTCAGTGCTCCCGGAGTCCAGCAGGCAGGAGATCTTGTGCCCTTTGACCTTCACCTTTATTGAAGCAGTCGCGTGGTTGTGTGGTCGAGACTGGTCAAACGTGACCGAGGCAAGACGCGACTGGTCATCGGCGGTTGCAGACGATGAGCGGCCTGATGAGGTGCCCGACAGGCAGGGGTCCTGAGGCGATAAGATGGTGGCGCCCGCGGGCCACACGTGTCCTGGGGGAGGTAAGGTGGCAGCGCCCTGGGGCTGCACGAGTCCTGGGGCAGGCAAGATGGCGGCGACAATTGGTTCTGAGAGAGGCAAGATTGCGGCACCCACGGGCCGCACGTCTTGTGAGTAGTGCAAGATGGTGCCCACGGGCCGCACGTGGTCCGAGGAGAGGAAGATGGCGGCGCCCACTGGCCGCACGTGGTCCGAGGAGGGGAAGATGGCGGCACCCAGTGGCCATTCGTGGAGGGTGCCGGGACAATAGCGCAATTGATCGGGCCTGGCACACTACAGCGAAATGTCCCTTCTTGCCACAGGCCTTGCAAAGGGCGCTTCGCACCGGGCAGCGCTGTCGGAGGTGTTTTGACTGCCCACAAAAGTAGATTTGGGTCCCCCAGGTTTGGTTGGCTGCTGTGCGGCACAGGTGTGGGGTTGGGTGGAGGCGGTCGCTGATGGGGTCCATGATGGGGTGACCGTCGGCAGGGTCCATGATGCACAGAGGGGGTGGGCCGCGGGGTCGGGGGCATAGGCCTGAACGTTGTGTGAGGCGACCGTAAGTGAGAGCGCTAGTTTTTTGGTTGCCACGAGGTCGAGCCTGGCCCCTTCTAAGAGGCGCTGGCGAATGTAGTCAAACCCTATGCCCGAATGCGTCTCTCATCAGCAGATTTGAGTGTTCAGTGGCCGAAATGGCCTGGCAGTCACAGTCTCTACCTGGGGCAAGCAGGGCACGCCAGAAATCTTCCACATGCTCACTGGGACGTTGGCGCCGTGTGGAGAGGAGATGCCTGGCATAGATTTTGTTAGTCCACTGAGAATAGTTTTCCTTCAGTAGCGCCATGGCCTCTGTGTAGGTCGGCACGTCCTGGACGAGGGGAAAGACATTGGAGCTCAGCCACATGTACAGAATCTGGAGCTTCTGTGCTTCTGGGATTGCGTCTGGCGCAGACCCGATGTACGCTTCAAAACAGGCTAGCCAATGTTCAAAGTCTTTTTTGGTGTTGTCAGCTTGAGGATGCAGCTGCAGGCGATCCGGCTTGATGTGGAGGTCCATCTCTGAAAAATCTCAGTGTAATAAATTGATGCACTATCAATTACGACAAGACGAGAGTAGAATGTAATCGAGGCTTTATTACACTGAGATATGTGGCCTCCTACAGCAGCTGACAAAATGGCTGTTGTACGGGGAGCACACATATTTATACTCCGCCTACTGGGTATAGCCAGCAGGCAGGGATCTACCCCCGTACCTGTAGTACAGGGGCCTTATCGTAAAACATATATATACAGTATATACATCAGTGGTGACATCCACAATGCTGTAACTTTCTTTTTTATTGACGTGTATTGTAATTTACTTCTCTTCACATTGTTAGAGTTCAAGTTATTGGTTGAGTTGATTGGCATTCTGTGTTGCGACGGTTATATCTTATTTTAGTGAATTGTACGGGTTGTATTGTTGTTTTTGTGTTTTCTTTCTCTGGGACTGGGTGGGAAGGGACGTTATACCTTGGCAGGGGGAGCCACCCGTGCTAGCTAACTAAAGTCAGCTAGTGAACGAGGTGAGGTGAGAGGAGGGCTGTGGATATTGGAGCCTGGTTAGCAGGTTTTGATGGGCCTACGAGGCGAGCGAGGGGTGGGGGGGGGGGGGGGGGGGGGGGGGGGGGGAGATTGATGCTGGGAGATGTTTTTGTGAGGGGAATGTAGGGGGGTTGTTTTGGGAGGGGGAGAAGGGATTTGATGTTCATAATGGACAGGGGCGGATCAGGCTCATGGAGCAGGGCCTGGTGGTATGATGATGGTGGATAAGAAGGGTGGGGGGGGGTTGAGAGACCCCCAGTTAGGATAGTCATGTGGAACATGAGGGGGTTAGGAGGTCCGGTCAAGAGGTCAAGGGTGCTTGCACATCTTAAAAGTTTGAAAGCCGATGTGGCAATGCTGCAGGAGACTCACTTGAGGGTGAAGGACCAGGTGAGACTTAAAAAGGGCTGGGTTAGTCAAGTGTTTCACTCTGGATTTGGCAGAAGGGCTTGAGGGTGGCGGTAATGGTCAGCAAAAGAGTACACTTCCAGATGGAGAAAGTGGTGGCAGATCAAGGGGGTAGTTATGTGATTGTGGCATGGGCGCTGGAGGGGAGGCTAGTGGCGCTGTTAAGAGTATATGGTCCCAATCGGGAGGATGTGGGATTCGCAAAGAAGGTGTTTGGGGCCATCGCCGACTTGGACACACACGAACTGATAGTGGGGGATGACTGGAACTTGGTGCAGGAGCCAAGGTAGGACAGGTCACGGCCGCGCTTGCTGGTCCCATCAGGGGGGTGAAGGCGTTGGCTGGGCTAATGGTGGAAATGGGAGGGTTGGATCCTTGGAGGTTTCTGCACCCGAGGGAACGGGAGTACTCCCTTTTCTCAGCAGTCCTTAAGGTATACTCGCAGATCGACTTTTTCGTGGTGGGGAATGCTTTGCTGGCTGGGGTTAAGGGGTCAGAATACTCGGCAATTGCAGTGTCAGATCATGCTCCGCATTGGGTGGATATGGTACTGGAGAAGGGGGTAGCGCAGAGACTGGGGTGGAAATTAGATGTGGGACTTTTGGGGGACCAAGGGTTCTGTGAAAAAATTGACAAGGTAATTGAGGAATATGTAGGTGTCAACTGTCCGGGTGAGGTGTCAAAGGCAGTTCTTTGGGAGGCTCTAAAGGCGGTGGTATGGGGTGAGGTGATTTTGTTTAAGGCCAGGGTGGACAAAGAGGAGAGGTTGGAGCGGCAGAGGGTAATAGATGAGATGTTGGAGGTAGATAGGAATTTTGCAGAAGATGGGGACCCAGCGAAGCTGGAAAAGAGGAAGGAACTACAGACAAGCTTTGACCGTCTATCTACCAGGAAGACGTTGCGCCAACTGAGACGAGCAAGGGGTGCAATTTACGAATATGGAGATAAGGTATGTTAGCATGTCAGCTCCGGAGGGGGGCAGCGGTCAGGGAAATTGTTCAGGTGAGGGAGAGGTCAGGGAAGTTGGTGGTGGCTCTGGATCTGATTGACAAGGTTTTTGAGGAATTTTATGAGCGGTTGTACAGGTCAGAGCTACCTGGGGGAGACCGGGAGATGCAGGAATTTCTAGATGGGTTGGAGTACCCGAGGTTAGTTGGACGGGGACAGGGCTACATTGGAAGGAGCGATAGTGGAGCAGGAGATAAAGGATGCGATTAGGAGGATGCAGTAGGTGAAGGTGGCAGGGCCGGATGGGTTTCTGGTAGAATATTATAAACAATTCAAGGATAAGCTGGCACCCCTGATGGTGGGGATGTCTGAAGAGGCGATAGGGAAGTGGGTGTTGCCACAAACTTTGGGCAGGCATCGATTCCCCTGCTGCTAAAAAAAGATACAGATCCGACAGAGTGTGGGTCGTATAGGTCCATATCACTTCTGAATGTGGACGCAAAAGTATTGGCCAAGGTACTGGCAGGTAGGCTGGAGGAGTGCCTCCCGAAGGTGATAGATGAAGATAGGAGTTTGTGAGAGGGTGGCAGCTCTTTTCATATGTTAGAAGGATATTGAACGTCATTATGGCACCGGCAGAGGGGAAGGAAACCGAGGTAGTTGTGGCATTGGACGCTGAGAAGGCATTTGACTAGGTAGAATGGAGGTACTTGATGGCAGTTCTGGAGCGGTTTTGGGATTGGACCAAGATTTATGAACTGGGTAAAGCTACTATATAAGGAGCGAGGGTGAGTGTCCGCACAAATAACATTAGCTCGAGATACTTTTCTCTAAATCGTGGGACTAGGCAGGGATGTCCTATGTCCCCCCTGCTGTTTGCACTCGCGATTGAGCCATTGGCCATCGCATTAAGAAGTTCGGGGTTCGGGGATATGGAAAGGAATAGTGAGGGGGGAGAGGATAGAGCATAGGATGTCCTTATTTGCCGATGACTTGCTGTTCTACGTGTCGGAACTGAGTGAGTCGATAGGGGGAATATTGAGCTGCTTTAAGTGTTTGGGTCTTTCTCGGGGTTCAAACTAAATCTAAATCAAGACAAGAGTGAGTATTTTGTGGTGTTTCTGCCGGGGGTGGGGGCAGGGGTGGGGGGCTGCCATTCCGTAGGGCAGGGAGTCACTTAGGTACCTGGGGGTGCAGGTTGCCCGGGAGTGGGTGGGGTGGGGGGAGGGGGGGCTCCGCAGGTACAACATTTCTAGTTTGGTGGGGAGAGTGAAAGCAAATCTGGCAAGGTGGGATGGTCTCCCTCTGTCACTGGCGGGTCGGGTACAGGCGGTTAAAATAAACGTGTTGCCGCGATTACTGTTTATTTTTCAATACCTGCCGATTTTCCTGCCAAATGCTTTTTTCAGAGAGATTGAGGGAAGGATTACTTAGTTCATATGGGGAAGGAAGGTGGCCAGAGTTAGAAAGGTGCTGCTCAGAGGGGAAGGCAGGCAGGGAGTTTGGGTCTTCCGAGCCTGATGTATTACTACTGGGCAGCGAATGTGGAGTAGGTGCGGAGCTGGGTCAGAGGGGTTGATTCCCAGTGGGTCAGAATGGAGGAGAGTTTCTGCAGGGGGTCAGGATTGAAAGCACTAGCAACAGCGCTGCTCCTGATAGCCCCGGGGAAATACTCAGGGAGTCCGGTAATAATAGCTTCATTGAAAATCTGGAGGCAGTTTCGGCAACACTTCGAGTCGGGGGCAGGCTCAAGGGAAATGCCTATTCGGGGGAACCACAGATTTAAGTCAGGGAGGTGGGATGGAAATTTTCAGAAATGGGAGGAAAAGGGGATTAAGACACTAAAAGATTTGTTTCTTAGGGGTCGCTTTGCAGGATTGAAGGAGCTGGAAGTAAGTATGGGCTGGAGCAGGGTGAAATATTTAGATACATGCAGGTTCGAGGTTTTGCCAGAAAGGAGATACAGAGCTTCCCGGTGGAGCCAGCCCCCACATTGCTTAAGGAGGTGCTGACGACAGGGGGACTGGAGAAGGGGGTAGTGTCAGCAGTTTACGGAGCTATTTTGGAAGAGAAGAAGGCACCACTGGAAGGGATCAAAGCAAAGTGGGAGGAAGAGTTGGGAGAAGATATGGAGGAGGCGTTCTGGTGTGAGGTGCTCCGGAGAGCGAATGCCTCCATCTAGTGCGCAAGGTTGGGGCTGATACAGCTGAAGGTGGTATACAGAGCACACCTCACGTGGGCGAGGATGAGCCGATTCTTTGAAGGAGTAGAAGATGTGTATGAACATTGCGGGGCGATACCCGCTAATCAAGTTCATATGTTTTGGTCCTGTCCAAAGCCAGAGGATTACTGGAAAAAGGTTTTTAGGGTAATTTCTAAAGTGGTGCACGTTAAACTGGACCCGGGCCCCCGGGAGGACATATTCGGGGTGCCGGACCAGCCAGGGTTGGAAACGGGTGCAGAGGCAGATGTTGTAGCCTTCGCCTCGTTGATCGCCCAAAGGCGTTCCTGATAGGTTGGAGAGCAACCTCTCCACCCTGTGCTCTGGCATGGCGGGGGGTCCTGTTGGAATTCTTGACTCTTGAGAAGGTTAAGTTTGAACTGAGGGGAAGGATGGAGGGGTTCTACAAGTCATGGGCATTATTCATTCCGCACTTTCAAGAACTGAATAACATCGAACATTAGTTGGGGCATGTGGGTGGGAGGGTTGGGGGAGGGGGGCTGTGTGTGTTAATGGCGACTATGGGTGATTCCTAATTCCTTTTGTCATTTGTTTGTGTGAACATGCGGGCTAATGTTTAGGGTTTGGTGGGAGGATGGGATCATTGTTATTGATTTGGGGATTGACATATTTGTTACTGATTATTGGTTATTGTTGGTGGGTGTAAATGTGGGAGAAAATGTGAAAAAAGAGGAGAATAAAAATATTTTAAAAAATGTTCTTACTGTCTTCTTCACAATTTACAAGACTTCCAAATTTAGTATTATCTGCAAACTTAGAAATTATCCATTGCACACCAAGATCTTGATTAATATATATCAGGAAAAGCAAGGGTCCTAAGCAAGCAGAACACCACTACAAACCTTCCTCCAGCCTGTAAAATATCTATTGACCATTACTGTCTGCTTCCTATTATTCTGCCAATTGTATTCACATAGTGGCTGTCGCTTTTATTCTGTAAGCTATAACCTTTCTCACAAGTCCGTTGTGTGGCACTGTATCAACTGCCTTCTGAAAGTTTATTTGATAGACTTGAGGGTACACGGCAGAATTACAAAATTTGCAGATGACACAAACTAAACAATGAGTAGCTGTAGTTACGAACAATGCTGTAGCTGGAATATTGCATCCAATTTTGTGAACCGTACATCGGGAGGGTCATAAAGACTTTGGATGATTTGTGGAAAAGTGGTACCACAATGGTTCCAGGGTTTGTACTTATGTGTTTTGATGGGAGAAATCATAAAGGGTTTAGACAGGATAAATAAAGAGTAAATATATCCAGTCATTGAAATGTTGATAACCAGAGGAACCATCTTTAAAGTGATCAGCAAAAGAACCAGAGCTGACACATTGGGGCAATTTTGTGCCCGTGTTCGCCATCAGCAAAAACAGTGACACAGGAGCAAAATCTCACAAATCTTGTGAAAGTTGGGAAACTTGATTCTCGCTGCCAAGATCACATTTCCCGATTTCCCTGCCCCTCACTGGTGACTTGACGAGGTTCTAATCTGGGCAGGAACCTCATTTAATTACATTTTCATATATTTGCATGTGTTTAAAGGTCCTCCCCTCCACATTGCTCCCCCTCACAGGTTCACCCAGGTTTCTGAAAATGGGAAGCAATCGAGGGGATCCTGTCGGGGGTGCCAAGTTAAGTTTAGAGAAGGTCAAAGAAGGACATGCCCAGACAGTGCCCTGGCAGTGGTCCCGGACACAAGTTCGCACTGCCAGCTTGGCACCAGTGGGCAATGCCAACCTGGCTTTGCCAATCTGTGCCAGTGGTGGGCCCTTGAAGCAGTCCCATGGGACGGGTTCCCCTTATGCATGTTGTGGAGGGCTGTGTCTGTGGAGGGATAGGAGAGGAGAACCCCAATGCCTGTGTGGGGGGGGGGGGGGGGAGGCTGCTGATGCCAGTTTTGTGGTGGTGGGGAGCCCCGCTGCTTCTGCTGTGTGGTGGTGGCGGGGGGGGGGGGGGTGCGTGGAGGAGTCGCCGATGCTTGTGAGGGGTTTCCTTGGTGTCGATGGGTTGGGGGGGGGCTATGATCTTCTCTGTTGGGACTATCAGGATATCTTGAGAACCTAGTGTTAACAAAGAACATCAAGCTGAGTTATTGAACAAAGCTAATTTATTTACACGACGAAATTAAAGATTCTAACCAGTCAACAAGGAATAAGTTATTAAATAAAACTGTATATCTCTTACTACAGAACTCTATAATATGCATCTAATCTATCTCACGCCGAAACTACTTCTCCAGGAGTCACATGATATTTATACGACTGCTCTTTATCTCCATCTGGTGGTAAGAAGTATTATCGTCATATTGTTAACGCTTTGTGTTCCTTGCACTGTGCATACTGTTACAGGGGTGTTTACTTTCTGTGCTGATCGGGTGCCCCTTAAAGATGACACCCTGTTGTCTGTGGAGCCAGCCTTGCCAGCTCCAGCAGGCCCCATCCTGCCAGACATAACAGTATGAACCATGCCAACTCAATTTTTTCAGAGTCCCTGAAAATCTGTATGAAAAACTCAGCTGTGCAGCTGGAGAGCTACACTCTGGTTTAGTCAGAGCCCGACATTCTGAAAAAATATGGGAAGATTCTGTCCATTGATTGGTTTCAATTTGGAATGCACTACTAGATACAAAAGTATCTAAAAGAGAACAAATTGTAGGGCTGTGGGAAAAGAGCCAGGGCGTGGTAATACTACGATTGCTCTTCAAAAGGGCCAATGCATATTTGATTGATTAATCCGGTGCTGTACTATTCAGTGATTTTATCATCGAATCTACAGTGCCAAAGGAGGCCCTGTGGCCCATCGTGTATTGCACCAGCCCTTGGAAAGAGCACCCGACTTAAGCCCACATCTCCACCCTATCCCCGTAACACAATAATCCCACCTAACCTTTTTTGGACACTCAGGGCAATTTAGCATGACCAATCCACTTAACCTGCACATCTTTTGACCGTGGGAGGAAACCGGAGCACCTGGAGGAAACCCAATGCAGACACGAGGAAAACGTGCAGACTCCGCACAGACAATGACCCAAGCCGGGAATTGAACCTCGGACCCTGGAGCTGTGAAACAACAGTGCTAACCATTGTGCTACCGTGCCGCCCACGATGTAGACTTAAATGTACAATATCCAACATCCTCAAAGAACACAGGCGAAGTGTAGATTTAAATTTACAATGGTTTTGTAAATGAAATGTAATGTAGACCTACATGTACAATGACTTCATAAGGTGTGACATTACTGTGTGCAACTGAAGAATAAATGCAGCCCACTTGTATATGTACCTCATTTTTATCTTAGAAATGTACTCAAATATATTGTACACCATCCATACCAGTTTACAGCATTGAAAAAGGCCTATTAGCTTCGCCTTTGTCGTGTTCTTTACCAGATTTAAATTATTTCAAAATGCAGTCAGCATTATTAATTAGGCAAACATGGCAACCATTTTGTGAAGGAGAATATTCCACACACAGCAATGAGCTGAATGATCGAAAGGAAAAAGCTAATTGCCTTATTGAAGGGCGGCACGGTAGAGTAGTGGTTAGCACAGTTGCTTCACAGCTCCAGGGTCCCAGGTTTGATTTTTCGGCTTGAGTCAATGTCTGTGTGCAGTCTGCATGTTCTCCCTGTGTCTACGTGGGTTTCCTCTGGGTGCTCTGGTTGCCTCCCATAGTCCAAAGATGTGCAGGTTAGGTGGATTGGCCATGCTAAATTGCCTTTACGTTTGGTGGGGTTACGGGGATGGGGTGGAGGTGTGGGCTTGAATAGGGTGCTCTTTTCAAGAGCCATGCAGACATGATGGGCTGAATGGCCTCTTTCTGTACTGTTGATTCTATGATTCTATTAACTTTTTGGTAGTGCGGATTGAGGAAAGGCTGTTAGTCAGGAAACTGTTCCCTGTTCTTCGAAATTTGTGCCATAGATTTGAGTATCCATCTGAACCATTGAAGCAGGCAGACATCGTCAGTCTATCGGCAAGTGCATGTGTTGGCAATTACATTGTTAAACTAATTGCCTTATTGAAGGCAAGTAATGGCTATTGCCTCAGCCTCCAAAAGAGAAGAATGTAGCCAGCTGCAGCAGTTGCTTTGGGGAAATTATAAAGGGCTTGTCCCTCTGCTGAGCTGGATGCAGAATACACTTGCTGAAGTGAAAGACAAGCTGCTGTATTATTCCCGCATCATATCCTATTAGTTATTACTAACAGATATGATCTTAGCTTCAATAATTTTCTAACAGGTAACATCTTCAACAGAGCACCATGCCCTCTGTGGAATATAACCCAATATGATGTGTGTCAGTAGTTGAACTCGGGCATTGTTGTGCTAACCTGTTAAAATAGCAAAATTCAGTTTTCCTTTACAGAGAGCAATATCCAAAAATCTTCTCAGCATCTCATTTTAATTAAAATAAAACTCCTAAATATGTACTTAATCTGAATTCTCCCTCTGTGTACCCGAACAGGCGCTGGAATATGGTGACTAGGGGCTTTTCACAGTAACGCCATTGCAGTGTTAATGTACTTGTGACAATAAAGATTATTATTATTCTAAATATAATTACCCTGCCAATGAATATGGTATTATTTGGAGTTCTGATGACATCACTGTCTTTTGATGCAACTCCTTCGGCCTTGACTGTATCCCAATGACATTGGGTGAATATCAGTATTACAAGCCTGTTTACATTGATATTATTAGTCATGGATTTTAATTTTCCAGTTTTTAAGGCTGTGTTTTTATTTATATGTTATGTAAAATGACAAAAATGGGTATCAGTGAGAAGCAGTAGGCTACACTCTGCTTAGAAATTCACTGGTATCCAATATTTGGCAGCTCATCAGCAGGGTACTAATAGCCCATGTTCCAATGCAGAGGTCCAAGGAGCCCTGAAATTTGTGTCTTGGACCTACGGTGGCTAATGGAGGTTCTCTTCACGAGATTCATTGGGTGAAGTTAGCCTGTACAATGTACCATTGTCACATTTAGAGATTCTACGCTATTGGAGAGATACGGTGGGTGAGTGGAAGTTGGAAAACGTATGAAAACAAACCTGACTTTCAAATCCTTTTGCATCAGACAGCTGCAGATGGGGAAAGGAGTGAGCACAGCCCCCTGTCAGCGATCTACTAAAATTAGTGGACTAAGCATCAAAATACTGGAATTGAAGTCATCTGGTATTGGACAGTGGCCAGAAAAAAAAACTGACTAAAAGACAGACTGTCTGGTCAAAATCAGATATATGGTCATCCTATTTGGATGTGGATGGGACGGCAGTACCTTTGGGAACCAATATTCACATAAGTGATTGGGTAACAGATGAGTATCTCACTGCGGAATAATGAGGCCTCACAGTGCAATCAGAAGGAAGGTGAGGAGAAAGATGGCTGGGGTCTGCAGTAATATTCAGGATGTGGGGTCAAGTGGCTGTGACTTGTGGCAAGATCAGTGAGAGTAAGGTATGTGGTTTTAGGGCATGCAGTTTATAATCACAAGTGAGGCTGGAGATATCAGGACTGCAGTGATTATGGTAACTATTTACTTGTTAAAATTTCATGCTGCTTGGTGTTAGTTCTCCCAGTGGCAATCAGCACTGTTGCCCAGGCACAAATTTACAAGAGGAAGTAAGCATTAGATCCCTGATTTTCACATGTTAATGGCTTAACGCCTGCTGCTGACGTGGATAAAGGATCAATCTATAATTTGGCCTTTAACATAATATATTGGGCATGGCTTGTATCAGCATTTGGCCACAAAATGGTGTTAATAGCACTGAAACCCAGACAATTATGGAGCCAAATTTCTAGTCCTGAACTCCGAAGCTGAAATTAAAAAACAAAAGACTCGAAAACTTGGAGAGTTAGAACTAAAACAGTTTTGAGAAACCATGGGCAGTATTTAATCAAAGTAATGGGGTCTTGTCCACTGGCTGTAAAACCAGCAAGAACTCTGCATTGTCTTCACCCTATTAAGTGCCAATCAGGCACTTCAGTGGCCAATGGCAGGCCTTCCCCCAAGATCAAGGACAATGCTCATGGAAATCTCACGAGCTGCTGGCTGAACAGAGTAATATTTCAACTTATGTAACTGAAAAGTGTCTACTGTTTCAGATTCAATGTGGCGTGCCTGCAGTGTGGGATCTTGTCTTTTGAAATTGTACATTGGAAAGTCAGTGCTGTGTAATAAGTGTAGTGATCTGTATATATATATAAGGGGTCAATGTAGATGCAATACAACTAAGCAAGCACCAGTAGGAGCACGGGAGAGGTATAAATAGAGAGAGACAGGAAGTTAGAGGCACTTCACAGGAACGGCAGCTGGGAGCAGAACAGGCAGGCAGCTCAGATGTAACATTAAGTTAAGTGCTGGAGAGAGAACAAACTCAAAATAAAGCATCTACTTCAACTTTAAGACTACAAGCTTTATTCAGAGACAAGGAACAACACATGGTACCAGTTGAGTGGCTTTCACAGAACTAGTTAGATTAGGTTGGACAAAAAGAGAAGAAAAAGAGAAGACTGGACATTGGACTGTGGAAGACTCCGCAGCAAATGGATCCTCAACGACTAACTATGGTACTCATTGGACCTCTAGGGCAGCTGGAAACAACCGGTAATTTAAGTTATGAATAGAAAAGATTTGAACAGATATTCCAAATATTTATCGCAGCTAATGGTTTAAGCACGGTCTCTAACGCAACAAAAATAGTACTACTACTCTCAATAGGAGATTATGAAGCTAGAAAAATCTACAATTGCTTTAATTACTTAAACGGTGAAGATGACACCAAAATAGAAGTAATACACAAAAAAATTGATGAACACTGTAAGAGTCCGTCGGGTGAGATGCTGGAAAGATTTAACAATTGTCATAAATGCCAGAGAAACGGAGGGCCCATTGTAGCCACCAAAGCTGGCCACTTCCTGACATAAAATGGAACATTGAGTTGCATGCAGGGAAAATTGGACAATGTCAGAGAGACAAGCAGGTTGCAGAACCTCTCTGTGGATTCTGTCTGTGAAGAAACCAGACAGCATAGGAACTAGCAGTTTTCATACTAATTGATCGATTCCCGGTGATTCCCGGGCACAATAGACACAACAATTAGCTGCAATAGAAACATTCTATAGCAGGTCAGACTTCTCGGCGCCAACGGAGACTGAAACAAAAGGACACAAACAAGTTAGAGAGAACCGCCCAGCGATCGAGGAACAGCCCCGTTATTGGGGAAATTCAAATCAATCGATTGGGAAGAGACCCAATCGATTGCAAGTTTATAGAGGGTCCGCCCAGATGGGCACGAAACCCAAAACAGTATAAGACAGAGACCCCAACCCCAGCTCTCTCTCTTAGCCAGCCCTCCTCTCTCTTAGCCGGCCCTCCCAGCAGAACACCTTTGCGGCAGCTCTCCAGGAACTTGAACGTGAGAAGGAGAGGCCTGGCCAATTGCTACACCGACAAGTTTCATAAAACGCCCGCTACGAGAATAGACACTCCTGACCCCTTTAGTCCACACCAACTGGATGCCTGCGGATCCAGGACAGAGCAAGAGGCCATTGTTCCCTGATCCGGCAGTTCCCTTATTCCAGGGAAGTATTGGCCTCGTGGTGGTAGGAATAGTTTAGTCTTAGTATTACATGCATGAGAAGTAAATAACTGAGTAATAATAAACGTGTTGTTTGAACTTGCTAATTGGTGTATTGAGTCATTGATCTGAACTTGAACTTGAACCTCATGGCGGTATCATAAGGATACCTGGCGACTCTAGAGCTAAGGAATAAAACAGAGCCAATTGAGTGTTAAGCACACTCACCCAGAACGAGCAACACCATCACTGATTTTATTACAAATCTCAAGTTAATACCACAAGGCTGTGATTATGCTGATTTCAGAGACACTGTGATAATGCATCAATTAATTTCTGGACTATCTGATAAAAAAATTTGATTAAAAAGTCTAACTTTAGAAACTGCTCTACAAAAATGCCTTGCTTATGAACAAAAACAAAATCAATACTGTCAGTCTTCACAAACACAGAAAGGGTTCAGTCTAGAAATCGCAAGTGAAAAGTCCAGATCGAAAGGAAAAAGTAACTTGGACTTCTTAGAAAGAAAAGACGCTGAAATCCACTATAAAATGGCGTCTGAGCACATTTTACAGTCTCCGGGGAACAAAAGACGAAAACCTGCGTCTGCGCATGCACAGGAAACAGAAGCTGCGCATTTGCAATTAAAATCAGACGTTTTGCCTTCTGCACATGCGCAAGGCGCACATGCGCAGTTAGAAAAAGAAGTTTTGGTCACGGATCGTTCTGCGCATTGCAGATGCAATATAATGTGGATAAATGTGAGATTATCCACTTCAGCAGCAAAAATAGGAAGGCAGATTATTATTTGAATGAGTGTAAATTGGAAGGGGTGGATACCTTGGTGCCCTCGTGCATCAGTCACTGAAATTAAATGCATAGGTACGGCAAGCTGGAAAGAAGGCAAATGGTAGATTAGCCTTCATAGTGAGAAGATTTGAGTATAGAACATAGAACATAGAACAGTACAGCACAGAACAGGCCCTTCGGCCCTCGATGTTGTGCCGAGCAATGATCACCCTACTCAAACCCACCCGATACCCGTAACCCAACAAACCCCCCCCCCCTTACTTTTTAGGACACTACGGGCAATTTAGCATGGCCAATCCACCTAACCCGCACATCTTTGGACTGTGGGAGGAAACCGGAGCACCCGGAGGAAACCCACGCACACACGGGGAGGACGTGCAGACTCCACACAGACAGTGACCCAGCCGGGAATCGAACCGGGGACCTTGGAGCTGTGAAGCATTTATGCTAAACACCATGCTACCGTGCATAGGGATTTTTTTATTGCAATTGTATAGGGCATTGATGAGGCCACACCTGGATTATTATGTGCAGTTTTGGTGTCCTTATCTGGGGAAGTATGTTCTTTCTATGGAGGGAATGCTGTTATGGGCCAAAGTTTAGAAAACTCCAAAGTATATCATGGAGTTCACCTGACCTTCAACTGTTTATTGATTTTGGTTATAATGAGCACAAGAGCCTGCCTTTCAGGTGTTATTCAACAGAGTTCTTAGGCATTATTCTACGAATCTAGTTAACATTTGTATAAACACACGCAGTAAGAATTTTTGTCAACTACAAGCATAAAGACAAATACAGCTACAGTATAACCCTTCATGAATTCCCCCTTCAACTGTTCCAATTCAATAACAAAATCCAAGTAAAGCCAGAAACCCCTTTTCAAGGGTGTGGACCAGCACACGGCACTCTTACTGGTATAAGACTTGTTATTGATACTCTTGTTCCCCTTTCCAAACACAGCAGGTTTGAATTCCTTCCAGGGAGCAATTATCTCTTTTAAGTTATCAAGTAGTCTGGAAACAGCTTTTAAAATGTAGATAGAAAAACACTTCTTTCAAATTGTGCAGTTCAAAACCCAGTCCAAAACTCAAAGCGAAAGTAAAACCCACAGAGCCACAAACCAGCTCCAAACTAAAGCGAAAGTAAAAACTCACAAAGCCACAGCCCAGCTTCACCCACACAATGACTTCACTGAATGATATCAGCCATGTGATAAGATAAAAACATTTCTTTCACATGTCCCCATGACAGTGCAACAAAGGTTTACCAGGCTGATTCTGGGATGATGGGACTGGCATATGAGGAGAGTCTAAGTCGGTTAGGAGTTTAGAAGAATTAGAGGGGATCTCATAGAAACGTATAAAATTCGAACAGGATTAGACAAGGTAGATTCAGAAAGAATGTTCACGATGGTGGGGAGTCCCGAACAAGGGATCATAGTTTGAGGATAAAGGGTAAACCCTTTCGGACTGAGGTGAGGGGAAATTTCTTCCCCAGAAAGTGGTGAATCTATGGAATTCACCACCACAAAAAGGTAATTGCGGCCAAAATGTTGTGTAATTTCAAGAAGGAGTTAGATGTAGCCTGTGGGGCTAAATGGATCAAGCGTATTGAACTTGATCATCAGCCATGATCATAAGAAATGGCGGAGCAGACTCGAAGGAGCGAATGACCTACTCCTGCTTCTATTTTTTATATATGTTTTGAAGACCAATGACCTTCACCGAGCTGCAAGGGTAAGTTACCATCTCATCCTGGCATCAGTTCCGCCTGCCACCCCTCAAATTCCAAACCCCCCCAATCACTGGCTGACATCTCGTACCCTCCCCACAACCAATCTTCCTACTTGTTGCTCCACTGGCATCCGCCAACACAACCCCTGCATATCAGGTTGCAGCGTCCACACGTGTCATCTGCTCCCGATCCATCAAGTATGCAGCTCACAATGCCCTCTCTTTGCCTCCACTGGATAAGTTGGCCCATCATAGGCGTCAAAGGGTCAAGACGGGTGATGGAGCTCCAGAGATTAGAGTCCTCACCCTCTATGGGGAACGGACCCTGGAGATTGTTGGATTGACTGGTGAGAGCAGCCCTCAGAAAACGTCCACCAATGGCATCGAAGGTCACAGGGCGTGGAAAGCAGCAGACTGCCTCCGCCTCTGATGTGGACATAGCAGTAGACCACATAAAATAAAACAGATTATGGATCATTGAGTATGCACTGGGAGTGGGACTCATGCATGCACTTGTTGGCTGCAGATTGAGAAATGTCACACATGTCCCCGCTCAAGCCCAGGAATGAACAGTTTCATAAAAGTTCAGGGCTGCGGTGACCTTTGCAGCGACCGAGAACAGGTATCCTCCTCCTCTGCAGATGCTACACTGTCTCTGTGTTCAGAGGCTCCTCCTGCAACACATGCTGTCCACCAAGACCAATGTTGTCGACACACCTTGGGCCGTCGCCAGCGCCCCTCTCTGGGTCCCTCCCAATCTGATGGGCGGCCGAATCTTCAGGGTGTGCGATGGCCCCCTGCACATAGGGTGCTGCTTCCAACCTGCGTCAATGCTGCTGCTGCCTTCTCCGGCATCTAACCGCCTGGGCTGCCACCAACACCGTGAGGGCATCCTCTGCAGGATCATCAACACCAGGCATCCTGTTCTCTGTAACAAATCGAAGCGGGAGAGAAACCCAATAATCATTTAGGACTTCCATCCTATCCCCATGCCTATCCCACCCGTAAGTGCTCTCAGAGTGCCATCCACTAAGCAAGTTGTGCTGGAAAAACTAGCTCCACTCAATCACGTCCGGCCACAGCAGTGGCTCTAGACTCCAGATCTCCACTGGGAGCATTAGGGAGGCCTTGCTCAGGTGCCGTCCCCAAATCCACACACTCACCCTTTGGTCACAAGGATATTCCCAGTGCTGCAGTCCAGATTTTGAGTGCTTGATCATTGTCTGTTGTCTCTATGGTGCTGATGCTTCTCGAGTTCAGTCAAAGTGTTCAGGCTTCAAAGTTTGATTGAAATGCGATGCAATAATCATGGCACCCGTACCCATGGGCAGCCACTTGAGTAATATTTTATTGGCAAATGGTCAACATTGATAATGATTTGAAAATCAATTGCGTAACATTCCACATATCACACTAATCATTAAACAACAAGGAAGGTTCACCGTTCTCCATTGGTGCCAATACAAAGCTCAGTTTCACAAAAAAAAACACACAGTATCACACCTCACAGGTTCCTCAAGAGAAATAGGATAAGCTTGAGAATGTGTTATCATGTCCAGAACATTGTCGTAGAAATTATTTGTCCATCAATGCGTTACTTGTTGGTTATTCCATGAATCAGTGCCATTCTCCGTCCAGAGGCCACAGTTGTGCAAGGATCTGGATCGGCGCAGGCTGGGAGGGCCGAAGGGCCTGTTCCTGTGCTGTAATTTTCTTTGTTCTTTGTTGTTCTAAGCCTTCCCACACGACCCAATCTCATCGGAGCCAAATACTGGCATCCACATATTCCACTGGCACTCGAGGTGCAGCTGAGCATCCTTGACTTCCAGTGTGTTTAACCCACGGTGACGTGCTGGTTACATGCAGCACTCACCAGCAACAAAAGTATCAGTAATCTGCGAAAGCATTTCTTTAACATCTTCATCAGGTTGCTCATTTGGATCAGTGAAGCCAGCATCTTCTGGCTTCAAACCTGATTGCATTCTGGACTCATATGGCCACCTGAGCCTGGTGTTACAAGTTCCAGGCATCTAAGAAAAAATTGTCCTTCTTTCAGGCTCTACAAAAAGAAAGAAACAACAGCAGTAGCCTCCAGACATTTGCAGCTACAAGCAACAGCAAACGGTAAACACAACCAGCAGCACCACTTGAGAATATCTTGTTTATTAGACGGGCAACAGTACCTTTATACAAAAAGATGAAAACAACTGCTCAACAGTCCATATGTCACACGAACCATAAACCAACAAGGAAAAGTACCGCGCCACTTCTTTTAGTGCAAAATACAAGTACAAACACAAAGCTGCAACAGTGCATTTACACAAGGAAAACTAAACATACTTGGAACATTAAATAGTTAATAACACAATGAAATATCTCGCTTCAGGCCATAGAAGCAAAAGAGGTAGCAGCAAACAAACACACAACCTCCAGACATGAAACTTGAAACAGTCAACAATGCAATAAAGTCACCAGCAATTTCTTCAACATCTTTATCAAGTGGCCCATTCAAAGCAGTGTGTCCCTCTCACCCCCTCCCACGACCCTCAGCAGTAGACCTTCAGAGGTGTGAATAATCACATTGGAAAATCACACTGACGCAGGGCACGGCAGAAGAGAGAAAGAGCACCCCTTCTTCCCTCTCCAGTGCTGGTGGCAGGTCTCACTCCAGGCCACATAAGCAAAAGAGGCAGCAGCAAACAAACACACAACCTCCAGACATGAAACACGAAACAGTCAACAAAGTCACCAGCAATCTGCAAAAGCATTTTTCAACACCCTCACTAAGGGTCTGGTCAGAGCTGTCGGCCCCTCTCTCTCCCTCCTGCAGCCCCCAGCAGTAGACCCTTAAAGGTGGGAACAATCATACAGAAAAGTCACACTGATGCAGGGCAAGCCTGAAGAGAGAAAGGGCACTCCTTCCTCTTCTCCAGCACTGGTAGCAGGTCATTGTACATTCTCCCATTCCTTGCTCCAGGCCACAGAAGCAAAAGAGGCAGCAGCAAGCAAACACACAGGGTGCGATTCTCCGGTCTTGTGTGCTCCCGCTCAAGAAAAATTAGGCCAGTGAATAGCGAGAGAGGCCAAAAATGATAACTGTGCCAGGTGCCAAATAATTTGCGATACAACCTACCCGCTCCTGTGGCCGAAATTGGGATCTCGCTGTAGCGTGGCGAGAAACCAATTATCTCCACGTAACCCCATTTCCATATAATTAATGGGTGCCACCCCGTATCCAACAGCCTCCCCAGCTAGTCATTCATCTGCCTCCTTAGCAAGTAATCATGCTGCCGCCGATTAGTGCTCCTTTTTAAAAACATAAACCTGGCAGAAGGGCTTCTGAGCTGAGGAGATGAGTAGCTATCTTTGCTCACAGGCAAAGAGCCCATGGTGCTAGGTTTGCAACCCCCTCCCAGTACTCGCGGGGGTGTGGGACCCTCAGATGGGCGGGGGGGGGGGGGGGGGTGCGGAGAGCCACCCTCCGCATGGGTGTGCTGCCATGGGGGGCGCGGGAGAGGAGGCGCGGCGGGAGGGGGGTAACCGCTAGCAGCACCATCATGCCAACCCCTTGAACATGTGAACCCATTCTGGGGGAAACCCTTGTCCTTGCCAGTCTGCCTCACCCACCACCCGTAACACCTACCAACTGCTGAGGCCTCTGGCTGTGCGGCTGCAGGCTATTGCTAACAGGGAATTGGCAGTCATGGCTAAGTGGGAACTTCGCACAACCCACGTGGATTCCCGTGGGTGGACGGGCCATGTAGCCATTGCCTAGCATCTCAGTCAGACCGTGATGCATGGGCACTGTGGCTGGACAATGCGTAAGGTAACACCACGCACGCAGCAGCCAACATCCAAACATCCAGGGATGGGACACACCTCCGGGAACATGTCCATGGCAGGAGGGAGGGTGAGTGCCATGGGGAGGGGACCAGCGTCCGGTCCAGGTGATGTTATGAGCAGGTGTCCGGGGTGCAGGGTATTGGGATATGTTAAGTTGGGCCCGCTGCGGCTGGGAGGCATAGGCTGGGCAGTCTGGGTAGGGGGGATCAATAGGGAAATCGAGGGTCTCTGGGTGGGAGCACCGCTGTTTGCCAGCTGAACACCCTCTCCCAATTCGTTACAGATATTGAACACTATGGCAGGGATATTGGACCCGAGTGGTGCTGTTTAATAGTCTGGGCGGCCAGATACCCGAGACGGCGGCAGCAGCAGAGTCTGCAAATGCCTGAGGTGGCGGCCCATGTACTGGACCCTGCTCCACACCCTGAGGGCCAGGCTACCCATCAGGCCAGGAAGGGATTCAGAGGGGGAGTCTTGCTTCGGCCCGGGTGTACAGAGTCGCGAGAATATCTTCAAACAGATGATGGACAGCGCATGCCGCAGGAGGCTCCGTCTCAACAAGGAGATGGTGCGGCACCTGTGCCATGTCCCCTCATACCTGGCATCACCTGGAGGAGGAGGACACCCACTCCCGGGGGCCATCAAGGTCACCGCAGCCCTGAACCTTTATACCTCAAGATCATTCCAGGGCTCGAGCAGGGACCTGTGTGGTATCTCGCAGCCCACAGCCCACAGGTGTATCCGACAGGTCACAAATACCCTGTATGCCCATGCAGAAAACGGCATTATCTTTGACATGGATCAAGCCCAGCAAGATGCCCGGGCAGCAGGCTTCTTCCCCATTGCCGGGATGCCCCAGGTCCAGGGAGTAATAGATGCCATGCATGTTGCTCTGCGCTCACCGGGCCATCTGGGAGTGCCCTACGTTAACAGGAAGGGGTTCCACTCCCTCAGCAAACAACTCGGGTGCGACCACCAGATTAAGATAATGCATGGAGGAGATTGCTGCGCCGTTGGCAATGATCTTTGTGTCCTCACTCTCCACTGGAGTAGTACCGGATGATTGGAGGGAGGCGAATATTGTTCCTCTGTTCAAGAAAGGGAATAGGGAAATCCCTGGGAATTACAGACCAGTCAGTCTTATGTCTCTGTTGAACAACATACTGGAAAGGGTTCTGAGAGATAGGATTTATGATTATTTAGAAAAACATAGTTTGACTAAAGCGAGTCAGCATGGCTTTGTGAGGGGCAGGTGATGCCTCACAAGCCTCATTGAATTCTTTGAGGATGTGATGAGACACGTCGGGCAGTGGATGTGGTGTATATGGATTTCAGTAAGGTATTTGATAAGGTTCCTCAAGGTAGGCTCATTCAGAAAGTCTGGGGGCATGGGATACAGGGAAATTTGGCTGTCTGGATACAGAATTGGCAAGTCGAAAGAAGACAGCGAGTGGTAGTGGATGGAAAGTATTCCACCTGGAGGTTGGTGACCAGTGGTGTCCCGTAGGGATCTGTTCTGGGACCTCTGCTCTTTGTGGTCTTTATAAATGACTTGGATGAGGGAGTGGCAGGGTGGGTTAGTAAGTTTACTGATGAGACAAAGGTTGGTGGAGTTCTGGATAGTGTCGAGGGCTGTTGCAGGTTACAAGTGTTATGGGCCAGGATTTAGAGAACCCCAAAGTGTATCATGGAATTCACCTGACCCACAGCTTTTACTAGATTGTGGTATGGGGAGTACACGGCCCACTCTACCGGTTGTGGTACAGCAGAAATGTTTATTCTATGAACTCAAGTTAACCTTTTATAAACATACAATGAACACCTTAGCAACCATTAATTCAAATACAATCTCCAAAGAATACAACACTAAGTAATGATTTAAGCTTTCCTTTTAACATCCATAAAACTTAAAACACCTTTTACCAGAAGCACATCAGGTTAAAGTCACTACTGTTATTAGTTTTAAATCACCAGGATCAATTTACAGTCTTTAGATTACAGAGAGAGATGCATACATCTTCTGGCTGTGACTGCAGCTATCCAGCTCTGAAAACGAAACTAAAACACACCCTGCAGCAAGCAGGCCTAAAACGAAAGTAAAAAGCTGACAGACAGCTCAGCTCTACCCACTCTCTGACATAACTGCAGTAGTAAACACCCATTTCTTAAAGTTAGTCTCACTACAGATATTAATATACACACCCATTTATAAACATTCATTTCTTAAAGGTACTCTCACATGACACAAGACATTGACAGTATGCAGAGCTGGGCTGAGAAGTGGCAGATGGAGTTCAACCTAGATAAATGTGAAGTGATTAATTTTGGAAGGTTGAATTTGAATGCTAAATGTAGGGTTAAAGGCAGGATTCTTGGAGGTGTGGAGGAACAGAGAGATCTTGGGGTCCACGTACATAGATCCCTCAAAGTTTCTACCCAGGTTGATAGGGTTGTTAAGAAGGCGTATGGTGTGGTGACTTTCATGAACAGGGGGATTGAGTTTAAGAGCCGCGAGGTTTTGCTGCTGCGTTATAAAACCCTGGTTAGACTACACTTGGAATATTGTGTCCAGTTCTGGTCGCCTCATTATAGGAAGGTTGTGGATGCTTTGGAGAGGGTGCAGAGGAGATTTACCAGGATGCTGCCTGGATTGGAGGGCATGTCTTATGAAGAAAGGTTGAGGGAGCTAGGGCTTTCCTCACTGGAGCGAAGAAGGAAGAGAGGTGTCTTGATAGAGATGTACAAGGTGATGAGAGGCATGGATAGAATGGATAGCCAGAGACTTGTCCCCAGGGCGGAAATGGCTGTCACAAGGGGACATAATTTTAAGATGATTGGAGGAAGGAATATGGGAGATGTCAGAGGTTGGTTCTTTACACAGAGAATGGTGGGTGTGTGGAATGCACTGCCAGCGGAGGTGGTGGAGTCAGAGTCATTAGGGATATTTAACTGACTCTTGGACAGGCACATGGACAGCAGTACATTGAAGGGGTGTAGGTTAGGTTGATCTTAGATTAGGATAAGTGGTCGGCACAACATCGTGGGCCGAAGGGGCTGCACTCTGCTGTACTGTTCTATGTTCTATGAGTGTGCATGCTTCGTGGGGAGTGTGCATGACAGCTACATCCTGGGGCAGTCGGTCATCCCCGACCTCTTCGAGGAGCACCCCAGGATGTGCAGCTAGCTCTTGGGGGATAAGGGGAACCCTGGTCAATCACTGGTCAATCACTCACCACTCCCATTTCTCACCCTCCCAAGGTATGTGTTACATCACTCCAGGATGCTGGGACTGTGTCGGCACCGTCAACAGGTCACTGTCGAGGGCAGGGGGTGATGATAACTCTCAGAGGGCTGACCGCCGGTGTTCCTCACTCTATGCCATAGTCTAACCCCTGCCTGTCTGCTGAATACTCGCTCACACCCACCATCTGCATGGGGTGATGCTTGTATAGATGGGCCAAGGGTTCGGAGGTCGGCCAGCATTGCGGAAGAAAGTGACAGAGGCATCATACTGGTTGTGCACAATCATGTTTATTGTATTTAACAATTCAACTCTCCCGAAGGTACCTCCCCCAATCCCCACTTCACCCCTTACCTACCCCCCACCCCGTCCTCCGTCCCCCGGTATCTCAGTGATACTCAATGTGCTTTGCATTCCTAGCTCTATTGCTACATCTAGCTGTGTCCCCAGGATGCACATCTGGGGTGGAGGCAGCCAGCTGCCTACCTCATCCCATGGCCTTCAGTGTCCCTGGCGGGTATCCTATGGAGTCATAGGGCCCTGTGTCATTTGTTGGTGGATCAACCACAGCGTGCCACCAGGGTTCCTGCCTCCACCTGATGGGCACCATCATCTGTGTGGTGCTCACCAGATTGTGCTGCAGAAGTCTGACCATGAACATTTCCCATCAAGGTGTGTGTATATCTGCGCAGGTGAAGGGTGGGGATGACAGCTGTGATATGACTATTATGGTAGCATCCTTGGCGCTCTGATACGAGGTGTTCTCCTGGGAGGCTGGAGAAGGGGCCACCCAGGAGGGGCTGGCGCCGTCGACCGGAGGACCTGCGGGAGAATGGACATGTGGTCGGTCAGTAAGGCAATAACAACTCACGTTTGACAGGTCGTTCGGGTGGGGCCGGGTGTTCCTCACCTCTGCGGTGTCCGCTAGCCCCTGCGTTGGTGACCATTGCCCTTGGCCACACCAGTCACCTCTGGTTGAACCTGCGCCTCGAAGGAGGTGAGGATTCTCATGTCCAACACGTCTCTGCCAGTCCAGGCCCTCTCCTGGCAATTGTGGCGTAGCTTTTCCTGAAAAGACACAAAGAGGGCATTGTTAGCCATATCTGTGGTTCACAGTGGTGAAAGGGGTGTTTGGGACAGAAGGGTTCAGGGGGTTGAAGGGAGAGGCATTGGGGGGAGGGTGAGGTGGGGGCGGTGGTGGTAGTGCTATCTACTCACTCGTGCTGCCCAGTGTATTTTGTTGACCTTTTTCCTGCATTGGAGGCCAGTCCTCCAGGTCACACTTCCGGCGCGCACAGCTGCAGCCACCTCATCCCAGACAGCGCTGGCTGCCCTATTTCTAACGCACAATGTCCCTCGTAGGAACAGGACAACCCTCCTGGTCTCCACTGCATCTAGCAGCCTCCCCAGCTCTGCATCCTGGAACAAACAGCAAAGACAATCTGCAGGCACTTGAGAAATATTCAACGGTCAATTGTAACAAAGATTTGAAAATCAACTACATAACATTCCACATATCACATGAACCATTAGTTATGAAGGAAACCTCACCACTTTTACAAAAAAAAAGACAAAGTATCACACCTCGCAGGTTCCGCAAGAGAAAAAGGATAAGCTTGAGAATGTGTTATCATGTCCAGAACTTTGTTGTAGAAATGATCTGCCCATCAATGTGTTACTTGTTCCACATATCAGTGTCATTCTCCGTCCATGAGCCGCAGCTTTGCAGCCCCCCCCACAATTCCCAATCTCACTGGAACCAAACCCACGTATTCTATTGGCGCTCAAGGTGCAGTTGAACATCCTTAATGTCCAGCATGTCGAACCTGCAGTGATGTGCCAGTTACATGCAGCACTTACAACACCAGCAACAAAAGCATCAGCAATCTGTAAAAGCATTTCTTCAGCGGCGTTATCAGGTGGGCCATTTGGATCAATGTGGCGCACCAGATCCCACAGCATCTTCTTGCTTCAAACCGGATTGCCTTCTGAACTCCTATGTCCCCCTGAGCACAGTGTTCCAGGACACAGGTTTCTTAGAAATAATTGTCCTTCTTTCCGGGAAAAAGGAAGGAAACAGCAACAGCAGCCTCCAGGCATTTGCAGCCACAAGCAGGAGCAAGCAGAAAACAGACCTGCAGCTGTGAAGTGCTCTCACAAAAAACAAGGCCAATTCTTTATCAGCCATAACCTTCAGCTGTGAAGCTAGAGGTTGCTCATTCAAGTTTACAATAAAGATTATTATTATTATGATTATTATTATTATTATTAAGGGAGTTAAAATGTTCGTCAGCATGTAACCAAGGACAGGTCTTTGTCCTGGAAGTAGGACAGACAGGGAGCAGCAATAGTTGTCCCTGCTATGGGTGTTCACAATATTTGAAGATGGCTTGATGGCCTCACAGACGAGAAGCCCCTCAGCCCCCTAACCAAACCCCCCCCCCCCTGCCCCGAGTGCCCTTGAGCTGTATGCCCCAAAATGTGAATGGCCACTCACCTCCTTGGATCCTGCAGCCATTGCGCCACCTTCACATTTTTAAAAAGGAGCACTAAATGGTGCCCACGCGATTTCTCACGGGGGTACTGGTTAATTCCAGTGAAGCCATTACTGAAGTGTTGGGCACTGTGGACTTGTGAAGCAGATATATGCCACCAACACTGAAGAAGGTTCAACACTATTTTATTAACTCTTATAAAATAATAGACATACTATAACTGTGGGTTTACACAATGCTAGTTTAACTAGAGACCTGTGCCTATCTGAACCAGTTGAATCTCTCAGCACGTGGTGTGAGTCTGTACTATACTTGATGAGCTCTTGTGCTTCTGAGAGGCAGCACCCAGAATGAGCGGGAAAAGTGATGCCCTCTGCTTTTATAGTGCGTGTGTTCTAACTGGTGATTGGCTGCGGTGTTTGTCCATGTTGATTGGTCCTAGTGTATGTCCATCAGTATGTGTGGCTGCACCATGATATACTGGTGTATATTATGACAATTACATTTGACTTCAATCTCGCTAATAAGATGAAAATTGGTGCTAATTGGGGGCAATAATATGCTGGCCATATTTTGGTGAGTTCGGAACTCGCCATCATTAGTAGGCTGGTTGGATAGCAAATTGATTTGCGTCCGACGCGTATCTCGATTTTGTCCTTTCACACTATTTAACCGGTGGCCCAGATCTGTGTAGGGCACAGTTTGATGGTTAAACCACGTCATATTATTTATGACAGACCTCCCACACAAAATTGCACAGTTGAAGTGTGGGTGCTACTCCTGTCCAACCCCATTACATTCAGGCGGCACAATGGCACAGTGGACAGCACTGCTGTCTCACAGCTTCAGGGACCAGGGTTGATGGGACTTGCACATCCTGAGTGCAAGAATAGGTTCTATTTTGAACCTGGGAAAGGAAAAACAAATCAGCAAAAAAATAGCAGTCGATCCTTGTAAGATTGTTTTCCATTCAACAAATGGCCTGCAAGATTTTATTCATTTGATCTATTGGAGTGGCAGGATGATTTGCGTGGGGTGAATGCTTCGGATATGCTATTGCAAGTGCTTGTTCCTGCCCTGAGTATGTAAATAATCACTTTCAGAACAAAATGCTGAGAGTCGCAAAAAAACACCCTTCTATGTCTTCAGTAGGCTCTGCAGACATCTAATCATGTTGTCTGACAAGAAATGAACTTTGCTGAAATACTTACCTGCAATATGTGCAGATCCACAGCCATTGTTGGTACAAGTACCTATGTAACAGTAGAAAAGTTACAAAACCATATGCAATTTTCACAGCCAAGTCAAATGTGTATTCTGTTTCAAAAATCAAGAGTCATTAAAGCCTTCTTCATAGGATTGGCACAATTGTCACTATAAAATTATTGTTATCTTTTGGCTTCTTGTTAAATGCCTCTATGAGTTTATTAAAGTAAATGTTGTCTCACTTTCTCATTACAGCTGGTAAGGATAAGTTGAAGTAGCAGCAGCTGATTGCAGCGATGGCGTGCTGCTTTGGGTTAAGTCTATATTTGCATTGGCAAAAGCATTTCCTCAACCGAAGCCTCTGTGTTGTTCCTTGTGTCTTAATAAAGCTCGTAGTCTCAAAGGTGAAGAAGATGCTTTATTGTGAATTTGTTCTGTCTTCAGAGCTTAACTTACGGCTACCTCAAATGCTGCCTGCCTGTGTGTCCGTGTCTTGCTACCAGTTCTCCCTTCCGTGAAGTGTGTCCTCACTTCCTGTCCCTGTGTATTTATAGCTCTCCTGTGCTCCCTCTAGTGCTTGCTCAGTTGTATTGCATCTACACTGATACACAATCACCACAGCCTCAAGGGTGTTCAAGCCCATAACTTTCTTTTGAATCTCTTTTTTAATGGGAGGGTGTACCATTACCCTTGAATGGATTGGACTATGATGAAATAGTGTGTATTTCTATATTTAAAATACATTCCAGGTTCAGGCTGATGTGAAAATAGTTATTGAGAATAAGTCTGTACTGAGTTGACAGGAAACGAAGGCAAGGCACATTTCTTTAGTCGTAAGAATTCTTTATATTCCAGTGAAAAAATGTGAAGATTCGTAAGTTCACATTTTAAATAACTTGGAAATGAACTTTCAATGTCAAGAGTGATTTGTTTTTTTCAAAGAAACCTTGAATAAATCATTATTTATTCAAATCCATTGGTTGTCAAAGGACTTGAAATTTTGCTGCACATATAATACTGAATTTCAAATACTTCTATGGATTTTACTTCAACTATTTTTCCCTCTTTCTATAATGAATGGAAAATACATGTGACTGTAAACGGCGACAACTTGCCATTTATATAGCATTTCTAATATAGAACATGACCCAAAGTGCTTCACAGGGGTATCATCAGACAAATATGACATGAAACCTAAAACGGAAAAATAAGAGGTGACCAAGAACTTGACAAAGAGGTTGGTGTATTATGAAATGTCTTACTTAGTAGGGAGAGGTTTCGGAAAGGGGTTAAGTGGATGTAGTGACAGCTGCCAAAGATAGATTGAATGATGAGTGAAATGCACAACAGGCCGGTTTTGCAGGAATATGGAGATCTGGCTTTTATTTTGTAGAGTTAAGGCTTGTTTTTTGTGGAGATGGGAAAACTCTGTAAACCTTGAAAAATGGTGAGCATACCTGGGTGCAGAAGTGTCCCCGCTCCCAAACCAACCTCTGGCAGATTGAGTTTTTGTGGACATGTGGGGTTGGGGTGGTTGCTGTTAAAACAGCTGGGAAACCTGAACTCAGCAATGCCATTTGAACTGGGTTAAAGCAGGCCTAATTTTGGAAGTACCATAGTATGGGAGTCACAAATTGAGGGAGTGGATGTAAATCCTCTTGAAGGGTGGATAAGTAGATGAGGCCTGTTTATGTGTCATGATCAAGTATTTTTTTAAAGATGTATTTCATTGTGCCATAGTGCTGGAGTTGGCAGAGGATGATCCTTTGAATGTGGAGGCAGAGCCCACAGTGCCAACTGGGGCCACCATGTAGCCCCACCTTGTTGGGCACTGGGCTACGCACCATGCTAACATGTCAACTTTCACCCCCTGCAGACAACGGATATTGGAAGTTAACGAGTAATGGTGGCCTTCCTGCTAGTCGCCGCAGTCCTGGGGGATACCCTGCGATTGTACGAGCGCTGATCGAGGAGGAGGAGGAAGCTGCAGCAGTGGAGTGGGAAGCAGTGGAGCAGGTAGCAGCGGAGCGTGCCGCATAGGGAGAGGTGGCAGCCGCCTAGTTTGGACAGCCAGCCGCCCAACAGGCCAGGGAGGAAGAGGTGCGAAGGAGGCACCACAGGAGGCTTCATGCTTCATATGTACCAGACTGCCTGTCATTTGAGGAGCTGCTGGACCGGGCATGCCGTCGAAGACTCCATCTGAGCAGAGAGACAGTGCAACATATCTGCCAGATGATGACACACATGGCACCGTGAGGGTGTGGGGGAGGACAGCTGCTCCCGGAGGCAGACAAGGTGATGATCGCCCTGAACTTGTACACAACGGGGTCCTTCCAGGCGCTGAGTGGGGACTTGACCGAGATATCACAGACCTCAGTCCACAGGTGGATCCATGCCATCTCGGAGGCCCTGTATGCCCAGGCGGCTCAATACATCCACTTCAATGTGGACCCAGCCCACCAGGAGCCTGAGCAGCAGGGTTAGCCGCCATCGCCGGGATGCCCCAGATCCAGAGGGTGATCAACGGGATGTATGTACCCCTACGAGCACCTGCAGATAACAGGCCGCTCTACACAAACCAAGAGGGGTTCCACTCGATGAACGTGCAGCTGATATGTGACCATTAGCTGCGCATCATTCACATCTATGCCCAATACCCGGGCAGTGTGCACGACGCCTTCATCCTGGCATACTCGGCGATTCCTGACATGTTTGAGGTGCCACCCCTCCTGGCATGAGATGTGTTATCCACTGCGGTAGTGGCTGATGACACCTACGCAGAGGCCACAGACCGATGTGGGGATCCCCTACAAAGGCACCCCTACAGCGACCAGGTCCATGATCGAGCAGTGTGCTGGCCTCCTGAAGATGTGGTTCAGGTGCCTGGACCGCTCTGGAGGGACCTTCCAGTATGATGCTGCGAGGCGGGCTACTGCGATCTCCACAACATTGCGCAGCAGTGGGGCGATTTGCTGGAGGAGGAGATAGAAGACCAGGCCTTGTCCAGTGAGGAGGATGTAGGAGATGGGGAGGGTGGGTGGGGCATGGAGCCCAGGCAGGCACGGGAGGCCGCATGACGGTTGCCCCAGGGCCAATGGACACGGGACACTCTGATTTCCTCCAGGTTCACCGACTGGGTGGGGTTGGGGGAGAGGCTAGTGCTGGACGGGGGAGACGGCCAGGGGCATGTACCCCCCTCTGCACCCCCTCTGCACCCCCTCCCCCCCCTTGGCCATACCCCGCCTGCAACTCCCTCTGTAATACAGACTAATACAACTACCTGCCGCGCAGAAACAGCGGGTCTGGCCCATGGGATGGAGGATGATGACAACCCGCCTTAATAACTTCCCAAACAGCATCCATAAGTTAAACTCTTTTTAAATAAAGACAGCAGATTTAAATTCTCTACTGAATCAGGTATTACTTTGAAATCATCAATGAGCTGAAGACATTCTTTAGCTTGTAGAGAGAAAGATCAATACACACATCTGCTTGGTTCACATTCAGCTCTCCAATGCTGAAAACAAAACTAAACACACTGCAGCTGCCAGCTCAAAATGAAAGTAAAAGCATAGACGGGCCCAGCTCCACCCACACACTGACATCACTGCACATATTTGATAAACACTAATTTCTTAAAGGTACATCCACTTGACACCCTCATCTCCCCTGTCAGCATTCCATAGGGGCTGCTTCTTTCCGACATCCTGGTCCACTCCTCCATCACCATCTACTTCTCATTCCCTTCCAACAACAACCTGCAATCCAAGAAGGTGCAGCAACTGGCCTTGTACTTCTTCCCTCTTCGCTGTCCAAGGCCCCAGATACTACTTTCAGGTGAAGCAGTGTTTCACTTGCACCTCTTTCAACTCCGTCTTCTGTATTCACTGCTTCCAATGTGGCCTCCTATACAGTGGGAGACTAACACAGACTGATGGACCACTTTCCAGAATGCTTTGCTCAATTCACAAGCACGATCACGACTTAGTGTGGCAAGATGTTGCAGTGGTTAGCACTGCTGCCTCACAGCTCCAGAGACCCAGGTTCAATTTCGGCCTCAGGTGCCTGTCTGTGTGGAGTTTTCACTTTCTCCCCGTGTCTGCCTGGGTTTCCCCAGAGTGCTCCGGTTTCCTTCCACAGTCCAAAGATGTACGGGTTAGGTGGATTGGCCATGCTAAGTTGTCCCTTAGTGTCCAAAAGGTTAGGTGGGGTTTCTGGGTTGCGGGAATAGGAGTAAACTTAAGTTGGGTGCTCTTTCCAAGGGCTGGTGCAGACTCAATGGGCCAAATGGCCACCTTCTGCACTGTAAACACCATGATTTGTTATTTGAAATCACCTTGTTCTCCTGCAGACATGTCCGTGCTTGTCCTGCTGCAATACTCCAGTGAAGCTCAACACAAACTGGAGGAACAGCACTTTATCTTCCGATTAGACACATTACAGACTTCTGGACTTAACATTGAGTTTAACAACGTCAGATCATGAACTCTCTTCTCCATCTTGAGTCAATTTTCACTTCCAATGCCACAGACTCACACATACACATGCGCACACGCTGACCCTTATTTGTGCTACCAACACACTCTGCTACCAGCACCTTCTTTAGGCTTTCACACTATCGTTACACTTCCTTAGTCTTGTGTACCATTAAACCTTTGTCAGCTCTCTCCTGGCTCCCACCTGTCCCATACCATCTATTTTGCCCCTGCTGCTCCACCCCGTCTTGAACAGTATCTCTCTGACCATGAAGGAGAGCCATATGGATTCAAAATGTTCACTCTCTTTCTCTCCCAATTGCTGCTGCCAGATTTGTTGGATTTTCCAGCATTTTCAGTTTTTATTTCATTTGCATAAGGTATAACTCCAACCCATATAGCATTTTCCCCTGATTGCCTTTGACTTCAGTTTTACAGGGTACCTTGCTTCCCCACTTGGTCAAATGTTGGTTTGACAAATGAGGTCAAGCAGATTCCCCCCCCCCTCCTCCCCACCCCACTTGTTGATGTCACATTGCCATCTGTGGTAATATGTTATAATCTTTTTCCTTTGTTCCAGAATGATCTGATGTGTTGATGACAAAGAATTTACAAATCAAAAGATTGAAACAACACTAATTTATTGTAAAACTATTAATTAAATGAAATTCAAACACTCTACTGAGCTATAGTAAATAATAAAGTAATATTGAATCTGTTTTACAGTACTCAATAATCTAAATAATCACTGTGGTTTCCTCCCACAGTCCAAAGATGTTCAGGTTAGGTGGATTGGCCAAGATAAATTGCCCTTAGTGTCCAAAATTGCCCTTAGTGTTGGATGGGGTTACTGGGTTATGGGGATAGGGTGGAGGTGTTGACCTTGGGTAGGGTGCTCTTTCCAAGAGCCGGTGCAGACTCGATGGGCCGAATTGCCTCCTTCTGCACTGTAAATTCTATGATTTTTTTTTTATAAATTTAGATTACCCAATTATTTTTTCCAATTAAGGGGCAATTTAGCGCGGCCAATCCACCTACTCTGCACATTTTTGGGTTGTGGGGGCGAAACCCACGCAGACACGGGGAGAATGTGCAAACTCCACACAGACAGTGACCCAGAGCCGGGATCGAACCTGGGACCTCAGCGCCGTGAGGCGGTTGTGCTAACCACTAGGCCACCGTGCCGCCCTGTAAATTCTATGATAACTACATTGTGATCTAACCTCGTGCTAATTCTATCTAATCTAATCTTCTTCTGATGCTTTCTCCTGTGCTACTCCCAGAATTCCTTCAGGGTATGACTTAAATACAGAGAAGTGGTGGCGCCCTCTAGTGTTTGATTTACACTGAGATGTAATAATTAACCCTTCACTAACTTGTCTATATGCATATCATTACAGTTGACTCTTCCATCACCCCTCCACAGGGCAATCTGGCAAATATGCCAGCTCAATCATTAACACTGCTACTGAGCCACTGTTGGTGATGGACATTGTAGTTCTCCGCCAAGAGTACATTCATGTATGTGATTTAAGATGTCGCAGAAAATAGTGGCTTTGTTTCCCCAGTGTTAAATTGAAGGAAATTCATCTCCATCCCAGACTGGGTGTCAGAGGTTACAGAGGCACTGGAAGGACTGAGAGAGATGGTGGAGTGATGGGGCTGTATATTGTCAGTTTATATTGTTATGTGGTCATTGACCCTTTAGATTTTGTCAGCATCAGGAATCGTGTAAATGACCTGGAAGTGGGTGGACGGATGTGGGTAGTAGACACAGGTAGATCCTTGAGGGACTCCAGCTAATGGTTTTGGGTAGGAGTGAGTGAAAAGTCTTGCTGGAGATGCTCTGGCTATGATTGAATGGATAAAATTAGAAACAAACAAGGGCACTATCAGTGAATTGGACAAGGGCCATTGAAGGAGGATAGTTTGGCCCTTCTCGGCAAAGGCTGAAAGAGGCTGAGGTGGAATAATACATCATGGTCATCGTTACAATGTCATTTGTGATTTTGAATAGTGGCCTGCAGTTAAAATCAATTTTTGCTCAAATCAGCTGCGTAAACTGCGATGAGACAGTCTGTTTGGAGCGGCACTAAAATTGATCATAGAACCTTGAATTAAGTAAGGAAAAATTGCTTAGTGCCATTAATTTGAATCGCTATAGCAAAGAATTTATGGAGACATGATGGGCTGAATGGAATATCTTTGTGTTGTAAGCATTGGTTGTTCTATAGTCGGGTTTCCCACCAGATTGCTGCAACATGCCCCGACTGTAGCACGGCAGCACGGTAGCATGGTGGTTAGCATAAATGCTTCACAGCTCCAGGGTCCCAGGTTCATTCCTGGCTGGGTCACTGTCTGTGCGGAGTCTGCACGTCCTCCCCGTGTGTGCGTGGGTTTCCTCTGGGTGCTCCGGTTTCCTCCCACAGTCCAAAGATGTGCGGGTTAGGTGGATTGGCCAGGCTAAATTGCCCTTAGTGTCCTAAAAAATAAGGTTAATGGGGGTTGTTGGGTTACTGGTATAGGGTGGATATGTGGGCTTGAGTAGGGTGATCATTGCTCGGCACAACATCGAGGGCCGAAGGGCCTGTTCTGTGCTGTACTGTTCTATGTTCTATGTAAGTGCAAATGTGTGGAAGGCAGGCAAAAACGATGCTTGCTTAAATCCACACTGAAACATTGTGGGCTGGCTTCTCCACTCCTGAGTCTAAGTGCTGATGTTAACGGAGGATCCGTGGAGTACCATGTCAGTAAAATCGGCGCCACACCTGCACCGATTTCGTGACCAGCGAGGCGTGGAACATCAGCAGAACACACGAAAAAAGGTGTGGGAATCGCCGCATCCGTGATGGACACACGCAGGGCTGACAAGCTGCAGCTGGGTGTAGACTATATACCCACCACACACACACACTGATCGCGGCCGAAAAGATGGCGCTGGTTGTGCTGGACCGCGTCCCCGTCCACCCTGACCCCACAGCCCACCTCCTGGCCACCCCACCACTACTCTCCCAGTCCTGGCAGAAGCCCCCCGGCCAGCGGGACAAATGTCGGCGAAGTATGACAGTGCTGGACACAGTCTATACGCTCTCCCTCTCTCTCAGCAGCCAGCATGCCAGGTTCACGATTGTTGCGAGCATACGTGGCCCATGCCGTCGGGGACCCTGCCCATCGGAGGCGGAGCATCGCGGGTGGGCCCGGTAATGAAATGCGAACGCGCTTGCAACTACACGCGGCGTGTGTCGCAATGACACCATTTTCGAGGAGGAGGAGCATCGTGATTTGGCATCAAACCGGCACCTGCTGCGATTTCGGCGTCAGGTGCTATTATCCGCCTGATTGCACGCCCCAATTTTGGCGTCAGCTAATGGAGAATCCCGACCTGCATGTAAGGCTCACTTGGACAAGGCAACAGAGGTGGCTGGATCCATAGAACTCTGTGGGATTCAAGCACTTCTGAAAATAAGAGAAAGTTATACTGAAAACATTAATTTTAAGATGATTTGAGATAAAGATTGAAATGAAATGAAAAAATGAATTGAAGTGTCCAACAAGAATTTAATTATGCACTACAAAATTGGCAGAAACCTAGTTTACTGTATTTTAAAGTTCTGTCTATATCAGTTTTGTTCAGACTTGATTGTTGCACAATTTTATATCTGTCATTTTAGTACTTAATCATTTTAAAACTAAAACATTAAAATGGGGTTTGGTGTATGTACTGTCCATTGTGTACCCATTATAAAAGGTGAATTGATTCTTGGGCGGACATATTGAGCATGATTCAGCGGCCTTGTGGCTCCCGACTTGGTGTCCGGACGAGACTGTTGAATCTTGCGATGCTTGAAATGTCTTATGAGAATCCATTGAATCTCGGGAGGCGTTGCAAGCTGGATTTTGCTCTCACTCGGTGAGATCCAGATCAAACGGTTCATATGCATTCTTTGGAGCCTAGGAGGGCCTTTCAAGATTGGGGGGGGGGGGGTGAGGTGAAGCCCGCCAGCACACAATCCCTCTAACTGTATTGTAGAATCCCTACAGTGCAGAAGGAGGCCATTCGGCCCGCCAAATCTGCACCGACCATTTGAAAGACCACCCTTCACAACCCAATCCCCACCCCATCCCTGTGACCTCACCTAACCTTTGGACACTTCGGGGCAATTTAGGGCCAATCCACCTAACTTGCACATCTTTGGACTGTGGGAGGAAACCTGTGTACCTGGAGAAAATCCACGCGTATATGGAGAGAACGTGTCCTTGGCGGAGCGAACCTCCCTGAGGCCAAAAAAAAACAGTAAAGTTCCGTTGAATAACTCGATGTTTCAGCACCGAGAAACACCCCCCTAAGTGCACCGTTCAGCAGACTTTAACTCAAATCTGCTGAATCGCGCCCATTAGTTTGAGCTTTTTTTGTAGAGCATAATGATTCCTTTCCATAGCTTTTATCGAGATTTATGTTTGTTTGCAGCCCCTTTTTACAAAGGTATGTTTCCCTGTTCAATTGCACAAAAATATTTTTCAAACTTGGAAAAGGAATGGGTTCAGATTTTGCAGTCAATAGTGCAACAAAGCCTGCTAACCTTGAGAAAAGGTGTCCACCAAGATCTAGCGATCTGTGGTGGTATGGATTTTCCCTTTTCCGACGTTAGTTTGAACTTGGTGCCAAGTCAAGGTGATTGATAGGTATCCAGCAACAGTGATATCATCAAGTGGGACAAGCAGCCGATCACAAACTGCAAACCAGGAAGTAAAAAATGCACTTCAAACTGCATTTTGGAGAAAGCTAAATGAATGATATGGACATACACCGGGGATTAAAGTAAAAGCTGAAATATCCTGAACATGTAAAAAAATATTTTATAACAAAATGGGCTGGATTCTCCGCTGGCGGGATTCTCCGGTGCGCACCCACGCCTGGCTTAGGGTGGCCCACAATGGGCAACCCCAAGTGGCTGGCTAGCGGGATGGAGAATCCTGCTGCTGGCAGGGGCGCACCACATCAGAAAACTGGTGCGGCAGGGCGGAGAATCCCGGCCAATGTCTTTTGTTACACAATGGGGAAATTTTAAGTTCCACAGATATAAAGATGGTTTTTCAGACCATCACGGTCTGAGCCACAATGATACATAAAACAATTGTCTATTCTCAAATCATGGAAGTCTATACATTATCCATTGTTGCATGAGGCTCAGCAAAATGAATTTACACATCTGGACAACATGTTAGCTGTGGCCACAATATTAAATATTGAGGTCCAGTACACAAGCTCCATATATTTATTTTATTATTGCTTTAAGTCTTGGCAACTTCACATGTTTGACTTGGGTTTATCAACTTGCTCTGTTCAATAACTTTCCCCCAAACAGATCTTCCTTGTAGAGTAATCTCAAAATTGCAAACAGATACAAAAACGCACTATTATTTTCTATTGATGCATTGCCAAATAAGTTAACTGCATAATTTAATTTTTTCACTTGACCTCCATGACTAGCATGAGTACAAAACATTTTTTTGGCAATTTGAACATTGCAGTGAGGTGAGGTTTGTTCAAAGTGGGTGGGTTATGAAAAGTTGTTGAGGTTTCAGTGACCAATGCATGCAAGATTTCTATTGTAGCACAAAGCTGGTTAGTTACAACAATGGACGGTATTTGGCTCGTTGGGGTAGTTAGTGATGGTTAGTTTCTTAATTTATTATTGCGCTCACTCTGTTTTAGATTCCAAATACATGCTGTGGGGAGTTGTGCACCATGGATTGGTGAAATGTGGCTTTTATTCTCTATGCTCTTGATATCAACTTCTTCCTCTCAACTGAATGTCATGGGAGGCATCTGTTTCCCTGATGGGAAAATGAAGTTGCAGGTTGCCTTTGGCTGCTGCACATCTTGGAATTGCATATAAGTTGCATCAGAAGTGATCTGAAAACTCATTTCGCATAAGGAGCTGAAACAACATAATGCCTGAACCAGTTAGAACATTGCATTGGCTATTTCCTCTTTTTGATTTTGGTGAAAATCCATCCTATTCTCCCTCAAATGCCTATGATTCAAATGCTTTGTGAATTGAACATATGGAGAATGTCACAAATGTGAGGTTTGATAAAATTATAATGTTTTGAACTACCTCTTCAATTCAAGGTAATTTGTAAAAATTAATGGAGTTGTGTGATCTGCTACAATTCTGCCCACCAACAAACCTGTGTGGCTTGGTTACCATGGTTACAGAGACCCCAGATTAGTGCTATTGAAATACATGTGCAAGGTTTAACACCTGAAAACAAAGGCAGAAGCAGGTGCTCTTATTTTCTGTCTTTTTTTTAATATTCATTTATGGGATGTGGGCATTACTGTCTAGGCTAGCATTTCTTTTCCATTCTTGAGTTGAACTGAGGTGTTTGCTAGCCCATTTCAGAGGGCATTTTTAAGAGTCAACCATGTTGCTGTGAATCTCGAGTAACATGTAGGCAAGACCAGGCACTTTGGCCAGGATTCTCCAAAAACACGGCTAAGTGTTGACACCGGCGTAAACACCGGAGTGTTTCACGCCGGCGTCAACGCGCCTCTTGGCCCAGCGATTCCGTGGCGCACAGGGGGCCAGCACGGTGCCGGAGTGCTACACACAGCTCTGGCTGACAATACGCGGTCCTGCACTCCTGGCCGCAGGTCCGCGCATGTGCGCGTTTGCCGGCTGTGGCGCTGGATCCGCGCAACATGGCGGAGCCACATAGCGGGCGGCGCGGAAAAGTTATCCCTCCCCAGGTCGTGCGCGGCCGCCGATCGGTGCCACCGTTTGCAGGCCTGGCCGTCGTAGAAGCCCCACCCGGAGACTAATCCCTCTGCCCCCCACCAGGATGGCCACCGCAGCCGCGACGCCGAGCTCCCGCCGGGTGGAACCATACGTGAACCACGCCAGCGGGAACTCGGCCGGTCGACCGTGGAGAATCGCTGTGAGGGCCTCTTTCAACTGCCCCCAACCGGCACTACATCTACCGCGTGTGCGCTGCTGATGCCGATTCTCCAGTCAGTGGAGGTTCACGTCCCGGCGTCTTACCCGATCGCGGGTCTGAGGCCACATTCGCCGCCCCCTTAGCGAGCGCGATTTTGGCACGGAGGCTCGGAGAATCCCGGCCTTTGTATAGTGTTCTTTACTATTTATAGTTGTGCACTTCGGTAGCATGTTGTTCTCTACTTTGCTGTATCTGGATGGTTTGGATGTAGTGTTGAGTAAAGAACACAAAGTTTTGTTAACGAACAAAACTATAAATTTATTACACTACTAACTAAGATTTGATCACATTCCTAAAATAGAAGGTTTCTCTGTTAAACTACGCTATCTCTAACTAGCAGACTTTCTCAAGTACAACTGCTGTCTCTCTCATGCCTCACTATCTTATCCCAGAATCCCCAAGTCACATGATATATATATATATATGACTGTACTGTGGTTCCCTCTAATGATAAGAAGCATTATCATTAACTTGTTTACTCTTTACATCCCATTCAATATACATCCCCATTTTTTTCAAACATGTTTGGAGATTTCGACAAACGTGTATAGTAAGAGCATTGTAAGTTCTTTACATGCAATGGAGTACTGAAATTGTACAGCAGTTAACAATTTTTAAACTTTTTACAGTCCAAAAATTGATTCTGTACTTAGTCTTCAGTCTGGTAGTGTGTTACAGTACCAACAAGTCATCAGTCCAAATCGATCAGGTGTTCGAATGGTTCAACCACTTGTGTTGTCTGACCTGATACACGTTCTCCCTGTGTGCGCGTGGGTTTCCTCCGTGTGCTCCGGTTTCCTCCCAAAGTCCAAAGATGTGCAGGTTAGGTGGATTGGCCATGGTAAATTGCCCTTAGTGTCCAAAATTGCCCTTCGTGTTGGGTGGGGTTACTGAGTTATGGGGATAGGGTGGAGGTGTGGGGTTGGGTAGGGTGCTCTTTGCAAGAGCTGGTGCAGATTCGATGGGCCGAATGGCCTCCTTCTGCACTGTAAATTCTATGAAATCAATGAAAATCTTATCTGCGTTCGATTGACACTCCTTTTTTCTGTGATTGCGGTGTCGATTTTCTATCTCCTTTGCCGTAAAAACCTGTTTGGTATCTGGTTTTTCAGCAAGAACCACCACTTCTAGACCATTGGAATATCGTTGTTTCTTTCCAAACAATGTACCATGTTGGAACTTACCACTCCTGTTCTTCCTGACATTGGTGCCATAATGCATGAATTTTGTATTGTCTACACACGCATTTGTCCATGTTACCTTGACGGGTAGCTGTTTTTCACACACAGTCCTGCAGTACTTTTCTCGGTGGCCATCTGGATTACTTTCCATACTGTATGGTCTGTCAAGTGTGACTGCAAGTTCAAACATTTTCTTGTCATTGCATTGGACTGTGTTGTTCAGTTGTCCTTCGGTTTCACAGCCATACCTTTTTGTACAGTCTGTTGTTCCGTCGTGACTTTTTGTGTGCCCAAGATCCATTCATTCTGGCTTGTTTGATTCCGTTTCAACCTTTAAACTATCAGTGTCACTTTTGTATTATCTGATGTTTCACTGCACTTTATGATCTCAGGTTCCCGTGGATGATCTGATGTATCGTTGAGCTTTGTGGCATCAGTCCCTTTTGGATGATCTGATATATCGTTGAGCTCTTGATGCTCCTCATCTGCAGTCAACTTCTCCAAGATGTCATTTTCTTGTAGGCTGATCACGATTGATGCGCTCTCAATCGATCTGTTCATTGTTGCACTTTCATTGTTAGCCTTTGTACAGTCTAACTGAGATCTGTCAGTCTCGCTTTTGTCCTGCACAACTTGTATGCTACTTATGATCACTATTCACAAATAAAGTGGATAGACCTTCATAGTCTTCTTTTTGTTGCTCGTTATCTGTTTCTTCACTGTTGTCCTTACTGGAAAATACAGTGGATAGACTTTCATAGTCTTTTACTGGCTCAGCAAATATATAAGATAGATCTTTATAGCCTGCTTCTTCTAGCTCAGGATCTAAACTAGATAGACTTTCATCGTCTTCTTCTTCTTGTTCACTTGACAGATTACTGTCATCTGATGTCACAATAATCTGCCATTCCATCAATGTATTGAATTCATCTACCTTTGGTAGACTGGTATTTAAATTTTCAATCTGGTTGCTAACACAATAATCATCTAACCCGAATATCTCTGCCATATCTGAGTAATGTTCTTCAATGTAGGAGTTATCTTCTTTAATTTTGCATTTTTAAACATTCTCTTCATTCACTGCTCTCGTTCTGGAGTCTTTCGGTGCTCTTCCTGTGGAGTCTTTTATTGTTATAACTGCTTGTTCAATGCTGCTGCAAAAGTTTTCTTTTTCAGCTGTTTGTTTAAATTCAGGCAATGTTCTGCCATGCGAAGTAAAATTCTTCTGTTTGGTGTCTTTTAATCTTTGTTTTTCGATTGCCGGGCATTTTTTTTTTGGCCACACCATCCTGACGTCGTCATGCACAAATCACTCCTGGACCGGAGTGCGCTCTTTTTTCAAGTGCTCATAGGCAATCTTCTGCCCAAGCGCATAACAGTCAAATTCCAGATCACGTTGTTTTTCAGGTGCACACGTGTGAACTGGTCCCACACTTGTGCAGAATGTTCAACATGTGAATTGCGTTTTTTCTTTAGGTACGCTTGCGCGAATCGGCCATCTTTTTGAGCACACTAAATTTTGAGCTGTGCCATAGCTTCAACAGAGTTGAGAATTTTCGCGTCACATTCTCGAGTAAACATTTGGGAACATCTATTTTTAGATTCTTACTCGCGCGGCACATTTAATTGAATCTTCCGGGTTTATTTCTTTGTTGCTTTTGCAGTTGTTTACACAGGTTTTCATTTTGTTTAAGCTCACAATAGCCATCAAATTTTTTAATGACCACTTCAAACTTATTTTTTTCAACTTCATTCTCAAAGTGGAATGAGTTATACACTTCTATTGCCTGTGGTCCAGCCAAAAGCAGTGATAAACCAATTATTTGCTTATCACTGGCAGTTTCTAGGATTCAGGATGAGATACAGTTCAAACTCTTCTTTGAAAACTTTCCAATTCACATCTAATATCCTGAGTCACTTTGGAGTCTGCAAACTGTCCATGGAGCTTCAGTTGGATATTTCGTTCTGTGATATTACTGGTTATTGCTGGAGTCTGATTGTTGCTGCTGGAGTCTGATTGTTGCTACAGGAGTCTGGTTGAGATTTATTTTTTGCACTTTTCTTTTTCTTTCTTCGAGCAGAGGTTCTTTCTTTCTCTCTAAACCTTACTAATCTACTCTTGGTCCAGGCCTGGTACCATGTTGTGTTCTTTACTATTTAAAGTTGTCCACTTCTGGTGTTGTTCTCTACTTTGCTTTATCTGGATGGCTTGGATGCATAGTGTTGAATAAAGAACACAAAGCTCTGTTAACAAATAAAACTATAAATTTATTACCCAGAGGAAACCCACGCACATACGGGGAGGATGTGCAGACTCCGCACAGACAGTGACCCAAGCCGGAATTGAACCTGGGACCCTGGAGCTGTGAAGCGATTGTGCTATCCACAATGCTACCGTGTATGTGCGTGGGTTTCCTCCAGGTGCTCCGGTTTCCTCCCACAGTCCAAAGATGTGCGGTTAGGTGGATTGGCCATGCTAAATTGCCCTTAGTGTCCAAAATTGTCCTTAGTGTTGGGTGGGGTTACTGAGTTATGGGGATAGGGTGGAGGTGTGGGGTTGGGTAGGGTGCTCTTTGCAAGAGTTGGTGCAGACTCGATGGGCCGAATGGCCTCTTTTTGCACTGTTAATTTTATGAAATCTATGAAAATCTTATCTGCGTTGGATTGACAATCCTTACCCACTCACCTGTGCCCAACCTTCCTGACACAGGCTGGGTGAAATTCAGTCTCCAATGTTGATTTCCAGAGGAAGCACAGCAAAGGAGGACACAACCAAGTATGTTACGCCACAAATTGCCATAAAGCAGTCGATTTTAAATGTCCCACTAACAGGCCAGGGAAAAGGTAAGTGTTTAAAGCAAGTGGATGGGAGAGAGGTCAGACATGGGACAGGGGTCAGAAATCGGGGGAGCGGTGACGTTGGTTGGACATCAGTGGGATGTGTGGGGTGTCGGGCTGGGAGAGTGGGGGTGAGAATCGGGGTGAGGGTCCAGCTGCTTTAGGTTGGGTCAGGTTGAGGTGGGGGGTGGGGTAGCATGGGGAACACCCAAATCCAACACTGGGAAGCCAGGAAGTTACAGGCCTATTTTATATGCAACTTTCGTCTTGCACCAAGTTCTGTTTTCTTAACTCTACGTTCTGGAGGAAATCAAAGAAAACACTTCAACATCAAAGCACTCCTGGAAGCACAACAGTATTGACATTAATGACTGGGAGATGGTTTCTACCAATCCTCCAGAATGGCGATTATTTTGTCCATCAAGCTGCATCATGCATTGAGTCACAATGTCTTAATGATGAGGCAGAGCAATGGTGGAGAAGGAAAGAAAAGAGAGCAAATTCTGAACTCTTGGTCCCATGATCTCATAGGATATACATCCTGCACCATGTTCCCAAAGATATGTGGGTTGAGGATTTGGTCTGTTCAGTCACATGAAGACCCATGGTGGAAACTACAACCCTGAGTTGATGTAATCCTTGAATTGAAGGATGCCGACATCATGCAGTTGGATTATTGGTATCGTTAAGACATTAATAATAGTTACCTTTTCTGTAGTTTATAGTGTTTGTTGATGACTAAGTAATGCGAATTGATTTTAATTTTTTTCTTGCAGTAAATATCTTAAAACTTGTGGTACAATTCCATCAAGTCGGTCACTGGGAACTCACATATCTTTTTAAAGTTATAAGTCTCTTTAGGGATCGTGTAAAAATTGCAACGGTAATTTCTTGATTAGTACAAATTTAAAGTACCATTACTCATTACCAATATAGTGCTGACCCTGTTACGTGCATACCGGGGAGATCCAAATTCCGCCTAATGTCTTAATGTTAAATTTTATTACTATTATGGCTCATCAGCAATAAGTTTATTCCAGTGTTATTTTGAGCAACTTTAAAATTAAACTCAGAATTGAATCCAATTTTTAACATATAATTTTCTGGTTTTAATAGTAACTCCAATTATAGCGAGAAAGAAATTCAGAACTAACTGCATACTTAGTTGTATGTGGGGTATGGATTACCACCCATTTGAAGTTAGTTCCAGCTCAGAGATTATTTTATGGAAGTTGCGTTTTTGGCCATGAATAGTATTTCTAAGCAGTTGACTCCAGTGCTGTCCTTCGCATTTTTTCACACTTCAATTCGGAGCACATTCCCTCATCAATCGTAATGGTTAAGTGAAGATGATAGAATTTACAGTGCAGAAGGAGGCCATTCGGCCCATCGAGTCTGCACCGGCTCTTGCAAAGTGCATCCTACCCAAGCCACACCTCCACCCTATCACCATAATCCAGTAACCCCACCCAACACTAAAGGCAATTTTGGACACTAAGGGCAATTTAGCATGGCCAATCCACCTAACCTGCACATCTTTGGACTGTGGGAGGAAACCGGAGCACACATGGGGAGAATGTGCAGACTCCGCACAGACAGTGACCCAAGCCGGGAATCGAACCTGGGATCCTAGAGCTGTGAAGCAATTGTGCGAACCACGATGCTACCGTGCTGCGAAATTACCTACGGGAAATTTCTGCTGTAAATGCTGACCTTGGAGATACAGACAAGTTGCCTGATGCAAGACTCCCTAAATAAATGGTCTACTCTGACCTCCGCAATGGCAAGCTATCACTAGGAAGCAAAGGAAACTCTACAAGGACACTCTGAAAGACGCCCTAAATAAATGCAACATCCTCATCGACATCGACATGTGGGAATCGCTTGCCTTAGAATGTACAAACTGGAGAAGAAACATCCGCGAAGGTGCCAACCACTCGAGCATCGCAGGATGGAGCACGCAGAGGCCAAGTGGAAACAGCGGAAAGAGAGCACAGAATCCAGAACGTCTAACCCACCCACCTCATCAAACACCACCTGCCAAACCTGTGTCAGAGTTTGTGGATCTAGGATTTGACCATTCAGTCACCGCAGAACCCACCTCCCCGGAGGCAAGTCATCCTCGAAGCCTGAGGGGCTGCCCAAGAAGAAGACAAGTTGAGCATGTACACAGTATGGCAAAGGCGCCTTTTTACAATAACTTTCGCAGAAGAGCTTGTTTATCACCTTTAAATCTAACGTAATGATTATACTTGTTTGGAGGAAGTAAGTTATTGGACAATGGTTTTAAATGCTGCAGGTAGTTGATTTAAAAATCCTTTTGAACTTGAAATTGTTTTCAATATTTAAAAAATCCCTCTGGCCGCTGTTCACAATTTTCCCAAGTTTTATTTTGTCCATATTATGACATATTGAACAAATTAGGATCATAAAGCAGAATGAGGGTCGTCTGGAAGATAGTGTGTTAGGTTTTGTTTGTTGGAAAAAGTGCATAACTTTAAGAAATCCTGATGCAAGTAAAACAACAGGATATTACAGCTGGCCCCAGCCTGAGGTCATTGAACACATTTGGCTGGAATACATGAACATCAAAAGCACAAAGGAAAGGTTTTATGCCTAAGAGAATGGATGCATTATGCTTTTAAATCAAATGCTTTTTTGATGGCTTGTTTTCCTATCGGGCTCAACAAAGAGAGTATTTGATATATTCTATGGCATTCACTACTACTGTGTTAAATTATCTATGATTGATTCATGGCAACAATTGGCCATGTACTGCAAACAGGATGTTTGGATTTTTGAAACTTTTGCCTTGGACCACAAGTTCCAAGATTCTTCTTATACCTGTTGGTTGCACATCAAGAAAAATAATTGGACAGTCTCCCCGTGGGTCTCACCCCCACAACGCAAATATGTGCCTGTTAGGTGGATTGGCCATGCTAAATTGCCCCTTAATTGGGAAAAAAAAATTGGGTACTCTAAATTTAATTAAAAAAAGAAGCAAAGTAATGACATTCTAAAGGCCAATTTTTTTCGTATGCGTTCTGGGCGAGGATTGCCTCTGATACCTGCTGCATATTACTTGTATGTACCGAAAAGTAGACCATCAGTCAGTAACACCCAATAGTTCTTTTTGGCAATTTAAGTAATTTGAAATTATGTGGAGCACGTAATGAATGAGGAAGAAATCATGATTATTTTTGATGCTGTCTGCCTTGTTGTTTTAAATGTGGTTTGTTTGTCACTTAATTCCCCCCCCCCCACCCCACCCCCCGCAACCCCCACCCCAACCTTTCCAACCATTTCACCTGCTCAGGCGAGTTTCAATTAGAATTTCCACGAAGTGTTTTCTTCACTACACAAGTGTAATATACACCACACGCTCCATCAAAAATGAACAAAAGGACTGGAGTCTGGTAGATTTTTTGAAGGTGAAAGAACAATTAATGATTCTGCAGTGTTTTTTATTCCTAAATTCCTTGTGATTCTAACATTAGTGATTTCTGCCCAATGTATCTAAGAAAGCCTTTTTCTGTGAATTCAAAATCTTCTTATCTATTTTTTTCTCTTTAATATCTGGGGCAGAATGCATTTTAAGACAAAGTCAGTGAAGGATCTTGAGATTTGGAAATTTTTATTCAATTCAATTCAGGGTTACCAGTTGTTCTTGAGCATTGCTGAAACTCAGTAGAAAATCAAGTTAAAAACTTGTCAGGTGCAAATAAGAATTGTTTTATTTGGAGTTCATTGGTTACAACTTGAAAATCATTTAAAAGGTATTTTGTAGACAATTTGATTTTCTTCAAAGAATCACAGGAATTATCTTCTGAGACAGTAGCCTGAACACAACTTTAAAAGTCAAAGTCTGAAGTCAAAGTATGAAAATGAAATATGAATACAGAACTCCTTTCTAATTCTCTTCCTTTACTTTATGGCTCTTTCTGTCTCTCGCTCTGGCTCTCTGTCTTTCTCTCTCTCTCTCTCCACCTCTCTGCTGTTCCTTTCTATCTTTCTCTCCTTCTTTCTTCTTCCTTTCTGCCTCTCTCCTTTCCTTTCCTTTCTTTTCCTTTCCTTTCTTTCTGTCTAAAATGGTGGCCAAATCATCCATGGATATACTATTTCATATCTGTCTTAAGCGAACCGATCACACCCCAATATAATCCTAATTGGTTTGGGTTAGACTCGAACACATTTGATTTGATAACAAGCCGTCCATCTTCACGATGTAACATTACTTCCAATTGTTGCTTGTCTGCAACAATGGAGACCTTATGTTATCTCATCATACTATGCGAGGCATAATTCCGAAAATATAATTCAAACTGTCTTTTAATGTTGGAATCAAATATATATATATATTATATTTGATTCGATGTTTTAACTGTCCATTTATTAAAAACAAGGCAACACAGTCTAAAATGTTTCAGCTATTATAATCGTGGGATGTGATTTACTCTAATCTGAAATGGCGTGAGAATCATGCAATTCGTTCCTCGTTGCCATGGATTCAGCCCTTGTCCTTGGAAAAAATGTAATGTTTTTATCAGACTTCTGTGTTTTGCAAACTCATGACTGAGTTTGGAAATTGTATGTTTCTTTCATTTTAAAACTGGGAATTAATATTTATGCTTTAAACAGCTTTTTACCTATATTAAGTGTATTTGAAATACCTGGCTTCTACAGTCAGGTTCCACACAGTATGGGGCATGGTTATGCAAAACTCTGAAGAAGGGTTTGAACTTCTAATTTCAAGTTGATTACAAGACTAAATGTTTCCACTTGGCTTTTGCGTCTCCAAGCTAAGCATCAGACACATGCATAACACAATCCCAAGTCAACTATTTAAAGGGCCAGATCAAAAATGAGCTCAGAGGAGCTTGGAGGTTTGGGAACGTGGTGGTATGAGATATTTGGAGATGTTCATCCCCAGTTTTTATGCAAGAGTTATATCCTATTGTGTTGGGGAAAGGGTTAAAATGCAAATGCTAGATATGGCATATAAAAAGGGGTAGAGACTCCGCTTTGGATGCAGCAATGACCTGGCTACAAATTGCACCTGTAACATTGCACTGGTTTTGAGACGTGTTTTTCTCCATTTGCATGTCCCAAAATTTGCCATGAAGCAACACAATTGAGCACCTATTTAACAATACAAAGGTCAGGTGTTTAAAATGCATCATAGCATTTTCCAAAAAAGGTGAAATTGTACAAGAAAACCATAACATTTTGGCAATACTTTGCAAACCGACAATATCAATGGAGAAACAAGACCCTTGACGCGAGGATGAAAAGTGGGTATCGACCCAGTACTGTGTTGAGAAATGTTCCCTGAACCATCATAGCTAACTCATACCTCATGCCATAGTAGTTTCCTTATAGATTCAAGAACCTAGTCTCAGAATCAACTACATAACTCCACCTTGATGAAGAATTCTATCATTTTATGGTCGCTCATCCCCAAGGAATCTCGCACAACCAGATTGACAATTATTCCTTTCTCATTACACAATACCCAGTGTAGGCTGGCCTGTTCTGTAGTTGGTTCCTCAATGCGTTGGTCCAGAAAACCATTCCATATACTCTACAGGAATTCCTCCTCTACAGTACTGTTACTCATTTGATTTTTCCAATCTAATTGCAAATTAAAAAAACCCATATTGCAGATGTTCGTTTATCATACACTTCTGTAATTTTCTGTTTACTGCCATACCCAACATCACCACCACAGTTTGGGGGTCTATATAAAATCCCACTAATTTTTTGCCCTTTATTGTTTTTCAATTCTACCCATACAGATTTTGCACTGTTGAAGCAAATATCCTTCCCCCCATTGTGATAATTTCCTCTTTAACCAGCAATGCATTTCTACTGCCTTTTCCTTTTTGTTTATCCTTCCTAAATACTGAATGCTCCTGGATGTCCAATTCTGATTGCAAGTCACCCTGCAGCTATGTCTCAGTAATTCCGACTTTATCATATGCACTTAAATCTATTCGGGGAAGGATATTTGCTTCAACAGTGCAAAATCTGTATGGGTAGAATTGAAAAACAATAAAGGGCAAAAAATTATTGGGATTTTATATAGACCCCCAAACTGTGGTGGTGATGTTGGGTATGGCAGTAAACAGAAAATTCATCCACTTTATTGCAAAAACTCCAAGGCACAAAGTATTAAGGCACAAAATCTTAAGTCTTATCTTTTTAACATTCCTTGTCCTTTTCCCATTATTTTTCACTGTGGCCCTATTTGATTGTGGCCCTTGATTTCTCTGCCTATCATTTTTCTTATTCCCCTTACTGTCTTTTGTTCTTGTCCTTGTTACCCCAGGCCTTACCCCACATTTCTTACCAAGAAGTCTGGAACAGCTTTTGAAATGAACATAGAGAAAAACACTTCTTTCAACCCGTGCAGTCCAAATAAGTCCAAACTCAAAGCGAAAACTCACAGCGCCACAGCCCAGCTCCACCCACACAATGACATCACTGAAGCCATGTCTGAAGACAAAAACATTTCAAGGGACACTCCCAAGACAGCATTGGTTCCACCTCCCCAGAACTAGTCACACTGTCCCAGTAACCTGAAACCCCCTTCCTTGCACCATCTCTTCAGCCATATATTGATTTGATATATCCTGATATTTCTGCTCTCACTAGCACGTGGCACTGGTAGTATTCCTGAGAGCACTACCTTTGAGGTCCTAATTTTCAACTTACTTCCTAACTCTCTATGCTCTGTTTTTAGGACCTCATCCTTTTCTTTAACTATGTCATTGGTACCAAAGTGTAACTCACAGCATGCTGTTCAACCTTCCTGTCCATAACACCCTGTAGCTGCCCTGAGACATATTTGACCCTAGCACCAGGGAGGCAACATACCACCCTGGAGTCTAATTTGCGGCTGCCGTAACGACCTATTCCCCTGACAATTGAATCCCCGATAACTATTGCATTCTCAAACCTTGTGCTCCTGCCCTGTACAACAGATCTAACTTTTATGCAATCAATTTGGCTGTTGCTGCTTACACCTGAGAGGCCATTCCTCACAACAGTATCCTAAGTGGTATATCTGTTTTGCTGGGGAGTGGCCACAGGAGGTTCCTGCATTATCTGCCTAGTCCTCTTAATTAAAATGGTTGAACCCCGGTCCCTTCCTACCTGTGGAGTCTTAGCCGGCAGTGTGACCACCTCTCTATGCGTGCTGTCCACTAGTGTCCCCAGCCACCACTCCAGGCTTCCAGTAGGGTCAATTGGAGACCTACAAATGTGCTGGCCCCAGGCACCGGAAATACCAGTGGCTTCCCACATACAGCAGGAAGAGCACACCATGTCTTTGAGCTCTCCTGCCATGAGTTACCCTTTTAAATATACCTTTTGGAAGATACTTAAAACCAAATAATATCAGTTGCTCTTGGGCCCTTCTTCCCTGGTCCTCAATACGGCAGAATATACCTCTTACAAACTATAGACCACAAAATATAGACCTTACAATCTATAAGCGATAAAAGTAGTAAATGCTTACCCAATCGTACTCACCCGATCAGCTGTTTACACTTGCCCCACATCACTTGTGAGTCCTGAAGTCACCACAGAAGTTACAAACTCCAATCTAGCACTCTGCTTTCAATCAATCTTGCTCTTTCTCGTGCTCCCCCTCCCCCGGCACCCATCTAGGTTTCACTCTTTCTCACGCTCTTCGCTCTTTATTCTCTCAGCTCCACTCCCAACCTTACTCTTTCTCAAACTCCTTTATCCTCCCGGCTCCACTCTCAGGCTCACTCTTTCTTACATTCCTTTATCCCCCTGGCTCCGCTCTCAGCCTCCCTCTTTCACGTGCTCTTTTCTTCTCCCCAGTTTTGGCCTCACGGTAGCATGGTGGTTAGCATCAATGCTTCACAGCTCCAGGGTCCCAGGTTCGATTCCCGGCTGGGTCACTGTCTGTGTGGAGTCTGCACATCCTCCCTGTGTGTGTGTGTGACTTGATTTAACTTTACTTCTTTATTGAAATTCAAGGAGCTACTTCTTTATAGAGGATCCATTTTTCCAGTTAAAGCTTTTTGAACACATTTCCTAATGGAAGTTTCTCACCGACCAATGAATTTACCATTTTCTTGTGATGTCACTCCTAGATTGTTTTTCAAACTTAACCCACTACCTAATAGAAGTGTCCCTCGCAGGTCTGGCTGCCTCCACTCCCTGGTGATCAGAAGTTGGGATGTTCGCAGATGACTGCACAATGTTCAGCACCATTCATGATTCTTCATATAGTTCAATTCATGTCCATATGCAGCAAGACATGTATGATATCCAGGCTTGAGCTGACAAGTGAAATTAACATTTGCACCACACAAATATCTGGTAATGACCACCTCCAACAAGCGAAGATATGACAATTTTTGCAGAAAATACGGAGGCTGGGGATTGAGGGTGATTTAGAGATGTGGATCAGAAATTGGCTAGTTGAAAGAAGACAGAGAGTGGTGGTTGATGGGAAATGTTCAGAATGGAGTTCAGTTACGAGTGGCGTACCACAAGGATCTGTTCTGGGGCCGTTGCTGTTTGTCATTTTTATAAATGACCTAGAGGAGGGTGCAGAAGGATGGGTGAGTAAATTTGCAGACGACACTAAAGTCGGTGGAGTTGTAGACAGTGCGGAAGGATGTTGCAGATTACAGAGGGACATAGATAAGCTGCAGAGCTGGGCTGAGAGGTGGCAAATGGAGTTTAATGTGGAGAAGTGTGAGGTGATTCACTTTGGAAAGAATAACAGGAATGTGGAATATTTGGCTAATGGTAAAATTCTTGGTAGTGTGGATGAGCAGAGGGATCTCGGTGTCCATGTACATAGATCCCTGAAAGTTGCCACCCAGGTTGATAGGGTTGTGAAGAAGGCCTATGGTGTGTTGGCCTTTATTGGTAGAGGGATTGAGTTCCGGAGCCATGAGGTCATGTTGCAGTTGTACCAAACTCTTGTACGGCCGCATTTGGAGTATTGCGTACAGTTCTGGTCGCCTCATTATAGGAAGGACGTGGAAGCTTTGGAGCGGGTGCAGAGGAGATTTACCAAGATGTTGCCTGGTATGGAGGGAAAATCATATGAGGAAAGGCTGATGGACGTGAGGTTGTTTTCGTTAGAGAGAAGAAGGTTAAGAGGTGACTTAATAGAGGCATACAAAATGATCAGAGGGTTAGATAGGGTGGACAGTGGAGGTGGCTAGCACGAGGGGACATAGCCTTAAATTGAGGGTAATAGATATAGGACAGAGGTCAGAGGTGGGTTTTTTACGCAAAGAGTGGTGAGGCCGTGGAATGCCCTACCTGCAACAGTAGTGAACTCGCCAACATTGAGGGCATTTAAAAGTTTATTGGATAAGCATATGGATGATAATGGGATAGTGTAGGTTAGATGGCCTTTAGTTTTTGGACTTCCCATGTCGGTGTAAAATCGAGGGCCGAAGGGCCTGAACTGCGCTATTGTTCTATGTTCTATGTTCTATGTAATTGTCCCTTGACACATGGACACGTTTGATGAGGATGATGAAACATGGAGTTCATATGAAGAAAGATTCCAATTGTTTTTAATAACTAATCAGACTCAAGAGGACCTATATGTCACAACATTTCTCCGTTTAGTTGGTCCTAAAATCTTGTTCACCCAGCAAAAGCAGGGGTCCTTCAGTAAATTAATGAAAATCTTTGAGGGTTATTTCTCCCCTAAACCGTTATTTATTGCAGAAACTTTCCGATTCCAGTGCTGCAGTCAGGAAGAAGGTGAAAGATGAAACCATTTTTCAGTTTGTAGCATCTTTAAGAAGATTAGCTAGATATTGTGAATTTCGGTACAACACTTGATGGTACTTTTTGAGGCAGGCTGTTTTGTGGATTACACAGCGAAACAATTCAGAGGAAGCTGCTTACTTTAAGTGATTTAACTCTGAAAGCTGCTGTGGAAGTTGCCACATCTATAGAGCTTTCTACGAGAGAAGCTTTGCAGAAAGGGGCTGGAGTGAAGATCCACAAAATAGATACTTCAGGAACAGGGCTGCAAAAGCGCAACCATGTCACCACTGCACACAGGGTGGACACTTAGCGGTGGAATGATGAATACATGCAAGAATTGTGGTAAGAAGGGTCATATTGCCAAGGCTTGCTGGGCTCAGAAAACGTCTCGTACTCCAAGAAGGTACAAGAAGAACAATACAAAAAAAATGTTTATGTCTACAAATTAGTGGATGAAATCCAAGATCCCACTAAGGCGAAACTGAGCTACTGCAAGAGCTTAAGCTAGATGTTTTGTCAATGCAGGGCAAACAATAACAGGTTTCGGGCATATTCAAAATTTGAAGGCCATGAAATTAAAACAGAAGGATACTTGCACAGCAGCATTACTAATATTTGAGACAATTTATTATCAAAAGCTGAAACATCTGCCTTTAAAGCCACCAAATGTGATCCTCAGGCTGGACACTGAAGGGGTTGTACCATTACAAAGATGCATTAAGGAGGATGTAGTAACAAACGGCAGACAGTGAAGTTGCTGTGTCCGTGAAAATGTTCCCACTCTATTTTGCAGAGCATGTTTAGCTAAGTTTAGGCTTAACTAGGAAACAGTCGATCAATTGGTGGATTCAAGGAGCAACTTCGAACAACTTCTGACAAAGTATGAGAAGGTGTTCAGTAGATTCGGTAGGCTGTATGACTGGAGTTGAGCCATACCAAAAAATCAAGCCATACCTAAAAATGAAGCAAAGCAGCACATCCAAATGTCGCAAAGCTGGAACTGTACCATCCATCATCAAGCCTAAAGTTTTTTTAAAAATGTATTTTATTACCAACGTGTATCAAAACAGATCAGAGCACATAAAAAGCCCGGGAAACAGACTTCCCAGCAATCAACTATACAGTCTGTACAACTCTTTTTCCCTTTTTCACCCCCACCCCCCGCGACGAACAGCTCCTCATTTACGGCCCCACCTTTTCTCAAACCTCTGCTGAGCCCCTTAACTCATATTTCATCTTCTCCAACCGCAAGAAGGCGTAGAGGTCGCCCAACCAAGCCCCTACCCCAAGTGGCGATACTGACCGCCATGCCAGTAAAATGTGGTGCTGTGCAATCAGAGATGTGAAAGCCACAACATCAGCCTTCCTCCTCTCCATGAGCTCCCGATTCTGTGAAACCCCAAATATCGGCACCAAAGAATCCGGGTCCACCTCCTCCTCCACTATTCTGCCGAAGACCGCAAACACCCCCGCCCATAATCTTCCCAATTTTTCGCAACCCCAAAACGTGTGCGTGTGATTCGCTGGCCCCCACCCACACCTCTCACACTCATCTGCTACCCTCTGAAAGAACCCACTCATTCTTGCCCGAGTCATATGCACCCTGTGCACCTCCTTAAACTGTAACAGGCTCATCTTTGCACAGCAGGAGGTACCGTTTACCCTATGCAGTGCCTCACTCTATACTCCCCAATTGATCTCCCCTCCCTGTGCCCCTTCCCATTTCTCCTTGATGGTCACCACCTCAAACTAGACCCCTTACAAGATTATCCTCCACCCTCACCCACTCTACCCCTTCTCCTTCCCACCATCGCCGCACCTTATCCACATTCACCGCCCAAAAATAATTAAGCAGGTTCTGAAACGCCAACCCCCCCCGCTGCTTCCGCCTCTGTAATAGGACCATCGGTACCTTCTCCGCCCATACAATGTCCGAAATGATCGTGTCCAATTTCCGCAAAAAGGCCTTTGGTGTGAAGATCGGGAGAGCCTGAAAAATAAACAATAACCTCGGCAGTAAAATCATTTGAACCTTTTTGAAGCCTCCCCGCCAACGACAACTGCAGATTATCCCACCTCTTAAGATCCTCCCTGACTTCCTTCACCACCTTCGTTAAATTCCACTCATGGAACCCTGTCCATTCCCTCGCTACCTGAATCCCCAAATACCTAAACCTATCCCTTGCTCCCATAAATGGCATCCCCTCTAAATTTGTCCGCTGTCCCAGCTCATTCACCGGGAAAACCTAATTTTTCTCTACATTTAGTTTATCTCCCGAGAACTCTCCAAACCTCCCCAGCAGGCCCATAATCCTTCCCATCTCTCCAGCAGATCCGAAACATACAGCAACACGTCATCGGCATAGAACGACACCTGATGCTCCCCCTGTCCCCTCAGAATCCTCTGCCACTCCACCGATCCCCAGAGAGCCATCACCGACGGCCCTATGACCAGGTCAAACAGTAATGGTGACAGTGGGCACCCGTGCCTCATACCCCTGTGTAAGGCAAAGCCCAGCAAAGTCATATTACTCATCCTCACACTCACTAAATTCAACAGCAGTTTTATATTACTCGCAATCTTCCTGACCTTCACAAAGCTTGTTTGATCTTCTGCAACCATCCCCGGGACACAATCCTCTATCCTCCCCGTCAACAACTTAGCCAATACTTTCACATCCGTGTTCAATAGTGATATGAGCCTATACCACCCACATTCCGCGGGTCCTTCCCCTTTTTCAGGATTAGCATGATTACTGCCTGCGTCATCATCTATGGCAGCTCTCCCTTCTCCAGCGCTTCATTAAATGCTCCTAACAGATGTGGTGTCAGGTCCATTGCAAATTCCTTGTAAAATTTTGCCGGAAACCCATCCGGTCATGAGGTCTTCCCCGACTTCATACCCCTGATACTATCCAGCACCACCCTCAGACCTAGGGGCTCCTCCTACGCCTGCCTCTTTGCTTCCTCCACGTGGGGAAATTCCAGCTCGTTCAGAAACTGTCACATGCCTCATACAATCCTTGGTAGTACTCCCTGAACACCTCGTTTATCCTCCCCTGCTCCGACACCACATCCCCAGCCCCAGTCCATAACTGCAATATTTTCCTGGATGTGGCCTGCCTCCACAGCTGGTGTGCCAACATGCAGCTCGCTTCCTCCCCGTACTCATAATGCAGTTGCCCTCTGGCCCTCCCCATCGTCAACCTGTCAAACTGCCCCTGCAACTTTTGCCACCTCGCCAATCCATCCGTGGTGGACACCTTTGAATACTCCCTATCCACCTCCACTATCTCGGTCACTGGACGGTCACGTTCCTCCTTCCTTTCCCTATCCGCATGAGCCTTAAGCAAAGTAATTTCTGCCCCGGACCACTGACTTCAGTGCTTTCCAAAAAATGGCCGCCCACACCTTATCACAAAAACCTTAATCGAGCAACAACCCCGAATGAAACCTCCACCCAGCCTCTGCTCTCGTCTCAATCTAAACCGAATCTCCAGCCAGTGTGGTGCATGGTCAGAGATAATTATCCCTGCATACTCTGCCACTCCACCCCAGCCAAAATCTCCCGACTCACTACAAAGTAATCAATCCTCAAATACACATTATAGATGCGTGAAAAGAAGGAATACTCCCCGCTGGGTTCTGAAAGCGGCATTGATCAGCCATACCATCCTCTCCATAAACCCCCCAGCTCCCTTGCCATTCATACCCTATCCATTGATCTGGGCTCGGCCTATCCACCCTCGGCTCTCGGACACAGTTAAAATCTCTTCCAATAATCAACTGGTACGTGGCCAAATCCAGGATCGCTGCCAGAAACCCATTCATAAAACCCACATCATCCCAATTTGGGGCATATACATTTAGCAACACCACCGACTCCTCTTCCAATACCCAACTCACAACCACATATCTTCCACTTGGATCCTTCACCTCCTTCACACTCACAAATCCCACTCCCCTCGATTTCGAATTAAAGCCCGAGTGCAAATCTTGCCCGATCCACCCCTTTCTTCACCTATCCTGGTCCTTCACACGGAGGTGCGTTTCCTGCAGAAAGACCACCCCCGCTTTCAAGCTCCTGAGGTGCGCGAACCTTTTAACAGACCCATTCAGTCCCCGGACGTTCCATGTTACCAGCCTTACCAGAGGCTTACGCCTAATATCCCCTCTACTGTCCGTCATCTTCCCCACTTAACTTCCTCCCCCTTAATTCCACCCTATACATAGCCCATCCCAGATGGCTCCCTTCTCCACCCATGACCGTGTCATCTCTCACCCCCTGCCACGTTGCAACAACCCCTTCCCCGGCTACCCCTCTCGGCCTTCTCCATCACCACCTCATTCCGTTGACCAGCATCACCTGCTAGCATGACAGCCCTGCCCAAAAGCACCTCCGAATCCTCCCCCCATTCCTCAACTCAAGGAAGAAGAGTCCCTGCTGACCTCACCCTCCCCACCCAAACAAACACTTCTCCTGAATCCCAGGCAGCCTACCCCAAAAGCAAACAAACAAATGCTAAACACAAACAGCCCCATTAAACAGGAGAGGGGGATGGGAACATCCATCCCCACATAAACTTTTCACCCCTTATAATCTCGAGAGTAAACAGCAAACCCAAAAAATAACCCGCTACAAACTGGAGTAAAATCCGCCAATCCCTACCCCCACTTCGAACATGTTCCCAACCATTACAAAATGCCAACACTCCGGTTCCCATACATTGTCCACTCAGTTCTCCCCCAGTTTATGCTCCTTAATAAAGTCTTTGGCCGCTTTTGGGGTCTCAAAATAATACACCCAGCCTCCGAACGTCACTCATTCTTTTGCCGGGTAGAGCACCCCAAACCTGATCTGCCGCTGGTACAGCACCGCATTGACCTTGTTGAACCTTACCCGCCGCTTTGTCAACTCGGCTCCGATGTCCTAATAAATTCGGACCTTGTTCCCTTCCCACTTGCCGGTACGCTTCTCCTACTTCTCCACTCGCAGGTAAGCTTCTCCCTGGCCCGACACAAAATCCTCTCTTTTTTCACAAATTTGTGGAGTCTCACGATCACTGCCTGCTGCGGCACCCGAGCTCTAGGATTCTGCCTCAGGGACCTATGCGTTCGGTCCACATCAGGAGCCTTATGCAGCACCCCTTATGGCACCAGGCCTGCCAGTATCTTTGAGACATACCTCGTGGCATTCACACCTTCCACTCCTTCAGGCAGGCCCACTATTCAAAGGTTCTGCCTTCTCGAGATATTCTGCTGCTCCTCCACCTTTGCCCTCAATGATTTACACAGGTCCCCGAGGAGCTTCACCTCCACCTCCAGAGCCACCACACGATCGCTGTGATTCGAGATCACTCCTTCGATCTCCCGAATCCGCAACCCCTGCACCTCCAAACACTTCTCCACCCATTCCAATGAACTCCTCCGGGGTGCCACAGCTCCTTCGATGGCCTTCGAGTTATCCTCCCACATTTTGTTCCTCTGCTGGTGGAATTCCTCCTTAATTAAACCCACCAACTGCTCGATCTGGGGCCTGTCACCTTGCACCGGCCCTTCCCCCTCAACTATCCTTACAGTGGCTGCTGCAGCACAGATTTCCTCCAACATTTTGGCCAGGTCTCACCGTCTTCTGCCGGATTTGGTAACCAGCGGACACACCAATTCGAGGGGAAACTACTCCTCCAATCTTCAGCTATGCCTTTTCAATAAAATTCCATTCAGTATTGGGTAAAGAAAGCTCTTTCCTGTGCCTTCAAACAGGAGCTGTCCTGTGTGCAACCACTCACACCATGGACGCCACCGGAAGTCTATCAAGCCTAATGTTGAAGAACTAAAAAGATTAGTAAGGACAGGAGTGATTGAACCTGTTGCTACAGTCGAGTAGAACCTCAAGCAACAACGTACCCCTCACCAATTAACTCAATGCATTCCAAACTCGTTTCAAGCAGGAAACCAACAAACCGCTGTCAACTGTCCTTGCAGCTTCGGACACAGCCTCGGATATTACTGTCACAGCCTCCAAAGTCAGGTTGGCCTTCTTGAAAGTTAATCTTCGGAAAGCAGCGGGCCCTGACAGAGTCCCTGGTGGTGCACTCAGCTCCTGTGCGGATCAAATGGTGGGTGTGTTCGTGGACATGTTCAATCTCTCCCTAATCCGTTCCGAGGTTCCCACCTGCTTCAAGAAGTCCACCATCATACCAGTGCCAAAGAAGAACCAGACAACATGCCTCAATAACTACCATCTGATGGCCTTGACATCTATCATTATGAAGTGCTTCGACAGGTTGGTCATGAGACACATCAACTCCAAACTCCCAGAATTTCTTGATCCACTGTAATTCAAATACTGTCACAACTGGTCAACAGCAGATGCTATCTCCCTAGCCCTACACTCATTCCTGAAACATCTTGACAACAAGGACTCCTACGTCAGACTCCTGTTCATTGACTACGGCTCCGCCTTGAACACCATAATCCCAGCCAAGATCATATCAAAGCTCCATAAACTAGGACTTGATTCCTCCCTCTCCCTTTCCCTACCGGAAACGCACAAGGTTGTGTATTTAGGCCCCTACTATACTCCCTATAGGGCAGCACGGTAGCATTGTGGATAGCACAATTGCTTCACGGCTCCAGGGTCCCAGGTTCGATTCCGGCTTGGGTGACTGTCTGTGCGGAGTCTGCACATCCTCCCCGTGTGTGCTCCGGTTTCCTCCCACAGTCCAAAGATGTGCAGGTTAGGTGGATTGGCCATGATACATTGCCCTCAGTGTCCAAAATTGCCCTTAGTGTTGGGTGGGGCTACTGGGTTATGGGGATAGGGTGGAGGTGTTGACCTTGGGTAGGGTGCTCTTTCCAAGAGCTGGTGCAGAGTCAATGGGCCGAATGACCTCCTTCTGCACTGTAAATTCTATGATAATCTATGATAATCTATACACACGTGACTGTGTGGCAAAATCTGGCTCCAATTACATCTACAGGTTTGCTGAAGACACAACCGTAGTGGGTCGGATCTCAAACAACGATGAGTCAGAGTACAGGAGGGAGATAGAGAACCTAGTGGTGTGGTGTAACGACAACAATCGCTCACTCAAAGTCAGCATAGTTATGGAACTGGTCATTGACTTCAGGAAGTGAAGTATTGTACACACCCCTGTCTGCATCAATAGTGCCAAGGTGGAGATGGTTGACAGCTTCAAATTCCTAGGTGTGCACATCACCAACAATCTGTCCTGGTCCACCCATGTAAATGCTATGACCAAGAAAGCACAACAGTGCCTATACTTCATTAGGAAACTAAGGAAATTTGGCATGTCCACATTGACTCTTACCAATTTTTACAGATGCACCATAGAAAGCATCCCATCTGGCTGCATCACAGTCTGGTATGGCAACTGCTCGGCCCAAGACTGTAAGACTACAGAGTGTCATGAACACAGCCAAGTCCTTCATGCAAACCCACCTCCCATCCAGTGACTCTGTCTACATCTCCCGCTGCCTTGGGAAGATGGGCAGCATAATCAATGACTCCTCCTACCTGAGTTATTCTCTCTTCCAATCTTTTCCATTGGGCGGGAAATACAAATGCCTGAGAACACACACTTAACAGATTCAAAAACAGCTTGTTTCTTGCTGTTACCAGACTCCTGAAGGACCCTTTTATGGATTGAACTGATCTCTCCACGCATCTTCTCTACTGAGTAGCACTACATTCGTATACTTCACCCTAAGTCTATGTCTATGTATTGTCATGTGAGTGTCCTTTTAAGAAAGGTTTAGTCACTTATCATGTGACTTGTAGCACATTGGGCTGTGGCTGTGAGGTGAGAGGGAGTTTCAGTTTGACTGATTTGGAATGCAAAAGGAAAGAGAAGGACAGCACGGTAGCACAAGTGGATAGCACTGTGGCTTCACAGCGCCAGGGTCCCAGGTTCGATTCCCTGCTGGGTCACTGTCTGTGCGGAGTCTGCACGTTCTCCCCGTGTCTGCGTGGGTTTCCTCCGGGTGCTCCGGTTTCTTCCCACAGTCCAAAGACATGCAGGTTAGGTGGATTGGCCATGATCAATTGCCCTTAGTGACCAAAAAGGTTAGGAGGGGTTATTGGGTTACTGCGATAGGGTGGAAGTGAGAGCTTAAGTGGGTTGGTGCAGACTTGATGGGCTGAATGGCCTCCTTCTGCACTGTATGTTCTATCTAGAAGTGTTCCTCTGTTTTTCTCTGTTTTCATTTTTAAAGTTGTTGCAGTGAAAAGCACATTGTGTGTGGCAAACTGCCTCGGTAATTTTAAAGAAAAAGTTGCTTTCCGGAAGGAGTTTGAAACTGCTGGTTGAAACTGGATCAGAATCACAGGGTTAGTACCAGATCCAGTTAAGTGGAAATACAGTGTGCTGTGCGACACCCTTGAAAAGGGGTTTTGGTTTAATTGGATTTTGTTATTGAATTGGAACAGCTAAGGGGGAATTCATTAAGTGTTATGTACATATATTTCTGTAGCTGTGTGGTGTCTTTATGATTGTAATTGATTAAAATTCTTGCTGTGTTTATATATATATGTAACTACATATATGTTAACTGCATTCTAAGACTAAAGCTTGTTTTGATTAAAGTGTCTAGGAAGTCTGATGAATTACACCTGCAGTGAAGGCATTTGTGCTCATCCTAGCCAAATCCATCATAAAGGTTGTAGGCCAGCTGAACTTCATAATACACTTTGAAGTTTCTAAGCCCTGGCCCATAATAGTATTTACATTTTGTATTTATCGTATGTCCTATGTTTTTCATGTAGGGAACAATCTGTCTGGACTGTACGTAGAACAATACTTTTTACTGTACCTCGGTACACGTGACAATAAGTCTGAACCTAAAAGTGATTAGGCAACACCAATCATTCCTGTATTAAAATGGGATGGCTCAGTGAGAATATGTGGAGATCTAAAAACTATGAACCCTGTTTTGTGCGTAGATCATTATCCACTGCTGCTGATTGAAGACTTGCTTGTTGGACTTTCTGGAGGACAGAAATTCAGTGGGATTCATCTATCACAGGTATATCTGCAGAACAACGTGTCTGCCGAATCCTAACCACTACTCATCATTTGTAATGCACAAAGGCCTTCATTACCGAAGACTTCCTTTTGAAATAACATCTACCCTGCTGTTTTTCAAAGATCCATGGATCAAATTTAAAGTGGATTGAATGAGGACTGGAGAACAGCTAATGTTATCCCAATATTTAAGGAAGGTTATAGAGATAAGTCAGGGTACTACAGAACAGTGAGTATCACATCAGTGGAAGAGAAACTAATGGAGAAAATTCTGAAGGAGACAATCTATCTCCACTTGGAGAGGCAAGGTTTGATCAGGACTGGTTAGCAGGGCTTTGTCAGAGGGAGGTCATGCCGAACAATTTTGATTGAATTTTTGAGCATGTGATTAGGTGTGTAGATAAGGGTAGTGCAGTTGATGTAGTTGACGTGAATTTCAGCAAAGTCTTTGACAAGGTCCTACATGGGAGACTTAAAAGAAGGCAAATGCACATGGGAGACAGGGTAACTTGATACAATGCATTCAAAATTGGCTTAGCTCTAGGGGACAGAAGGTCGCTTTAGTGACTGAAACCAGTGTCCAGTGGCATACCGCATGGATCTGTGCTCAGTCCCCTATTGTTTGTCATTTATATAAATGACATAGATGACTATTTGGGCGATAGGATCAGTAAGTTTGTGGATCACACAAAGTTTGGCTGGGTGGTGTTGCCAATCGGCACCAGTGTCGCCACTAATGTTGCCAATTAATAATGATGCACTTTAGAGTCGCCAGGTATCAAATGATATCACTACAAGGTTTCACCAGATAGCGATCAAAGGACCACACAACCAGTTAGTCAGTTCAAGTTCAAAGATGGTTTATTTACACACAAAGATTTCTTCGACATGCAACACAAAACACGACAAGTTAAACTACACCTAACAACTATAATAACCTATACTTAACTTCAGGGCAACCGGCTCTATGCAGATGGACAAGGTCTTTGTCCGGATCTTGCGTGGCTGGGTGGAAGAAGTGGCTCTGTTTCTGCTGGGCTCAACCGTCTGGTAGCGATCGTGGTCTTGAACTTGTCTGTCTGGCGTTATGCTGCATTTGGGTTGGCATAGCCGGATCCAAGAGAGACCGAGAACATGGCTGTGTCTCTTCTTATCCCTCTGGGATTTCGCGCTCTTTGGGGCTGTCCTTAACTTGGACCCAATAATTCGACAGGCTTCGATCACTGCCTTCGATTTTGGCCAATAAAGGGGCGGGTGCCTTGATAGCTGGGCATGGCTTTGGCGGTCATTGACCTTGGCTGTTTGGGCTCCCTGAGTAAAGGGAGTGGCGGCGATTAGTCTGTATCTGTATCGGCTACCTAAGTACAGTTCTTTTGTTCTGTGGAAATGGTCCATTAGAATGCAAACAAGCGGGGGGTTTGGATCGCGTCTAGCTATCTGGGTTGCAAATACACACACAAGCTCTGAGTCTGTCTGAGTCCTGGGTTGGCCACAATTGCCATGGTCCTTTGCAGGTGGCCATCTGAGATGGCTACAGTGGTTAACAGTGAGGTTGAGTCTCTTGGGTTACAGGAATATATAGACGGGATGGTCAAATTGGCAGAAAAGTGGATGATGGAATTTCACCCTGAAAAGTGTGAGGTGATACACTTTGGAAGGAGAAATGTGACAAGGCAGTATTCAATGAATTGCATGACACTGGGAAGTTCCGAGTAACAAAGGGACCTTGGCGTGTTTGTCCACAGATCTATGAAGGCAGAAAGGCAGGTTAATAAGGTGGTGAAAAGGAATATGGGACAGTTGCCTTGATCAATCGAGGCATAGATTACAAAAGCAGGAAGGTCATGTTGGAGTTGTATAGAACTTTGGTGAGGCCACACTGTATGCAATTCTGGTCAACACATTATCTGAAGGATGTGATTGCACTGGAGGGAGTGCAAAGGTGAGCCACCAGGATGATGCCTGGGATGGAATATTTAAGTTATGAAGCGAGGTTGGATAGGCTTGGGTTGTTTTCGCTGGATCAGAGAAGACTGAGGGGCGACCTGATCAAGGTGTACAAGATTATGAGGAGCATGCATGGAGTGGAGAGGGAGCAGCTGTTCCCTTGAGGTGAAGGTACAGGTACCAGGGGAGACATGTTTAAGGTCAGGGAAAGGACGTTTAAGGGGGATTTGAGGAAAACCGTTTTTACCCAGAGGGTGGTGAGGGTCTGGAATGCAAAGCCTGGGAGAGTGGTAGAGGCGGGGTTCCTCACATCCTGTAAAAAGTACCTGGGTGGACTTCCGGTGGCGGCTATGAAGGAGTATTTGGAGACATTTGGTGGCTCCCACTCTGGTCAGACTTTTGGACCTTTTCCCCCGTTTTTCTACCGGACTTGAATTGTAAAATGGATGTTAGTGGCAATTGTTTACTGAATTCCCACTTCGATGCATGGAGAAAAGGACTAGAAGTGTTCGTAAGTGCAGAAACAAAAAGATAGAGAAGACTTGGGTTGTAGCTGCAACAGAAGACAGCATGACAGAGGTTTGGACCTCTGGCTTGTCGACCCAGCAGTCTATGGAGCAGCTGATGCAAGTCATTCAGGAAGGCTTTGCTACGGGACTAGAAACGGGACTACTTGGACCCGATAAACTAGTTGATTGAGCGGTTGGAGCATAGATTGGACGCACAGGTTCAGGCGATCCAGAAGGTGGAGAAGGCGCTGGCTGAGCAGGAGGAATGACTGTGGTGGAGCTGGTGGTGGGGATGCTGAGGGACCAGCAGAAGAAACTCCTGGAGAGGGTGGAAGACCTAGAAAATAGGTCCCGCCGGCAGAACCTAAGAATCGCTGGGCTCCCGGAGGGGTCCGAAGGAACGGACGCTGGGGCACACATCGTAGACATGTTTGCAAAGCTGCTGGGAGATGGGGCATTCTCCCGGTCCTTGGAGGTGGATAGCACTCACAGAGCACCCGCGAGGAAGCCGCGAATGGGAGACCCCCCGAGGGCAATGGTGGTGAGATTCCACAGGTTCTTGGATAAGGAGCGCATTCCTCAGTGGGCCAAGCAGACACGGAGCGGTAAATGGGCCAATAGCATCCTGCAGGTTTACCAGGACCTGAGTGTAGAGGTGGCCAGGAGGAGAGCAGGCTTCAACTAGATCAGGTTGATCCTTTTTAAGAAAAAGGTGAAGTTTAGACTGTTATACCCAGCCCATCTCTGGGTCACGCATGAGGATCTGCACTTCTACTTTGAGTCGCCTGAGGACGCGTTGGACTTTGCAAAAAAGAAAGGCTGGTGATGGATTGAGAACTTTTGAACTTGGCTGCAATGTTCATGTTTTTGTTTTTTCTTATTATTTCTGTTTTTGTAAAAAGTTTCCCGTTTTGCGTTTCATGGAAAATGTTTGTGATGCCATTTGCATTGATTTGGAACTAGCGGTAGAGCTGAGTGAGTTCAAGTTTTTGTTTGCACTGTTGGGGGATAGAGGGGTGCTTGTTTTGATCTTGGCGTTTTTCTGTTGGGCAATTGTGTGGGGATTGTTTGATGTTGGAGTTTGTTTGTTTGAGCGGGGGGGGGGGGGGAATAGTAGGTGGGAGACTATCTGGTGCCGGAGCTGGGTGAGCTAGCTCTCGGAAACGGAGTGGGGGGTGTGCATGTTTGGTTCAGTAAAGGGGTTGGGTTACAGGGTGTTGTTACTAAGGGGGGGGGGGGTGAATGTTCTGCTGATGAGGGAGGGACTTTGGCTGAGGGACAGAGAGGAGGTTGGGGGTGGGGGTTGCCTGGGGATGGACCGGTGGAGGTGCGCAGCATGGGCTGGAGGCGGCCTAAAAAAGGGGATGGCTGATTGGCGGGGGGGGGAGGGGCAATGAGCCCCCCAACTAGGCTGATCACCTGGAATGTTCGAGGGTTAAATGGGCCGGTCAAAAGGGCACGTGTGTTCGCGCATCTTAGGGGATTGAAGGTAGGTGTGGTAATGTGGCAGGAGACGCACTTTAGAGGTACGCACCAGGTTAGACTGAGGAAAGGCTGGGTCAGTCAGGTCTTTCACTCGAGATTAGATTCAAAGACTAGCAGGGTCGTGATCCTGATCAATAAGTGGGTGGTGATTGACGCGGGTAGAATAGTCTCGGACATGGGAGGTCGGTACATTATGGTCAGTGGGAAGCTAGAGGGGGTGCAGGTGGTATTAGTAAATGTGTATGTGCCAAATTGGGATGATGTGGAGTTTATCAAGAGGATGCTTGGGATGATACCGGACCTCAACTCGCATAGATGAAGGGGTGTGCGAGCGGTTGAGGAAATATATTCGGAGCTACCTGCAGGTCAATGAGACAGGGGAAATTTCAGCAACGGTGGTGTGGGAAGCACTGAAGGTGGTGGTCAGGGGGGAGCTGATCTCGATCTGGGCCCATAGGGATAAAGTGGACAGGGCAGAGATGGACCGACTGGTAAAGGAGTTACTACAGATTTATAGGAGGTTTGCGGAGACCCCAGAGGCAGGGCTTTTAAGGGAATGGCGAGGCTACAGGTGGAGTTTAGCTTGCTGACCACAGGGAGGGCGGTGGAGCAGCTGAGAAAGGCGAGGGGGGTGATCTATGAACATGGAGAGATGGCTAGCAGAATGCTTGCACAGCAGCTTAGGAAGAGGAAGGCAGCTAGGGAGATAGGGAATGTAAAGGACGGAGATGGGAACCTGGTTGGTGATTCAGTAGGGGCGAATAAGGTATTTAGGTATTTCTGCAGCAGGCTGTGCGGGGCCGGAGGGGATGAGGCACTTCTTGGAGGGGCTGAATTTCCCAAAGGTGGATGGGGAGCGGGTAGAAGGGCTGGGGGCCCCAATCGGGCAGGAGGAGATAGTGGATGGCTTGAAGGCCATGCAGGCGGGTAAAGCCCCGGATCCGGACGGGTACCCCGTGGAGTTTTATAAAACGTTCTTGGGGATATTGGGGCCGGTGTTGTCGAGGATGTTCAATGAGGCAAGGGAAAGAGGGGTGTTGCCCCTGACGATGTCACAGGAAACGATTTCGCTGATTCTTAAGCGGGACAAGAACCCGGAGCTGTGTGGGTCCCACAGGCCGATCTCCCTGTTGAATGTAGATGCCAAGTTGCTGGCCAAAATCCTGTCCTCCAGGATCGAGGATTGTGTTCTGGACGTTATTGGGGAGGACCAGACGGGATTTGTTAAGGGCAGGCAGTTGAGGCCAATGTAAGAAGGCTGTTAAATGTGATCATGATGTCCCCGGAAGGTAGGGAGGTGGAGGTATTGATCGTAATAGTTGCAGAAAAGGCTTTTGATCAGACAGAATGGGACTATCTGTGGGAGATACTGGGACAGTTCGGATTCGGGCGGGGCTATATTGACTGGGCCAGGTTACTGTATCAGGCTCCTGTGGCAAGTGGGGGACGAATAGGACAGCATCGGACTATTTTAGACTGCACTGGGGGACGAGACAAGGATGCCCCCTCTCCCCACTGTTGTTTGCGCTGGCTATAGAGCCATTGGCAATTGCTCTGATTGCCTGGAGGTGCTGGACAGGACTGGTCCGAGGGGAGTGGAGCACAGGGTTTCGCTCCATGTGGTAGACCTGCTTCTGTACGTTTCGGACCCAGTAGTGGGGATGGAAGAAATCATGAGGATTCTTGGGGAATTTGGCCGGTTTTTGGGGTATAAGCTTAATGTGGAAAAGAGTGAGATGTTTGTGGTCCAGGCGAGGGGACAGGAGAGGCGACTGGGAGAGCTGCCGTTTAGGTTAGTAAAGGGAAGCTTTAGGTACCTGGGCATCCAAGTGGCGCAGGAATGGGACCGGCTGCATAAATTGAATCTGGCCCGGCTGGTGGAACAAATGGAAGACGATTTTCGGAGATAGAATTTACAGTGCAGAAGGGAGCCATATGGCCCATCGAGTCTGCACCGGCTCTTGGAAAGAGAGTCCTACCCAAGGTCAACACCTCCACCCTATCCCCATAACCCACCAACCCCACCCAACACTAAGGGCAATTTTGGACACTAAGGGCAATTTATCATGGCCAATCCACCTACCCTGCACATCTTTGGACTGTGGGAGGAAACCGGAGCACCCGGAGGAAACCCACGCACACACGGGGAGGATGTGCAGACTCCGCACAGACAGTGACCCAAGCCGGAATCGAACCTGGGACTCTGGAGCTGTGAAGCGATTGTGCTATCCACAATGCTACCATGCTGCCCCGTGCTTCCGTAGTCTCTGGCTGCGAGTGTGTAAACGGTGAAGGTGATGGTCCTCCCGAGATTCCTATTTGTATTTCAGTGTCTCCCCATCTTTATTCCGCGGTCCTTCTTTAAGCGGGTCAACAGAGTGATCATGGGCTTCGTGTGGGCGGGCAAGACCCTGCGAGTAAGGAAGGTAATGCTTGAGTGGAGTCGGGGAGAGGGCAGGTTGCGCTGCCAAATTTTAGCAACTATTAATGGGCGGCTAGTATAGCCATGATCAGGAAGTGGCTGGTGGGAGAGGGGTCAGCATGTGTGCGTATGGAGGCGACTTCATGCCAGAGCACCAGTTTGGGGGCGTTGGTAACTGCGCCTCTGCCGTTCCCGCCGGCATGGTACTCCACCAGTCCAGTGGTGGTGGCGGCCCTGAGAGTTTGGGACCAGTGGAGTTTGGGCATATGGGAGCAATGGGACTATTGGTTTGGGCCCCAGTCTGTGATAATCACCGGATTGCCCCGGGGAGTATGGACGGGAGGGGGTGTTCCGGTTATGGCGGAGAGCGGGGATTGAGAGGATGGGAAATATGTTCATAGAGGGGAGCTTTCCAAATATGAGGCCGTTGGAGGAAACGTTTGGGTTGGCGAGGGGAAACAAATTCAGGTATCTTCAGGTGCGGGACTTCCTTCGTAAACAGGTGTCATCCTTCCCGCTCCTACCGCTAAGGGGTATTCAGGACAGGGTAGTTTCCAGAGGGTGGGTCGAAGAAGAGAGCATCTCGGACATTTATAAGGAGCTTTATGGGGTCACAGGAGACGCAGACCAAGGAGCTGAAGTGCAAGTGGGAGGAGGAGCTGGGAGATGAGATAGAGGATGGCCTTTGGGCAGACGCGTTGAGTAGAGTCAACATTTCAGCAACATGTGCTAGGCTCAGCCTGATACAATTTAAGGTTGTTCACCGGGCTCACATGACAGTGGCCCGGATGAGCAGATTCTTTGGAATGGAGGGCAGGTGCGCAAAATGTGGGGTAGGACCGGCGAACCATGCCCACATATTTTGGACATGTCCAAAGCTTAGCAGATTTTGGCAGGGGTTTGCGAACGTCATGCTCATGATGTTAAAAACAAGGGTAGCGCTGAGTCCAGAGGTGGCCACTTTCGGGGTGTCAGAAGACCTAGGCATCCAGGTGGAGAAAGAGGCAGATGTTCTGGGCTTTGCTTCCCTGGTAGCCCAGAGACGGATACTATTGGCATGGCGGGACTCAAAGCCCCCGAAGTCGGAGACCTGGCTCTCGGACAACGCTAACTTTCTCTGTTTGGAGAAAATCAAGTTCGCCTGGAGAGGGTCACTGTTAGGGTTCATCCAGAGGTGGAAACCGTTCGCCGACTTCTTTGCGGGAAATTAATCATCAACAGAGGGGGGGGGGGGGGCGAGTAGTTTAGATTAGAGTAGGGGGTCAATAAGGGTGGGCCTGTACGAGAGGTAAATGGCTTTTGCACTATGTTTATGGTTTCATGTATATTGTTTATTTTGTTGTCTCCGGACAAAAAATACCTCACTAAAATGTTTATTAAAAAAAAGGTATCTGGGTGAGCACTTGACCCGTCATAGCACTCAAGGCTATGGGCCAAGTGCTGGCAAATGGGATTAGGTAGGCAGGTAAGGTGGGAGGGATTCTCTGACTCCGTAGAATCGCCAGGGGGAGGGGGGGTGGGAGGCACAATTCACTCGACTCTGCCCCGACGCTGGTCCGCCGATTCTCCACGTGGGATGGGCCGAGTGCTGTCTAGAGTGGCTGGTCCTATCCGGCGGGACCTCGGCGTCCATCCTGTGGGGAGTGGCCTGGTTGGTGGGAGGGTTGTTCAACCCCGGGGTGGGCGTTACCCGTGGCCTGCTCTACGATCGGGGCCTACCGATCGGCAGACTGGCTTCTCCTGGTGGGGGCCTCATTTTACTTCGCAACGGGCCCTGTAGCTCTACGCCATGTTGCGTCGGGTCGGCCGCGGAGAAGAAAACTAGAGCGCATGCGCAGGTTCACGCCGGTCGTAGCGCACATGCGCAGACTCTCGGCGCCCGTTTGACGCCGGTATCGGCAGCCGGAGCTGCTTTTGTCGCTCCAGTGCCATGCTGGTCCCCTGTAGGGCACAGGATCGCTGATCCTGGGGGCCTGTTGACGCCGTCGTTTTATGATGGTGTCAACACTCAGCCTCAGGATCAGAGAATCCTGCCCACTGTTTTTCATGCGTCGGTGCAGACTTCGTGGTCCGAAGGACCTCTTCTGCGCTGTATTATTCTGTGATTCTGAGTGCAAAATTGTTTGAATGACATACTCATCACCGGTTCAAGTGAACATAACAATTGGAGAATTTGGAAGTTACCCTGAAGTGATTACAGAGCCACATCCTGAGAGTTAAGAAGGAAATGTGTGACTTTTCAGGTCATCCATAAATTATTTTGGTCACATCATCAATAAAGACAGATTTCATAAAGAACCAAAGAAACGGTCAGCAATCTGAGAAGCATCATGTCCTCAAAATGTGACACACTGAAAGCTGTTTTTAGGATTGATCAGTTATTGTGGTAAATTTGTGCCGAATTTAGCAACATGATTGAAGCATTTACACACGTTATTATGTGTCAAGCAGGCATGGGACAATGGTCATAAAAATGTGAGAATTACTACAATGAAGTGAAAGAAGCTTTATTGAAGTCAGAGTTGTTGGCTAATTATAATCGAAAAATGAAGTTGCAATCAGCTTGCGCTGTCTCACTCAAAGGAGTTGGTGCAGTTGTCTCGCATATGATGCGTTCAGGAGAGGAACGACCGATAGCATTTGCTTCACACTCTTATACTGGAGCAGAAATGAATTGTACTCATCTGGAAAAAGAAGCTTTGAGCATCATTTTCAGTGCAAGAAGATTCCACAATTTCCTTTACGGGTATAATTTTGACAGATCATCGACTCTTCACTACAATCTTTGGGTTGGATAAAGATATACCTTCTTTGGCAGCCAGTAGGTTGTGAAAATGGTCATTGATATTGTCGGCACACATTTACAATATCCAATATCGCAAGCCTGACCATCATGCAAATGCTGATGCTTTACCATGATTGCTGTTACAAGTCATGCAGGATCCAGAAGAAATTTTTAGCAATATTTTTAATTTCTTGCTTGTGGTAGTGTAACTGTGACTTCATCTCGAGTTCAAAGATATACAAGAACCGATCCAGTGATAGGGAAAGTGAAGGACTTGGTCCAAAAAAGAATACTGTCAGAGGTTCATCGGAAAAATCCAGACCTCAAGCCCTACATCACAAGAAGACTTGAGTGGACAATGCAGACTGGAGTTCTATTGTGGGAAATCTGTGTGATTATTCCTCCCTGTTTGTGTAGTAGAGTATTTTACCAAATGCATGAGGAAATCCTGGTGTGGTAAGGATGAAGGAATAAGCACGCAATTCATTTTGGTGGCCAGGATTAGATGCTCAAATTGAAGAAAAAGTTGAGTCATGCCAATCTTGTGCAAAACTAAGGAACACTCATCATTACAACCGTTACATCTGTGGGAATGGGCAACTCGGCCATGGCAGAGAATACACATTGATTATTCTAGTCCACTGGAGGGACACATGTTCTTTGTGATTGTGGACATGCTCTCAAAATGGACAGAAGTTGGGTTAATGAAGTCAACAACGACTGAGCAGATGATTGAAAAACTAGACAAAATATTTGCAAGATTTGGAACACTGGAGCAGATTGTCAACGATAATGTTGTGCAATTTGCTGCATAGGAGTTTGAGGACTGCTTGAAAGGGAACGGTATACACCATGTCAAGTCAACTCCATATCATCCAGCAGCGAATGGATTGGCCAAACGTCATCGAAGGACCAGAGGACATTATCAGGAAGAGAAGTTTGGATTTGTTTATTGTCAGGTGTACTGAGGTACAGTGAAAAATATTTTTCTGCGAGCAGCTCAACAGATCATTAAGTACATGAAAAGAAAAGGAAATAAATACATAACAGGGCAACACAAGGCAATGTAACTACATAAGCACCGACATCGGATGAAGCATACGGGTGAAATGTTAATGAGGTCAGTCCATAAGAGAGTCGTTTAGGAGTCTGGTAACAGCGGGGAAGAAGCTGTTTTTGAGTCTGTTCGTGCAAGTTCTCAGATTTCTGTATCTCCTGCCCGATGGAAGAAGTTGGAAGAGTGAGTAAGCCGGTGGGAGGGGTCTTTGATTATGCTGCCTGCTTTCCCCAGGCAGCGAGAGGTGTAGATAGAGTCAGTGGATAGGAGGCAAGTTTGTGTGATGGACTGGGCTGAGTTCACCACATTCTGCAGTTTCTTGCGGTCCTGGGCCGAGTAGTTGCCATACCAGGCTGTAATGCAGCCAGATAGGATGTTTTCTATGGTGCATCTGTAAAAGTTGGGAAGAGTTAATGTGGACATGCCTAATATCTAAGCAGAACACTACATGTTACCACATAAAGTTCACCGGCAATGCAATTATTAAAGAGTTATGTGCAGTTTTAATTTTTAATTCCACCTGATACAAATTGTCAAACAACAACAAGCACAACTTCCTAGGAGGGAGAACATATCTAAAAGTCGAGTATTCAATCAGGGAGATAGAGTGCGAGGAATTAAACCAGTTCAAATATCGTACACTATCTAGACGGATGTTGAAAGAGTTTGGAAATGCCTATAGAAGCCCTACAGTGCAGAAGGAGGCCATTTGGTCCATTGAGTCTATACCGACCCTCCAAAAGAGCAGCCCACCGAGGCCCAATCCCTTGTCCTGTCCCTGTAACTCTATAACCCCAGTTAACCTGCATTTATTTGGACACTAATGGGCATTTTAGCCTGGCATATCCACCTAACCTGCACATCATGCTGATCAGTTACTCACTACACAGAAGTGAGTTTGTCGAACCTTCTCAAGAGGTTTTGCCTTTAGAAGATCTAGTGAGCTATACTGTTGAACAGAGACCAGAGACAGTGATGAGTTTAGATTCTATTTCTGAGGACTTTTCAATGCCTGTAGCGACAGATACTGAAATAACTACTCAAGAAATAACACCTACAGAAAGGAATGAGGACATTTCTGAGGTTGCAAGTAGCTGAGTTAAAGAACGTCGAATTCTACCAAAAAGGAATAGACCCCATCATAGAATCTGCCTTATTGAATTGTAAATGTGTATAGTAATAAAACATCACGGGATCTGTTGTATAAATGTTAATTGTTGTCATTGCAATAATGAAGTAAAGAGGGAGGGGTGTTATGTATCTGGGAGTACATTTTGCAGGTTTTGCATCACATGACGAGTAGTGAAGTCAACAGAGTTCTTGCACATCTTTGAGCAGCTTACAATCTTGATTGTATGGGCAACACACTTAATAAACCTCTCATCATGATTTACAAGAATCTAGAGTGTGAGCACTTCCAAATCTTTTCTTTTTGCAGCAACAAAAAAAAACATCGACCATGGTTTACAAGCGGGAGATCCGCTTCTCAGCCTCAAGAGGCTCATGCTTTCATGGCAGGCCATTGCTGACATCTGCAGCCAACTACAACAAGGCTTACTTCCCAGTGATCCAGGTGGGCATGCATTGCCACTAACCTTCAAGATGTTTGTCAATGGAACACCACCCATTCCACCACCGTCCAATTGTCTCTGCCTCTTTAGAAGTTTTGTGCTCTCTTCCCTTGCAAAAGGAGAAAGCAAAGAGTTATGAATGTTAGCAATGGCTTGTTTGCAGAGCAGGGACAACCTTTGTTGAAGTAGCTGAATGTGAGAGGACAATTCAATAAGAGCGTGTGCGTGTGGTAGCTGTCCAGATGCGGATCGGAGGAGGTGCCTGGAGAGAGGAAAGTGCAGAGCTACATGGTGTATTGTTCCAACAAGTGCTGGAAAAGAGAATGGTGGAAAGGCAGAGTTTGGGTCTTGGCATTTGAATGTATTCCCTCAATCATGTTTCCCGTCCTCCTGAGGTTGTTGATCTACTTGATGCACTCACTGCCTCCAGGTGTAAGGCGACATATTCCTGACTTCTTTCACCTCTTCCTTCCATGCCTGCTTGGTTTGAGAAGCTGACCTCTTCCTCCCGTACTTGGGAGTGATCGCCTCACTTCAGTACCGTAGTCTAATCTGCAACCAGAGTGAGAGACCTGGGGCATAGCCCTCCCATACTTCCTCTTCCTTACCTTTTTCTTTAAAAAAACATTTTATTAAGTCATTTATGGTTTTATAACAATAAACGATACAAATACAAATGTAAACATAGTTCAGTGCGTAACCCATCCCTCCATCTCCCACTGTTCCCGTATACTCTAACCACAAAATAGCCTAACTCCCCCCACCCCCTCCCTTACTCTCCCCCCCCCCCCCCCCCCCCCCATTGAATCTGCTGACAGTTTAATTTTCTCCGAAGAAGTTGATGAACAGCTGCCACCTCCAATCGAACCCTAACGTTGATCCTCTCAGGGCGAACTTGATTTTCTCAAGCCTAAGAAACGCAGCCATGTCGCTGACCCATACCCCTGATTTTGGGGGCTTAGAGTCCCTTCACACTATCAATATCCGTCTCCGGGCTACCAAGGAGACAAAGGTCAAAACGTCAGCCTCTTTGGCCCCCTGGACTCCTGGATCTTCCGACACTCCAAAAATCACCACCTCTGGACTCGGCACCATCCTCGTTTTTAGCACCATGGATATGACATCCGCAAATTCCTGCCTGTATCCCCTGAGCTTCGTGTCATAATATCCACTCATGTATATAATGAGGTGGAGCCAGGCAGTGATTGACATACAGGATGACCAGTAAGCACACAACACAGGGCAGCCAATCACCAGACAGGACAATACCTCTATAAAGCGAGAGGGCACTAGGTTTCCCGCTCTCTCTGGACCCAGCCACTGAGATAGTCAGAGTCCACGAGCTAGCAAGTGCAAACACCATGCGGTAGCTAGTAAGTCTGGTCAGGCTACTACCAGGTCTCCAGTCAGTTCAGTATAGTGTCGACCCACAGCTGAATATGTTTATCAGTTCTATCGTTGAATAAAACAGTGTTAGATCGTCTCCAGTGTTAGATGTTTGTTTCTAGCTTCCCTGCATCGAGTGCAGTCCACATCGAACCAACCTGCCGAACACATCATGGTACCAGAGTGTTACTGATATTGACGGATCTACCTCGAGTGAATCAGCATTGACCAGCAAGCAGCCATCCAGTGAAATGAAAAACATCCAGCCTCCCCTGCAGCTCCGCATCTCCGGGAACCTGGGCGCCATTTGGAAGATCTTCAAGCAAAAGTTCCTCTTGTACATCGAGGCCTCCGACCTCGAAGCAACATCGGATGCCAGGAAGATCGCACTATTTCTCTCCACCGCGGGGGACCACATCGACAACTATCCACATCGCCATCCACATCTACAACTCCCTTACGTTCGCTGAAGGCGAAGACAAAACAAAATTCAAAACAGTCGTGCTGAAGTTCGACAGTCACTGTGACATTGAGGTGAATGAGAGCTTTGAACGGTACGTTTTCCAGCAGAGTCTTCGGGATAAGGATGAACCTTTTCAGTCCTTCTTGACCCATCTCTGCCTCCTACCTCCTAGAGCAGTCATGTAACTATGACTCGACGGCTGATTCCATAATCCGGGATCAGATCGTTTTCGGGGTCTACTCCGACTCCCTTCGGCAGCAGCTCCTGAAAGTCAAATAGTTGACCCTCCCTGTCGCTATCGAGACGTGCGTTGTCCATGAGCATGCTAAGAATTGTTACTCCCACATCAGGGCGGCAGAGACTACAAAGCTGGCCTCCGACGAGGCGGAACGGGTGCAGGCCATCGCACAGATGCAGGGCCTGAGCATTGACAAGAGTGGCCGTTTCGCGTGCTTTTCCCGGGTCCCTGCGCATGCGCGCCATGACCGCGTGGATGACGAGACGGACAACCCGACTGCGCAGGTGCGTACGTCGACCGACTGCACTGCGCATGTGCGATGGCGCACGGAACGCGCTGGCGTCGACGTCATGACATGTCCGAATTGTGGCTCCGCCCACTTAAAGCGGCAAGTCCGGCAAAAGGATGCCGGTGTCTACAGTGTGGCAAGCTTGGCCACTACGCAGCCCTTTGCAGATCTGCTCCACCGCTCATCAGCCAGCGGTCCCAGCTGCGGCGCAGAAGTGTCCGCTGAATACAACAAGGCATGCCAGATTCCGATCTCGACAGCCCAACAGACCCTGATGCTGAATGCCTCAAGTCCCCATACCGGGTGGGCATCATAACTACACATGGGCTGCCTTCCACCACACCGGCGAAACGCCTCTCGATCCTCAGTGTGGATCCTGACGACGAGTGGTGTGCTGTCCTCACAATTAACAAGGCTCGCATCTGATTTAAACTGGACACCGGCGCATTGGCGAACCTCATCTCAAAATCCGACCTCGACACCATCCGCGCCAGACCAAGCATTCTTCCACTGGCCTGCCAACTCCTTGACTACAATGGCAATGCCATAGCTGCCAGTGGCTCATGTCAACTAGGGGTATCAAATAAGGCGATCAAGGCAACACTGCGGTTTGAAATCGTCGGGCCTGACAGACCATCCCTGCTCGATGCTCGAGCCTGCAAGCCCCTGAACCTGGTTCAGCGAGTCCACACCATGTCATCATCACCGGCGACGGCTTCGCCTGATGGAAACTTGCAAGCCGACACAGATGACATTATCACGAGTACCACAGCGTATTCGATGGAATGGGCACGCTCCCATACCGATATAAAATCCTGCTCAAGCCGAACGCCACCTCTGTAATTCATGCACCACGCCGGGTGCCGGCACCCCTCAAGGATCGTCTGAAGAAGCAATTACAGGACCTCCAAGACCAGGGCATCATATCAAAGGTCACAGAGCCAACAGACTGGGCCTGTTGTGAACCCAGTGAACACATGTGAACAAAGTGACTTCATCTGCCACATAGAAACGCAAGTGCAGTTGTGTGCCACCCACCTTCCGGCCTCTGACGAACGGGTGGTCCAAATTCGTGGGGAGACGGCCAAGGATCCTCTGCTGCAGCGTGTGATGCAGCACCTTACCAATGGCTTCCAGAAGGGACAATGTCACCAGTTCTATAACGTTAAAGACGACCTGACGGTGGTGGAGGGAATCCTTCTGAAACTCGACAGGATCGTAATTCCTCAGAGCATGCGGGCTATGGTGCTGGGCTAACTCCATGAGAGTCACCTTGGGGTCGAGAAAGGCCGATGCAGAGCTCGGGAGGGTGTCTGTTGGCCGGGTATCAGCCAGGATATTGCCGACACAGTCCTCAACTGCTTCACCTGTCAGAAATTTCAACCAGCTCAACCCAAGGAAACGCTGCAACAGCACGAGATCGTGATCTCTCTGCAGTCCAAAATAGGTGTAGACCTTTTCCACACCAAGGGGCGTGACTACGTACTTCTGGTCGACTACTTCTCCAGTTACCCATAAGTGGTGAAATTGTCTGACCTCACGTCGAAGGCGGTAATCAAAGCCTGCAAAGAAACGTTTGCCAGGCATGGGATAGCGCTCACGGTAATGAGCGACAACAGTCCTTGCATTTACCGCCAGGAATGGTCTGATTTTGCACAGCCCTACAACTTCCATCACGTAACCTCCAGTCCCCACTACCCACAGTCAAACGGGAAGGCCGAGAAAGGGGTCCATATTGTAAAGCGGTTGCTGTGCAAAGCTGCAGACTCAGGCTCCGACTTCAACCTGCCGATGCTGGCATACAGGGCAACCCCACTGTCCACTGGATTGTCTCCAACGCAGATGCTCATGAATCGCACTCTGAGGACCACAATTCCAGCCATCCATGTTCCAGACTTGACCACCTCACGGTCTAACAGAAAATGCAGCAGTCACGGGCCCAACAGAAAGCCACATACAATGCTCATGCCACAGATCTACCCGAGCTGGCCCCAATTGATCATGTTCTTGTCCAGTTGCCTGAGGGCGGCTGGTCAGCCACAGCTGTTGTGATCAAACAATTGGCCCCAAGATCGTACCGTGTCCGCATGGCTGACGGCTCCCTGCTACGCGCAACAGATGGGCACTGCGAAGAGTTCCACGCCCGCTATCTGACCGAAGTGTCCCGCTGCCTACGATGCTTCCTCCGGACGTACCCTGCCACGAGGCCACCGATCTACCAGCAAGCCTGCCGGCCCCCACGACCACCGCGATGGCAGCGAACCTGCCTATCCATGTGCAGGCGGCTCCCGATCCACCTCTGCGGCGATCGACCAGAATTCGTTGCCCACCACAAAGACTGAATCTGTAGACTGAACGTTTGTACATTTTGTGACTTCATCGAATTAACCTCTGTAAATATTGTTTTGTTTGCCATGTATCTGCACTATCGACACCTTCCAATGTATATACGTTCATTTAGACACCTTTTGTATATAGTCAGGCATATGTATATATATGCACGCACACCTTAGTATTTATTTATCTAAACAAAAAGGCGGGAGATGTCATAATATCCACTCATGTATATAATGAGGTGCAGACAGGCAGTGATTGACACACTCTTTGGAGTCGATCTGTGCTCTTTCAACGGAGTCGGTCAGTATTCTCCGTGTGGCGTCATGTCTCTTGGCTGATTGACAGGTTGCTGTCATCCAATGTTTCAACGATCTGCCATTCCATCATGGTATTGGTTCATCTACCATGAGTAGATTCGTATTGAGCTTTTCAACCGTGTTGCTGATGCTATGCTCATCATATCTGAAGAACTCAGCCATGTCTGAGTAGTATTCTTCAATATACAAATAATCTCTTTTGTTTCGGATTTGTTATTGTGCTCTTCATATTCAATGAACAAATCATCTTCTTTGGTTTTGGATTTATCATTGTGCTCTTCATATTCAATGAACAAATCATCTTCTTTGTTTTCGGATTTGTCTTTGTGCTCTTCACTTTGGGTGGTGCAAACTGTTGTTCCAGGGTGCTGCAGAGGTTATTTTCAACTGCTGGTTGAAGTTCAGACATTGTTCTGTCTTTCGAGGTAATAATTTGGGTTCTGTAGCTTTCAAACTCTTTTTTTCAATTTTCGGGCATTTCCCCTTTTAGTGGACGTGGTCCGGGGCTTCTGACATCATGACGCTCGTGACGCCATGCGTAGGAATCGATTATGCAAGTGCAATTCGAATTCCCTTCACTGTGCGCTCTTTTCACAACTGCGCATGCGCAAAACACTGTGTTGCCGGTTTGCGTCTTTTTGGGAAGTGCGCATGTGCGGACTGGTCAGACTGCACACGCGCAAGATGGCTGCCACTCAGCACTTCCGTCTTCTTCTGTTTCAACACTGCCTTTGCCTCGTGTTGAGTATTCGCGCCATTTTTACGGATTTTGTTTTCTAGATACTGATTCTTTGTTTGTAAAGACTCAAAGTATTGATTTTGTTTTTGTTCATAAGCAAAGCATTTTTGTATAGCGATTTCTAGAGTTAGATACTTATTTTGTGGAATAACTTCCCTCAAATTTTTGTCAGATAGTCCAGAAATTAATTGATCCATTATCATTGAGTCTCTGAAATCAGAAAAATTACAGCCTTGGTCTATTAACCTGAGGTCTGTAATAAAATTAGTAATGGGCTCTCCATTTCTCTGGCACCTATGGCAAAAGTTAAATCTTTCCAGCATCTCACCAGACTGACTTTTACAGTGTTCATCAAATATATTGAGTATTACTTCTAATTTGGTGTAATCGTCACCTTCTAAGTAATTAAAGCAATTATAGATTTCTCTAGCTTCATGCCCTCCTGTTGAGTGTAGCAGTGCTATTTACGTTGCGTCAGAGGCCGTGCTTAAATCATTAGCTGCGATAAATATTTGGAACATCTGTTCAAACATTTTCCAGTAATAATTTAAATTACTGATTGTTTCCAGCTGCCATGGAGCTCCAACGAGTTCCATCAAATCAGTTAGACGTCGTGGATCCATATGCTGCAAAGTCTTCCACAGTCGAATATCCGGTTTGAATTTTCTTCTCTTTTTGTCTAACCTAATCTAACTAGTTCTTTTAAAGCCACCAGTCCGGGTACCATCTTTTATTACGCTCCTGTATTATCTTTGATTACACTTCTCTATGTGTTTTGATATACTACGGAGTGTAATATGTGATACTCAAACCTTGGTTACCGATGAGGTCTTCTGAATCTCGATGAAGAAGACTCGAACTCGTCCAGTAGTAACAAAAGGTTTATTGAGTAACTATAACAATAACTGCATGAGTTCTTTACTTTAACATTGATACTAGTAATAAGGTTTACAAGATCTAACTACAGTAACTATGTGTAACTACACCAACCATCTGAGCTAATCTGATACTCCTGTCCTGGTCACAGTCCATCCAAAAGAGAGAGAGAGGGAGACACAATGTGGTTGCCTTTATACCCCTGTTGGTCCGGCCCTCTAGTGATCATCTGGTGCTACTGATTACACATTAACCCTTTATTTACATGCACATACAGAGATCACTACACAATGGTCTAATTCCAATATACATGACTTAAAATTGAAAGTCATGGCATTGCAAACAGTGTACAATAAGACTGTCAATGCCTACAATGCTATAAGGAAAATATGCCCAAACTTCAAAAGTTCTGCAACATTGTGATATACATGTAAACATTATGGTGATGCACACTTCCAATAAGTTACATTTTGTTCAGTTTTGCAGTGGTGCAATGCTGAAAAGAACATAAATTTTATTTTTCGGCATCCTTAGTATGTTAGAAATTTCTCTTCGGAGCTGTTTTTCAGTTGGTTCCAACTAGTTAAAAAGCATATGATAATTGAGATTACAGATATTAGTAAGGAACCTCTAAAATATTTTCCAGAAACAAAAAATACTATTTGTGTTTCACGTTTTAAGTATGATTCATACTGGAAATTTATGATATCATGTCCCAAGCCAACAAAAAGCTTATGCTGGGTATTGAAATACCATTCCTTGAAGAATTCTTATTCCCAAAAGGAGGTTCCCAGTATTACTACTATGATTTAATGATATTCAGTAAATGTGAACCATGGAAGGAAAGGTATTTCCTGACGTTAAAACACAAATATTGAAAAAATCCTGGCAGCTAAGTTAAGAATTTAAAAAAATAGTTTTAGGTCAGCGTGGAAAAAAGAAAGTCTTGCATTTATATAGTGGTTTTCACAACCACTGGATCTCACAAAGCACTTTGCAGCTGATTAAGTATTTTTGAAGTATGGCCATTGTTGTAATTTAGGAAATGCAGCAGCTATTACATGCACAGCAAACTCTTGGAAACAGCAGTGTGAAGATGATCAGATTGTCTGTCTTACTTTGTGATGTCGATCAAGGGCTAAATATTGGACAGAACACCAAGGTAACTCCCCTGCTATTCTTCAAAACAATGCCATGGGAATATTTACGTTCACCTGGGAAGGCAGGCAGCCTTGATTTATCATCTCATCTGAAAAATGGCACCTCCAGCACAGCACTCTCTCAGTGTTCCATTGAATTATCTGCCTTTGTTTCTGCGCACAAGTTCTAGAATGGGACTTGAAAGCATATCTTCTGACTCGGGAATCATGGAACTCTTTACAATGTAAGCTCTGGAATCTAAATTGAAATTGGGCCAAAAATTGTATTTTTTCCTGCTAACCAATGCAGATCAACCCAATTCAAATTGATTCAAAAACAAAACACAAAATGTTGGTTATACAGTGCATTCCAATCCTTCATCTTATTTTGTGCGCACACCTCCTGTCCAATATTAACATACTTCCAAGGTTTTAACTTTTCATTCTTTACCGTGATCTTACATTCTGGTTTGATGATTTGGGGCACTACTAGACATTTTGTTTGCTTATAATTAATGCTCACCCCTTTCTTCTCACTTTTACTCACTAGTCTATCCAAAATCTTTTGTGTTTGTCAAAACATCTTTTTTTTTGTCCCTGCTTGCTTTGTAAGCTAGCACCCATGGAGACTGTAACATTCAGGCAATATAGGGGACTGGATTCTCCATTTTTGGGAGTATGTCCCCACGCCGCCGGGAAAACTGGCGTCAAAAGGCCACATATTCACCGTCTTGCAGGGGGCTAGCAGGCAGCTGTCATAGAGCTCAAATTCTAGCTGCTGATTCGCGCCCCCCCCCCCCGCACTTCTGGGTCAGAGGCCGCTTTCACGCACTGCAGCACACATTGCCCCCAATCCCGAATGAGCCCCCCCCCCCCACCAATTGGTCCTCCCCCGACTCTGATGACCCCGGACTGAGTCCGCAGCCACCACACGAGAATCACGGACAGTGGGACCATGTTAGAACCACGCCGTTGGGAATTTGGCCGGTTGGCAAAGGACCATCGCGGGGCAGGCCTCAGGCAATAGCCTGAGGCAGTGGATACTCAGGGGCGGAGAATTGCGAAACTGGCACTGTTCCCAATTTTGTGCAGCAAAACGGATTCTCTGCCCGTTGCTGAATGCGATTTCAGCGTCAGGGAAGTGGGATGGAGGGGCGAAGAATCCAGTCCAGCGTGTTCCAATACATGGCACGATCAAATAAAATAAGGTGGAACTCCCTTGAAGGGTTTTGATAGTTCACCCAAATCAGTTCAAATGTCAGTGAAGAGCAGTTCAAGGGGCAATCCATTTTTTAGTCGGGTCAGAATGTCAGTAGGGGAAGAAGCCCTTAAAGTGGTGATGTTAGCTCTAAGTAGCTGGGTTGGTTTCATTGAAGCCCTGGTAGCCATTTGGTAGATCCGTGCACTTGAGGCTGAAAAGAAGCTGGTTCCATGCTATTGAGAGGGTTTGAGCTTATAAAGAAGTCTTCGGAGCCATTTATAGCTTGGTGCAGCTGAGAGCTGGGGCTCAAGAAAGCCCACATAATTGGTGTGGTGATTGTATATCTGTGTAGATGCAATACAACTGAGCAAGCACTAGAGGGAGCATGGGAGAGATATAAATACAGACGAACAGGAAGTCAGGACACTTCACAGGAACGGGAACTGGTAGCAAGACACAGATTAGCAGCATGGATGTAACCTTAAGTTAAGCACTGAAGAGAGAACGAACTTACAATAAAGCATCTACTTCAACTTTAAGACTACGAGCTTTATTAAGACACAAGGAACAACACATGGTACCAAGAGTGGCTTCAGAACGCTTACTATAAGATTGCACAAGCTACAGACACAGAAAGACCAAAATGGCAAGGAATACTCCTACCGGACATTCAACGTGGGAAGACTTTGCTAATTCAATGATATTGATTGGAACTCCACCTCAGCTGAACATAATCAGTAATTTAAGTAATGCCTGGAAAAGATTTAAACAAATGTTCGATATATATATCATAGCTAATGATTTAGAAGCAGCCTCAGACGAAATGAAAATAGCACTGCTCATCGCAGGACATGAAGCTAGAGAAACATATAATTGCTTTAAATACTTGAAAGATGAAGACAGTACCAAATTAGAAATAATACTAAAAAAATTTGAAGAGCACTGTATGAAATTTGAACAGTACTGTATGCTCAAAGACCAAACTGCACAGGGACTGAGTGATGCAAAACTCAAACAATCACTATCAGAACAGAAAGGGTTCAGTCTAGAAATCGCGAGTGAAAAGTCCAGATCGAAAGGAAAAAGTAACTTGAACTTTTCACAAAGACAAAACGCTGAAATCCAGTCCAGATCGAAAGGAAAAAGGTAACAAACTTTTTAGAAAGAAAAAATGCTGAAATCCACTGTAAAATGGCGTGTGAGCACATTTCACAGTCTCTGGGGAACAAAGGACGAAAATCTGCGCATGCGCAGTTACAATCAGCCATTTTGAGTTCTGCGCATGCGCAAGCCTCGCATGCGCAGTTAAAAAAAGTTTGGGTCGCGGATCGTTATGCGCATACGCAAGCCACGGATGCCCAGTTGAAAGGAACGATTGCACCATTCGAAGATGGTTCTGCGCATGCGCAGTGTACATAAAACCGCACAGTAAAGGAAGACCGATTTGCGCATGTGCAATCGATTCCTACGCATGATGTCACTGGCGTCATGACGTCTGAGGACCCGGACCACACCCACTTAAAAGAGAAATGCCCGAAAATTAAAAACAAGAAACTTAAAGCTGTAAAACCCAATTTTCTCACCTCAAAAGACAGAAAAACGCCTGAACTTACACCAGCAGTTGAAAATAACTCTCACAACACCCTGGAACAAGCAGTCTGCACCACCCAAAGTGAAGAGAACAAAACCAATTCCAAAACAAAAAAAGATGAAGAAAACTATACCAAATCCGAAACAAAAAAAGATGATTTGTTTTTCGAACAATACTACTCAGGCATGGCTGAGTTATTCGGATATGCTGATCACAGCATCAGCAACACAGTCGCAAAGCTCAACATGACTCTACTCATGTTAGCTGAATCCAACACCATGGTGCCATGACAGATCGTCGATGCATTGGATGACAACAATACCCAAGACGAAGACGACGCCACACAGAGAGCACAGAAAGACTCCACAAAGAGAGCGATGACAGGCTCCACAGAGAGAGCGAAGAAAGACTCCACAAAGAGAGTGACCCGAGCCTCCACAGACAGCTCGTTGAAAGACTCCAAAATGGAAGCAAGCAAACACTCCCTAGCGAACACCATGCATGAACAAGACCATGAAGGTCAACCCACCGTATCTGAGCAACCGCAAGCAGACTATGAAAGTCTACCAAGCTCACATAATCAAGAAGAAGACAATGTAAATCTACCCACTGCATGCGAAAACAGTGACAATGTGATCACACTCGACATACAGGAGGAGACTGACATATCTCCGCTCGTCTGTACAGAAGCACAGAGTAGGCCCACTCATGAGACCAGAGGGACCACGTCAATTGAAACCTTGAAGATTTTGACTCCAGAAGAGGAGCACCAAGAGTCCAGAGAGACCGCGTCAATAGAAATCATGAAGATTTTGACTCCAGAAGAGGAGCACCAAGAGTCCAGAGAGACCACGTCAATAGAAATCGTGAAGATTTTGACTCCAGAAGACGAGCACCAAGACCAACAAGAAAATGAAATCGTGAAGAACTTCACTCCAGAAGAGGGGCACCAAGAAAGCAAAGAAGAGGAATTAAATCCACCACAAATGACTCCAGAAGAGAAGTACAAAGGAAGTAAAGAAGAGAAATCAAATCCACCACAAATGACTGATGTCACCAGCAACAATGCAACATCAGATAATTCTCACCATTCTCTAAACGAAACGTTCAATGTAACAGATACCACAAAGGACACTCGCACCAATAACTGTGACAATGACTCAAATTATCCACACAGGACACTCATTGAGCACAACAAGAAAAACAAAAACCACAAGAAGCACAGCAGTAACAAGAACAACAACAGCAAGAACAAAGCAACATGAAGCGCAATAAGAACAACAAAAATCGCAAGAAGCACTGCAGAAACAAGAACAACAACAGCAACAACAAAAACTACAAGCACAACAAAAACTACAAGAAGAACAACAAAAACAAAAAGAAGCATTACAAAGACGACAACAAGCATGACAAGAACCAAGACAGAAACGACAAAAACAACAAGAACGACAATGAAAACAACAAAGACAGAAACGACAAAAACAGCAACAAGAACGACAACGAAAACAACAAAGACAGAAACTACAGAAACAACAACAATGAAACAACGACTTGTACAAAATGGTACAACTCTGCACATGAAGGACAATGCCACAGCACACTGCAAAACAATGACAAGACTACAAACATGCCATGGGATGACAACAAATCTCACAAACTCACATCTGCTCCAGAACAAGCAAGCACATCAGCTTTCAAGGCAGATGACACACTAAATCGATACCACAGGCACAGAAAAAAAGTCCATGTCAGTCACCATCAGTGTTTCGACCATTCAAACACCTCGGGATGACGTATTGGTTACTTTAAAAAAATCAAGAACACCGACAACATTCAAAACGGAGTTGCAATATCAATATCACCATGTCAACAACAAAAAAGAAAAAACTCAACGAACAAATTCATCAAGTTTGGACTCATAAATGTTTTTATTAATATTGGACTCATAAATATAAATTGGCTTTGTAAAATATCCAATATCACCATCACTTGTATAGATACACATATCATAAGTAATCTAACTGTTTTGTACAATTTTCTTTCACAATGTACAGAAAATATGTAAAGAAAAAAGGGGGGATGTTGTAATTGTATATCTGTGTAGATGCAATACAACTGAGCAAGCATTAGAGGGAGCACGGGAGAGCTATAAATACAGATGAACAGGAAGTCAGGACACTTCACAGGAACGGGAACTGGTAGCAAGACACAGACTAGCAGCATGGATGTAACCTTAAATTAAGCACTGAAGAGAGAACAAACTTACAATAAAGCATCTACTTCAACTTTAAGACTACGAGCTTTATTAAGTCACAAGGAACAACACAATTGGGTGTGTTCAGAAGCAGTGAAAATAGGTTCCAGGAAGCAGAGGTGCTGTGGTTAGCAGCCTTCAGGCTGTTAGAGCCCAAGAGAAGTCCTGATGAGCTGAGACAGTGGTGGGAGGTTGCTGATTCTGTGATAAAGAGGGTTAGGGCTTAGAAAAAGCCTTATGAGCCATTTATAGCTTGATGCAACCGGGTGACTGGAGTTCAGAGAAACCCAGGGAGAGGGTCCAAGGTGGGAACCAATGAGGAGAGGAGCAAAGAAAGAACCTTCAAGTAGCGAAAGAGCTGAGGTTGGCACACTCCAAGTATTGAGGACTCAAGAGAAGCGCTGGAGAGATGAAACAGCAGCAGAAGATTAATGGCTTTGTGCTGCAGGCTACTGGGCAAAGGTAACCCTTTGGAGCAGTGGTGTTCTGCTCAGCGTGGCTGAAGAGCTGGAGTTGTGCCAGTGAGTGCAGTTCTGCTCGAGAAAACAGAGAAATAGTCTCAGGAGAATATATTAAACCATTAGTAGTTGCAGTCATTGAAGCAGAGTGAGTTGGTGTGACTTTTGGGAGAGAATTCAGTGACTAGACCTTTGAAGGTGAAGACTGAAAACTTTTGAGGGAAAAAAGGTTTCAGTGAGATTGTGTAATTCTCAGCGGACACTCATGTCTGGATGCGTTGCAGAGAAATCTGTGGGCTCTTATGTTTGTCATTTAATGTGCAGTGTGGTGTGTTCAACCATAGTTTGGCTGTCAATTCATGTGTACCTTGTTAATTATGTATACTAGATTATATGAAATAGATATTGGGCGGGATTCTCCGTCGGCCGCTGAAATCAGGAAACGTGATTGGGAGGAGAATTGGTTCCGATGCCGAAATTGTGGGGGGCACCAATTTGATGCCAAATCACAATTCTCTGTGGCCTCGACAGTGGCTTAAATGCATCCTGAACGCAGGAACACAGTAAACGGTATTTGCATATCATTAGCAGGCCCGACCCGGTTTTCTCCAGGGCCTCTGCGGTTCTCTGCCTCCGATAGGCTGATTTCGATGGAGCAGTTCATTTATGCTTTTAAAAATCATGAAACTGGCATCCTGGCTGATGAGGGAGAGAGTGGAGGTGGGACCCAGAGAGGTGTGACTGTGGGCTGCGGGCTGGACATTGGCTGGGGTGCGGGGGGCTCTGTCAAAGCCGGGGGGGGGGGGTGACCCTCGGGGGGTGACCCTCTACCGGTCTGGGGCGGAACCCAGGCATGGACCACCATTGCTGCGGCCTGAAAGGCAAGCATTTAGCTGCGCACCCCACTGACCACCCACCTTGTCCCCTGGATCTGCAGCGTGACACGGCCATATGGATGCCTCCACTCCACCCTCCGCCATACCACTCACCACCCAAACAGCCGCCACCCACGAGTGGGGGATCAGGCGGTCCATCCAGGGCAACACCCACTGTAGCCCTTACGGGGATGCCGGGTGGGATCTCAGAGTGTATTGCTGGCAAGTGCAGAGCCAACCAATGGTATCCTAGGGATGGGTGCCAGGGCCCGAGGCCCCCAAGATGCTGGGCACCTACAGGGCCAGGGGTGCGGAGTTGGGGACGGAAGCGGGGACAGAGCCCACAGTGCCAACCAGGGCCACCATGTAACCCGGTGGACCTGACTGTGCATGGGGGTACGCACCATGCTAACATGCTAGCCTTTCACCCCCTGCAGACAATTGGAAATCAACCAGCAATGGTAGCCTTTCTGCTAGCCACCGCAGCCCTGGGGTGCGAGCTGGTGCTGCTAGAGGAGGAGGAAGCTGTAGCAGCGGAGCATGCAGCAGCGAAGCGTGCCCCAGAACAACAGGAGGCAGCCGCTGAGGATGGAGAGGCGGCTGCACAACAGCCTGAGGTGGAAGTACAAAGGAGGCGCTGCATGATGCCTCGTGTATATCGGCAGCATCTGTCATTCGAGGACCTGCCAGACTGGGCATGCCGTTGAAGACTCCGGCTGAGCAGGGAGACAGTGCAACATATATGCTAGATCATGGCGCACACGGCACCATGGGGAAATGGGGTGGTGAGCTGCTCCCTGTGACCCTCAAGGTGACGGTTGCCCTGAATCTTTACGTTACGGGGTACTTCCAGGCGCCAAGTGGTGATCTGTCCGATAGCTTACAGTGTTCGGTGCACAGGTGGATCCATGCCCTCATGAAGGCCTTATTTGGCCGGTTGGTGCAATGCATCCATTTAAATGTGGACTGACCCCAGCAGGATGCCGGGGCAGCTGGATTCACCGCCATCGACAGGATGCTCCTGGTCCAGGGGGTGATCGAAGGGATGCATATCGCCCTGTGGGCACGTGCAGATGACAGGCTGCTCTGCACAAACTGAAAGGGGTTCCATTCGATGAATGTGCATCATGTACGTCTGCGCCTGATACCCGGGTAGTGTCCATGACGTCTTCATCCTGGCATACTCGACGTTTTCAAGACGCCCCGCCCCACCGGCTGGGCAGTTGGCTGGCTCTTGGGCGGCAGAGGTTATCCGCTGCATTTGTGGCTGATGGCACCTTTCTGGAGGCTACAGCCGAAGGCCGAGAACCGCTACAACGATGCCCATGCAGCAACCAGGAGCGTGATCGAACAATGCTTCAGCCTCCTGAAGATGCGGTTCAGGTACCTGGACTGCTGTAGAGGAGCCCTCCAGTATGATGCTGAGAGAGTCGCCCGCACCATGGAAGGGACTGCATCCTCCATAACATTGCGCAGCAGAGGGGCGATGTGCTGGAGGAGGAGGATGAATATCAGTCCTTGTCCAACGAGGAGATTGCGGGGGATGGCGAGGATGGGCAGGTCATGGGACCCAGGCAAGCAAGACATGTGTGCCAGGGTGAACGCGCGAGAGACACTCTGATTGCCTCCAGGTTCACTGACTGGGCTGTGGGGGGAAACTGGCAGGGGAATGGACACCGCATCCCACCCCCACAACCTCCTCTATCCCCCGCCTGCAACCTCCACGTGTGCAACCCCCTCCATGATACATAGCTGCTGCACTACTGGGTGCTGATCCTGGGATGGAGGTAACGCCAGTTGTGGTACATGGGATGGAGTATGATGCTTGGGTGTCCCAGGTGCCGTGGTGCTACTCTGTTCTGCCTGCTGCCCACCAGATGCGCCAGGGACAGGTGGGAGTGGGGGGGGGGGGGTCTGAGCTGCTGGGGTGTTCTGGCACCTACCCTGTGGGAGTCCCAGCATGGGCCCCATCACCTCCTCTTCCCTCTGGGTGCCTAATACTCCATCACTTTCTGGGTGTGTGCCAGTGACTGTGCCATCTCCCTCTGGGACTGGGCCATGTTGGTCAGCGCCTGGGCAATGCCGCTGACATTCTCAGCCATGGCCCGCTGTGACAGTGCCAAGTTCAGATGCGCCGCTGCAATTTCCGGATGGCTCTCGCACATGGCTGCCTGTGAGGCAGCAACCCTGTCCTGGGCCTCGGCCAGCACCTGCACAGAATGCCCCAGGCCTTGAACATGCTGAGCCATGGCTAAATTATGAATTGTTTTACTTTTATGACTTTGTATCGTAAAGTTTATTTTCTTTATTCAAAACCATGGATGGTTTCTTGTGGCTTCATTCAGGGCCGGCTCAAGGCACCGGCAACTCGGGCAGTCGCCCGGGGCGCCATGTGCTAAGGGGCGCCAGAGACTCGGGTCCCGTGCATGCGCAGTTGGGCCGGTGCCAACCAGCGCATGCGCGGTGGCCGCCCTCCCCCAGGTCCGCCCCCCCCCCGCTCGGTCCGCTCCCCCCGCCCCACCCCCCTCGGTCCCCCCCTCCCCCCCTCGGGTCCGGTCCCCCCCGCCCCCCCCCCTCGGGTCCGCCCCCCCCCCTCGGGTCCGCCCCCCCCCGCCCCCCCGCCCCCCCGCTCGGGTCCGCCCCCCGCGGCCCCCCTCGGCCCCGCCCCTCCCCTTGGCCCCGCCCCTCCCCTCGCCCCCCCCCCCCCAAAGGCGCCGAAGTTCAGCTTGCCGGGGGCGCCAGCAACCCTAGCGCTGGCTTCATTCTCTCAGCAAATACCTGGGATCTCAGGTATTTGTTTACTAACCAGATTGTACTAAACATTGGGGGTCTGGTCTAGGATTATAATTTTTGCCTATTGGCAGTAAGAGTAGCAGTAAGAACAGTTTCATCAGCAAATCTTATTAAGGTTGTAACTTCCAGCTTATAATCAAGGAAAGTCTTCCATTTCTAAGAATCTTTTCACAATACAAACTGAATAAATCTGGCAAGAAAACACAGCCACGGAATCACAGAATTGTTATGGCAGAGAAGGAGGTCATTTAGCCTATATGTGTCTACATCAGCTCCCTAATGAACAGCTCACCAATTTCCATTCTCCAGTCTTCTACCTGTCATTCTGCACAGTGTTTCTTCACAAATGCCACCAGAGGGTGGTACTGAAAAGCATTCTGGGAGAAATCAGTGCAGTCACCACAACTTGGAAGGGGATTGAGAAGGACCCACTGCCAAAGAACAGAATAGCCCCAAACATTACACTGCTATAGTGCTTCCATCCCTCCTTCCTCCACAAATCAAAGAAAAAGAGGGAGTGAGACAGTACTTTCAGAGATCATCAGACCTGAGAGGGACACTCTTCTGAGTGTAGATTTTAAAAGGCAGCTGATTGGTGAGTAGATTCTTGTGAGTGTTTTTATTTTATTAAAGTAATTTAATATTTAACAGAGGGTTAAATAAGGGCAGGGAATCTAATATATGGGTAGCTAGGAGTTGGGCCGGTGGGAAGTTGGGTATGTAATGCGGGGTTTTGTGTGTGTTGGACCACTGTTGTTTAGAATGTCAAAATGTAAAATTTATAAATGCCTCAATAAAATATTTTCCAAACAAGTAATATTTAACAAAGTGTTAGTCATGACAGTGGTGGGGCTTGGTGTTCCTCCTGCGACATGTGGTCAAACATGAATGCTGACAATATCCCTGACAATTATATCTGCAGGAAGTGTATCCAACTGCACTTGCTGACGGAGCGAATGGATCGGTTTGAGCAGCAGCTGGAGATACTAAAATGCAACCAAATGGCGGAAAGTATCATAGTCAGGAGTTATAGAGATGTAGTCACACCCAAGGTACAGGAAGAAATATGGGTGACCGCTAGGCAGTCAGTGCAGGAGTCCCCTGTGGCTGTGCCTCTCTGTAACAAGTATGCCCTTTTGGATACTGACGAGGGGGACGACCCATCAGGTGACAGCAGCAGCAGTAGCTAGAGTGGTGGCACCATGGCTGGCCCTACTGTACTAGAGGAGGGGGACAAAGCATAATAAGACCATAAGACATAGGAGCAGACTCGGCCCATCGAGTCTGCTCCGCCATTTAATCATGGCTGTTTTTTTTTCTCATCCTCATTCTCCTGCCTTTTCTCCATCACCCCTGGTCCCCTTATTAATCAAGAACCTATCTGTCTCTGTCTGGTCTCCACAGCCTTCTGCGGCAAAGAGTTCTACAGATTCACGACCCTCTGGCTGAAGAAATTCCTCCTCATCTCGGTTTTAAAGGATCGTCCCTTTAGTCTGAGATTGTGTCCTCTAGTTCTGGATTTTCCGACAAGAGGAAACATCCTCTTCGCGTCCACTCTATCCAGGCCTCGCAGTATCCTGTAAATTTCAATAAGATCCCCCCTCATCCTTCTAAACTCCAGCGTGTACAGACACAGAGTCCTCAATTGTTCCTCATACGACAAGCTCTTCATTTCAGGGAACATTCTTGTGAACCTCCTCTGAACCCTTTCCAAGGCCAGCACATATTTCCTCAGATATAGGGCCCAAAACTACTCACAATATTCCAAATGGGGTCTGACCAGAGCCTTATACAGCCTCAGAAGTACATCCCTGCTCTTGTATTCTAGCCCTCTCGACATGAATGCTAACATTGCATTTGTCTTCCTAACTGCTGACTGAACCTACACGTTAACCTTAAGAGAATCGTGAACAAGGGCTCACAAGTCCCTTTGTGCTTCTGATTTCCTAAACATTTCTCCATTTAGAAAGTAGTCTATACCTCCATTCCTCCTTTCAAAGTGCATAACCTCACACTTTTCCACATTGTAGTCCATCTGCCACATCTTTGCCCACTCTCCTAACCTGTACAAGTCCTTCTGCAGCTCACCTGCTTCCTCAATACTATCTGTCCCTCTACAGATCTTTGTGTCATCTGCAAATTTAGTAACAGTACCTTCAGTTCCTTCTTCCAGATCATTAATGTATATTGTGAAAAGTTGTGGTCCCAGCACAGATCCCTGAGGCACACTACTAGTCACTGGCTGCCATCCTGAAAAATACCCCATTATCCTCACTCTCTGCCTTTTGCCAGTCAGCCAATCTTCTATCCATGCCAGGATCTTACCCTTAACACCATGGACTCTTAACTTATTTAACAGACTCCCATGTGGCATTTTGTTAAAGGCCTTCTGGAAATCTAAATAAATCATGTCCACTGGTTCTCCTTTGTCTAACTTCCTTGTTACCTCCTCAAAGAACTCTAACAGATTTGTCAGACATGACCTTCCCTTGACAAAGCCGTGCTAACTCAGTCCTATTTTATCATGCACTTCCAAGTACTCTGCGATCTCATCTTTAATGATGGACTCTAAAATCTTACCAATGACCGAAGTCAGGCTAACCGGCCTATAATTTTCCGTCTTCTGCCTCCCTCTCTTCTTAAACTGCGGTGTCACATTCGCTACTTTACAGTCCTCTGCGACCCTTCCTGCCTGCAGTGATTCCTGAAAGATCACCACCAATGCCTCAGCAATCTTCTCGGCTATCTCTTTTAGAACCCTGGGGTGTAGTCCATCTGGTCCAAGTGACTTATCCACCTTCAGACCTTTCAGTTTCCCCAGAATCTTCTCCTTAGGTATGGCCACTGCACTCACCTCTGCCCCCTGATTCTCCTGGAACTCTGGCATCCCAGAAATAATAGAACAATACTCATTGTGGATTCGATAGTCAGGGGCACAGATAGGTGCTTCTGTGGTCGCGAAAAAGACTCCAAGATGGTATGTTGCCTTCTTGGTTCCAGGTCATGGATGTCTCTGAGCGGCTCCAGCACATCACGAAAGGTGTTCGGGTGAGTTTGTTGGATCTATTCAAGAAGGAACTGGATGTGACCCTTGTGGCGAAAGGGATCAAAGGTTTGGAGAGAAAGCGGGAGTAGGATACTGAATTTGTATGATCGGCCATGATCATATTGAATGGTGGTGCAGGCTTGAAGGGCTGAATGGCCTACTCCTGCACCTATTTTCTGTGTTTATATGTTTCTATCAAACGGGAGGGCAAACAGGCAAATGTAATTGTCCACATTGGTACAAATGACAGAGGAAGTAGGAGCAGCAAGGTCCTGCAAAGACAGTACAGGGAGTTAAATAGTATGCTAAAAATCAGGATCTCTGGGGTAGTCATATCAGGATTACTCCCTGTGCCACGTGCTAATGAGGATAGGAACAGAGAGTTACTACACTTGAACATATGGCTAAAGAACTGGTGTAGGGGGGAGGGCTTCAGATATGTGGATCATTCCAGGGAAGGTGGGATCTATACAAGCAGGACAGGTTGCACCTAAATTGGAGGGTCACCAATATCCTGGCCACGAGGTTTGCTCGTGTGGTTCGGAAGGGTTTAAACTAGTATGGCAGGTGGTGGGAACCGGAGCAGCAGGCCAGCTAGAGACTGGAGGAGAGCTTGAGACTAAGACAAATATAGCAAAGAGGGAGAGCAGGCAGAGGGAGGTCGTTGATCTCAGTCGGTCTGGAGTGCATTTGCTTCAATGCAAGAAGTATAATAGATAAAACGGATTAATTCTAGGGCTACGATGAATGTGGGGAATTATGATATTGTTGCTTTCATGGAGACATGGTTAAAGGAGAGACGGGACTGGCAGCTTAATGTTTTGAGATATCAATGTTTTAGATGAGATACGGGTAGCAGAAAGGATGGGGGAGTTGCATTATTGTTTAGAGAACATAATACAACTGCGATGAGGAAGAATATCTTGGAGGGATCCTGAAGTGAGGCATTATGGGTAGAGCTCACAAATAGGAAGGGTGCAATCACAATGTTGATGTTGTAATGTAGGCCTCCCAATAGCCAGTAGGATACAGAGGAATAGATATGTAGTCAGATTCTGGAAAGATGTGAAAAAAGCAAGTTGTTGCGGTGGGTGATTTTAATTTCCTCCATATTGACTGGGGTTCCCTTCGTGCCAGAGGTTCGGATGAGGAGCAATTTGTTAGGCATGTTCAAGAGCATTTTTTGAAACAGTATGTTGATAGTCCAACCAGGGAAGGGGCCCACAGTATTGGGGAATGAGCCTGGCCAGGTGACCAAAGTTTCAGTAGGGGAACATTTTGGGAACAGTGATCATAATTCCGTAAGTTTTCAAATATTCATGGATAAGGACAAGAGTGGCCCTCGAGTGAGGGTGTTAGTTGGGGGAAAGCTAACTACAATAGAATTCAGCAAAAGCTGGAGAATGTAGATGGGGAGCGACTGTTTGAGGGTAAATCCATATTTGATATGTGGGAGTCTTTTAAAGACCAGTTGATTAGAGTGCAATGAAAGCAAATTACCGCGGATGCTGGAATCTGAAATGAAAGAGAAAATGCTGGAAAATCTCAGTAGCTCTAGATGCTGGAATCCGAAACGAAAGAGAAAATTCTGGAAAATCTCAGTAGCTCTAGATGCTGGAATCCGAAACGAAAGAGAAAATGCTGGAAAATCTCAGCAGGTCTGATGCTGGAATCTGAAACAAAAGAGAAAATGCTGGAAAATCTTAGCAGGTCCAGAACTGCTGAGATTTTCCAGAATTTTCTTTTATTAGAGTGCAAAACAGGCATGTCCCTGTGGAAATGAAGCACTGGAATGGCAAGATTAGGGAACCATGGATGACAGGGAAATTTGTGAGACTAGTCAAAAAAATAGAAGCATACATAAGGCCTAGGCAACTAAAGATAGACAGCTTTTGATGAATACAGGGAAAGTAGGAGTAAATGTAATTGGCAAGCAGGGTCAAGGAAAATCCCAAGGCATTTTATACATACGTAACGGAGCAAAAGGGTAACTTGGGAAAGAGTAGGTCCACTCAAGGACAAAGGAGGGAAGTTATGCGTGGAGTGAGAGCAAGTGGTGATGATGTGTTGGGCAGGCTGGGTCGATGTGGACTGCACTTGATGCAGTGTAGCGAGAGACAGACTTCCAACACTTGATGAGATGCAGCATGATTTTATTTAACATCTATACATGTTCAACTGTGGGTTGACACTATGATCACTTGACTGAAGACCTGATGCTAGCCTGACCAGACTTACGAGCTACCACATGGTGTTTGCACTGGCTATCTCACGAGCTCTGACTATCTCAGAGGCTGGGTCCCGAGAGAGCGGGAAAACTGGTGCCCTCTGGCTTTATAGTGGTTGTGTCCTGTCTGGTGATTGGCTGCTGTGTTCTGTGTGCTCACTGGTCATTCTGTGTGTCAATCACTGCCTGCCTGCACTGCATTATATACATGGATGTATATTATGACATCTCCCCCCCTTTTTAAAAAAAAATTTGTGTTCAGATAATAAATAGTAAGGTGTATGTGTGTGAAGATGTGTATATGTGCGTGACTATATACAGAATATGCTAAAGTGGACTTGTATACATAGGAAGGTGTCGCTAGTGCAGATATAGGGCAGATGAAATGGTCAAAAAACAATATTTACAAATGTCAAAACGATGAGGTAACAAAGTTGTGCAAACATTCAGTCTATAAGTTTAGTCTCTGTGGTGGGCGACGAATTCTGGTTGACCGCCTCAAGATGGAGCAGGGGCCACCTGCATTTGGATGGGTGGGACTGCCACCAATGCGGTGGTCGCAGAGGTCGGTATGATTGCTGGTGAATCGGTGGCCTCATGGCAGGGCGCGTCCGGAGGAAGCAGTGTGTGAGGTGGGACATCACGGTTGGGTGGCGGACGTGGAAGTCTGTACAGCGCCCGCCTGTTGCGTCATAGGAAAGAGCCATCAGCCATGCAAACGAGGAACGATCTCGGGGCCACTTGCTTGACCACCACAGCTGTGGCGGACCAGCCGCCGTCAGGCAGCTGTACACGAACTCGATCAGTTGGCACCAGCTCGGGGAGATCCGTGGCGTGAGCGTTGTACGCTGATTTCTGTTGGGCCCAAGACTGCTGCATCCTCTGTATGACCGGGAAGTTGTCAAGGTACGGAATGTGGATGGCTGGAACCATTGTTCATGAGCATCTGCGCTGGAGACAACCCAGCGGACAGCGGGGTCGCTCTGTAGGCCAACAGCGCCAGGTTGAAGTCGGAGCCTGAGTCTGCAGCCTTACATTGTAATCCTTTGACTATGTGGACCCCTTTTTCGGCCTTCCCTTTTGACTGCGAGTAGTGGGGGCTAGATGTGATATGACGAAAGTTGTATAGCTGGGCAAAATCAGAACACTCCTGGCTGTAAAAACAGGGGCCATTGTCACTCATCACCGTGAGTGGTATCCCATGTCTGGCAAATGTTTCTTTGCATGCCTTAATCACCGCCACCGACGTGAGGTCGGACAGTCTCACCACTTCGGGGTAATTGGAAAAGTAGTCGACCAGGATGACATAGTCACACCCCCTTGGCGTGGAAAAGATCGACACCGACTTTGGGGAGGTTACTATCTCATGTTACTGCAGAGTTTCTTTAGGTTGAGCTGACTGAAATTTTTGACATGTAGGGCAGTTGAGGACCGTGTTGGCAACATCCTGGCTGATGCCCGGCTAGTAGACTGCCTCCCGAGCTCTGCGTCGACATTTCTCGGCCCCCAGGTGACCCTCGTGGATTTGGCCGAGCACCATAGCTCGCATGCTCTGCGGGACCACGATTCTGTCAAGCTTCATGAAAATCGCTTATTGTCACGAGTAGGCTTCAATGAAGTTACTGTGAAAAGCCCCTAGTCGCCACATTCCGGCCCCTGTCCGGGGAGGCTGGTACGGGAATGAGGATGCCGTCTACTACCGTCAGATCGTCCTTGACGTTGTAAAACTGGGGACACTGTCCCTTCTGCCAGCCATTCGTGAGGTGCTGCATCACCCGCTGGAGCAGAGGATCCCTGGCCGTTTCCTCATGAATTTGAATGACCCTCTCATCAGAGGCCGGGACGTTGGAGGCACAGAATTGCACCTGTGCGTCGATTTGACAAACGATGTTCCCGATGGTGTCAGTCGGATGCGCTATCATCCGTCGGGAACTCAGCATGGCGGTTGCGAACTCAGTCCAGCACCGCCACAGTCAGGGGAGGGCTGATCCGTGGGGACGGGGTCTTTGTCAGTGGTCGGGGGCACCATTGGGGGTGGTCCGGGACTCGCGAGCCGGCCAAAGTGGGGGCACTATTTTGCAGGCCGGATCCGCGCGCGGCTGGCACCATGTTGTATGCCGTGGCCGCTGCAGGCCGCCGCCATGCCCATACGTGGCCACGGACCCGGCAATTCTCCGGGAGCATTGACATACAGAGGGATCTGGGCATTCAGGGCATAGGATGTTGCCTGGTCTGGAGGGAAGATCTTATGAGGAAAGGCTGAGGGACTTGAGGCTATTTTCGTCAGAGAGAAGGTTAAGAGGTGACTTAATAGAGGCATACAAGATGATCAGAGGGTTAGGTAGGGTGGACAGTGAGAGCCTTTTTTCTCGGATGGTGATGGCTAGCACGAGGGGACATAGCTTTAAATTGAGGGGAGATAGATATCGGACAGATGTCAGAGATAGGTTCTTTACTCAGAGAGTAGTAAGGGCCTGGAATGCCCTGTCTGCAACAGTTGTGGACTTGCCAACATTAAGGGCATTTAAATGGTCATTGGATAGACATACGGATGATAATGGGATAGTGTAGGTGGGCTTTAGATTGGTTTCACAGGTCGGCGCAACATCGAGGGCCGAAGGGCCTGTACTGCGCTGTAATGTTCTATGTTCTATGTTCTATAGTTCCATGAAAGTGGCAATGCAAGTGGATACGGTTGTCAAGAAGGCATACAGCATACGTACCTTCATCAACTGGGGCATTGAATACAAGAATTGGCAGGTCATGTTACAGTTGTATAAAACTTTAGTTAGGTCACATTGGAATCACACGACCAGAAGGACGTGGATGCTTGGAGAGAGTGCAAAGAAGGTTTACCAGGATGTTTTCTGGTCTTGAGGGTGTTAGCGGAGAGGTTGAATAAACTTGGATTGTCTTCGTTGGAAAGACGGAGGCTGAGGGTAGACCTGATTGAGATCTACAAAATTGCGAGAGGTATAGACAGGGTGAATAGTCAGAAGCTTTTTCCCAGGGTGGAAGACTCAATTGCAAGGGGGTACGGGTCACAGGTTCATGGTGAAAGCGGGAACGTTTAGGTGAGATGTGCAGGGAAGGTTTTTCACACAGAGGGTGGTGGGTGCCTGGAACGCGTTGCCAGTGGAGATGTTGGACATGGGCATGATAGCAATTTTAAGATGTATCTTGATAGACATATGAATGGGCGGGTAATGGAAAGAAAGAGATCGTTTGGGCAATAAGGAGTAGGTCTAAATAAGGAATCTGAATCGGCGCAGGCTTGGTGGGCCAAAGGGCCTGGTTCTGTGCTGTAATGCTTTTTGTTCTATAACCCCCTGTTACCACTTCAAAAATCTCCAGCAAGTTAATTAAACTTGATTTTCCCCGAAGGAATCCGTGCTGATTTTCCTTACTTAACACACTTTTGTCATGTGACTACTACTTTGTCCTGAATTATTGTTTCTGGAGGCTCCCCACCGCCAAGTTAGACTTGGTTCCTGGACTTATCCTCACACCCTTTTTTAAATAAAAGTATAATGTTCTCGGACACCACCCCTGAGTCCGAGAAAGACTGAAAACTTATAGCCAATGCTTCTGCAATTTCTACCCTCACTTCTTGCAGTATCCTTGAGCGCATCTCATCTGGTCCCAGTGCCTTATCACCTTTAAGTACAAATAACCAATACCCACTTTTTCAATTTTAAACCCTGCTCAAGTCTGAAATACCTTCTCTTTCATCATGGCATGGGTAGCATCTTCTTCCTTGGTAAAGACAGTTGCAAAGTATATATTTGACAGGGCAGCACAGTGGGTAGCTTCACAGCACCAAGGACCCATGTTCGATTCTGGCCTTGGGGACTGTCTGTATGGAGTTTACGCATTCTCCCTGTGTCCATGTGGATTTCTTCCAGGTGCTCCAGTTTCTTCCCACTGTCCAAAGATGTGAAGGTTAGGCGGATTGGCTATGATCAATGTGTGGGGCTATGGGGTTCGGGCAGGGGAATGGGCCTTGGTAGAGTGTGCTTTCGGAGGGTCAGAGCAGACTCGATGGCCTCCTTCTGCACAATAGGATTCTATGGAGATATGCCCTCTGCCTCCTTGTGAAAATTCACTTTCTGGTTCCTCATCATCCCTGCACCTTTTACCATGCTTTTACTGTTTATATGTGTATAGGAGACTTTGGGACCACCTTTGAAGTTACCTGCCAGTACCTTTTTATATTCCCTTTTTGCTTCTCTTATTTGCTTTTTCACCTCCCTTCTTATTGGACTGGAAACATATATGGCTGAAGAAAACATTCTTGAACATACTCTGGGAATTCTTGACTGTCTCTGTCCTTTAAATTAATACTATCGCAATCTATATTTGGACATCCTTCTCACTCGCTCGTGGCCGACAGCTGCCTGTCCTCTGTTGTAATCTTCATAAAATTTAAATGTTTAGATTGTTCTCACCTTCTCTAGCTGCAGTTTGTTCCCAAAAGAACTTTGTCTTCAAGGTCAAGAGACTGTTACATGCTGATCAATTCTTCAGGTTTCATTTTATCAAACATCTCATGAGAATCAATAAAACACACAAATACATATTTTCTCATCTCTATGGCTCTTTCTAATAGTATGCATATCATAAAGGGAGTATTCCTCTATCTTCTATATCATCAGACTGATGATGGGATGGAGTTCGTACCCAGCTGCTCAGGATCCTTTAGGGAAAACATTAAATAAATAACAACCCCTAGACACCCCAACTAAATCATCTACTTGACAGGAAGTCAACTGCTTTTGCTACACAAATTCTCAACTTGTTGCCACTTAGAAAATAATTTTTAAGATTGAAACTGAATGCTGTTAAAAGGTAACAGAAAAGAACAAAATTAAGTGATGCAATACTTAAAATGTAGCAAGGAAATAAAATCTACCTCACTTAGTATTTGAAGTAAATCTACTTTTCAGTAGTGCAATCAACTTTTTAACTGAGAATCAATTTGATTAATCAGCAGAGCATTAGAAATACATTTGTGCTAACTTGCCTGTGTTTGATTTCTCAGTCATCCAACTTTCATTTTCTAGTTGTAGTTCTGCAATAAGCTGTGTTTTTATCTTCCTTGACTTAGATTTTGTAATAAAGATTTGCACTCAATATTGGAAAGTTGGTAATACTCCAACGTTGGCCAATTGCTTAAAATTAGAGGAAATCATCAGTATTTGAATTTGCATCAAACAGAAAATATTTAGTAGAAACATGTGCTCTTTGCATCATTTAAATATAATAGTTGAGCTATTGTTGCTGACTGGAAGTGAAATTGATTCCAGATACATAATTTGGCGACTTATTTTGGAAAGAGTTGATCATTAAGGATGCAGTTAAAGTTTGGAAGTCTTGATGTATTTGGCTAAAACTGCACTGCATATAAAGCAGAAAGTCTGTTAAATCCCTCAATACTCGAGAAGCACTGGAATTTCAAATTGCATGGTTTATTGTCTGGATGCCATTGTACAGTAGCTGCTCTGAAATGGCAGGACACTTTGTTAAGCTTTTGCCAACCACAAGTCCCATGATGCTGTCTTGGAGTGTGGGACTCATATATGGTAATGTGTTGATGCCAGAGTAAACACATTCTGTTGTTTCACCCTCATGTAATCTATTCAGGAGTCAAAAATACTTTTTGGATTGTTGGCCCTGAAGCATGTTGATAGCAAATTCTGTGTCCTGATGTTAAATTCAGTAGTCCAGTAACCGTAATTGCAAAAATTGCCTGATTTTGTGTTAACCTGGGTTACTGTCAATAATGTTTTCCATTGCCCACTTGTGTTCCTCGGAACATTTCTATCATTCAACAGTCATGTCAGAGTACTGCACTTTAAGCAGGGCGGTGTTCAGATGAGGAGTGCTGGAGGTGTGGTTTGAGGATGATGCTGGGAGGTCGGGTGCTGGGAACCTGCGAGGTGGTAGCATATGAGTTCAAGATCTTTAGCCACTTAGAAAAAAATTATTTCCCTCACATGAAAAATGCCACGCCTGAGGTGGAAAGCGCCTGATTTGCCCACCCCGGCATCATCTGAGCACTTAAATCAAGAGGTCGCTGCATTTACGACTGCTCAGCACTCACTCTCATTTAAGCCAGGAGGATGGCAAGTGGAAGACCAGCTCCCAGATTTTCGTAGTGGACCCTGACTCGATTGCCATGGAGAGGCAGTCTACAATCTTCCCGCATGTTAGCAGAAGGCTGTCCAGCCAGGTCACCAATCCCGCCTGGAATACGGTGGCAGCACCGATCAGTGCCAGCAGCCTGACCAAGAGGACGACGTTTCAGTGCAGAAAAAAGATGAATGGCTTCTTACAATCTGCAAGGATAAGTGTCCTCCATCTCCCCTTTGCATTCAACCCTTCTGTCGCCCCCAAAATATCACCTTGAACTCACATGCCACCACCTCACAGGTCCCCAGTACCCGACCTCCCAACATCATCCTCAAACCACACCTCCAGCACTCCCCATCTGAACATCGCCTTGCTTAAGTGCAGTGCTCTTACATGAAAGTTGTACTCGATCTCTGACCCGCTCGCTGTCCGACTCACAATATCCCCTTTTGTGACTCTGCAGTAGAAGGTTATCCACAAATTCAAAGAAGAAAAGGGCAGTGGAATTCCCGAACGAAGGATCCTGATTCCTTTTGAAGTGAAGGCCATGGAGCTTGCAGGTGAAGCAAGAGCGGGCTGCACAGAGATCGAGGTTGGCCTGCGTCAGAAAAGTGAGAGCCACTGCACCTTCATCCAGCTTACTCGTCTCAATTGAAGTATTTGTTGTCCAAACCTTGTCAGAGCATGTGTTAACACCATGTACCTTGCTTTGCAGGAACATCAACCGATGAGCCGCGGCCACCAACAAGCAGAACCCCGCACCGCCCACCGTTGACAGCACTTTGAATATCTCTGAGGAGGACATGGAGGATGCATCAGAACTATCATTTGCACCATCCACCATTGCAGAACCACACACACAGTGGGTGGCAACTTAACAGACAGGTGTCTGGGTCACTTTCTGGTGAGCACCACACTGCTTCTGATGCACATCGGGTGGAAACAGGAACGTTTCAGGGATCAGACCGTCAGAGGTCTGCTGGATCCCAGGACTCAGCTGTGTCCTAGCTAGGTGCCATACCTCTGGACACATTTGACCCTCAGCTGCTAGAGTTGTAAAGGCAGAGCGAGGGATATTAGGAGGGGTTGTCAGCAACATTCCTGTGACTGCCAAACCGATGGAAGAGCCCCAAAACCTTCAACTGCAGTAGAGTTTGCCAGCGTTGCATGGCATTCAGGCCAATACTTAAGGATGGCGTGGCAGTGGAAAAGCCTGGGGCAAGACGTCAGAGCCATTACTGGCAAACTCCAATCAGCATTCACCTATGGGCGATCAGTGAGGTGAAGGCCAGGATGTTGGTCCCCACTCCTGTCAGCAGCTCCAGCGGGTCTGACACTCCCAAATATGGCCACGAAGGGACAGGGCTCCAGCTCAATTTTCAGAATCATCAACATGGTGCTAAAGGAGGAGACCGAGATACCTACAAGCTTGGGACATGACCAAAACATATGCACATGGTTGGCCGGACCCCCTGTACAGTGCTCGCATTTGTCCTCCATCCCTGCAAAGAACCTAGTCAAGTCGGCCCTATTAGGCGAAGTCTCACACACGAGGACATGGAGCTCACCCTCCACAGGGCCTCACTCCACACCTCATCTTCCAAACAGGCCCCAACTCCTCCCACTTGCCTGAACAACCCTCCTCAGATACTGAGTCTTCCGACATAATCCATCCATAGATACTGGAAATGCTCCCTTCCTCCGACCCCGCGAGCAAGAAAATCCTCCACATTAACGAGCCTGGCGGCACCATGGGGAATGTCAGGAGGATCTGTTTTGCAGAATTGCAAACTTGTAAGCATCTGAATGAGTCAGATAGCTGTCGGACAGCATGGCGGTCCGAGGGTGCAAACCAGGAAGCGAATCGGCATCTATGGTCCTTTGCCAATATGAGCCCTGACACTCATCTGGCCTCGATCCACTGGCTCCTCTTCATCTCTCCCTCCCCCCTCCATGGACTTCCTTCTCAAGAGAGCAAACATTCTGCTCCTCCTGGTCTTCTTCATTGGGGACATTGCCCCGCTGCTCTACTTACGTTATGGAGGGCACAGCAGATGCTGTCTATGCAGGAGACCCTCTGGGGTCTATACTGCAGGGCCCCACTAGTCCTATTGAGGCAGCGGAAGAACATCTTTAGCAGCCTGATGTACTGCTCTCTTGCAGACTAGGTGGCACTGTGGGCCTCGTTGTAATGGGACTCTGCCTCAGTGTCAGGCATCATCATCCAAGACCTCAGTGGATATCCCTTATCCCCGATAAGCCAACCCTGCAGCCAGAGGTGACTCTAGAATGCCTCTGAGATTTGAGACTGCCCAAAGACGAAACTATCGTGCATGTTTCCTGGGAGACTGGCACAAATGTACATAATCTTCATCTGGTCGCACACCAGATGCACATTAAGGGAGTGAAAGCCCTTTCTGTTAATAATGGGACTCCCTGATGCGATGGAGCTTGTAGAGCCACATGAGTGCCATCAGTGGTCCCCTGCGCCTGTGGCAGAAAAGCAATGGAAAAGAATCCTGCAGCCCTTTCATCCTGAGGGCTTGTTCAGGTCAAAATTGACATAGCCAGATACTCTGACAAGGAGTGCATCTGCAATGTCGTGGATGCATTTGTTGGTGGATGGCTGCGAGATGACACAACGGTCATCTGCTGAACCTTGGAACGATCCAGTGGCGTAAAAGGTGAGGATTGCCATGACCTTCAAGGGCACAGGGAGTAGTGCACTCCTCTTCCATGTAATGCCAGGTTTGAAAGCATGTTGCACTGGTGTTGCACTGTCTCCCTTGTGAAGCGGAGTTTCTAGCTTCACTTGTACGACAGCTCCACGAAGGATACCTGGGTTCTGTAAACCCTCAGTTCAGCCTGCACTGAGGCCTGCCCTGCGTCTTCCCCTGGCCTCCTGGCCCTGGGTTCTCTCTGGGCACAGCCTCTCATAGTTGTTGGAGTCTGGGCTCCTCTAGTGCAGTTATCAGTAGAATCGTGAACTACACTGGCTCCATCCCGCAATCTCTTGGAACTCTGCGAGAGATGTGTGTGAGAGACAGAGTCATGTTTGAGTTCCAGCTGGTTGCATTCAGACCCTCTCAACACCCCTGTACTCCTAGTCCTGGGAAGCTGTCATTCCTTCACCTTCTCCAACAGCCACGGCTCACTCACAATGTCTGTTTCCCTTGCATCTCCATCACTTGACAGGCCCTGGTCATGTCCTTGTCCGTCGGAGTCACCTGTGCCTCCCGCCTCATTGTTCTCTCCCTTAATATCTACATCACAGGGAGTTCTGACAGGTTGTTTCAATGGTTGCCCATCCCTCATACACAGGGTCAACTGGATGCCTAGTATACATTGAGGGCTATTGTTTCCTCTATGGCAGGTGTTGGGCTCCAGCTACTGTGCACACACATTCTCCCTTGATCCTCTGCATCCACCCTTTAATCCTCGATACATGAGTTTGCACCCCTCTCCTTGACTTTGAGAATGTGGGCAGCTGACATTGTTAAGGCTTAACACATGATGGCCAATTAGTAGTTTGATGAGCATGTCTCTCAGGAATGTTTTTAAAAAAAAAATATTTTGTTCAGAAATATACAATTTTAACAATTTTCATGAGGAAAACACAATAAAGCGAATAATACCCAACCAACCAATCCCAGCCAACATGGCTTACATACACAATTCCCCAATCCCCCTTTCTCATTAACCATTTCCCACCTCAACGAACCCCCCATGCCTTCCTCCTTCCCTTACCCCCACCTTTCTGCTGGCTGCTTAATTTTCCCCAAAGAAGTCGATAAACTGCTGCCACCTCCGGGCAAACTCTAGCATTGATACCCTCAGAATGAACTTGATCTTCTCAAGCCTGAGAAACCCGGCGATGTCGCTAACCTATACCCTTGATTTTGGGGGTTCCAAGTCCATCCACGCCAATAAGATCCGTCTCCAGGCTACCAGGGAGGCAGAGGCCAAATCATCAACCTCTCTCACCCCCTGGACTCCCGGGTCTTCCGACACACCAAAAATTGCCAACTCTGAACCCGGAACCACCCGTACCTTCAATACTTTTGACATGACGTCGGCAAATCCCTGCCAAAATCACCTAAGCCTCGGTCATGCCCAAAACATGTGGACATGATTTGTGGGCACTCCCGCAGACCGCCACACTTGCCCTCCAACCCTTCAAAGCACCTACGGGCCACAGTCATATGCACCCTGTGAACCACCTTAAATTGTATCAGGCTAAGCCTGGCACACGACGAGGACGCGTTGTCTCTACACAGGGCATCCTCCCACAACCCCGCCTCTGACTCTCTGCCCAATTCTTCTTCCCTTCACCTCCCCTATCGGGGCCCCCTTCCATTCCATGATTTCTTTATAAATTTCTGAGAACTTCCCCTCCCCCACTCCGATTCTCAACACTATCTTGTCCTGTATCCCCTGGGGCAGCAGGTACGGAATGGTCGAAAACTGCCTCCACGCAAAGTCCGTTAAACAAACCCATTCCCACCGGGCAGCTCAAACTACTCTTCCAATCCTCCAAAACACAGAAAGCTGCCGTCGATAAACAGGTCCCCAAACCACTCGATCCCAGCTCACTGTCACTTTCAAAACCCTCCATCAAGCCCCCCCGGTGTAAATCGGTGGTTGCCACAAATACATGTCCATACCGACGCTTCCTCCACTCCCATATGCTCCTCCACTGCCCCCACACCCTCAAGGCAGCCACTACCACCGGGCGTGTGGAGTACCAAGCCGGTAAGAACGGCAGAGGTGGCATTACCACTGCCCCCTAAACTTGTGCCCCTACATGAGGCCGCCTCCAGCCACTCCCACACCGACCCCTTCCTCACTACCCATTTCCTGACCATTTCTATGTTTGCCGCCCAGTAGTAGTTTCTGAAATTCTGTAGGGCCAGCCCCACCCTCCCCTCGATCCCTCTCCAGCAGCATCATCTTTACCCAAAGGGTTTTACCCACCCACAGAAACCCAGAGATCACCGTATTCACCCTCTTAAAGAAAGTCTTGGGATAAAAATAGGCAGGCACTGAAATACAAACAAAAACCTCGGGAGAGCAGCCACCTTTACCGCCTGCACCCTCCCGGCAGCATATCCCACCTTCTAAAGTCCCCCATCATTTGCTCCACCAACCAAGCTAAATTCAGCTTGTGCAGCTGTTCCCACTCCCAAATGGATACCCAAATATCAAAAGCTCCCTCCCACCACCATAAATGGCATCTCCTCCAATCTCCTCTCTTGTCCCATTGCTTGGATCACAAGCTCTTGCTCATATTCAATTTGTACCCCGAAAACTAGCCGAATTTCCTGAGGAACCAAAAAATCTCTCCAATCCCCCCAGCGGGTCTGAAATATACAAAAGTAGGTCGTCCGTATATAGCGAGATCCTGTGCTCCACCTGCCCGCCCCCCCCGTACTATCCCCTGCCAGTCCGTTGACGCTTTCAACACCAGCGCCAATGGCTCTATGGCCAAGGAAAACAACACTGGGGAGAGTGGACATCCCTGCCTCATCTCCCGGTGCACCGTAAAATAATCCCAGCTCACTCGGTTCGTCCGCACGCTCGCCACCGGTGCCTGGTACAGCATCCGGACGCAGTCCACAAAACCCTGCCCAAACCCAAACTGTCCCAGGACCTCCCATAAATACTCCTACTCCACCCGATCAAAGGTCTTCTTCACATCCATGGCGAACACCACCTCCACCTCCCTTCCCTCAGGGGGCATCATAATCACATTTAGCAGCTTTCTAATGTTCGCCGCTAAATGCCTTCCCTTCTCAAACCCCGTCTGGTCCTCCCCTATCACCCATGGCTCATAATCCTCTATTCTCGAGGCCAAGATCTTGGGCAATAGCTTGGCGTTGGCATTTAAAAAGGGAGATTGGCCTGTATGACCCACATTGTTCCGGGTCCTTATCCCCCTTCAGGATGAGAGAAATCGAGGCCTGTGACATCGTCGGGGGGAGCACCCCTCGCACCCTAGCCTCACTAAACACCCTTACCAGCAGGGTCCCCAGCACTCCTGAAAACATTTTATAGAACTCCACTGGGTACCTGTCCGGCCCCGGGGCCTTGCCCGACTGCATCGCCTCCAGCCCCTCCACTACTTTGAACTTCTCAATTGGGGCCCTAGACCCTCCACCAGCTCTTCTTCGATCCTCGGAAACTCCGGTTCCTCCAAAAACCGCCTCATCCCCTCCACCCCGGCTGGGGGTTCCGCCTCATATAACCTGCAGTAGAAGTCCCTAAACACCCCGTTCACTCCCACCGGGTCCAAGATCGTGTTCCCCCTCCTCTGTCTTTCACGTTCCCAATCTCCCTTGCCACCTCCCGTTTCCTTAGTTGGTGTGCGAGCCTCCTACTAGCCTTCTCCCCATATTTGTACGCCGCTCCTCTCGGCTTTCTCAACTGCCCCACCGCCTTCCCTGTAGATAGCAACCCAAACTCCATCTGCAGATTCTGCCGCTCCTTCAACAACCAATACCCACTCCTACATCACCCCAGTTGGGTGCATAAATGTTCACCCACCAAAACCACTGGCATCCCCTTGAGCTTCCCGCTCACAATAGGCCCCCAAGTCCGCTATTATACTTCCCACCACAAATGCCACCAGCTTGTTAATCAGGATCGCCACCCCCTCTTGTGTTGGTGACTAGTGCTAAATGGAATACCTGCCCTACCCAACCCTTCCTCAGCCTAGTCTGATCCACCACCAGCAAGTGTGTCTCCTGTATCATTGCCAAGTACGCCTTTAAGCTTCTGCCCTCTTGACTGGCCCATTCAACCCTCTCACATCCCCCCCCCCGATCAACCATAACCCTTCCTGGGCCAGCCGCCAGCCTACGTCATGCACCTCCTCGGTGCCCACTGTCATCGACCCTCCCCATGTCACCTTTCAACAACCTCTCCTCTGTCAGCAGTCTAACCTCCTCTCCCCCACCCCATAACAAAATAACTATCCCAACCGCCACCAACACACTAACCACCTGCTCGCTCCCCACTGCACTTCCATGGCGCCTAGCATCCTACCCCTCACTGATTCCCCTCCCCCCAGTGCAGACTTTATAATCCCCACCAGACACAAAGAAAAGAGCAACCCACCATCCCCCATCAAGAACAAAACAAAGCCAGAACAGCTCAATGGCCCCTAACCCAGTGCAAAAAATGGTTCATACAAACCAGAAAAAACCCAAAATACAAAACAGGATCATCTCCTCCAGAGTTCAATGTCCTCCTTCTCCTGCCAGTCCATCATCTCCAAAACATTCCATTGTCTCTTCTGGCGACCCAAAGTAGAGTTCCTGGCCTTCATATGTTACCCACAAGCACGCTGGGTATAACATGCCGAACTTCACCCCCTTAAAGAGGTTGTCTTCATCTTGTTGAAGCTCACCCTCCTTTTGGCCAGCTCTGCACCCAGGTCCTGATAGACGCACAGCTCACTGCCCTCCCAAGTACAGTGCCTGTCTGCCTGGCCACCTCAAAACCTGCTTCTTATCCAGGAACCGGTGCAGGTGTACCACCATTGCCCTCGGCGGATCGTTTCCTTGCGGCTTCATCATCAGCGCCCTGTGATCCTGGTTCACCTCCACGGGCCAAGCAAATGCCCCTTCAGCCAGCATTTTCTCGAACATTCGTGCTACACATTTGTTGCCGTCTGCTTCATCCTTGCCCTTCGGCAGACCGACGATCCTAACTTTCTGCCTGCACGACCTATTTTCCAGGTCCTTCACCTTCTCCTGCAGTCGCCTTTGTTGATCTTGCATCGACCCTATCTCCACTGCCATTGAGGCAAGCTGCTCCTTGTGCTTCCCCACCGCCTCCTCCACCTTCTGGATCACTTGGCTGTGGGCCTCTAACCTCATCTCCATGCGGTCGATCCCTACCTTTATCGGGTCCACCACCCTGGCCAGGTCCTCCAAGTTCTCCTTCCTCTGCTGGGCAAATTTCTCCTGGAGGAATCCCACAAGCTGATCCATCAACCATTAGGTGGGCAAGTTCGGGCTCTGACCCTCCGCTACCTTCCCCTGTGTCGCAGGCACCACACTAACTTTCGACCGTTGCTCTTTTCTTTTGTCGTCCACTTCTGGTCCACAAATCCATATGTTGCTCTTTTTAATGAGTGGAATACTATCCCACCAGCATCACCATTAATGTTGCCAAATTAACTAGATATGGCAGTTATTAATGATAATATTGCTTTTCAGAGTCGCCAGGGATACCACCACAAGGCTTTACCGGATATCGATCAAAAACCAAACAACCAGTTAGTCAGTTCAAGTTCAAAGGTAGTTTATTTACACACAAGGATTACTTTGACATGCAACACAAAACACTACAAGCTAAATTACACCTAATACTACAACAACCTGTACTTAACTTCAAGACAATCGGCTCTTTGCAGATGAACAAGGCCTTTGTTCGTATCGTGCGTGGCTGGGTAGAAGAAATGGCTTAGTTTCTGCTGGGCTCATCCGTCTGGTAGCGATCATTGGTCTTGAACTTGTCTTCTGGTTGTAATGCTGCACTTGATTTCGCACAATTTGTGGCGATCCTTAGCTTTGGACCCAATAAGTCGACAGGCTTCGATATCTTCCTTCTATTTTGGCCAATAAAGGGGCTGGCCGTGTCCTGAGCAGCCATTGACCGTGGCTGTTTGGGGTTTCTTAGCAAATGGAGTGGCACCGGTTAGTCTGCATCTGTATCGGTTACCTGAGTACAGTCCTTTTGTTCTGGGGAAATGGGCCATTAGAATGCAAACGAGCGGGGGTTTTGATCCCGTCTAGCTATCTGGGTTGCAAATGCACACACAACTCTGAGTGTGTCTGAGTCCTGGGTTGGCCAGAATCCCCATGGTCCTTTTCAGGTGACCATCTGAGATGGCTACACATACACTGGAACTCTCAGGAATGATAGAGGGCACATTTTCTGTAACTGAGATAGGCACCATTCATAATTAGCCTATGTCATCCCAAAATCTCTTTGCTGGCATGCCTTTGCACGTAAGACTCCTGGGCAGCCACAGCATTATCTCTAAAGAACAGACACATTGGCCACGACCGCCATCTGGAGGAGGACCCTGACCAGCTCCCTCTCAACGCCCCCCCCCCCCCAATCCTCTCCTCCCCCCACCCCCCACACACACACCTCTGAACCACCTCTACAGCTGTCCAGCGGATAATGTCCCTTTGTACACCGTGGAACAACGTGAAGAGGGGTTCTCACCTCCTTCCTCCCTCTTGGAGGCCATGGCACCTGGTTCCTGTGTTTGAAAAACAATCGTGACATCATGCTGGTGGGCAGGAAGATTGAATGAGGTCTGAATATTGACTGTCACCTCACTAACGATGTTGAAATGGATTCAATTTATTCAAATCAGGTTCTCGCCCTTGCTGGACATGAACCTAATCGCCTCATGGGGGAAGACCTGTGGATATCGCGTTCCGAAATTGTGCCAGTGCAAATCCCATTTTTGGCCTCTCACGAGCTTTTGCAGCTATTGCATGATTTGCAGCCGCAGCTAATGGACCCCCAAAATTACACCCTAATTGTCAGCTTAAATTTTTGTTATCTTTCTAATAAACTAATCTGCCCTATCTGTAGGTAGCTTGTCAATTCAAATCTGAATTCCAGCTGACTCGATCTAGTCAGTATAATAAAGTACTGTAGATGCATCTACATAACAAATGGAGTAATGTATTCAAGATACATGTTATATTATTAATATTGCCATATGCTGCATAATTGCCCTTTTCCATACATCACACTGCACCTCCACATGTAATCCATCTTCAGTTTATTTGATCTTTGATGTTTTCTACTATTATTGGCAACAAAGATTTTGCTTCCATATGTATTGGGTCAGAAAAATATTCCTCTCCGTAAACAGTGATCCAAAGAGTATGGTAATAGTAAGATTTGTATGGGGAAAATTGTATTTTTGTGTTCCCTCTTTTATGTGAATAATTACCCTCTACATTTATTCTCCATGATATTAACCGTAGTAATTCTGTCAAGATTGAGGCCTGAATTTTCCACTTCCCGCTGATGGCAGCGAAAATTGCGTTCAGCATGCATTGGAAAATTCATGATTTGTGCCCGACATTGATTCTGATGATATGCTCTGGTTCCCTGCTGGCGGCATTATCGAGGTTTGCGCCCCGTGCTGGTGGGTCCAGGCAAAACCGTTATTTGCATGGATTTAAATCTCTTTTGCACGTTGTGCACTTCATGCTCCACACCTCTGCGATGGTCCACCCCTCTTTTTCGGCAGAAGTCGCCCCGGCACAATTTGATGGAAGTATTTACAAGCGAGGCCTGGGCTTGAGGGGGAGCAAGAGGCTAACAAAACTCTCAATAGCTCTCAAAGAGTGTTGTGCTTGCTGGGCGGTGGTTGCTTGGGCCGGGGAGTAGCGCGGAACGACTTGGTGCCAAATCCGTGGACTCGGGGTGTCCATCTCTGGATCAGGGCGGCCTGGCTCAGACCGCCATTGCAGCACTGTGTGATTTAAATGCACCCCTTGGGTTCTACTTTCAGGCTCCTGCCTGTTCACACTGCTGACTGTGTCCTGTAAATGCTTAGAAAGCCTTTGGTGATGTAGGTGCCCACCCAGGCCGTACCTGTGCAAACACTTATACCCCAGCGGTATCATCAAAGGGATGGGTGTGGTCATGCTCAATCAGTGGCCCACAAGGTGTTGGCACTCCTCAGTGCACTCCTCAGAAGGGCTGCCCTGCTGCAGAAGAAGCAGTGGATTAGCAGAGCTCCCCCCAAACAAAGGACACCTGCACCGTGGTGCTTGGAACCCGCCCTGGTACTTTGCCTCTGTCAGAGAAGAGGTAATGTGGGGACGGGTGGGTGGTGTCCAAGGGGTGGTGAGTGGGTGTCCAGGGGACACTATTTGACTGTCCGGGTCTGCGCACAGCCGGCGCCATGTTGAACGGCGCAACTGCTGCAGGTTGTCGCCATGTGCATGTGTGGCCACAGACCCATTAAATCTCAGACCGTTTAGGTTGGGAATGCCAGGTGCTTTATGTGGCGCGGCTGCTAGCCCCCCAGCGGTTGAGCATCGGTGTGGGGGCGCCGCCGACTTTTTCATTGTAAAACTATACACTTCCTCTGGACATAGCTTCAAAGTTGGAGAATCCAGACCTTCGTCTCCCAAAGGAAAATCCAGCCCAGTGTCTTTTGGGAAGAACCTTTTGAAAGAAGATCTATCTACTTTAGCTAATGCTGCTGCACCAAAATTGACACCATTAATTTCAATTGTTGCGTCAAATCACGAGATAGCCAATATAGTTGTTTTTTAGTCCTCTACCTACCAGAAGATTTTAGAAGTCGTGGAGCTGCATTGATAGCTAGAATTGATGCATTTGCAACTCTCCTCTGCAGCTGCTATGTTTCGTGTTCGAGCCTTTCCCTGGTGCGACAGTATGGGCTGGATTCTCTGCCTCCGCTGCGAAGTCGTGTTTGGTGCAGGGGCGAGGAATCGACGTTCTCAACCGGATCGTGACCGGCGCTGCTCTGCCAATTCTCCGGGCCCTGGAGAATCACCCGTCCGTCAATCACGTCATGTGGCTGGGGGCCACTGCCAGAGGCCCTCCCAGCGATGCTCCGTTCCCGACCGGCCAATTTCCCGACGGTCTGGTTCTAACCACATATGGCCAGTGGGGACTCTGAGTCTGCCATGGCGCTTGGCGAGGCCGCCGGAAACCGCTGACGTGCGCATGCGCGGACTTGGAACCGAAAATGCCGGAGCCCATATCCGCAGCCAAAGCTGCGTGAAGCTCCGCAGGTCGCTGCTGGCACCCTGCAGATAAGTGAATAGCTCTTTATTTTTTGCAGGAAATTGGGGAGTGAAACGCCAGTGTTTTACGCTGGTGTGGGAACATAGCCCCATTTTTGGAAAATCCAGCTTTATATTTCTGACAGTGACAGTGAAATCCATGCTGCTTTATGTTATATTTTAATTCATGTTGCTTGCTCTGGGATCAATATGCCAGACGACATGAATTGTGTTCTAATATTTTGATAGGAACTAAAATATATCCTTTCTGAAGCTAAATGATTAGCAGGATTTTAAGATCAGTGATGAAGCAAAAGTGCTTGTCACATAAGCTGCTCACAAATATCTAGCAATCTTTGTGGCATGGGGTTCCCTTTTATTGATGGAAGTTTAAATCTGGTGCCGAGTCAAGGGAATCTCCAATGAATGTGGCAGCAGTAAGCAGAATAAGCAGCTAATCATATTGAAGTATTCCCATAGACCAGAAATTAGGAAGTGAAAATTTAAATTTTCAGATAAATTATTACGATTCGTCTGAGATAGGAACTAAAATGTTTAAACAGACTTTACATCTTTAAAAAAATGTTTTTATCATATGGAGAAATTTGACATCCAGAAATTTAAATTTAGCTTTTTTTGTCTAGTGAGGGTGTTCAGCAGTAATTATGAAGTTACCACACTATTAAAAATCCAGCACAGCATAGAACAGTACAGCACAGAACAGGCCCTTCGGCCCTCAATGTTGTGCCGAGCCATGATCACCCTACTCAAACCCACATATCCACCCTATACACGTAACCCAACAACCCCCCCCCCTTAACCTTACATTTATTAGGACACTACAGGCAATTTAGCATGGCCAATCCACCTAACCCGCACATCTTTGGACTGTGGGAGGAAACCGGAGCACCCGGAGGAAACCCACGCACACAGGGGGAGGACGTGCAGACTCCACACAGACAGTGACCCAGCCGGGAATCGAACCTGGGACCCTGGAGCTGTGAAGCATTTATGCTAACCACCATGCTACCCTGCTGCCCATGTTCAAGGGGTTTTTACAGTGACACTATAAGTGGAAGCTCCTGTTAATTCATAGATTTCCTGTTGATTGCAATTTTGTGTGTGTGTGTGAGGGGGGGGGGGGGGGGGGGGGGGAATACTCAACAGTCCACCTGTGGAGCAGTGTTGAAACACCGACCCCAATTTCAGAAGTACTCCTGTACAGATTCCCAAAGTTGCTGCCAGTTTCACTTGTGTAACGTTGGGAAACGCTGACAATTTCTCCATAATTATTGCTTCAAATATGAACAATTCTTTATGATCAAGCATCATTAATTAGCTACATTAATAATGACAAAGCTTCAAAATCATATTAAAAGACGTTATACTGCTGTTACTGGTCAGGTTTTTCAGTTATGAGATACATAAATGATCAATATTGATAATTGTGCATTGATTTCTTATCAATAGATTAAGGGGGAAGAGGAATTGATGCATATTCATAACAGTGACTTGCTTGAATACTGTATAATTTGAGGTACATCCAAAACAATCAAACTTGGTTAATTTTTCTGCAACAAATCTTTCAAGCAGAAAATCTATAAACCATTATTAATCGAGGAGGAATGGAAGGCTGGTTTGGTACAGATTTGAACAAGGGAAAGGGTTCTTGTTCAGAGAAAGCTATAATTTGCAGAAAACAGAACAAACAGAAAAAGTACTTGAACAAATGATTTTTTAATATTTTTCAATCATAGAATTGCATAGTAGAAGATATTTTGGTGCATTATGCCTGCATCAAAACTTTGGAAGAATTACTCAGAATAACATTCCCTTGCCCTTTAACCAAGCTTTTTAATTTATCTTTCAAATGTATCCATATCCTTTGAAAATTATTATGGTTTCTGCTTTTGCCTATGTTTCCATATCCTAACAGCCTGCTTTATGTATATGTATAGTCTCTTTATCTTTCCTTTTGTTTTTGGCACAACCTTAATTTAAAACCTATGGTTAACAATTTGCAGTTTTCTGTCCTTTAACCAACTTCCTATTCTATGCTGTTATTCTTCCTTTAATACTGTGGCCAGGTTTTGTATTCAGTGGTGAAGCAACAGGATTCGCTGCTGACTGCACAAAGAATTACTACCTTACCGGGTTCGTAGGCTGCAGTTGGATTTGAACTTCTTGCTGCAGCATGATTCAACATCGGGCATCAGTGAGAATTAGTAGTGTCGCAAATTGCTGGTGAAGCCACCGCACCCTTGGTGATGTCAGGAATTGAAGACAGTCTTCAGATCATTGGCAGGTTATCTGACCAAAACACGACTTGCCTGGTGAAAAGAATATCTGAACTATTCTTGCTTTTTGAAGAATTAAGTTAAATTGTTCAAAGTTATGAAAGTACATGTAATCATTTGGAAAGCCTGGAAAAACATGAATAGTCTCAGAGATGTGTCGCAATTATAAGACACAAAGAAACATGTGAGTGATTAAAGGGAAGCTGATTTGTCGAGTGTCCTTTTTACCTGAGTCCTCCCAGCCTGAACAAAGAGGCAAATTGAGCTTAACAGATAAGGACCATCACTTAGATAAGGAAGCTGAGCACTTTCCTGACAGGGGGTGTCATTAATATAGGGCTTCCAGAGGGGGAGAACTTTTATTGCTAGTCTCAGCAACAGCTCTACAATGCAAATCTCTCATAACGGTAACATTCTTTTTGGGATAAACTTTCCCCAAAATGTTATTCATGTGAATTACTTTTGGCCAAAATCACTCTCTGGCTTAGGTAGATAAGTATGAGTTTGGAGTTTTGTTTCTATACTATGGAAAATTGATGGCATTATCTAACCTCTAGTGAAGCATTTTTATGCAACATGTGAATTCCTGATTCTTTGCATATTTCTCCAAGTGAATATTGTATCAGTTATTTATTTAAAACTTGATTGAAATACAAACTAATTTGAAAGACTATTTGCTCCAATTTAATGTATGTTTATTTTGTGATTAATAATAATGCAGGCATGAAATTATTTAATACATCTTTCTTTGAGTTGTTACTGTATTTTTCCTGAAGATATTTCAGTCAGCATGTACTTCCTATGGTGACAAACAGTGATTCAGTACTATCTTATGTTGAAAATAACATAATGTAGTGCAGGAACACAAAGAAGTAATCTGTTTAGAGTTTTGTTCTTGAAGCGTTATACTTTTCTCACATTTAGAAGCTAACAAATCCGAGATTTTATTGTAATATCTAAATAATTTATATTTTACAAGTGCATATTGTTAATATACCTCAGTTTATTGCTTTGATTGAAAACAAAGTGGAACTAAAATCCTGCCAATCATGATGTTCATGTGCGATAAATTCTTTATCTTTAAAAAGCATTTCTAGAATTTTAACATTTCAACATATGTGGCTTGAAGACCATGGGTTGAATTCTCTGTCCCACTAGACCCGTTTTCTGGCGCAGTGCCCCCGCCAACAGCGGGATCCTTCATCCCGGCAGCCGGTCAACGGGATTTCCCATCGTAGCCACCCCCACACCTTTGGGAAATCCGTGGGCGTGAGTGCGCTCCTGGCCGAAGCCGAGGATCCTGCCGACGGAGATTCCCATCCCATAAGTTTGGAATTTAAGGTCAAGAGAAGGCAATGAAAAGCTGCAATGAATATATGTTTATGTAAAGCATCATTTTGCAGATTTGTTCTAAAAATCTGTCTGAAATCAAAAAATAAAACAGGGTTTCCAGTATTCCTTTGCAGGATCTCAAGAGATTTGCACATCCAATGGTTTGTCTTACCATTGATCCGGATTACAGTTTTGGATGCACTCCTGAGACCCAAGCAAATCTGTGTGAGAATTAGCATATCTGATGGGAATTCAGCCCAAGTTGCTATATTATCAGTCCCTGCAGAGTTACAGAGCAGCCGAGGAAGGACTATCAGCATGCACTTTGAGACGAAACACAACTTGGTTTTTTTTGCTGCAAATGCAACTGCCAGAAGTGGCGGTGCCACCTGGCCTTCAATACTGCCGATGTCTCTGTGTTCATCGCTATTGGGACCACAAATTCAAGACTCTTATATTTTACGTTTTTCAAAAGCTTGTTGAAAATTTGGATACGCAACGTCCACAGTGTCCCTTATTAATTCCTTAAATAACTCTTCTCAATTTGTCAACTGTTATATTTAATTACATTTCATACTCTTTTGTCTTTTTGGAAAATTAAAATTTTGTGCCCGGGGGAGTGGGGGGTGCGGTAAAGGTTACTTTAACTGACTATAACAACAATCCAATAGATGAGAGTTCAAACTCCTTCACAACTGGACCATTTGAATTAAGCTTTTAAATAAATTGGGAAATGTTAAAACTTTGATTGTAATTAAAAACTCAAGACATACAGACAGATTTGCATTTACATAGTGTGTTTCATGACCACATGACATCCCAGGTGCTTTAGAGCCAATGAAGAACTTTTGTAACATCGGAAACATGGCAGCCAATTTGTCGAAAGCAGGTTCTCATGAACAGCAATGTGATAATGATCAAATAATGTGGGCGCGATTCTCCGCAAATGCGGAGAGTCGTAAAGGCTGCCATGAAACTGGCCGTGTTTCATGGCAGCCTCCGCGCCCCCTTCCGGGACCCGATTCTCCCCCCCCGGGCGGGGCTAGCAGCGCGGCCACGCGAAACACGGCATCGCGGGCTTAGCGACCGTCGCTAAGCCCGCGCGCCAAGGGTCACGACGGCTGACACGCACGATGACGTCAGCCGCGCATGCGCGGATTGGACGGCTCCAACCCGCGCATGCGCGGATGACGTCATCACGCATATGCGTCAAACCCGCGCATGCGCGGGCCGTCATGCCCCTCAGCCGCCCCGCGGACTGATCCAGCGGCGGGGTGGCAGAGGAACAAAGAGTGCGCGGGTATCGGACCCGCTGCCCGCGATCGGTGGACACCGATTGCGGGCCCATGCCACCCTTGGCACGGCCGTGGTGCGGCCGTGCCAATCCGTGCCATGGTTGTCTGGAACGGCACTTTGCGGCCGTTTTCACGAACGGTGAGAGCAGGTGTGTTTGCGTTCGTGAAAACGGCCGTAAAGGCCTGGGAACTCGGCCCATCGGCCAGGGGAGAATCGCTGTTCGCCGTAAAAAACAGCGTGCAGTGATTCGTGTCGTGGGGCGGCCGTGGGGGGGGGGGGGGGGGGGGAGAATAGCGGGATGTTGGTAAAAATGTCGGGAAGGCCCTCCCGCTATTCTCCGACCCGTCGTGGGCAGCGGAGAATCGCGCCCAGTATTTCTACGATGTTGAATGGAAGATAGATATTAGCCAGGATAACTCTCCTGTTGTTGTTTGAAATGATGCCATGAGGTCTCTTACATTCATCTAAATAATGGGGCTTCGTTTAACGTCTCACTGATGTCCTTTAGCGAAGGAAATTGCCATGTTAAAGTCGTTTGGGATGCCTCTCGGTTATTTCCAGCTGCTAAGAAAATTGCATTGTTTCAAGTTTCTGAGGGTAACTTAGGTGTGGGCACTATATGACACCCTTGTCTGTGATGCCCATATCCCATTAATACCTATTTTTTAAACGTTAATTGAAAAAGTTAATTTTATGTATTGACAAATTAATTTGAACTATCCCATTTGTCATTTAGCACTAGTTAGCAGTAAATGTCCTGTCCGCCGCATTGTGCCTTATAGAACATAGAACAGTACAGCACAGAACAGGCCCTTCGGCCCTCAATGTTGTGCCGAGCCATGATCACCCTACTCAAACCCACGTATCCACCCTATACCTGTAACCCAACAACCCCCCCCCCCTTAACCTTACTTTTATTAGGACACTACGGGCAATTTAGCATGGCCAATCCACCTAACCCGCACATCTTTGGACTGTGGGAGGAAACCGGAGCACCCGGAGGAAACCCACGCACACAGGGGGAGGACGTGCAGACTCCACACAGACAGTGACCCAGCCGGGAATCGAACCTGGGACCCTGGAGCTGTGAAGCATTTATGCTAACCACCATGCTACCCTGCTGCCTTGTTTGTATTTACTAAATAAACCACTGAGTTTAAATCATTCTTGGACTCCTGTGAGTAGAATAACTGGTAAACCACAAACCTCGAGAAATGATGCGGTTCCAGATTTGAATCTTACCATGGCCGATGGTTACATTTGAATTTGAATTCTAAAATACACCTGAAAGTTAATGGTGACTGATATGTGCTTCCAGTTGAACAACTCCTCAATTTTCTCATTCTGATGTCTATTTTCAAATCCTGCTTTGGCCTCACCTTGTTCCTGTCTCTGTAATCTTCTCCAATCTGACGAAACTCTGGGATACCTGCACTCCTCTAATTGCTCTCCCATTGTTCAGCTACCTGGGCTGTGAGCTCTGCATTTCCCTCCCTAGACCTCTCTTTATCTCTACTTCTCTTTCTACCTTTAAGATTCCCCTTCTTTGACCTAGCTTTTGGATTTTATTCATTTAAGGAATGTGAGCTTCTCGTCTAGGCCAGCATTTATTGCTCCATCCCCAATTGCCCTTGAGGAGGTGGTGGTGAGCGGCGATCTTGAACCACTGAAGCCTGTGTGGTGCAGTTACACCCACAGTGCTGTTAGTGAGGGAGTGAGCGGACTATCTGCCCTGATAACTTCATATGTGGCTTGGTGTCAAATATTGTTTAATAATCCGCCTGTGACGATCCTTGGATGGTTTCTAACTTTGGAGATGCTGTATAAATTCAAGTTGTTGTTAATTATGAGATCGACATTTTGAGCAGAAGTCGGCTTGACTTCCCTGTGATATTGCCCTCGATTTAATATTAATACTTACTTTTATTACCCTTATTAACTGGAGCTGCAGATCATCCCATGCTAATTGATACAGCTTCAGTGACAGCTTCTTGTCTCAGCCAGTGTCTAATCTGACACTGTTTCTCACTGAATTGTAGAACTTTTCATGGTGGAGAAGTTGGGAAGAAAACTGATATGCCAATATGCTCTTTATATCTCGGCCATCTGTTCTTCCATTACATTATAGCCTACAGTTGGTCCGACTGCTGCTAGTTGTTGTGCAGAAGAATCAAAATACCGGTTTGCAAAATCATCAGCTTGAGCTGTGAGATATTTGACATGAACAGAAATGCTATGGCAATACACTCAAATGAGGGGACTCTTGAGTTTTAAGGGTCTATTGTCAAAAACAAAAATCATCACACTGGCAATAAATTCATTTGACAATCTGATAGTTATTTGGCGAGTGCACAGCTGAGGCATGCTGGCATCAAGTTACTTTATTCACTAACTTTATAATTCAGTCGGACACATTTACAAAGAGGTGCAGTGGGAAGTTATGAATATTTATTAATATGGGCATCCAACAGGCGAGCTTCCTAGCTGGGAGTGCAATTTTGTAAAGTGGCTTTGTCGAACTTTGCAAAAATAATTTGTGAAATAAGTCAATGGTGAGTTAGTTGGTAATTTAGAATGTGTGAGCTCCCAATGTTCTACATGTATGTCATACAGTGCTGATTGTATACATTTGTCCTGCAAAGAGAATACACTAGCATTTCAAATACTTCACATGAATCCAGAGCTCTACTGAGTTAGGTGAGATTTTAGTACAGAGGCCATTACGAACAATGAGAACTATGTATAAGAGCAGAGAATGAGTTGGCAATGACAAATGGATGATCCCTGGCAGCCATCCTACCAGATCCATCCTACGTGAGAGATACTCTCCAATACTTTGCACATACGTTAGCAACCTTTAAGACTTATCTGGATAGACACATGAACAGACGGGGTATAGAAGGATACAGGTGGTTGGTCTAGATTAGACATGTTATCGGCGCAGGCTTGGAGGGCTGAAGAGCCTGTTCCTGTGCTGTACTGTTCTTTGTACAGTTTAGTCATATTTTTGTATCTGTCATTGTGTAGCTTCTCATTTCATGAGACCCAGAAATACTTCTGTATGTTTTATGGATTACATCATTTTAAACAAAAGAATACATTTTAAAGGGAAAATGTGAATCTTCTAATAAATCTATTAAAGAAAAGAATGTGAATTCTCTTAATGTTGATGAATATCTTCAGCTGTTTTCAATTCAGTGTAGTGTTTTGGTTCTGTGGCTGGCACATCGATGAATACAATATGTTTTCTATTAATGACTGATTCTTGAAGATTGGGGAGAATGTAGACAGAATCAGTCGTAAGGTACAAATACTGATGTGAAAAATGTGTGGTCCAAATATTGTAATGCCACTTTTTGTCCAGCTAATAGTTTTTGACCGATACGTACCTGTTGAAATAAGTAGTCTCACTAATTTTAAGTTTCACACTTGTAACTAATTAATTGCTCATATCATTGATTTGGTTTGCATGATGTCATGGGCAAAGAAAACGCAACATTTGGGGAACACATCTCTTTATGTACTTTGAGTAAAATATAAAATGTTGTTAAATATGGGGACCCTCATATGTGTTAGATTCTAAGTGGAATGCTGGGTGCTGTAGATTCTAAGTAACAACACAGATAGAGGTGGTGATCACGGTTCCTGCTGTTGTAACCATAACTAAAAGAAACTAAGCCAACTTACTGTTTAATACTTTATGTAACTTTATACAAGGGGTGGTGCAGTGATTAGTACTGCTGCCTCTCAGCGGCAGGGACCTGGATTTAATTCCAGCCTACGGTGACTGTCTGTATGGAGTTTGCATGCGCCCCCCTCCCCCCCGGTCCTCAGGTCTGCGTGAGATTGCTGCGGGTGCTCTGGTTTCCTCCCACAGTCCAAAGATGTGCAGTTTAGGTGGATTGGTCATGCTAAATTGCCCCTTAGTGTCCAAAAGGGTTAGGTGGGGTTACTGGGTGATGAGGATAGGATCAGGGCGTGGGCCTAGGTAGAGTACTCTTTCCAAGGGTTGGTGCAGACTCGATGGACTGAATGGCTTCCTTCTGCACTGAAGATTTGTAGAGATTCTATGATTCAATATAAACAATACAAAATATGCTTGTTGTTTGTGTAGTGTACACTAACTATCAAGATCATATAAGCCAACCTTGATCACCTGAAGCATGTATACTCAAGGCTCAATACTTCAGTGCAAGGCTTTTGCAGCGTATTGCTCTGGGATTCTATGACTTACGGTCCTATTGAAATAGCTGTATTGTTGCTGGACAATAAATTTGCCTGATCCAATTTGAAGCTTTCAGCACTTTCCCTGCCACCTAATAATAGGGCAGCACAGAACAGGCCCTTCAGCCCTCGATGTTGTGCCGCAAGGGCAGCACGGTAGCATGGTGGTTAGCATAAATGCTTCACAGCTCCAGGGTCCCAGGTTCGATTCCCGGCTGGGTCACTGTCTGTGCGGAGTCTGCACGTCCTCCCCGTGTGTGCGTGGGTTTCCTCCGGGTGCTCCGGTTTCCTCCCACAGTCCAAAGATGTGCGGGTTAGGTGGATTGACCATGCTAAATTGCCCGTAGTGTCCTAAAAAAGTAAGGTTGGGGGGGGGGGGGTTGTTGGGTTACGGGTATAGGGTGGATACGTGGGTTTGAGTGGGGTGATCATTGCTCGGCACAACATCGAGGGCTGAAGGGCCTGTTCTGTGCTGTACTGTTCTATGTTCTATGTTCTAATAATATCAAAATCCTTGAGAGGATACAGGGCTAGGGCTAAACCGTGAACTTGATTTTGGCTGTTAAAGCATCGATGTTATGAAGAATGGTTTAGGAACTTCGACTGATGCTCTTTCAAACAGCCTTGGAATCATGAAGGCAATTAAAGTTGATTGAAGCAAACTATGCACTGATGCAGGACTCAAATACCGGTGAACACCAATTAGAAACAGGAGTAGTAAAATTATTTTGGAGGGAACTTTCTCACCCTCTGGAAAAGCAGAATTATGAAAGAAATTATCAGGGAAGGTTGTTGAATATGAATTTTAGATACAATTAAATTACTGTTCTACTCACCTGTGTAATAGCACCTGAAGAGAGAATAACTTCAATCAGCCACTGTACTGTCCTGAATTCATTCCAGTCAGATGCTGGTCAGGATTCTCTGTTCCAGAGTCAAAGTGCTCCTGTCATTGGTTAACTGGGACTGTGTCCCACTGGTGCTAGGAGAGTTGCCAAGATGGCATTCTCATAGCTTGGCTATGCAAAAAATATGCATACCGGCAAAAATGATGGTTACCCTGTATTCACTAGTGTTGTGCTGCCATTTTGAATTGGCACCCTGATCTCAGCGTCCAGAGACAGGGCACCCCCCCTTTCATAACGCAAATGTCGACCTTTCCCTCAACTCCTCATCAAAGAAGGGTATCATCCCCCCCCACTGTAACAAATAAAAGGCCCCCGCCCCACCACGCATACATGAGGGTGACCCTATCCCCTTCAATACCGCCCTGCATGCCCTCCTGTTCAGTCTCTGTCCCTTGGCATGGCCAAAGGTACCCTGCCCCTTGGCACTCACAGAAATGCAGTGGCACCTTCGCCTGGTGCACTGGATTCTGAGTGAGGTCAAAGGGGTTAGCCCATTGCTCAAGTGGCCCTCTGCCCCTGCCAGGCTGAGGGACACGGTCCCCTAAGGATCTTGGGGGTTTGATGGACTTGGGATGTGAGTAAGGGATGACCCCGGGAACCATCCTTGGGATGGGGGGTCCATGCCTGGACTGTACCTTCAAACCCTGGGTATCCTAAAGATCACTCTTGATATGGTGATCTCAGGTAGCCTTCTGTTCAAAATCATCATCCTTGTCTGACCTGTTTAAAATCTGGTTACCTTCTCATTTTGAACTGCGCTGTCTGACAGCTAATGAGCAGACCAGACAGTTCTTTGAAGATTCAAGCCAGGAAGACTTTCCCTCTCCTCACATCTTCTCCCACAGCTCTATGCTTTTAAAACTGCAGCTTTTTGAAGCGTCAGAGTGTTTCTAGAGAACTCATAATAGTGAAAAGCCTCAAAATCCCTTGAGAACCTTTGGAATGCTGAGCATTCACTCAATTTCAACTTGCCTTTGATTGACAGCTGAATGCTTTGAACAAAGCTGCCACCACACTGCTGCTGATGTACATCTGGTGGAGGCAGGAACCCTCAGGTGAGAAAGCAGTTGGAGGTCTGACCCTCTGGACTAGAGTTAACCGGGGCTGATGGGGACAATAGGGACCAACCTGGACGTTCAGAGGGAGATGCCAGCATCACTCCAGCAGATCCATAGCTGATTGGAGAAGTCCCAGAGGATACGGGTGCAGGATATGGCACTGCCAATGAGTGGCACTGAGGCTGACTGCTAGGATGGTGACCGCAGTGAACAGCCTGGTGCACGACGTCGGCACAATGAGTGAAAGTATCCAAGGCATCGTGCAGTTGGTGATGGCCATGCCTGAGGATCTCGGCAGTATGTCTGCCTCACTGAGGGATGTCACCCAGTACCAGGCCAACCTTCATGGGGTTCTGCGGGACATATAGCGCTCTCAGATGGGAATGGCCGAGGCGCTGCGGAGCACTCGGGTGGCAAGGCCAGCGCCCCCAGTCTCTTTGCCTGTGAGCAAAGATTGCTACTCCCCTCCTCAGCTCCCCACGGAAGCCCTTCAGTCAGGTTCACGTTTTTAAAAAGGAGTATTAATCGGTGCCAACGTAAGCACTTGCTGTGGAGGCAGGTGAATGACAGGAGGCTATTGGATGATGGGTGGCTATCGTTAATTGTATGGAAATGGGGCTTAAGTGGTGATTATTAGTTTCTTGCCATGATACAGTGAGATTCCGAATTCACCGACGGGAGCAGGCCGGTTGAATTGCAAACTGTTTGGCGCCTGGCGCAGTTCCCATCTTTGGCCTATCCTGTTATTCCCCGGCAGGGCCGGCTCAAGGCACCGGCAACTCGGGCAGTCGCCCGGGGCGCCATGTGCTAGGGGGCGCCAGAGACTCTGGTCCCTCGCATGCGCAGTTGGGCCGGTGCCAACCAGCGCATGCGCGGTGGCCGCACTCCCCCAGGGTAGCCGCACTCCCCCAGGGCGGCCCCCCCCCCTCTGTCCGCCCCCCCCCCCCGTTCCGCCCCCTCGGTCTGCCCCCCCGCTCGGTCCGCTCCCCCCCCCGCCTCGGGTCCGTCCCCCCCCGCCCCCCCCTCGGGTCCGCCCCCCCCCCGCCCCCCCCCTCCGCCCCCCCCGCTCGGTCCGCTCCCCCCCCTCGGTCTGCTCCCCCCCTCGGTCTGCTCCCCTCCCCGCCCCCCCCCCCCTCGGGTCCGCTCCCCCCCCCTTCTCGGCCCCGCCCCCCTCTCGGCCCCGCACCCCCAAGGGCGCCGAAGTTCAGCTTGCCCGGGGCGCCAGCAACCCTAGGGCCGGCGCTGTTCCCCGGCCTCGTTACGCTTGAGCACGAGTGTAACGAGGCCAGATGATCGCCCCTTAGTCTCATATTCTGCACTAGGGAGCTCCAGAACACTCCATTTCACCTATCAGGGTGTCATAGATATCCCCACTCCCAACCTAATAAGGGCAGGGCACCCCCGGGCCTGATCCCCGTTATAGGCAAACTACCACCCGGGCACTTTGGTTCACAGATGGCACTTCCAACCGGGGTGGCATGGGGGTGCTAGTGTACTACCCTGCCCAGAGTCCAGCCACTATATCCTTGGAGTTCCCCCTCTCCCCAAGTGACGTTCAGCCTGGTCCCTGTTTGTGGAGACCAGTGCTAAACGGTGTCCAGCTGGCGACTCCGGAGAAGGGATTAGATCCCAATGCCTTGGGTAGATCCAGCGAGTGTTAGTGAAACTATCCGCTTACTTTAATATGAAAATTTTCCAAATACGGACCCTGTCTATTGTGAGCAGGATCTGAATTGCGATGTCTCACAAGAGCTCATTAGATCACATGAGGTGTGGAGAGCCAGGTAAATCTCATGAGAGGCTTCTCGTGTGATTTACCGGTCGCAGCGCGTCCCAAGTCGGCCTCGGGCGTTAGATCGCCGCCTGAGACTTAAAACACCATGTTAAGAGAAAGAAATCTTGATTATCTCGGACAGGCCCCTATCAGAACAGATCGTCCTTGACTGTCCAGAACTGAGCTGAATAAATAAGGCATTTGTGCAGTATTAAGATAAAGAATATATCTTGAAATAATACATGGTTTAATATTTTAGGTGATGTGCACAGATTGACCAAATCTAATAAAATCAACCCTTTACATCATTATAGACCAATTGGCTATTGACAACAACCTTGGTCATGATCGTATGTAACCAGAATTAGATATAAAGTGTGTTTCAAGAATCATCTTCTCGATGTACACCAAGTAAAGAGACCTTATACAGTGTTTTCTTGGGAACAGAGCAAACATTTCTATTAGTGTGAGAATGGCTGGTGCAACACTGGGTCCAGGGAAAGAGGCAGAATTCCCGTTAGTGTTGTCTCTGGATAGTACAGTTTCCTTCCAAGACAGGCAGAATTCCTGTTGGCAAGATGGGCTGAAGTTATTTTCCACTTCTGGATTGACCATGAGTCTCTAGTGCTGATAAGTATATCTTTTTGTTCTTTCAGTCAATTCGTAAGTGTTGTTATCCTTTATTCAATAAACTTTAGTAATACTTGCTAATTCAGTGTCAGAGTTTTAGTATGCTGGTTATATTTCTGTTGAACTAAAAGTACTTTGAGGGTTAATTTGAAAGTTCATGGAAAGACAAAAATTTGGGGCACAGAAAGAAGCCACTTGATTTCCTAAAAAAGCATTAATGCTTTATCGACAGTATTGTTCTTTTAAACGTAGCCTATGGATCATGTGCTTCAGGATTGACCAAACAACCCAACTGAGTAAAACAAATCATTGAGCAAGTATCCACTTTCGTGTTTTTTTGCATTGAGATTTCTTGCAATATGATTTTCCTCAACTCATGGCTCAGAAATGCATCATTCACAGATAAACTCCAGAGACAGCCCGGAATTACAGCAGAATCTCTCCCTCAATGCCAGCAAAACTGAAGAGCAAGTCATTGACTTCCGAAAGCAAAGTACTGTACACACCCCTGTCAGCATCAATGGAGCGAGGTAGAGGTGGTTAGCAGTTTGAAATTCCTAGGGGTGCACATCTCCAAAAATCTGTCCTCGTCCACCCATGTCAACGCTACCACGAAGAAAGCACAACAGCGCCTACACTTCCTCAGGAACCTAGGGAAATTCGGCATGTCCACATTAACTCTTACCAACTCTAATAGATGCACCATAGAAAGCATCCTATCTGGCTGCATCACAGCCTGGTATGGCAACTGCTTGGCCCAGGACCGCAAGAAACTTCAGAGAGTCGTGAACACAGCCCAGTCCATCACACAAACCTGCCTCCCATCCATTGACTCCATCTACACCTCCCACTGTCTGGGGAAAGCAGGCAGCATAATCAAAGCCCCCCCCCCCCCCCCCCCCCCCCCCCCCCCCGGCTTACTCACTTTTCCCACTTCTTCTATTGGGCAGGAGACACAGAAGTCTGAGAACATGCACAAACAGACTCAAAAACATCTTCATCCCTGTTGATACCAGACTCCTAAATGACCCTCTTATGGACTGACCTCATCAACACTACACCCCTGTATGCTTCATCCAATGCCGGTAATTATGTAGTTACATTGTATACCTTGTGTTGCCCTATTATGTATTTTCTTTTATTCCCTTTTCTTCCCGTGTACTTAATGATCTGTTGAGCTGCTCGCAGAAAAATACTTTTCACTCTACCTCGGTACACGTGACAATAAATAAATCCAATCCAATCCAATCCAGAGGGAAAAATGCCAAAATTAAACCCAAACACTCCAAAATCAGGGTTAGAAAAATAGTACGGAAGATGGATGGGAACCAAGACTCCAGATTAAAATGTACCTAAATTCAAAGACTATACCAAAGGTACGCAAATGCTACTTTATTCTTTTGTTATTATTTCTCATTCATTCATCTCAATTACATCTCAGGAGTGTAACAAAGTGGTGTCAAAAAGTACATGTGGATCAATTATGATTTGATGTAAAGGTTTGTGTAAAGGAGCAAAAGGCCAAAAATAACATTTTCCTTGGATAATAATATTCAATTTAGTGTTTCATAAAACGCTAATAATTACATTGAGTGTGTCTCCTTGCAAATCAACTTCAAAGTGTGACCACCTGAAAGCACGAGGAATCTCCCATGACCCAATATAAACTGACTCCTTGAGGACTGAAATGTTTTACATCTTCAGATCTTGTAAAGATCATCACAAGGACAAATCTCAATCACCCAGAAGGGGGAAGAAGCAAGAAGTGATCCTTTCCCTTAACAAGTCTCTTTAATGTAACTACAACTGTCAATATTCAGTAAAACTGCTTTTGAGGCTGTTTCTCGGAGAGGGAATCAAGTTTAGCATAACAAATTTGTTTGTTGACAAATTAAAATGGTACTGATATAAATGCAGCTCGTGACAGTGGTGGATGGAAGAAAAGAGGATACTTAAACCCTCAGGAGGATCAGATATCAAGAACTTTTAACAATGGGGAAAGGCCACTAAACATTGCCAATCATCCTGTTTCTTTAGGTCAGCTTTCCCTGCATCTGTTCTCACTTCAACCTTTTCAACACCTCTCTCTATGAATGCTCCAAAACTTTTGCAGAAGACAGCAGTCATGGAATGTTGGCAAATCTCTGTAAACTTCACTACGTGGTATGTATACCTCATCCGACAGCACCAACAATAATGCAGGCCTACAACACGCTATCAGGTTCAGACCCCTCGGCCGGGATTCTCCGAGCCCGCGGCGGGTTGGAGAATTGGCGGTGACGCCGGAAATGCCCACCATACCACTCTGATGCCGGGACGCAATTCTCTGCCGACCAAAGAATCGGCGGCAGTCGCGCGTGGTCGACACGGTGCCGAACGACCGGCCGAGTTCCCGTCTGGTACCACCCGGCGCAGTTCCAACCTAGTACCATACGGCGGGAGATCGGACCAGCGGCCGTGGTGGCCGTCCTGGTGGGGGCATCAGACTCCGGGGGGGGGGGGGGGGGGGGGGGGAGCTTGCACGATGGCCAGTCCCGCGATCGGAGGCTACCGATCAGCGGGCGCGTGCAATCTGGAGGGGGCCTACTTTCTTCCACGTGTGCCCACTGTGTGGCTTCGCCATGTTGCGCGGCGCTGGTGCGGAAACGGCCATCATGCGCCGGCACAGAAATGGCCACCACATGCATGCACCGGTGCAGAAACGGTGACCACGTGCATGCGCAGACCGCGCTGGCAGTGCAAGGCCGCATATCAGCACCAGAGCAGTGCGCAGCACTCTGGCGCCGTGCTGGCTCCCAAATGGCCCACTGAATCGCTGGGCCAAGAGGCCCGTTGACGCCGGCGTGATACACTCCGGTGTTTATGCTGGCGTCAACACTTGGCCGGGATTTTGGCAAATCCCAGCCGGGCTTGTTTCAGTGAAGTATAAGGATGGGAAGTCCACCAAAGAATTTAAGTAAATAGGATGTTATTTTCTGAAAAAGACCTAAACAAACAGATAGTAAAAAGAACAAACCAGCTATTGACCTACTTCCAAACAGTCTAGTGAGTGATCATTATGATTGGCATATGACAAAAAGTAGACGATTCATATCTGCATCCAGAGACACACAGTTTGACTCTATAAATTCAGATGCTTATTTATTATTTGATGATGTACATTAAACAGAAAGAGCATAACCAGTAACCAAGGGTGCAATTTAACTAAATGGGAACAAAGTTCCATGGTGAGCGCGTTTACCCACGTGTTTCCCGGCGCTCGCAGCACCGAGAAACACATCAATGTCAAACCTCACTCGGGTTCGATAGGGGGCCTCAGCTCACTCACCAAAATTCCTCAGTGTAGTAAGAGATCTCTGGAGCCCCCAACATGACCACATGACCCTCCCCAACGCCCCAACTCACATTGAGGGAGCCCTGAGCCCCCCAACACCAGTGCAGGGCACCCGGCCCGATCCCTGGTGCCCTGGCAGTCCCCTTGCCAGCTGGCTGTGCAACCTGGGCACCTTGGCAGTGGGTACCTTGGCAGTGGCAGGCGGACACCCAAATGGCACTGCCAGGGTTCCAGGCTAGCACTATCAGAGTGCCCGGGTGGCACCAGCAGTGTCAGGGTACCACCCTGCCCCAACGGCATGCACTGGGGTCTCCGATCCCCTGGGAGACCCTCATGAGTGCCATTCCATCTGGTCCCCATTTGTGGAGACCAGTACTGACTGGTGATCGGCCAAGGTCTCTGAGGCACAGGGGATAGATCCCAACACTTCAGAAGCTTGGAAACTGCATTTTAGTGAGTACAGAGTAATTGAAGTACTTCCAACAATCATTTATTGCTGGTCAGTTTCTACTTTATAATACTAGTGGTAGTGCACAAAAGTGGTTTATGGTTTGGTGGCAGATCTTCAAATCACAAAACGATTTCTTCAATATGAGTTGTGTGTGCAAAATGGTTGTTTGACCTTGTTATCCTGTTGCAGAACATAGCTTCTAGAAATGGTCAGGATAAACAGGCAAATTAAATCCTACCAAAATAAAATCTAAAATCCAGGCCTGGTTACAGAATTCAGTGTCAAGTTGACAACTAAATGTATGGCAATTGCTCTCACAGCAGTGTCCACATTTCAAAGTACTGTATTGGTTTAGAAGGGCGCAATTTAACAAAATGGGAACACAGTCCCAGAGTAAGCACATTTAGCCACATGTTTCCCGGAGCTCGCAGTTTGATAAGGGGCTTCAACGGGGAATGCGCGTCCAAGGCTGCAGCTAGCCCCGTGTTTTTATTCAAACATTTTTATTCTCCTTTTTCACATTTTCTCCCAAATTTACACCCACCAACAATAAACAATAATCAGTAACGAATGCAAAGTCAATCCCCATATCAATAACAACAATCCCATCCTCCCACCAAATGCCCAAACATTAGCCCGCATGTTAACATAAACAAATAAAAAACGGAGTCAGGAATCATCCATAGTCACCATTAACACATACAGTCCTCCTCCCCCCAATTCTCCCAACTCCCCTCCTAATGTTCAATGTAATCCAATTCTCGAAAGTGCATAATGAATTATAGAACCCCTCCATCCTTCCCCTCAGTTCAAATTTGACCTGCTCAAGAGTCAGGAATTCCAGGAGGTCCCCCCGCCACGCCAGGGCACAGGGTGGAGAGGTTGATCTCCATCCCAACAGGATCTGCCTTCGGGCGATCAACGAGGCGAAGGCTACAACATCTGCCTCTGCACCCGTTTCCAACCACGGTTGGCCCGACATCCTGAATATGGGACAGGATTCTCCGATTTAGTGGCAGAGTGTTGACAGTGTCGTAAACGCTGGAGCGTTTTACAATGGCGTCTTCTGGCCGCTTGGAGCACCGACCCCCCAATCCACAGGGGGCCAGCATGGCGCTGGAGTGCCTCACGGAGCTCCAGCTGCCAATACGGGCCCCAGCACTCATGACTGTGGGTCCGTGCATGCGCGTCACGGCCGGAGTGGGTTCCCGCATGCGCACCACGGCCGTCTCCGTGCCATCCCCGACGCAACATTGTGGAGCACTACAGGGGCCCAGCACGGAGGAACATAGGCCCCCCCCCCCCACCCCCCCAGGATGGCCTCCGCAGCCAGAACGGCGAGGTCCCGCCGGGTAGGACCACATGCGAACGACACCAGCGGGACTCGGCGGAACTCGGCGGGCACTCGGCCTGTCGAATGCGGAGAATCGCTCGGGGAACGGCCCCCAACCGGCGCCATGGCGACCATGCAGGTACAACATTTCTAGTTTGGTGGGGAGAGTGAAAGGTGATCTGGAAAGGTGGGATGGTCTCCCTCCGTCACTGGAAAGTCTGGTACAAGCGGTTAAAATGAAAATGTTGCCGCGATTTCTGTTTATTTTTAAATGCCTGCCCATTTTCCTGCCAAAGGCTTTTTTCAGAGAGATTAAGGGAAGGCTTACTTCGTTCATATGGGGAGGGAAGGTGGCAAGAATTAGAAAGGTGCTGCTACAGAGGGGAAGACAGGCAGTGAGTTTGGTCTTCTGAACATGATGTATTACTACTGGGCGGCGAATGTGGAGAAGGTGCAGAGCTGGGTCAGAGGGGTTGATTCTCAGTGGGTCAGAATGGAGGAGAGTTTGTGCAGGGGGTCGGGATTGAAAGCACTAGCAACAGTGCCGCTCCCGATGGCCCCAGGGAAATTCTCAGGGAATCCGGTAATAATAGCTTCATTGAGTTTCTGGAGGCAGTTTCGTCAACACTTCGGGTTGGGGCAGGGTCAAGGGAAATGCCGATTTGGGGGAACCACAGATTTGACCCAGGGAAGTGGGATGGAAATTTTTGGAAATGGGAGGAGAAGCAGATTAAGACACTAAAAGATTTGTTACTTAGGGGTCGCTTTGCAGGATTGAAGGAGCTGGAAGCAAAGTATGGGCTGGAGCAGGGGGAAATGTTTAGATACTTGGAGGTTCGAGATTTTGCCAGAAAGGAGATACAGATCTTCCCAGTGGAGCCGGCCTCCACATTGTTGGAGGAGGTGCTGACGACAGGGGGACTGGAGAAGTGGGTAGTGTTGGCGGTTTACGGAGCTATTTTGGAAGAGGAGAAGGCACCACTGGAAGGGATCAAAGCAAAGTGAAGAGGAAGAGTAGGGAGAGGATATGGAGGAGGGGTTCTGGTGTGAGGTGCCCCAGAGAGTGAATGCCTCCACCTTGTGTGCGAGGTTGGGGCTGATACAGCTGAAGATGGTATACAGAGCACACCTCACGAGGGCGATTCATATGTTTTGGCCCTGTCCAAAGCTAGAGGATTACTGGAAGAAGGTTTTTAGGGTAATTTCTAAAGTGATGCACGTGAAACTGGACCCGGGTCCTCGGGAGGCCATATTCAGGGTGTCGGACCAGCCAGGGTTGGAAACGGGTGCGGAGGCAGATGTTGTAGCTTCGTTGATCGTCCGAAGGCGGATCCTGATAGGTTGGAGAGCAACCTCTCCACCCTGTGCCCTGGTGTGGCGGGGGGACCAAAACATAGAACATAGAAAAATACAGCACAGAACAGGCCCTTCGGCCCACGATGTTGTGCCAAACTTTTGTCCTAGATTAAGAACAAATTAATCTACATTCCATCATTCTACTGTAATCCATGTACCTATCCAACAGCCGCTTGAAGGTCCCTAATGGCCGCTTGAAGGTCCCTAATGTTTCCGACTCACACAACGTCCACAGGCAGTGCATTCCATGCCCCACTACTCTCTGGGTAAAGTACCTACCTCTGACATCCCCCCTATATCTTCCACCATTCACCTTAAATTTATGTCCCCTTGTAATGGTTTGTTCCCCCAGGGGAAAAAAGTCTCTGACTGTCTACTCTAACTATTTCCCTGATCATCTTATAAACCTCTATCAAGTCACCCCTCATCCTTCCCCGTTCAAATGAGCAGTTGGAATTCTTGATTCTTGAGAAGGTTAAGTTTGAACTGGGGGGAAGGATGGAGGGGTTCTACAATTCATGGGCATTATTCATTATGCACTTTCAAGAACTGGATAACATCGAACATTAGTTCGGGCGGGGGGGGTGGGGGGGTGTTCATGGTGACTATGGGTGATCCCAAATTCCTTTTTGTCATTTGTTTGTGTGAACATGCGGGATAATGTTTGGGATTTGGTGGGAGGATGAGATCGTTGTTATTGATATGGGGTTTGACATATTTGTTACTGATTATTGTTTATTGTTGGTGGGTGTAAATTTGGGAGAAAATGTGAAAAAGGAGGAGAATATTTTTTAAAAATCACAGAATCCCATCGGGGGGGGGGGGCTCTGTAGATATAACATTACTAGTTTGGTGGGGAGGGTGAAAGTGGATTTGGCAAGGTGGGATTATCTTCCTCTGTCACTGGCAGGTCGGGTGCAGGCTGTTAAGATGATGTTTTGCCGTGGATTTTGTTCATTTTTCAATGCCTTCTGATCTTTTTATCAAAGCCGTGCTTTAAGGAAGTAGAAAAGATGATTACCTCGTTCATTTGGTGGGGAGGGGGGGGGGGGGGGGGTGGCTACGATTATGAAGGAGCTGTTCCAGAAAAGACAACAGTCAGGCGGGGTTGGGTATCACTAATTTATTGTTTTACTGGGTGGCGAATGCTGAGAAGATGCGGGGCTGGTTTAGAGGGGGGGGGGGGCTTCCCAGTGGGTTAGTCTGGAGGAGAGTCTATGCAGGGGGTCGGGATTGAGGGCGTTAATGACAGTGCCGCTCCCCCTGGCCCCGGGGAATACAGAGCAAGAGGAGGTAGGCAGTGCAGGTGTTCTCTGCGGTCATCTCCCTCCAAAACAGATATACCGCTTTGGATACTGTTGAGGGAGATGGCTCACCAGGGGAAAGCAGCAGCAGCCAGATTCATGGCACCATGGCTGGCTCTGCTGCACAGGAGGGCAGGAAGAAGAATTTCAGGGCGGTAGTGATAGGTACTCAATTGTAAGGGGAATAGACAGGCGATTCCGCGGACGCAATGGAGATTCCAGGATGGTATGTTGCCTCCCTGGTGCAAGGATCAAGGATGTCTTGGAGAGGCTGCAGGACATTCTGGGGGGAAGGGTGAACAGCCAGCAGTCATGGTGCGCATAGGCACCAAGGTAAAAAATGGGATGAGGTCCGACAAGCTGAATTCAAGGAGTTAGTGGTTAAACTAAAAAGTAGGACCTCAAAGGTAGTAATCTCAGGATTGCTACCAGTGCCACAAGCTAGTCAGAGTAGGGATGTCAGGATAGATAGGATGAATGTTGGGGGGGGGGGGGGGGGGGGGGGGGTGGTGGTGGTGGTGTTGGCTAGTGCTGTTGGGGTGGGTTTAAACTAATGTGGCAGGTGGAAGGGAACCGATGCAGGAAGTCGGAGGGACGTAAAACGGGGCCAGAAACAAAAAGCAGTAAGGGGGAAAGTGTATGGCAGCGAAGTCATAGTCAAAAATCAAAAAGGGCCACAGTACAGAGTACAGGGACTGAGGAGAGTGTGAAAGGGGAGGTGGTCAATGCAGGATTGAGGGTGTTGTACCTAAATGTGCGCAGTATAAGGAACAAGGCAAATGAGCTTGTTGCGCATATTGAAATTGGCCGGTACGATGTTGTGGGCATCACAGGGACGTGGCTGCATGAGGATCAGGGTTGGGATCTAAATATCCAAGGATATATGGCCAATCGAAAGGACAGGCAGATGGGTAAAGGGGGTGGGGTTGCATTGTTAGTAAGGAATGAAGTTAAATCAAGAGCAAGGAGCGATACAGGATCAGAAGGCATAGAATCTCTGTGGGTAGAGTTGAAGAAAAAAGTTAAAAGACCATGGTGGGAGTTATGTACAGGCCTCCGAGCATTAATCAGGATGTGGTGCAGAAAATAAATCAGGAGATAGAAAAGGCATGTGGAAAAGGCAATATTACAATAATCATGGGGGACTTCCATATGCAAGTGGACTGGGAAAATCAGGTTGTAGTGGATCTCAAGAAAAGGAATTTGTGGAATGTCGAAGAGATGGGTTTTTGGAGCAGCTTGTGACAGAGCCAGCAAGGGAACAGGCAATTCTGGATTTGGTGATGTGTAATGAGGCAGACTTGATCAGGGAACTTAAGGTGAACGAACCCTTAGGGAGTAGTGACCACAATATGATAAATTTACCCTGCAGTTTGAGAGGGAAAAGCTGCAATCAGATGTAACGGTATTACAATTAAATAAGGGTAACTACAAAGACATGAGGGAGAGCTAGCTTGCACTCATAAGGGGGGTGGGGGGGGGGGGGGGGGGGTGGGGGGGGAGAAGATGAAGTATGAGTGCAAGCTAGCTAGTAATATAAAGGAAGACAGGAAGAGTTATTTCCAATATTTAAAAATGTAAGAGAGAGGCAAAAATAGACATTGGACCACTGGGAAATGTGACTGGAGAAGTAATAATACGAATCAAAGAAATGGCAGACAAACTGAACAGTTACTTTGCATCAGTCTTCACGGTGGAAAACACCAGTGGGACGCCAGAGCTCCAGGAGAACCAGGGGGCAGAGGTGAGTGCAGTGACCATTACTAAGGAGAAGATTCTGGGGAAACTGAAAGGTCTGAAGGTGGATAAGTCACCTGGACCGGATGGACTACACCCTTGGGTCCTAAAGAGATAGCTGAGGAAATTGTGAAGGCATTGGTGATGATGTTTCAGGAATCACTGGATGCAGGAAGGGTCCCAGAGGACTGGAAAGTGGCTAATGTAACACCACTGTTTAAGAAGAGAGGGAAGCAGAAGACGGGCGATTATAGGCCAGTTAGCCTGACTTCGGTCATTGGTAAGATTTTAGAGTCTGTTATTAAAGATGAGATCGTGAAGCACTTCGAAATGCATGATAAAATAGGACTGAGTCAGCATGGCTTTGTCAAAGGGAGGTCGTTTCTGACAAATCTGTTAGAGTTCTTTGAGGAGGTAACAAGGAAGTTAGACAAAAGAGAACCAGTAGACGTGATTTATTTCGATTTCCAGAAAGCCTTTGACAAGGTGCCGTATTGGAGACTGTTAAATAAGTTAAAAGCCCATGGTGTTAAGGGTAAGATTCTGGCATGGATAGAGAATTAGCTGATTGGCAGAAGGCAGAGAATGGTTTTCACTTGTAGGAAAAACTAGAACCAGAATACACCATCTCAGGCTAACGGGACGATCCTTTAAAACAGAGATGAGGAGGAATTTCTTCAGCCAGAGGGTGGTGAATCTGTGGAACTCTTTGCCACAGAAGGCTGTGGAGGCCAATTCACTGAGTGTCTTTAAGACATAGATAGATAGGTTCTTGATTAATAAGGGGATCAGGGGTTATGGAAAGAAGGCAGGAGAATGGGGATGAGAAGATATCAGCCATGATTGAATGGTGGAACAGACTTGATGGGCCGAGTGGTCTAATTCTGCTCGTGTGTCTTATGGTCTTTTGGTCTTATGGAATAACACCTGAAAAGCAGGCTCTTGTGCTTATCCTAGCCAAAATCAATAAAAGTTATAGGTGAGGTGAACTCCACAATATACCTTGGGGTTTTCGAAACCCTGGCACATAACAGTACCACTACTTGGAAGTTCCCCTCCAATCCCGCCAGCATCGAAGGCCACAGGACGAGGTAAGCAGCTGGCTGTCTCTACCTCTGATGTGCATCCTGGGGATACACCGCCACGTAGCAGTCGAGCAAGGAAGGCCAAGCACATCGAAGATCACTAAGGGCATCGGGGAGGGCAAGGGTAGGTGGCAGTTAAGGAATGGATTGTGGAGGAGGATGCATTGTCGGGGTTTGGGGAGGAAGCAGGGAGGGTGGGGATAGTGGGGCGGCATCATCTGGATAGTGGGGAGTGGTTGACACTTGTACGAAGAACATGAAAAACCCTTGCTGCAAGCAGCATGACACCTTTAGCTGTTTGTTCCGCGATCATGGAATCATAGAACGTACAGTGCAGAAGGAGGCCATTCGGCCCTTTGAGTCTGCACCGGCCCTTGGAAAGAGCATCCTACCCAAGCCCTCACCTCCACCCTATCCCCGTAATCCCACTTAAACTTTTGGACACCAAGGGCAATTTAGCATGGCCAATTCACCTAACCTGCACATCTTTGGACTGTGGGAGGAAACCGGAGCACCCGGAGGAAACCCACGCAGACACGAGGAGAACGTGCAGACTCCGCACAGACAGTGACCCAAGCCGGGAATCGAACTTGGGATCCTGGAGCTGTGAAGCAACTGTGATAACCACTGTGCTACCGTGCTGCCCTGTGCTGACCGTGCTGATACCAATCCCATGCTCCATTCCCTCAGACATGGCCACCCCCACTTGACATGCCCTGCCCACGCATGTCCGTCAACATGTGCCCAGGGCTGAGACTCATCTCTTGGGTAATCAAAGTTGGCCACTGCGTCTGTAATGCTACCTCCCACAGTGTTCAAGCACAGTGTCCATGCATCACGGTGTGATTGGGTTGCTGGGCAATGAGCCCCATATGATACATGGCCTGCACCTCCACAAAGACCTACTTGGCATGTGTGAAGTGCTCACTTAACTACAATTGCCAATTCCCTATTCTTAATTGCCTTCGGCCGCAGTGCCAGAGGCCTCCGCGGTCAGTGAGAGTTATGGGTAGTCAGTGGGGCAGACAGGCAGGGGCTAGGGTTGCCCCCGTACTGGATCACATGCTCCAGGGGTTGGCAAGGTAGTGCCGCGCATGTCTGCCCTCCTCGCCCCACCGCCTCGATACATCCGCCCCCAGGACGCCCCACGTCCAACTGGGACAACATGCCCAGTGCTCCTGGGCTCACTGCCTGTGAGCGAAGATGGCTGCACACTTCCTCGGCTCCCTGCAACAGTCCATCCACCAGGTTCACATTTTTCAAAAGGAGTACTGATCGGCAGCTGCGTGACCACTTTTTGAAGATGCCGCTGAATTACGGGAGGCCGTTGGATATGGGGTAGCTCTCATTAATTGCACGGAAATGGGGCTTAAGCGCTGATAATTGGTTTCTCACCACGCCACGGTGGGATCCTGATTTCGCCTCCGGGAGTTTGCAGGTTGCATCGCCAACGGTTTGGTGCCTGGTGTGATTCTTGTTTTCCACCTGTCCCACTATTCACCGGCCTCGTCTCGCTCGAGTGAGAGGGCAACCCCATGAATCAGTTAAAAAAAGGTGCAAGATACATGTAGACAATGGCAAAACAACAGTGATGCTGGTAGATAGACTGGGAGTCCTTTGAATGGTCTATTTGATTGTAGGGTAAGATACAGTTGAGGCCTAAAGAATAGCTAACTAGCATTTTTACCTGGATGCTCTTGTGATTCATGTTTCCATAGGTAATAGTGTAAAATAAGTCATTGTAAAGATCCGGCTACAGGCTTTCTTAAAACTTCATTGACTATCAGAGATAGATAGACAGACAGTTAGTCTGCCAGGGTCCAGGAGAGAGAGAGCAGCTGGAGGCAAATGTCTCTATGATTCACCACACTGGAATGTAGGTGGATGCTTGCATCAGATTGAAAATACCAGCTGTGGGATTCTCTGTTGCAGGATGCTCCACATCGCCGGCAGCACATCCGCGCCTGCGGGTTTCCTGTCGGGGTGGGCATAATGGGAACCCCATTGGCCGGGGGAGCACCGTGCTGAAAAATGAGGCTGGCGGGATGGAGAATCCCACCCCAGATTTATGAGGATCTGGACAATTCGCCAAATTTATACGAAAAGGGGGCTCCCAGTAAAACTCTCAACATGAAGGACAGCTCTGGGGTAGGAAGTTAGCAGTGTGAGAAAAGAACAGAATTGAAACCTCAGGAGAGAAAAATTTCTTTTGATTGGTTTATTGAGAATTGAATGTCCACTTAAAGGACAGTATAATGAATATTAGGGAGATGTCTTTTTTAGGTTGAACATATTCTGTTCTGTGGTTTAAAGAAAATAATGTCTGCAAAGATAGTGTTTAGTCTGTCGTGCTTTCAGTTTTTTTGTTACAGTACACACCATAAAACATGAAATTTTGTTGTGAAATCCATTCAGCTATTACTTTTTAAGGTGAAATTTTCTCCTTTGAGTTTCTTCCCTCCCAACCCCACATTTGCAATTAACAGTAACCAGCTCTTTGAAATACAGAATAAACAGCTGCCATCTTCGGTAGAACCCCTCAACTGCTCCCGTCACGGTGTACTTGACTTTCTCGAGGTTTAGGAACTCCATCAAATCATCCAGCCACACTAAGGCACTGGGTGGAATAGCTGACCCGAAACCTATCAGCACTCGCTTCCGAGCAATCAGCGAGGCAAAGACCAGGACTTCGGCCCCTGCACCCATCTGCAGCTCTGGCAAGTCTGACACAAAATTGTGGGCAGCACGATAGCATAGTGGTTAGCACAGTTACTTCACAGCTCCAGGGTTCGAGGTTTGATTCCTAGCTTAGGTCACGGTCTGTGCAGAGTCTGCATGTTCTCCTCGTGTCTGCGTGGGTTTCCTCCGGGTGCTCTGGTTTCCCCTCCACAGCCCAAAGATGTGCAGGTTAGGTGGATTGGCCATGTTAAATTGCCCTTAGTGTCCAAAAAGGTTGGGTGGGGTTACTGGGTTGCAGGAATAGGGTGGAGGTGTGGGCTTGGGTCGGGTGCTCTTTGTAAGGGCAAGTGCAGACTGGATGGGTTGAATGGCCTTCTGAACTGTAAATTCTATGATTCTATGGCCATGAGGAACAGGGCTCCAGCTCAATTTTCAGAATTGCTGACATGGTGCTAATGAAGGAGACACAGAACCCCACAAGTTTAAAACATGAACAGAACATGTGCATATGGTTGGCTGGACCTCTCCCACAACGCTCACACTTGCCCGCCGCTCCCACAAAAACCATACTCATTCTGGATCTGTCAAATGAGCCCTATGCACTACCTTAAGCTGTATTAAGCCAAGTCTTGTGCACGAGGACATAGCGTTAACCCTCCATAAGACCTAACTCCATCCCCGATCCTCCAACACCAGCCCCAACTCCTCCTTCTGTTAGGAATGGGTTGAGACATTCCAATTACATGTTGTGGTGATATGCATCACTGTGGATACACAAGGGGTTAATGTAAGTACACATAGACTAGCTAGACACTAGAGGGAGCACCAGTGATATGACACACAGACACTCAACCAATAGGTCAGTAAGATGGGACACGACCAATGGGCATTCACAATACACACAGGTGACACTACCACAGGGGGGCATTGCACCAACCCATATATAAAGGACACAACACACATGATCTTTCTCTTTCCAGTGGAGACACTCAGTGAGTACAGACACAGGGTTGATTCAACATCACACCCACCATGTGGATTGTAGCAGACTGGTTCGTCAGTCTGAGTAGCTATAGAAGGATTAACAGTAGAGGCGAATCCGAGTAGGAGAATTGTAAATAGTTTAATAAACGTGTTGAAGTTATCTCCACGTCTGAACCTTCCTTTGTCAGAGTGAACATCAAGAAAGCAGCTTATGCTACGCCAAGAGCATAACAAGACACATGTCACATTAATGTGAAGTTTCCAATAATTGACACTGATATGCAAAGGAGTTGCAGGTGGCATTTGTGGTGTGTGGTGATAGAGATTTGTACAAAGTGTGTTTAAGGAAAATAAAGGTGTTTTGGGAAAGGAGCAGAACTCTTGACTCTTTGCTCAACAGCAGCCTGAAGCTAACATCTTCCACTTGGCCTTTACTGCCTCCACCAATCCTGTGTCTTTGGGCATAATCCTTCCTCGATACCCGAGGTACTCCTCTCCTCCAACCCTGCGAGCGAAGAAACCCACTGCATTCATGAGGTTGACGGCACCACGGGTTTGTCGGAAAGATCCATTTCACAAAGTTACGAATTTACAGGAATCTGAACAAGTTAGATTGCAAGAACCCAAATTTCTCAGACAACTCCTCCAAACTCGAAAACCGTCCATGCAAGAACAGATCTCTCATTCCTTCCAACCCCTTCTCTTCCCTCCCCCGAACATTTGCCACATAGGATAATCCAGATCAATACATAGCTTTTAAAATCAAGATACAATTTAATCCTATTACACATGTGTTGATCATACCAAAATTCCTTCACTCTTTAAGTCATCAGCATTATTTTAACAATCAGAATTGATTTCAAATTAATCACTCCCCGTTTACCCTGTGGTATAAATTATTGTGATCATTTTAAGTTTGGTATTCTTGTGTTTGTACTGAGGAGAACAAGATGAAAAACTCCAAAAACATGTCTCACTTTTTCGGCAATATTCAAAATATCTCTTCCTTAAAGATCACCGATTATTTGTTCCAGTTTTTCCTGTTAACCATTTATTTTATTTTTTCCCTGGCTAGATACCTCCTCATCCCATCGAAGTTAGCCATCTTTGAATTCAGAAGTTCTACTTTAGATTGTTCCTTGCTGTTCATGATTTCTGATCTAACCTTTATCCTCCAATGATCACTGTTACCCAAGTGTTCTCCCACAGGTGTTTGGTCCATTTGGCCCACATCAGTCTCCAGTGCCATATCAAGTAATACCTCTAATCTAGTTGGACCAAGAGAATATTGGTCAATTATTTTTTTCCTGAACATGTTACATAATTCATCACCTTTCTTATTCTTTATTCGAACATTCTCCCAGTCAACATTTGGGGAATTAAAGAACCACAGTGATGTGACCATCAATTCACAAGATACGTGGCTGGAAGTGAACAGTGGTTTTAATAGTCTTACAATGGAGCCTGCCTGCGACGTGATGAACTGGCAGGCAGGCTCACGACTGCAAAGCTTTATACTTCCGGTTAGTGGGAGGAGCCATGGGCGGAGCCACAGGTGGAGCCCAGTACAAACTCCTCAGCTCCCCCTATGGGCAGAGCTGCGCAACTGCTCGTATACTGAGCTAACATGAATACAGCACATCAGAGAACAACAGTGTGAATTACGCGGAATGTGATTCACCACATTCCCCCCAGTAAAAAATCAAGTCCAGCGGGGGTGATGTGTCTACAAATGACAAATTACAGATTATAAATTACAAATTGAGTCGATCCGGCGGCCGAGTCGTCCTCTGGGATCGACGAGGCACCGGGGTTGCAGCCTCTTCTGGTGGCTGGGTGGTGGCGGTCAGCGAGGGTACGATGGCGGACTCCGGGGGTGATTCTGTCAGAGCTTCATATCCGACTGGTTCGACTGGTGACAGGGAGCGACGGAAACCCAAGGGCACAGGGGTGCGGAGCATGGCAGTGGACCTACAGGCGTGGGGGCGCCGGGCGCGGGGGGTTGGGAGGGGTATAATGTGAGGGGTACCTCAGCGGAAGTAGTGTCGGAGTAGGATTCTGCAAGCGCCATGTCCCGGAGGGAAACAGTGTTCTGACGGCCGTCAGGGTATTCGATGAACGCGTATTGGGGGTTTGAGTGGAGTAGGAGCACTCTCTCAACGAGTGGGTCAGTTTTGTGGGGCCGGACGTGCTTCCGGAGGAGAACCGAGCCCGGTGTCCTCAACCATGCTGGGAGCGAAGCCCCATGGTAGTGCCCCAGATCTGGGTGTACAAAGCTCTCGGTGCTCCCGGAGTCGAAGAGGCACGGCGTCCCCGTGATGACTGCCCTCTGAATTCGTAGCCTTCGAGGCGATTTTCTGAGTGAGGAGAGGAAGGATCCCAAGATGGGCGCCCCCATGGATCGCACGTGGCGGGCGGCGAGGAAGATGGCGCCCAAGATGGCGGCCCCCATGAATCGCACGTGGCCGGCCGCGTGGAGAGGGATTGCCAAGATGGCGGCCCCCATGAGTCGCACGTGTCGTTTGGTGGTGAAGTCAGAGTACAGGCCGCAGTATTTTGGGGCCCGCGGGCCTGTGGAGTTTGAAAACGAGTGCTCTGGGAGGCTGCAGGAGAGTTAGGAGATGGGGCCTGCTTTGCCAGGCAGACCCGGGCATAGTGTCCCTTGCGGCCGCAGCTGCTGCAGGTCGCGTTACGGGTCGGGCAATACTGCCGTAGGTGCTGGGGCTGCCCACAAAAATGGCACACTGGAGCTGCGTGGTGGCTGGGTGGCCGCGTGGCGCAGGCCTGGGGAAGTCTCTGGTCGGGGGCCCAGGATGGGGTCGCTTGGTCCGCGGGGAATGAGGTGAGGCTGCGGAACGAGACCTCCATGGTGGTAGCCAATTCTACCGTGTCCTCTAGATTCTGGGCCCCTTTTTCCAGTAACTTCTGGCGTACATAGTTTGATCTGAGGCCTGCCACGTACACATCCCTGACGGCGAGCTCCATGTGCTGTTCGGCTCAAGGCCCGCAGGAATTCTTCCAACGACTCTGCGGGGCGCTGGCGGCAGTTCGTAAAAATATGGCGTGCGTAGACCTCATTGATGGGCCTTACGTACATTCGATCTAGCATGGCTAGGGCCTCCGTATACGGGTTAGTACTATTGAGTTGAGTAGATATACGGTGGCTCACCCTTGCGTGCAGTAGACTGAGTTTCTGCTCCTCTGTAGTTTCTGGAGTATTTGATTCAGCCAGGTAGACCTTAAAACATCTGAGCCAGTGTTGAAAGATTTCTCTTGCCTCTGCAGCCTGCGGGTCGAGTTCTAGTCGGTCAGGTTTGAGGGCTGATTCCATAGTTGTTTTCTTCTAGTTTCCTAAGACTATTAAATTGATGTGACCATCAATTCACAAGATAGGTGGTTGGAAGTGAACAGTGGTTTTAATAGTCTTACAACAGAGCCTGCCTGCGACATGATGAACTGGCAGGCAGGCTCACGACTGCAAAACTTTATACTTCCGGTTAGTGGGAGGAGCCATGGGCGGAGCCAAGGGTGGAGCCCAGTATAAACTCCTCATCTCCCCCTATGGGCAGAGCCGCGTAACTGCTCGTATACCGAGCTAACATGAATACAGCACATCATATAACAACAGTGTGAATTACGCGGAATGTGATTCACCACACACACCCAGTATCACCACTGCACAGGTATCACCACTGCACAGTTCTTGCTCTAGCTTAAGATGCCATTCCTGTGACTTGACTCGGATCTTAAAGAGACATAATAATAATAATCTTTATTGTTGTCACAAGTAGGCTTACATTAACACTGCAATGAAGTTACTGCGAAAAGTCCCTAGTCGCCACATTCCGGCGCCTGTTCGGGTACACAGAGTGAGAATTCAGAATGTCAAATTTACCTTCGCACAAATGTTTGGGAGGACATTTGGGAGGAAACCGGACCACGCGTAGGGAACCACACAGAGACAGGAGAACGTGCGGACTCCACACAGACAGTGACCCAAGCTGGGAATCGAACCTGGGACACTGCTGCTGTGAAGCAACAGTGCTACCCACTGTGCTTCCGTGCTTCCCTTTGCACACAATGATAATAACCTACATATATAACATCTCTCCTCCTTTACTTCTAATGTCCAACGTAACTAATAACTAGTGGCGAAGTCAGATGGAATGGAAGCCATGGTCTAGATTCTCCAATTTTGAGGCTATGTCCGAAGAAGTGTCTGGTTTTATGATGATAAAATCGGCGAGGCCCCAGCACCTGTCCTCCGACTGGTGAGGGGATAGCAGCCGCGCCACGTAAGACGCACAACCTTCCCAATATAAACGCCTGGAGAATTGCCGGGTCTGTGGCTGTGCATGCACAAGCCGACGGCCTCCAGCGGTCGCGCCGTACAATATGGTGCTGGCCATTCGTGGACCCGACCTGGGAGATAGTGCCCTCCTGGACAGCCCATCGCTATCCCTGGGCCACCCTCCACCAGTCATCCCAGCCCTCGCTGAAGCCCCCATGGGCAGCAGCAGTGCTCCTCCCCTGACTGTGGCGGTGCTGGACATAATCCACAGCCGCTGCGCGGGTTCACAAAAACTGAGAGCACATGTATAGCACGTCATCGGGAACGCAGCCCATCGCGGGCAGAGCATCAAGGAGGGCCTTCAGGTAACGCCCTGAGGCCGCCCCAACGGCGTGCGGCGTACTCCTCGATGACTTGTTTTACAAAGAACAAAGAGAACAAAGAAAATTACAGCACAGGAACAGGCCCTTCAGCCCTCCCAGCCTGCACCAATCCAGATCCTTTATCTAAACCTGTCTCCTATTTTCCAAGGTCTACTTCCCTCTGTTCCCGCCCATTCATATACCTGTCTAGATGCCTCTTAAATGATGCTATCGTGCCCGCCTCTACCACCTCCGCTGGTAAAGCATTCCAGGCATCCACCACCCTCTGCGTAAAAAACTTTCCACGCACGTCTCCCTTAAACTTTCCCCCTCTCACCTTGAAATCGTGACCTCTTGTAACTGACACCCCCACTCTTGGGAAAAGCTTGTTGTTATCCACCTTGTCCATACCTCTCATAATTTTGTAGACCTCAATCAGGTACCCCCTCAACCTCCGTCTTTCCAACGAAAACAATCCTAATCTACTCAACCTTTCTTCATAGCTAGCACCCTCCATACCAGCCAACATCCTGGTGAACCTCCTCTGCACCCTCTCCAAAGCATCCACAGCCTTCTGGTAATGTGGCGACCAGAACTGCACGCAGTATTCCAAATGTGGCCGAACCAAAGTCCTATACAACTGTAACATGACCTGCCAACTCTTGTACTCAATACCCCGTCCGATGAAGGCAAGCATGCTGTATGTCTTCTTGACCACTCTATCAACCTGTGTTGCCACCTTCAGGGTACAATGGACCTGAACTCCCAGATCTCTCTGTACATCAATTTTCCCCAAGACCCTTCCATTGACCATATAGTCCGCTCTAAAATTTGATCTTGCAAAATGCATCACCTCGCATTTGTCTGGATTGAACTCCATCTGCCATTTCTCTGCCCAACTCTCCAATCTATCTATATTTTGTTGTATTCTCTGACAGTCCTCCTCGCTATCTGCAACTCCACCAATCTTAGTATCATCTGCAAACTTGCTAATCAGACCACCTATACCTTGCTCCAGGTCATTTATGTAGATCACAAACAGCAGTGGTCCGAGCACGGATCCCTGTGGAACACCACTAGTCACCCTTCTCCATTTTGAGACACTCCCTTCCACCACTACTCTCTGTCTCCTGTTGCCCAGCCAGTTCTTTATCCATCTAGCTAGTACACCCTGAACCCCATACGACTTCACTTTTTCCATCAACCTGCCATGGGAAACCTTATCAAACGCCTTACTAAAGTCCATGTATATGACATCTACAGCCCTTCCCTCGTCAATTAACTTTGTCACTTCCTCAAAGAATTCTACTAGGTTTGTAAGACATGACTTTCCCTGCACTAAACCATGCTGCCTATCACTGATAAGTCTATTTTCTTCCAGATGTGAATAGATCCTATCCCTCAGTATCTTCTCTAACAGTTTGCCCACCACTGACGTCAAGCTCACAGGTCTATAATTCCCTGGATTATCCCTGCTACCCTTCTTAAATAAAGGGACAACATTAGCAATTCTCCAGTCCTCCGGGACCTCACCCGTGCTCAAGGATGCTGCAAAGATGTCTGTTAAGGCCCCAGCTATTTCAACCCTCGCTTCCCTCAGTAACCTGGGATAGATCCCATCCGGTCCTGGGGCCTTGTCCACCTTAATGTCTTTTAGACTACCCAAAGCTTCCCCCTTCCGTATGACAACTTGACCTAGAGTATTTAAACATTCATCCCTAGCCTCAACATCCGTCTTGTCCCTCTCCTTTGTGAGTACCGATGCAAAGTACTCTTTAAGAATCTCACCCATTTCCTCTGAGTCCACGCATAAATTCCCTCTTTTGTCTTTGAGTGGGCCAATCCTTTCTCTAGTTACCCTCTTGCTCCTTACATACGAATAAAAGGCTTTGGGATTTTTCTTAACCCTGTTAGCCAAAGATATTTCATGACCCCTTTTAGCCCTCTTTATTGCGCGTTTTAGATTCGTCCTACTTTCCCGATATTCCTCCAAAGCTTCATCAGTTTTGAGTTGCCTCGACCCTATGTATGCTTCCTTTTTCATCTTTGCTAGTCTCACAATTTCACCCGTCATCCATGGTTCCCTAATCTTGCCATTTCTATCTTTCATTTTCACAGGAACATGTCTGTCCTCCACTCTAATCAACCTTTCCTTAAAAGACTCCCACATTTCAAATGTGGATTTACCCTTAAACAGCTGCTCCCAATCCACATTCCCTAGCTCCTGCCGAATTTTGTTATACTTGGCCTTTCCCCAATTTAGTACTCTTCCTTTTGGACCACTCTTGTCCTTGTCCATGAATATTCTAAAACTTACGGAATTGTGATCGCTATTCCCAAAGTAATCACCAACTGAAACATCAACCACCTGGCCGGGATCATTCCCCAATACCAGGTTCATGGCCCCTTCCCGAGTTGGACTATTTACATACTGCTCTAAAAAAATCTCCTGGATGCTCCTTACAAACTCTGCTCCATCTACGCCTCCAACACTACACGAATGACTGTCTGTATGGAGTTTGCTTGTTCCCCCCCAGTGTCTGCGTGGGTTTCCTCCCACAGCCCAAGGATGTGTGGGTTAGGTAGATAAGCCAGTGATAAATTACCCCTTAGTGTCCAGGGATGTACAGGTTGGGTGGGGTTGCGGGGATAGGCTGGGGAGTGGACCTGGACAGGCTTCTCTTTCAGAGGGTCGGTGCAGACTCGATGGACCAATTCCTCTCCCTCTGCACGGTAGGGGTTCCGTGAAGGTGGGTCAGCTTTCCACAGGAAAGAGCAACAAATGATTCGAGGGCAAATCTTCGAGCAAGAACAGTGCCAGAGTTCACCTTGGCACCAGATTTTCCTGACCAAACACTGGTTTGAGAGCACAGCCTTGTAGCTGATGGTGTGGCCCGTATATACAATTCGCCAGTTAGAAAGAATGGGCACGGGTTTGGGGGAGGATTTCAAACATAGAAATAAATGGTCAGAAAAGGCATGATGTGTTTGGGCAGCACGATAGCATAGTGGTTAGCACAATTGCTTCACAGCTCCAGGGTCCCAGGTTCGATTCCCGGCTTGGGTCATTGTCTGTGCGGAGTCTGCACGTTCTCCCCGTGTGTGCGTGGGTTTCCTCCGGGTGCTCCGGTTTCCTCCCACAGTCCAAAGCTGTGCAGGTTAGGTGGATTGGCCGTGATAAATTGCCCTTAGTGTTGGGTGGGGTTCCTGGGTTATGGGGATAGGGTGGAGGTGTGGGCTTGGGTAGGGTGCTCTTCCCAAGAGCCGGTGCACACTCGATGGGCCGAATGGCCTCCTTCTGCACTGTAAATTGTATGTTTCTATGAATCCCATTCAATGTTGGAGAAGTTAAAATCTCCCATCACAACCACCCTATTGCTCCTACATTTTTCTATAATCTGTCTGCATATTGGTATCTCTACTTCATGCTCGCTTTTGGGAGGTCTGTAGTAAAGTCTCAACAATGTTACTGCACCCTTCCTATTTCTCAGCTCCACCCATATTGCCTCAGTGCTCGAATCCTCCATCGTGCCCTCCTTAATCACAGCTGTGATATCATCTCTGACGAGTAATGCAACTCCTCCACCCCTTCTACCTCCCTCTCTATCCCTCCTGAAGCATCTATACCCTGGGATATTCAGTTGCCAGTCCTGTCCTTCCCTCAACCAAGTCTCAGTAATACCAATAACATCATATTCCCAGGTACTGATCCAAGCCCTAAGCCCTAAGCAGCCCCAAGCCCTGCCTTACCTGCTGCACTTCTCGCATTAAAACAAATACACCTCAGACCACCTGTCCCTTTGCGTCCATCATCTCTTCCCTATCTACTCTTCCCCTTAGTCACATTGAGTTTATTGTCTCGTACCTTACTGGCTTTAGTTGCTGCTTCTTTACTGACCTCTAACTTCCTAATCTGGTTCCCATCCCCCTGCCACATTAGTTTAAAACCTCCCCAACAGTGTTAGCAAAAGCACCCCCTAGGATATTGGTTCCAGTCCTGCCCAGGTGTAGACCATCCGGTTTGTAATGGTCCCACCGCCCCCAGAACCGGTTCCAATGTCCCAAAAATCTGAACCCCTCCCTCCTGCACCATCTCTCAAGCCACGATGGTAATGTGCTGACTTTTCTTGAATTTCTACTCTGAGTGTCCCGTGGCACTGGTAGCAATCCTGAGATTACTACCTGTAAGGTCCTACTTTTTAACTTATCTCCTAACTCCCTAAATTCTGATTGTAGGACCTCATCCCTTTTTTTACCTATATCGTTGGTGCCTATATGAACATAGAACATAGAACATAGAACAGTACAGCACAGAACAGGCCCTTCGGCCCTCAATGTTGTGCCGAGCCATGATCACCCTACTCAAACCCACGTATCCACCCTATACCCGTAACCCAACAACCCCCCCCCCTTAACCTTACTTTTATTAGGACACTACGGGCAATTTAGCATGGCCAATTCACCTAACCCACACATCTTTGGACTGTGGGAGGAAACCGGAGCACCCGGAGAAAACCCACGCACACAGGGGGAGGATGTGCAGACTCCACACAGACAGTGCCCCAGTCGGGAATCGAACCTGGGACCCTGGAGCTGTGAAGCATTTATGCTAACCACCATGCTACCCTGCTGCCCCATTGCACCACTACAACTAGCTGTTCACCCTCCCCCTTTAGTATGTCCTGCAGCCGATCGGAGACATCCCTGACCCGAGCACCCGGGAGGCAACATACCATTCGGGAGTCTCGTTTTCGACCACAGAAACGCCTGTCTGCTTTTGGAGGTGGCAGAGCATCTGAAAACAGGTGGATCCCCAATTCAGTCGTAAACAGGGATTCGCCGCCCGATCGCCGATTACGATATTGCCGTTGGGCAACGGAGAATCCTGCCCAATTACCTCTTGAGGTAGTTTCAGCACTTGCGCACAATTGCGCGTTGACAATGATTGATCTGCATGTCGTATCCACACGGGTTCGTCTGTTGTTTGGACCGTGGTGGATATTTTGACTAACCTGAGCCAATACTGCCACAGGGATGGACTTCTTATTAGTAGTGTAGCTGTGCGCTAACACCGATTCACCTTGTTTAACTGAGAAGTTTATTCAGTTAATTTCTTGTCTAAAGATCTTTTGTTCACTCTACTACGTCAGATGTCTCCTCTGATAAGAGTAAATCAAATGTAGCCCTCAGCTTCCTTTTCATCAATAGCAAAGTTGGTGACCTTTATATAATTACATGTGTTGTATTTTGGTATGTTGCTAGAAACATGTTCACACAGTGCTGAAGTGAACCTTGGTCTTTCACAGCCTTCAGTGGATGGATGGTAATGTGCTGACTTTATATGTTGAACTCCACATATCTTTGAGTAGGCTTCGAATTCCTGTGCTGTAAACTGTACACAACTTGTTCAGGTTTTCCCAATCTCACAAAGATCTCGTCAAGTTTCTCAATGGTTTGTCCTGCAGTGGTCGACCTCATTATGACCACCTCAGGCTACTTTGATGTGTGTCTACAATGACCATAGACTGGACAAGCAACATCAATGCGTAAATGTTGCCAGGCCTTATAGGCCACTCCCATGGATGCAATGGGGAGGATAGTAGTTTGTTCATTACCCGCGCACATGACTAGCACAGTCCTGCTTTTTCTTCTGTCTGGGCATTAATCCTGGCCACCAGAAGTAACTTTGTGCTAGTTTCTTCATTCGCACCATGCCTTTGTGTAACCGTTGCAAAACTTTTTGTTGTAAGTTTTGTGGAATAATTACACATGTACCACACACTGTCTGTGCTGTTAATTTGAGTCTCCTGAAAATGTATGGTTTTAATTCAAGATATTTTCCTGCTATCCTCCCCTTTGATACCATTTCTAGTAACTTCCGCATCACAGGATAATTTCTGGTGTGTCTTTGGACTTGAGGTGAAGTCACTGGAACATCAGTCTGTGAACAGTAAAAAACATTATCATGTTTAGGTGGAATTTGGTAAAGGTAAGCGTCATAAGGCATCCGCGTTAGCATGATTTTTGGACTGACGGTATTCGATTTTGTATGAGTACGCCAATAGGATTAACAAGCATCGTTGGAGCCTACTTGCAGCTGCTAAGAGCCTGTGAGCTGTTAGCACTGTGAAGTGATGACCATACAGGTATTGGTGGATTTTCCATACTCCAAATATAATATTCAGTGCCTCCTTCCGCAACTGAGCGTAGTTAGATTCTGTACTTATTAACACATGGGTCTGGATTCTCCGATTTTGCGGCTAAGTGCCGATGCCGGCGTGGGAACTGTGGCATTGAACAATGTCAAACTCAGCGCCAACCTCTTACTGATCCTGGGACCGGTGAGGGCCTAGCAGCCGCGCCAGGTAAAACTCCTGGCTCCCATGCCAAAAACGGCCAAAGAATGGCCGGGTCCGTGGTCACGCATGCTTATGGCGATGACCTGCAGTGAACAACATGGCGCTGGCTGTGCCCGGACCTGACCTGCCAAATACTCCCTGCCTGCACAACCCCTGGCCACCACCCACCAGTCCCCCAAGCCCTCGCCAGCTGCATGGCACCCGGCCGACTGTGGCGGGGCTGGACACAGTCTGCATCGGGGGAGGGCCTTCCGATGATGTGCCAATGCCGTTCCAATGGTTTGCGGAGCGTTACACATTGACGCCATTTCGGAGGGGATGGAGAATAGAAAACTGGCACTGCCCCCGATTTGGGCGTCGGAAGGGATTCTCCGCCTGATCGCCGATTACGATATCGGCGTCGCGCAACGGAGAATCCCGCCCAAGAGATGCAAATGCTATTGGTCTTCCTTTCCCTGAAGCTAAAATATGAGACACCAACGCTCCACCACCGTACAGTGAAGCGGTACACCGTACAGTGTAATGGTAAATTTGTGTTGAAATGTACCAAGACTTCTGACTTTTTTGGTGCTTATTTTGCAGCTTCATATGCTTTTTTGCATTCTGGTGTCCATTGCATTGCCTGTTTTCTGCACAAAAACATATGTAAGAGTTTCAAAGGGGTAGCCAAATTCTGGACAAATTTTTTCATAGTAGTCGATTAACCCTAGGAATGACTTAAGTTGAGTGACATTCATTAGTCTTGAAGCCTCCATTATGGCTTCCAATTGTTTAGGTGCTTTCTGCAACCTTTTACTGTCAATTACATTTCCAAGATATTGTTTAGATGTCTGGAAGAAATCATATTTATCTTTCCTGACACAAAGCCCAGGCATTTGAAGTAATTTCAGTGTAGCTTCTAAGTGTTGTATGTTCTTGCTCATTTGTGTTATCAATATGTCATCTAGGTAACACTGTAAGCCATTATGAGTCTAGTCTATTGACCGTTAAATAACCCTGGGACTGACGTTATTCCAAAAGGCAAAAGGCAAATATCTTGTAGCGGAATAGGCCTTTATGAGTGGCGATGATGAGCGGATGTTGAGATTCAGCTGCCACATTCATTTACGGGTAGGCATGCGCCAGGTCAATCTGGCTGAACCGTTTGTCTGCTGCTGGGCATGCAAACAAATCTGCAATCAATGGTTGTGGGCATTGATCGTTACGTAGCATTGGATTGATTGTTGTCTTAAAATCTCCGCAGATATGAATTGTACCATCCTGTTTCACGACAGGTACAATAGGGGCTGCCCAGTCACTAGTAGTGATGGGTTTGAGGACTCCTGAATCTACAAGTCCCGCTAATTCCACTTCAACCTTTGGACATTTTGCATCGGGTACAACTCTAGCTGGCTATTTTCCTTAATGCTTAGGGACAGCTGGACACATCATGGACCCCTGTGTGTCTTCAAAAACAGTGCTGTACTTTTCCATAATGGTCTGTAAGTCTGTCTTTGAATCAACTAAGTTATTGACAGCCCTCCAAATCAGTTTAATCCTTTTCAACCAAGAGCGGCCAAAGAGAGCTGGAAAAGCTCCACATGAAGTGGTAACTCTGCAGCTTGTCCAATTCGCTCAGCCTTGATTGTGGTACAACCTCTCAGTAGTACTATCTCTTCAGTTAATATCCTTGAGATCATATTTGCTGGTTTTGAAGGCAGGTGGTTAAGTTTCGTTCATTGATGGTCTCAGGAATTAGGGAGAAGCCAGACCATAAATCACCTCAATTTTAATAGATTGCCCATTCAGCTTTGACACTATCCAAAAACTGAGTGACTCACCCTGGACTGATAGCACGTTGAACTTTAATTCTTCATTGGGATGATATGTTTTAGTTTCATTGTAGTTGTTAGTCTTTTCTTCCACATCATGAATTTTCTGAGTTGAATTCAGTTTGTTTCTTCTGACCAGCAGTCAGATTATGGAGTCGTGCAAGCTCCAATGAAACAGCAATATCAAATGCAGCCTTTGTGGAGATCCTCAGGTTAAATCACCACCAGTCAGTCCCCCCCCCCCTCCCTAAAGGGGAAAGCACCCTATGGTCATCTGGGACTATGACGATTTTTCTTTTACGTTTACGTTTCATTAATAACCTTCTTTGAATAGCCTCATTTTTCAAACCACACACTAAACAATCTCTAATTGTGTCTTCTAATGAATCGCCAAATTCACAAAACTGCAAGTCGCTTGAGAGTTGCAACAAACTACGCAATATTTTCATCTTCTAACTGATTCCTTCAACAAAATCGAAACCTCTCCGCAATAATCAAGGGCTTTGGTGAATATTGATCTTCAAAATAACTAAGCTTCTGAGCTAATGAAAAGTTTTGCTTCCAATTGTACTTAACAACCTTAATCTCTTCCAAAAACATGTTGTCTTGAATATAATAATGAAATCTCTCTGAATGTGATTTCCAAATCGCTAAGTCCTCATCAAAAGAGCGCATCCCGTCAAAATTTCACAGCATCAGAATGCTCTCTCACTTCATTTAATTAGTTTCTCTAGTTCAGTGTTTTTCAAACTTTTTTTCCCGGTACTCACTCTTATTAACTGGCCGACCTTCAAGATCCATGCCGGCCAACCTTCGCGGTCCATGCTGGCTGACCTTCATGATCCCTGCAGTTGGCATTCGCAGCACATGCCACGCTCGATTACTTTTATTGTGAAAGGAGAGCCTGCTTGGTCTTCATGAGCTCACTCCAATCAGGCTCAAAGGAGGAGAGGGCAATGCGCATATCAGGTGCTGACTTCAGACAGTTTCTTTGTGCCAAGCAAGTTATGCTGAGTCTTTTACGAGACTGGTTTGGCCTCAACTGGAGTATTGTGCACTTTAGGAAGGATGTTGAAGTTTTAGTGTGGGTGTGGAAGAGCAGATTTCCAGGGATGAGGGACTTCAGCTACATGGATAAATTGAAGAAGCTGGAGCTGTTCTGCTTGGAGAAGATAAAGTTAAGAGGAAATTTGAAAGCAGTGATCAAAATGAGGGCAGTAGACTGAATCGTTCGGGAGAAGCTGTTTTCATTGGTAGAAGAATTGAGGACCAGATGACTTAGATTGAAAGCGATTGGCTAAAGAACCAAAGGTGACACAAGGAAAATCCTTATGCAACAAGTGGTTAGGATCTGGAATGCACTGCTTAGAATGGTGCTGGAAGCAGATTCAATTTTGGCCTTTGAAAGGAAGTTGGATAATCACCTGAAGGAAAAATAAATTGCAGGTCTGTATGTAATAAGTCCACGAAGGCAGAAGTCACTTAACCAGAATTCCTTTTATTAACAAAACCAACTGCAGTACAACCATGTTAATTCAGCTTGCTGTCAACACTGGGAGTGCTGAAGACAAAAAAAAGGTTCCCTGATTGGCCCACTAATCAGGGAACACGTATTCCAATTGGCCAATCTCAAAGGCCTCGTTTAAGTCATTACACTATGAAAAAAGGATGGGGTACTTGGACTAGATATGTTGAACTTGTAGATGGTCAACATAGGCCAATTAAGCCTTCTTCTGTGTTGTAAGTGCTCTTTGATTCAATGATTCATATGTCAGTGTTTATAATGGAAAGCCCTACCTAAATATTTAAACTGTTCTTTGTAAAGGTTTTACTATCACTCTTGATAAATCATTCAACCTGTTTTGGAAAAAATAAATCATCCGGCATTTTCAGTCTCACCATTAAGTGTATAACTTTTATTTCTTGTTTGTCCTTCATTTCCACCTATCAGGCATAACCACATTAAATTGCATATGTTACATTTCTGCTCATTTTGCTAATTCTACACTCTTGTTTTCTGTAACTTAATGTTAGGTGTGCTGCCCTTAAATGCACTGACCACCTATGACAGCATTCCACCTGCATCATGAGGGCTCCTTGAACTACTATCCCTTTAGTGTCAAGTTTAAAAAGTTAGGTAGGTAGGTTTGACCCAAACCCATGCAAGAATCAAAATGTCCTTCCTTCACACAAGTATAAATATTTGGTAAAAGATTCCTGTCAAATTGCACCTTGAGCTGAACACCTAAAACTTTTGTATCCTGCTGAGGCTAAACCTGGGGCTGGATTCTCCACCCTGCCGTGCTACATTTCTGTTTCACCCCGCCACCAGGATGCTCCGTTACGCCCCACACCATCGGGAAACCCCCCGGGCTGCTGGCAAAGCAGAGCATCCCACCGAGGGAGAATCCAGCCCCATATTTTTCTGGCTTCTCACAATCCTTGAGTTGGAAACATTGCAACACTCCCAGTGATTGGAAATGGTGGGTAATGGCTTAATGGCATTGTTAATGCATGTTATTCTTACTGTTTCCAGACGATGGCAGTCTTTCCTCAGTTTACAATCAAATCAATACACCTGTCGTTTTTTGCATTTCACAGACGGCAGTGCCACATCTTTCAGTGGTTACTATAAACAGAGGTGAAGGACATGGCATTGCCTCCAACTAACTGTGAACAACGCCATATAAAAATACTAATTTCAAGCATAGTCATGTTATTTTGTACTTTTTTTTTCTGTTTCTTCCAAATAGGATTTGTTACAGTTGACATAGGTTCTGAGTCAAATGTTGCGCTGGAAAATTCAGGAAAATTCAGAGTATTCCTGAAGAATTTCTCCTCCATGCTAATGACAATTCAGGCTTTCTTAAACAGCTGGATCACATTAGGACTCTGTACAAAAATGACATATATTTCAGTTGGCATGAACAAAGTAGACACAGCCAAAATAAATGCACTGATCATTTTCCCTGGAAAATCACCAATGTTCACCAGAAGGCTGGTGCCAGTTTTATTGAAGCAGAAGAATTAAACAATGACTCCTCAATTTATTTACACCTTCAAGCAGTTTGTTGATCAAGATACATAGTTGCTGCTTAACCAGAAATTTGAGATGATGTGGAGATGCGTTGGACTGGGGTGAGCACAATAAGAAGTCTTACAACACCAGGTTAAAGTCCAACAGGTTTGTTTCAAAAACTAGCTTTCGGAGCACTGCTCCTTCCTCAGGTAAATGAAGAGATATGTTCCAGAAACATATATATAGACAAATTCAAAGATGCCAGACAATGCTTAGAATGCAAGCATTTGCAGGTAATTAAGTATTTACAGATCCAGAGATAAGGGTAACCCCAGGTTAAAGAGGTGTGAATTGTCTCAAGCCACGACAGTTGGTAGGATTTTGCAAGCCAGATGGTGGGGAATGAATGTAATGGGACATGAATCCCAGGTCCCGGTTGAGGCCGCACTCATGTATGCGGAACTTGGCTATAAGTTTCTGCTCGGCGATTCTGCATTGTTGCGCATCCTGAAGGCTGCCTTGGAGAACGCTTACCCGGAGATCAGAGGCTGAATGCCCTTGACTGCTGAAGTGTTCCCCGACTGGAAGGGAACATTCCTGCCTGGTGATTGTCGCGCGATGTCCGTTCATTCGTTGTCGGAGCTTCTGCATGGTCTTGCCAATGTACCACGCTTTAGGACATCCTTTCCTGCAGCGTATGAGGTAGACAACGTTGGCTGAGTCGCACAAGTATGTACCGCGTACCTGGTGGGTGGTGTTCTCACGTGTAATGGTGGTATCCATGTCGATGATCTGGCACGTCTTGCAGAGATTGCCATGGCAGGGTTGTGTGGTGTCGTGGTCGCTGTTCTGAAGGCTGGATAGTTTTCTGCAAACAATGGTTTGTCGCGCATCCTCAAACAAACCATTGTTCGCAGCAAACTACAGCAGTCAAGGGCATTCAGCCTCTGATCTCCGGGTAAGCGTTCTCCAAGGCAGCCTTCAGGACGTGCGACAACGCAGAATCGGTGAGCAGAAACTTATAACCAAGTTCCGCACACATGAGTGCGGCCTCAACCGGGACCTGGGATTCATGTCCCATTACATTCATCCCCCACCATCTGGCTTGCAGAATCCTACCAACTGTCCTGGCTTGAGACAACTCATACCTCTTTAACCTGCGGTTACCCCATATCTCTGGATCTGTAAAGACTTAATTACCTGCAAATGCTCGCATTGTCTGGCATCTTTGAATTTGTATATATATATGTTTCTGGAATATACCTCTTCATTCACCTGAGGAAGGAGCAGTGCTCCGAAAGCTAGTGTTTGAAACAAACCTGTTGGACTTTAACCTGGTGTTGTAAGACTTCTTACAGAAATTTAAGGGTTTGGGTCTTATGGCTGCTTGTCGCTCCAACTTAGGTGAAGAAAATATTCAGCTCTCAAATTTTATGCATATAAAAATCTGTGCAACAGCTTGCAAGACAATCTAATAAAAGCTTTATTTTTGCCTTTGATGCCTTTTTCTTTCAAAATAAGATTCTGTGAAATTAAAAAGGGATGACAAATTTGATCAGAATTTCATCACGTGGGTTACAATCACAAATTTACTCGCAAATGCTTTTACTCCCTGCTAAGTATACTTACTGGACTGTGTGTTGTTTATTGCTGAGAAACAAAGTTTGGGCTGCAAACCATAAACCGCTTTTGCCTAGCCCAGTCCCTACATACGCTGAAATTATGCATGTACCGTATTTTAACATTCTTCCTATTGTAAGTCCAGAACCATTTGATTATTTACTGTCTCATGATCAACTGTGTTTTTGTTGAATGCTGCCTTTCCTCTTTTGTCATAGAATTAAAACTCAATTTTTGGGGGAGAGAAAAATTAAGCTACTTCATGGTGTATGATTTAATTCTCCTTTTGTGTCCTCTTAAATTTTCTTTGTTGCACATTTATACAAAACAGATGCAAACAATGCAAGAAAATATGTCATATAGTTCACAGACAAATAGAAATACCATTATTATGTAACGGTGGAAGTGGACGGATGCTACCGTGCACATGCGCGGCCATGGACCCGGCAGTTCTCCAGACCGTATCGACAGCTAGAGCCTGGTGCTCTATGCTGCCTGGTTGCTCGCCCCCACCCCCCTCGATTCTTCCGTCGTGAAACGCCGCCGTTTTCACGTCGGCGTGTGGACGTAGTCTCCAGAACGGAGAATCCAGTCCATCCCGAACATAAGAGCTGGATTCTCCAATTTGGAAACGATGTTGCCACACCGGCGTGGGAACGGGCAGGAAAACTGGTGGAAAACGGCCACCGATTCCCCGTTTTGCTGGGGGATAGTAGGGAGGAAGCGGAAGCCCGTGAAATAGTCCCCCTCTTCGGCCGGCTCACAAACCCGGGACTGCCCCACCACAGTGCCCCCAGCCCTGAATATGTCCACCCCTGCCCGCAGATTGACCCTCTCATGACTCAGTCCAGCACCGCCATGCTGCGTTCCCGACAGGTGAAACCACACGCGACCCTCGCCGTCGAGAACATGGGCGGTGGATATGTGGCGCGGCATACTCGTTGGAGGGGCTGGAGCATCGCGGAAGCGGCGCCGCCCTCAATTCTGTCGGCAATTTGGATTCTCTGGTCCATCGCCGAACGCGATTTCGGCATTGGTGACCGGAGAACCCAGTCCATGATAAAACATAGTGGCAGTGTACTGCAAGTAAAGCAAGCTTTGAGGAGCAGCTACAGACCTGGCGAGTCATGGGATCCTTGAAAGAAGGCTGGATGGAAGGAACAGATTCAAAGTTCACCAAAAAATCAGAGCCTTGCGGGTTCAGCAGATGCAAGCAAAGACAGATCGGAGTCCGGACAATGCGGAGCACAAATCCGAAGAAACTAGCAGCATCAGTGAAGCAACAACAATTCCAGGGTTCAGTAGAAGCATGGAATCTGCACTACCACTCTCAGAACGATTTCAAGGTACCAAAGGCTCACAACAGGCTCAAAATTGGGAAAGCTGGAGAAACAGATTCATGAGATGTAGAACTGCAACTGGTCTGCACAATAACCATCAAAAAGATCTTAATGCAGTTGGATCTGTTGGTGATGTGATAGATCGACGGGGAGTTCAACTTCTTCTGAAATCCAACAAGCTTTTAATGCATATTTCAGCATTCACAAGTACATTAAGGGGGGTATGGTAGCACAGTGGTTGGCACAGTTGCTTCACAGCTCCTAGAGTCCCAGGTTCGATTCACAGCTTGGGTCACTGTGCGGAAGTTGCACTTTCTCCCCGTGTCTGCATGGGTTTCCTCCGGGTGCTCCAGTTTCCTCCCACAGTCCAAAGATGTGCAGGTTAGGTGGATTGGTCACGCTATAGTAGTGTCCAAAGGTTAGGTGAGGTTACGGGGATAGGGTGGAGGTGTGGGCTCAGGTAGGGTGCTCTTTCCAAGGGCCGGTACAGACTCAAAGGGCCGAATGGCCTCGCTCTGCAGTGTAAATTCTATGATTCAGCATTGGCAGAAGTTTAATTATGGAAAGGATAAAATTTAATGAGAAAAACAAAGATCAGTCAAATGCATGAATTTGTTCATCACTGACCTGTACAGGCTGGCAGGGAACTACAATTATAGAATCTTAAGATAGTAACTGATTTGTGACCGCATAGTAGCTGAGATCCTAGATGACACATTATCAGATCTATTACAGACAAGAGAGGATTTAACATTAACAGTAACAAATTGCGGCAAACTGCGTTTCGAAAAGTAAATTAGATGTTTGGGAGGTCATGTGGAGAATATTGAGTGAGATCATTCAATATTAGGTCTTAAAAAGGGAAATGCACCAAAGCCTAACACCACTAAAATGGGTCAATATGTGCCAATTGCATTCTTGAAATGTCATCAATATAGGGGGGACTAGCAGCGTGCCTCATCCAGTTTCCAGAGCATTGTAATTTGAGGCCTATAAAAGAAGACGCTAATCAGTGCATGCTTGTCTGCACTGTGAGTGCCTCCTTGGCTGAACTGAGAGTGCTTTTGGAGTTACACCATAGGCTTACATCAGGTATCGAGGGCTCAAAACAAAAGAAGTCCTGCAGGTGTATAGATTGTGCAAGAGGGAACTTAAAAAGGAAATTAGGAGAGCGAAAAAAAGACATGAAAGAATATTGGCAGGTAAAATAATGGAAACTCCAAAGTTGTTTTACAAGTACATTCAGGCTAAAAGGATAACTAGGGAAAGGCCCATTAAGGACAACAGTGGTAATTTGTGTGTGGAGCGGAGGATGTAGGTAGAGTTCTAAATTAGTACTTTGTTTCAGTGTTCACTCGTGAGAGGCACAGTGCAGGTATAGATATCAGGGACAAGGACTGTAACAAAATTAAATATATTAACAGAGACAGAGAGGAAGTTCTGAGTGGTCTGGCAGGCTTAAAAATAGACAAATTTTCAGGACCAGATGAAATGTATCCCTGGTTGCTGAGTGAGGCAAGGCAGGAAATAGCAGAGGCGCTGGCAATAATTGTCAACTCCTCTCTGGCCACAGGAGATGTGCTAGACGACTGGAAGCCAATCTGGTACCATTATTAAAGGAGGGAGGAAGAGATAAACCAGGAAACTGCAGGCCCGTCAAACCTCATTGGTGGGGAAACTATTGGAAGCAATTCTGAGAGACAGAATTAATCTGAATTTGAAGAGGCAGAGATTCATCAAAAACAGTCAGCGTGGTTTTGTTAAGGCGAGGCCATCTCTGAGCAACTGAATTGATTTTTTGAAGAAGTGACCAGGTGTATAGATGAGGGAAATGCATTTGACATAGTCGACTTGGACTTCAGCAAGGATTTTGATAAGGTCCCACATGAGAGACTGATAGCGAAGGTAAAAGCCCATGATGTCCAAGGCAATTTGACAAATTGGATTGAAAATTGGCTGAGTGGCAGGAAGTAGAAGGTGATGGTTAAGGCTTGATTTTCTGACTGAAAGCCTGTCTCCAGTGGGGTCTCGCAGGGATCAGTGTTGGGGCCTTTGCTGTTTGTGGTTTATATAAATGATTAGGTATTAATTAGGTTAATCAGTAAGTTTACGATGATATGAAAATTGGTGGGGTTGTAAATAGTGAGGAAGATAGCCTTCGATTACAGGAGGATAGAGACGGGCTGGTCAGCTGGGCTGATCAACGGCAATTGGAATTAAATCCGGATAAGTGTGATGTGATGCACTTGGGCAAGACAAACAAGGCAAAGGAATACATGATAAACGGCAGGACCCTGGGAAGCACCGAGGATCAGAGGGATCTTGGAATGCATGTACACCGGTTCCTTAAGGTAGCAGAGCAGGTGGATACAGTGGTTAAGGCATATGGTACACCTGTCTTTATTAGTCGAGGCATAGCCCACAGCTGGAGAATTGTGTGCAGTTGTGGAATCCACGTTCTCGGAGGGATGTGAGAACACTGTAGAGGAGATTTAGGATGTTGCCTGAGCTGAAGAGTTTTAGTTATGAAGAGAGATTGGATAGACTTCACTTGTTTTCCTTGGAGCAGAAGAGACTGAGGGGGGGCATGATTGAGATGTATAAAATTTTGAGTGGCATAGATAGAGTAGACAGGAAGAAACTTTTCCCCTTAGTGGATAGGTCAATGACCAGGAGGCAGGAGGTTTAGAGGGGAATGTAAGGAAAAATCTTTTTACCCAGAGGGTGGTGGGAGTTTGGAATTTGTTGCCTGAAAGGTGATGGAGGCGAAGACTTGTCATCACATTTAAGAAGCTTTTAGATGTGCACTCGAGGGTAGCACGGTGGCGCAGTGCATAGCACTGCAGCCTCACAGCGCCGAGGTCCCAGGGTTGATCCCGGCTCTGGGTCACTGTCCATGTGCAGTTTGCACATTCTCCCCTTTTTTGCGTGGGATTCGCTTCCACAACCCAATGATGCGCTGGGTAGGCGGATTGGCCACACTAAATTGCCCCTTAATTGGAAAAATGAATTGCTACTCAAAATTTTTTTTTAAATGTGCACCTGAGCTCCCAGGGTATACAAGGCTATGGGCCAAATGCTGGGAAATGGGATTAGAATGGTTAGAACATAGAACATAGAGAAATACAGCACAGAACAGGCCCTTCGGCCCACGATGTTGTGCCAAACTTTTGTCCGAGGTTAATCATAGATTATCATAGAATTTTGGACACTAAGGGCAATTTATCATGGCCAATCCACTCAACCTGCACATCTTTGGACTGTGGGAGGAAACCGGAGCAACTGGAGGAAACCCACGCACACACGAGGAGGATGTGCAGACTCCACACAGACAGCGACCCAAGCCGGAATCGAACCTGGAACCCTGGAGCTGTGAAGCAGTTGTGCTATCCACAATGCTACCGTGCTGCCCTTAAGAACAAATTAATCTACACTCCATTATTCTACCATAATCCATGTACCTATCCAATAGCCGCTTGAAGTTCCCTAATGTTTCCAACTCAACTACTTCCACAGGCAGTGCATTCCATGTCCCCACTACTCTCTGGGTAACGAACCTACCTCTGACATCCCCCCTATATCTTCCACCATTCACCTTAAATTTATGTCCCCTTGTAATGGTTTGTTCCACCCGGGGGAAAAGTCTCTGACTGTCTACTCTATCTATTCCCCTGATCATCTTATAAACCTCTATCAAGTCGCCCCTCATCCTTCTCCATTCTAATGAGAAAAGGCCTAGCGCCCTCAACCTTTCCTCGTAAGACCTACTCTCCATTCCAGGCAATCCTAATCCCTTTCTTCAGTTCCCTCCTGGTGGTTATTTTTGACTGGCGCAAACGTGATGGACCTAAGAGCCTTTTTTGTGCTGTATGGTTCTATGACTCTATAACTGTGGAAACATAGGCCACTTCAGACCTATATGTCATTCAAACCTGCTGATAACCTGTAAAAAGAGGGATAAAAGTTTGAACCAAAGCCACACATGAGAAGTAGAAGAACCAGAAACAAAGGAAATAATTCCTTTCAAGGGCAGAGTAATGAAGTAATGATACTGAAAATAAAGGAATAAAGGAGGACACCCCTCAGAATTTTATTTTTAAATTTAGAGTGCCCAATTCATTTTTTCCAATTCAGGGGCAATTTAGCGTAGCCAATCCACCTGCCCTGCACATCTTTGGGTTGTGGGAGCAAAACCCACGCAAACACGGGGAGAATGTGCAAACTCCATACTGACAGTGACCCAAAGCCTGGTTCGAACCTGGGACTTCGGCGCCTTGAGGCAGCAGTGCTAACCACTGCGCCACCATGCTGCCCTCAGAGTTTAAACTTGACACCGGAGGAGGTGTTTCTGTTTTAACAGATTAAGTAAAATGGCTCCATGAAGTTGATCCATGAAAAATAGAAATAATCAGAGAATTCCCACAACCCAGGAATATAACTGTGCTTCAAAGAATCCTAGGGATAGATAGCAAAATGGGCAAGTTTATACCAAATTTGACAGAGGCTATAATGAGCCTTTGAGATAGTTCTGGTTCTGAGATAGGGGCTGGTTTAGCTCACCAGGCTAAATCGCTGGCTTTTAAAGCAGACCAAGCAGGCCAGCAGCACGGTTCGATTCCCGTACCAGCCTCCCCGGACAGGCGCCGGAATGTGGCGACTAGGGGCTTTTCACAGTAACTTCATTGAAGCCTACTCGTGACAATAAGCGATTTTCATTCATTTCATTTCATTTCTTGAGACAGGGTCAACAGTGGTGCTGGGATGTGAACCAGAAAATGCATTTTAAAAGAGTAAACTATGTTTAATCTCCTCTGATATTTCACATATTATGACCCAGTTTATTAACCAAAGTAGCAGCATATGCATTGTCAACAGATCTGGGGGCGATATTATTTCAAGTGCAGAGAGACAGTAAATGTAGATCAGTCTGAAGGGCATTATCAGATAGTGGGCAAAGATATGCTCCAATTGAGAAAGAACTGTTTGCAGCATTGTGGAAGTCTGTAAATCTTGCAGACTGTGTGATGGAAATTTAGTTCAAAATTAGAACAAACCATAAGCCACTTGTCACGCTTGGCATGAAATAAATTGTGACGGTGCCGTGCAAAGTCCAGTGGTTCAGAATAAGATTAACCACGTATGACTCCATAACAGAGGTGTTCAAGGGAAGTTTCAACTGACAGCCGACAAATTGTCATGAATACCATCAGAAATAACTGAGCAAGAGGATTTACACTTCATTGAGGAGGTGGAAGCACAAACATTCTTAATTACTCAAAATTTACCAGCTACTATGAAAAGGTTGCAGGAAAGCACAGCAGCAATCAGACGAGCATCTACAGGGAAGAGCATATTTTCTGGAAGGATGGCCAGACTGTAATCCTCAGTAATCCAGTACAACGTCAATTTCGAACAATGCAAGTACCTCACAGTCATTGTTTTCTCATTGAAGACCAGTAAATTATCAGTCATACCGAGAGCACTTTGACTTGATATTTTTCAAATACCTCATCAACATTTCTCAGGGATAGCAAAATGTTGACCGAGAGCCGAGCAATTATTCTAGTAGCCAGGCATTACTACTTTTATAGAAGAAATAATTTCTAATTGCCTTATGTGTTCCGTAAACAGCGACAGTTAGTCTTACTCTAATGTGCAGATTCCCAAAGTTCCTGCCGGAATGTGGCGACTAGGGGCTTTTCACAGTAACTTCATTGCAGTGTTAATGTAAGCCTACTTGTGACAATAAACATTATTATTACAATTATAATGATGACACATGATGTCAAAAGAAATGTTCCTCCGTCAAGGGTTGAAAATAGGTCAGAGTGGCTGAATTCCACTTTATTCCCTGAGGTTTCAGCAGCCCCCGAAACTGGAACAGGCTGACCCTGGTCTCTGACTCTTTTCTGGAGGTCCTGCTGGAACCTGAGGGACTGAAGTAAAGTGCTGTTTCCTACAGTTGGTTGGAATAAGCCAGCCTCTCAAAACAAGTAGGGTGGATAGACGTGGACGAGGAAGTGAGTAGTAGGAGCCTGTTCCTTTTCAAGTTGGGTTCAATGACCTCAACAATGGGAAGGGTGAGTGGCATAATCCTCTCAACTCCCACACTTACTGCACATGTTTACTCTATCCTTGCAACACATCTTGCAGCTTCACCCCACCTCACATTCCCCCTTTGAATAGATGACACTCACCCTCATCATATTGACATCTCATGCCTATATTTCACTGTCCTCTCCACACAATCTTCTTTCTCAGACATACTTCCAAGCATTCTCTCCTGCAGGAGGCGACAGAAAACAAGTGACAGTGTTGCTCGTTCTGGGTGAGTGTGCTTAACACTCAATTTGGCTCTGTTTCGTTACTTTGCTCTGGAGTCGCCAGGAAGATACCGCCACAAGCTTCAAGGTCAAGTTCAAAGCAATAAAACCATACACCAATTAGTAGGTTCAAACAACTGAGTTTATTATAATACAATTATAATACTACCCATGCACACGCTAAGAGGGTTAAACTATTCCTACCGCTAAATAAACAATACTTATCTCAAGGGAACTGCCGGATCAGGGGGCAAGGCCTCTTGCTCTGCTCTGGTCTGTAGACTTCAGGTTGGTACGGGTTAAAAAGGGGTCAGGAGTGTCTATCTCTGGTAGCGATCGTTGTGGGACTTACTTGTTGGCGGCTGCTGTCCCAAACCTCTCCTCTCTCTCTTGTTCAAGGTCTTCTTTGCAAAAGCTGGTCGAAATGCTGGTCTAGAGAGGAGGGCTGGTCAAGAAGAGTGAACTAAGTGTGGGACCTGTCTTTTATAGGTCCCAGGGCTCCGCGCTCCTTTGGGCGGACCCCTTTTCCTGCTGGGAATCGATTGGGTCTCTTCCCAATCGATATGTTTGAATCCCCCCCAGTACTGAGGCTGTTCCTTGGCTACTGGGCGGGCTTTCAGGTGCTTTGTTTTCGGACCCTGCTGGTGCCAGGGTGTCTGGTTTCCCATACACTGTTGCAATCACTTCCCCATTTGTGTCTATTGTCCCTGGGATTGTTCCATTACTATGTTAACTATCCCGGAGATTGCCTCATTAGTATGCAGAATGTTCGTTTCGGTGCTGACTGCTTTCTTAGCAGACAGAATACACATTGGCTTGGTGCAGCCTGCTGGTGCTGCAAACATTGTCCATTTTAACCTGCAAGCTTTGCGTTCCTCCATTTTGTATTTAGGGAATGGCCAACCTCGGTGGCTACAACAGCGACCTCAAGTGATATCCAGCTTGACTGCCACTGGCAATGCATGCTCTCTTGACTCACTGAAGGTGGTCTTGTTCCATGAGACTGTAGATATCATCAACAGACAGGCTGGTGCTCAGACTTATTGAGAAAGCTAATGGAATTGGATGATAGGTTGTTATGCTCCAATGGTTTAAAAGACATAGTTTGAAATTCATTTCAGCTCAAAATTCTCAAGTTTGGTTTTCTTTAAATGTATTATGAAAATATCAACAATAGTCAGAGGTTGAGCTGGAAAATACTTGGTTACCAGAATGGACAAAGGTTTCAGTGACATGCTCATGGTTTTCAGCCCAGAAAGTATACCGTTTACTGTCCAAAAAAGTCAAAATCTCCAAAGCATGTCTTGTTAATTTAAAACTTAGTTATAAATTTTAGGAGCGTCACATGCTATGCATTGCCCAGGAGCAACCCTTAAGAGCCAAGATTTCTTCTAAAAACATTGGTGTTAAGCCACATAGTGAGTCTTGCAGGTTATTATGAGTCAAGGAGTTGGCTGCATCTAGAGGAGTGATTTCTAATCCAAAAGCTTTCTTGAAAAAAATGAGCTCCCTAATGGCTCAGTACATTCATCCATGCATAGCTGAGCCACACAAACCAAGAGTATTTTGTGTCTGATTCATGCACCATGCTGAGACAGCTGATCTTGGGCAGGGTGAAGAAAATTAATTGAATAAGTAATGAGGAAAGAAAGAAGACCATCATTTTATCATCTCAGGATTTCCCAAAGTACTTTACAGAGAAGGAAGTACTTTTAGCGTGTTGTCATTGCTGTAATGCAGGAAGAATGAGAGCTAATTTATATACAGACAGAACCCACAAACAGCAGTGAGTTAATGACCAAAAACTATTTGCTAATAATGCTGTTTGAGGGCTAGATATTGGTTAATACTCTGGGGAGAACTCACCTGAGGTTTGAGAGGGTCTCTCAACTGGGAAGAGGGCGACCCCGGGGCAGGCAAGGCCAACATTTTCCTTGTGCGTTGTGGAGGAGCACTCTCACTCCTCTTATCATGCAGGAAAAATACAAAGTAGTTGACCTATCTGTTTGGACCTCATCTGGCCCTGATGCCTTTTTCTCTTTGCTTCCCCAGTGAGAATGTCACGCCAGCATCTGATTCAGACCGCTGGTTAAAGGGAATTTGTCCTCATGTCATCAGCAAGGACTCTGCCTGTTTCAGCAATTATCGTTGTCTCCTGCTCAGAAGAGTAGATTAAAATACCAGACGAGGAACAGAGCGGGCCTCTGTCCACCTGACCTACTTTAATTCTCCACCTGCCTAATTCCTATTACCAATTTGAAAAGTTTCCATTATGATATTCAGAATGCTAACTAGGCATTATGTTAGTACATTATGTACTGATGGGTATTAGGCTAAATTACTGTCACTGCTGGAGATGTGTCCAAAGATGTGCAGGTGAGTGGATTGGCCATGCTTAAAAATTGCCCCTCAGAGTCGAAAGATGTGTAGGTTCGGTGGGGTTACAGGGGTAGGACGGGGAAGTGGGCCCAGGTGGAGTACTTTTTTGGAGGGCCGATGCAGACTCAATGGGCTGAATGGCCTCCTTCTGAACTGCAGGGATTCTATTGATGTGGAGGACGATCTGCATATACAGAGCGCTGTTCCTGGATCTGATTTTTAGATGGACCCATGTGGCAAAGCAATTTAATTGTCCCATCAGAAATTTGAAATATAAATTCTTTAACGATTATTGGAAAACTGCCCACTTGCAGAATCTACCTGTGGTTGTCACCACTGATGTATATACTGTATGTATATATGTGTTTTACGGTAAGGTCCCTGTGCTACAGGTACGGGGGTAGATCCCTACCTGCTGGCTCCGCCCAGAAGGCGGAGTATAGATATGTGTGCTCCTCATACAGCAGCCATTTCGTCAGCTGCTGTAGGAGGCCACACATTTCTGTGCAATAAAGCCTCAATTACATTCTCCTCTCGTCTTCGCGTAATTGATAGTGCATCAATTTATTACACTGAGATTTTTCAGACATGGACCTCCGCATCAAGCCAGATCGCCTGCAGCTGCATCCTCAAGCAGACAATGCCAAAAGGGACTTTGAACTTGGCTAGCCCGTTTTGAAGCCAGATGCAATCCCAGAACCACAGAAGCTCCAGATCCTGTACATGCGGCTGAGCTCCAATGTCTTTCCACTCGTCCAGGATGCGCCGACCGACACAGAGGCCATGGTGCTACTGAAGGAAAACTACGCTCAGCGGACTAACAAAATCTACGCCAGGCATCTCCTCTCCACGCAGCGCCAACTTACCGGTGAGTCGGTGGATGATTTCTGTCACACTCTGCTCGCCCTAGTTAGAGACTGTGACTGCCAGGCCGTTTCGGCCGCGGAACACTCGAATTTGCTATGAGAGACGCATTTGTTACGGGCTTAGGGTCTGACTACATCCACCAGCGCCTCTTCGAAGGGGCCATGCTTGACCTCGCGGCGACCAAAAAACAAGCGCTCTCACTTACGGTCGCATCACGCAGCATTCAGGCCTATGCCCCCTACCGCGCGGCACACCCCCCCCTGTGCATCGTGGACCCCATTAGCGACCGCCCTCAGCCAAACCTACGCCTGTGCCTTGTGGCAGCCAACCAACCCCGGGAGACCCAAATGCTACTTCTGTGGGCAATCAAAACACCCCCGACAGCGCTGCCCGGTGCGGAGGTCCCTCTGCAATGCCTATGGCAAGAAGGGACATTTCGCTGCAGTGTGCCAGACCCGCTCAATCACTGCTATTGTCCCAGCACCCCCCACATGCGGCGAGTGGGTGCCGCCATCTTCCCCTCCTCGGACCACGTGCAGCCAGTGGGCGCCGCCATCTTGCTCAGCTCACAACATATGCGGCCCGTGGGCGCTGCCATCTTGTCCCTCCCAGGACCAACGGGTGCCGCCATCTTGCCTCCCCCAGGACATGTGCGGCCCGTGGGCACCGTCATCTTACCCAACGCAGGATCCCTGCCCGTCAGGTACCTCATCAGGCCACTAATTTCAGGATTAGGCTCTGGAGGTTGCACTGGAAGTCCAGGCCGAGTAGCAAGGCAGCGCAGAGGTTGGGGAAGACGTAGAGGAGGAATCCGCTGAGCTCCACGTCCTGGACGGTGTGGGTGGAGGTGCAGTACCCCCGTATCGCCACGGAGTGGGATCCGGAGGCCAGGGAGATTCTCTAGTTAGCGGGGTGTACCACGAGGGAGCAGTGCCTTACTGTATTGGGGTGAATGAAGCTCTCAGTGCTCCAGGAGTCCAGCAGGCAGGAGATCTCGTGCCCGCTGACCTTCACCTTTATTGAAGTGGTCGCGAGGATGTGTGGTCGAGACTGGTCAATCGTAGTCACCGAAGACCAAGCCACCGCCTGAGTCACCGGACCGCCTGAATTTGCAATATTATCTGTAATTTTAAACACAACGTTCTGTATATAGTTCTCCACCACCCCCGCTGGATTCATTTTTAACAGGGGGTGAATGTGGTAGTCACCACTGATGTATATACTGTATATATATGTGTTTTACGGTAAGGCCCCTGTACTACAGGTACGGGGATAGATCCCTGCCTGCAGGCTCCGCCCAGTAGGCAGACTATAAATCTGTGTGCTCCCCGTACAGCAGCCATTTCGTCAGCTGCTGTAGGAGGCCACACATCTCAGTGTAATAAAGCCTCGATTATATTCTACTCTCGTCTTTGTGTAATTGATAGTGCATCACTACCAAAATCTCCTGTTCGGAGTCACTCCTAAGTTCAATTGAATGTAACCATTTAAAGCTGCAGCATCCGAGCTATCATCAAGCATAGTGGTGACTGCGAATTCCAAAGTTGTAGTCTGTGACCAGGTTGAGCCCCATATAAATTAGAAGTGTTGTTAAATTTGAGTTTCAGCCCTGAGAGAAGGTGCTGGCCTACAATAGGAAACATTGCACTGTTTACAACATTGCAGCAATTTAATGATAATTTTGAGGGTAAATTCAATGTTCCTGTTAATTTAATTTTCGTATCGTCATTATAATTAGAATTTTCTTCAAAATTGTTTCCTTGGGTTCATTTGAAAAACATGTTGAAATGATTTTATTGTTTTATTCTCCTTCATGCTAATTTTTCCATAACTTTTTATTGCCGATGCTTATTCCATATCAGCTCCCTTTTGGCCACATAAAGTAATATTTGAGGCAGTTAGCATCACTCCATTGATGTTCATGTGATTTTTTTTTACTTCTATATGTATGATAATTGAAGGAGTCAAGTGAGTGGTAGCATATCATTTGCATGTGGGTACGTTAAAACATGATGGATCTATGCCAGAGGCAATGGGCAGGATTCTGCGGGAATCGGTGGGGCGGGCAACTCCGGCGCGAAGGAGTGGTGTGAACCACTCTGGCGTCGGGCCTCCCCGAAGGTGTTGAACCCTCCGCAAATTCAGGGGCTAGGCTGGCGCCGGAATGGTTTGCGCCGTGCCGGCCGTCGCAGAAGGGGCTTGGCGCCACGCCAACCGGCGCCGAAGGGCCTCTGCCGGCTGGCGCGAGTTGGCGCATGCATGGGAGTGCCAGGGTATGCTGGCGTCATCCCAGTGCATGCGCCAAGGGGGTTCACCTCCAGGTCGGCCATCGCGGTGGTCCTCAGCAGCTGACGCGGTGGAATAGAGCGTCCCCACAGCACAGGCCCGCCCGTGGATCGGTGGGTGCTGATCGCAGGCCAGGCCACCGTGGGGGCACCGCCTGGGGCCAGATCCCCCCGCGCCCCCCCCGAGGACCACAGAGGCCGCCCGCGCAGCCAAGTCCTGCCGGTAAGCACCTGGCGGGACTGGCCTAAATTGGGCGGCCACTCGGCCCATTGCGGGCCGGAGAATCGCCGGGGGGGTGGGCACTGCCAGCGGCCGCCAACTGGCGCAGCACGACACCCGCCCCTGCCAAATCCACGGCGCCGGAGAATTCATCAGCCAGCGGGGGCGGGATTCACGCCGCCCCCCCGGCGATTCTACGACACTGCGGAGGTCGGAGAATCCCGCCCAAGATTTTTTAACACCCTGTTTAAGACATCACACAGTGTATGCCTTGTCCAGAATGCTGACTCTGTATATGCAGTGCATTGCTGTTTCTTGTTCATTGAATTGTATTTTAAAAGATGGCCCCTGAATCTGGTGAGAAAATAATTGGTTTTGAAAGTACTTGATTTATTTATTTTAAGATGTGCAGTTAAATGTTCACCACAGTTTAGTATTGGTTTATACCATTTGAAGAAGGAGTTAGATATAGCACTTGGGGCGAAAGGGATCGAAGGCTATTGAGTTGGAATATGAGTCATGATCATAATAAAATGGCAGAGGAGGCTTGAAGGGTCAAATGGCCTATTCCTGCTCATTTCTGGGATTTTATGTTTTATCACTCCTTGACTACTCTTTTTTTCTCCAGATCAGCCTTGCACATGATCTGGTCGGAGTCAATGTTATTATCCAAAGAATCGAAAATAAAGGAGAGGAATTTGGGATCTATCCAAAATGTTACCATTACTTTGCAGGCTAAATCTGATCAGAATGTATGCAGCTCATTCCTGTTCTGCTCTAGTTGGTGGCTCCATGTGTGTGCTGAAAAGTATTTTGATCAAAGTGATAACTGTATATTTGCACATATTGGGCTTCCCCCCTTCAACACTCCAAATCTCTGCAATTCTCCAATACTAACCTTGAGAATCCCTGGGCAGGATGCTCCATTTCTGAGACTAAGGGCTGGATTCTTCGATTCTGCGGCTATGTCTGCAGGATCTGTCTGGTCTCATGACCAAAAAGTCGACGCTGCCCACGCACTGATGCTCCGCCCGGTGGGGGACTAGCAGCCACGCCACGTAAAGCTCCCAGTTTTACCTGCCGATACGGATGCAGAATGGCTGGGTCCGTGGCCGCGCATGCCCACGGCAATGTCTGCCGCGGCCTTGGCGCACAACATGACCTGTCAAAAACTATCCCCCTGTAATCCCCCTCCCCACCTCCGGACCACCCCACCAGTACCCCCAGCTCCCCCTGCCAGCAGAATGGCTTCCCTCACTGTGATGGTGCTGGACACAGCCCCACCTGAGGTCCCCAAAAAGTGAGAGGACACGCGACCGAAGCCATCGGGGACTTGGCCCATCGGGGGCGGAGCATTGGGGGAGGGCCCCAAGTTACATCCTGATTTTGAGGGGCAGAGTATTGGAAAAATGGCACCATCCCTGATTCCGGAGTAAAATGGATTCTCCGACCAATCGCCAAACGCGATTTTGGTGTCTGCGATCGGAGAAACCCAGCCTACTTGTTGATGCCGATGCAGAATTCGTGGACTTTCACAACAGCAAAACTGGCGCCACACCTGGACTGATTCCGCTGCTAAAGGGCGAACACCGTGCCATGTGGAACACAATCGATTCTAATGCTAAACGGTGCTGGATTCTCCGGTTTCGCGATTGACACTCAGGAGGCTGACAAGCTGAAGCCACATACATACACTTCACCTCCCACACACACAATCCGAGTCAGCAAGATGGCAGCGAGGAGAGCAGCCCCAAGGTTCGCGGACGCAGAGCTCGAGACCCTCTTGGATGCCGTGGAGGAGAGGGGTGTGACCCGGTACCCTGGCCCAGGAATGAGGCCGCCAGTTGCCGCCGTGTGCCCTGCCGGGGAGCAGGTGGCAGAGGTGGTAATCGCCATAGACAACGGCATCTGGACCGGCCAGCAGTGCTGTAAAAAACTGCACAACCTCCTTAGGGCGGTCAGGGTGAGTAGGCAGCACTGTACCCCTGGCATCAACCCCTGTCCCACACAGCCATGACCTGACCCTCCCGCTACCCGAAGAGCGTGCAAACCCCCACCCTGTACCACATGCCGGCACCCATACCGGCCGCCATGTCCGGGTGCTCGAGTCGGAAGATGACAGTGATTGCCTGTTACGGCTATCTACCCCTCCAGCTGCATTCATCGGACAGTCTAACGCTGTCCTTGTTTCCCCCGCCCTTGAATGAGAAGGCTGCGCACAAATGCGGGGAAGGGGGAAGAAGCAGTTTGAATGGCCGACCTCTGCCTGAGACTCAGGACACCACCCAGCTCGAGTCGGAGGATGACAGTGATTTCCTGTTACTGCTGTCTCCAACACCCTCCATCATCCCAGAGACACTCACCTCAGTTGGGCATTTTAGTTAAGAGGCTCCTGGGACACTATTAGGTGTGCACTACAAAGCAAGTGGAGGGAGAAATCCAAGGGGGCGGACAGTCGGAGGGCAGACCAAACCCAAGTACTAGCTGCCATCCAGATGGGTGTTGGGATTCTGAAACGGACAGTCCCACCAATCGTGGTGATGCAGTCGCAGAGCCAGGGACATCATAGAATGAAATGAAATGAAAATGAAAAATCGCTTATTGTCACAAGTAGGCTTCAAATGAGGTTACTGTGAAAAGCCCCTAGTCGCCACATTCCGGCACCTGTTCGGAGAGGCTGGTACCGGAATCATAGAATTTGCAGTTCAGAAGGAGGCCATTTGGTTCAGTGGTGCATCGGCCCTTGGAAAGAGCACCCTACTCAAGAGCACGCTGTCCACACCTCCACCCTATCCCCGTAATCCAGGAATCGTATTTAACTTTTTTGGACACTAAGGTGTTACGGGCCAGGGTTTAGAGAACCCAAAGTGTATCATGGAGTTCACCTGACCCACAACTTTTAATAGATTGGGGTATGGGATGCACACGGCCCACACTACAGTCGTGGTACAGCTGAAATTGAAAATAATTTTTTAAAGCAAATTTTTATTCTATGAACTCAAGTTAACTTTTTTAAAACATACAGTGAACATTTTATCAACTATCAATTCAAATACAACTCCCAAAGAATACAACACTAAGTAATCCTTAATAACTTCAGAGAGAAGAAACTCCTTTTAACAGAAGCACGTTAGATTTACATTCACTACTGAGAACATTTATAGTTCTGAATTCACCAAATGATCAAGAGATAGTCTTTTCTTGGCAGAAAGATCAACAGTACATCTGCTCTGTCTGGCTTCAGCTCCAACACTGAAAATGAAACAAAAACACATCCTGCAGCAAACAGCCTAAAATGAAAGTAAAAAGCTGACAGACAGTGCAGCTCCACCCACATTCTGACATCACTGATAAGTACATTTCTTAAACACTCATTTCTTAAACAACATGACAAACGGCAATTTAGCATGGCCAATCAACCTAATCTGCACACGTTTGGACTGTGGGAGGAAACCGGTGCACCGGGAGGAAATCCACGCAAACATGGGAAGAAGAATGTGCAGACTCTGCACAGACAGTTACCCAAGCCAGGAATCGATCCTGGGGCGCAGGAGCTGTGAAGTACCTGTGCTAACCACTGTGCAACCGTGCTGCCCGTATGAGGGCATGAGGACATGAGGGGTTGTTGGTGAGCTTCCAGCACCTACAGGCATAGTTGGAGGAGTCTAACTGTGTTCAGTAGCAGGAGGTGGTACCGACAATGAGTGCCATACCGCACGTGTGGCATCCACGGTGGAGGCATTGGGGGTGATGGTTTCGGCTATCAATCAGCATGTCCAAGGCCTGGCACATTCTGTCCGTGCACTGGCCAAGGCCCAAGGACAGGGTTGCCCTCTCACAGGTGGCTATGTGCCAGAACCACCTGTACCATTGCAGCGGTACTCCTGAGTGTGGCGCAGTCACAGCATGCGATAGCTGGGAATGTCAGTAGCATTGCCCAGGCACCGGACAATGTGGCGCTGACACAGAGGGAGGTCGTATAGTCCCAGAGGGAGATAGCGCAGTCACTGGCTGATGTGACACAAACCCAGAAGGTGATGGCACAGTCACTGCATAATGTGGCACAGTCCGAGACAGAGATGGTCCACTCCCTGTGCTCCATGACCGTGAGCATGTGGACCCTGGTCTGGACCAGAGCGGGCCTCCAGCGGCAGGTGACGGGGGAACCTCTAGGGATAGCTCGCTCACACCCTGTCCCATGGAGTAGCCCAAAACACCGCAGCACCACAGAAACCACCCGCCCACCTCTCCTCCTGTCTCTTGGGCATCTGGTGGGCATCGGGCAGAACAAGGCTGCAACATGCCACCTGGGACACCCGAGCAGCAGCTCGCCAACGGGGACCCAGATCGCAGGACAGAAATCAACACAGGCTGTCTCCAATCCTGTAGTACCATCTGGGAAACCACCGAGATGTAGAGTTAAGGCCTTCAAGTTAGACACTAGTTAAGTTGGCACGGGTGCAGGGCACAGTTTAGTTATCAAGGCCAGAACACAAACCTATAAACATGTCTACACATTAAATACTTGTTACCATTGTTACAACCTGTCTCGCTGCTCTGTCAAATGGGTGTGAGGGGTGGGCTAGTCTGAGCGGGCCAGATTGGAAGGAGGGAGTTGGGCAGACATTGTGGGTGCCCCCCCCCCCCCCCCCCCCCCCCCCCGACCATCCCACCACTGTCACCCCAGGAAATAAATGGCACCGTGTGATGGAATGGCCAGCTCCAATGCAAGGTTCACCCAGATAGATGATGGGAAGTGTTACCATGGGCAGCAGTCAGACGTTGCACCAGAGCTCATCACAGAGCGGGTTATCATCATCCTCCATTCCATGGACCAGACCTGATGTTACTGCCAACCCAGGCCCACACCCTGTCGTGCAGCAGGTATGTATCAAGGAGGGGGTTGTAGACAGGGGGGATCCTGTGGGGGATGCGGTGTCCATGCTCCTGGCCAGATTCCCCCCGTCTACCACCCCCACCTAGTTGGTGAACCTGATAGCAATCAGAGTGTCATGTCTCAGGGCCAAGGCACACATGTAGTGCGACCTCCCGTGCTTGCCTCGGACCCATATTCTGCTCATCCTCACCCTTCCCTGCATCCTCTTCATCAGACGAGGCCTCGTGTTCCACTTCTAGCAGATCGCCCCACTGCTGCACAGTATTGTGAAAGACGCAGCAGGCCATCCCGATGTAGGCCAAACTCTCAAACTCTCAATGTCATACTGGAAGGCCTCTCCAGATCAATCCATGTACCTAAACCGCATTTTAAGATGGCCGCAGCACCGCTCAATCATGCTCCTGGTTGCTGTTTGGACATTGTTGTAGCTGCTCTCCGCGTCGGTCTGTGGCCTCCAGATCAGTGTCATCAGCCACGACCGCAGTGCATAAGCCCTCGTGCTCAAGAGCCAAACCCTCAACTGGGGGGACGCCTCAAACATGTCAGGAATCGTCGAGTGTGCCAGGATGAAGGCATCGTGCACACTGCCCGGGTATCAGGCGCAGTGGTGTATGTTACGCGTCTCATGGTTACACATCAGCTGTATCGAGTGGAACCCTTTTCGGTTTGTGTAGAGTGGCCTGTGATCTACAGGTACTCGTAGGGGGACGTGCATCCCGCCGATCACCTCCTGTACCCGGGGTATCTCGCTGATGGTGGCGAACCCCGCCACCTGGGCATCCTGGAGGGCTCGGTCTACATTGAAATGGATGTATTGAGCCGTCTGGGAATATAGGGCCTCCGGGATAACACGGATGCATCTGTTCAATGCAGTCTGTGAGATTCCGGACAGGTCCCCACTCGGCGCCTGGAAGATCCCCGTTGCGTGAAAGTTCAGGGCAACCGTCATCTTGACGGCCACTGGGAGCAGGTGTCCTTCCCCATACCCTTGCGTAGCCAGGTGTGCCATCATCTGGCAGATATGCCATACTGTCTCCCTGCTCAGCTGGAGTCTTCAATGGCATGTCCAGTCTGGCATGTCCTCAAATGACATGCGGTGCCGGTACACACGAGGTGCGGTGCCTCCTTGGCACCTCTTCCTCCTTGACCTGTTGTGCGGCTCGCTCTCCATCCTGGGCGACTGCCACCTGTCTGTCTGCGGGATGCTCTGCTGCTGTATGCTATGCTGCTGCACGTAGTGCTGCTGCAGCTTCCTCCTCCTTCTTGAGCAGTGCCAGCTTGAACCATGGGGCATACCCCAGACTAGTGACGACCATCAGGAAGGCCACCATTGCTGGTTGAATTCAAATATCCATTGGCTACAGGGGGTGAAAGGCTGACATGTTGGCGTGGTGTGTACCCCTGTGCCCAGCCAGGTCCATCGGACTACATGGTGCCCCCGCATGTAACCCCCCCCAACCATCCCTGCTCCCATGGTCCTGTCAGTGTCCGGCACTGTGGGGGCCTCTGCCACTGGCACCTGTCCCTGATGCCAGTGGTACCATTGGCTGGCACTTCCCTCACTGGGATATGCACCGTGGCCGCCAGAGGGGCTACTCTGGGCGTTGGCCTGTATGAGCCAATGTCATATGGCGGCTAGGTGGGGGTGTTTGGTGGAGGGTGGGGTCTGGGGGGGGTGGGGGCACCCATGAGGCCAATGTCACTCTGCAGAACCAGGGGTCAGGGTGGGTAGTCAGTGGGTGCTCAGCAAGATGGCTGCGGTAATGGTGGTCCATGCTTGGGCACCACCCCACTCCCATGGGGGATCACCCTGGCCACTCAGCTTGTTCTCCCGCCACTCCATCCCCAGCAAACCCACAGTCGCTCCTCTCTGTGACCGACATCGGTTTCACAATTTTTAAAAGCACAAGTGAACCGCGCCGTTGGGAACTCAGCCCATCGGGAGAGGAGAATCGAGGAGGCCCCGGAGAATACCGGGTCGGGCCTGCTAATGATATGCAAACGGTGTATACTGTACTTGTGTACCGGTGGCATAGATGATGTTGTCGAGGTGATGGAGAATTGCGATTTAGGGTCAAATTGGCCCCCGCCGCGATTTTGGCGTCACAGCCTATTCTCCGCCCAATTGTGTTTCGCGATTTTGGAGTCAACCAACGCAAAATGCCGCGCATAATTTCCCCTTGTTTTAAAATGGTTGCCTTGGAAAAGACTAATAAGAGAGGAGGAAATACAGAGGGAAAAACACATGGAAAAATTAAAGAAATTGTATTATTTGTAAAATCACTATTGCAAGCAACAAGTTTTAAGACAACCTGCTCTTGGAGCTTGGATTAGTAACTGTACAAATTAAGTAACCTTGATAAATTACCACTCTTACCAAGTTCAGATGAGTAATGTGGGACCAGTTAACATTTCCTGCATGGTGGGCCCTTAGTTCATTTTTGACTCATATTAGAATCAAGAATTGTGATGATAGCAATATTGGCCCACATTTTGCTGGAATAAGGGGCGGGTTTCTCTAATATTTAGGCTATGTCCCCAAGCCATCTTTCCGTAAGAAAGTCCTGAGTGATTCTCCTACCTGCAGGGGGCTGGCAAGGCCCCAGAGTGCTTCTCGCAGCTCTGGCTGTGGATAGGGGGCCCCACACTTCTGATTGGGAGTTCGCGCATGCGCACGGCGGCAGCCTGCAGCGGCCGCCCCGTGGGACATGACGGACTTGGACCGTGGAGCGGCACCAGAAATGTAGGCTCCCCCCCCCGGGATCGCGCGCCCATGGGTCCGTGACGCCTGATTGCCGCTCTGGCCGTCTATGAGCCCCCCCTGCCTCACCAGGGCGGCCGTTCCCGATGGCCGATAGGTGGTTAGAACCACGCTGTCAGGAATTCAGCCAGTTTTCCTCGCAGAATCACGGGGAGGGCCTCTGTCAATGGCCTCCTGCCTGCGCCACGTAGTTCGTATGCGAGAGACTCCCAAGCGATTCTCCGGGGACCGAAGAATCGGGGGAGTGGCGTCGGACCGGATTTCGGCGTAAATGCCCACTCTCTGCCCCCGCACCGATCGCGATTTCGGCTCGGAGGGCGGAGAATCCAGCCCAATATGTCACAACCTACCCTGTCAGTTGGATTTTTTCCCTTACCCTTAAGCCCTTGCTAGATTATGATGGATGTGTGAGGGCAGTGAGACATCCAGGCCTTTGGCGAACAGAACCGAAAGTCAATTTCCTTTAACAATTAGATTTAAAAGTGAGAAAGAAACAGAGGAATGATGGAGTCAAATTAGAGTCAAATCAGAAACAAAATGAAGACTAAAGTGAGGGAAAGTAAAATTTGATTACGAGGGAAAGTACAAAAGAGAAAGGAAGGAACATCAAAATTTTAACTTTAAACTCCTCGGATAATTTATAATCTACAGCAATGAGACTTCATAGTTCAGTTCTTTTTTTGAGCTGGAGAGGTTGAATGGTATTGCAGAAATATAAATCTCATCATCAAAATGGTACTTGCATGGTTCGACACTGGCCCTAATTTTCTGCTAAGAGTTTCATTGACAATGTGTAAATGCTACAATTTATTGAAATTCACAGGAAAATTGAGGGTAAACTACCATTTTCTCGAGGTCAAGAGAAGAATGTTACAAATTGTCCAGCATCTGGAGTGTTAATAAGGAATGGAATATCTCTTACTCGTCACAGGCTCCAGTGTATTTTACACAATAATGATAGTGTGTGCCATAACTCATTATTTTGACAGCAAAATATGAACTGAGGGTTTCTGGTCCAAAGTTTAGATTGAGGCTTTGGGCGTGATCTCTGGCCACATTGTGCCGTCAAAGCAGCTGGCCGCGGCGCAGTGTGGCCATTGAAAGCCAGGAGACCCTGCTCCCAGGATTTACGTTGCAAGGGGAATCCCGCACACAATGGGCGGGATCAGTTTTTGGTAAATCTGCATATTAGAGTGAGGCTTTGAGATTCAATCCCTTCGTCCTCAGGTGAGAGCTGTTTGGCCCACAAACGGGGAACAGATGAAACAACACTTGTGGGGGTCCCCAAGAGGACTGGAGGCCCCCGGCTGCATGCCCTTTGGGCAGGGTGGTGCCCTGGCACTATTGGTGCCAACTGGGTACTCTGGCAGTGCCACCTGGGCACCAGGTGGAACTGCCAGGTTAGCACTGCCAAAGTGCTAAGCTTGCATTTTTTTGCGCGCGCGCATGATTGGGCTGGGAGAGCCTCCCATATTGCATTCGGGCTGGGAGGGAGGTTGGGGATTTTTTTGTGTGCTTCGAAGATCGGGACACCATTTAAAAATGGAGTCTCGATCTCTCGCTAAAATGGGGAATTCCGGCGAGCAGAGCTCCCCATTTTAGAAAACTGGGCTATGAGCGGCCTCAGCTGCGCGTTCCCTGTTTAGGCCGATTATTTAAAGCAGGTGTGATGATTAGCCATATGTTTCTTGGCACTGCGAGTGTCAGGAAATAAGTGGCTAAACACGCTCGCTCTGGACTTGTTCCCTTTTGGGAAGATCGCACCCATTATTGCTGTGCTAGATGTATTACTGCTATTTTCAGTAACTTAGATGAGAGGAAAATATTCTCTGCATTATTATAAGTTTCATAGTGAAAATAAAAAGATAAAGGTACATTTTCTTTGTTTTACTTCATCAATTATATGTAGTGGCCATTTTATTGTTGCTGGGGTGTCATGGGGCGGCAAGGTAGCACAGTGGTCAGAACTGTTGCTTCACAGCACCAGAGTCCCGGGTTTTGATTCCCAGCTTGGGTCGCTATCTGTGCAGAGTCTGCATGTTCTCCCCATGTCTGCGTGGGTTTTCTCCAGGTGCTCTGGTTTCCTCTCATCAGTCCCTACAGCTGTGCTTACTTGGTGAATTGGACATTCTAAATTCTCCGTCAGCAAACCCCAACAGGCGCCATAGGATGGCGCCTAGGGAATTTTCACAGTAACTTCATTGCAGTATTAATGTAAGCCTACTTGTGACATTAATAAAGATTTTATTATTATTATTCAACTTTTCTGATTTTTCAGAATTGTGAATTCCATGGATCCTTGTACCTTGGGAAATAAATCAAAAACACACCAATCAAAGCAAAGGCCTTCTGTTTATCTGACGCCCAGATCAAGGTGGAACTGTGGATCCTGATATTGACTAAAGAAGACAGCTACTACATGTGAGTGAATGGATTTGCACACATCATGGTATTTGCTGAAACACTGCTCAGTAGCATTGCTGCATTATAGATTAGTGCCTGGCACTATTGAGAACTGTGAAATAAATAATTCAGTAATAAAACATCCAGTGTGCTTCACAGAATGAAATACTTTTGGACCATAGTGACTATTGTTAAGTTGGTCAGCTCAATGTTAAAAATCACACAGTTTGGATAAATACTAGTTAATATACACTTTACCACTGTAAATTAAGAGGGGTATAGTGGCCAGAAAACGGGCATCTTCTTGGCTCCTCTAAGCAATTCTATGGTGTCTTTAATGTTCATTTGACTAGGATTGTGGGACGTCAGTTTAATGTCATATCCAAAAGAATTTTATGGTGTCACCTCATATTACTCTTGTGATCAGCGGTAAGATCATTCCTTTAAATAAACCGGTGTTCTCTATGATCTTATTTGCACAATATCTACAACATAGCTCTACCCTGAGCTCCCTCACTACTTAACTATGTTTTGCTTACTGGAGACATTATCAGGACTCTTGTTCTCTTCTAGATTTTGGATGATGGAGGAATACACACCCCATAAAATCATGAGACTTGGGCTACCATCTATGAATTGGGTTTCTTCATCAATAAACATGAAACAGCATGTGGTAGTATGACTAGGGGTTTTACGGTACCTTAGAAGTGAGCTGCTATTGGTGCAGAGGACTCGCTGCCCATTGGCCCGGGTAAGTCATATGCCTCTCAGACGATTGGCTGAGAAGTAGGTAGCTCCACCTACAAGGCGGGATATAAGAACCCGTGCTTCCCGGCAGTCAGCCATTCTTCTGTACTTCTGCTGCCAGGCACACATCTTGTGCATTAAAGCCTTTTGTTTGGATCTCATCTTCGTCTCGTGTCCAATTGATGGTGCATCAATTTAATGCACAAGTTTTAAAAGATGGAGCTTTGTATCAAGCCGGAGTGCTTGCGACTCAGCCCGCATGCAGCAAATGCAACAGCTGCATTTAAAACTGGCTGGCGTGTTTCAATAGTTACTTGGGCACAGCCGAAAACCGCCCAACGAGGGAACAAAAACTGCATATCCTCCACTCGTGCGTTGGCACCGCCGTGTACACGCTCATAGAGGACACAACAAACTATGACGCAGCTATGGACTTGCTCAAGGGACATTTCTTCCGGCCGGTGAACCAGGTCTATGCACTGCACTTGCTGGCCACGAGACAGCAATTCCCTGGTGAGTTGTTAGATGAATTCTATCAGACCCTCCTTGTTCTGGGGAGAAACTGTGCCTGCCCACAAGTTTCTGCGGCCCAGCACACCGAACTTTTAATTAGAGACGCTTTTGTTGCGGGTATTCAATCTTCCCAGATCCGCCAGAGACTCTTAGAGAAAGAAACTTTAAGCCTTGCTGAGGCACGGGCCCTCGCCTCCTCTCTAGATGTCACTAATCGCAACGCACGCGCGTACGCTCCCGACCGCCCGGCCGCCCCCTGGGCAGCATGGAACGCGACCCCCCTCACCTCCACGGACTCGGAACCCCCTCAGGCCTGCGCCGCAGGGCGCCCCCATAAACCGACGGGGTTTATCTGCTACTTTTGCGGCCAGGCCAAGCACCCCCGCCAGCGCTGCCCGGCCCGCACCGCAACCTGTAAAATCTGCAGCAAAAAGGGCCATTTTGCGGCCGTTTGCCAGTCAAAGGCGGTCGCTGCAGTCCCGAGCAGCGACCGTGGGTCCCCCCCCGTGCTCCTCACGCGCCCCACGCGGCCCGCGGACCTCGCTGCCCCCACCGCCACGAGTGATCACCGGGCACCGCCATTTTGGGCCCCCGACGCCACGTGCGATCCCCGGGCGCCGCCATTTTGTTCACCCCCCACCATGGGCGGCCGACGGGTGCCACCATCTTGGATCGGCAATGAGGACCCCGCAAGTGACCACTCGCTGCTGGATGACGACTCGGAGTTCCTGCCACGACTCACCTCAGGAACATTCGATCAGTCACGGCCCGCAAGCTTTCCACGGCGACCACAAAGATCCTTCTCAGTGGCCACGAGACGAGCTGCATCAATTCCTGCTCAGCAGGGGCATCGCCTCCAGCAGGACGACCAGTTACAACCCCCGGGGTTGGAAGACCGTCCTGCTGGCCCTACGGTCCAGAAATCTCCCAGTCTCCCACTGGCAAGAGGTCCTCTCAGACGCCCTCCACTCAATCCGGTCACTTCCCTGTACCACCACTAACCAAACGCCTCACGAACGTCTTCTTGTTTTTCCCAGGAAGTCTTCCTCAGGGACCCCACTCCCGACCTGGGCCCCCGGGCCCATTCTGCTCCGGAAACACGTGCGGGTGCACAAGTCGGACCCGTTGGTCGAAAGAGTCCAGCTACTCCACGCGAATCTGCAATAGGCGTATGTGGAGTATCCCGACGGCCGACAGGACACGGTCCCCCTCCGGGACCTGGCACCCGCCGGATCTCGGCCACACCCCCCAACACCAACCCACCCCAACCCCCCCCCCCCCCCCCCCCCCCACCCCCACTGCCTCCAGCACCGATGCACCCGCAGCTCAGCGGACAGGGACCCCCTCCCCCGGCCTGGCCCCCGCTAGCTCCGACCAGGGGTACAGACACAGAAACAAGATCATCGCTCCCGGAGTCATGGACGACCACCGCTCTGATGTCGCCGGCACCACTGCGTAGATCAAGCAGGACATCTAAGGCGCCCACTCGACTGATTGAATCGATGTGACCTACTAGTGGACTTCTGCCTGCGGATGGACTCTTGTGATTTTCTTTTGCTCTTTACCTGTTCACCCATTGCCCCTGATTGTGCACACTGTACATAGTTGTTTTGTTTTACTTTTGCACATAAGTTACGGGTCAGTGGGCAGCCATCGATGCAACGGTACGACCTAAACATCTCTAGTCATACTACCAGTCTCACGTACTCATGGGACACCCCCCCCCCTCATTCCGGCTTCCTCGTCCCGCCCCCCCCCCCCCGCTTCTTTCTCAACAAGGGGTGAATGTGGTAGTATGACTAGGGGTATTGCGGTACCTTAGAAGTGAGCTGCTATTGATGCAGAGGACTCGCTGCCCATTGGCCCGGGTAAGTCATGTGTCGGCTGAGAGGTAGGTAGCTCCGCCTACAAGGCGGGATATAAGAACCGGCTTCCCGGCAGTCGGCCATTCTTCTGTACTTCTGCTGCGGGGCATACATCTTGTGCATTAAAGCCTTTTGTTTGGATCTCATCTTCGTCTCGTGTCCAATTGATGGTGCATCACGGCAGTAAAAGATCAATACTGCAGAGTCTGTTGATTATGACCTACAATTCTGGAACCCACATTGAATTAATTAACCTAATAACTCTGAATTTAGACTAGAGGATATGAATGAATATGTTGAATTGGACTTCTTATTAAGTCTTTGCAATGTCTTTTCTGCATGGGTGAGTTAGTGAAATGAAATGAAAATGAAAATTGCTTATTGTCACGAGTAGGCTTCAATGAAGTTACTGTGAAAAGCCCCTAGTCGCCACATTCCGGCACCTGTCCGGGGAGGCTGGTACGGGAATCGAACCGTGCTGCTGGCCTGCTCAGTCTGCTTTAAAAGCCAGCGATTTAGCCCAGTGAGCTAAACCAGCTCCTAGTGTAGTAGAACAGCAAGAACTGCTGAACTGACAGAAAGTTTCTGAATGTGTTTCTATGCCTGGAAAATGAGCTGTCACCATCCCTTCCTACAGATGCAAAGAATATGAAAGTGCTTCATTTACAATTAAACCAATGGTCAATCTCCAATAGAACTTAAAAAATAGATTGACTGCCACAACAGCCTGAGCCTTTGGTCTCAACCAGAGATTAAATTCAACTGTTGCTGGCATCTGAGTTTACTGTGTAAATCTTGGGGGTGATTTACGGAAAAAGAACAGTCCCATTTTGGGTGCGAATAGCAGGGTGTTTCTCGGAGCCTGCAGTGTCGAGAACAACCCCGCTATCAATCTGTACTTTGGGGGGTTTTTTGCCTCGATCTTTCCTTGCTAATATCTTGAATACTTTGATCAGATCACCCCTTAACCATCTAAATTTTATTGAAACCAAGCCTAATTTATGTAGTCTCTCCTCGTACTTAACCCTTGCAGTCCAGGTATCAACCTATGTTGCAATCCCTTCAAGGCCAAAATGTCCTTCCTAAGGTATGGTGCCCAGAACTGTTTGCAGTAGTCCAAATGGGATCTAACCAGGGTTTTGTATAGCTACAGCATATCTTCTGTGTCTTTATACTCCAATGCTCCAGATATAAAGGCTAGCATTCCATTAGCCTTTTAAATTATTTTCTGCATTTGTTCGTGACATTCTAAGGATCTATGTACTTGAACTCCGAAATTTCTTTGGACATGCACTGTACCTAACCTCTTTCCATTTCGAAAGTACTCAGCTTCATCCATTTTTGGTCCAAAATTGATAACCTCACACTTGCTTACTTGAATTCCATCGACCACAATTTTGCCTATTCACTGAGTCTGTCAATATCTCCTTGCAATTTTCTGCCATCATCTAGGCTGCCTACAATGTCACCTAACTTTGTATCATCAGCAAATTTGGATATATGACTTTCTATGCCATAATCCAAGACATTAACAAATAATGTGAATAATAGAGCCCCAACACAGATCCCTGTGATACACACTAGTCACATCCTGCCAATTAGAGTCCTTGCCCATTATCCCTACTCTCAGTCGCCTGCCAGTCAACCAGTTTCTTAACCATGTCATAATTTGTCCTCAGCTCAGTGGTTTTCCATCTTTATTAACAGTCTCTTTTGTGTGCCTAAAATAAAAGCAAATTACTGTGGATGCTGGAATCTGAAACGAAAACAGAAAATGCTGGAAAATCTCTGCAGGTCTGGCAGCATCTATAGGGAGAAAAACGAGCTAACGTTTTGAGTCCAGATAACCATGTCAAAGCTAAAAGTTGGAGCTAATCATCTGAAGTTGTTGAATTCAGTGTTGAGATCGAAAGGCTGTCACGTGCCTAACTGGAAGATGAGGTGCTGTTCCTGGAACATTGCAGAAGGCCAAGGACATGTAGAACATCGAACATTACAGCACAATACAGGCCCTTCAGCCCTCGACGTTGCGCCGACCTGTGAAACCACTCTAAAGCCCATCTACACTATACCCTTATCATCCATATGTCTATCCAATGACCATTTGAATGCCCTTAGTGTTGGCGAGTCCACTACTGTGCAGGCAGGGCTTTACACGCCCTTACTGCTCTCTGAGTAAAGAACCTACCTCTGACATCTGTCCTATATCTATCTCCCCTCAATTTAAAGCCCCTCATGCTAGACATCACCATCCGAGGAAAATGGCTCTCATTGTCCACCCTATCTAATCCTCTGATCACCTTGTGTGCCTCAATTAAGTCACCTCGTAACCTTCTTCTCTCTAACGAAAACAGCCTCAAGTCCCTCAGCCTTCCCTCATAAGATCTTCCCTCCATACCAGGCAACATTCTGGTAAATCCGTTCGGCGTGCCTCGGCGCAGATGGCAGAGGTGGTCAGTGCTGTGGACAATGTTGTCCGGACTGGCATCCAGTGCAGGAAGAAACTCCACGACCTCCTCAGGCGCTGTGTCCCTGCACTAACCCCACCCCTTCCACACACCCAGAACCCGGCCCATATCCTCCCCACCCTGCCCCACATGCCAGCATCCAACCTAGCCACAATGGCCAGGTGCCCTGGCCACTGATGCCATCATCCAACCAAACCCTGAGCTGCATGCGTCGGAGCGTCTAACACGGTCATTGTTGGTGTGTGTGTGTGTTCCCCCCCCCCCAGTTCCCAGTGACCCAGGTTCGATTCCGACCTCGGGTGATTGTCCATGTGGACTTTTCACATTCTCTCTGTGTCTGCATGGGTTTCCTCCGGGTGCTCCAGTTTGCACCCACAGTCCAAAAATGTACAGGTTAGGTGGATTGGCCATGCTAAATTGCCCCTAAGTGTCCAATGGTTTGGTGGGGTCTGGTGAATTCATACTGTATTGTAATTCACACTGTATTGCATTGCATTGTATTATGTCCTTGTGGGCTCAGTATGTGAGCCGTTGCACAGCTCTGCCCAAAGGGGGAGATGAGGAGCTTGTACAGGGTATCCACCCTTGGCTCTGCCCATGGCTCCGCCCATGGTCCCTCCCACTACCTGAAGTATAAAGTGCTGCAGCCATGAGCCTGCCCTCAGTTCTTCTGGTCGCAGGCAGGCTCAGTTATAAGACTATTGAGACCACAGTTTACTTCCAATCGTGTCTATAGTGAATTGATGGTCATATCAATTTAATAGTCTTAGAAAACTTGAAGAAAATTACGATGGATTCAGCCCTCAAACCTGATCGACTAGAACGCGACCCGCAGGCTGCAGAGGCCAAGGAAATCTTCCTACACTGGCTTCGATGTTTCAAGGCTTACCTGGCTGAATCAAGCACATCCGAGAGTACAGAGGAGCAGAAACTCAGCCTATTTCACGCACAGGTGAGCCATCGTATCTCTACGCAACTCAATTGTACCACCTCGTATACTGAGGCCCTGGCTATGCTCAACCGATTGTACGTGCAGCCGATTAACGAGGTCTACGTGTGGCACATTTTCACGACCCGCCGCCAGCGCAGAGTCGCTGGAAGACTTCCTGCGAGACTTAAAAGCCCTTGCTTGGGACTGCAATTTTCAGGCTGTAACGGCCTCCCTGCATATGGAACTCGCTGTCCGTGATGTATACGTTGCAGGGCTCAGGTCTAACTATGTGTGCCAGCGACTACTTGAAAAAGGGGCCCAGAACTTTGAGGACACTGTCGAGTTAGCAACAACTATGGAGGTCGCGTTCCGCAGTCTGAACTCATTCCCCGTGGACCAAGCCACCCCATCGTGGGCCCCCGACCAGCGACTGCCCCAGGCCTGCGCCGCGCGGTCACCCACCCACTATGGAGCGCCAGCGTGCCATTTTTGTGGCCTGCCCCAACACCCACGGCAGCACTGCCCGGCCCGCAACGCGACCTGCAGCAGCTGCGGTCGCAAAGGACACTATGCCCGAGTCTGCCTGGCAAAATCGAAACTTTCTAACTCCCCCGCAGTCCAGAACACTCGCCTCCCAAACTCACAGGCCCGCAGACCCCGTAATGCTGCAGCGTGTCTGCCGACACCGCCTCCGCCCGACACGCGCAACTCATGGGGGCCGCCATCTTGGAGATCCTCCCCCACGCGGCCGGCCATGTGCGAGCCATGAGGGCCGCCATCTTGGACGCCATCTTCCTCGCCGCCCGCCATGTGCGATCCACGGGGGTGGCCATCTTGGACGCCATCTTCTTCATCACCCGCCACGTGCGATCAACGGGGGCCGCCATCTTTGCCATCAACCTCACCTCACCTCGACGACTACGACCTCAGCGGACAGTCATCATGGGGCCACTCCAGCACTGCTGATTGAGCCGCTGACTACCCGCAACTCAACACGGTTACGCTGGACCAGTCGCGTCCGAAGCACCTCCAGAGCTCGATGATGTCCTTTAAATTTAATGGGTACAGGACACCGTGCCTCTTCGACTCCGGGGGCACCGAGAGCTTCGTACATCCTGACCTGGTAAGACGCTGTTCGCTCCCTATCTTCCCTGCACGGCAAACTATCTCCCTCGCCTTGGGCTCGCACTCAGTCCACATACAAGGGCGCACCGTCGCAACCCTAACGATTCAGGGCGCCAGCTGCTCTAATTTCCAGCTGTACGTACTCCCCGACCTCTGCGCCCCACTCTTACTCGGGCTCGACTTTAAATGTAACCTTAAGAGCCTCATAGTCAGCTTCAACGGACCCCTATCTCCACTCACTATCTGCAGTCTAGCGACTCTGAAAATCGAACCCCCTCCACTCTTTGCTAATCTCACTGCTAACTGCAAACCCGTAGCCACTCGCAGCAGGCGGTATAGCCTGCAGGACAGGGTATTTATTAGAGCCGAAGTCAAGCGGCTCCTACGTGAGTGAGTCATAGAGCCAGTAATAGCCCCTGGAGAGCTCAGGTGGTGGTCGTCAAGATTGGAGAAAAGTTCCGGATGGTGGTTGATTACAGCCAAACCATTAACCGGTTCACGCACCTCGATGTGCACCCCCTCCCCAGAATTGCAGACATGGTCAATCAGATCGCCCAGTACCGCATATTCTCCACGGTGGATCTGAAGTCTGCTTAGCACCAGCTCCCAATCTGCCCGGAGGACCGCCACTATACGCCGTTCGAGGCAGCTGGCCGCCTCTTTCACTTCCTCCGGGTCTCCTTTGGAGTCACGAATGGGGTCTCGGTGTTCCAACGAACAATGGACCGAATGGTGGACCAGTACGGGCTGTGGGCCACGTTTCCGTACTTGGGCAATGTCACCATCTGCGGCCATGATCAGCAGGACCACGACGCCAACCTCCACTGATTTCTCCAAACCGCCCAGAAACTCAATCTCACTTACAATAGGGAGAAATGCGTTTTCCTCACTACCAGACTAGCCATCCTCAGCTATGTCGTGGAAAACAAAGTCCTGGGCCCCGACCCAGACCGTATGCGCCCTCTTCCTCTTCCTCATTGTCCCAGGGCCCTCAAGAGGTGCCTGGGATTCTTCTCGTATTACGCCCAGTGGGTCCCTCAGTATGCGGACAAAGCCCGCCCACTATTTAAGACCACGCTCTTCCCACTGTCAGCCGAGGCCCGCCAGGCCTTCAACTGCATCAAGGAGGACATCGCCAAAGCCGCCATGCGGGCGGTGGATGAATCCGTCCCCTTTCAGGTGGAGAGCGATGTCTCAGAGGTTGCTCTCGCCGCCACTCTGAATCAGGCAGGAAGACCAGTCGCCGCCTTCTCCTGAACCCTTTCTGCTTCGGAACTTCGACACTCCTCAGTCGAAAAGGAAGCTCAAGCCATTGTGGAAGCCGTACAGCACTGGAGGCACTACCTCGCAGGTAGGAGGTTTACCCTCATCACCGACCAAAGATCGGTTGCCTTCATGTTTGACAACTCGCAAAGGGGCAAAATTAAAAATGATAAAATCTTGCGGTGGAGGATCGAACTCTCCACCTATAATTACGATATCATATATCGACCGGGGAAGCTCAACAAGCCCCCAGATGCCCTGTCCCGCGGCACGTGCGCCAGCGCGCAAGACGACCGCCTGAAGGCTATCCACAATGACCTCTGCCATCCGGGGGACACCCGGCTCGCCCACTACATCAAAGCACAAAATCTGCCTTTCTCCACCGAGTAAGTAAACGCCATCACCAGGGATTGCCCGATCTGCGCGGAGTGCAAACCGCGCTTCTATAGACCAGACAAGGCCCACCTGGTAAAGGTTTCCGGCCCTTTGAACGCTTGAGCATCGATTTCAAAGGGCCACTCCCCTCGACCAATCAAAATGTGTACTTTCTTAACGTCATCGACGAATTCTCCTGCTTCCCCTTTGCTATCCCGTGCCCCGATATGACCTCCCACACAGTCATCAGAGCCCTGCACAATGTCTTCACCCTGTTCGGTTTCCCCAGCTACGTACACAGCGACAGGGCTTCATCCTTCATGAGTGACGAGCTGCGTCAGTACCTGCTCGACAAGGGCATCGCCTCGAGCAGGACTACCAGCTACAAACACAGGGGGAACGGGCAGGTGGAGAGGGAGAACGCGACATAGAACAGTATAGCACAGAACAGGCCCTTCGGCCCTCGATGTTGTGCCGAGCAATGATCACCCTACTCAAGCCAACGTATCCACCCTATACCAGTAACTCCCCCCCCCATTAACCTTATTTTTTAGGACACTAAGGGCAATTTAGCATGGCCAATCCACCTAACCCGCACATCTTTGGACTGTGGGAGGAAACCGGAACACCCGGAGGAAACCCACGCACACACGGGGAAGACGTGCAGACTCCGCACAGACAGTGACCCAGCCGGGAATCGAACCTGGGACCCTGGAGCTGTGAAACATTTATGCTAACCACCATACTACCGTGCTACCCCACGGCCTGGAAGACCATCCTACTGACCCTCCGGTCCAGCAATCTCCCGACCTCCCATTGGCACGAGGTCCTCCCCGACGTGCTCCATGCAATTAGGTCCCTCTTTTGCACCGCCACCAACCAGACCGCTCACGAACGACTATTTGCTTTCTCTAGGGACACTACCACGGGGGCTTCGCTCCCATCCTGGTTGAGGACACCGGGCCCGGTTCTCCGCCGGAAGAATGTCCGGACGCACAAAACAGACCCGCTAGTAGAGAGAGTGCTCCTGCTTCATTCGAACCCTCAATACGCCTTTATTGAATACCCCGACGGCCGTCAGGACAGTGTTTACCATGGGACCTGGTGCCTGCAGGATCCACCACCACCACGCCGAGGTACCCATCACACCACACCCCACCCAACCCCCCACGCCCTGCGCCCCTGCGCCTATAGGTTCCCTGCCCACGCTTGGCACCCCCGCGCCTATAGGTTTCCTGCGCCTCCGTCGCCTGTCGCACCGGTCAGGAATGAAGCTCAGGCCGAAACACCCCCGGAGTCCACCCCCATACCCGCACCGACCGTCACCACCCAGCCACCCGAAGAGGCTGCAACCCCGGTGCTCCGTCGATCCCAAAGGACGACTCGGCCACCGGACCGGCTCAACTTGTAGACCCGTCACCCCCGCCGGACTTGATTTTTTTACAGGGAGTGAATGTGGTGAATTCATACTGTATTGTAATTCACACTGTATTGCATTGCATTGTATTATGTCCTTGTGGGCTCTGTATGTGAGCCGTTGCGCGGCTCTGCCCATAGGGGGAAATGAGGAGCTTGTACAGGGCTCCGCCCATGGCTCCTCCCACTACCGGAAGTATAAAGTGCTGCAGCCGTGAGCCTGCCCTCAGTTCTTCTGGTCGCAGGCAGGCTCAGTTGTAAGACTATTAAAACCACAGTTTACTTCCAATCGTGTCTCTAGTGAATTGATGGTCACATCATGGGGTTATTGGGATAGGGCAGGGTTTGGGCCTGTACAGGGTGATTTTTTTGAATGGTCAGTGCAGACGTGATGGGCCGAATGGCCTCTTTCTGCACTGTAGGGATTCTATACATTAAAAAAATTACTGGATATTGGCAGGACAAATAAATAATATAGACATCTGTAATCCACGGAACTACATTTGCTGCAGACATTATAGCAAAATTCTAGTGCTGCATCCTTCTACACAATTGTAATTTCATATGAACTTCTCAGTGATGTAATAGAGTGCAATTTAAACAGCTTTAGTTCCATGTGTGTTAAAAGCTGCCTGCTTACCACTGGCTGGGCACTAATGACAATCCCACAATCCTCTGGTGCTGCTGCTGCTGATATGTTATTGTAAATAATGTTATTTCTATCTATTCTACAACTCCTGCCGAATTCTTCGTGGCCCTCACAAAACTGGCGACGAGGGTTAAAGTTGATAGCTGTCTACGCTGCTGAAGCCACCTCCCTGGATTTTTGTTGGATATAGGTTGGAAGTTTATTTTCTGTTACACCATGCCTCTTTATGGACGTTTGGATGTCTTTGATGCTGCACTGGAAAGTTGGAACTAGTATGTACAATGGATGCGTTACTATTTCCAGGCAAACAACATCACCGAAAACGAGCGCCAGGAGGTCATTTTGCTCATTGCCTGCCGCCCACATACATTTGGGGTGATTAGGAGCCTTACGTACGCAGTTGCGCCAAACACCAAGACGTTTGATGAACTTGTGACATTAGTAGGTCCACATTTTAACCCAACCCCATCCACGATAGTCCAGCGTTACCGGTTTAATACCGCTGAGAGGACCCCAGGAGAATCCCTTGCAGAGTTTCTATCCAGGCTACGCAGGATTGCTGAGTACTATGACTATGGTGAGACCTTGTCACAAATGTTACGCGACCGTTTGGTTTGCGCTATTAACAATGCGACCACCCAGAGAAAGTTGTTCGCTGAGCCAACATTGACTTTTCAACAGGCCATTCAAATAGTATTGTCCTAAGAGAGTGCAGAACGGGGAGTGTAGGTGCAACAGGGAATGGAGGTGCATGCCTTGGGCGCAACCCCTTCCGTCCAAAAGCGTCTCTCCGCACCCCTGCAGTACCTTGGGTGGGGCGGCGTCCGGATCAACGCCAGTGGCTGTTGGATGTTCCTTCCCGAAGGGAGCCTGCTCCAGAACTGATGGATAAGGAGCCATGTCAGTGTCGGACTTGTGGGCGCCGACCCCGTCGTGGACGCCGGTCCCGGGGGCGCCAGAGGTGCCATCATTCCGACAGAAACTGGGGCCAGCCGGGGGGGCCGTACCTTCCATTTGGATGATCCTGCGGCGACTACTCCCGAGGACGTGGAGACAGAGAACGACTGCCTGCAGCTGCATTGTGTGGCAGTTCTCCGTGTGGCCCCCATTAGGGTGACATTACGGGTCAATGGTCACCCGCTTGAGATGGAGTTGGACACTGGCGCAGCAGTCTCCCTGATTGCCCAGAGGACATTCGACCACATCAAGCAGGGTATACAGACCGTCACATTAACCGACACGGGGGAACCATTGGGCATTGCAGGAACTACGATGACCCCTGTTGTTTATGGACGCCAGGAGGGGCGTTTCCCACTTATCGTGGTGCGCGGCCATGGGCCCAGCCTGTTGGATCGGGACTGGTTGCGCCATTTGCGGCTGCAGTAGCAGAACATCCTTCAACAGGTTCTGGAGGGTTGACGGAGGTACTAGGATTGTAGTAATCCACGGGAGGCAGGAGTTCCGTCACCACACCAATATTTATTTACAATAACGATATTACAGGAGCAGCTACAAACAGTGCTGCTAGCTGTCCAGTCAATTTAAGACTGGCTCACAAAGCCTACACAGGTGATTATATAGGCCCCCTCAATGAGCTATCATTGAGGGAGCTCATACTCCAATTGGCCAACCAATAAAGCCAATTGGAGTTCATTACACCCCTGCCCCCCCAAGGTCCGAGGAATTCCTGCCAGCTGGCATCCCTCTGAACTTCTTCCTGCTCCTCATGTCTGGGTCTGTCACCTCTGTGTCGTCCGCCGGGTCGTTCTCCGAAGTGGGCGGGGTGTACCTTATAGGTGCCCGTCTTTTCCTTGACGACCTCCTTGGAAGTTGTTCTTCCTCCTCCTCGGGGAGAGGTGTCGCGGTGGCCTCGTCGAGCGTGTCCATCTCCGACTCTGACGACTGGATGACGGGGTCTGGAGAAATTGCTCGGGGCTGGGGTGTGGGTATCCTTTCCGCCTGGGCTATCCAGCTCGAAGCGGTCCTGCTTCGCCTGCCTCCAGGTGTGGTTCCGCTGCCCTTATTTGGTCTAGGTGTTTCTTCAGCACCTTACCTCCTATTGAAACCTCATAGGATATGGGCCCTGTTTGGGACTCTACCGTGCCTTTGACCCACGTTGGTCCATTCCCATAATTCTTGACCCAAACCGGTGCCCCCACCTGGAAATGTCTCTGCTGCCGACTATTATCATGCCCCCTGCGTTGGGCCTCCTGTTGTTTCTCCACTTTCCCCATTAAATTTGGGAAAAGGAGACTCAGCCTCATTCGCAGCCGCCTTCCCATTAAAAGTTCAGCTGGCGGTATGCCCGTTGTGGAATGCGGTGTGGTCCTGTAATCAAACAGCCAGCGGGAGAGCTTTGTGTCCATTGACGCTGCCGGCTGCTTCTTGAGTCCCGCTTTAAGTGTCTGGACCGCTCTCTCTGCCAGGCCGTTAGTCGCTGGATGGTAAGGGGCCGTTTTGATGTGACGGACTCCGTTTTCCTTCAGGAATTTTCCAAACTCCCCACTTGTGAATGCCGTTCCGTTGTCCGACACCAATACCTCCGGAAGTCCATGTGTTGCAAAGGAGGCCCTGAGCTTTTCAATTGTCGATGCTGTGCTTGCCGTGTTTACTCGGTGGACATCCAACCATTTGGAGTGGGCGTCCACTATCACCAAAAACATTGAGCCCATGAAAGGGCCGGCGTGGTCAATATGCAGGCGGGTCCACGGTCTGCCTGGCCATTCCCACGGGTGCAATGGTGCCGCTGGTGGCACTCTTTACCCCTGTTGGCATTCCTGGCACCGACGTACCAAGGCTGCTATGTCTGTGTCCAATCCTGACCACCAAACGTAGCTTCGAGCTAGCATCTTCATTTTAGACATCCCTGGGTGTCCGTGATGTAACTCGGTTAAGATTGCCTGACGGCCCTGAGCTGGGATGATTACCCGGGCTCCCCATAATAGGATACCGTCTTCTACGGTTATTTGGTCCCTTCTGCTCCAATATGGGTGTATCTGGGGCTCCACTGGTCTTTCCAGTTCCCCTGTTAGCAGTAAATGCTTCATCTTGGCTAAAACTGGGTCTTTTTGCGTCCACAACCGAATATGTTGTGCGTCTACTGGTAGGGTGTCCAAAAAATTTAGAGTCATTACTGTCTCCTCTACTTTTGGTATTTGCGGCGGAGTGTCCGGGAGGGGAAGTCTGCTCAAAGCCTCTGCATTTGCTACTCGTGTTCCCGGTCTGTGCTCCAGAACGTATCTATATGCCGCCAGTAGCAACGCCCAGCGTTGGATTCTAGCTGATGCAATTGTGGGTATTGACCTGTCTTCTTTTAATAACCCTAATAACGGCTTATGGTCTGTCACTATGGTGAATTTCCGCCCGTACAGATACTGGTGAATTTTTTTTACTGCGAATATCACCGCCAGTCCTTCCTTCTCGATTTGGGCGTACTTCCTCTCAGCCATCGCCAAGGTCCTCGAAGCATAGGCTATTGGCCGTTCTTCCCCATTCCTTCCTCTATGGGCTAAGACGACTCCTACCCCGTAGGGGGATGCATCACAAGTGACCACCGACTCCTTCCTTGGGTCATAATACTCTAGGACATTTTCGGAAGACAGCTGTTCATTAATGTCCCTAAATGCTCGGTTTTGGCGGGTGGGCCATTTCCATTCTTGCCCCTTTTTTAGTAGCTGGTGGAGGGGTTCTAGGATGGACGCCCTATTTTCAATAAATTTTCCATAATAGTTTACCAACCCTAGAAATGATCGTAACTCCTGGACCGTGGTGGGAGCTGGGGCTTCTTTTATTGCCCTTACTCTGTCTTCTAATGGGTGGAAGCCTGACTCATCTACTTTATATCCCAGGTACGTCACTTGTGGGACCAGAAAAACACATTTTCCCCTTTTTAGCCGTACTCCTGCCTTTGCGAAACGCCTGAGCACTTCCTCCAGGTTCCTTAAGTGTTCCCTGTTTGTTCTACCCGTGATTAAGACATCGTCCAAATAAATCGCCACCTGCGGTAGTCGCTGCAGAATATTTTCCATTGTATGCTGGAATATCGCGCAGGCTGATGACACTCCGAAAGGTAGCCTAGTGTAACGAAAAAGGGCCTTCAGGGTGTTGATCGTAGCAAACTTCTGGGAGCCATTGTCCAGTTTTAACTGCAGGTAGACGTGGCTCATGTCGAGTTTCGTGAACAAAAGCCCAACTGTCAATTTGGCATATAGGTCGTCTATTTTCGGGATTGGGTATTTGTCCAGCAGTACGTATTTGTTTACTGTCTGTTTGAAATCTCCACAGAGACGTATCGAGCCGTCTGGCTTCAAAATCGGTACCACTGGCGCTGCCCATTCCGAGAACTGTACTGGTCTGATAATGCCGTCGTGCCGTAACCTTTCTATTTCGTCATCTACTTTTTTCCTTAATGCAAAAGTTACCGGCCTGTCCTTACAAAATTTCGGAAGGGCTTCTGGGTCCACGTGCAAAGTTGCTTTTGGCGCCTATGATTTCCCCCAAACGATCCTGGAAGACCTCCAGGTATTTTTGGAGTACTCCACTCAACTGCCCGCTTCCACACTGGAAAATTTTCATCCAATCTAATTTTAGGTCTTTCAGCCAGTTCCGTCCAATTAAGTTCGGTCCGGAGCCCTCTACTATAGTCAATGGTAATCTGAGCAATTGTTTCTCATATTCCACGGGTACATGAGTCATGCCTAGAACTTCCAGGGGTTCCCATGTGTAGGTTTTAAGTTTCGTCAATGTTTTTGTTAGGGTTAGTGGCTGTAGTCCATCTTTGATTTTTCCAAATGCTGCCACTCCTATTACTGATTCGGCCGCACCCGTGTCTATTTCCATTATTGTCGGCCGCCTGTTCACCCGTGAGGTAATCTTAATGGGTTCTGCTTTCTTCGTTGCAATATTATATAATTGTTCCCCTTCAGAGGAGGATGGGGCGTCTGGGTTGTGTACTTCCCTGTGTCCCCACCTGCTATTCCTCTTTTGCCACCTCCTTCTAGGGTTTCTGTCGTTGTTACCCCACTCTGTGTGGTGCCAGAAACGGTCCTTCTCTGTTGGGGGAGCCCCAGCTGGTACTTCCCTCTGTCTCCAGTTCGTCTTGGCAGACTTGGGGGCAGTTCTGGGATTTTCCTTTTTCCCTCTATTCCTCAGGTTTTCCTGAGAGCGGCTACCAGGTAGCAGGACCCGTTGTGGTAGTCCCTCTCACAGGTATCTTCTTCCATTGGCGTGCCCTGTCGTCCCACTTGCTGCCTTTTCTAGGGACAGTGCGAGCTGTAACGCCTGCCTGCAGTCTAGCTCTGTTTCCGCCAACTGACGTTTCTGTATTGTGAGGTTGTTTATACCACACACTAACCGGTCCCGAAGCATTTCATTTAGCGTCGGGCCAAACTCACATTTTTCCGCCAGCCTTCTCAGGCAGGTCAAGAAATTTGTGACTGACTCCCTGTCTTCCCGCTTCGCTGTGTAGAATCTGTACCTACGCAAAATGAGGGGTGGTTTTGGGTCGTAGTGCTCTTTCACCAATTCCGTTACTTCTTGGAAAGTTTCCGTGTCCGGCACATCGGGATAAGTCAGACTACGTATAATGGCAAAAGCTGAGGGTCCGCACGCCGACAGCAGGATAAGCCGTCTCCTTTCGTCCGTCAGTATATCATTTGCCCGGAAGAAGTAACACATTCTCTCCACATCCTGGGACCAGTCCTCAATAGCCGGGTCGAATGCCTCTAACCTTCCAAAAAACGGCATTTTTAAAATGGCAAGGCTTACCCTCCGAGTGCAGCAGCTGGTCTCCGCAAAATTCTTAGTTTACCTCGTCGCCACTGTCGTAATCCACGGGAGGCAGGAGTTCCGTCACCACACCAATATTTATTTACAATACGATATTACAGGAGCAGCTACAAACAGTGCTGCTAGCTGTCCAGTCAACTTAAGACTGGCTCACAAAGCCTACACAGGTGAATATATGGGCCCCCTCAATGAGCTATCATTGAGGGAGCTCATACTCCAATTGGCCATCCAATAAGGCCAATTGGAGTTCATTACAAGGATGGTACGCAGATGTATTCCAGCCCGGTTTGGGGAAAGTAAAAGGGTCCGTAGCTCGTATCCAAGATGAACCAGGAGCCAAGCCACCCTATTTCCGGGCACGCCTTGCTCAAAAAGGTAGAAGGTGAGCTCACTCGTTTGGAGTCTTTGGGTATTATCAGACCTGTCCATTTCGCTGACTGGGCAGCGCCAATTGTACCTGTAATGAAGCCAGATGCCACAGTCCGCTTGTGCGGCGACTATAAACTTACAGTGAATACGGCTTCCCGGCTCGACCGATATCCAATGCCTTGCATAGAAGATCTCTAAGCGAAGCTTGCAGGCGGACTCTCATTCACAAAATTAGATATGAGTCACGCCTACCTACAGTTGGAGCTGGACCCTGCCTCCCGGCCATATGTAACTATTAATACACACCGGGACCTGTATGAATATACATGGTTGCCCTTTGGGGTATCCTCTGCCTGTGCTATCTTTCAACGTGTCATAGAGGGCATCTTGAGAGGTTTACCGCGTGTCGCTGTCTACTTAGACGACATTTTGATTACAGGGACGTCGGAGCAGAAACATTTGGAAAATTTGGAGGCTGTCCTTGGACGCTTTCCAGAGGCTGGAGTCCGTTTACGTCGTACAAAGTGAGTCTTTCAGGCGACGGAAGTAGTCTATCTGGTTATTGGGAGGACCGCGAAGGTCTGCGCCCCGTCGCAGAGAAGTTGCGCGCAATTCAACGGGCCCCCACCCCGACTGAACGTACCTTTGTTGTTTTTTCGGCGTCATAAACTATTACGGGAAGTCCCTCCCCAATCTGGCAACTATGCTGGCCCCGTTGAACCTTCTGCTAAAGAAGAATCATACCTGGCTTTGGGGTCAGCAGCAGGAAACCGCTTTCCGGGGGGTAAAACAATTGTCGTTGTCTGGGTTACTAACCCATTATGATCCTGGAAAGCCTTTGCTCATCACGTGTGATGCATCCCCGTATGGTATTGGGGCCGTCTGTCCTACAAGATGGAGAACGGGGCCAAGCAGCCGATAACTTTTTTCTCCCGCACATTGACTGCAGCGGAAAATAAGTAGGCGCAGATCGAGAAGGAGGGCCTGGCGGTGGTCTTTGTGGTGAAACACTTCCACCTGTGTCTGTATGGCCGCCACTTCACTATCATGACTGATCATAAGCCTCTGCTGGGACTTTTCCGAGAGGTTAAGGCAATACCTTGCTTCTGCACAGATCCAGCGCTGGGCTTTGTTGCTCGCTGCCTACGAGTATTCTCTGGAGCATGAACCAGAGACCCAGATAGCGAATGCTGACGCACTGAGCCGACGGCCTTTGTCGACCGGCCCCATGTCGACCCCCATGACCGGTGAGGTGGTTGCAACCCAAAATTTTATGGACTCCTTGCCTGTCACGGCATCACAGATCCGTGAGTGGACCCAGACGGAGCCAGTCCTGTCAAGGGTTTAGCGCATAGTCCTGTATGGTGGGCAACATAGACAGTTCCCAGGCGAGTTGCGGGCATTTTCCTCCAAGCTGTCAGAATTTAGCGTGGAATTTAGCGTGTATCCTCTTGGGGGCGCGTGTCATTGTCCTGGAAAAAGGACAGAAGCTGATATTCAGGGACTTGCACAATGGGCATCCGGTGTGACCAAAATGAAAATGTTGGCCGGGAGTTATGTCTGGTGGCCAGGCCTTGACACTGACATTGAGAAGGTGGCCCAAAACTGCTCCACTTGCTAGGAGCATCAGAAGCTTACGCCAGCCGCACCCCTACATCGCTGGGAATGGGCAGGGCATCTTGGGCATGCTTGCTTGCGGATTTTGCCGGCCCTTTTCAAGGATCCATGCTCCTTCTATTAATCAATGCCCAGTCTAAATTATTAGAGATGCATAAGATGGTGGGCACAACGACCTGCGCAACAATCGAGAAGATACGTTTGTCTTCAGTAAGCATGGCCTCCCCGAGGTGCTAGTCACAGACAACAACACTCCATTCACAAGTGAGGAGTTTGCGAGGTTTATGAAGATGAACGGTATACGCCACATCTGCACCGCTCCATATCACACGGCTTCCAATAGGTTGGCGGAGCGCACAGTGCAGACATTCAAACGAGGCTTAAAGAAGCAGTCTTCTGGGTCTATGGACACAAGATTGGCCTGTTTCTTGTTTTCAGAGAGGACCACTCCACATGCAGTGACTGGAGTAGCTCCAACGGAACTCCTAATGGGCCAGAGACTTCGCACCCGCCTTAGCATGATTTTCCCGGACATTGGTGCAAAAGTACGCTGCACTCAAGAACGGCAGGGACATGGCCTTTCTCGGCATCGGCTGATTCGGCAGTTTGCACCCGGTTACCCAGTGTTCGTTTGAAATTTTGCTGGTGGTGCCCAGTGGGTCCCTGACGTTATCTTTTGCCGAACGGGCCCTATCTCTTGGTGCAAGCCCAGGGTCGTCTCCAGCACAAGCATGTAGACCACGTTCAGTCCAGAAGATCACTTCTTCCAAAGATTCCCCGCCCCCGGAGCTCACTTCTACAGCCACAGAGATTAGACACAGTGGACAGTATTCCTCACAATCTTCCTCTGGTGCCGCACTCAAAGCCTGCGCAGGTCGTGTAAGAACCGCGTGGAGATAGGGACGCCGAGATGACGGAGGCAGTGGACTCCGACTCCGAGATGGAGACACAGGACGCCTCAGAGGGGGAGTCCTCGGGCCCACGGGCAGTGGATGTACAACCGTTACGCCGTCCATCACGGAAGCGCCGTTCTCCGTCTCGTTACACGCCGCCCGTTCCAGCGCCTCGTGCAAATGGTGTCCGGCTAGCGGCAAAATGAATCCGACGCCCTCCTTCGCCAGGGTCTTCGGTGGATTCCTTGGACTTTGGGGGGGAGGGATGTTCTAACCTGCCTGCTTACCATTGGCTGAGGAATAATGCAATCCCACAATTGTTAGGGAGTATGAGCTTTCCCAGTGAGGGGGGCGGAGAAATCATTAGCAGGTCCCTGCATAAATAAAGCTGGCCAGTATGGAACCAGCTAGAGAGGAGTGAGCAGCAAGGGAGTTACTGCTGCTGTTTTGTGTGTGTGTATATATATATATATATATATATATGTGTGTGTGTTATTGTAAATAAATGTAATTTCTTTCTATTCTACAACTCGTGCTGGATTCTTCGTGTCCCTCACAAAATTGTGCACACTGCATAGTATTTTAGCTTCTTTTTACACAGAGACTGCAAGTTGCCTGTGTTTGGATGTGTGGCCAGGATCAGAAACGTGCTACTGTACTTTAAATTATCTTTCTAATTATTTATAAAGAGCGTGTAGTCAACAGACTCTAAAAAATAGCAAATTGCCAACCATTCTGAACAAGTTTATAACTGCTAAAATTAGATTCTGAAATGCAATTTGATTTGCTCCAAAATAATTGGTTAATTATAACTTTGGAAAGCATTATGCATCTGAGTAATTGGGAATATATCAAATGATCGAGATTGGGAATGGAAAATATAACTTAATATTTCAGTATCAAGAACAGCACTTCCCTCATATTTTAATTGGAATTATGAACACAAAGATTAATGTCTGTAGAAAGAGCTAAGTGGCTCCAATTTTCCTCTTGAGCCCACCCAGCCATTATTGCAAAAATACACTGAGGAGGAATGAAAATATAAAATTTTTGAGTTCACTGGCTCTGTATATTACTACTCAGGAGTGAGTCATGGAGCAATACAAATATTTAGCTCCCTGGTTCTGTACAAAAAAGGCCGAGAATAGGTTGTCAATTAACATGTCTGCAGTTTGCGGGGCATAAAACTAATTTTGCCACTTCAATATTTAAAGTTGATAACACAGAACTACTTGTGGAACATAGAACATAGAACTGTGCAGCACAGTACAGGCCCTTCGGCCCACGATGTTGTGCCAAACTGGTCTGAAACTAAGATCAAATCAACCTCCTCCCAATCATTCTAGTGCACTCCATATGCCTATCCAATAACCACTTGAAAGTTCCAAAAGTGTCTGACTCCACTACCATAGCTGGGAGTGCGTTCCAGGCCCCAAACTCTCTGAGTAAAGAACCTACCTCTGACATCCCTCCTATATCTTCCACTATGAACCTTATAGTTATGCCCCCTTGTAACAGCTACATCCACCCGAGGAAAAAGTTGCTGAACGTCCACTCAATCTTTCCTCTCATCATCTTATACACCTCAATTAAGTCACCTCTCATTCTCCTTCACTCCAATGAGAAAAGCCCTAGCTCCCTCAACCTATCCTCATAAGACCTACCCTCCAGTTCAGGCAGTATCCTGATAAATCTCCTTTGCACCCTTTCCAATGCTTCCACATCCCTCCTATAATGATGTGACCAGAACTGCACACAATACTCAAAATGTGGTCTAACCAAGGTCTTGTACAGTTGCAGCAAAACCTCACAGCTCTTAAACTCAATCCCCCTGTTAATGAATGCCAACACACTATAAGCTTTCTTCATGGCTCTATCCACTTATAGAACAGTACAGCACAGAAAAGGCCCTTCGGCCCTCGATGTTGTGCCGAGCAATGATCACCCTACTCAAACCCACGTATCCAACCTATACCCGTAACCCAACAACCCCCCCCATTACCTTACTTTTAGGACACTACGGGCAATTTAGCATGGCCAATCCACCTAACCTGCACATCTTTGGACTGTGGGAGGAAACCGGAGCACCCGGAGGAAACCCACGCACACACACGGAGGACATGCAGACTCCGCACAGACAGTGACCCAGCCGGGAATCGAACATGGGACCCTGGAGCTGTGAAGCATTTATGCTAACCACCATGCTACCATGCTGCCCACTTGGGTGCCAATTTCAGAGATCTATGGACATGAACTCCGAGATCTCTGCTCCTCCACATTCTGCAGAACCTTGCCGTTAACCCTGTAATCCGCATTCAAATTTGTCCTACCGAAATGAATCACCTCACACTTATCAGGGTGAAACTCCATCTGCCATTTTTCGGCCCAGCTCTGCATCCTATCAATGTCTCTTTGTAGCCTACAACAGCCCTCCACATTATCCACTACTCCACCAACCTTGGTGTCATCAGCAAATTTACTAATCCAACTCCATCATCCAAGTTATTCATAAAAATCACAAATAGCAGAGGACCCAGCACTGATCCCTGTGGTACACCACTGGTGACTGGGCTCCAGGATGAAAATTTACCATCTACCACCACCCTCTGTCTTCTTTATAATAGCCAGTTACTGATCCAATTGGCCAAATCTCCCTCTATGCCATGCCTCCTTACTTTCTGCATGAACCGACCACGGGGCACTTTATCAAACGCCTTTCTAAAATCCATGTATACATTATCAACTGCTCTACCTTCATCTATGTACTCAGTTACCTCCTCAAAGAATACAATCAGACTTGTGAGGCAAGACTTACCTCTCACAAATCCGTGCTCACTATCCCAGATTAAGGTGTATCTTTCCAAATGATCATAAATCCTATCCCTCAGGACCCTTTCCAGTAATTTACCGATGACCGAAGTGAGACTAACCGGCCTATAATTCCCAGGGTTATACTATTCCGTTTCTTGAACAAGGAGATAACATTCGTCTCTGTCCAGTCTTCTGGCACTATTCCTATAGACAGTGAGGACATAAAGATAAAAGCCAAAGGCTCTGCAATCTCATCCCTTGCCTCCCAAAGAATCCTCGGATATATCCCAACAGGCTCAGGGGACTTATCTATCCTCAGGCTTCTCAAAATTTCTAACACATCTTCCTTCCGAATATCTACTTTCTCCAGCCTACCAGCCTGTATCGCACTATCCTCCTCAACAACATGTCCCCTCTCCTTTGTGAACACTGAGGAAAAGTATTTATTTTGGGCCTCTCCTATATCCTCAGACTCCATGCACCCGTTCCCACTACTGTCCTTGACCAGCCCTAACTTCACCTTGGTCATTCTTTTATTCCTCACATAAGGCTAAAAACCCTTGGGGTTTTCCTTGATCCTACCCGCCAAGGACTTCTCATGCCCCCTCCGAGCTCTCCAAAGCACTTTCTTGAGCTCCTTCCTAGCTATCTTGTATCCGTCAAGTGCCCTAACTGAACCTTGTTTTCTAATCCTTACATCAGGCCCCTTCTTCCTCTTGACAAGACATTCAACCTCTTTTGTGAACCATGGTTCCCTCACTCGACCATTTCCTCCCTGCCTGACAGGGACATATATATCAAGGACACGCAGTACTTGCTCCTTGAACAAGCTCCACATCTCAATTGTGCCTATCCCTGACAGTTCCTGTTTCCATCTTATGCTCCCCAATTCTTGCCTAATCGCATTGTAATTACCCTTCCCCCAGTTATAAACTTTGCCCTGCCATATGTTCCTATCCCTCTCCATTGCTTTAGTGAAAGTCTCTCCCGCAATCAAATCTAAAACTTGGCCGTGTTCATTACCCAGTACCAAATACAATGTGGCCCCGCCTCTTGTCGGTCTATCCACATATTGTGTGAGGAAACCCTCCTGCACACACTGGATAAAAACAGCTCCATCCAAACTATTCGAATTGTAGTGGTTCCAATCAATATTTGGAAAGTTAAAGTTACAGTCACCCATGACAGCTACCTATCCAAAATCTGCATTGCAATCTTTTCCTCCACATCTCTGTTACTGTTTGGGGGCCTATAGAAAACTCCTAACAAAGTGACCACTCCTTTCTTATTTCTAACTTCAGCATTAACTACCTCAGTCAACAGATCCTCCTCAAACTGCCTTTCTGCAGCCATTATACTATCCTTGATTAACAATGCTACTCCTCCACCTCTTTTACCACCTTTCCTAATCTTACTGAAACATCTAAACCCCGGAACCTCTAACAACCATTCCTGCCCCTGTTCTATTCATGTCTCCATAATGGCCACAACATTGTAGTCCCAGGTATCAATCCATTCTTCAATCTCACCAACCTTATTCCTGATGCTCCTCGCATTGAAGCATCAAACCACCTTCATGCCTGCAGGTCCATTCTTGTGACCTTGGTACCTTCCTCAGTGCTGCACTACCCTCAACTTCCTGAACTCCAGCAACACTATCTTCTGGACTACAAATCAGTTTCACATCCCCCTGCCAAATTAGTTTAACCCCCGCCCCCCCGAAGAGCTGCAGCAAATTTCCCTCCCAGGATATTGGTGCCCCTCTGGTTCAGGTGTAACCCGTCCTGTTTGTACAGGTCCCACCTTCCCCAGAATGTGCTCCAATTATTCAAGTAACTGAAACCGTCCCTCCTACTCCATCCCTGTAGCCACGTGTTTAACTGCACTCTCTCCCTGTTCCTCACCTCACTAGCATGGGGCACGGGCAGCAAACCAGAGATGACAACACTGTCTGTCCTGGCTCTCAGCTTCCACCCTCGCTCCCTGAATTCCTGTTTTACATCCCTGTCCCTTTTCCTACCTATGTCGTTAGTACCGATGTGTACCATGACTTGTGGCTGCTCCCCCTCCCCCTGAAGGATCCTGAAAACACTGTGTAAAACCTTTCAAGATAATAAACATTGGACTTGTGTAAAGATGCTCCAGTTACAGATATTGGTTCAAGTTTGCTGTGCAATAATAGCAGTTTGTTTTATCACCCAATGTGAAAATCTAAACATTCAAATCAGGTAAGATTTGTATTTACATGCAATCTTTGTAAAATTTGAATGTTAACTCAATCTAACATCGGAGATGGGCAAAACCCAACAGTGGCCAAGATTCTTGAAGGTTGAGATGAACGCTTCAAAGAAACTGAAGTGATCAGAATATATGGGGCGAAATTCTCCGACCCCCACGACGGGTCGGAGAATAGCGGGAGGGCCTTCCCGACATTTTTCCCGCCCTCCCGCTATTCTCCCCCCCCCGCCCAACTCCCGACATGAATCGCTGCCGCCGTTTTTTTATGGCCGGCAGCGATTCACAGCTGTTCGATGGGCCGAAGTCCCAGCCCTTTACGCTGTTTTTACGAACGGCAAACAGACCTGGTCTGGCCGTTCGTAAAAACGGCGGGAACAACTCGCTTTTTATAACCATGGCACCAATTGGCACGGCAGTACCACGGCCGTGCCAAGGGTGCCATGGGCCCGCGATCGGTGGGCACCGATCGCGGGCAGCGGGCCCGATGCCCGTGCACTATTTGTCCTTCCGCCGCCCCGCAGTATCCATTCGCGGGGCGGCTGAGGGGCATCCCGGGCCGCGCATGCGCGGGTTTCGCGCAAATACGCGATGACGTCATCCGCGCATGCGCGGGTTGGAGTCTTCCAATCCGCGCATGCGCGGCTGACGTCATATGACGCGTCAGCCGGCGCTAACTCCGGCAGCGGGCTTAACGAAATTCGTTAAGCCCATGATGCCGGAGCTTGCGGCGACCGGGGACCAGAATCGGTTCCCGGTCGGGAAGGGGCGCGCTGGCGTCAAACCCGCCCGGGTTTGACGCCAGCCTTACGATTTCTCCCGTTTTGGGAGAATCGCGCCCATGTTTTTTCACAAAATGTATAATTGAAAATGCTTTGAAAGAATGCAATTCTAAGACAAATTCCAGCTCTACTTTTCTTATAGTTACATAGTCTTTTCTGGAGTGTGTGCATAAATGTGCAGGGAAATCTGGGCTGGATTCTCCATTAGCCAACGCTGAAATCGGGAAACAAGATTGGGTGGAGAATCAATTCCGTTGCCAAAATCGCGGCAGGCACTGATTTGGCCAAATCTCAATTCTCTGTCACCTCGACAGCAACATCAATGCGTTCCGGAACGCACGTACAGTAGACACCGTTTGCATATCATTAGCGGGCCCGACCTGGTATTCTCTAGGGCCTCCGCGATTCTCCGCCTCCGATGGGCCAAGTTCCCATCGACTTGATTAACTTGTGCTTTTAAAAATCATGAAACCGGTGTGGTGGCTGCTGAGGGAGAGAGAAAGAGGACACAGAAAGTGTTCCAATACCACCAGTTTGCTGACAATTGTGCTGCTCGCTGAGGGGCTTCTGCCAGGGCTGGAGGGAGTAGTGGGGGTTGTCAGGCATTGCTACAGCCGACAAGGCAGGCATGCAGCTGCGCACACTGTTAACAGCCCACTTTGAACTTAGTGCCATGGGTCATCTAAGTAGGTCTCCACTAGTCCCAGAGCTCCAGATATATACCCCAGCAAGCCCAAATATTTGAAAAGGTTTTCTTACCTCCTTGCTCGACCAGCCGACCCATCAGCTATATGGACGTGCTCTCGCAGAACCAGTGCCATCTTTTTGTCTGGGATAAATGTGTGTGGCGAGTGTAATGTTTATGTGTGGCTGCAACTTGTCAACCTCCTGAGTGTCAATTATGGACCCGGCAAATACCGTATTGTTTTTCATTAGAATCGATTGTGTTCCATAATGCGCTAGCCCCTTAATAGTAACGGAATCGGTCCTGGTGTGGTACCAGCTTTTCTGTGTGTAAGTCCACCAATTCTGTATTGGCACAACACTTCATCTCAGAAACGGAGAATTACGCCCCTGATGTTGCTTAGCTTATAGTAGAAAATTCCCCACAAAGTTGTACTTTCCTTTGAAAGCCAAATGTGAATATAACACATATGGCTAACACATTCTATGGACAGAATCCTGCAGATAGGCAGTTAGATTGAATTAATGATTGGTGTGGAGCATACCATTACAACAGGCTGTATTGGACATTACATAAGTTTTTGCAGTTCAAGTGCTGGTCATGCCAAACAGATGTTTTTCCTAACAGGTGGATTTGATTTGCAGCAGGTCACATTAGCTGGCTGGCGCTGATATCTTCAATGCTATGCAGTATCAGTAACAAAACCAATTGCAACATAAATTTGATTAGTATTGCATTCCAATATATTTATTGATATATATGTAATTATATGTATATACAAATAATAATACTTTTATAGACTCCTCTTCGACCAAGCATTTGGTCACATCTCTTAATGTCTCTCTTTGGCTCCTTGTATCTGTTCCCTTATGTCTCTGTGAAAAGCATTGAAATATTTTTGTGTGTTAAGGGGACTATATAAATGCAAGTCGTTAGTTTGCAGGAAGGTCTCAAACTCCCTTAAAAGCATTAGACTAAGTTTCCTCAAGGCTTCTCCAGCTCCACCTTCTCAAGTTTGGCAGAAATTCAGTACAAACACCATTTTCCAAAAATGTCACCCACTGGTCTCGAAGAGGATATTATCATATCTGCTGATAAATTGGCAGGGATTTTCCATTCCCCACCATTATGATCAGGAATCCCGATCGGGCGGAGAATGGCACATTGGTCGAAAAACGTGTTTCACGCCAAGCGGCAGACCGTCCCCAGTCTCTGCTTCCGAGCGATCTGAAAGCCTGAGTCTCTGCCCCTGTTATGCTCCACCCCTCACAGAAGGGTGTTACACATGTGTGATTTGGTGCGAGTATTTACAACCGAGGCCAAGGCACAATGGACTTTTAGGGGAGCAAAGAGGTAAGAAAACCTTTTCAAATATTTAGGCTTGCTGGGGTATATGGCTGGAGCTCTGGGACTAGTGGAGACCTACTTAGTGGCAACCGTGTGGGCTTGGGATGTCCCCTCTGGATTGGATTGCAACGGCGGAACCTCCCATTACAGCTGTAAAAATATTGCAACCCACCCATACCCCTAAGTTGCCAATTAAAGCCTCCACATCACACTGCAGCCAAGCTCCCATCAAAGACACATATCCCACAGTGATGCACGATCAATTGTACAAATTGTAAGGTTGGATACAACTGTGGCTTTATTGCAGTAAGATGTGTGGCCTCCCACAGCAACTGCCGAAATGGCTGCCGAATAGAGGACACGCTCCTCCTACTGGGCGGAGCCAGCGGGCAGGGGCTACCGGCGCACCTGTAGTACAGGTCCTACCTTACATCACCTAATACAGGTGTGACAGTGGTTTACCACATTCAACCTCTGTTAAAAATGAGTCCGGCGGGGTGGTGGAGAACTATATACAGTAGTGAATTTATGTACAATGTTTTATCAGGGAAAAGAAAAAAAAATGTCCTTTGAAAGTCGGTGTCAGTTAGAGATTCAACCGGTCTGGTGCCTTGACATTCCGCTGGGAGCGATGTAGCGGTGGCGGCGATGTCGATGCTGGCCTGATGTTGGATGACTCCGGGAGTGTGTCAAAATCCTCTTCATCCTCTGGCAGGGGAAGGAGGGATGGTCCTGGTGGGGTTAATGTTGGGAGCGCTGGGGGAGGGGAGGGTGGCGCCGGGCCGGAGAAGTGTGTATGGGTGGAACCTGCTGGTGCCAGGTCCCTGAGGGAGACAGTATCTTGGCGGCCATCGGGGTACGCCACATAGGCATACTGGGGGTTGGCATGGAGTAAGTGCACCCTATCCACCAACGGGTCCGCCTTGTGGTGTTGGACATGCCTACGGAGCAGCACAGGTCCTGGAGCTGCGAGCCAAGTGGGGAGCGACACCCCAGATGTGGACTTCCTGGGGAAGGCAAAAAGACCTTCATGGGGTGTGTTATTCGTAGCGGTGCACAGTAGTGACCGGATGGAGTATAGTGCATCAGGGAGGACCTGATGCTAGCGAGAGGCTGGGAGGTTCCTGAACCGTAAGGCCAGTTGGACGGCCCTCCATACCGTCCCATTCTCCCTCTCTACCTGCCCGTTTCCCCGGGGATTATAGCTGGTCGTCCTGCTGGAGTTGATACCCCTGCTGAGCAGGAACTGACGCAGCTCATCACTCATGAATGAGGATCCCCTGTCACTGTGGATGTAGGTGGGGAAACCGAACAGAGCAAAGATTGTATTCAGGGCTTTGATGACGGTGGCAGATGTCGTATCGGGGCATGGGATGGCGAAGGGGAATCTGGAATACTCATCGACAACACTGAGAATATACGTGTTTCGGTCGGTGGAGGGGAGGGGCCCTTTGAAATCCACACTGAGGCGTTCAAAGGGGCGGGAGGCCTTCACCAGGCGCGCACGGTCCGGCCGGTTGAAGTGCGGCTTGCACTTCACACAGACCTGGCAGTCCCTGGTGACTGTCCGTACTTCCTCAACGGAGTAGGGCAGATTGCGAGCCTTGACAGGATGGTACAATCGTGTGACCCCCGGGGGACAAAGGCTGTCGTGTGAAGTGTTGGCTAGTGTAGGCTTGAGAGATGAACAGACACTTCCAACACCGATGAAGGTTCAACTCAATTTTATTCACGACTTCTAACTAACTAACACACGATGACTGTGGGTCTAAATGATGCTAACTTAAACTAGAGACCTAAGTCTTGTCCGAATCAGTTGATTCTCTCAGCACGTGTTGTAAGTCTGTGCTGGGCTGAATGAGTTCCTGTTACACTCAGAGGCAGCACCCAGAATGAGCGGGAACCGTGGTGCCCTCTGCCTTTATAGTGTGTGTATTCTAACTGGTGATTGGCTGCGGTGTTTGTACATGTTGATTGGTCCCTGTGTGTGTGTCCATCAGTGCGTGTCTGCACCATGATATATTGGTGTATATTATGACATTGTGTAGGCCCGGAGTCGGTCTACTTGTGCACTGGCACATGTACCTCGGGATAGGGCGTCTGGGTGCTCTTTGAGTTTGCTGGGGCGATACGAAATCTCATAATTATAGGTGGATAGCTCGATTCTCCACCGCAAGATTTTATCGTTTTTGATCTTGCCCCGCTGCGTGTTGTTAAACATGAAGGCTACCGACCGTTGGTCAGTGAGGAGAGTGAATCTCCTGCCGGCCAGGTAATGCCTCCAATGACGCACAGCTTCAACGATAGCTTGGGCTTCTTTTTCGACAGACGAGTGCCGAATGGACAGGGTGGTTAGCAACAAACAACAAGCTTTTTCCAAGAGTGGGGGTGTCAATTACAAGGGGTCACAATTTCAAGGTGAGAGGGGAAAAGTTTAAGGGAGATGTGCGTGGAAAGTTTTTTACGCAGAGGGTGGTGGGTGCCTGGAATGCTTTGCCAGCGGAGGTGGTAGAGGCAGGTACGATAGTATAATTTAAGATGCATCTAGACAGATATATGAACGGGTGGGGAACTGAGATAAGTAGACCTTGGAAAATAGGCAACAGGTTTAGATAAAGGATCTGGATCGGCGCAGGCTGGGAGGGCCGAAGGTCCTGTTCCTGTGCTGTAATTTTCTTTGTTCTTTGTTCTTGAATTTCTGAGGCATGAAGGGTGCGGGAAAAGAATGCCATGGGTCTGGCTGTCTGATTGAGGGTGGAGGCAAGTGCGACGTCTGATGTGTCGCTTTCTACTTGGAAAGGCAGTGCCTCGTCTACTGAGTGCATCCCAGCCTTGTCCGCATAGTTTTGGACCCACTGGGCGTAGTAGGAGACGAACCCCAGGCAGCGTTTGAGAGCCTTGGGGCAATGGGGGAGGGCAAGCTCCATGAGGGGGCGCATGCGGTCGGGATTAGGCCCCAGAACTCCGTTCTGGACCACATAGCCGAGGGTGGCTAAGCGGGTTGTGCTGAACACGCACTTCTCGTTGTTGTAGGTGAGGTTGAGGAGAGTGGCGGTGTGGAGGAATTTGGCAAGGTTGGAGTCGTGGTCCTGCTGATTGTGGCCGCAGATGGTGACGTTGTCTCGGTATGGGAAGGTGGCCCGCAAACCGTACCGGTCGACCATTCGGTTCATCTCCCTTTGGAAGACCGAGACCCCGTTAGTGACGCTGAAGGGAACCCTGAGGAAGTGATAGAGACGACCGTCCGCCTTGAAAGCAGTGTAGGGACGGTCCGATTTACGAATGGGGAGCTGCTGGTAGACGGATTTGAGGTCTATCGTTGAGAAGACCCGGTACTGCGCAATCTGATTGACCATATCAGATACGCGTGGGAGGGGGTACGCGTTGAGCTGCGTGTACCGATTGATGGTCTGGCTGTAGTCCACGACCATTCTGTGTTTCTCACCCAGTTTTACTTGGGCTCTCCAGGGGCTGTTGCTGGCCTCGATGATGCCTTCCCAAAGCAACCGCTGGACCTCGCACCTGATGAAGGTCTTGTCCTTGGTGCTGTACCGTATATTCTTAGAATCGTAGAATTTTGCAGTACAGTAGGTTTATCCAACTTGAGTCTGCCCTTTGATAGAGCAATCTAACACTGTCACAAACCCAGTTTTACTTTTCCCCATAACTATGTAAATTACATGTCTGATTTCCTTTTGGAAGTTACTGTGGAAACTGATTCCACCAGGAATTTTCAGGATCTTAACAACCCTAATTTTTCCTCTCGTTGTTTTCCAATTATTTTAAATCATGACTCCTGGCTGTTGACTCACTTGCCAAAGTAGATAGAGTAAGTACAAAGAAACTGCAAAAAACATTCAGAATTTTGAATATCTTTTGTTTTGTTGTTTTGAGAAAAATATTTTATTAAGGTATATACAATTTTTGACAACAATTTTCAAGAGGAAGAAAACAACAGAATAGGTAGCACCCACCCAACCAACAACCAAACCCAGCCAACGTGGCTTATATACACTATTCGCCGTTGTCACTTTTCCACTAACTAAACCAACCCACCTTGCCTCCCTCTTTCCCTGAACCCCGCCTCCACACTTCTTATATCTACTGACAGCTTAATTTTCCCCAAAGAAGTCAATAAATGGCTGCCACCTCCGGGCGAACCCTAGCATCGATCCTCTCAGGGCAAACTTGATCTTCTCAGGGCAAACTTGATCTTCTCAAGTCTGAGAAACCTGGCCATGTCCTGACCCATACCCCCGATTTTGTGGGTTCCGAGTCCCTCCACACCAATAAGATCCGTCTCCGGGCTACCAGGACCCATATCCCCGATTTTGTGGGTTCCGAGTTCCTCCACGCCAATGAGATCCATCTCCAGGCTACCAGGGAGGCAAAGGCCAACACACCAGCCTCTCTTGCCCCCTGGACTCCCAGGTCTTCCGACACACCAAAAATCGTCATCTCTGGACTTGGAACCACCCCTACCTTCAATACTGTGGACACGACATCGGCAAATCCCTGCCAGAATCCCCTAAGCTTCAGACATGCCCAACACGTGGACAGTATTTGCGGGCTGATGCACGATCAATAACTCTCGAAGCGAGATTGGAGTACAATTGAAGGCTTTATTTTTTTTTTTATAAATTTAGATTACCCAATTATTTTTTCCAATTAAGGGGCAATTTAGCGTGGCCAATCCACCTACTCTGCACATTTTTTTGAGTTGTGGGGGCGAAACCCACGCAGACACGGGGAGAATGTGCAAACTCCACACGGACAGTGACCCAGAGCCGGGATCGAACCTGGGACCTCAGCGCCGTGAGGCGGTTGTGCTAACCACTAGGCCACCGTGCTGCCCTTTGAAGGCTTTATTGGACTAGATGTTTCCCCCCCGCAGCGCAGGTACAGAATGCAGCAGCTCGGGAGACACAGACTCTTGTACTCTGCCTTACTGGGCGGAACCAGCAGGCAGGCTTCACCAATGGCCTTACAGTATCAGGTACCTCCAACACCAATAGTCTTACAGCATCGGTTACCTCCAACCTAGGTACCGTAATACCCCTAATACCGACTACCACACAGGCCCTCCCGCGCACCACCCACACCTATCCTCCACCCCTTCAAATAACCTGCTCATATGGGTCACAGTCATATGCGCCCTGTGGGCCACATTGAATTGTATCAGGCTAAGCCTGGCACACAACAAGAACGCATTAACTTTACTCAGGGCATCCTCCCACAATCCCGCCTCTGTATCCTTGCCCAACTCTTCCTCCCATTCTCGCTTTACCTCCCCTACCGGGGTTCCCCCCCATTCCATGAGTACTTTATAAATTTCTGAGACTTTCTCCTCCCCCACTCCCATTTTTGACACTACCTTGTCCTGTATCCCCTGGGGTGGTAGGTGCGGAAAGATTGGACCCTGCCTCCGTGCAAAGTCCCTCACCTTCAGATAGTGGAATCCATTCCCCCCGGGCAGCTCAAACTCCTCCTCCAAGTCCTCCAAGCCTGAAAAGCTGCCGTCAAAAAACAGGTCCCCAAACAGCTCGGTCCCCACTCATTGCCAAGTCCGAAACCCGCTATTCATACCCCCCCCCCCACGATGCAAACCGGTGGTTGCCACAAATAGGTATCCATACTGACACCCCTCCACTCCTCCCATGTGCTTCCACCACTGTCCCTGCATCCTCAAGGCCACCACTACCGGGCTTGTGGAGTACTGAGCCGGCGAGAATGGCAGATGTGCCGTTAACAGTGCCCCTAAACTTGTGTCCCTACATGAAGCCACCTCCACCCGCTCCCATACTGATCCCTCCCCCAGATCCACTTCCTAACCATTGCTCTGTTCGCTGTGCAGTAGTTTCTGAAATTCAACAGTGCCAGCCCCCCCCCCCCCCCCCCCCCCCCCCCCCTCGAACCCGCTACAGCAGCACCTTCTTTACCCGCTGGGTTTTATCCGCCGCACAAACCCTGAGATCACCGCATTCACCCTTTAAAGAAAGCATTGGGAATAAAAACAGGCAGGCACTGGAATAGGAATAAAAACCTCAGGAGAACCATCCTCTTTACCACCTGCACCCTCTCCGCCAGTGACAGGGGGAGCATATCCCACCTTCTGAAGTCCCCCTGCAACTGCTCCACTAACTGAGCCAAAGTGAACTTGTGCAGCTGTTCCCACTCCTGCACCACCTGGATACCCAAATACCTAAATCTCCCTTCCACCACCTTGAACAGTATCCCCCCCAGTCTCCTCTCTTGCCCCCTCGCCTGAATCGCAAAAACCTCACTTTTACCCATATTTAATTTGTATCCCGAAAACCAGCCGAATTCCCAAATCTTTCCAGTAATCTTTCCAATCCCCCCCCCCTCCCCCCCCCCCACCCCGCACAGTCTCCTGCCAGTCCTTTGAAGCTCTCAGCGCCATCGCCAGTGGTTCTATGGCCAAGGCAAACAGCAGTGGGGAGAATGGAAATCCCTGCCTCATACCCCGGGTGCAGCCTAAAATAATCTGAGCTCACTCGGTTTGTCTGCACACTCGCCACCGGTGCCTGGTACAGCAACCGGACCCAGTCCACATAGCCCTGTCCAAACCAAAACCACCCCAAGACCTCCCACAGATACTCCCATTCCACCTGATCCGCATCCATGGCGACCACCACCTCCACCTCCCTTCTCTCAGAGGTCATTATGATCACGTTTAGCAGCCTTCTAATGTTCCTCGTTAAATTCCTCCCCTTCACAAACTCAGGCTGGTGCTCCCCTATCACCCCTGGCACACAGTCTTCTATTCTCAAGGCCAAGATCTTGGCCAGCAGCTTTGCGTCTCCATTTAGAAGGGAGACAGACCGAGACAACCCGCATTGTTCTGGATCCTTATCCCGCTTCAGAATGAGAGAGATTGACGCCTATGACATCGGCGAAGGGAGTACCCCTCGCTCCCTAGCCTCATTAAATGCCGTTACGAGCATGAGTCCCAGCACGCCTGAAAACTTTGAATGAAATTCCACTGGGTACCCATCTGGCCCCGGGGCCTTGCCCGACTGCATCGCCTCCAGTCCCTCCCCCACTTCAAACAGCCCAATTGGGGAGCCTGGACCCTCCACCAGCTCTTCCTCTACCCTCGGAAACTCCGGTCCCTCCAAAACCCACCACAGCCCCGGCTGGAGGCCCTGATTCGTATAACCTGCTGCAGAAGTCTCTAAACACATCATTCACCCCCACCGGGTCCAGAATCGTATCCCCTCCTCTGTTCTTCACTTTTCCAATCTCACTCACCGCCTCCCACTTCCTTAACTGGTGTGCTAGCATCCTGCTAGCCATCTCCCCACATTCATACACCACTCCTCTCACCTTTCTCAACACCACCGCCGTCCCTGTGGATAGCAAACCAAACCCCGCCTCCGAGGCCTCCGAGTACCTCTTGTCCCTCTGGAGAATCTCCCTCACTAATCTATCCATCTCCTCCTCCTCCACCTTCTCCCTGTGTGCCCGAATCGAGATAAATTCTCCTCTCACCACTGACTTCAGCACCACGCATACCTGCCGAGACCTCCACCTTATTGTTTATCTCCATATATCTCCGGATGGCCTCCCTCACCCGCACACACACTTCCTCCTTCACTAATAGTCCTGCATCTAACCTACAGTGCGGGCGCTGGCCCACCCTCCTTACTCACCCATAGGACCACCCGGTGTGGAGCATAATCTGACACTACTATCGCTGAGTACACAACGTGCACCACCCCCGCCAACAAAGTTTTATCCATAACAAAAAAGTCAATTTGGGAGTACACTTTGTGTACATGGGAAAAGTGTTAAGGCAGTTGTGTATGATTTCTGATACAACTGCTTTACCTCCACCTTCCGGATCACCTGGCTCTGAGCCTCTAACCTCATCTCCATGCAATCAATTCCCGCTTTTATTGGATTCACCACCCTGGCCAATCATCCAATTTCTCCTTCCTCTGTGGGCAAATTAACTGATCCATCGATCACTGGGCTGGCAAGCTCGGACCTTGACCCTCTGCCATCTTCCCCGTGTCGCAGCCTCCACACCAACTTTTGACTGTTGTTCTCTCCTTTTTTGACCACTTCTGGTCCACGAATCCATACAATGGTGGGATACTTTCTTCTTCCACCCCTTCTGCACCTTTTATTAGCGCTCAATTCCGCCGTTATCTGGGGAAAGGCCCAATAAGCCCACTACAAGAGGGAACCACCAAATGTGAGTCACTCACTCCATGGTCGCCACTGGAAGAGACTTGAATATCTTTTGTCAGGACTCCCATACATGAATCCCAACAATTTGCAATTTGTAAGACTGAGGTAAGATTAATTTCCTTTAGATTTGATCAGGCCCACTAAATCTTGATTTTAACAGTTCACCTACCACTGGTAACAACACTAATACTTTCTCCCCACTACCAAAACTAAGAGTTTTTGATTTCTTAATTCCTTTTTTTTTACCACATGCTGTGACAATTTTACATGCTTTATAGCCAATTCACCAGCCCTATTTAATTTCTCCCTAAAAAATAATGTGATCCAGCTACATCATTGCCCAGGATAAACTGTACCGTTGAAAAAGGTAATTTCTAAGTAGGATTCTGAGATAAAGCAGTTGTGTGCAGCAGAAAACATAAACTACCGCCTTAACACTTTTCACCCGACTATCTAATGTTACCTTATATAATGGAATACTGGTCACTTCACCAGTAATCCCATATATTCCCACCTTTTCTGGCAATACCCCTTTTAAACTGCGTGGACTGGATTCTCCGTACTCCGACGCCGAAATTGCGGCCGGAGCGGAGCATCCAGTTTTGACGCCAAAATTGGGCCGGCGCCAGTTCGGCAATTCTCCGAGCACCGAAAAGCGGCGTCACCAGTGAGTATGCCACGCCGTCATGGGCTATTGCCAGAGGCCCGCTCCAACATTCTCCGCCCCCGACCGGCCGAGTTCTCGATGGCGTGGAACTAACCTGGTATTGTCAGTCGGAATAGGCGCGTGGCGGCTGCGGACTCAGTCCGTGACTGCCCTGATAGGGGGCGGACCGATCAAAGGCCAGGGGTGCCTTATATGCGGTCAGGGAATAATTGTGTGGGGTTTCAGGGTCAGGCGCGCGGCCTATCCGGGGGTCTCTTTCTTGGGTTTGGCACCGCGGTCCGAGTCCTCCATGGAGCACGGCCTAGTTAGGTACGACCTGCCCTTTATGAACCCATGCTGCGTCTGCCCAATGGGACAATTTCTATCCAGATGCCTCGCTATTTCTTCCTTGATGATAGATTCCAGCATCTTCCCTACTACCGAAGTTAAGCTCACTGGCCTATAATTTCCTTATCTCTGCCTACCTCCTTTTTAAAAGTGGTGTCACGTTTGCGAGTGATGGAGCGGGTGCATGCCGGAGAAGTGGGGGGGGGGGGGGGGGGGTTGGGGAGGGTGCGTGCCGGGGAGGAGGGGGGGGACTGGGGAGAGTGCGTGCCAGAGAGGAGGGGGTGGGTTGGGGAGCGCGAGTGATGGAGAGGGTGCGTGCTGGGGAGGAGAGAGGAGGGGCCGGGGAAGGCACTTGATGGAGAAGGTTCAGGCCGGGGAGGAGAGGGGAGTGTTTGGAGAGGGTGCGTGCCGGGGAGGATGGGGGGGTGTTGGGGAGGTTGTGTGCTGGGGGGGTTGGGGAGGGTGCCTGCCAGGGGGGTATGTGGAGGCGCGTGATGGAGCGGGTGCGTGCCGTAGAGGAGGGGGCAGGTTTGGGGAAGGTGCGTGCCGGGGAGGAGAGGGGGGCCGGGGAGGGCAAGTGATGGAGAGGGTGCGTGCCGGGGAGAAGTGGTGGGCCGGGGAGGGTGAGTAATGGAGAGGGTGCATGCTGGGGAGGAGAGGGGGGGTTTGGGGAGGGTCCGTGCCAGGAGGAGAGGGCGGTGCTGGGGTGGGCGAGTGATGGAGAGGGTGCGTGCTGGGGTGGAGAGGGGGTGGGGTTTGGGGACGGTGCTTGCTGGGGAGGGATGGAGGTGTCCGCCTGGCATGTGCCAGCTGGCAACAGTCGCGACCATGCAGCCCCTGGCACCTAGCTGCGGGGGGTGGGTATGGGCAATGGTGACATGTCCAGGGGGCGATCGATGGGATGCACGTCGCCGTGCCGCCACCTGCGGATTACAGGGCCGTGTTCATGAATAGGAAGGGGACCTATTCCATGAACGTGCAGGTGGTCTGTGACCACCGCCTGAGGATCCTGCACGTCTGCACCCAGTACCCGGTCAGTGTACATGATTCATTTGTATTGGCGCAATCTTTCACCCCCACCATGTTCGAGGGATGCTTCCCCCCGGCTGAGGGGCTGGTTGCTGGGTGACAGGGGTTACCCGTTGCGGTCATGGCTGATGACGCCGATACGGATGCCACAGATTGACGCGGAGAACGATGCCCATGCAGCGATCAGGGGTGTGATAGAGTGGTGCTTTTGGCTGCTGAAGATGCGCTTCAGGTGCCTGGACCGCTCTGGAGGGCCCTCCAATACCCGTCAGATAGGGTCGGCCGCATCATTGTGGTCTGATGCGTTCTGCATAACATAGCCCAGCAGAGGGGCGATGTGCTGCAGACAGAGGAGTGGGAAGGGGAAGAACAGCAAGATGAAGTGTAGACCTCCCCAGATGGGGGCAATGGTCAGGACAGACGGGGTGGACATGGACTGGAGGCTGCCCACCATTACCGGCTGGGCCAGCAGGCATGGGACAGGCTGATAACCGCCCGTTTCACGGACTGGGGGGGCGTGGGAATTGCCGAGTATGGGCACAGGCTGCAAACCACGGCATCAGCCTACCACCCTCACCCCACCCACCCAACACCAATCATCCTCACCCCGCCCACCAAACAACAACCACCCGCATCCCACCCGCATGCACACCACCCTTCCATTGCACATCCACCTGCGGCACAACGGTCATCTACAATAGACCAACGGTCTATTGCAGGCCATGGAGGATGATGACAGCCCGACCTGCGATGAGCTCTGGGCTCTACATCATTGGACAATATCTGACCAATGGCCACAGTACCACCCTCCACCCAGACCGTCCCTGCATGCGGCCGTGACACTGTAGCGCACGGTCCCGTCGGGGAGGATCTCCTGCCAGCGGGAGACCGGGAGATTTTTGGATTGCAGGGCCAGTTGGACGGCCTTCCAGACCGTCCCATTCTCTCTCTCCACCTGCCCGTTTCCCCGCGGGTTGTAGCTGGTCGTCCTGCTCGAGGCAATGACCCTGCTGAGCATTTACTGACGCAGCGCATCACTCATAAAGGAGGATCCCCGGTCGCTGTGGATGTAAGCGGGGAAACAGAACAGGGTGAAGATGGTGTTGCGTGCTTTGATGACTGTGGCAGACGTTGTATCGGGGATGGGGAAGGGGAATCTGGAGTATGCGTCGACCACATTAAGGAAGTACATGTTTCCGTCGGTGGAAGGGAGGGGCCCTTTCAAATCCACGCTGAGGCGTTCAAAGGGGCGGAGGCCTTCACTAAGTGCGCTTGGTCTGGCCGGTAGAAGTGTGGTTTGCACTCCGCGCAGACCTGGCAGTCTCTGGTGATAGCCCTGACCCCCTCAATGAATTTGGGCAGATTGAGGGCCTTTATGAAGTGAAAGAACCGGGTGACTCCTGGGTGACAGAAAGCGTCGTGTAGGGCCCGGAGTCAGTCCACTTGTGCGCTGGCACATGTACCTCGGGATAGGGCATCGGGAGGCTCGTAATTGTCGGTGGAGAGCTCGATCCTCCACCTCAAAATGTTATCATTTTTGATCTTGCCCCGCTGTGTGTTATTGAACATGAAGGCAACCGACTGTTGGTCAGTAAGGAGAGTGAATTCCTGCCGGCCAGGTAATGCCTCCAATGCCGCACAGCTTCTACGATGGCTTGGGCCTCCTTCTTGGCGGAGGAGTGCCGAGTTTTGGAGGCATGGAGGGTACGTGAAAAGAATGCTATGGGCCTGCCTGCCTGGTTGAGGGTGGCAGCCAGAGTGACGTCTGATGCATCGCTCTCGACTTGGAAGGGGAGTGTCTCGTCGACCGCGTGCAATGTCGGCCTTGATATGGTTGAAGGCCTGGTGAGCCCCGGCCGTCAGGAGGGAAAACGGTGGAGTGAATGAGTGGGCGGGCCTTGTCCGCATAGTTGGGGACCCACTGGGCATAGTATGAGAAGAACCCCAGGCATTGTTTGAGGGCCTTGGGGCAGTGGGGGAGGGGGAGTTCCATGAGGGGGCGCATGCGATCGGGGTGGGGCTCTAGAACTCCATTTGCACCACATAGCCAAGGATGGCTGAGCGGTTGGTGCTGAACATGCACTTCTCCTTGTTGTACGTAAGGTTCAGGAGTTTTGCGGTGTGGAGGAATTTGGAAAGGTTAGCGGCATGGTCCTGCTGGTCGTGTCCGCAGATGGTGACAATATCCAGGTATGGGAAGGTGGCCCGCAGTCCGTACCGGTCAACCATTCGGTCCATCTCCCGTTGGAAGACCGAGACCCCATTAGTGATGTCGAAGGGAACCCTAAGGAAGTGGTAAAGGTGGCCGTCCGCTTTGAACGCAGTGTATGGGCGGTCCGCCTGCGGATGGGGAGCTGGTGGTAAGAGGATTTCATGTCCACTGTTGAGAAGACCCGATACTGTGCAATCTGATTGACCATATCAGATACGCGTGGGAGGGGGTACGTGTCGAACTGCGTGTACCAATTGATGGTCTGACTGTAGTCAATGACCATCCTGTGTTTCTCCCCAGTTTTCACAACTACCACTTGGGCTCTCCAGGGGCTGTTGTTGGCCTCGATGATGCCTTCCAGCAGTAGCCTCTGGACTTGATGAAGGTCCTGTCCTGGGCACTGTACCGTCTGCTCCTGGTTGCGATGGGTTTGCAATCCGGGGTGAGGTTTGCAAACGGAGAAGATGGGTCGACCTTAAGGGTCGTGAGGCCACATACAGTAAGGGGTGGTAGGAGCCCGCCGAATTTCAGGGTTTGACTTTGGAGGTTGCACTGGAAGTCCAGGCTGAGTAGCAAGGCAGTGCAGAGGTTGGGGAGGACGTAAAGCCGGAAGTCGCTGAACTCTATACACGCTGGGTGGTGAGGGTGGCAGTGCAGTACCCCCGGATCTCCATGGAGTGGGATCCGGAGGCCAGGGAGATTCATTGTGTAATGGGGTGTACCGCGAGGGAGCAGCGCCTTACCGTATCGGGGTTGATGAACCTCTTTGTGCTCCCGGAGTCAAGAAGGCAGGATGTTTTGTGCCCATCGACCTTTACAGTTGTCGACACATTTGGCAGGTTGTGCGGCCGGGACTGGTCGATCGTGATGGAGGTGAGCTGTAGCTGGTGTTGGAAGGCCCCGGGCTGGTCGGCGGCGGTTGCGGGCGATGAGCGGGCGGATGAGGTGCCCGATGAGCAGGGTTAGGGTCCTGAGGTGAGGAAGATGGCGGCGCCCATGGGGCGCACGTGGTGGGCAGCGTTAAAGATGGCAGCGCCCATGGGGCGCGCGTGGTGGGCAGCGTTAAAGATGGCGGCGCCCACGGGCCGCACGAGACCTGATGGGGGGAAGATGGCGGCGCCCATGGGCCGCATGTGTTCTGAGGCGAGGAAGATTAAGGCGCCCGCGGCCTACACGTGGGTTGCGGGGGCGAAAATGACGGTGCCCACGGGTTGCACGTGGGGTGTGCAGGAACAATGGGAGGGGAGGGAACCAGAGCACCCAGAGGAAACCCACACAGATCTGGTGAGAAATTGCAAACTCCACACAGACATCTCCCGATGTCGGAATCAAACCCACGTCCCTGGCGCTGTGAGGCAGCTGTGCAAACTGTTGTGCCACCATGCCGTCTTGCATTATTCTTTCCTCTGAACCCCCAATCTGGCTCTAAATTCCACAGAAATTAAAAATGACTATGTTGGAATGAAATAAATCAATTTATTTTGTAAATCAAATTCATGAGATTACAAAAACACTAATTCTTCTATTTGAAGTTGTAGTAAGATATTTTCATGTTGCAGTTGCTTACAATATTGCCCTGTCACCTCAGGATCTACTTTCTTATCAGACAATTAGTAATTTTGCACAAGAGCTTGAAAGTAAGCACTCCATTTTGATACCTTCCAGGTTTTGTGGTGGAGAAAGTATGACTGCAGCTTGGCTTATCTCATATTTAGCTTCAAACCAAAATTTACATTGAATGACAAGATATCATTGATGAAGGTGCATTCTCTTCTTCTTCAGTGATATTTTAAAATTATAGAGAGGGATTAAATTGTCAGTATTCCTCTCCTGAGGTATCCTTAGTAGAAAGGATGGTCATCTGTGATGCCTAGAGTCCACCTGATTTTTGGTGACCTGGAATTCTTGAAGTATACGATATTCTGCAGCACGCACATGTACTGGAATTGCATGGCAATGAGAGAGGAGACTTCTCATGGTGCTTACCAAACCTTTTTCTCTGGGTTAAATGTCCATTTGGAGGAGGGTCCAAAAACTGCCCCTCGTCCTTGCATCTGATCCCTTCAGAATTATTGGCTGAAAGTGGCAGAGAGCAAGGTCAAGGAAATCTAAAACGTAAGTGGCATTTTTACATGGACCAATCAGACAAATACAGGACGATGTTGGTTGGTGACCTGATTGATTGATTTTGTCAAAGTACCGAAGTACAGTGAAAAGTATTTTTCTCACTCAGTGATTTCATGCAGCCTTTGTTTGAGTTAAATTCATCCCTTTCTCTGCAGCCAATAATTTCACTTACAGCCTGTGTGTGTTTTTCTTTTGTCCTTTTCTCAGTCTTTTTTTGCAGATTTGTAGTATTCTGTGTGCCTTTCTGAGCTGTGTCTCACCTTGCAGCCTTTGTTTGATTTCTTTTGTCTTTTTCAGTGGCTTTTTGTTGTTGCTGACTTCAAACTTTTCTGTGTTCCTGGATTCTCATTGACTTTTTATGCACCTTCCGCAGGGTTCAAAAATCTATTTTCTATCCACTCTGTACACAATGTTTCACGTATAAAGACATCTGTCTTCATCAGTGTGTTCTTAATGAGAGGCCTTTTTTGAACTGACATGGCCGACTACAGGCAGAGTGCCTCATGGCTGAGTCACATGAATGTGGCATGTCAGATTGCCAGGTGGTGTCTGATGTGTTAGGCAGGTTGGTTCGATGTGGTGCACTCGATGCAGGGAAGCTAGAAACAGACGTCTAACACTGGAGAAGATCCAACACTGTTTTATTCAACGATAGAACTGATAAACATATGTACTGTACTGAACTGGCTGGAGACCTAGCAGTAGCCTGACCAGACTTACTAGCAACCGCATGGTGTTTGCACTTGCTAGCTCGTGGACTCTGACTGTCTCAGTGGCTGGGTCCAGAGAGAACGGGAAACCTAGTGCCCTCTGGCTTTATAGTGTCCTGTCTGGTGATTGGCTGCACTGTGTTGTGTGCTTACTGGTCATCCTGTGTGTCAATCACTGCCTGTCATTATATACATGAGTGGATATTATGACAGTGTCCATACTGCATTTCCACAACCCAAAGGTAAATGTTGGATTTCTGACCTTGCAAGGAAAAGAGTAATTAAGGCCAGTGGTTGAAACCAATTAAATGTAGCCACATTGAAGTTTGCACATATGGTAGTTAAAAGTTGAGCTCAGAGCTGTTCATTATTCAACAAATAACTGGACCAAATTGAAGAAGAGTCAGTGACATGCACTTTGTTCTACTGAAACAGCTTTCATTGTTTCTCCTGTGCAATGATGAGAAAATTTCAAAGATCAACCTGCTGCTGCCAAATCACAACCATTGACCCATGTGATTTAAAACAAAAACAGAAAATACTTGACCATCACTCCAGGCCTGATAGCATCTGGGGAGAGAGAAGGGAGCTAAAGTTTCGAGTCTGGATGACCTATGTGAATTGTTGCAAATACTTGTACATAGGGAGAAAATCAATGGAAAAATTTCAAAGTTCAATTGTGGTGGCTTTTTCAGGAAGTTTTCAGAAAGTTTCCCTCCGGCTCTGCCAGCGAATTCCATTCCTCTATTAAACGACATTTGGGGTGAATGACTAGCCCTGTGGTTTCAGAACGCCAGGGTCCCTGGTTCGATTCCTCGCTGGATCACTGTCTGTGCGGAGTCTGCAAGTACTCCCCGTGTCTGAGTGGATTTCCACCGGGTGCTCCGGTTTCCTCCCACAGTCCAAAGACGTGCAGGTTAGGTGGATTGGCCATGCTAAATGCCCTTAGTGTCCAAAAAGGTTAGGAGGGGTTATTGGGTTACGAGGATAGGGTGGAAGTGAGGGCTTAAGTGGGTCGGTGAAGACTCAATGGGCTGAATGGCCTCCTACTGCACTGTATGTTCAATGTTCTATGTTCTGTGACATTCAACGGCCACGCTGCTCCTGGGATCCCACTCCTGGGATCTACCCGGCTCGCAACGCCGAGCATGATTCAACGCAATCTCACGCGATGTTGTGATGTGGATCCTGGCCACAATGGGTTAGGATCACTTTTTCGCAAAACTGCACATTAGAGCGAGACAGTAAGCCTTACTGTGATGTGCCGATTCAAGAGGTACTTGAGGCTTTGGGATTCAACCCCTTCACCTCAGAGACCTCGGGCGAATGCTTTTAAGCACTGAGGTTATCTTCTGGTCCAGAGTCCGCTCCGTGGAGCAGGATGAAAAGTGCTCACGCTTCTTCTTCCAGAAGGTACACAGAGAGACCTCTGTGATCAGAAGCCTGAAGGAAGAAGATGGCCCTGTAAAGACATCGCAGTCTGATATACTGAGGATCAGTCAATCCTTCTGTGCCAGACTGTATGATCTGAAGTCAACAGACAGTACTGTTACCCAGACCTTCCTGTCGTCTATTACGGAGGTGTTGGACGACAACGAGGGGGAAAACCTGGACAAACCATTAACTCTGGACGAGCTGACAAAGGCCGTCAAGTCCTTTGAGACGAGTAAAACTCCCGGAAGCGACGGCTTATCGGCCGAGTTGTATTTGGCTCTGTGGGACTGGATGGGCCCAGACCTGCTGAAAGTGTACGAGAGTATGCTTTTGGAAGGCAGCATGTCAGAATCCATGAGGAAAGGCATCATCACCCTCATCTACAAGCAGAAGGGGGAAGGGAAGAAATTCGAAATTGGCGACCCATTTCACTGTTAAATGTGGATTACAAAATCTTAGCCAAAGTCATCGCCAATCGGGTCAAGTCTGCTCTGGAGTCGGCGATCCACCCCGACCAGACATGTGCTGTACCCGGCAGGAAGATCTCTGACAGCCTCGCGCTGCTCAGGGATACGATCGCCTACGTGCAGGACAGGAGGGTGGACACCTGCCTCATCAGCCTTGATCAGGAGAAGGCTTTTGACAGAATATCGCACACCTACATGATGGATGTGCTCTCAAAAATGGGGTTTGGGGAGGGAATTCGCAATTGGATCAAACTGCTCTACACAAACATCTATAGCGCAATCTCAATCAATGGGTGGGAATCAGAAAAGTTCCAGATCAAATCTGGAGTCAGGCAGACTGCCCTCTCTCCTCAGCCCTGTTTGTATGCTGCATAGAACCTTTTGCCGAGTCCATCAGGAAGGATCCGGGTATGAAAGGAGTGACGATCCCAGGCAGCGGAGGCGTGCAAGTCAAAGCCTCCCTGTACATGGACGCCGTCGCCGTCTTCTGCTCGGATCCCGCGTCTGTGCGCAAGCTCTTGGACACCTGCGGCCAGTTTGAACTGGCCTCAGGAGCCAAGGTAAACCGCGGCAAGAGCGAGGCCATGTTCTTTGGAAACTGGGCCGACCGGTCCTTTGTTCCCTTCACGGTCAGGTCAGATTACCTGAAGGTGCTGGGGATATGGTTCGGAGCGGCTGGGGCGTGCACCAAAAACTGGGAGGAGCGCATTGCTAAAGTAAAACAGAAACTGGGCTGGTGGGAGCAACGCTCCCTCTCCATTGCGGGCAAAACCCTGGTCATCAGGTGTGAGGTACTCTCGGTGTTACTGTACGTGGCGCAGGTCTGGCCCATCACTCGGACCTACGCCGCAGCAGTCACCCGGGCCATCTTCAAATTCATTTGGAGATCCAAGATGGACCGGGTCCGAAGAGACATAATGTACAAGCCTCTAGATAAAGGAGGGAGGAACGTACCCAACGCCGCCCTCATCCTGATGGCCACCTTTGTGTGCAGCTGCATCAAGCTGTGCGTAGACCCCGGGTATGCAAACACCAAGTGTCACTACATACTGAGGTTCTACGAAGGATGGGCCTGGCCTCATTGCCGCGGAACGCTCTAAGCAGTTGGTCCATGCCGTACCACCTGTCCTTCGTGGAAAAGTTTTTGAAGAAAAACACCTTTGACCACAAAGCAATGAAGCAGTGGTCAGCACTGTGTAAGGTCTTACCAGCAAATGTACACCGAGGGGTTGGTAACAGTGTAAAACCCCTCGGTCCGAGTCTTCAATACCACAATGTATGCAAGAAACAAAGCAATGTAAATATTTAAGAAAGAACTGTAACTTATAGTAGGATACGTGTGTAACGTTAGCCCAATTGAAATGAAGAAAGACAAATGAATGTAACTCAGATGGAAATGTACAGACAAGACAATTTGAAATGTTCTGTAAAGTTTATGATAAATTTTATGAATAAAGTATATTTTTTGTAAAAAAAAAACAAACTGGTCCTCACCACCAGGAAGCAGATGGAACTGCACATGTGGGGTCTCCCGGGGGATCGGAGGCACTAAGCTGCAATGCCTTTTGGGCAGGGTGGTGCCCTGGCTCTGCTGATGTCACCTGGGTACTTTGGCAGTGCCACCTGGGTGCCATCCTGGGACTGCCAAGGTGACCAGCTGGCACTGTCAGCTGGCATGGGCACTACCACAGTGCCAGTTTTGCATTGCCAAGATGTCACACTGGCATTTCTTTGCATGTGTGAGTGAGCTGGGCATTTGTAAGGGGTGTTGTGGGAACCCTCCCATCGTATCTCTTGCCCCACTGTACAAAACAAGGTTGGCTGCTGCCTCGGCCACATGTTCCCCGTTCAGGCCTCTTATTCAACGTGAGTCGCTAAACACGCTTGCTAGGGTGCTTTGTTCCCTTTTGGAGGAATTGCGCCATTAGTCACTTTTTTGGGCCTTGGGAAGTTTCTCACTGGTTTAGCCCACACTTAGGATGGGATTCTCCGCTCGCGCACACCTGGCAATCAGTAATTCCCCCCGAAATCAATGGACATTTACATGGCCGCGCCCGCCCATGGCAATCGTGTGGCGACAGACCGGAAGAATCCAGCCCTTAAATTAATTTTCAGTACTGGGGAGCCGAACTCGGAGATCGGGCTGCCATTGTGAAAGCCTATGGGTCCCCCACACTCCCCACCCTTGGCTAATATCACTCTCCATAGACAAGGGCACTACCCCACACACCCAGAAGTGAGGAACACCCCGCCATGGGTTCCCGGGGGATCCACCCTCTTCAGGCCTCTCCAGTCCTCCTTGCAGGCCCCCCCGTTGCAGGACCCCCACGCGTCACCCCTCTCTTAATTTTCTTGTTGGATGGCCTTATTTATTACAAGAACACCCATGCAGCGAATAGGATTGTGATCGAACGGTGCTTCGGACTCCTGAAGATGCAGTCCACTCTGGAGAGGCCCTCCAGTATGATGCTTAGAGGACCTCCCACATTTTGGCGGCCTGCTCCATCCTCCAGAATATTGCACTGCAGTGGGACGATGTGCTGGAGGAAAACGTTGAATGCCAGGCCTCATCTGATGAGGAGGATGCAGAGGAGGGTGAGGGTGGGTAAGACATGGGGCCCAGGCAGACAGGGGAGGCCACACGACATGTGCGACAGGGCCAACTCGCATTGGACGCTCTGATCGTCTCCAGGTTAACTGACTGGGGGGGGGGTTAGAGGGTGGGGCTGGGGCTGGGGCTGGCTAGGGGCACGAACACCACCTCCCAACCCCCTATATCCTCTCACTTCCCGCCACGGCCACTCCCCCCCCCGGCCTGCACCCCCTCCATCATATATACCTGCAACACCAGGGGTGGGGGCTCTGGGTTGGCAGTAACAGCAGGTCTGGTCCATGGGATGGAGGATGATGAAAACCCACTCCGTGATGAACTCTGCATCGTTTGACATCGTCTGACTCATGCCAATGATAGCACCTCCCACCGTCCACCTAGGTGGTCCCTGCATGCGAGCTGGCCATTCCCATCGCACAGTCCCATCAAATCCCTGGGGTGCCAGTGGTGGGAACAGTCGAGGGGGGCGAGGGCGGAGGTGGAGGAGGGTGGGGAGCACAGGCCATTCACAGAGCCTGCACCCCCCCCTGTTGGCCGGCGTGTTCTGGGGCGAATGGGCCTGGACGCTGCTTGGGTGACCTAGGTGGCATGGTGCCATCTTGATCTGCTACTGCCCACCAGGGACAGGAGGGGGGAGTCCGAGCTGCTGCGATATTCTGGCATCTCCGCAGCCTGCCCCATCACCTCCTCCTCCCTCAGGTTGCCCGGACTCCTCCACAGGACGGGGGTGTGAGCTGAGCTGCCTTCTGAGGTTCCCCGCCACCTGCGCTGCCAGTCCTGGAGGCCTGCTCTGGTCTTGGCCAGGGTCTGCATGCCCGTAGCCATGGAGCACAGGGAGTACACCATTCCGTCAGGGACTGCGCCACATCACTCTGTGATTGTGCCACCACCTTCTGGGCATGTATCACATCAGACAGTGACTGCGCCTTCCCTCTGGGCCTGGGCTGCCTCCCTCTGTGTCTGAGCCATGCCAGCCAGCTCCTCAGTCATGGCTTGCAGTGACTGGGCCTGCTGAGAATCGCCGCTGCCTGTGGGGCGGCAGCGCTGTCCTGGACCTCGGCCACCGCCTGCACAGAATGCCCCTGGCCATAGACATGCTGATCCATGGCCTAAACCATCGCCCCCAATGCCTCCACCATGGACGCCACCCGTGTGATGGTGGCCTAGGTGGCACCATCTCCTGCTCCTGCATGGTTTTGGACTCCTCCACCTACACCAGTAGGCGCTGGATGCTCACCGACACCCCTCATGTAGTCCCTGGCTCTGTGACTGCGTCTTCACTGTAGTTGGGACTGGATGTGCCAGATGCCTGGGACCCGTCTAGATGGCAGCTAATCCCTGAGGTCGGCCTGCACTCCGATCATCCGCCTCCTCAGGTGCTCCTACCTTCACTTGCTGTACCGGGTCGGATCGTGTTCCAGGAACCTCTCAACTAAAGTGCCCAAGCGAGGTGAATGTCTCTGGGATGAGGGAGGATGTTGGAGATAGCTGTGACGGAAAATCACTGTCATCCTCCAACCCGAGCTCCTGAGTCTCAGGTGGAGGCCTGGTTTCCGAGCTGCTTACCTTGTCAGTGCTGGGATCACTAGGGGCCTACAGGTCTGGCACTGGCAGGGGGAGGGTCTGGCAAATGGACCCTCCCCGTCTCTGGCAGGTCCTGCAAGGTGCAAGACAACATGCATAATTAGACCATGGGCCTGGGGTTGCGCGTGGGTGGGGGGGGGGGGGGGGTTGATGGTGGAGGGTGAGTGTGGTGTGAGGGTGGTGTTAGGTGAGGGTGGTTTGGTGTGGTGATGGTGTGGGCGTGTGGGGTGTTGGTGTTGGACGGTGAAGGTGGTGTGAGGGTGCTGTTGAGTGAGGATGGTTTTGGGGTCGGTGTGGTGTGGGGGTGGGCGTGGAGGGGGTTGGTGTTGGAGGGTGAGGGTGGTGTGAGGATGGTGTTGTGTGAGAGTGGTTTGGGGATGCAGGTGGTGCGGTGTGGGGGGTGGGTGTGGGGGGGTTGGTGGTGGAGGGTGATGTTGGGGTATGGACATGCGGGAACCGCATCTCAGGAGGGTCTCACTTCCTCGCTCGTGGCTGCACTCCACCTCGGCGCCGGCCATGTCCAGGGCCCTCTGTTTGGCCAAAGTGAGGGAGCCCAGGTTTGGTGGCCCCCCGCCTGTCTTCTCCCACTCCCGGCGGTTATGTGTGGCCCTCCCTTTGGGGGGCGGGGTGGGGGGAGAGAGACACATAAAACAACAGTGTTAGACATTCCGGTGCATGCAGCCCAGGTGGTGGGGAGCTGGTCACCTCAGTGACTAGAGGACCCAGCTATGGCGGCTGGTATGGGTGCTGGCACGTGAGGCAGGATGGGGATTCAGCCATTCTCTTGGGGGGGGGGGGGGGGAGGGGGGGGGGTTACGGGTATGTGAGGGGGCGGGGTTCATGCCGGAGGGCACAGGGCTGCCTACTCAGCCTGGCCGCCTTGAGGAGGTTGTGGAGTTTCTTCCGGCACTGCATGGCGGTGCGGGCGACATTACCCGCGACGCTCACCACGTCTGCCACCTGCACCCAGGCACAACGGAGAGTGGCCCCTGGCAGCCTCCTTCCCGGACCGGTGTATAGGGTCATCCATGCTCTTCCACCTTGTCCATGAGGGACTCCAGTTCAGTGTCTGAGAACCTTGGTGTTGCTGTCCAGACAGCCATCTTGTTGACTGGGATAGTGTGTGTGGGGGGAAAATCATTTACGTGTGGCTGCAGCTTATCGGCCTTCTGAGTATCAATCACTGACCCGGCGAATCTGGCACCATTTTTCATTAGAATTGATTGTGTTCCATGTGGTGCCGGTGTTAGCCCATTAATATTAGCAGAATCCGTGTCGGTGTAGGTGTGGCGATTCTCCGTTGACGCCAGCACTTAGTCTCAGAAACGTAGAATCCAGCCCAATTTCTTTTCCAGCTTGGGGAGGTGATGAGCGGGATTCTCCGACCCCCCGCCCCCGCCGGCTCGGAGAATTGCCCGGGGCCGTCGTCAATCCCGCCCCGCCATGTCCCGAATTCTCTACCCCCCGAGACTCGGCGGGGCAGGAATCGCGCCGCGCCGGTCGGCGAGCCCCCCGCGGCAATTCTCCAGCCCGCGATGGGCCGAAGTCCCACCGCTGACTAGCCTCTCCCGCCGGCATGGATTAAACCACCTCTCTTACCGGCGGGATTGGCGGCGCGGGTGGGCGCCGAGGTCCTTGGGGGGATGGGGGGGTGGCGCGGGGCCCGGGGGGGTGCCTCCACGGTGGCCTGGCCCGTGATCGGGTCCCACCGATCGGCGGGCGGGCCTGTGTCGTGGGGGCACTCTTTTTCTTCCACCTTCACCATGGTCTTCACCATGGCGGAGGCGGAAGAGACCCCCTCCCCTGCGCATGCGCCGGTATGACGTCAGCAACCGCTGACGCTCCGGCGCATGCGCGGACTTACGCCGGCTGGCAAAGTTCTTTCGCCCCCCGGCTGGCATGGCGCCAAAGGCCGTTCACGCCAGCCGGCGGAGTGGGAACCACTCCGGCCCGGGCCTAGCCCCTCAATGTGAGGGCTTGGCCCCTAAAGATGCGGAGACGTCCGCACCTTTAGGGTGGCCCAACGCCGGAGTGGTTCACGCCACTCCAACACGCTCCCCCGCCCTGACGGGTAGGGGAGAATCCCGGCCGATGTAATTACTGGGTGGAGCTCATGAAGGCAGAGAGGCAATGAGTTTGGAGAAGCTTTAAGAGAGAGAGGAGCTGAGTTCTAATCTGCCTGACTCTGTGTCCACAATTGTTTCCAAGTAGGATAGTTAAAAAAATTAGGAACAAACTTTTAAAGCAGAGCAGTCTTGTCTGAAGACAAGGAAGAGGCTGAAATGACCTCGTTGAAAAGCTATTTGAATATATTCAGCCAGAGTCTGAAGGAGTTCCAACCAGAGCCAAATTTGTTGTTATAAAGCAAGTATTACTCTAAATATCCTGCTAATTTTCAGATGGATTAAGAGCTGTACCTTTTTTTTCCTGTTGTTTAATGGGAAATTGTATCGTTGTGTTGAGGGGTAATTGTAAGCTATTCTTTTCAGGCGTGAAGTTAAAAGTTTAATATTGCATTCATGATAAAGTTCTGTTTTAGAAATAGAACCTAGGGCGAAATTCTCCGCACCTGCGGAAAGTCGTAAAACCGTCGTAAAAATCGGGAGCGTTTTACGACGGTCGCGAAGGCTTCATTTCCCGACGGATTCACTTCCTGGAAATGGGCTAGTAGCGCGGCCGCGTCAATTACGTGCGTGATGACGACGGAACGCGACGACGACACGATCACGCCCACGTGACGCCGCCCGACGCCGTAAAAAGGCGCGGGCGACCACAGAATCTGTCGGGCAGGATGTCGGAGCCGAGGAGAGCTGCTCCTCGCTTTGTTGATGCTGACGTCGAGGCGCTGCTCGATGCCGTGGAGCAGAGGAGGGGCATCATCCGCCCGCGGAGAGGGCATCGCCAACCTGCCAGCGCGGTACGCCAGGCCTGGCGTGACGTGGTTGCTGCCGTCAGTGCTGTGGGGCAGACCCCTCGCTCAGCTGAGCAATGTAGGAAGAAGCTACACGACCTCACCAGGTCTGCCAGGGTAAGTGCCATGAGGGTGCCCCCTAGTCACAAACCATCCCTCCCCCTTAACTTAAGCACCCCTCCCCCCCCCGGCACGGGAGGGGGGGGGGGGAGAGGGATTGGGGCAGAGTTATTTGAGGATGGTTCACAAAGTTGTCGCAGACCCAGCGCTCTGGCCCCGAGGAGAGATGCAATCGTCTTATGACAACTTGCCCCCCCCCCAAACTGTGCCAGTATCTGAACGGACTGCTGATACCTACCGTTTTGTAATGATCTACCTATGTTCCCTCCCCAACAAGGCCAAGGCCGCTCACAACCACAGTGAGCGGCACAAGACTGGAGGGGGTTCGCCCAACCTGCACCCCCTCAGCACCTTTAAACAGAGGGCCCTGGACCTTGTTGGGGGGTCTGCCAGCCGCGATATCGCGCTATGCGAGGTTGGCGGAACTGCAGCAAGTGAGACAACCCTCCCTGACAAAACACTCACCCCTCCCCCATCCTCTGTCCCTTCACACACCCTGCCCACTGGGACACCTCCCCCAATCCCTCTGTCCCTTCACAAACCTGCCCCCTGGGACCGTCCAGCGGCCTGCCGAGCAAATCGAAATAACCCGTCTCATTCTCTTCCCTAGGACGTGGATGCCGAATGACCAGGGCCGTCTGCCTCCAGACGGACACTGGAATCTGCCGCCCCTCACCCGGGGCCCTCACAACAGAGGGTGCCCGATCAGCGGGCAGCCCCATCCGCCCCAACCCAATCTGCGGGACCGGGACGCACAGAGGGTTCGAAGTCCACTACCACCAGAAATGGCCAGGGACACCCTCCTGTCGCTGAGCAGCCCCACACCTGGAGGAGGCCCTAAACATGAGAGCGTCTGGGCTTGCGGCACTGCTTTCTCCCACCACATTCATCATCCCAGAGGACACACACCCCGGCGGGCCTATTTAGTGATGAGTCTCCTGGGGCACAGTCTGGTTGGCACATCAACAGCTGAGCAGGTACAGCAGGTGGAGGTCGGAGCAACAGAAGGCCCGGACTCGCGGGAGGCCAAGACCAGGCCCAGGATGCAGCTGGCTCCCAGACGTTTTCTGAGTTCCTGGAGTTTATCAACCCACCCGCACAGCCGATTGCCTCAGGAACCCAGGGAAACAAATGGCGGGAGGAGGGCTTGCCTTCCTGGCTCTGCAGACGCTGTTAGAGGAGTCGAACCGCGTCCAAGAGCAGGGGAGTGGTGCCGCTCATGGCAGAGACCCAGTCCGACACCGCACGGGTGGCATCCGCGTGGAGGCAATGGGTCAGGTTATGCAAGACGTTGGGGTTAATGTGCACGCGTCATCCTCGGCCCTCGACAAGGTTGCCCTCCCACAGGCAGCAATGTGCCAGAGCCAAAACGACATTGCAGGCGCCCTGCGGGCCATGGCCGAGTCTCAGCAGGTCATGGCCCTGTCGCAGCACGCCATGGCACAGTCCCAGCAGTCGATAGCACAGTCCCAGCAGTCGATAGCACAGTCCCAGCAGTCGGTCGCGGAGACCATCAACCGCCTGACACATGTGCTGGATGGCGTCGTGCACACACAGGTTGAGGTCGCACAGTCCCTGGTGGAATGTTAACTCCCTGGACTCCGTCTCTGCAAACCTTCGGATCCTGGTGGCTACCGTTGCAGGCCTCCAGGACTGGCAGCGCCAGGTGTCGGTGGTGCGCGGGGCACCTCCCCCGCTCGCACCTCTGTCCCAAAGTGAGGCCCGGGGGCCACCGGGCTCCCCGAGGGAGGAGGAGGTTTCGGGGCCCGTCCCATTAACTCCATCACGGGAGGTCCCGGAATTCTCGGCCTCCCCCCCGTCCCATCCCTGGTGCATCGGGTGGGCAGCAGGCAGAGCAGGGTGGCACAATGTCACCCGAGACGCCCGCAGAGCAGCCTGGCCCATCAAGGCCTGGTCGCCCCAGGAAACGCTTAGCCAAGGAGAAACGAGTCGAGGGGGGCGATTCGCAGCAATCCTCCTCCACTCCTGCTGTATCATCTGGGGAGTCACTTAGACGTAGTGGTAGGGCCCGTGAGGCAACTAAGATAGACACTGAGTAAGTTGGCACGGGTGAAGGGCACAGTTTAGTTGTAGGGGCTAGGGCACCTGTAAATAATTGTTAATATTAAACGCACTGTTCCACCTTACTTGTAATACCGTGTGATTGTTCCACAGCCACAGGAATCGTGATGGTGACCGAGTGTCGCTGGGGGTGACGGGTGGTGAAACCTCGGTGCCGGGTGTGCAGTCCCTGCCCCTACCCCCTCCCACAGCTAGCCCACGCGGGCACGTGATGGAGTGTCAGTGACGAACTCAGCGGCCACCAAGGTGGATGTTCAGCTATTGCCATGGGTCAGACTCTCTCTAACGATTCTGAGCTCACAGCTCATCGCAGAGCGGGCTGTCATCATCCACATGGCACTGATCACACCCGCTGACACAGCCATCAATGTTGTGCCATTCCGTCTGTACCCAGTGATAAGCGTCATGTCGAAGTGGAGCAGTGTACACTGAGGGGGGGGGGGGGGTGGGGGTGTGGTTGGTGGCAGTTGTGTGTTGACCCTCTGCATGACTAGCGATGCAGGTGGTGGTTTGGTGTTCATCGGGGACGTCACATGCGATGCGTGAACCGTGCTGCCACCAGGGCGTCGCGTGCCCGCCGTCCTTGCCGGGTCCGTCGTGCCGCCTCCTGGACATCACCAGCACCTGGGTCTGTCTGCGTTCTGCGCCCGCCACTTCCGCCAGCCTCCTCCTCCTCCTCCTCCTCCTCCTCCCTCGCCTCCTCCTCCTCCTCCTCCCTCCTCCTCTGTGCTGGCACCACTGCCACTGGCTTCTCCCTCCGCCTCGTGCAGCAGGCCATCTCCCCCTCTGCATCGCGATGTTGTGCAGCGCACAGCAGACCACTACAATGCGAGCGACCCTGTCGGCCTGGTACTGCAGGGGCCCCTCCGGAGCGGTCCAGGCACCTGAATCTCATCTTCAGGAGGCCAAGGCAGCGCTCCACCACACACCCCTGGTTGCTGCATGGGCCTCGTTGTATCGTGTTTCCGCATTGGTCTGAGGCCTCCGTATAGGCGTCATCAGCCAAGACCTCAGCGGATAACCCCTGTCGCCTAGCAACCAGCCCCTCAGCCGGGGGGGACGTCCCTCAAACATCGCAGGGATGAACGACTGCGCTAGTATGTAGGAGTCATGCGCACGATCCCTGGGAACCTTGCACAGACGTTCATGAACCTCATGTGGGGGGTCGCATACCACCTGGACATTAATGGAGTATGTCCCCCTTCTGTTTGTGAACACTTCCTTGTCCACAGCAGGCGGGCGCATGGGGACGTGAACACAGTCGATTGACCCCTGAACCCTCGGTATCCCGGCCACACTGGCAAATCCACGGGCTCGTGAGTCTTGACTTGCTTGGTCCTCGGGAAAGGTGATGTAGCGGTCCGCGATGGCATAGAGGGCGTCGGTCACATCCCGGATGCACCTGTGCACCGATGACTGGGAGATCCCGGAGACGTCCCCGCTCGGAGACTGGAAGGAGCCGGTAGCATAGAAGTTCAGAGCGGCCGTCACCTTGATGGCAACCGGGATCGCGTGTCCTCCCCCCGTTCCACGTGCGGCGAGGTGCGACAGGAGTTGGCAGATATGTATCACCGTCTGCCTACTCAGCCGGAGTCTTCTCCTGCAGGTGATGTCCGGCATTGTTAGGAAAAAGACCCGGACACGGTACACGCTCGGCTTTGGTCGTCGCCTCTGGCGCCGTGGCTGCACCCTCACTCTCTCCTCTTCCTCTTCCTCCTCCTCCTCCCCCCCATGCTGCTCGACGACTGGCAACTCCTCGGCCCTTCCCACTGCTGCTGCAGCTGGCCCTGCAGCCACTGCGGGTTGTGGGTGTGGATGCTGCTGCATCTCCAAATCCAGTAGAGCGGCCCCAACCACTGCGCAGAACATCGCCGTTCTGTTCCCATACATCGTGCTAACCTACAGAAGGGTGGTGGGAGGCAGAGAAACGGGACATGTTAGACGGAGGTTAGTCGACACCTCGGCAGCCGCCAGCCATGGGATACCAGTGTGTCCCGGTGGCCTGGTCGCGCTGCTGACACGCGGTCAGCCTAACCCCTGGTCACTTTCTGCATCCAACGGCCAGTAAACTATGGCCTCCTCACGGATGCGTCAGTGGCCTGTGTCCGGAAGCCACAGGGGAACCAGCGGCCGTGTCCTCGTGACCGGCACACCATGGCATGCTGGCAGACATTTTGTTACGGGGTTGGACGGCTCACTCTCTACCTAACCCCCCCCCTCCGTCGCCCCCCACTGCCTCCCCCGTCTCCCCAACTGCCTCCCCCGTCGCCCCCCACTGCCTCCCCCGTTTCCCCCCACTGCCTCCCCCGTCGCCCCCACTGCCTCCCCCGTCTCCCCCACTGCCTCCCCCGTCGCCCCCCACTGCCTCCCCCGTCTCCCCAACCTGCCTCCCCCGTCGCCCCCCACTGCCTCCCCCGTCTCCCCCACTGCCCCCCCGTCGCCCCCCCACTGCCTCCCCCGTCTCCCCAACTGCCTCCCCCGTCGCCCCCCACTGCCTCCCCCGTCTCCCCAACTGCCTCCCCCGTCGCCCCCCACTGCCTCCCCCGTCTCCCCCACTCCCCCCGCTCTGGACCCCCTCCCGTTCTCAGGGATGCCTTCCCCGTTGTGGCCAGACTCGAGCGGTGCGCTGAGCGGTGCGCAGAGTGGTGCCCTGACCTCCTCCAAGCTGTCGTCAGCCAGGCCGACTGGTTGACGAATTTAAAAAGCAGGTGTGTTTCACGACGTGCAAACAGGGCGCCATGACGTCGGGACTTCGGCCCATCCGGGCCGGTGAATAGCGGGGGGGGCTATCAGTGGCGATTCTGGTCGTGTCAGGGGCGGGAAGGAGGCGTTTGTCGGGAATGGCGACTCCGACATTTTGCGGGGTTCGGAGAATAGCGGGAGGGCGTCGGAACAGCGTCGCCGTAAAAATTTCCGACGCCCGCTATTCTCCGACCCGTCGTGAGTCCGGAGAATTGCGCCCCTAGTTTTCATGCAGTCACTCCTGGAGTGAATCATTCTTTCTGCACAGTCTTAAAATGAACTAAAACATTGGGGTTTCGGCCCATTATTCTAGCCATAGCTGGGGTTTGTTCTGGGATCATAATTTTGGAAATGGAAACTGTGTGTACATTTCAATGGATGGGAATAATTGAAGGGTTGTTTGGGGGGTGGGGTGGGGGCACACACACAACAATTACGAATTTCATTCATTTAAACTTAAAAGGCATCCCAACCGATGAACAAGTTTTTTTTGAACTCTGAAAGAGCGGGGGTTTAAAAAGAAACAGTCAAAAATGAAGAAAAGTTGAAACCCCGGCTGCAAATGGCTGTCCTAGCCTCTGGAGAATCTGAACATTGAGTGCCCAAGAGTAGATGGCACAACTAACATCTCTTTTAACAATGACCCACACTTCCCTCAAATGTTGGCCAATACCTACAACATCTTGGTATGCTTGTTGAGTGTGCTATTCTTTCTTTCTCACAGTTTCCACTATGACTGTCTTCTGCTCCTATTCTAGTTCCTGTCCATAAAATGCTGTTGGCAGAAAAATCAGTCCCTTTTTTAAGCAAAGGCAGTTCTAATTTACTACTGTCTCAACTAAATTCCGTATGGTGTCAGAAATGGAAGAAACTCACTCTTGAGACTACTATAATGTTTTTAAAGGATATATAGAAGAAAAACTACAGTATTTTTAAATACAAAAGCCAACTTGGTTTAGCACAGTGGGCTAAACAGCTGGCTTGTAATGCAGAACAAGGTCAGCAGCGTGGGTTCCATTCCCATACCGGCCTCCCCGAACAGGCAATCCGGACTAGCAGCTTTTCGCAGTAACTTCATTGAAGCCTGCTTGTGACAATAAGCCATTTTTATTATTATTATAACTTCCTAAAGCTCCATTTTACTTTACAGCTAATTATTTTATACTGACCAAATACTGTTTATGTTCAACTGTATCATGCTCAGAGTGAAAGGTTCATTTAAAACAGAAAATGTTAAACAGCCACCATTAGTTCTGTGAATCTAATATTGAAGGCATATCATTCTGAACAAAATTATGAATGTCATTAAACATAAACAACAATTGGAAGAACTCCAATTGAATGTCTCACATTTCATTAAGAAACCAATGGATGTCAGAACTGATGCAGCAATTGTCCATAGGACAGTGAGGTAACTAACGTAATTTGGCGACAATCAGTTCAAAGTAGATGAAAACAAGACAGGAACAGAATCCTTAGCAAGTTAAAGACAACTTGCATTGAAGAAAGGCAAGTAAAATAGGGGCTGATTTAGCTCACTGGGCTAAATCGCTGGCTTTTAAAGCAGGCCAGCAACACGGTTCGATTCCCGTACCAGCCTCCCCGGACAGGTGCCGGAATGTGGCGACTAGGGGCTTTTCACAGTAACTTCATTGAAGCCTACTCGTGACAATAAAGCGATTTTCATTTTCATTTTTTCATTTCTTCAAATCTCAATTTGAAGAAATTTCAAGAAATAGATGGTGCATATTTTGTAAAATGTCACGTGAGAATGAAAGGATGATGGCCTCTTTCAGGTCACGTATGTTAAGCTATGATGGTAACTCTATAATGAGAACTAGAAAGCATACCTTGACTTCCTTGACTCTCTAAGTATATTGTGTTCACTTCTACACAACAAAAACAGTGCCGCCTGTATCCCCTTTATATATTTGTTCAGTCTATTAAATAATAAGTGCAATCTTTTACACCAGTGTTTTCAAAGTGTGGGCTGTCACCCGCAGGTCACGGGCGGGTGTTGGGAGGGTCGCGGAGCAATCGTTCGTGGTGTGCCCGTGGTGGTCCTGATCGTGGGAGAAGTGCCCAGTGGTGACGTCTGGCATTTTTATTGAGCTGCCTTTTAAATAAGAAGGAAATTAGGCTGTGTACAGTCCTCCAGCCATAAGCGATAGTGTGAAGAAGTCATGAGCCCTGCATGTACACTTGACGTGAAGTGCCCTGTACGTATGTGCTTTTGGTGCCAAAGCACGGAGGAGAGCTTCTTCCATTTTCTAATTGCAACAAGCAAGGCAAGAGGACTGTGATAATGTATTTTTTTGTTACAAGAAAGAGACAGTCAGAGACACATATAGGCATATTTATAATTTGAGCTGCTAATTATACATCAGTGATACTAGACTTCAGTAAGTCAGGTTTCAACTTGACTACCCTCACCTGAAGTATGGTGACCCTCAGGTTGATTTACCGGCAGTCGGCTCTCGAAGAGGAAAGCAGCCAATGGTCCTCTTGGACCGTGGCTATGTTTACATTTACATTATAACCTAAGAATTAATATTGACCTGATTTAATCCAATTGACTCTTAAAACTTCACAGCTTATGTTAAAGAAAACAAAATAAACTATTGGAGAAGAGCAACATCAGCATAAGAAAGCCCCACGAACAATAAAGGCAACATGGCATTTCATTTTGCTTCAAATGGTGTGAATTCTGTTCTGGGTGCTTGTTTTCTGCAATTGAAACAGAGAATCGGGAGAAAATAATAAAGAGAGGCTACAAGATATTGACCTGTAACTGCTGGGCTCCGGAGTGGGTTTTGTAACTTGGGGGTGGCCCAAAGATACACTGCCCCCCCCCCCCCCCCCCAGAGGTCCCCCAGAAAAGATTGCACAGCAGTTACCCAGGAAATGTAAACTTCTGTTGAACAATTGAGCTGTAGTTGGAATCATCTGAGAATATGATTTAAACTCAGATGGTTCTGGCTGTCTCACCAGAATTGTCATCCAAGAATTAAAATCACTTCTATCTCCTGGGTGACAAAAGTACTGACACCCTCCCCCTAATCCCTCATGGAACTCCCCCCAGCCCTTCACTGGGTCCTCCTGACCACCCCAAGCTTCCACTGGTCATTTGACCCTCCACCAACTGACACCCCTCTGACTGACACCCCACTGACTAACCTCATTGAGTGATCCTCTCCACAGTTCACTCAACCCCCACTGACCATCTGATCCCCAACCCTACCCAACCACATATTTTACAAACTTAGCTTTCACTGGCTTCTGAAAGTGACTGGACTTTTGAACGTATATGCTTTATTACAGCTAGAGGCATAAAAAAGTGGTCATGGCTTCCTGATCGCCAACTCTCCAGGGATTGATTAAAGGCCTCAGGAGCCTGCTGCACTAGAAGGTTCTCGTCTAACCTAAGTCGGGGGAGAAAAGAGTGTTTTGATTTCCACTAAATTAGGAAGGAGTGGCAATCCGCTCTGCCACTCTGCGGAAGTTCAGTCTCATTGTAACTTGCACCTGAAATGTCTCTTGAGAAAATTATTGCACTCTTTCTTGAAAATGGTCCCTAGCTGTTCCTCCAACTTTCCTAAACCTATATTGAATCTTGATTACACTACCCTTCCAGTACTGCATGCAATTCTGGTCGTCACATTATAAAAATGATATTGAGACTGTAGAGAGAGTACACAGAAAATTTACAAGGTTGAGGTTGGTGTTTTTGGTGGTTCCTTTTGACCGGCGCATGCGCGATGGGCCAAAGGGCCTTTTCTGGGCTGTATGACTCTCTGACTATGATCCCAGAAATAAATTGGCATTATCAGGAAGAGGTGGATAGGGTCGGACACTCTTTTTTCTTGAAAATAGAAGTGTCGGACAAGACCTGATAGAGTTCTTAAATTTCTGAAAAGTTTTGATAAAATGTATACAGAGAGAATGTCCCTACCTATGGGGAAGAACATAACTAAAGGCCATCAATATCAGATAGTCACCAAGCAAACCAGTGGGGAACCCAGAAGAGGCTTCTTTCCCCAAAGAGTGGTGAGGATTGGGAACTCACCGCACAAGAAGTGGTTGAAATAAAATTGAATGGTTTGTATTTAAGGGAAAGCCAGACAAGTATATAAGAGAAAAGGAAGTAGAGTTACAATCGTAGATTTAGAAAGTCAGGAAACATACACAGAAAATTGAAGCAGGAGTAGACCATTCGGCCCTTTGAGCCTGCTCTGCCATTCATTATGATCATGGCTGATCATCAAATTCAATATCCTGATCCCCCCTCCCCCAATATCCCTTAATCACTTTATCTACAAGAGCTATATCTAATTTCTTCTTGAAATCACACGTTTTGGCATCAACTACTTTCTCTGGTAGTGAATTCCACAGATTCACCAATCACTGGATGGAGAAATTTCTCCTCACCTCAGTCCTAAAAGATTTACTCCCTTATCCTCAAACTATGACCCCTAGTTCTGGACTCCTCCACCATCGGGAACATTCTTTCTGAATCTACCCTGTCTAACCCTGTTAGAATTTGAAGTTTCATGAGATCCCCTATGAATATATTCATAGCCAACCTAGTCTCTCCTCATATGACAGTCCCGCCATCCCAGGAATTAGCCTGGTAAAGCTTCACTGCACTCCCTGCATAGCAAGAACATCCTTTCTCAAATAAGGGGCTGGATTCTCCGAAAACCGGCGCGATGGCCGGGACCCGGCGCCAAAATCGGCGGGGATCACTCCCGGCGTCGGGCCCTCCCCAAATTTTGCGAAGTCTCCGGGCCCGAATGGGCTAGCAGCGGCGTGACGCCATTAGTGACGGCGTCACCCGCCGTGAATGCGCCGCGTCACAGCACAAAAGACACCCCCCCCCCCCGGAAAAGCCGCTAATATGGACACCCACCACGCAGCCCCGAGGTTCCAGGAGCGGGACATCGAGGCGCTCCTGGATGCAGTTCAGGAGAGGAGGGAGGCCCTGTACCCCGGACGTGGCCGCACGGTCGCCCCACGCCTCAGCCGTCGCCTGTGGAGGTAGGTGACAGAGGCCGTCAGCGCTGTGGCTGTGACACCAAGGACAGGCACCCAGTGCCACAAGAAGGTGAACGACCTCGTCAGGGCAGCCAGGGTGAGTACCCCGCGATGTGCGGCACACCCCCAGGTGCAACCAGCCCTAATGCTAACCCAACTGTAACCCTAATGTGCTGCGCACCTCTGCCAATATACGCGCAACCGCTAGCGTGCATTCATATACCTGTCTAACACTGTTACCCTTTACCCCTGCCACCCACCCACCCGGCCTCCACAGGAGAAGCGCGCACACGACAACAGGAAGCGTGAGAGGACTGGAGGGGGCCCAACTTATGAGAGACCACTCACCGTTCATGAGGAAAGGGCCCTGGAACTGGCAGGCGGACCTGAGGACCAGGAGGTTGCCGATGCAGAGGTCGGGGGCCCACCAGCAAGTGAGCCACCCACAGCCCGTCCCCATTCCCACATATCCCCCCTCCCCATATCCCCCCTCCCCCATATCCCCCCTCCCCATATCCCCCCCATATCTGCCCTCTCCATATCCCCCCTTATCCACCTCCCTATATCCCCCTCCCATATCCCCCTCCCAATATCCCCCTCCCCATATCCCCCTTCCCCCATATCCCCAATATCCACGTCCCCATATCCCCCTCCCCATATCCCCCTCCCCATATCCTCCATATCCCCTCTCCCCATATCCCCTACCCCATATCCCCTTCCCATATCCCCCCTCCCCACATCCCCCTCCCCATATCCCCCATACCCATATCCCCCTCCCCATATCCCCAATATCCCCGTCCCCATATCCCCGCTCCCCATATCATCCATATCCCCCTCCCCATATCCCCCTCCCCATATCCCCCTCCCCATATCCTCCATATCCCCTCTCCCCATATCCCCCTACCCCATATCCCCCCTCTCATATCCCCCTCCCCATATCCCCCTCCCCATATCCCCAATATCCCCCGTCCCCATATCCCCCCTCCCCCATATCCCCCACCCCCATATCCCCCCTCCCCATGTCCCCATCCCCATATCCCCCTCCCCATATCTCCTCTCCCCATATCCACCATCCTCCATATCCCCCTCCCCATATCCCCCTCCCCATATCCCCTCTCCCCATATCCACCCTCCCCCATATCACCCCTCTCCATATCCCCCCTCCCCATACCCCTCTCCCCATATCCACCCTCCCCCATATCCCCCTCCCCATATCCCCTCCCCATATCTCCACTTCCCATATCCCCCTCCCCATATCCCCCCTCCCCATATCGCCCCTCCCCATACCCCCCTCCCTCTGTCCCCCTCCCCATATCCCTCCCTCCCCATATTCCCGCTCCCCATATCTCCCCTCCCCATATCCCCCCTCCCCCTTCCCCATAACCCCTCCCCATATCCCCCTCCCCCATATCCCCCTCCCTTTATCCCCCCACCCCATATACACCCTCCCCATATCCACCCTCCCCACATCCCCCTCCCCATATCCCCCTCCCCCATATCCCCCTCCCCCATATCCCTCCTCCCCATATCCCCCCTCCCCCGATCCCCATCTGCATGTCTAACCATGCATGCTGTATTGTGTATTGCATGACCAAAAGTCAAGGCTCCCGTCCCTGTAGGACGCCTCAGGGCGGCCACGAGAGAGGGACAGACCCAGCCCCTCTGGCATGCGATGCCCGCAGGACACCCCAGGGCGGCCACGAGAGAGGGAGAGACCCGGAGCAACAGGGAGACGAAGCCCCCGTCTTGTGTGGGTGCGGCGACACAGGCGTGTGACACCAAGCGACGAGGGGAGCAACCACAGGCCCCCGTCGCAGCCGAGCCAGGACACCACTACCCAGGACAGCCCGCCCCAGGACACTCCTACCCAGGACAGCCCTACCCAGGACACCCCTACCCAGGACACCCCTACCCAGGACACCCCTACCCACGACAGCCCTACCCAGGACACTCCTACCCAGGACACCCCTACCCAGGACAACGACACACATGACACCGAAATACAGGTCACTGACACACAGTGGACGGGTGGAGACGAAGCACCACCCCAGAGTATCATGGATTCTGAGTCGGACGATGCTCATGGCACAACGCCACTGCTGTCTCCAACACCCTCCACCATCACAGAGACACTCACCTCGGTTGGGCACTTTAGTGATGAGGCGTCTGGTACACTAACTGGTGCGCACAACACAGCCGTACCGGTACAGCAGGTCGAGGTAGGAGCAGCAGAGGGGCCGAGAGGTCGGAGGGCATCCTGGCGCAAGCGAACATCTGCCGCCCAGACGGGTCCCGGGTTCCTGGAGTTACCACACCCACCCATAGTCCCGATACAGCCACCACACCTGGGACGAAGGAAGAGGATGATGGCTGGCTTGCAACAGCTGCAGGCACAGGTGGATGTGTGCACCCGCATCCAGGAGCTGGGAGTGGTGCCGGTCATGCATCCCACCCAAGCCGAAACCGCACGGCTGGCGTTCGCGGTGGAGGCAATGGGTGCGACGGTGTCAGACATGGGGAGCAGGATGCGAGGCCTGGGGCTTTCCGTGAAGGCTGCGTGTGTGGCCCAGGACTTGGCCATGAGCCAGAGCCAGCGGCAGATGGCAGAGGCGCTCAACGCCGTGGCCCAGTCTCAGCAGGCCATGGCTCAGTCCCAGCAGGCAATGGCCCAGTCTCTGCAGGCCATGGTCCAGTCTCAGCAGGCCACGGTCGAATCTCAGCAGGCCATCGCTGAGGGCATCGGCACCATTGCCCATGTGCTAGCCAGCGTCGCACGGTCACAGACAGGGATGGACAACTCCCTGAGCTCCATGGCTGCAAATCCGCAGACCCTTGTCGATACCAGCACGGGCCTCCAGGACTGACAATGCCAGGTGTCGGGGGGGGCGTCGGATGGCCGGTCCGTTCTCACTCCCGACCCATGTAGAGGCCCGGGGGCTATCAGGCACCCCGAGGGAGGTGGAGGTGCTCGGGCCCGTCCCGGGTCCCCCTGTAGGGGAGGTCCCGGAACACTGCAGCACCGCAGACTCCCCCCCCCCTCTTCCGTCCCAGGTGCATCTGGTGGGCAACGGGCAGGAGAGGCTGGCAGCTCGCCATCCCAGTCGCCCGAGCCACAGCCTGGCCCATCTAGGCCGGGCCGCCCCAGGAAACGGCCGCCAAAGGGATCCCGAGTCAGAGGGCAGAAATCGCAGGAGTCCACCTCCAGTTCTGCTGTACCGTCTGGGGAACCACTTAGGCATAGTCAAAGGGCCAGTAAGGCCAAACAATTAGACACTGAGTAAGTTGGCACGGGTGCAGGGCACAGACGAGTTTTAGGGGCTAGGGCACGTGTCTGGACTGTTTGTTATTAAAATCACTTTCATACCTACGGAAGCTGCCTTTGTGTTCTGTCCAAAGCGTGCGGAGGTGTCATGTACGTTGAGTGCCAGTGTGTGTGAGGGGTGGTCTTATGTCGGCCCCAGGTGAGTGTGCCCCCCCCCGGTCCGCCCTCTCCATCCCCCCGGGCAGAGAACGGGACCGCGTGCTGCAGTGTCACGGCCGCATGCAGGAGTGGTCCGGGTGGATGGGGTACTGTGGCCATGGGTCAGACTTTGTCCAACGATGTGGAGCCAGGAGCCCATCGCAGAGCGGGTCATCATCATCCTCCATGGCCTGCAATAGACACGCTTCCACCGGCGACCGAGTGAGCCCGGCCCGTTGTGCCGCAGGTGGATCTGCAATGGAGAGGTGGTGTGCATGCGGGTGGGGTGGGTGTGGTTGGTGGGTGGGTGGGGGGGTGAGGGTATTGGTGCTGTGTGGGTTAGGGTGGCGTGCGGGTGTTGGTGCTGGGTGGGTGAGGGGAGCTGAGGGTGTTGGTGCTGGGTGGGTGAGGGGGGGGTGAGGGTGTTGGTGCTGGGTGGGTGAGGTGGGGTGTGAGGCTGGTCGGATGTTGCCATGGTGTGCGGTATGTGGCCATACCCGCCGATTCCCACGCCCCCTAGTCAGTGAACCAGGTGGTTATCAGCCTGTCCCGTGCCCGCTGGCCCAGCCGGTAACGGTGGGCAGCCACCCGCCCATGTCCAGCCCTTCTGCCCTGACCATTGACCCCATCCCCCTTATCTGCGGAGGACTGCGCCTCATCCTGCTGCTCCTCCACTCCCCCCTCCTCTGCCTGTGGCACATCGCCCCTCTGCTGGGCTATGTTGTGCCGGACGCAGCACACCACAATGATGTGGCCGACCCTATCTGGCGGGTGCTGGAGGGCCCCCCCAGAGAGGTCCAGGCACCGGAAACGCATTTTGAACACGCCAAAGCACCTCTCTATCACACCCCTTGTCGCTGCATGGGCATCATTGTAGCGATTATCCGTGTCACTCTGTGGCCTCCGTATAGGCGCCATCAGCCACGACTGCAACGGGCAACCCCTGTCGCCTAGCAACCAGCCCCTCAGCCGGGGGTGGCGTCCCTCGACCATGCAGGGGATGTAAGACCGCGACAACACGTATGAGTCATGAACACTGCCCGGGTACCGGGTGCAGACGTGCAGGATAATCATGCGGTGGTCGCAGACCACCTGGGTGTTCATGGAATAGGTCGCCTTCCTATTGGTGAACACGGCCCTGTTATCTGCAGGTGGCCGCACGGCGACGTGCATCCCATCGACCGAGTCCTGGACCATGGGAAAACCGGCCACGGCAGAAAAGCCCACGACCCGGGCATCCTGGCTCGCCCGGTCCACAGGGAACCAGATGTAGTGGTCCGCAATGGAATAAACGGCGTCTGTCACTGCCCGGATGCACCGATGCACCGATGTCTGCGAGATGCCGGACAGGTCCCCGCTCGGCGCCTGTAATGACCCCGTGGCATAAAAGTTCAGGGCCAGCGTAACCTTGACGGACACGGGGAGAGGGTGTCCTCCCCCAGTGCAACGCAGTGCCAGGTGTGCCAGCAGGTGGCAGATGTGTGCCACGGTTTCCCGGCTCTGCCGGAGTCTCCTCCTGCATTCCCGGTCCGTGGGGTCCTGGTATGACGAACGGGGCCGGTAGACACGGGGCCTCCTCCGGCGTATCCGTCACCATGGCGCCACAACGTCCTCCTCCCTCTCCTCGTGTTGCTCCTCCTCTTCGTGCTCCCCCTGCTTCTCCTCCTCCTCCTCCTCCTCGTCCTGTCGGGTGGGTGGCCCTCCAACCTGGGCGGCTGCCACCTGCCGCTCTGTGGCACGCTCCACCTGCGCCGCTGCAGCAGCTTGCTCCGCCTCTCTGGCACGCGCCTCCTCCTCCTCCAGGGCAATATGTAGAATAGCGGTAGATGGGGGGGCACTGTCCCCCCCTCCCAGGCACTCGCTCACTCCCCCCCCCCGTCCCCGGCACTCCCCTCCCCGGCACTCTCCACCCCCTCCCCGGCACTCTCCCCCGCTCCCCAGCACTCGCTCTCACCCCCTCTCCCCGGCACTCGCTTCCCGGCACTCTCCTCCTCTCCCCAGCACTCTCCTGCCCTCCCCGGCACTCACCTCCCTCTTCCCGGCACTCTCCCCCCCCTCCCCGGCACTCTCCCCCCCTCACTGGCACTGCCCCGCACCTCCCCGGCACTCACCACCACTCCCCGGCACTCGCTCTCTCCCCCCCTCCCCAGCACTCTCCTCCCCTCCCCGGAACTCACCTCCCCCTCCCCGGAACTCCCCCCCCCCCACCCCGGCACTGTAGCCCCTCCCCGGCACTCACTCTCTCCCCCCTCCCCGGCACTCCCCTCCCCGGCACTCTCCCCCCCCTCCCCGGCACTCTCCCCCCCCTTCCCGGCACTGTATCCCCCTCCCCGGCACTGTCCCCCCCTCCCGGGCACTCGCTCACTCCCCCCCCCCCGTCCCCGGCACTCCCCTCCCCGGCACTCTCCACCCCCTCCCCGGCACTCTCCCCCGCTCCCCAGCACTCGCTCTCGCCCCCTCTCCCCGGTACTCGCTCTCTCCCCCCCTCCCCGGCACTCTCCCTCCCTTCCCGGCACTCGCTCTCTCCCCCCCTCCCCGGCACTCTCCTCCCCTCCCCGGCACTGTCCCCCTCTCCCCGGCACTCGCTCTCTCCCCCCCCCCCTCCCCGGCACTCTCCTCCCCTCACCGGCACTCTCCCGCCATTCCCGGCACTCACCACCCCTCCCCGGCACTCGCTCTCTCCCCCCCTCCCCAGCACTCTCCTCCCCTCACTGGGACTGTCCCCCCCCTCCCTGGCACTCACCACCCCTCCCCGGCACTCGCTCTCTCCCCCCCTCCCCAGCACTCTCTCCCCCCTCCCTGGCACTCCCCTCCCCGGCACTAACCCCCACCCTCCCCGGCACTCTCCCCTCCTCCACGGCACTCAACCCCCCTCCCCGGCACTCGCTCATTCCCCCCCTCCCTGGCATTCGCTCTCTCCCCCCCCCCGTCCCCGGCACTCTCCTCTCCTGCCTGGCACTGTCCCCCCCTCCCCGGCACTCACCCCCCCCCTCCCCAGCACTCGCTCTCTCCCCCCCTCCCCGGCACTCTCCCCCTTTCCCCAGCACTCGCTCTCACCCCCCCCACCCCGGCACTCGCTCTCTCCCCCGCCACGGCACTCTTCACCCCGCCCAGGCACTGTCCCCCCCCCTCCCCGGCATTCGCTCTTTCCCCCCCTTCCCCGGCATTCGCTCTCTGCCCCCACCCCGTCCCCGGCACTCTCCTCCCCTGCCTGGCACTGTCCCCCTCTCCCCGGCACTCTCCCCACCTCCTCAGCACTCGCTCTCACCCCCCTCCCCGGGACTCGCTCTCTCCCCCCTCCCCGGCACTCTCCTCCCCTCCCTGGAACTCTCCTCCCCTCCCCGGCACTCTCCCCCCCCTCACCGGCACTGTCCCCCCCTTCCCGGCACTCACCACCCCTCCCCGGCATTCGCTCTCTCCCCCCCTCCCCGGCATTCGCTCTCTCCCCCCCCCTCCCCGGCACTCGCTCTCCCCCCCCCCTCCCCAGCACTCTCCCCCCCTCCCCGGCACTCGCTCACTCCCCCCCGTCCCTGGCCCCCCCTCCCTGGCCCCCCCTCCCCGGCACTTACCCCTCCTCCCCGGCACTCTCCTCCCCTCCCCGGCACTGTCCCCCCTCCCCGGCACTGCCCTCCCCGGCACTCCCCTCCCCGGCACTCCCCTCCCCGGCACTCCCCTCCCCTTCCCCGGCACTCTCCCCTCCTCCCTGGTACTCACCCCCCCTCCCCTGCACTCTGCTCCCCATCCCGGCACTCTTTCCCACCCCCCCCTCCCCGGCACTCGCTCTCTCCCCCCATCCCCGGCACTCTCCTCCCCTGCCCGGCATCGTCCCCGACGTCCCCGGCACTCTCCACCCCCCTCCCCGGCACTCGCTCTCTCCCCCGCTCCCCGGCACTCTCCCCCCCTCTCCAGCACTCGCTCTCTCCCCCCCTCCCCGGCACTCGCTCTCTCCTCTCCTCCCCGGCACTTACCCCCCGTCCCCGACACTCTCCTCCCCTCCCCGGCACTCCCCTCCCCTTCCCTGGCACTCTCCCCTCCTCCCCGGCACTCACCCCCCCCCTCCCCGGCACTCTGCTCCCCATCCCGGCACTCCCCCCCCCCCCCGCCCGCCTCCCCGGCACTCGCTCTCTCCCCCCCTCCCCGGCACGCGCTCTCTCCCCCCCTCCCCGGCACTTTCCTCCCTTCCCCGGCACTCTCCTCCCTTCCCCGGCACTCGCGCTCTCCTCCCTCCCCGGCACTCTCCTCCTCTTCCCGGCACTGACCGCCCTCCCCGGCACTCCCCTCCCCCTCCCCGGCACTCTCCCCTCCTCCCCGGCATTCACCCCCCCTCCCCGGCACTCTCCTCCCCTCCCCGGTACTTTCCGCCCGCTCCCCGGCATTTCGCTCTCTCCCCCCCTCCCCGGCACTCACCCCCCGTCCCCGGCACTCGCTCTCTCCCCCCCCCCTCCCCGGCACTCTCCCCCGCTCCCCAGCACTCGCTCTCGCCCCCTCTCCCCGGCACTCGCTCTCTCCCCCCTCCCCAGCACTCTCCCCCCCTTCCCGGCACTCTCCTTCCCTCCCCGGCACTGTCCCCCCTTCCCCGGCACTCGCTCTCTCCCCCCCTCCCTCACCGGCACTCTCCCCCCATTCCCGGCACTCACTACCCCTCCCCGGCACTCGCTCTCTCCACCCGCTCCCCGACACTCGCTCTCTCGTCCCCTCCCCAGCACTCTCCTGCCCTCCCCGGCACTCACCTCCCTCTCCCCGGCACTCTCCCCCGCCTCCCCGGCACTCTCCCCCCCTCACTGGCACTGTCCCGCCCCTCCCCGGCACTCACCACCCCTTCCCGGCACTCGCTCTCTCCCCCCCTCCCCAGCACTCTCCTCCCCTCCCCGGCACTCCCCCCCCCCCCCCCCTCACCGGCACTCTCCTCCCCGGCACTCTTCCCCCCCTCCCCCTCCCTGGCACTCCCCTCCCCGGCACACTTCCCCCCCCCTCCCCGGCACTCTCCCCCCCCTCACTGGCACTGTCCCGCCCCTCCCCGGCACTCACCACCCCTTCCCGGCACTCGCTCTCTCCCCCCCTCCCCAGCACTCTCCTCCCCTCCCCGGCACTCCCCCCCCCCCCCCCCCCCTCACCGGCACTCTCCTCCCCGGCACTCTTCCCCCCCTCCCCCTCCCCGGCACTCCCCTCCCCGGCACACTTCCCCCCCCTCCCCGGCACTCTCCCCCCCTCACTGGCACTGTCCCGCCCCTCCCCGGCACTCACCACCCCTTCCCGGCACTCGCTCTCTCCCCCCCTCCCCAGCACTCTCCTCCCCTCCCCGGCACTGTCCCCCCTCCCCGGCACTCCCCTCCACGGCACTCCCCTCCACGGCACTCCCCTCCGCTTCCCTGGCACTCTCCTCTCCTCCCATCCCCGGCACTCTCCTCCCCTGCCCGGCATCATCCCCGACCTCCCCGGCACTCTCCACCCCCTCCCCGGCACTCGCTCCCTCCCCCGCTCCCCGGCACTCTCCCCCCCTCCCCAGCACTCGCTCTCTCCCCCCCCCTCCCCGGCACTCACTCTCTCCCCCCCTCCCCGGCACTCTCCTCTCCTCCCCGGCACTTACCCCCCCCCTCCCCGACACTCTCCTCCCCTCCCCGGCACTGTCCCCCCTCCCCGGCACTGCCCTCCCCTGCACTCCCCTCCCCGGCACTCCCCTCCCCTTCCCCGGTACTCTCCCCTCCTCGCCGGCACTCACCCCCCCTCCCCGGCACTCTGCTCCCCATCCCGGCACTCTCCCCCCCTCCCCTCCCCAGCACTCGCTCTCTCCCCCCCTCCCCGGCACTCTCCTCCCCTGCCCGGCTTCGTCCCCCACCTCCCCGGCACTCTCCACCCCCCTCCTCGGTACTCGCTCTCTCCCCCCTCCCCGACACTCTCCCCACCTCCGCAGCACTCGCTCTCACCCCCTCTCCCTGGGACTCACTCTCTCCCCCCTCCCCGGCACTCTCCTCCCCTCCCTGGAACTCTCCTCCCCTCCCCGGTACTGTCCCCCCCCCTCCCCGGCACTCTCCCTCTCTCCCTGGCACTCCCCTCCCCTCCCCGGCACTGTCCCCCCTCCCCGGCACTCACCCGCACTCCCTGGCACTTATCCCCAGCCCCCCCTCCCACAGAGCCCCCCCCCACAGAGCCCCCCCCCCACACAGACTGTGGCCACGCCATCATTTCTCCTGCGGCCACCCCCCACGCCGTGTCCTACCTCCACGCTGTACGGCATCAACCATCAGCACTGGTTGACGCCTTTATACAGGTGTTTTGACTTCGGCCCATCCGGCCGGGAGAATACAGGCACCCCCGGGGTTCATAGCGTTGCGCCGGCCCCCGCCATTCTCCGAGGCGGGTGCCGGGATTGACGCCTCGCCAACTTTTTTAGCGTTCGGAGACTTCGAAAGACGGTGGGGGCGGGATTCACACCGGCCCCCGGCGATTCTCCGACCCGGAGAATCCAGCCCAAGGACACCAAAACTGCACACAATTTTCCATGTGTGGCCTTACCAAGCCCTGTGCAATTGCAGTAAAACATCCCCAATCCTATACTCAAATCCTCTTGTTATGAAGGCTAACATATCATTTGCCTTCTTTAATGTCTGCTGTACCTGCGCGCTTTCTTTCAGTGGGTGAACAGGATCAAGTGGAGCATAAAATCAGTTTCTGTGTCTGATATCCAGTGTAATTATATGTAATTTACCCTTTTCTTAACTAAATTACAATAATTATAAATCAAAACGAAGAACTAGTAACACAGAGATAATTATTTCGCGCCATCATATCAGTAGAGGTTTTTTCTTTTACTGTTCTTTAAAAAGGCTACCTAATGGTGTGGGGCATTGTTGCAGTTCTGTGTTAAATCCTAAAGAAGGTGAATCATTTTTATGAACATACAGTTGGTCAGGCTTTGGTAAGCACTGAATGACGGGACAAGATGGTGAGTCAATCTGCAACACTCTTGTTCAAGAAGTAGCTCAAAAGCAAAGGCAGTGGCGGACTGGCCAGGTGTCAGCTTGCCCGATGGCAAGTGGGCCCCTGATGAAGTGGGCCCCCTATATCAAATAAAAATGCAATAAAGAAACAAACACAGAGAACTGTTTTAGTAATAAAAAGGAATAAGAAAAAAAAGAGAACAGGACACAAATAAGCAGTGCATGAAAAGGAACGAAGCAGGGGAGGTAGTGGAAGGATGTGGAATAGGGGGGCCCGGGTCGGGCATAATTAAGGAAATTCCATGTTTTCAGCAAGAGTGTGTGAATTTAAAGATAAAGTTACAATTCGTGATTTGAGATGGTCGGCAACTTCAAAGGATATCAAGCAGTAGTCTTGGTTCAGCCGGTACATCGGTCCGGGGCCCGGAGAACCAAGAAGGGGCCCGTGAATCTCTGAAGGGCCCTTAAAAATTATAATTAATTAGATAAATAAATCTCCAACTTCTTTCCTGAGATTTGTATTCTAACTTAATAAAATATAATTGTTTTTAAAAAGAGCAATACCAAATAAAAATGCAATAAAGAAACAAACAAATAATCACTCAGTGTATGAAGGAACGAAGCAGTGTTAAACGGATGTGAAAAGGAGTGGGGGGGGGGGGTGGGGGGGCTGGTTCACCCGGGTCGGACATAGTGACCGTGAATCATGAGGTCAAAGATATTGAAGTGATAAGCCATGATCGGTAAACTCAAAGGGTTACGACTTGTAACACTACACTGGTATCAAACTGGACATGTTAACTTTGGTCGTGGGACCATTCTTAATGTCTTACTATAGTCGGACCAAACTTCTAAGTTTCAACAGTTGTCTCAGTTGCTTGCTGGTGTGAACACTGGACAGTGGATTGTCTCCTCTTCTGAAGCTGCATAGGCCACAGTAGTATTGACTAATGAACATAGCCTATTGAAGTGTAAGTAAGTTATTTAATATTTTTTATCAAGTAGGGGTTTATCTGGCGTTCCTTCAAGTTATTCTTACAATCATCAATATTCATTTTTCCCAATGTGGGCTATTTTTAATTAAGTTTTTATTTCAGGAATATTACCCCTACCAGCATGGAAAAGAAAAAGCATAAATCTGGGTCACTAAAACGCAAAGAACAAAAAGAAGCAGAAAGGAAGGAATCAGCCAAGCGATGCAGGCCTATTACAGAGTTTATAATACCACAAGCACAATCCACATCAATATCCAGTTCTGCAACAAATAATCAAGAAGCAAGAAACAATGCTCATGGTGATGATGCAATGACATGTGAGTTACAAGAACAGAGAAGAGCTACTTTGAATGTAGAGACAAATACAAGTGCATCCATTACTAATCAACCCAGGCTCAATATTTCTTCTGGCTTCCTTGTTCCGGTATCTGTACTGCCTGTAGTTCCAACATCTGAACACATAGCTTCAACTAGTGACAGGGACTCAGATATTCCTTCAAGCATAAATGACTTGGTTTCTGAAGCACATCCTGTAAATGAACCTACGCAAGAAAATGAAAGATCAATTACTGGAATCTTCCAATATCCATCACGAGCAAAGCTAAAACAGTTTTTTGCTGAACATCCACTTCAGCCACTTGATGATCTGCCATTTGATGCTCGTTTGTATGAGAGGAAAATTATGAATGACTCAGTCCCAAGAAAATGGCTAACATATAACAAAGACAATAGATGCTTATATTGTTCATACTGCTTAGCCTTTGAGTTTCCCAACACTTGTAATCCATCACCCTTTGTACGTGGCTTTAGTGACTACAGGCGTATTAGCCAGAGCTTGACTTTACATGAATCGACAACAACACATGTCAGAAATGCTCAGCAATATATCAGTGTGGTTAATGATGGCATGTTAGATAAATTTTTTGCAGCATCACTAATTAAAAGGAAAGAAGAAGTATTGAAGCAGAGAAGTATTGTCATGAGGATTATAGACATCATAAAGATGTTAGGCAAGCAAGCACTTCCTTTTCGAGGTCACAGAAATGAATCGGTTTACACTCTAGATAATGAGGTTCTGAATCATGGCAATTTTTTAGCTACAGTGCAGTTGATGGCAAAGTATGACCCCATTATGGCAGCTCACGTTTCTGCAGTGCAAAACAAGTCTAAACAAAGAATCAAACGATTAGAGCAAAAAAGAAAGGCTCAAAGTGAATGCCGTGGTGGACTTGTTACATACCTGAGTAAAACAACTATAAACATGTTAATCAAAATTATGAAGAATATGATACAAGAAAGAATTAGTCATGAAGTTTCTCAAGCAAAATATTATTCTATTCAGGTTGATTCAACACAAGATAATTCAACGGTATGTGCTTAAAGGTATTATCTGTGAGCGACTACTTTCAGTTGTGCCAAGTAATGATGGTACAGGACAGGGACTTTTTGATCTATTGATTGAAACATTACAGCATCTTAAAATTGACCCCCAAAAATGTTTATCTGATAGCACAGATGGCGCTGCAAGCTACCATGGCCAGTATAATGGTTTACAAAGTAAAATTGCTGATGTGGCTGATGAATATGTTCATATATGGTGCTATGCCCATGTCTTGAATTTGGTGATAACTGAAACAACAAAATCTTGTGTGCCTGCAGTTTCTTTTTTCAATTTGCTCCAGAATATAGCAACTTTTGTGAAAGCATCATACAAGAGAATGGCTGTATGGATAGAAGTTGTTGGAAAACATCTGGGACAAGAAAAAAATGAAACGATTAAAGCTAATTGGTGAGACCAGATGGTCAGGAAAATCCAATGCAGCAACAACTATATTTGGACGTTTTGATGATGCCGCTGCCAGTACTTTCATAAATCTATTTACATGCTTATCAATGATTCAAGATTCAGAAAAGTTTGATGCAAAAACAAAACATGAAGCAAATGTTTTACTTCAAAGTCTTCTAAAGTTTGAAACCATATTGACAGCATTTACTTACTTGTATATATTTGAAACTGCAACCCCGTTATCAAGTTATCTACAGACAAGTGGTTTAGATATGTTTACTGCATGGAGTTTGGTAGATTCAGCTACAACAAAGTTGAAGGAACAGACAAGAACATTTGATAACGTTCACAGCAAGGCTTTGGAATTTGTAAATAAATGTAATGACAGGATTTCACAGATGAATATGGATGAAAATCAAACATTGGAAATTGATGCGTTGGAAACAGCATTGCCAGTTAAGAGGCAGTCAAAGAAGAAAAGAATGGCAGATGAGCTTATTTATGATGAAAGAAATTCCTCAGATTCTCTAGCTGATTTTCGAGTAAATGTGTTTAACCTAATAATGGATCGCATTGTCCAGTCACTAGAATCACGCTTTGTACAACACAAACAGTTGTATAAAGATTTGTCCTGCTTGGACCCAGCAAAGTTTAAAACTATTGCAGAGAAGGGCCTTGAAGATGAAGCATTGGAAGGTATTATTAAGCTGTTTCCACAAATCAGCAAAGATCAAGTAATATTGGAATTGTTTTCTTTTGCTTCAAACTCTGATGTATTAAAGCTATTGCTTAATGATGGTGAGAATACGGATTCCAGTTGCAACAATTGTAAAATTTGCAGCACTTGCCCATCGTGTGTACTAAAAATTCTGGCATCGAACAGACTTCATGACAAGGCATATGATAACCTTTATGAACTTTATAAAGTCATCTGCACACTATCAGTTACTCAAGTCCAATGTGAGAGGGCATTTTCAAAGCTAAAGATCATAAAGACAAGGTTAAGAAATGCACTGTCTGAGGAGAATTTGGAATCATACATGTTGCTATCCATTGAAAAGGAATTGTTAGATGAATTGGATGCAGAATCAATTATTGGCAGATTCGCACAATCATCTAGCGAACACAAACGATTGCTCTTACTATAGTGGACTGCATGCAATGCTCTATTGTGCTTTTGAACTATCTGTTAATGTGTAAATTGTGCTGTAAACTATTTAAAAATATCAACCAATTACTTAAAATTAAAAAATTAAAATTAAAAATTAAATTATAACATTCTGTATTTACATTTGGTATCTACTGCCAGTAATATGTACAGTACATGTACACTGTAATTACTAAGAAATACACATTTTTTTCCACAAAAATTTTAATTGTACCCTTTTTTCCATATGTATTTTTTGAAAATTTTACTTATTCGTTATGAAAATTAAATGATAGTATTATAGTTGTGGGTGGGCCCCCTTTGTCTCCTGGCAACCAATATTTTTAGACCCAGTCCGCCACTGAGCAAAGGCCTACTTTTTTTAAGATGTTGTTTGTATAGTGAAGCACTAGGGAGACAGATGAAACTAAATTCTTATATGTGGGAATAATCTTTTATGTTTAATCATTCTTTTTTCTGATATGATAGCATAGTTTCACACAAAGAAGCCGAGAATGAATAAAGTGAAAAAAAAATGAATGTATTGAAAAAGCTGGTAAGCACTGGCGTCTTGAAGTTCAGTGTTTATTTTTTATGACTGTTGGCTAATGGAAGAAAATAAATCCTTTCAAAATAAAATAATAACCATGATAAAAAAAAACTCTTTGAAAATGAGTGATGGATGCAATGAACATTGTTGCATTTGACAGTGTATTTACAAAAATTAAATGATTGCCGAAAGATATGAAGGCAAAGATGTTATTCCCTGGGAAATCAGTGTTGCAAAATATATATAAAGGTCTTCTACCAAGAACTTTTTGTCACTCTTTGAACTCTGCAAAGTCTTTGAGTTTACTGTTTTTCCAAGGCATAGATAAATCTCATATTTGTTTTCTACAACTGAGTTTTGTCTTGCAGAGGTTATTTGGCAATTGCCAAGTACTGTCATTCTTTAGGGATTGAAAATTGCAAATTTACAATCACATTGTTCCTCTACCTTATTGACAAAATACTTCTGGTTCCTTGCACTGAACAAAAATAAAATGTTCCAATCCCTCATCAGGTGAACTATTTCCTAATGTTTATATAATTTTCACATAAAATATATTTCCCAAATATAATAGTGACTATAAATTAAAATACAAATAGATTATTGGTGTTTTTATTAACACATTTTCTCCCTAGATTTTTTATAAATACTCCTTGAAATTTAGGGGGCGGGGGGAATTTTTAACCTGCAACTGATATAGGAGCATGCTGGTGGGTGGTGTGGTGATTTTTTGGTTCAAGAATGGCTGTCGAAACTCAGAGTTAACGAGGAAAGAATACTGTAGGGATTGATGAGGCTGTGAAATTGGCAGGATGGAAAGCCTTTAAATATTGATCCAGGAAAGTTCCTGCTTTGTTTTGTTGAAGGGTTTTTATTTACAGGACTTGTTCTAAGAATATGTTATCACTGTTTTGGGAGTTAAATTTATGTTTTGTTGTACTTTTTGACTTTGATCTGCACTTCCCTGCTTCCAGCCTTCACAGCAGTATGGGGTCTACTTATTTAACTCAATTTGGATATGTGATGAGGAGCTGGAGCTGCCTTCTCTTCAGTCACCTGCTTAAAGCAGAGAGGATGAACACAGAGCTCTAGCACACTGAAAGCAACATTCTTAACACAGGGTAAACCAACATAAGAATAGTTTTCTTGACATGATTGAGGAACTGCGTTTTGTTGACACCTGGCACCTGGAAGAAGACCTCCTGCTCCATGAACTAGGATGAGCACACATTGCCACTGACAGTCAAAGTCATGTTGTGGAGATGCCGGCGTTGGACTGGGGCAGGCACAGTAAGATGTATTACAACACCAGGTTAAAGTCCAACAGGTTTATTTGGAATCACTAGCTTTCGGAGCGCAGCTCCTTCATCAGTTGAGTGTATAAGGACTCACCTGATGAAGGAACTGTGCTCCAAAAGCTAGTTGTATCAAATAAATCTGTTGGATTTTAACCTGGTGTTGTAAAACTTCTTACTGAGTCACAGTCACCACAGCGCTGAATGAACATTCAGCACCTTCCAGGAATCTCATGGTGACATCTGTGGGATTTCAAAACCTGTTGCGAACAGGCATATCTCCAGCTGACGGATGTTTTCCAGAGCTACCACTAAAGTCGACGTTGCAAGTGATTATACCAATTCGATCAAGAGAGTCCTTCGATTTGATGTAGTGGTTGGATTGAAATTCCTACCATTGGGAAAGGCAAAAATCACGATTCACATCAGGTGAGAAACAGTTTGCTATCTAGCCAGCCTACTCCTGTTGGTGAGTTCCGGGTTATGCCCAGATATGGCGAGTATATCATTAACCCTCTTTGCATTCATTGCAATCTCATGAGCGAGATTGAAGCCAAATTCAGCGATCTCCAGGGAATTAACCGGTTTCCCAGTTAGAAATCACACGGCGTCGTTTAGCACTCCTTAGTAAAAACGTTAAACTGGTGCTGCGAGGCCTTCATGCCATCTTTAAATATTTTGGAGACCCATAACAGGAGCAACTACAGATGCTGCCTCTCTGTCACATCAAACACTACCAGGACTGAGCCGTGTTATTCGTTATATGCTGAAGGTCACTTTAATTCCCTTTGACTGTGAGAAGCCTCTAGCTTCACAGCAGAAGGCTATTACTAATAAGGAATTGGCCTTGTTAGTTGTGAGAGCTTTTCATAGCTGCAGACTGTGTTTGCAGCTTGCTCCTGCTGGTAGCTAAAAATACCTAAACGCTGCTATTGCTGTTTCTTTCCCTTTTCTGTAGCTGGAAAAAAAGACCATTCTTTTTGAGATATCTGGGCCCTGGAACACCGGGCTCAGGGGTGGCGTATGAGTCCTGGAAGTTATCTGGTTTGAAACAAGAAGACGCTGCAGGACCTTGTGTGTGACATTGTTCCAAATGGCCACCAAATGGCGCTGTTGAAGAATTTGCAGATTGCTGATGCTTTTGTTGCTGGTGTTGTGAGTGCTGCATGTAGTTGGCATGTCACCCGGTTAAACACACTGGAAGTCAAGGATGTCCAACTGCACCTTTAGCGGTAGTGGAATATGTGGTTGGCAGGCTTTGGTTCTGGTGAGATTGGGCCGTGTGGCAGGGCCTGCACTGTTACGGCTATTGGATGGAGAATGGCACTGATTCAAGTAACACATTGGACAGATCATTTCTATGACCAAGTTCTGGACATGATAACATACTCTCAGGCTTATCCTCCATTTCTGTTGAGGAACCAGCGAGGGGTGATACTGTGTGTTTGTTTTTTGCGAAAATGAGTTGATATAGCTTTGTATTGGTACCAATATGGGACAGTGATGTTTTCTTATTGTTTAATAGTTAGTGTGATCTGTGGAATGTTAATAGTTGATGTCCAAATCTTTGTTACTGTTGACCATTTAAAAAAAATATTCTCAAGTGACTTCTTATGGGCACACGTGCCATGTCTCGGATGATGATTATTGCATCGGATTTCAATCAAACTTTGAAGTCTGAACAGTTTGCCTGAACTCAAAGTGTCAGCACCATAGAGGAAGCAGCCAACAATTAAAAACTTGAAAGCTGGGCTTCAGCACTGGTGTTATCATCGCAAATCACAAGCTCCTGACTGATGACATCAGTGCAGAGGCCGGCGACCCCTGCCCTTAAGTGGTGCATCAGACTACTCAAGGTGTTCCGATGCCTGGACCACTCTGGTGGTGCACTGTGTCATGGGAGTATCCCTTTAAGAAATGTTTTTGTCTTATCTCATGGCTTTGGTGATGTCATTCTGTGGGCGGAGCTGGGCTGTGGTACGGGTGTTGGTTTTTATTTTGCTTTGAGTTTGGAGCTGGTTTGTGGCTCTGTGGGTTTTACTTTAGCTTTGAGTTTGGACTGGTTTTGAACTGCATAGGTTGAAAGAAGTGGGGCGGAATTCCCCGCAACGGCCGACGCTGTCGTGAAACTCGGAGTGTTTCACGATGGCGTTGGAGGCCGCTCCTCGCCCCCTATTCCCCCCCCCCCCGGGGACTAGGAGTGGCGTTTCATGAAGCTCGGCCGCCAGGCCTTGACGCTGGCGTCAAGGCGGCGCGCCGACAATGACGCAGGCGGCACCTTAGTGATGTCAGCCGCGCATGCGCAGGTTGGCCGGCTCCAACCCGCGAATGCGCGGTTGCCGTCTTCTCTTCCGCTGCCCCGCAAGATGTGGCAGCTTGATCTTGCGGGGCGGCAGAGGGGAAAGAGTGCGTCTCTTGGAGACGCCGGCCCGACGATTGGTGGGAACCGATCGCGGGCCAGTCCCCTCCCGAGCACGGCCGTGGCGCTCAATCCCCTCTCCGCCCCCCACAGGCCCCAAACTCACCTTGCGCACTGTGTTCACGCTGGCAGCGACCAGGTGTGGTTGCCACCGGCGTGAACAGTTCAAGAACATCAGGATGCTCGGCCCATCCGGGCCGGAGAATCGCCGGTTGCCGGGAAAAATGGCAAGCGCGATTCTCTGAGCGGGGGTGGGAGAATCGCGGGGGGTGTCAGAGCCGCGAGTCTCCCACCCAGCGTGGGAAGCGGAGAATCGCGCCCGTGTTTTTTTTAATCTTCATTTTAAAAGCTGTTTCCAGACTACTTGACAACTTGAAAGAGATAATTGTTTTCTGGAAGGAATTCAAACCTGCTGTTTTGAAAAGGGGAACAGAGTATCTATAACAGTCTTACACCTGTAAGAGTGCCGTGTACTGGGCCACACCTTTAGAAAGGGGTTTTTGGTTTATGGGATCTTGTTATTGAATTGGAACAGTTAATGGGGGAATTCATTAAGGGTTATACATAGATTATTGTAGCTTTGTGGGGTCTTTATGTTTGTAGTTGATAATAATTCTCACTGTGTGTGTTTATAAAAGTGTTAACTAAATTCGTAGAAGAAAGCTTGCTCTTCTGATCAAAAGTGCCTCGGAGGTCTGTTGAATAACACTTGAAAGGCAGGCTCTTCTGCTCATCGTAACCAAAATCAATAAACAGTTATAGATCAGGTGAACTCCATAATATACTTTGGTGTTTCCTAAACCCTGGCCAATAACAACTGCAGTACACCCCCTAGAGGGTGTCTCGCTTTGTGATGGTCTGATGTGCCCTCCACAATCTGGCACATCAGGGGGGCCACATGACCCAGAAGGATGAGAGACATGCGGCTTCATAGGAGGAGGAGGCGGAGCCGGACCAGGAGGGGATGGAGGACAAGCCTGAGTAGGACCTGCAGGAGGAACCAGAGGATGGAGGACAGGCGGCGACAATGGTCCTGCAAGTCAGGAAGACCAGGGACGGCCTCATCCTCAACTGATTCTCATAGGCTGAAGCTTTGCAGGTCAGCTCACCATCCACGCCCCCCCCCCCCCCCCCTGCCCCTCCACCCCCCATCTCTGACTATACTGTTCCACCCTCCCAGGGTCTCTGTAACACCACCACAGGATGGTGGGCCCGTGTTGACACTGTCAGCGGGTCAATGTGCAAGAAGGGAGAGTGATGATCACTCGCTGTGAAGTAAGCTCTGCTGCTCCTAAGTTTATATCAAAGTCTGACCCCTGTCTTTCTACGAGCAGCCTGCTCACACCCATTGTCTGCATGGGGTCTGCATCGGGGTCATTTGATCTTGGACTACTGTGCCCGGGAGCTGGGGTATGGGGGAACCGAAGGTAACAGAGGGCAGGCAGGCCCACCGTAAAGATTAACATGACAGAGGTTTCCTATGTATCAGGTGTAACATGTTTTAATAGTGAGAATTGGACATTTCCATTTCTCCTGGCTACAAATAGTGACCCACCCCACCCCCTGTGTCCAATCAGTGCTCCACATGCTCTGCAGTGCCTCGTCAATGTCCACCTGCGTATGGGACATGTCCCTCAGCGACTGGGACATGATGTCCTAGCCCTCAGCCATGGTTGTCACAGATTCAGTCATGCCTTCAGTGCCATCATCCAAAAGCTGACCTGAGGCTGCAGTCTTTCCACTGCGAGCCCCACCTTAGGAGCATTGGCCTTGTTGCTACGCATTGTCGGCATCCTCCCCTGTGCTGTAGCCTTTGGGACTCAGTCAATTGGCTATGCACTTGCTTGAATGTCACTGACACCCCTCCTGGAATCTCACGACGTTGTCCTAGCATCTGCATTAGCTCTGAGACAACCTTGTCCAGAGACTTAGCAGAGTCCTGGGATCCAGCAGATCTCTGACTGCTGAATCCCTTAGATATTCCTGCCTCCACCTGATGTGCATCAGCAACTGTGTGGTGCTCACCAGATTGTGCCCCAGAATCCCATCCAGAAGCTGATGGGAGGTGAAGATGATAGCTGTGACATCTCGATGGTGGTCGACTCGGAGCTCTCCTCTGAGATGGTCTCTTGGGTAGCGGCAGAGGGCGGGGGAGAGCAGGGCAGGTGGATGGCCCGGCCCCATCAGATGGAAAGAATGGACATGTGATCAGTGAGAAGGAAGGATCAATTTGTCTGACATGAACAGCTCATTTGAGGCAGGTCATCTGGGTGATAGGGCAGTGTATCCTCACCTCAGCGGTGCAGGATAACCTCGCTGTCGGAGATTGATCTCTCCTCGAACAACCTCACGATCTCGCCAGTGCGGCTTTCGAGAAACACCCTGCCAAATACGACCAGAATGACACTGAAAAATTTTCTGTTAAATCGTGTCCTTTCTCTCTGTCTTCTGAGAGGAAGGTACATAAAACCAAAAGAGAACCAAGGAACTATGTGAGAATGCAGGGCTGAAAAAAATAGTATTGGCGAAAAAGTAGTACTGGAGAAAATAATGGAATTTAACGTTGATAAATCCCCTGGATCTGATGATCTACACCCAGAATAAGGTGGCTATAGAGATAATGGATGCATTGTTGGTCATCTTGCAAATTCTATTCATTCTGAAATGGTTCCTGCAGATTGGAAAGGAGTAAATGTTACGCTACTATTTAAAAAGAAGGGAGAGATAAAATGAGAAACAACAGACCTGCCAGCCTGACGTCAATAGTAAAGAAAATACCAGAATCTATTAGAAGAAATGTGGGGTGGAATTCTCCATCAACTGATACCAGAATCGGGAAACGCAATTGGGCAGAGAATTGGTTTTGACCCCGACATCGTGGCAGGCACCAGTTTCATGCCAAATCGCAATTCTCCAGTGCCTCGACAGAAGCATCAATGCATTCCACTCCATAAGTACAGTTAACACCATTGGAATATCATTAACGCGCCCGGCACGGTGTTCTCCAGGGCTGTAATTCTCCGCCTCTATCGGGGCAAATTCCCATCAACGATGTTAATTCAACTATACTTCTGAAAATCGGGAAACAGGCGCCTTGGTTGATGAGGGAGAGAGGAGGTGATGGAACCATCAATTCACCAGACACGTGTTTCCGATATGGATCTAGGCTTTAATCGACTTACATCAGAGCCAGCCTGTTACCCGTTGATGAACTCTTAGAGAACTCAGGCTGACTCTGGACAAGGGTATTTATACAGCTGCACTAGGGGGAGGAGTCGTGGGCGGAGCCAAGGGTGGAGCCCAGTACAAGTTCCTGAGTACTCCCAGAGCTACTCCCCCCAGTGGTAGGATAGCGCTACTGCGCTTACAAAGACAGTGTGAATTATCATATATATATTAAATTCACCACAGGAGGTAGGACACGGTGGGGCATGACTGTGAGCTACCGGTTCTAACACTGACCGGGCTGGCTGGGGTGAGGGGAGGGCCATGCCTGGGCTTGGGGATTGGGGGGGGTGTTTGCTGGGGGGAGGCGGTACAAGGGGATGGGCATGGGACTTGGGTGACATCCCACAGGACTGGGGCGGTACCCAGGCACGGACCGCCAATGCTGCGGCCTGCAAGGCAGCCATCTTGCTGCGCACCCCTCTGACCACCCGCCTTGACCCCTGGTTCTGCAGAATGACACTGGCCTTATGGGTGCTCCCATCCCCGCACCCCAACCCCTACTTATTCACCCACCATCCCCGCAGCCCACCCTCTGCTATACCCCTCCCCCCTCCCCAAACTGGCCACTACCCTCTGGTGGGGCATCACATGGCCTGCCCAAGATCAACGGTCACAGTAGCTCCTATATGGGGACACCGCACAAGGGGTGCGGAGCATACTGCTGGCAAGTGCAATGCCAGCCGATTGTACCCCTGGCAGAGTTGGCAGTGCCAACTGGGGCCACCATGTAGCCCATTGGACCTAGTTGGGCGCGGGGTTATGCACCATCCTAACATGTCGGCCGCCTGCTGACAATAGATATTGGAATACAACCAGCAATGGAGGCCTCCCTTCTAGTCGCTACATTCCTGAGGGATGCACTGTGGCTGTACAAGCTGAAGTTACTCGAGGAGGAGGAAGTTACAGCAGCGGAGTGTACCCCAGTGGAACAGGAGGCAGCCGCTAAGGATGGAATGCCAACCACCCACAGGCCAAGGAGAAAGAGGTGCACAGGAGGTGCTGCATGCAGCCTCATGTGTACCGGCAGCGCCTGTCATTCATGGGCCTGCTGGATCGGGCATGCCGTTGAAGACTGGCTGAGCAAGGAGACAGTGTGACATATCTGCCAGATCATGGCAGACCTAGCACCACGGGAAAATGGCGGAGGACACCCGCTCCCAGTGGTCATCAAGGTGACGGTCACCCTGAACTTCTATGACACAAGGTCCTTCCAGGTGCCGAGTGGAGACTGTCCGAAATCTCACAGAGCTCGGTGCACAGATGCAACCGCACCATCACGGAGACCCGATATGCTCAGGCGATACAATATATCCATTTAAATAATATATACCGAGCCACCAGAATGCCCAGGCAGTGGGGTTCACTGCCATTGCTGAAATTCCACTGGCCCCGGGGTGATTGACAGGATTCATGTCGCCCTATGGGCACCTTCAAATATCAGGCCGCTCCACACAAACTGAAAGGGGTTCTCCTCAATGAACTTGCAGCTGATGTGTGACCATCAGATGTGCATCATGCATGTCTGCGCCTGATACCAGGGCAGTGTGCGCGGCGCCTTCATCCTAGCAAACCCGATACTTTCCGGCCTCTTCAAGGTGCACCGCCGGCTGGGGTTTTGGTTCCTGGGCAACAGTGGTTATCCGCTGCAGTCTTCGCTGATGACACCGATCCAAAGGCCACAAATCGATGTGGAGACCTGCTACAACGATGCCCATGCAGTAGCCAGGGGTGTGATTAGTTGGTGCTTTGGCCTCCTTAAGATGCGGTTCAGGTGTCTGGACTGCTCTGGGGGGGCCCTACAGTATAACGCTGGAAGGGTTGCCTGCATCGTGGCAGCCTGCTGTGTCATCCACAGCAGAGGGATGATGTGCTGGAGGAGGAGGATGTAGGCCAGGCCTCCTCCAAGGAGGAGTATTCAGCGCAGGGACAGGATGGACTGGACATGAGGCTCGGGCAGGCAGGGGAGGCCGCACAATGCGTGCGCCAGGGCCAACGCACACAGGATGCTCTGATGGCCTCCAGGTTCACCCATTAGGGGAGACACTAGCCAGGGCACAGGCGACGCATTCCACCCCTACACCCAACCCCCCCCCCCCCCCCCCCCCCCCCCCCCCCCCCCCACCCCCGGGCAGGCAAACCCCCACCTACAACCTCCTCCATGATACATCTTTGCCACACAATGGGGTGTGGGGCCTGAGTTGACAGTAACAGTGGGTCTGGTCAATGGGATGGAGGATGATGACATCCAGCTCTGCGATGAGTTCTAGTGCTCCACATTGTTAGACAATGTCTGACTCCTGACCAAGGTAGCAGCTGCTACCATCTACCTGGGTGATTCCTGCATGTGAGCTGGCCATTCCATCACAGTCCCACTGATTCCCTGGGGTGGCGGAGGTAGGGACGGTGTGGGCGAGGTGACGGGATGGGTGTGAGCCAAGCCCACCACAATGCCCACCAATTCCCGTGCCTCCTTTGCGGCCTGCCCAGACCTGCCCACACCCTACTAGATGTAACATTGTGCACAGGTGTTTAATATGGAAACATATATACATATTTGTGCCCAAGCCCACATCACTAAACTGTGCCCTGCACCCATGCCAACTTAAATGGTGTCTACTTTTCTGGCCTTATGGGTCCGAATGCTATGTCTAGGTGGACCCCTAGATGGTACAACAGGAGTGGAGCCGGCCTGCTGTGAGTCTCGCCTTGCGACCTGGGTCCCCTTTGGCGGACATCATCTGGGGCGTCCGGGCCTGGATAGACCTGGCTGCTGCTTGGGTATCCCAGGTGGCGTGGTGCCGGCCTGTTCTGCCCACTGTCCACCAGATATGCCAGGGACAGAGTCCAAGCTGCCTCGGTGTTCCGGCACCTCCACTGCGGGAGTCACCGGCAGGGCCCCATCGCCGCCTCCTCCCTTAGGATGCCCGGTGGCCACTTGAATACTTGATGGGACAGGGGGTGCGAGGGGGGATATCGCCTCAGGCTCTCCCATCATCTGATGCTGCCAGTCCTGGAGACCCAGGGTCTTCATGCTTGCGGCCATGGAGGATAGGAAGTGGACCACCTCCATCTGGGACTGCGCCACATCACTCTGTGACTGTGCCATCTCCCTCTGCGTCTATGCCACATCAGCCAGCGCCTGTGCAATGCTGCCGCCGCTCTCAGCCATGGCCAGCTGTGACTGGGCCATGCTTAGGAGCACTGCAGCAATGTCCAGGTTGCTCTGGCACATGGCTTCCTGTGAGAGGTCTGCCATTTCCTGGGGATCGGCCACCATCTGTACAGAGTGCCACAGGCCTTGGACATGTTGATCTAGAGCCAAAACCCTCGTCCCCAAGACCTCCACCACGGACGCTATCCGTGCGGTGTTGGACTGGGTGGCAGGTATGGCCGGCGCCATCTCCTGCTCCTACACACAGTCGGATTCCCCCACCTGCGCTTGCAGGTACTGGATGCTAGCCGACAACCCCTCAAATAAGCGATTATTATATTATATGAAGTCCCTGGCTCTGCGACTCCATCTCCACGATTGATGGGACTGTTCATTCCAGAAGCCCAAAACCCACCTGGATGGCAGCTAATCCCTCTGGTTGGCCCTCCGATTCTTGACACACTTGTCACGAGGAACCGCAACTCAGCAGGATCTCTCTTCGTCGCCTGAGGCTGATCTGCACCCTTGCGGCTGCCCATTTCATTTCATTACCTCGGGCCCGCCGACCACGTCCATGACCCGCTGCTCTGCCATGGTGAGGAGGCACAGATCCAGCGGTCCCCTCTCCTATCTTCTCCAACTCCCTGCGGATATGGGAGGCCTTCTCCTGTGAAGATAAACAGAAAATGCACAGTGTTAGATAGTCCGACACATTCAGCCCAAGCGGTGGGTAGCTGGTGGCTTTAGTGGCCAGGGCACCAGGCCATAGCGGCCAGTATGGGTGCTTGCATGGTGCAGGGTGGGTATTCAGTTGCTCTCTGGGTGGGAGGGGGGTAGGATTACGGGTGCATGGGACGGAAATTGGTGCCAGGGACACAGTGCTGCCTACTCACCCTGGCCACCCTGAGGAGGACTACAGTTTTGTATGGCACTGCACTGCCGGTCCAGATGGTGTTGCTTGTTGCGCTTACTGCCTCTGCCATCTGCGCCCAGGCAAAGCGAACGGCGGAGGCTGACAGTCTTCTTCCTGGGCCAGTGAACAGGGTCATCCGTCTCTCCTCCACAGCATCCAGGATGGTCTCAAGCTCAGTGTCTGTGAATCCCAGGGTGATTCTCCCCTTGCTGTCATCTTGGTGGCTGGGATGGTGTGTGTAGAGAGTGAAGCATGTATATGCGGCTGTTGCTTGTTAGCCACCTGAGTGTTAATCACAAATCCAGCACCGTTTCTCATTGGAATCGATTGTGTTCTATGTGGCGCTGGTGCTGGCCCCTTAACGGACAGTGAATCGATCCAGATGCGGCGCCAGTTTTGCTGTCCATTGGAAGTCCATGAATCCGGCCCGGTGTCAACACTTAGTCTCAGGAACAGTGAATCCCATTGGTGATTTCTGGAAACTTAGAAAATAATGGTAGGATTCGGCAGAGACAATGGATTAATGAAAGGGAGATCATGACTGACAAATCTGTTGGAGTTTATTGAGGAGGTATCGAGCAGACTAGATAAGGGGAACCAATAGATGTATATATCTGGTCTTTGGAAAGGTCCCACATCAGAGGTTAGTAAGCAAAATTAGATGGGATCGGAAGTGATATAGTGGCATGGATTAAGTTTTAGTTGACAAACATAAAACAGAGGAGGAAGTCACAGGCCATCCTCAGATTGACAGGCTGTGACTAATGGGATACCGCAGAGCTTGAGCCTTAGCTGTTCTCAATCTATATCAGTCATTTGGATGTGGGGACCAAATGTAATTATTTTCCAAGTTTGCTGATGAATGATGAGAATTTGAGTTGTGAGAAGGATGCAAGGAGGCTTCAAGGAGGTTTAGATAGGCTGGGTGAGTGGGCAAGAACAAGGCAGATGGAATATAATGTGAAAAATTGTGAAATTATCTAGGTTAAAGAGAAATGTACAGTACCTCTTAAATTGTGAGCGATTGGAAAGTGTTGATGTCCAATGGGATCTGGGTATCTTTATCCATGAATCACTGAAAGCTAACATGCAGGTACAGCAATCAATTAGGAACGCAAATGGTATGTTGGTCTTCATTAATGAGTACAGGAGTAAATACATTTTACTCTAATTGGAGCCTTGGTGAAACCACATCTGGCATATTGTATAAACTTTTAGTTTTCTTACCTAAGAAAGCGTGTACTTTTCATCCAGGGAGTGCAGTGACGGTTGGCCAGATTGATTCCGGGATTGTGGGATATCCGTGTGAGGGGAGAATGAGGAGACCTGGCTTATATTCTCTTGAGATTTGAGTAGTTGAGAGGAGAGCATCCATGTCCTTCTGGTAATGTGGCGACCAGAACTGCACGCAATATTCCAAATGTGGCCTAACAAAAGTTTTATACAACTGTGACATGACCTGCCAACTCTTGTACTCAATGATCCGGCCGATGAAAGCAAGGGGTGGAATTCTCCGACCCCACGCCGGTGCGGAGAATAGCGGGATGCGCCGTTTTTTCCCGCGACGCCAGTCCAACACGCTCCCGCTATTCTCCCCAACGCGCAAATTTTTACGACCGCCTTTCCCGCGAATAACCCCGTCAAATTGCCCAAAACGGCCAAAACCGGCCTCCCGCTATTCTCCGGCCTGGATGGGCCGAAGTCCCGACGTCGGCACGCAAGTTGAATATGCCGGCTGACACACCTGCTTTTCAAATTCGTCAGCCAGTCGAGCTGGCTGACGAGGAGGTGAGTGGACCGCCGGACTGTGAGCAAACCGGGGCTGGCATCCCGGAGAATGCAGCGAACAGTGGGGGGGGGGGAAGGAGAAAGGAGAAGGGGGGGAAGGAGAAGGGAGGGAGAGAGAGGGAGAGAGAGGGAGAGGGAGGGAGGGAGAGGGAGAGAGAGGGAGAGAGAGAGAGGGAGGGAGAGAGAGGGAGGGAGAGAGAGAGAGGGAGAGGGAGTGGGGGGGAAGGGGAGTGGGGGAGGGAGAAGGAGAAGGGGGGGAGAAGAAGGGGGGAGGGAGGGAGGGAGAGAGAGAGGGAGGGAGAGATGGAGAGGGAGGGAGGGAGTGTCTTGTCCACCCCCGGTTACAAAATGTCAGCCGCCCTTCCATGGCATGATGGGCACGAGGACACGGCCGCTGTTTGCCCTGTGGCTTACGGCCACAGGACACTGACGCACCGGTGAGGAGGATGTAGTTAACTGCCCGTTGGATGCAGAAAGTGACCAGGGGTTAGGCTGGCCACGTGTCAGCAGCGCGACCAGGCCACCGGGACACACAGGTATCCCGTGGCAGGCGCTGCCGAGCTGTCGAATAACCTCCGTCTAACATGTCGTGTCTCTGCCCCCCACCACCCTTCTGTAGGTTAGCAAAATGTATGCGAACAGAACGGCTAAGTTTAGCAGTGGTCGGGGCCGCTGCACTGCAGTTGGAGATCGAGCAGCGTCCACAGCCACATCCCATAGTGGCCGCAGGGCCAGCTGCAGGAGCTGAGGGAATGGCCACGGAGATGGCCATCGTCGAGCAGCATGGGGTGGAGGAAGAGGAGGAGGAGAGAGTGAGGGTGCAGCCAGGGCGCCAGAGGCGACGACCAAGGCCGAGGGTGTTCCGTGCCCGGATCTCTTTCCAGACAATGCCGGACATCACCTGCAGGAGGAGACTCCGGCTGAGCAGGGAGACGGTGATACATATCTGCCACCTCGTGGCGCGCCCCGCCCCACGTGGAACGGGAGGAGGACACGCGATCCCGGTTGCCGTCAAGGTGACGGTTGCACTGAACATTTATGCAACCGGCTCCTTCCAGTCTCCGAGCGGGGGCCTCTCTGGGATTTCCCAGGCATCGGTGCACAGGTGCATCCGGCATGTGACCGACGCCCTCTATGCCATCGCGGATCGCTACATCACCTTTCCCGAGGACCGAGCAAGTCAAGATTCACGAGCTCGTGGATTTGCCAGCGTGGCCGGGATACCGATGGTGCAGGGTGCAATCGATTGTGTTCACGTCGCCATGCGACATCCTGCAGGGGACAGGGAGGTCTTCACAAACAGGAGGGGGACATACTCCATGAATGTCCAGGTGGTATGCGACCCCTACATGAGGATCATGAACGTGTGCGCAAGGTTCCCAGGAATGTGCATGATGCCTACATTCTGGTGCAGTCGTACATCCCTGCAATGTTTGAGGGACGGCCCCCCCGGCTGAGGGGCTGGTTGCTGGGCGACAGTGGTTATCCACTGAGGTCTTGGCTGATGACGCCTATACGGAGGCCTCAGACAAACGCAGAAACCCGATACAATGAGGCCCATGCAGCAACCAGAGGTGTGGTGGAGCGCTGCTTTGGTCTCCTGAAGATGAGATTCAGGTGCTTGGACTGCTCTGGAGGGGCCCTGCAGTACCAGGCCGACAGGGTCGCTCGCATTGTCGTGGTCTGCTGTGCGCTGCACAACATCGCGATGCAGAGGGGAGATGCCCTGGTGGAGGAGGCGGAGGGAGAAGCCAGTGGCAGTGGTGCCAGCACAGAGGAGGAGGAGGAGGGGGAGGAGGTCGGTGGAGTTGCGGGTGCAGCACGCAGACAGGAGCCGGCTGCTCGTGATGCCCAGGAGGCTGCATGGCGGACCCGGCGAGGACGGAGGGCACGCAAAGCCTTGGTGGCAGCAAGATTCACGCGGCACCGCTGAAGACCAGCACTAACACCTGCATCACCAGTCGTGCAGAGGGTCAACACACAAGTGCCACCCCCGCACCCCCGTTCTGCGTACACTGCTCCAGTTCTAAATCACCCTTACCACTGGGGCCAGACGGTATGGCACGACATTGATGGCTGTGTCAGCGGGTGTGATCAGTGCCATGTTGAATGATGACAGCCCGATCTGCGGTGAGCTGTGAGCTCAGAATCGTTAGACAAAGTCTGACTCATGGCAATAGCTGAACCATCAATCTCGCTGGTCGCTGAGTTCGTCAGGGACACTCCATCACGTGCCTGCGTGGGGTAGCTGTGGGAGGGGGTGGGGGGGGAAGGGACTGCACACCCGGCACCGAAGTTTCAACGCTCGTCAACCCCAGCGACACTCGGTCACCATCACGATCCCTATGGCTCTGGAACAAATCACAGTCTTACAAGTTAGGTGCAACAGTGAGTTTAATGGTTAACATTATTTACAGATGTCCTAGCCCCTACAACTAATCTGTACTCTTCACCCGTGCCAACTTACTATGTGTCCCTCTTCGTTGCCTTACGGACCTACCACTACGTCTAAGTGATTCCCCAGATGATACAGCAGGAGTGGAGGAGGACTGCTGCGAATCGCCCCCTTCGACATGTCTCCCCGTCGGCACTCGTTTCCTGGGGCGACCCGGCCTTGATGGGCCAGACTGCTCTGCGGGCGTCTCGGATGACATGGTGCCACCGTGCTCTGCCCGCTGCCCACCCGATGCACCAGGGATGGGACGGGGGGAGGCCGAGCGTTCCGGGACGTCCCATGATGAAGTTAAAGGGACGGGCCTCAGAACTTCCTCCTCCCTCGGGGAGCCCGGTGGTCCCCGGGCCTCACTGTGGGACGGAGGTGCGAGCGGGGAGGTGCCCCGTCGCCCCAACAACACCTGGCACTGCCAGTTCTGGACACCTGCAACCGGTCTCCACCAGGGTCCGAAGGTTCGCAGAGACGGAGGCCAGGGAGTGAGACATTCCCGCCAGGGACTGTGCGACCTCAACCTGTGTGTGCGCGACGCCATCCAGCACGTGTGTCAGGCGGTTGATGCTCTCCGCGACTGACTGCTGGGACTGTGCCATGGCGTGCTGGGTCTGTGCCATGACCTGGTGAGACTCGGCCAGGGCCCACAGCGCGCCGGCAATATCATGTTGTCTCTGGCGCATTGCTGCCTGTGAGAGGGCAGCCCTGTCCAGGGCCATGGATGACGCGTGCATATTAAGCCCAACATCTTGCAGAACCTGACCCATGGCCGAAACCGTTTCACCCACTACCTCGACCGCGGACGCCACCCATGCGGTGTCGGCCTGGGTGGCTGCCATGAGCGGCACCACTCCCTGCTCCTGGACGCGGTTTGACTCCTCTAACTGCGTCTGCAGCTGCTGGAAGACAGCCCTCATCCCGTCATTGTGTCCCTGGGTTTGCAAATGCATCGGCTGTGCGTGTGGGTCACGTAAATCCAGGACCCAGGGAAACGTCTGGGACCCAGCTGAATGCTGGGCCTGGCCTGCCCTCCGACAGTCCGGGCCCTCGGCTGCTCCGACCTCCACCTGCTGTATCTGCTCAGCTGTGTTGTGCGAACCAGACCGTGACCCAGGAGCCTCATCACTTAATTGACCAACCGAGGTGAGTGTCTCTGGGATGGTGAATAGTGTGGGAGATAGCGGTGACGCAAGCTGTACATCCTCGTTTGGGGACATGTTGTCGGGGTCATCGCTCCAGTGATCGGGCCATGTCTCCCTCTCCCTGTGTCAGCGTCCTGTGCGCCTCCTGCTCCACAGATTCACTTTGGGAGGATGCAACTCCTGTGTGTCCTCCTGGCACCCTCTGGCGTGTGGCCCTGGGTGCGGTGCTGATGGTGGAACATGCTGGTCTCTGCCTGGATGTAGACGGCGCTGGTCGTTTGGCTGCACGTCCTAGGGAGGAGAATGAAACGGGGTTATTTAGAAACGCTTGGCCGGGCGTAGGACGGTCCAGTGTGCAGAGTGTAAAGGGACAGATGATGGGGGGGGGGGGGGGGGGGGGGGTGTGCGCAGAGTGTGAAGGGACAGATGATGGGGGGAGGGGGGTTGTCATGCGGGATTGTTTCACTTGGTTCTGCACCTCCAACCTCGCATTGCGCGACCTCCCGGATGGAAGACCCCCCAGCAAGGTCCAGTGCCCTCTGCTCAAACGTGGTTAGGGGGTGGTATATGGGCGAACCCCCTCCAGTCCTGTTCCGCTACCGGGTATTGTGAGCAGTCTTGTCCTGTTGAGGGGGGGGGGGGCGCGCGCGTAGAAAGATCATCAATTTGGCAGGTATCATCAGGGCGTTCACATATTGGCAAAGGTAGGGGGGTAAAGTTGGAACAAAACCATTGCACCTCTCCAGGGGGTCGCAGCACTCATGTGGATCTGTGACAACTTTGTAAACCACCCTCCACTCACTCTCGCCCCCCTCCCCGCCCTCCCCCTCCCCCTCGTGCTTGGGGGGAGGTGGGTGATGAGGGACTTGGGCAGGGGGGGTTGTTGTGACCCGGGGGCACCCTCTTGGCACTTACCCTAGCAGCCCTGATGAGGTTGTGCAGCTTTTTTTGGCATTGTTCCCCAGACTGAGGGGTGTGCCCCACAGCACTCACTGCACTGCCCACCTCGCGCCAGGCCTGCCGCACAACACTGACAGGGTGGCGATGCCCTCTTCTGGGGCAGATGATGCTCCTCCTTTGTTCCACCTCATCGAGGAGGGTCTCCATGTCTGCCTCCTTGAATTTTGGGGCGGCCCTCCATGGCTCGACCATCCTCGCCGCTTCCTCCGTTCTTCTGGCCGCTCTCGCCTTTTTACGACGCGGAGCGGCGTCATTGTGGCGTCATTCGGGAGTCGCAGCCTTTTTGCGTCAATTGATGCGTGACACCCGCGGCCCCGCACCTAGCCCATTTCCGGGGCGTGAATAGCTCGGGAGCGGGGCCGTATCGGGCCGTCGTGAAGCTCGGCTGATTTCATGACGGCCATCCCGATTTTTATCGGGAGCGGAGAATACCGCCCAAGCAATCTTGACCACCTTATACACCTATATTGCCACTTTCATGGAATGGACCTGAACGTTCAGATCCCTCTGTATGTCAATGATCCTCAGGGTTCTGCCATTTACTGTATAATTCACATCTGAATATGATTTTCAAAAACGCATCACCTCGCATTTGTCCGGATTGAACTTCATCTGCCATTTCTCTGACCAGGGGCGGCATTCTCCCCTACCCGGCGTGACGGAGGGTCCCGGAGTAGGGGAGTGGCGCCAAGCACTCAGCGGTCGCGCCTCCCCAAAGGTGGGGAATTCTCCCCACCTTTTTTTAGGAATTCTCCCCACCTTTGGGGGCCAGCCCCGCACCGGAGCGGTTGCGACTAGAAGACCGGCGCAAAAAACCGGCGCCCCCGGCAGCGGGGCTGGCTGAAAGCCTTTCGCCGGTCCGCGCATGCGCCGGCAGTGATGTCAGCGGCAACTGGCCGCTGCGTCACTGCCGGCGCATGCGCGATATGGGGTTCTCTTCCACCTCCGCCATGGTGGAGGCCGTGGCGGACGCGGAAGAACATAGTGCAGCCAGGGCACTGGCCCGCAGTCTGAGCGGGGGGTCCCGATCGCGGGCCAGGCCATCGTGGGGGCACCCCCCGGGGTTCGATCGCCCCCCGCCCCCCAGGACCCCGGGGGCCTGCTCGCGTCGCTGAGCCCGCCGTTCCAGAGGTGGTTTAAACCTCGGCGGCGGGAGAGGCCTCCCAGCGGCGGGACTTCGGCCCATCCGGGCCAGAGAATCACCGCAGTGGCCTCTCCGATCAGAGTGCCGAGATTCCTGCCCCCGCCACTTCCCGGGTGGCGGAGAATCTCTGCCACAGCGGGGGCGGGATTTTAGGCGCCCCCAGGCGATTCTCCGACCCTGCTGGGGGTCGGAGAATTTCGCCGCAGCTCTCCAATCTATCTATATTCTGCTGTATTCTCTGACAGTCCCCTTCACTATCTGAACTCCACCTGTCTTAGTGCCATCTGCAAACTTGCCAATTAGACCATCTACATTTTCCTCCAGATCATTTATATATTACCTTTGGTCCCAGCACTGATCCCTGTAGAACGCCACTAGTTACAGATCTCCATTCTGAAAGTCCCCTCTACTACTACTCTCTATTTCCTGTTGCCAAGCTAGTTCTTTATCCATCTAGCAAAACCCGAATCCCAAGTGACTTTACCTTTTGTACCAGTCTGCCTTGAGGACCTGTCAAACACCTTACTAAAATCCAAGTAGACGACATCCAGAGCCTTTCCTTCATCAGTTAATTTTGTCACCTCCTCAAAAAATTCTGAAAAGAAACTATTGAGTTGTAAACTATGCTCGAAGGACTGAGGCTGCTGATGGCCTAAGTTGGTGGTTGAGGCTACTAAAGTAATTTAAAAGCTACCTGGATCAGCTTCTGAAGTGCTGCAACCTGCAAGGCTACAGGCCAAATGGGATAAAATTAAAGACTAGTTTATTTTGGCTAGCACAGTCACAATGGGCTGAATGGCCTCTTTCTGCACCAAAACATTTCTTTGATTCATCTGTGTCTTCCAGCGGCATTGTTTTTCTGTTAATCCTATAAAGTACAATTGTAGAAGAGCCATCTAAAACCACTGTTTGCCCTCCCTCAAACTATTCACACCAGCCACTATCTGTCAAACAACTGGAAAGACCAAGCATGATTGTAACCAGTCTTGAAGTTTGGTTGGTGAGCTCCTCGAGGAGATTAAGATGAGGTGTCATTGAAGGAGCACAGTCCTGCTGGCTGATGGTGAGCTTGTCTGGTCTCTCAGATTCTGAGCCCAGTGATTTAGATCTAGCGGGTCCTGGAAACAATTCTTGGAGCCATTTCAGGATGTGTCAAGCAGCCTGCGCAGTTTGAGGATGAATATGGAGGAGCCCAATACTCGCACCTATATATTGCTGCCTGAATGTCTGCAAGATTGACAATTCAGCTGTTAAAATCTAAGAAGTTGTTCTCTTGTGGGCTCAGAAATTTTATTTTCTGATCTACCCTGTTTGAATTTGCGGATACTGTTGCACTATGAATGGGTAAATTCTGTCAGATGCCAAAAATCTGATATCTTTCCATTCAGATGTATGAAAATTATGAAGAAGGGAATGTGGAAATAAAGTTGTGTGGTCTTTGAGTTTCTATGTGGCCCACGAAGACAAAAGTCTGGGGATCCTTGCACTGAGTTGTAAATATCCCCCCTTCCCTACCTCTTGAAATGCAGTACTTCCTCTTCTAAATTTAACAAGTACGTCTAGTAGGGGACTTACGGTGGCGGCCATAGTGTGAGCAGTCGCACATTTGGCAGCTCCTGCTCGAAGTTTTTTTTGGGTCCTTTTCCCCGGTTGCCAGGTGGATGTTTTGGAAGAAAAACTTGCAGAGGTGGTGGAGGAAAGCTATACTCCTCTGGTTAGGTCGGTGGCTGGACCAGAAGTGGGTCTAGAAGAAAGGAGCTGCAGGAGCTAGGAACTCTTCATGCAACACAGGGGAAAGGGCCAACCCTTTGGAGGCCCAATGGTCGACGGAGCAGTTGGTTGACTTTTTTAACGAAAAGTTCAGCCAACAGAGGAGGGAGGCTCAGGACGGCCTGACAAACATGGTAGAACCGCTCAAAGCGGGGATCGATCATGTGGAGCTGATGCTGAAGACCAAGAGCCAGGTGATCCAGAAGGTGGAGGAGGCAGTGGGGGAGCACCAGGAGTAGCTTACCTCATTGGCAGCCAAAGTTGGGATGTTGAGGGAGACTCAGAAGCGGCTCAAGGAGAAAATGGAGGATTTAGAGAACCATTCCCAGAGGCAGAATCTGAGGATAGTGGGGATGCCGGAGGGCATCGAGAGCGTGGATGCAAGCTCTTATGTGGCCAAGATGTTGGGGAAGCTAATGCGGGAGGGACCTTCGATCAGCCTCTGGAGGTCGATTGGGCACTTAGGGCGCTAATGAGGAAGCCACATGCGAATGAGCCACCGAGGTCGATGGTGGTAAGGTTACACCGGTTTCTGGACAAAGAGAATATCTTGCGGTGGGCCCGGAGCTATACCCGGGAAGGCAATGAGCTTTGGGTATTTTACAATTTGCAATTTTATAAGAGGTTTTCGGGGGACCTGGGACCCTGCTGGTATAGAATATAATAAGGCGAGGGAGAAGGAGGAGCTTTCCCCTAAGTTTTCGCAGGCCTCGATATCCTTAATCCTGAAGAGGGATAAGGATCCGGAGCAGTGTGGGTCTTATTGCCTGATCTCGCCGCTGAATGTTGACGCCAAACCGCTGGCAAAAATCCTGGACTCACGGATCGAGGACTGTGTACCGGGAATGACAGGGAAGGATCAGACAGGATTTGTAAAGGGGAGGCATTTGTCGATGAAAGTTAGGCACTTATTGTGGTGAATGTAATATATGTTAATATATATGTTAATTCACACTTGTTGTAAGCGCAGTAGCGCTGTCCTACCACTAGGGGGAGTATTGATGGGAGCACTTAGGAACTTGTACTGGGCTCCACCCTTGGTTCCGCCCACGACTCCTCCCCCTAGTGCAGCTGTATAAGTACCCGTGTCCAGAGTCAGCCTGGGTCACTACGAGTTCATTGACAGGTAACAGGCTGGCTCTGAAGTTAGTCGATTAAAGCCTAGATTCACATCGGAAACATGTGTCTGGTGAATTGATGGTTCCATCACTTATTAAATGTGATTATGACTCCCCCGGTGGGACAGGAGTTGGACGTGGCGGTTGCTATGGATGTGGAGAAAACCTTTGATCAGGGAGAGCGGAAATATTTGTGGGAAGTTCTAGGGTGGTTCGGGTTTGGGTAGGGGTTTGTGTATTGGGTCTGGTTGCTATATAAGAAGCCTGTAGCAAATGTGAGGGCGAATCGAATGAGCTTGGGATATTTTGGACTACATCGTGGGACAACATATGGCATGGGCAGCACGGTAGCACAGTGATTAGCACTGTTGCTTCACAGCACCAGGATCCCAGGTTCGATTCTCGCTTGGGTCACTGTCTGTGTGGAATCTGCACGATCTCCCCGTGTCTGCGTGGGTTTCCTTTGGGTGCTCCAGTTTCCTCCCACAAGTCCCGAAAGACATGCTTGTGAGGCGAATTGGACATTCTAAATTCTCCCTCTGTGTACCTGAAAAGGTGGCGGAGTGTGGCGACTCGAGGATTTTCACAGTAACTTCATTGCAGTGTTAATGTAAGCCTACTTGTGACAATAATAAAGATTATAAAAGACAGGGATGCCCACTCACCCCTTTGTTTTTTGCCCTGGCGATAGAGCAGTGGTGCTTAGAGGGTCAAGGAGTTGGACATGGATAGTGCAGGGGGTGGAGCATGCACTTTTGTTATACCTGGACGACTTACTACTTTACATTTCGGACTCTTAGGTGGCATTATGGGGATTATGAACACCTTGAAGGAGTTTGGTCGGTTTTCCAAGTATAAATTCAACATGGGGAAACATAGGGCGCGATTCTCCGCTGCCCACGACGGTTCGGAGAATAGCGGGAGGGCCTTCCCGACAATTTTCACGGCCTCCTGCTATTCTACCCCCCCTCCGGCCGCCCCCTGACACGAACCGCTGCTCGCCGTTTTTTACGGCGAGCAGCGATTTTCCGCAGGCCGATGGGCCGAATACCGCGGAGTTTACGGCCGTTTTCATGGCCGCGATCACACCTGCTTTCAGCGTTCGTGAAAACGGCCGCAAAGTGCCCGTCCCGGACAACCATTTCACCGATTGGCACGGCCGTGGTGCGGCCGTGCCAAGGGTGGCATGGGCCTGCGATCGGTGGGCACCGATCGCGGGCAGCGGGTCCGATACCCGCGCACTATTTGTTCTTCCGCCGCCCTGCAGGATCAGTCCGCGGGGCGGCTGAGGGGCATGACGGCCCGCGCATGCGCGGGTTTGACGCGTCTGCGTGATGATGTCATCCGCGCATGCGCGAGTTAGAGCCGTCCAACCCTCGCATGCGCGACTGACATCGTGCGCGTCAGCCGGCGTGACGCTTGGCGCGCGGACTTAGCAACGGTCATTAAGGCCGCGATGCCGTGCTTCACGGGGCCCCGCTGCTAGCCCCGCCCGGGGGGGGAGAATCGGTCCCGGGAGGGGGCGCGGAGGCTGACATGAAACACGGCCAGTTTCACGGCAGCCTTTACGACTCACCGCATTTGCGGAGAATCGCGCCCATAGAATTTACAGGGCAGAAGGGGGCCTTCCGGCCCATCGAGTCTACACTGTCCCTTGAAAGAGCACCCTACTTAAGCCCATGCCTCCACCCCATCCCTGTAGCCCAGTAACCTTTATAGACTCTAAGGGCAATTTTGCATGGCCAATCCATCTAACCTGCACATCTTTGAACTGTGGGAGGATACCGGAGCACCCAATGGAAAATCCACGCATCACAGAAGAGTGAGGATTTACTGATTCAAGCAAGGGGACAGGAAGAGGCTGGACGAGCTGACGTTTAAAGTGGTGGGACGAACTTTAGATACTTGGGCATTCAGGTGTCACGGGGATGGGAACATTTGCACAAACTGAACCTGGTGCGGCTGGTTGAGCAGATGGGGGATTTTAAAAGGTGGGATGTGCGCCCATTGACGTTTGCGGGGCAGGTGCAAATCATGAAAATGACAGTGCTCTTGAGGTTCCTATTCGTTTTTTAAAACCTCACGATTTTTATCCCAAAGGCCTTTTTTAGGAAAGTCAATGTCCTGATTTCGGGGTTTGTTTAAGCGGGGAAACACCACTGAGTAAAGAAGGTGGATTTGGAGCCGGGACCTGGGGGGGGGAGCATGGGGGTGGGGTGGGCTGACCCTACCAAATTTAATGAACTACTACTGGGCACCAAATACAGCCATGGTTACAAAGTGGGTGGTGGGGGAGGGGCCCGGGTGTGAGTGGATGTCGGCAGCTTCTTGTAAGGACACTAGCCTAGGGGCACTTGACGGCGCCTCTGCTGTTCTCGCCGGGGGGGGATGGGGGCTGGGTTCTGGATGGAGGCTCTGAGGAGTGTGAAAGCATCCTCTTTATCTGTTAGACCCAGCCTCATTCAATTTAAAGTAGTCCATAGAGCGCATATGACGGTGGCCAGAATGAGCAGGTTCTTTAAGGAGGTAGAGGATAGGTGTGGGCGGTGGGGGGGGGGGGGGGGGGGGGGGGTAAGGGTGCACCTGCAAACCATGTCAACAATTTCTGGGGTTGTCCGAAGCTGGAGGGACTCTGACAGGGTTTTGCTGATGTTCTGTCTGAGGTACTGAGGGTGAAAGTTGTCCCGGGTCCAGAAGTGGTGATTTTTGGAGTATCGGAAGACCTGGGAGTCCAGGGGACGAGAGAGGCCGATGTCGTGGCTTTGCCTCTCTGATAGCCCGGAGACAGATCTTGTTCGAATGGAGGGACTCAGGGCCGCCGTAACCGGGGGTGTGGGTCAGTGACCTCGTGGAATTCTTGAAGTTGGAAAAGGTTTATTTTGTTATGAGAGGGGTGGGGGGGGGGGGGGGGGGGCGGTTTGGAAGCCATTTATTGAATTCTTCAAGGATTGTTACGATGTGGGGGGTGGTTATAGGGGGTAAGAACGGTGGAGGCAGGGTGGGTGGAGGGGAACAGCAGGGAGGGTGGGGTGGTGGGGTGTTATTTATTGGTTTTGAATTGTGTTTTATGTATATACTTATAAATGCCTTAATAACAATATCTATTTTTAAAAATTACATCTGGTAGATCATGCAGCTGGAAAATTGGGTTTTGTTGGAAATTGGTCAGTATAGCAGGGAAATGGTGATGAAGTGAACGAATGCAGGCTGCAACAAAGTTATCAGCCATGCCTTAGAGCCATCCAATGAGTGTATTTCCAATTGCTGAAACTACAATATGATAAGACTGCCTCATGCTGTCGATGTTTTGCCAGTTTGGGTCAGTTTAGCTCAGTTGGCTGGACTGCTGGCTTGTGATGCAGAATGCAGCCAACAACTCAGGTTCAATTCCCATACTGGTTTTCCGTCTTTCTCTCCCCACGCCTGAGGTGTGGTGATCCTCAGGTTAAATCTCCACTAGTCAGCTCCCCCCTTCAAAGGGGAAAGCAGCCTGTGGTCATCTGGGCTGTGGCTACTTTACTTACTGACCTTACTGAGGGGAGTGCATGCCATATCCACTGCTACTGTGAATATTCTGATGTGTTATGACAGTTATTAGACCTTAGATGAACAATTAGTCAAAATCCGGTGTGATCATGGAGCCCCTCCATATGTACATTGGGCACCAGCACACAATCGGTGCAGTGCAGAATCAGCTCTGTACTATATTTTTACTTATCGAGTGAAAACAAGTTAAACTGAGTATTTTTACAACTTTTTCTTTGAACCATCCTTCCTGCTGCACGTTTTATAACAGTCTCTCCTTTTTATCCTCTCACACAGCTGTCAGTAAGAGAAATTATGTGTCATTTTTGAATATTGTAAGTTAACAACTCAACAAAGCCTTGTCCGAACTTGATGAAACACCGCATATATGCAAACTGCTGTTTTGATATTCTTTGACCTAGAACCCATGAAAATGCCAGTTTAACGTTTGTGATTGCTCCAGCACCTGCAACCAGGCTGTACAAAATATAAAGGATTTATTTCAACGGAGGTAGCCTGCAGCTCGATGTAGGACATAAATTTGAACGATATTCTCCTGCGGCTGCTGAAATATTTTATAGATGAGATGGTACATCAGCTGTGGCCACTGGCTATAAAATATACTGATCGGAGGGCAAAGCTGTACTGAGGAGCTATTCTCAAAAATACTGAAATACAGATGGAAGATGAAGCACATTGAAATGCAGAGCCGTGCCTTTATTTATGTCTGCTTTATGTCTAGTCAGGGATATTATAACAACTGCAGATTTTAAAAATACTGGCAATGACTTTTGGATGGTCTATCACTGTAGTCATTATTTAATGCATTTATTACATTGGAACATAGAAAATGACATTGTTGCGACTTGTTTTTATTTGTTAACTACCTTAATGCTGAAGTGAACAATAGCCAACTTGGTGTTTTCTATGTCATTTAATTTGTAACCAGATAACATTTGTTGCTCTGAAGGTCCTCAATTTGCACAGTTCCTCAATTATCAGACTTTACTTATATCCCTATTGCTTAGGGTTGAATATTATGGTGCGATTCAATCGGCAAAACCAAGAAGTAATTGGCTTGTTAACCCCCACCCTTGCTGTCGAAGCATGCCGTTTACTACTGCATCCATCTAATTGGTGGTGCAGAGTGGGTTTACAGTTGACGATGTTGCTGGAGTGTTGTTTCCCCCACCAAATTGGAGTTGGAAGGTGGGATGTCTGGTGTTGGAATTTGCAGCTGTGACACGGAAGGGAGTCATGGCTACTAATTTAAAGGGGTACTTGGCATGGGCAGTGTCAGGTTCCCCTGTGATTTACTGCAGTCCAAAGCCAGAAGCAAGTTTTTTTCATTTCTGCAAGAATCTCAGGCATTGTCTGAAGTATTATTAATCTGAAAAATGTTAGAACCTCTTAGAATGAAGTTTATTTTCAATTTTTTTCATGGAACATGGGCATCACTGTCTAAGTCAGCATTTTTATTGCTCATCCCTAATTGCCCTTAAGAAGGTGGTGGTGAGCCACCTTCTTGAACTACTGCAGTCCATGTGTTTTTGGCAGGAACACAAGATATGAATTCTGAACATCTTCACAATATTAATATCTGAATATTGAGCAGCTGATTTGCTCCAACATGTTTTCCTCCAAGATGACCAAGAGAAGGGAAAGAGGGAAGATTGGTCCCAAACTACACTGCATTTTGATGATGGCTCCTTCTGAGCTCTCCTCCAGGCTGTGTCCACTAGGTGTGAGGTCCTAAAGCCAGCAGACCTCTCTCAATCACCTGGTTGGAGGTGGCTGGAGGAGTCAGCAGCTTTGGTGTGGCATCTTGAAACTGGAGACAGTGTAGGAAGTAGTAGATTAACTAACAATTCAAATTGGTATAGACGGATAACATAATATAATTTTTATTAGTGTCACACGTAGGCCCACATTACACTGCAATGAAGACACTGTGTAAACCCCCGAGTCACCACACTCTGGCGCCTGCTCGGTTACACTGAGGGAGAATTCAGAATGTCCAATTCACCTAACAGCACGTCTTTCGGGACTTGTGGGAGGAAGCCGGAGCACCCGATGGAAAGCCATGCAGGCACATGGAGAACGTGCAGACTCCGCACAGACAGTGACCCAAGTCAGGAATCGAACCTGGGATCCTGCCGCTGTGAAGCAACAGTGCTAACCAATGTGCTACCGTGCTTATGATATGAATGCGATTACTGAAATGTGGCTGCAAGATGACCAAGTTTGGGAACTGAGTATCCAAGGGTACCCGATATTTACAAAGGACAGGCAAAAATGAAAAGGAGGGGGCGTGCTTTGGTTAGCTAAGGATGAAATCAGTGCAATAGTGAGAGAGGCTACTGGCTCAGAAAATCCAGAAGTAGAATCAGTCTGAGTGGAGCCGAGAAGTAACAAGGGGCGGAAAACCCCAAATGGGCAGCACGGTAGCACAGTGGGTAGTACTGTTGCTTCACAGATCCAGGGTCCCAGGTTCGATTCGACTTGGGCCACTGTCTGTGCAGTCTGCACATTCTCTCCGCATCTGTGTGGGTTTCCTCCGGGTGCTCCGGTTTCCTCCCACAAGTCCCGAAAGATGTGCTGTTAAGTAATTTGGACATTCTGAATTCTCCCCGTGTGCCCGAATAGGCGTCAGAATGTGACAATGAGGAGCTTTTCACAGTAACTTCATTGCAGTGTTGATGTAAGCCTACTTGTGACAATAAAGATTATGAATTTTTAAAAAAAATCATTAGTGGGAGTTATTTATAGACCTCCAAACAGTCGTGGTAAGGTAGGGATTGCACTAAACAGGAAATTAGAGTTGCATGTAACACAGTTATCATAGGTGACTTTGACCTACATATAGATTGGGCTAACCAAATTAGCAAGAGTATTATGGCAGATAATTCCTGGAGTGTGTCTGAGTCTTTTAGACCAGCATATCGAGGAACCAACTCGATTTGGTATTGTGCAATAAGAAGGGGTTAATTAATAATCTTGTGCGGGGTCCATCAGGGAACAGTGCCCATAACATGTTGGCGTTCTTCATTCGAATGGAAAGTGAATAAATCCAATATGAAAATAGGGTCCTCAATCTAAACAAAGGAGACTAAGAAGGTATGAGACATGAGTTGGTTAAGATAGTTGGGGAACTTCATTAAAAGGCATGACAGTGGATAGGCAATGGCTAGTATTTAAGGAACAAATGTGTGCATTGCAACAGTTACACATTCTTTTCTGGTGCAAAAACACAACAAGAAAAGTGACCCAACTGCGGCTTACAAAAGAAATCAAGGGTAGTATTAGTTACAAAGAGGAGTCATAAAAAGTTGTTAGCAATCCTGAGATTGGGTGTAGTACAGAATTCAGCAAAGGAGGACCATGGGATTGATTAAGAGGGGTGTGACACCTGCCCCTTTACCTCTTCCACGCTTAACATCCCAGGCCCAAAACACTCATTCTAGGTTAAGTAGCGTTTCACTTGCACCTCTTCAACTTGGTCTATTGCATTCGCTGCTCCCGATATGGTCTCCTCTACATCGGAGAGACCAAAAGCAGACTGGGATATCACTTTGCTGAGCACCTTCGGTCTGTGTGCATTCAGGACCCTGACCTTCCCGTTGCTTGCTATTTTAACACAAGACCATGCCCACATGTCTGTACTTGGCCTGCTGCAATGTTCCAGTGAAGCTCAACGCAAACTGGAGGAACAACATCTCATCTTCCGGTTAAGCACGCTACAGTCTTCCGGTCTCAACATCAAATTCAACAACTTCAGATGATTAGCTCTATCCCACCTCAGCCCCTTTGTTTTCACCCCATTTCATTTTAACTGTCTTTTACCATTTATTTATTTCTGGCCTTACTTTCTCGCCCCATCTTATCCCCTTCTCCTTACCTTTCCTCCCCTTTGCTTCCACTTCCCCTCTCCCCACATCTACATCTGTCACAGTTTACCCTCTGATGTTAGGTTTTCTGCTGTTTGGCCTTTCACACCTTCTGTTCTCTCTGGAGACTGCCATTAGCACTCTTTCCCCTTGGTCTCTGTGGCCATTAGTATTCTGTCCCCTTGGTGTTTGTGGCTCTGACTTATCTTTCATTCTCACACCGCAGTATAAATATTTCCCACTTTCTAAGTCTTTTAGCTTTGACAAAGGGTCATCAGGACTCGAAACGATAGCTCTTTTCTCTCCCTACAGATGCTGCCAGACCTGCTGAGATTTTTCAGCATTTTCTCTTTGGGTCCAACATTCACTTGTCTACTAATGAGACTCCTAATGGTCAGTCGGTGAATTACAACACAACCATGATATCACTACAGTACTCATGAAGACAAGGCAATCCCGTCGACAATGTCTGTGAGGATTCACTGCTGGGCTCTGTTACTGACTGCTTAAATACTCTTTCAAGCACTGCGAGGGACCCAAATAGCACATGCTAATCTTCCCCTTCAGATCGTATCCGCGAAGCCTCCTACGGACTACAAAGTGATTGCTGTCCTGAATTTCATGGATTCCCTGCCCATCACTGACTCGCATGTTTGTGACTAGACGCAACCCAACCCGGTACTTGCCAAGGTGCATCATCTGGGCAGCATCAACAACTACCAGGGGAATTGAAGGCTTTCTCCTCAAAATTGTTGTAACCGTCTGCGGAGGATGACATCCTCCTGTGGGGCACCAGGGTTGTTGTCCGGTGAAGGGGCATGCAGTCGTGTTGAAGGAGAGTTACAACAAACATCAGGAATGTCCAAAAGGAAGATGCTGATGAGAAACTATGTCTGGTGGCCAGCCTTGTACATGGATATCGCGACGTTGGGCTAGCAGTGCTCCATTTGTCAAGAGCCCCAGAAACTTGCTGCAATGGCTCCCTACACCTTTGGGAGTTCCGGGGCTCCCTAGGGCCCGCGTACACGCCGATTTTGCCAGTCCCTTCTTAGGTTCGATGTTTCCCATCCTGGTGGACACCCACCCAAAGTGGCTGGAGGTCCACAAGATGGTATTGATCACTTTCCAGGTGACCATTGAGCGATTGTGCATTTCTTTTTCCACTCACGGAATCCCTGAGGTATTTGTGACCGATAATGGGACCTCTTTCATGAGTGAACAGTTTGCTGCTTTTGTGAAGAGAACGGGATCCTCCACGTCCGCACCGTCCCATACCATCCAGCATCGAATGGTTTGGCAGAGGGCCGTGCAGACGGTGAAACGGGGGCTGAAGAAACAGACGTCCAGCTCAATGGACAAAAGACTGGCAAGATTTTTATTCTCGTACAGGGCCATGCTGCACGCAGTAACTGGGGTAGCCCCCACTGAGATGTTAATGAGTCGTAGGCTTTGTGCATGACTAAGTTTATATATCTACTGGATATCAATTGCGCGAAGGTGCGCTATAACCAAGATTTGCAAGGGTGTTGCACAGTTTGACATGACTCCTTTGACACTTCGTATCTGACGATACGGTGTTCATTCATAATTTCAACGACGGTGCTTGCTGGCTCTCTGGGATTGTTGGCCGTCAAATGGGACCAGTCTCTTACCAAGTTCAGGTCCAGGGCAACTAATCAAATAGTATCTGGATCACATTTGCTCAATGAGGTTGCTCCCTCGTGAAGTGCCTTGAAAGAAACCTTTCCTGGATCCTCCAATTCCATTGTCGAATGAGCCTGCTGTGCTGCCTCTAGTCCCTCTTGACACTGACTTCCCTGAACGTTGTGACTTCTACGAAATGGAGACGCAGACCTCGGAGGTCTCGGACATGACGCATAGTTTAGCTGCCTCCTGACAATCCTCCGCCACGTCGTTCCTGCCACAGACAGCTTTCTCCAGCGAGGTATACGCCAACTGATATGACACATCAGCTCCATGATGACTTTCCGGAGCTGAAGAGACACTGATGTCCTGTTCCTCGTTCTCCACCTCAACACTCGTCGAGGGGGTCTTTGGACTGAATGGGAATGTTTGTCTTTCCCATGTTCCTTGTGGCATACGAGCTCCCCCGCTAGGGGTTGGGTATCTCGATTACCCAATGTATACATGGATAAAGCCGACCAGGGAGGAACCCGGTAGTGATCTACCAGGTAGTGTATACATTGGTTGTGAAAATAAAACTTTGTTCACATCTTACTCAGTGTGGACCTCCATGTCCTTATTAAATAGCGGAACAAAGGAACCTTTGAGTACAAAGATGTTAATGAGTCGTAGGCTTTGTGCATGACTAAGTTTATATATCTACTGGATATCAATTGCACGAAGGTGCGCTATAACCAAGATTTGCAAGGGTGTTGCACAGTTTGACATGACTCCTTTGACACTTCGTATCTGACGATACGGTGTTCATTCATAATGGCGGAGGATTGTCAGGAGGCAGCTAAACTATGCGTCATGTCCGAGACCTCCGAGGTCTGCGTCTCCATTTCGTAGAAGTCACAACGGTCAGGGAAGTCAGTGTCAAGAGGGACTAGAGGCAGCACAGCAGGCTCATTCAACAATGGAATTGGAGGATCCAGGAAAGGTTTCTTTCAAGGCACTTCACGAGGGAGCAACCTCCGTGAGCAAATGGGGCAGCAGGGTAGTGTTGCACGTTTTACTATGGGCGTAAAACGCGTTTATTGGAGTGTATTAACACGCCTCCGAGTTCGACGTGTGCTTAACACTACTAGGCTCTGTTCTATGTAATTATTTAGCTCTGGAGTCGCCAGTTGCCGTATAGGCAACGTCACAAGTATTCCAAGGTCAAGTTCAAAGTAATAAAGACGATGCACCGATTAGTAAAGTTCAAACGATCAATATTTATTATACAGTTATAATAAATACTCATGCACACACTAAGAGACGAAGCTATAACTAAACTTAAGCAAACAGAATACTTATCTAACAGGAACAGGCAAGGTCAGAGAACGAGGCCTTCGTCCTGGTCTGGCACTGCAGCCTTCAGCAAGCGTTCTGGTACTTGGGAGTCTAGTGGGCTTGGATCGCGTAGCGAGCGTTGAACTTACGGTTTCGGCGGCTGGTGCTCAACGGCTGGAGTCAGGATGCAAGATGTCAGTCAGAGCCGGAGCACGGGTTTAACAGACCGGGCTCTGTGGGGAATTTGCTTTTATACCCCTCTCTCATGTCCTTGCCCCCTTCTAGGCGGGCTCTACCTTTCGGTACCGATTGGAACGTTTCCAAACGGCTACCTTCGAAATCCTCCAATGCGGGGCTTTCCTCGATGTTGGGGGGTGGTTTCGATATTTGTTACTCTGGTGCCATCCTGTCTGCTCCACCAATTAAGTGCTACATTGAGATGGAAATGTTGCCATTGTGTGTGTGCCTGGATCTGGGCCGCCTCATCAGGATGTTAAGCGCTTTGCCATTAACACCTTTGGCTTGGAGATCTGCACCTGGCCAGAAAACTGGTTTGCTGCTTGCAAAATGCTAATTAGTTGAGAGCAGGCTGTCTGTTCTCACTAAACAGGCTTTCCCTGCTGTCATCCATTTTAGTTTGGCTCAGTGTCCATTTTGCGTGGCCAGCATGGCTACATTCCCTCCTTGTGATCCTCACAATCATACTATTGTGAAGGATCACCTACGTACTTTGCCTTCCTTGTGTTCTGACCTCTTGCCAGTTCCTGTTCTACTCTGTTCCTAAACTATGGGAAGAAGAAAAAAATTTTTTAACTAACATCTCTACTTGGCCCTATGTCAAAAGGGACATGCATTACTACAACTGGGAACCTCTACCTATCACTATTAACCTTAACCTTAACTTTTTTTTTTTTTATAAATGTTTTTATTCAGTTTTCATATTTTATATTGAACAAATTACAAATTGTTAGGAGAGAAAAAGAACAAAAAAAAAAAAAAAAAAAGAAAAAAAACAACAAACAAACACGCAAAAATTAACATACATATTTACAGGTAAGCATCTTCGTAGTAGTAACTGCGCCCGCCCCCCCCCCCCCCCCCCCCCCCCCAACATGTTTATTTAGTTTGGTTTTGGGCCTTAGCTAGCCATCGAACCCCCGTACCGAACCTGTAGCCCCTCCCGCTACCTTCCCCCGACTATTCTTCCTCTTGTACATTGGCCACAAATAGGTCCCGGAACAGTTGCATGAATGGCTCCCACGTTCTGTGGAAGCCGTCGTCCGACCCTCGGATGGCAAATTTGATTTTCTCCATTTGGAGAGATTCCGAGAGGTCGGACAGCCAATCCGCAGCTCTGGGCGGTGCTGCTGACCGCCAGCCAAACAGGATTCTACGGCGGGCGATCAGGGAGGCAAAGGCAAGGGCGTCCGCCCTCCTCCCCAGGAATAGATCTGGCTGTTCTGAAACCCCGAAGACCGCCACTATCGGGCATGGCTCCACCCTCACTCCCACCACTTTGGACATAACCTCGAAGAAGGCTGTCCAGTACTCCACGAGTCTGGGGCAAGACCAGAACATGTGGGCGTGGTTGGCCGGGCCTCTTTGGCACCGTTCACATCTGTCTTCCACCTCCGGGAAGAACCTACTCATACGGGTTCTTGTTAAGTGGGCTCTATGTACCACTTTTAGTTGCGTCAGGCTGAGCCTTGCGCACGTGGAGGTGGAGTTGACCCTATGCAGTGCTTCGCTCCAGAGTCCCCACCCTATCTCCATCCCCAGGTCGTCCTCCCATTTCCTTCTTGTTGCGTCCAGTACGGTGTCGTCCCTATCTACCAGTCGGTCATACATGTCACTACAGTTCCCTTTCTCTAGGATACTTGCGTCCAGTAGGTCTTCCAGTAGTGTCTGTCGTGGCGGTTGTGGGTACGTCCTTGTCTCCTTTCGTAGGAAGTTTTTGAGCTGCAGGTACCGTAGCTCGTTCCCCCCAGCTAGCTGAAACTTCTCTGTCAGTTCGTCCAGTGTTGCGATCCTGTCGTCCGTGTATAGGTCCCTGACTGTCAGTGTCCCCCCGTCCTGCCTCCACCTTTTGAAGGTGGCGTCAGTCAGTGCTGGTGTGAACCTATGGTTGTTGCAGATGGGAGCCCTGTTCGACATTTTGGTCAGGCCAAGTTGCTGCCGCAGTTGGTTCCAGGATTGGAGGGTGGCTGTCACCACTGGGCTGCTGGAGTGTTTTTTGGGTGGGGATGGGAGTGCTGCCGTGGCGAGGGCCCGGAGGGAGGTTCCCATGCAGGAGGCCTCCTCCGCACGCACCCACTCAGCCTCTGGCTCCTGGATCCATCCCCTTACTCGCTCGGCTGTTGCTGCCCAGTGGTAGAATTGTAGATTCGGGAGGGCTAGCCCTCCCCTGGTTTTTGTTTTTTGTAAGACCTTCTTTGGGATCCTAGCATTTTTACCCCCCCATACGAACGCCATGATGAGTTTGTCCAGCGCTTTGAAAAAGGCCTTGGGGATGTAGATCGGAATGGATCTAAACAGGAAGAGGAACCTGGGCAGTACGTTCATTTTGATCGTCTGAACTCTCCCCGCGAGGGAGAGCGGGAGTGTGTTCCATCTTTGCAGGTCCTTTTTAACTTCCTCCGTCAGGCTGGTGAGGTTCCATTTGTGGATCCCTTTCCAGTCATGGGCTATTTGGATCCCCAGGTAGCGGAATTTATGTCGGGCTTGATTGAACGGCAGCCCCTTTAGTGCTGCCCCCCCCCCCCCCTTGCGGGTGTACTGGGAAGATCTCACTTTTGCTCATGTTGAGTTTGTAGCCCGAGAAGGCTCCAAACTCTTTCAGGAGCGCGATGATTCCGTCCATGCTGCTTTGTGGGTCCGAGATATAGAGGAGCAGATCATCCGCATAGAGTGAGACTCTGTGCTCTCTACCTCCCCTTCGGATCCCCCTCTAATTTTTTGCTGCCCTGAGCGCGATTGCTAGCGGTTCAATTGCTAGTGCGAACAGCAGCGGGGACAGTGGGCATCCTTGTCTGGTGCCCCTGTGCAGCTGGAAGTATTGGGAGTTGGTATTGTTGGTCTGTACACTCGCCATGGGTGCGTTGTACAGGAGCTTTACCCAAGCGGTGAACCCTGTTCCAAGCCCGAACCGCTCCAGTACCTCTATGAGGTATTTCCACTCGACTCTGTCGAAGGCCTTTTCTGCGTCCAGGGAGACGATCACCTCTTGTGTTCTCTCCCCGGAGGGGGTCATTATCACGTTCAGCAGGCGCCTGATGTTCGCGGTAAGCTGTCTACCTTTGACAAAGCCCGTCTGGTCCTCTGTGACCACCTCAGGTACACAGTCTTCTAGCCTCTTGGCTAGGATTTTGGCCAGTATTTTGGCATCTGCATTCAGCAGAGATATGGGTCTGTATGACCCACATTCCGTTGGGTCTTTGTCTTTCTTAGGTATCAGCGAGATTGAGGCCTGTGCTAACGTGGGTGGCAATGTGCCCCTAGCTAGCGAGTCTGTGAACATCTCCCGCAGGTGCGGGGCCAGCGCTGTCGCAAATTTTTTGTAGAAGTCCGCCGGGAATCCGTCCGGTCCCGGCGCCTTCCCCGCCTGCATGGAGCTAATGCTGTCCATGATCTCTCCCAGTGCTAGTGGTGCTTCCAGATCCCGTTTTCTGCCCTCTCCCACAACTGGTATGTCCAGTCCGTCAAGAAACCGGTTCATCCCAGCCTTCCCCGTTGGGGGCTCTGAGGTGTACAGCTCTTGGTAGAAGGCCTTGAAGGTTTTGTTAATCCTCTCTGGTTCTGTTTCCAACGTGCCTCTGGTATCTCTGATTTGCGCAATTTCTCTGCTGGCTGCCTGCTTTCTCAGCTGGTGGGCCAACAGGCGGCTGGCTTTGTCTCCGTGTTCGTATAGGGCCCCGCGTGCCTGGCGGAGTTGGTGTACTGCTTTCCTGGTGGAGAGCAGGTCAAAGTTCCTTTGTAATTCTTTCCTCTCCGCCAGGAGTTCTACGGTCGGGGCCTCGGAGTATTTATGGTCTACCTCCAGTATGGAGTCGACCAGCTTCTGCCTAGCCACCCTTTCCTCCCTATCTCTTTGCGCTTTGTAGGCTATGATTTCCCCTCTTAGTACGGCCTTAAGCGCTTCCCAGAACGTGGAGGGTGAGACCTCCCCGTTTTGGTTGATCTCAGTGTACTCCGCTATGGCCCGCGCTATCCTTTCGCTGAAGGCCTTGTCAGCTAGTAAGGCACCGTCCAACCTCCATTTGGGGCGCTGGGCCCTTCCCGTCTCTAGCCGCACATCCATGTAGTGTGGGGCGTGGTCTGATATCACAATTGCGGAGTATTCCACCTTGTCTATCTCTGGAAGCACCGTTTTCCCCACCACAAAGAAGTCAATTCTGGTGTACACGTTGTGTACTGGGGAGAAGAAAGAGAATTCTTTCTCCCCCGGGTGGGCGAATCTCCAGGGGTCTACTGCTCCCATCTGCTCCATATAGTGACTGAGTTCCCTTGCCATGTTTGAGGTTTTCCCCGTTCTGGGGTTTGATCTGTCCGTCGTTGGGTCCTGTACACAGTTGAAGTCCCCCCCCATGATTAGTCGGTGCGTCGCTATGTCCGGGATTTCTGCCATGGTCTTTTGGATGAAGCTCGTGTCGTCCCAGTTGGGCGCATACACGTTAACTAGGACTACCGGCGCCCCATCCAGGGCCCCGCTGACCATGACATACCGTCCCCCTGGGTCCGTAACCGTCTTTGTCGCCCTAAACATTGTCCTCTTGCCAATCAGGATCGCCACCCCCCTGGCCCTTGCCCCATAACAGGAATGATAGGTTTGTCCCACCCAGCCCTTTCTTACCCGCAGTTGGTCCTGCTCCCTCAAGTGCGTCTCTTGGAGGAAGACTATGTCGGCCCTCATGTTTCTAAGGTGGGTGAGGACTCTAGATCTCTTCACTGGGCCATTAAGTCCCCTTACGTTCCAGGTGACTATTCTGGTGGGGGGCTTCTGCCCCCTTGCTCCTGTGGGGTTAACCATATTTGTCCGGTGGACGCGCCCCTGCCCTCTGGGGTTTCCCTTTGTTAGGGGGCCGTCCAGGATGTCCACTATCACTGCTCTCCCCATGCGGTCGGGTCCCTGCGCTCCGGGGTTCCCCCTTGTCCCGGGGACACCCGCCATGGCCGTCCACTGTGTGTCCGCCACGCGGGTAGCCCCCTGCACTCCGGGGGGCCCCTTCACCCACAGACCGTACTGGGTGGGTGTTTGCAGCAGTTCCCTGTTTCGAGCCCTTGTCTGTGGCACTTTGTGGCCCTATTCCCTTTCTGGCCTCTTTTGTCCCTTCGTCCCTGCATTTCCCCTCCCTGGTCTCTCGCCCCCCGAGTGCCCCCCCCCCCCGCTCTATCCCTTTCGGGGATACCCCTGTGTACCCCTCCATTGCCCCTCTCTCCCCCATTCCTGTCCCCATTTGCTCTCCCACCTTTGATGGGTGATCCCCCCCTCCCCTGCCTGGCGCCTTCCCCCCTGTTGGGGGTGCGCTGCGGCCCTGCTCTGTTGCGCGCCCCCTTCGCTAGCTTTCCTGCTAGCACGGTGGCTCCCCGCTCGGAGGTTGCTGTCTCCCTTCCCCTCTCCCCTCTCCAGTACTCCCGTTCCCTCGTGCCGGGGCCTGGCCTCCCACCTGGAGCGGGCCCTTGGGCATTGGGTTGTTTTTCCTGGGTGCTCCTGCCAGGGGGGAGGGGGCTGGCTTTGCCTCGCCCCTCCCCACCCCCCCGTCGGCATGACGTATCTCCTTGCCATGGGCCCCTCGTCCCTACTTCCCATGGCGTTTTTCCAGCCCGTGCTCCTCAACGAATCTATTCGCCTCGGCAGGGGCTGTAAAGAAATATTCCTTGTGTTGGTATGTGACCCAGAGTTTTGCTGGGTACAGCATACCAAAACGTACTTTGTTCTTATAGAGAGCTGCTTTCGCTCTGTTGAACTCCGCCCGTCTCTTAGCTATGTCCGCTCCAAAATCCTCGTAGATTCTGATGGCGTGCCCGTCCCAATTGCAGGCTCTATTCTCCTTGGCCCAGCGCAGGATTGTCTCCCTATCCCGGTACCGGTGCAGTCTGGCTATAACTGCTCTCGGTTTTTCCCCTTCCTTGGGCTTCGGGCGCAGTGACCGATGAGCTCTGTCCATTTCCGGTGGGGTGGGAAAAGTTTCCCGCCCCACTAAGGAGCCCAGCATCGCAGCCACGAATGTTGTGGGATTTCTACCCTCTATCCCCTCTGGCAGGCCCACTATCTTAATGTTTTGCCTTCTCGAGTTGATCTCCTGGTCGTCTACCCTGCCCTTCAGGCTCCCCTGTGTTGCACTCAGTTTCGCCATTTCCCTCTCCAGGGACATGACCCGGTCGCTCACGTCAGTCGCTGCCTTCTCCAGCTCTTTAATGGTTGCCCCGTGGGCTTCCAGTATCTTCCCTTGGGCTTCCAGTATCTTCCCTTGGGCATCCACTTTCTCCTCCATTCTGGTCAGAGCCTGCTGCACCCCTGACATGGCCCTGGTCATTGCTGCCTGTGCTGCGGCCTCTGTGTCTGCTTTTAACTCTGCCTTGATTGCCTGCAGCTGCTCCCTCACCACCTCTGCAATGGCTTCCTTCCAATTCACGCCCCCCTCTAACCCCAGGGGAGAGGTTGCCCGCCCGTCCAGCCCTTTTGGATGCGGCGATACATTCTTCCCGCTGCTTCGCGTGTTGACTCGTTCGCCCAAGCTGGTTTGCCCTTTGCCCCGTCCACCTCCGGTGCCCCCTTTCTCTTGGGTCCCTTCTGGCATTTTTTTCTCCCCCTTCCCCTTCATCGTTTCTTCTCTCCTTGTTCTTCTTTTCCCCCTTTTCCGCACCCTATTTTACTTTTATTTATATATATATAAAAATATATGTATATATTTTTTTTTTAAAATGAAAAATTTATTTCCCCCCTTCTTTCCTTTACCCCTTTATTTCACCCCTTTTCTCTTTACCAGTTTTCTTTTGGGTTTTTATTTTAAAAAAAAGAACAGAAATATAAGTCTCTTTTTTCTTTTGTTTTCTCTCTCCACTCGCCCAGGAGAGAGAGAGAGAGTCCCCCTTTGTCCTTGCCACGTGGTGGTCACTGCAGTTGGGGGGAGGGGGAGGGGCGAGTGGGGCTGCTGGTTGGGGGGTTGGGGGGGGGGGGTTTGTGTCCCCGCTGCTGGTTGGGGGGGGGGGGGGGGTTGGTGTCCTCGCTGCTGGTGGGGGGGGGGGGGGTTGGTGTCCTCGCTGCTGGTTGGGGGGGGGGGGGGGGGGAGTTGGTGTCCCCGCTGCTGATTGGGGGGGGGAAGGTGGTGTCCCGCTGCTGGTTTGGGGGGGGAAGAGGGCCCGCCGCTACCGCACCGTTCCCGGCCCGCGTCGTGGGGGGGGGGGGAGAGAGGGGTTGGACCTGCCGCTGCTGGGCCTCCCTGTCGCCGTCGCTCCTCGCCTCCGCCTTCCGCCGCCGCCCGCTCCTCCTCAGCTGCCGCCCGCTCCTCCTCCGCTTCTCCTCCGCTGCCGCCCGCCGCTGCCGCCCGCCGCTGCCGCCCGCCGCTCCTCCGTTGTCGCCCGCTCCTCCGCCGTTGCCGCCCGCTCCTCCTCCGCCGTTGCCGCCCGCTCCTCCTCCGCCGTCCGGCCTGTCGGGGGGGTTCCTTCCTGGCGCTTGCGGGAGCCCCTCTCCCTGCGACCTCCTCGCTCGCCGCCCGGAAGTCGAGTCCCTTAACCTTAACTTAACATTTCATCACTCTAAAATCTTAACCATTCACACCACAACATCACACTTCCCAACTCGGCAGTCGAGTATGGAACAATATAATACATGGCTGAATTTTTATTTACAGAGTGTTGTAATCAGTGAGGGGTTGAGGGGTTTGGTGGAATCCGAAGATGGGGGATTGAACTCTATAGATGGGTGAGGTGCTGGAACGAGAGGCTCTCCTCTTCCATTTCCTCAACCTGAGGGTCTGCACTAGGATGATGAGGATCGCGATCACCAACAGTGATTCGATTATATAGGACATGGAGTACCACGTCATGAATTTAGTACACCAGGTCTGAACCTCGCTGATCAGAGCTGAGCACTGGGGGTTTGCTGTAATTGAAGCATTTACGGTGGGGGTTGTGGGGGAAACGTGTCTTGTTTCCACACATATACATATGACATTAAACAGTAATAAGTGGGCTTCCATCATCTTTTGTTGTTCTTCTTCTTTCTCTTCCTTCTTCCTCCGGTATTGACAATCCTGGCTTCGACCTCTGTCACGTCCTTTGAAACCTTTGGGATCAAGCACAGTATCTGTCAATACACAGTTTAAGACCTTTACTTGTTAGTGCATAGAACATAGAACAGTACAGCACAGAACAGGCCCTTCGGCCCTCAATGTTGTGCCGAGCCATGATCACCCTACCCAAACCCACATATCCACCCTATACCCGTAACCCAACAACCCCCCCCTTAACCTTACATTTATTAGGACACTACGGGCAATTTAGCATGGCCAATCCACCTAACCCGCACATCTTTGGACTGTGGGAGGAAACCGGAGCACCCGGAGGAAACCCACGCACACAGGGGGAGGACATGCAGACTCCACACAGACAGTGACCCAGCCGGGAATCGAACCTGGGACCCTGGAGCTGTGAAGCATTTATGCTAACCACCATGCTACCCTGCTGCCCCATCTGTCTTTCAAAACCCAATTGACCCTTTAAAATGACTGGCTAAGTCACACCCTGTGACTCCCCTCATTTTTTTTTTCAAAAAGCGAATTTAAAGACCAGCATACACCTAACAATCCTTCCTTCTGCGAGCCGTCTCGCAGGCTTTGCTGATTTACCATCCGAATGTTCCCGGATGTAAATAGCATGTGGGATGGTGGCCGAAGGGCTACCTAACGTAAAATGAAAACAAACTTGGAAACAAACATCCGAATGAGTTGCGTGTGGGCCGCTACGGGTACGAGTTGGATGGGATCCCCGGGTAGGGCGTGCTGTGCCATACCCGAGCTTGGCTGACCAAGGGTTGGTTCTCAGACAGGGCGGGTCCTCAGTGCCGTTTGTCCACTGCCTGAGTAACCTGGAAAGAAACGGGTACGAATGTGTTGACCATGACTTGCAGCCTCTATTTCGCCGAATAGAGGGGCACCTAAAAAACCAAGGGAGCCAAGATGCTCCAACTGAGGACATCACTGAAGTTCTCAGAGATATCTGCGGACAAGCTATTTGGCGTGGGGCCTTACAACTTTGGAAAAGATCTCCAATCAAACCGAAGTTCTCAAAGGTATCTGCGGACAAACTAACGTGTATGTGAGGTGGTCACAATCTTTTCAGCTGAAAAGAAGATGTCCATCCTCCAGCTGAACAATGTACAATCCTGAGACAAACAAACATAAAACGAAGACAAACATACGTGCAGGTTCCATCAGAAAGGACATCGTTTCCCTCAAACGATTCCTATTTTACATCATCTGGACACCTCACTTTGATTCTGCCTCTGTGAACAGGGTCACAAAGGGGTTGCCGTGTCGGGAGTCAGACACCGTGTCGTCCTGCGCTCCCGGATCCCACACCCTTGTGTGGATCAGGCATGCTATTTTGGAGTTGTGTGACCGGGGGTCACTCTCGTCATTGCGGACAAGTCTGTATGAGTTGTCCCTGTGCCATTGTGTAGTGTCGAGTGTGTTGTCGGGGTAGTCGGGGTCGGGTGGTGGTTCTGGGTTTTTAAGGTAAGTGACTTCCATGGGGTCACTGGAGTCGGGGTCGTAGTTGGTGCAGTGTGGGCTGTATGGCTGTGTGCTGTCGCTGTCTTCAGAGTCAGTGTCAGTCCTGCTGTCTCCGCTGTGGCAGCTTGTGGGCGTGTCGGGGCGTGGTCTGTAGTGGTCTGTGGGCGGAGTCGTGGGCGAGTCCGTGGATGAACTGGTCTGTGAGGGGGATGGTGGAAAAGTGTCTCTGGTGGGCGGGGTGAAGTGTTCTGCTGCATCCAGCAGGACATGGTGAGCATGGTTGGCCTGTGTTCCATATGCCTTTAACTGGTTTATATGGAACCACGCGGTCTTCCCATTAGGATACTTTATCCTGTAAACGGAGGGGCTAATTTTGTCCGAAATTGAGTAGGGACCGGAATATTTTGGAGCCAAAAAACTGCTGGGGTTATAAACAGATAACATTACCTGTTGCCCAACCTGGAATTCTGTGGTGTGTACGGTCTTATTGAAACAGGCAGTACGTTGCTGTCGGCGTTTCCCTAGCTGGACTGCGGCTGCGATCTGTGCAGACCTCATAGTCTCAACTAGATCTTTAACTGCCTTTTCATGTGTGAGGGCCGTCACTTCGGGGCTTGTCATGTCCAGTCCTAAAAGGAATTCTGTACCTTTCATAGGGCGTCCGGTCATGAGTGTGTGTGGTGTGTATCCTGTAGATGTGGAGACAGTGTTCCTTATGAACATAAGTGCAAAGGGGAGCACTGAATCCCATGTGGAATTATTCTCTTGAACCATTTTCCTAAGGGTAGTTTTTAGGGTCCGATTCATGCGCTCCACAATCCCGCTGGACTGTGGATGATACGCAATATGGAAGTTTTGTTTGATACCGAATATTGTCAGGACGTTCCTCATGACCCGTCCTGTAAAGTGAGATCCCTGGTCCGAATCGATACTTCGGGGTAAACCCCATCTCGTGAAGATGTGGTGGGTCAGGATCTTTGCAGCTGTCTTTGCTGTGTTTGTTCGTGAGGGAAATGCCTCTACCCATTTGGTAAAGGTGTCGATGACCACCAGAACGTATTTATAGCCATTCCTACAAGGGGGCAATGGACCTATAAAGTCGATCTGGAGGTTTGTCCAAGGGCCGTTAACTGGGCGAGTATGCCGAAGTTGTGCTTTCTTAGAATACCGCTCCGGGTTATTCTGAGCACAAATCAGGCAATTCTCTATGTAATGTGTGACATCAGTCCTGAGATTAGGCCACCAACAGAGTTGCCTGAGGTGCCTCGTTGTTGCATCAATTCCCTGATGCCCGTGTCCGTCATGGAACAAGGCAATCATCTGATTCCTGTCCTGCTGTGGGACCACATAAAGTTGGTCCTTAATGATCACACCCTCATGTGTGGTCAGTGTGTGTTTAAAGTGCTCGTACGCAGGCACAAAGTTTCCCTTGAAAACCTCCCTGAGGTCTCCGTCCTGTTTCTGTGCTGCCACGAGATCTTTAACCTCTGTTTGTGAGACTTGTACTGCGCTCAAAGGGGCGCTAGCTGGTGCGCTAGCTGGGGGGGTCCATAAGTGTCCTCTCCTGGAACCTGCCTTAGCCAATGCGTCGGCTTTTACATTCCCAGGGGGTGATGACCTATGGTGGCTGCGAACTTTTATAATGCCGAAGGTCCTGTCCTTCGCTTTCTCTAGGATATGCTGGAGTAAGGGGGCTGATGGAAGGGGTTTTCCGTCTGCGGAGACAAAACCTCGTGTCCTCCACAGGGGCAGAAAATCTGTTAGGCTATTGCATACATATAAGCTGTCTGAATATATGTCTGCTGGGCTGGGGAAAGAATCGGGGTGGTCCACTATGTACGCTATGGCTGCTAGCTCTGCTGCCTGCGCGCCTAAGTGACCTGGTAACTTAAGAGCTATCTCTTCGAGAGCGCGCCCCTGCGCGTCCTCTACATAGATGCCGCATCCTGTGATACGCTCACCATTTAAAACTGTGGAGGAACCGTCTACATAAATCCTCAAGGGTCCACACGTGTCTGTGGGCTGGGGGCTTTGTTTCGGGTTTCCTATCTTCCTGGGGGGTGTTTTTGCTAAAAAGGGTCCTGTGTTATGCAGGGGAGCTACAATTTCACAGTCATGGGGCTGTCCGGGGTATTGGAGGTTGTCTGCTAAATATGTGTGTGTGCGTGTCCGTTTTACTGTAATGTCCCGTCCTTGTAAAAGTAGGGTCCACCTAGCTGCCCTAATCTGGCTAACTGAACCGTCCTTCAGTCGACCGTCTAGTAGTAGCTGTGTGGGTGTATGTTCGGTTAGAATGGTGATGGGGTTTAGTCCGGTTATGTATGAAAAATACTGTACTGCCCAGAAGACAGCAAGGAGGTGCCTCTCACAGGCTGAAAATCCTTGTTCTACCGGGTCTAACAGTCGGGAGGCATAAGCCACTGGTCTTATCTGCTCGTGCCGTTCCTGAAGCAACACGGCCGAGAGGGTTAGATCTGTGCTAGCTACCTCGATTGCGTACGGGGAAAGTTGGTCGGGGACTAGCAGCGCGGGTGCTGCACTAAGGGCTCGTTTTAACTCTTCCACAGCGCCTGTATGCTGCGGAAGCCATTTCCAGGGGGCTCCTTTCTTAAGGAGGTCTGAAAGTGGGGCGGCTTTTGTCGCGAATCCGTCTATGTGGTTCCGACAATAGCCAACCAGTCCTAAAAACGACCGGAGGGCTGATACATTTTGGGGCAGGGGCAATTTGACAATCGAATCAATTCTTTTGAATTCGATCTCGCGTTTGCCGTGCGTGATGACTGATCCCAAATACATCACTTTACTTTCCAATATTTGGGCCTTTTTTGGGTTAACTTTACAGCCAATTTCAGTTAAGAGTTCCAGGAGTTCGGCCAGAAGCGAAATGTGCTCTGCCTTTGTGTCTGTCTGCAGTAGTAGGTCGTCTACATACTGTACCAGACATTCGGGTCGGGAAAATTTTTCTAATCCACTTGCCAGCTGTCGGTGGAAAATGGAGGGTGAATTGTGGAATCCTTGTGGGAGGCATGTCCACGTGTACTGCTGAGTTTTAAAAGTGAATGCGAATTTGTATTGGCACGCTTTTGCCAATGGTATTGACCAGAATCCATTACTGATGTCCAATACCGTGAAGTGCTTGGCGTTGAGACCCTGCTTGAGCATGGTCTCGGGACTAGTAGCTACCGTTGGGGCTACTGCGGGGGTTACTTTGTTGAGTTCCCGATAATCGATGGTCAGACGCCATGATCCATCGGGCTTCCTCACTGGCCAAATAGGGGCATTGTTGGTGGAGGCTACCGTTCTCAGTACACCTTGGTCCAACAAGCTACCTATAACCTTTTCTATTTCCACCTCTGCCTCGAGGGGAAATCTATATTGCTTTTGCGGTCGGGGGTCCTGTCCGGTAACATGAACTTGTCCAGTCATTCTGCCACAGTCATGACGGTGACTTGCAAATGCTGTCCTGTGTTTGTTTAGTAGGGCCTTAATTTGTCTGTCGGTGTGGAGTGTAGTCAGGTCGAATGAGTACTCTCCCACTGCGCTAATCCGATTAGCGTAGTCTCCTACTGTGAGGGTGGCTGGGGCTCTGTCTGATCTCGCCATTCGCCAGACACACTGGTTCACTGGGTCGAACGACAAGCTATGAGCGTTCATAAAATCGATCCCCAGGATGTGCTCTGCTGTCCGGGGAAGATTTACTAGAACTACGGGGTGTCTTGTGGAAATGTTCCCTAGCTGGATCGCTACGGGTGCTGTGATATGTCCCTGCTGCGAGTGTCCGGTGAACCCGCTAAGTGTGATGGTGGAGGTGGTCGGCCACGTGTCTGCGTGTGCCGTGGTTGTGGAGTTAATGGTGGTGCGGGATCCTCCTGTGTCCCACAGTAACTCTATGGGCTTCCCTTTGACTTTTGCTGTGACTACGGGCCTCCCTGATGAGTCCCATAGTGTGTCACAGACCCAAGTGGGGGAGCCCGAACACCGTCAGTTCGTCTCGTCCACATTGGTGGGTCCTGACTGTACTGCTACATTGTGGATGGGTTTTGCTTTGTTGCGGTTCAGAGTGCCTGTCTGCTGGCCTCTCTGAGATCGCTGGGGTGCATTACACTCTTTTGCCCAATGCCCTAACTGTCCACAGTTATAGCATTCCTGTCCTTTCTGTTGAGGGCTGCTCTTGCCTTCATTTACCCATGCGGGCTTCTGGTGCTCTCTGACTGCTTGGATATCTGCAGCAGCCTGAGCCTCTTCTGGGGATCTAACTTTTCCTTTTGCCTGAAGCGATTGCTCCCAAGCGCGGGACAATCTTTTCAGGACCCATTTTTCGTTATGGGCCTCTTCTGAGGGGTCGTAACTGTTGCAAGCGCTCTGTCCTGCTTCTGTTGCGTGTGAGATAATTGTGCGCGTCCACTTAACCATGTTTTCGCGGGTTAAATGCGCTCTATCTAACTGTCCGAAAACTGCGCTGAAATGAATCCACAGCCTTCCTGCGAATGCTGTGGGGTGTTCGGATCTTTTCTGCCTGCACTTATTCAGTCCTTCTACGGGGTCACCTCTATTGTACCCGATGGCATCTAAAATGGCAGTGTGCATCTCCTCTAGGCTGCCTCCTGCCACGTTCTGTGGGTCGGGGAGGGCTGCTACTACGCTCTGGTCTAAGCTCAGCACGGTGAGCTTAACCTGCTCTCTCTCATCCAGGCCGTACATGGTAGCCTGCTGTTTTACTTTTGCGAAAAACTGGTGGGGGTCTGCGGTGGGGAGGAACGGAGTGATCTTTTCACAAGCGTCCCTTAGCTGGGTTACTGTTAAAGGGGTGGTGTAAGTTATGTCTGGGGCGCCTTCTGATTCGGCTTTCCTCTGTGTGGTTACGGGATTCATGGGTGCGGTTATGATCTGAGCTGTGGGGGGTTGGGGTGCCTGTCGTTTCTGCTGAGCTGCTGGCGCACATGTTCCCTGAACATAACGCTGCGCTGTCTCGCTTAATTCCTGCCAATCTGGGGCGTTTTCTCCATCTAACTGTGCTCCAAAGGTGCTTTGGAAGCCATTCTGCACCGAAAGCAGAGATTGCAATTCCGCAATCTGTTTCCTGCATTTCGCGTGGTCAACTGTGCTTTGTCTTTGTTCGGTCGTTGCAGCATGGAGTGCTCTCAAAGCTGCTTTGAGATCAGAACATTGCCTCTGCAATGCCTCCACCTGCTTTTCCGATTCCTGTCTTATCAGAACGGCACGTTGCACGTCCTGATAGGCTTTCTCATACTGGGTCTGGGAACTGTTCAGATGAGCTAGACAAGACTGATGAGCCCTCTTGGCATCATCCACCTCTCTATCCTTCTCTGCCAACTTCCCTTTTAATTCCAGGTTTTCTTTCTCGACGTCCCTGACATCGACCTTACTCATCCTATTCCTCTCTTCTAAATCTGTCCGGAGCGTCCTGATGACCTCCTCTGCGCCTCGCAACTGTGCCAAACAGGACACAATCGCCATCGGCTTGCGTGCTTTACCTAAATTCTTTTTGTGTATTTGAGAGAGGTTCTCCCACCAAGTATGACCTATACTCCCGGGACCTGTCTCCTCATTTGCACAAAACTCTTTCCAAAGGGGCCATCCCTTTCCTTGTAAATATTTGCGGAGTTCCAGCTCCCACGTGGGACACTGGCCTACTCTGCTACTGCTGCTGGTCGCTGCGACCACAAACTTTGCTGGATCCATCAGACGTTCCATTGCCTGCATGGCCATTTTCTCTGACTCTCTTTGTATAATTTGGAACAGGGGGTTGCTGGGGTGGTGTTTCGAGAAAAGGGTACGGCTTACGCTATTTTCCGATCACAAAACTACCGAACGTTTGTCGCAACAAAAAGCTTTCAGTTTTACCTTACAGCCCTGTTAGTACGCATGCACTAAACACACTTCCGAATTTCGCTTATTATTTTGAACACCTTGAATACTTGTGATCTCTTTCTTTCTCTGCAATTTGGAGTTCTAATTCAAATTTCAGGGTCCTGGACACTGTGGTGTTTCCACTTACAACAGGGTCCCGGCGGAGTCGCCACTAAATGTTGCACGTTTTACTATGGGCGTAAAACGCGTTTATTGGAGTGTATTAACACGCCTCCGAGTTCGACGTGTGCTTAACACTACTAGGCTCTGTTCTATGTAATTATTTAGCTCTGGAGTCGCCAGTTGCCGTATAGGCAACGTCACAAGTATTCCAAGGTCAAGTTCAAAGTAATAAAGACGATGCACCGATTAGTAAAGTTCAAACGATCAATATTTATTATACAGTTATAATAAATACTCATGCACACACTAAGAGACGAAGCTATAACTAAACTTAAGCAAACAGAATACTTATCTAACAGGAACAGGCAAGGTCAGAGAACGAGGCCTTCGTCCTGGTCTGGCACTGCAGCCTTCAGCAAGCGTTCTGGTACTTGGGAGTCTAGTGGGCTTGGATCGCGTAGCGAGCGTTGAACTTACGGTTTCGGCGGCTGGTGCTCAACGGCTGGAGTCAGGATGCAAGATGTCAGTCAGAGCCGGAGCACGGGTTTAACAGACCGGGCTCTGTGGGGAATTTGCTTTTATACCCCTCTCTCATGTCCTTGCCCCCTTCTAGGCGGGCTCTACCTTTCGGTACCGATTGGAACGTTTCCAAACGGCTACCTTCGAAATCCTCCAATGCGGGGCTTTCCTCGATGTTGGGGGGTGGTTTCGATATTTGTTACTCTGGTGCCATCCTGTCTGCTCCACCAATTAAGTGCTACATTGAGATGGAAATGTTGCCATTGTGTGTGTGCCTGGATCTGGGCCGCCTCATCAGGATGTTAAGCGCTTTGCCATTAACACCTTTGGCTTGGAGATCTGCACCTGGCCAGAAAACTGGTTTGCTGCTTGCAAAATGCTAATTAGTTGAGAGCAGGCTGTCTGTTCTCACTAAACAGGCTTTCCCTGCTGTCATCCATTTTAGTTTGGCTCAGTGTCCATTTTGCGTGGCCAGCATGGCTACATTAGCATGGTGGTTAGCATAAATGCTTCACAGCTCCAGGGTCCCAGGTTCGATTCCCGGCTGGGTCACTGTCTGTGTGGAGTCTGCACGTCCTCCCCCTGTGTGCGTGGGTTTCCTCCGGGTGCTCCGGTTTCCTCCCACAGTCCAAAGATGTGCGGGTTAGGTGGATTGGCCATGCTAAATTGCCCGTAGTGTCCTAATAAAAGTAAGGTTAAGGGGGGGGTTGTTGGGTTACGGGTATAGGGTGGATACGTGGGTTTGAGTGGGGTGATCATGGCTCGGCACAACATTGAGGGCCGAAGGGCCTGTTCTGTGCTGTACTGTTCTATGTTCTATGTTTTATGTTCTAAAGACGCCAATCATTAAAAATTGCACCACAGGTTCGCAAGGCCATAAAAAAAGCAAACCAAGCACGTGGCCTTACATCTAAAGGGATAGAACTGAAAAATAGGGAAGCTATGCTAAACCTGTATCGAATCTTGATTAGACCACACTTAAGAGTACAGCATGCAGTTCCAGTTGCCATAATATAGAAAAGGATAATAAGGGACTGAAAGGGTGTAAAGATAATTTACAAGAAGGATACAATAAATGTGTGGGTATACGCATCGGGAAAGGATTAACAAGATGGATCTCTATTCTCTCAGAAAGAAGCTTGAAGGGTGGCCTGTCTTGAGGTCTTTAAAATGAAGAAATGTTTTGATAGTGTGGATACTGAGAGAATGTTTCTTCCTTTGGGAAAGAGCGTAACTAGACTCTGTCAATATATGATAGTCACAAAGAAATCAAGGACGCAATTATCTGGCCTCCTTGCGCTCTCGCTCAAGCGAAACGCGGCCCGTGAATAGCGGGAGAGGCCAAAAACGAAAACCGCACCAGTCGCCAGTTTGCAATGCAACCGACCTGCTCCCGTAGGCAAAATCGGGATCCCACCACAGCATGGAGAGAAACCAATTTAATGACTTAAACCCTATTTCCATGCAATTATCAGGAGCGTCCCCCTATCCAATGGCCTCCTGTCATTCATCGGCCTCCCCAGCAAATGGTCACGCTGGCACCGATTAGTACTTCTTTTGAAAAACGTGAACCTGTCGGAAAGGCTTCTGTGGGGAGTCGAGGAGGTGAGTTGCCATCTTTGTTCACAGGCAAAGAGCCTGGTAGCATTCGGCCTGCCACCGCTGTGCTCAGCAGGGGACCCTCGGTTGTGGGGGGGGGGGACCCCAGCTGAGGGTGGGAGACCCACGACAGGGGTGGGCCATCATGGGAGGGGGCAACCGCGCGAGGCACCAAGATGCCAATCCTTGTATTGTGTGTATCTGTTCCGGGGGGCATCCCTTATCCCTGTCTGTCCACCCCACTGACTACTGAGGCCTCTGGCCATGCGGCTGAAGGCTATTGCTAACAAGGAATTGGCAATCATGGTTAAGTGAGCACTTGACACATGCCAAGTGGATTCCTATGCGTAGGGGCTGGTTTAGCACAGGGCTAAATCTCTGGCTTTGAAAGCAGACCAAGGCAGGCCAGCAGCATGGTTCAATTCCTGTACCAGCCTCCCCGAACAGGCACCGGAATGTGGTGACTAGGGGCTTTTCACAGTAACTTCATTTGAAGCCTACTTGTGACAATAAGCAATTTCATTTCATTTCATTTCAGGTGGGCCATGTAACATGTGGGAGTCATTGCCTAGCATTCCAATCGCACCTTAATGCCTGGACACTGTGCCTGAGCACTGCGGGAGGCAACACCACACAGGCAACTTCCAAACACCCAGGGGATGGGACACAGTTCCGGGACATGTCCATGGCTGGAGGCTGGGTGAGCGCCATGGTGGGGGAATGGGTTGCCTGGAGAGATGGGGAAAGGGTCCAGGGGTCAGCCGGCAATGTGGAAGAAAGTAATAGAGGCATCATAATGGCTGTGTAAAAAGTTGTTGAATATGCTGCACAATACCCCATTCCCAATAGTGCATGCCCCCAACCCCACCCCCTCCCCGTTATACCGGTGTCCTCAGTGGTGCTCAAAGTGCCTGGCCCTCCTAGCTCTACCACTACGCCTTGGTGTTTCCCAGGATGCACATCTGAGGTGGAGGTAGCCAGCTGCTTAGCTTGCCCTGTAGCCATCGATGCCCCTGACGGGCGTCCTCTGGCTCACATGCACAGCTAAACCCGAGTGCTGACCCCGAGTCGCAGCCTCATCAGATGGGTGGAACCCGAGGGAGCTGGTGGCCACCGTCGCCACACCATGCGACAGTTCCTGGTTGGCATCCAGCGTCCCCCTCCTCCCGATCGGTGTTCAAAGGGCCCTGGGGTTCACCTTGGGACGGAGGGACAGCTGGTGGAGCCCCGGCTGCCCCTGCATCGTCTGGCTCTGCCAGCCCTTGTGGTTCCCCATGGTCTGTACAATAGTGTCGACACCCTCAGCGATGTTCCTCAGTCACTGGGACATGCTCCTCAATGACTGGAACATGCTCTGCAGTGCCTCAGCCATGCCCAGCTGCGACTGGGAGAGGCTTTGCAAAGCCTTGGCCATGCCCATTTGATAGGGGGACATATCCCCCAGAACCTCATCAACGTTAGCCTGGTACTGAGTAACATCCCCCAGCAAGGCAGACATACTGGTTTGGTATGCACAGTGGTTAGCCCCGTGGGCTAAACATCTGGCTTGTAATGCAGAACAATGCCAACAGCGCGGGTTCTATTCTTGTACCTGCCTCCCCGAACAGGTGGCGGAATGTGGCGACTCGGGACTTTTCACCGTAACTTCATTGAAGCCTACTTGTGACAATAAGTGATTATTATTATTATAGTGGCAATATCCTCAGCCATGGCCGTCACCAACTGAGCAACGTCTTGGACACCTTCACTCATGGTGCTAACGTCGTGCACCAGTTCTCTACTGTGGTCGTCACCCTAGTAGTGTTGGCCTCGGTGCCACTCATTGCATGCTCCAACACCTGCGCCCGTAGCCTCTGGGATTCCACCAAGCAGCTATGGATCTGCTGGAGTGATGCTGCCATCCCCTTTGAATGTCCTTGCCACTGCCTATTGTTTCCATCAGCTACAGGTAACCCACTTCCAGAGGTTCAGCATCAGGCTGGGACCCAGCTGGGTCCTGGAATCCAGCAATCCGCCGACTGCTGTCTCACCTGGAGGTTCCTGCCTAAACCTGATATACATCAGCAGCAGTGTGGTGCTCATCAGATGGTGCCTCAGAAGCCTGACCACTAACATGTCCTACCGAGATGTGTGTGCCTGGGCTGGTGGAGGGTGAAGATGACAGCTGTGCCGCGACTATTATGGTGGCATCATCGGAGCTCTCCTCTGAGGTGTTCTCCATGGAGTTAGAAGAGGGGGCCACCTGGGATGGGCCGGTGCCATCGGCTAGAGGACCTGCAGGAGAATGGACATGTGGTCAGTGGGAAGAACGGATCAGTCAGTAAGGCAATCAATACTCATATTTAACAGGTCCTCGGGGTGGATCGTGGTGGTTCCTCACCTCTTCGGCATCTGCAAGCCTCCGCATTGGTGACCGCTTTGTCCTCAGCAACACCAGTCATCGCCTGGGGCTGCTCCTCGAAGGTGGTGAGGATTCTCAAGTCTGGTACCCCACTGCCAATCTGTGCCCTCTCCCACCAATTGTGGGAGAGCTTTTCCTGAGAAGACAGATAGATCGGTAGCCACACGCGTGGTTCAGTGTTGGGAGAGGGGTATGTAGGCGGTGTTGGGGGGAAGGGGGAGGAAGGACTTGGGGTCACTTGGAGAGTCGTGGGGTGCATGCCCTCTTGAGTGGTGCTGGGGGGGGGGGGGGTGCGGGGGAGGGCGTTGATGTGTTGGCTAGTGTAGACTTGAGAGATGAACAGACACTTCCAACACTGATGAAGGTTCAACTCAATTTTATTAACTACTTCTAACTAACTAACACACGATGACTGTGGGTGTAAATGATGCTAACTTAAACTAGAGACCTAAGCCTTGTCCGAATCAGTTGATTCTCTCAGCACGTGTTGTAAGTCTGTGCTGGGCTGGATGAGTTCTTGTTGCACTCAGAGGCAGCACCCGGAATGAGCGGAAACCGTGGTGCCCTCTGCCTTTATAGTGTGTGTATTCTAACTGGTGATTGGCTGCGGTGTTTGTACATGTTGATTGGTCCCTGTGTGTGTCCATCAGTGTGTGTCTGCACCATGATATACTGGTGTATATTGTGACAGGCGTTGGTGTCTACTCACTCGTGCTGCCCGTTGTAGGTCGTTGACCTTCTTCCTGTACTGCTGGCCAGTCCTCTTGGTCATACTTTTGCAACTAATGGCCGCCGCCACCTCATCCCAGACAGCACTGGCTACCTTTGGCTCACCCTTCGTGACCCCCAAGGGAACAGGACATCTCTCCTGGTCTCCACCGCGTCCAGGAGCCTCCCCAGGTCAGCGCCCCTGAATCTTGGGGCCGGTCTCCTTGGTGCCATTATTACGAGCTGGCTGGGGTTGGCTGAGCAAGTGCAGTTTAAGTACAGCGCCACCTTGTTAGTGGGGGAGGGGGGGGGGGGGGAGAGGTGGGGTGTGTGTGCTGGTGAATCTGTTGGCCAGGTGTTATTTGTGGTGAAAAGCCCATGAGGTCTTGTTAAGTGGACCAATTAACATTGACTTACGTTGCTGGTTTCGCTGGGCCGAGTACCGGGAAACACATGGAAATTCCCGCTCGCTACAACACTTGGAAATTTTTCCGGAAGATTGCGCCCTTTATTTCAGTGCTACAATTAAATTCTAGGACCAGCATTTACATTGGGTTCAGTGGAAGTATAATTTTGAATCTGTGTACTGATAGAGTTTGTTTCCTTTGGAAAGCCAGTGAATCTGCCACACTTTGAATACAAAAATACAGCTATAATTTCAGTGAGCAACAGTGAGTGATGTGGATCTGGCAGCATGATTGTGTCTATTGGTTTTGGATCTCACTCAACAGCTATTTGCCTGTTCTAACCTGCCACTAATTCGCTGTACAAACTTGACTATCTTCATGTGAGATTTCTCATTCAAGAATTGAATGTTTTAGCATTGCTTTGTTTAATCTACCACATGGGCTAATGACAGCACATTAAGTTGCAGAATGTTGCTGATGTTTCAATTGGCCTAGTCATTTTGTTTAAGAAGGCGAATGGAGGTTTGTCCTTCATTGCTAGAGGGATTGAGTTTAAGACGAGGGAGGTTATCCCAAAATTGTATAAGGTGTTAGTGAGGCTGCACCTGGAGTATTGTGTTCAATTTTGGTCTTACCTGAGAAAGGACGTACTGGCACTGGCGGGTGTGCAGAGGAGATTCACCAGGTTAATCCCAGAGTTGAGGGGTTGATTACGAGGAGAGGTTGAGTAGACTGGGACTGTACTCGTTGGAATTTGGAAGGATGCGGGGGGATCTTATAGAAACATATAAAATTATGAAGGGAATAGATAGGATAGATGCGGGCAGGTTGTTTCCACTGGCGGGTGAAAGCAGAACTCGGGGGCATAGCCTCAAAATAAGGGAAAGTAGATTTAGGACTGACCTTAGGAGGAACATCGTCACCCAAAGGGTTTTGAATCTATGGAATTCCCTGCCCAGTGAAGTAGTTGAGCCTCCTTCGTTAAATGTTTTCAAGATAAAGATAGATAGTTTTTTGAAGAATAAAGGGATTAAGGGTTATGGTGTTTGGGCGGGAAAGTGGAGCTGAGTCCACAAAAGATCAGCATTGATCTCATTGAATGGCGGAGCGGGCTCGAAGGGCCAGATGCGTACTCCCGCTCCGAGTTCTTATGTTCTTATGTTTTAGCAGTGCATTAAATTTGATCTTCATAAATGCTCTGGTACTTCAAGTTATTGTATTTTGGCAGATCCTTGAATGAGCTGATCATACACACACAAAAGTATACTATTGTTAGTTTTTCTTTTACTTGCCAGGAAAAAACTTTGATATCAAAATCTCCATTGCCTCCAGCACTGGCAACCATCAATTTAATTAGCAAACACTTGGCAGTATTGTAATACTTCATATTTTGCACTGAGTTGTCGCATTCTGACATATGCAAAAATAGATAATTCGTTGTTCCAATGGGCACTGTATCAAATATTGGAAAATATTATTCACAAAACTGTCAAAGGTATTCTAGTGCAAAATTGATGTTACTGTTAATAACGTCAAATAATTAAGTCACTTAAAGTCAAAGGGCTGGATTCTCCGTTCTTGAATCTAAGTGCTGACACCAATGGATGATCCGTCGAGATTCACGTCAAAAAAGTCGGCGGCTAACCACCAGCATCACGTGCAACACCAGCAGAACACATGAAAAACAGTGCGGAAATTGCTGGGTCCATGATGGACACTCGCAGGGCTGACAAGCTCCAGCTGTGGTTAAATTAAACACCCCCCACACGCACCGATCGCGGCTTATACAGATGGAGCGCCTATACAGCTGATGGAATGGCTGGCACCAGAGGGCATGCTCCACTACTTCCCCCGGCCCTGGCAGAAGCCCCTCGGCCAACAGCACGACTGTTGATGAAGTATGGCGGTGCTGGATACTGTCTGTGTGCCCTCTCTCTCTCTCTCACAGCAGCCACCACACCACGTTCACTATTGTTGAGAACTCGGCCCATCGCAGAACTGAGCATCGCAGGTAGGCTCACTAATGATATGCGAACAGGGTTTCAACTATGCATGGCGTATGTCGCAATGACGTCATTTTCAAGGAGACAGAGCATCATGATTCGGTGTCAAGCCGGCGCCTGACGCCATTTCAGAGTCTGAAGCTATTCTCCACTTGATCACACGTTCCAATTTTGGCATCGGCCAACGGAGAATCCTACCCAAAATGTTTTTCAGATCACTATCAAACATTGATTGGAAATTGCAAAACATAATGGGCTGGATTCTCCGATTTTGATGCTATGTCCGGAGGAAGTGTCTAGTTTTACAATGAAAAAGTTGGTGCTGCCCCCGCACCGATGCTCTGCCTGGTGGGAGGCTAGCAGACGTGCCACGTAAAACTCCTGGCGTTCCCGACATAAACGGCCGTAGAATTGCCGGGTCCATGGCCACGCATGCGCACGGCGACGACCTGTAGCGGTCGTGCCATACAACATGGCGTGGCCACGCATGGATCCGGCCAGCCAAATAGTGTACCCCTGGACACCCCTTCGTTATCCCCTGGACACCCCCCACCAGCTCTCTTAGCCCTCGCCGAAGCCTCCCTGCCAGCAGCATGGCTCCCGCCCGACTGTAGCAGCGCTGGAGATGGTCCGCAGCCGCCACTTGGGGTTTAAGAAAACTCACACCACACGCGACCCACACGGTCAGGAACCCAGCCCATCGGGGGCAGAGGATGCGGCACGTGCCTCGATGACACCGATTTGGAGGGGGCGGAGTACCCGAATAACAGCTCCGGCCCAATTCGGTCGCAAATGGGGATTCTCCGCCTGATCGCCGAATATAATTTCGGCGTCGGGCAATGGAGAATCCCGCCCCATATATCTGCACAGCCAAGCCTCATGTTTGATATTTACAATCCAAGCTGTCATCAATCATTTAGTCAGAATTTGGTGCTGATGTTCAAGTTGAACCTGAGCCAATGTAAGTTTTTAGCAACAGAGGCAAATAAGCCAATAATCATTCCTAGAATGATTTGTAGGTGATGAGATGAGAGGTAGTGAAGCTATTGAAGGTCAGGAAATATTTTTATTCCACATGAGTAAACTTGGGATTAAAGATATGTGTAATTATTAGAATATAGCTGTCATGGAATCATTAATTGTAGCTGAAAATCAACATATGCAGAATATTTCATGGACCAAAAGTTGCGAAGCTGCTGAGTGGATTAGTTGTATTGGGAAGAGTGAAATGTTGTTAGAACAATAAAGGTAGTTTTAAGGGATTTATATTTGTTTTGGTAAATTATTAATAATAAGGTGTACTTTTAAGTGTGTTTCAGTTAATGTTTCTGTGCCTAGAAGGGTAAAACCTATAGTTAAATGGTGTTTGTATGTGTCAGGGTTGGTTAAGTTCCAACTGTGTTTCGATTGTGCTTAGAGAAGGTTATGGCATGAAGAAGGCATGAACGGGCTGGTTTAGCTCACAAGGCTAAATTGCTGGCTTTTAAAGCAGACCAAGCAGGCCAGCAGCACGGTTCGATTCCCGTACCAGCCTCCCCGGACAGGCGCTGGAATTGTGGCGACTAGCTGCTTTTCACAGTAACTTCATTGAAGCCTACTCGTGACAATAAGCGATTTTCATTTTTCATTTTTCATTAAATAAAGGACATAAGCATGTGGGTGCTGTTTACCAACTAAGCGTTGTAAGGTGGAGGAGATTTTAAGTTTTAGCTTAGATAATTTGATTGCAGTTGTGGATAGAGAAGGCAGCTCTCACAGCTCTGCTAAAGATAGTTGATTTTAATGACTATAGAGGGAACATATCTCAACTTTGCGAGAAGAAACACCATACCGTAGAGTAATGGTTAAGAAAACAAGTGCAGAGATCTGAAGAGCAGCTAGAAACTAGAGAGATTAAGAGCAGTGCCTAAGAAGTCCGAGAGGTAAATGAAACATTCAATGTCATTTTAATACAGTCAATGGGCGGGATTCTCCGGCCGCATTCGTCTGGTGACTGGACATTCCCACCTGAAGACAATGGACCTTCACATGGTCCATGTCGCGCCCGTGGCGATCTTGTGGCGGGCGCAACCGAAGAATCCAGCCCAATGTGTTTACTGCAAATGAGTCAGACAAAGAGACAAGCTGACAGCCTACCAGATGGCATGGGCAGAATTTTACCTCTGAGGTCAGGAATCCGATGTGAGGAGAATTTCAAGGTTCAATTCCAGACCATGTCACAAATTGACGCATGTCACGTTTATGGGTTTTTCTATTAAATTGATTGAAGGCCCTGTTTACTGCCTGATGAGAGGTGGCAGACATGAGTCCAGTCAAGACTGGTTGAGCCAGCTGAATTTGAAGAGACAACGTATAGCAGTCATTTTGTAGGTAGCAGTTTGGCCAACAACAGGAGAGAAAGGAGAGGAACAAGATTCAACAGGTGACTCGCCACGACAACCCCATAGCTTAATGGCGCCATTCTTGAGGTGCTTTTGGAAGCAGTCAGAGGTGAGAAGAGGTGTTCCTTTTAGAGAGTGGCAGGGCAAGGTCATGGTTGGCTGGGCTGACAAACTTCAAGACAGCACCGTGCTAAGGAGAACATGAATTCAGTGCCCGAAGCAGTTCAACGACCTTCATTCTGACAAGGTGGTTGTAGCATGGCACCCATATGAGAGGCCTCCTGGCCAGTAGTCAGCAGCTGATAAACAATCTCAGTGACTTGAGGGCATTTAGTGCCTCTGCACATAGGAGAGATGTGTGCCCAGGAGCATTACTGACCCATTGAAAAGGCTTAAAACTGAAACAACAATAATAATCTTTATTGTCAGAAGTAGGCATACATTAACACTGCAATGAAGTTACTGTGAACAGCCTCTTGTCGGCACATTCCGGCACCTGTTTGGGTACACGGGGAGAATTCAGAATGTTCAATTCACCTGACAGCACGTCTTTCAGGACTTGTGGAAGGAAACCTGAGCACCTGGAGAAACTCACACAGACACAGGGAGAACGTGCAGACTCCACACAGACGGTGACTCAAGCCGGGAATCGAACCTGGGACCCTGGAGCTGTGAAGCAAAAGTGCTACCCACTGTGCTACTTTTCGGCCCACATACTTGAACAGCATCCAGTACTGATGAACTCAACATCTCATGTCTGTGAGGCACTGAAGTTGCTGAGGGGGGATTTCTAAGACAATCACATTGTCTCATCTGTGGTTTCCTCCTTGCAGAAGATGGTGCACAAAGCTCAGGAGAGAGCTTGAACAGGTGGTGGTGGACCCCAGCTGACTAACTTGAGAAGAATGGAGGAAATTGCTCGGGTCAAAATGCATGAGGAAGTGGATAATGGAATGATGAGAATTAATGCAGACATGATGAAATTATCCAAAAGATCTTGGTCTGCAATGCAATTGTTGAACTCATGTTGACTCCAGAAGGCTGTAAAGTACCTCATTAGAAGATGACGTTGTTCCTCAAACTTGTATGAGCTTCACTGTAAACTTTGCTGCAGGCCGAGAACAGAAATATGAGTTCCATCCGAGCTTTTGGTTTCCAATAGCAATAAGGCACCACATGGAAGGACTGAGGCAGTCACTGCTGGTGAAGAGGACGCCACCCCTGATGGGGCGCTGTCATCATCATCCACCTTCAGGCTGCCCCATGTCAGTGCAGCAACTTCCATGATGAGGCCAAGTATCATGTGCATCGAAACTGCATGTAGCCGCATGTGAGCAGGATGCCTCCAACGCATCTGAGGCCACAAAGGGAGCACCTACTAGGAATGGATGAGATTGAAGACACATGACATTACTAGCACTGAGTGGATCGCTTGGGTATCTTTTATTTGTGGAATGGATATATTTTTGCATGACTTGTCTATTCCTGTTACGGACGCCTGGTCAACTCTCAGCAGTGGCTCCGATACTGGGCCAAGCCATTAATTATAAAGTTGTAATGCAGCGTGGAAATATTGATTTGTTCCAGGAGTGATAACATAAGAAATGGGGCTTGGTTATTTTATTAACAAACTTAAAACTTAAATAACAAACTTGTTTTATTAAAACAAAAGAAAGACAATATTTAAACTTCAATTCTAACAATAACAGATTATATGTAGTTTCTTAAATTTAACATATGAATTCTCATTAAGCAGCACTTTAAATGAACATGCAGCTCTCACTTAACACAGCAGGCAAAGGCGATACTTGCATTGACAAAGCAATTTTTCTACTGTTAGGGAAGTTCTTTCTGAACCCTTTGCTAAGGCCTGCCTCAATGGCACCTTTCATGACCTCTCTCGGTTGCTTTCCAAAGCCTTCTCCTGTACCTGTTCAAAACAGGATTATTTCTCTCTCTCTCTCTCTCTCTCTCTCTCTCTCCCCCCCCACCCCCCCACCAGCAACAAAGATTCTCTCCTGGGGTGCTCAGACTTGAACCCCTCAGTGTCATCTTGACCACCCAAATTGACCAATTAATGACCAGAGACTGGCTTATTGACCACTGAGGATAACAGGTGGGCTCTTGAAGATAGAAGGCCAATAGGATATTCCAATTTGAAAGCAGTGGCAGGATGCCATGTTAGGTAGGAGAGGGAGGGGATGCCCCAAATGGAGGTATACTCTTTCCAAAGCTTAGAAATCAAAAATCGTCTTTGCAGCCAGGCTACCACTCACCGGAGGAAAGGAAGCTCCACTACAAGGTGGCCTGTGGTTGCTGCTGAACCCAGGCAGTCAGGAAGGGCCTATAAGGCTGCCTTGAGCAGGATAACTCTCAGTAGCTGCTGGAGGGCTGCCTCCAGTAAGCTAAACTGTACTCTTCTGCCTTAAAGACCTGGAGGCTGACTGGAAAATCCGACACTAAAGCCTCAATATCGGCCTATAATTCGATCAGTTGGCCTCACCTCCATCCTTTCTCTGTTAAAATGGCTTGGGGAAGGTTGCAGCCAGCAAACTATCTGGTGTGGCATTTCACACCATCCTGCCTCTATTCCTGCCCCAATTGTGGCTAAATATCATGCCTAAGTCTTCAACCAGAACTTTGATTGATGTAAGACATAAATCCCATCCTTCATGATTGTGAAAATGGTAATATGTAAGCTGATGGTTAGGAGGGTGGGTATGAGCTATCCTCAGTTATGGAGAATATTGCAGCTTGTATAGAAGGAGGTAAAAGTAGTAAACCTGAAAGTAAAAATGACTATTATGGGGATTGGTTGGCAGGAAGTACATATTAGCTGAAGTTTCTTTCCAGCAATACAAAGCTCTGTCAATTTCTTCTTTTGTGATCCAGAACAGCTATTGACAAAGCTCCTAACATGCCTTTTCCTGTAAATATATTCCCTGTAAATGAATGTACCTATGTGATGCTACAGTTTGCCTCTGGCTCATGCCAACTTGTTTGATATTAGTGTTTCTGCCGCCTTTCAAAAGAAAAATATTAGGATTTGTGGTGCTTGCAAATAAAACATATTTACAATGATTTTGTAATTCTTCATTGCCTACTGCTACATCTCTTAGGTAAAGCGGCACAGTGGCACTGCCACCTCACAGAGCCGAGGGTCCAGGTTCGATCCCGGCTCTGGGTCACTGTCCATGTGGAGTGTGCACATTCTCCCCGTGTCTGCGTGGGTCTCACCCCCACAACCCAAAAAGGTGCAGGGTAGGTGGAGTGGCCGTACTGAATAGCCCCTTAATTGGGATTTTGTTTAAAAAATATGAGCTGGATTCTCCGAAATCGGGAAACGCAATCGGGTGGAGAATAGCTTCCGACACCGAAATCAAGGTAGACGGCGGTTTGACGCCAAATCGAGATTCTCCAGCCCCCCAAAAATGACATAAACGTGGTGCCCGCCGCGTGGCCTGAAAGTACAGTTGGCATATCGTTAGCGGGTCTGATGGCCGATTCTCCGGGGCCTCCATGATTCAGCGCCTCAGATGGGCCGATTTCCAGACGCTGTGTTTCTAATGTGCTTTTAAAAATCATGAACCTGGCGTCCTGGTTGCTGAGCGAGTGAGAGGAGATAGGAAGTGGCGTGGGGTGACTGCGGGCTTCTGGCTCGGACACCGTCTATCCTGGCTGTGGTGGGGGGTGCCCTTCCAGGGCTGGGGGAGGGGAGGGGGAGGGGGGCAACAGGCCAAGCAGCCGGGGAGCCCCCACAGGACAGGGGCAGTGCCCAGGCACCGACCGCCATCATGGTGGCCATCTTGCTGGCCAGCCACCCCGGCCACTGGGTACATACAGTGAGCCGTATGGATGCCCCCCCTGATCACCCCACCAAACCGGCAGCCACCCACCGGGGAACCACCCAGGGCTACAACGACGGCAGCCCACATTGAGGGCAGCGCAGCCAAAGGTGCCCCTGGCAGCAGGGACCGGCACCAGGACCGGGGGCACCAACGGGGTGGGGGGGCGGGGGGCATGCTTGGTGGGGCCCGCGGTGCCAAACAGGGGCCACCATGTAGCCCATGGCACCGGGTTGGGCACGGGTGTATGTGCCATACTTACGTGTTTGCCTTTCACCCCCTGCAGAAAATAATGGCTTTTGGTCATCAACCTGCGATGCTGGCCTCCGTGGCGATCGCCGTGCCCTGCATGAAACCCTGTGGCAGCATAAGCCGGGGCCGGCCAGAGAGGAGGCGGAGACTGCAGCAGAGGAACGGGCTGCAGAGGGGCAGGTGGCAGCCGTTCAGGCTGGAGGGCCACCTGCCCGACAGGCCAAGGTGGGGGAGGAGGAGGTGCCAAGGAGGCGTCGGATGAGGCCCCACATCATAGAATTTACAGTGCAGAAGGAGGCCATTCAGCCCATCGAGTCTGCACTGGCTCTTGGAAAGAGCACCCCACCCAAAGTCAACAACTCCACCCTATCCCCATAACCCAGTAACCCCACCCAACACCAAGGGCAATTTTGGACACTAAGGGCAATTTATCATGGCCAATCCACCTAACCTGCACATCTTTGGACTGTGGGAGGAAACCGGAGCACCCGGAGGAAACCCACGCACACACGGGGAGGATGTGCAGACTCCGCACAGACAGTGACCCAAGCCAGAATCGAACTTGGGACCCTGGAGCTGTGAAGCGATTGTGCTATCCACAATGCTACTGTGCTGCCGAATGTACCGGCGCCACATGTCATTCAAGGACCTTCTGTTCCAGGCATGCAGAAGGATACTGTGATTGTGCAGGGAGAATGTCTGACATATCTCCAAGATGATGGCACACCTGATACCGCAGGGGTATGGGGGAAGACACCCGCTATCGGTGGCCCTCAAGGTGATGGTCACGCTGAACATCTACGCAACTGGGTCGTTCCAGTCGTCCTGTATGCACAGGCGGAGCATTACATCCAGTACCCTCTGGACCGCACCCATCAGGATGCCTGGGCAGCGGGCTTCACTGCCTTCGCCAGGATGCTCCAGGTCCAGGGTGTGATTGACGGGATGCATGTCACCCTATGGCCGCCAGCAGATAAGAGGCTGCTGTTCACAAACAGGAAGGGGTACCACTTCATGAACATACAAATTGTCTGTGACCATCAGATGCGCATGATGCACGTCTGCGCCCGATACCCGGGCAGTGTACATGACTTGTTCATTTGGTGCACTCGTTCATCCCCGACATGTTCAAGGGGCATCCCCCCCACCCCGCCCCAGACATATGTGGAGACCTGCTACAACGAGGCCCGTACAGGTACCAGGGGTGTTGTCGAGTGGTGCTTCGGGGTCCTGATGATGCCCTTTAAGTGCTTAGACCACTCAGGAGGGGCCCTCCAGTACAAGGCTAGGAAGGTCGCCTGCATCGTGGTGGTCTGCTCCGTCCTCCACAATATAGCCCAGCAGAGGGGTGATGTGCAGGAGGAGGATGAGGAGGAAGGGCAGCCCTCGTCAGACGAGGAAGATGATGGGGAGGTGGACAATGAGCAGGACACTGATAGGAGTAGTCTATCGGCCACCAAATAGTAACGAGATGGTGGGGCAGGCAATAAACAAAGAAATAACTGATGCATGTAGAAATGGTACAGCAGTTATCATGGGGGATTTTAATCTGCATGTCAATTGGTTTAACCAGGTTGGTCAAGGCAACCGTGAGGAGGAGTTTATAGAATGTATCCGCGATAGTTTCCTAGAACAGTATGTAATGGAACCTACGAGGGAACAAGGGGTCCTAGATCTTGTCCTGTGTAATGAGACAGGATTGATTCATGATCTCATAGTTAGGGATCCTCTCGGAAGGAGCGATCACAATATGGTGGAATTTAAAATACAGATGGAGGGTGAGAAAGTAAAATCAAATACTAGTGTTTTGTGTTTAAACAAAGGAGATTACAAGGGGATGAGAGAAGAACTAGCTAAGGTAGACTGGGAGCTAAGACTTTATGGTGGAACAGTTGAGGAACAGTGGAGAACCTTCCAAGCGATTTTTCACAGTGCTCAGCAAAGGTTTATACCAACAAAAAGGAAGGACGGAAGAAAGAGGGAAAATCGACCGTGGATATCTAAGGAAATAAGGGAGAGTATCAAATTGAAGGAAAAAGCATATAAAGTGGCAAAGATTGCTGGGAGATTAGAGGACTGGGAAATCTTTAGGGGGCAACAGAAAGCTACTAAAAAAGCTATAAAGAAGAGTAAGATAGAGTATGAGAGTAAACTTGCTCAGAATATAAAAACAGACAGTAAAAGTTTTTACAAATATATAAGACAAAACAGAGTGGCTAAGGTAAATATTGGTCCTTTAGAGGATGAGAAGGGAGTTTTAATAATGGGAAATGAGGAAATGGCTGAGGAACTGAACAGGTTTTTTGGGTCGGTCTTCACAGTGAAAGACACAAATAACATGCCAGCGACTGATAGAAATGAGGCTATGACAGGTGAGGACCTTGAGAGGATTGTTATCACTAAGGAGGGAGTGATGGGCAAGCTAATGGGGCTAAAGGTAGACAAGTCTCCTGGCCCTGATGGAATGCATCCCAGAGTGCTAAAAGAGATGGCTAGGGAAATTGCAGATGCACTAGTGATAATTTACCGAAATTCACTAGACTCTGGGGTGGTCCCGGTGGATTGGAAATTAGCAAACGTGACGCCACTGTTTAAAAAAGGAGGTAGGCAGAAAGCAGGAAATTATAGGCCAGTGAGTTTAACTTCGGTAATAGGGAAGATGCTGGAATCTATCATCAAGGAAGAAATTGCGAGGCATCTGGATAGAAATTGTCCCATTGGGCAGACGCAGCATGGGTTCGTAAAAGGCAGGTCGTGCCTAACTAATTTAGTGGAATTTTTTGAGGACATTACCAGTGCAGTAGATAACGGGGAGCCGATGGATGTGGTATATCTGGATTTCCAGAAAGCCTTTGACAAGGTGCCACACAAAAGGTTGCTGCATAAGATAAAGATGCATGGCATTAAGGGTAAAGTAGTAGCATGGATAGAGGATTGGTTAATTAATAGAAAGCAAAGAGTTGGGATAAATGGGTGTTTCTCTGGTTGGCAATCTGTAGCTAGTGGTGTCCCTCAGGGATCCGTGTTGGGCCCACAATTGTTCACAATTTACATTGATGATTTGGAGTTGGGGACCAAGGGCAATGTGTCCAAGTTTGCAGATGACACTAAGATGAGTGGTAAAGCGAAAAGTGCAGAGGATACTGGAAGTCTGCAGAGGGATATGGATAGGTTAAGTAAATGGGCTCGGGTCTGGCAGATGGAATACAATGTTGACAAATGTGAGGTTATCCATTTTGGTAGGAATAACAGCAAACGGGATTATTATTTAAACGATAAAATATTAAAGCATGCCGCTGTTCAGAGAGACTTGGGTGTGCTAGTGCATGAGTCACAGAAGGTTGGTTTACAAGTGCAACAGGTGATTAAGAAGGCAAATGGAATTTTGTCCTTCATTGCTAGAGGGATGGAGTTTAAGACTAGGGAGGTTATGTTGCAATTGTATAAGGTGTTAGTGCGGCCACACCTGGAGTATTGTGTTCAGTTTTGGTCTCCTTACTTGAGAAAGGACGTACTGGCGCTGGAGGGTGTGCAGAGGAGATTCACTAGGTTAATCCCAGAGCTGAAGGGGTTGGATTATGAGGAGAGGTTGAGTAGACTGGGACTGTACTCGTTGGAATTTAGAAGGATGAGGGGGGATCTTATAGAAACATTTAAAATTATGAAGGGAATAGATAGGATAGATGCGGGCAGGTTGTTTCCACTGGCGGGTGACAGCAGAACTAGGGGGCATAGCCTCAAAATAAGGGGAAGTAGATTTAGGACTGAGTTTAGGAGGAACTTCTTCACCCAAAGGGTTGTGAATCTATGGAATTCCTTGCCCAGTGAAGCAGTTGAGGCTCCTTCATTACATGTTTTTAAGGTAAAGATAGATAGTTTTTTGAAGAATAAAGGGATTAAGGGTTATGGTGTTCGGGCCGGAAAGTGGAGCTGAGTCCACAAAAGATCAGCCATGATCTAATTGAATGGCGGAGCAGGCTCGAGGGGCCAGATGGCCTACTCCTGCTCCTAGTTCTTATGTTCTTATGCAGCCCAGGGATTGGGTAGATGGTGGCATTAGTGGCCATGGCACCCGCCCATTGCGGCTGGCATGGGTGCAGGCATGTGAGAAGGGTGGTGGTCCACCTGTCCCTTAGGGAGGGTCCGGGTTACATGTGTGTGGGGTTAGGAGAATTGGTGCCAGTGGCACATCGCTGCCTTCTTACCCTAGCTGCCCTGAGGAGGTTGTGCAGTTTCTTCCTGCACTGGATGGCAGTCCGGGCGACTTCGCCAACGGCGCTGACCGCGTCTGCCACCTGCGCCGAGGCACAGCGAACGGCGGTGCCTGATGACCTTCCCCCCGGGCCGGGGTACAGGGTCAGCTGCCTTTCTTCCACAGCGTCCAGGGGGGTCTCCGGTACCGTGGCACTGCTCTCCTTCCAGCTATCTTGTTGGCTGCAACAGTGTGTGTGGGGGGGGGGGAGAGGGGGGGGGAGGGGGGGGGGATGAATCGCTTAAGTGCGGCTGCAGCCGTGCGGCAATCACGGAACCGGTGAATCCGGCGCCGTTTCGCTTGCAAACGGTAGCGTTTCACCACGTGACGACCGTGCTAGCTGATTTTGAGTTGGTGAATCGTTGCACCTGTCACGCCGTTTTTGCCATCATAAAAGTCTACAGTTTTCATGATGGCATCAGCAAACGGAGAATCCAGCCGCATATCTTAGGTAAGCAGCATAAGGATCTGCTGGAATTTGTGCTGATGTTTGCTATCGAACAACAACTGGAAAGCTTACATGTGGAGGTAAATGGAAATATATTTTGGCATGCTTGTGATGTCCCTGCACAATCAACTATTCCTAATCACTGTCTTGGATCACTAAGCCCAGCTATTTGGTTGCAGTATCGAATGCCTCTGGTTACTCTTAAAACCAGTCCTGGGTCAGAATTTGTATCTTCAGAGAAAGGGGAAAATTGGCTGAAATTGTGTTGCTTGTTTCCAAATGTAATTAACTGATTTAAGTCAGAGAAAGACATTGGGCGCGATTCTCCGCAAATGCGGAGTCGTGAAGGCTGCCGTGAAACCGGTGTGTTTCACGGCAGCCTCCGCGCCCCCTCCCGGGACCCGATTCTGCTCCCCGGTCGGGGCTAGCAGCGGGACCCCGTGAACCTCGGCATCGCAGGCTTAGCGAACTTCGCTAAGCCCGCGCGCCAAAGTTAACGGCGGCTGATGCGCACAATGACGTCAGCCACGCATGCGCGGATTGGACGGCTCCAACCCGTGCATGCGCGGATGACGTCATCACGCATATGCGTGAAACCCGTGCATGCGCGGGCCGGTATGCCCCTCAGCCGCCCCACGGACTGATCCAGCGGGGCGGTGGAGGAACAAAGAGTGCGCGGGGTTCGGACCCGCTGCCCGCGATCGGTGGCCACTGATCGCGGGCCCATGGCACCCTTGGCACGGCCGTGGTGCGGCCGTGCCAATCGGTGCCATGGTTCCCCAGAATGGCACTTTGCGGCCGTTTTCACGAACGGTGAGAGCAGGTGTGTTGGTGTTCGTGAAAACGGCCGTAAAGGCCTGGGAAATCGGCCCATCGGCCTGGGGAGAATCGCTGCTCACCGTAAAAATACGGCGAGCAGCGATTCGTGTTGTGGGGCGGCCGTGAGGGGGGAGAATAGCGGGAGGTCGGGAAAATGTCGGGAATGCCCTCCCGCTATTCTCCGACCCTTCGTGGGGGGCGGAGAATCGCGCCCATTGGCTGTGACTCAACAAAACAAATCATTTGGTCCTTGATTAATATAATGACATTTACTCTGTAACCATGGAGTATAAAGCAATGTCTTTTGACTGACTCCAATTCTTGTGTTATAATATGTTCTTAGTCCACCAAATTTGATTGAGCATTGAGGCACCCTCAATTACGACGCGAGAGCGAGGTCGGTAATCAAAAGGCTTTAATCTACAGAGAACTGAACAGCATCCGAGAGAAGTGTGCTCACCACATGGAGCCTTATCCTATATACCATTTCCTGGAGGCATAGCCAGAGGCGGAGGCCCCCAGGGTTCCAAGCCTCTTAAAGGGGCACGGTATTAAAGGTCAGGTACCATTTACGGCAGTTATTAATACCGTTCATGACATTCACCCCCTGTTTAAAAAAACACATAGTCCGTCGGAGGTGAAGTGGAGTTATAAGTTCAGTCTTTGTGGTGGTCTGATCGTCCGTGCTGACTTTCGCTGCTCCGGTGGTGGCACCGTGGATGCGGTCGGTTCCGATGGTGGTATATCCGGGAGCACGGTTGACTGAGCCTTTGCCCGCCTTGGATGGAGGGGGGGGTATCAGGGGTGATTAGGGTGATCGGTGCCGGCGCCGGCAGGGGGCGCTACGGGGGGGGCCGCTGTCGGAGTCGGCGGTCGGTGCGGGGCGGGGAGCGTCGGTAGAAGGGAGGGGTCGGTGGGGAAAACGTCGGGGTCGGTGGGAGAATCGGTGGGGTCTGTGGGAGAGCCAGCGGGTGCCAGGTCTCGCAGGGAGACAGTATACTGCCTGCCATCGAGGTGCTTGACGTAGGCGTATTGAGGGTTTGCATGCAGCAGGTGGACCCTCTCGATTATTGGATCCGTTTTATGGCTCCTCACGTGTCTCCGGAGTAGGACTGGACCCAGAGTCATCAGCCAGGGTGGAAGCGAGACCCAGAGGTGGACTTCCTGGGGAAGACAAACAAACGATTGTGAGGGGTCTCGTTCGTGGCAGTACAGGGGAGCGACCTAATGGAGTGCAGGGCATCGGGTAGGACCTCCTGCCAGCGGGCGATTGGGAGACTCCTTGACCGTAGGGCTAGGAGGACAGCCTTCCAAACTGTCGCGTTCTCCCTCTCCATTTGCCCGTTTCCCCGCGGGTTATAGCTCGTCGTTCTGCTCGAGGCGATGCCCTTGCTGAGCAGGTACCGACGCAGATCATCGCTCATGAACGATGTACGCCGGTCGCTGTGGATATAAGCGGGGAAACCAAACAGTGTGAAGATGCTGCGCGGTGCCTTGATCACGGAGGCCGAGGTCATATCGGGACAGGGGACAGCAAAAGGGAAGCGGGAGAACTCATCGATGACGGTGAGGAAATAGATGGTGCGGTTGGTGGACGGGGGGGGCCCTTTGAAGTCCACACTTAGTCGCTCAAAGGGCCCAGAGGCCTTTATCAGGCGAGCCTTGTCTGGTCGATAGAATTGCAGTTTGCATTCCGCACAGATCTGGCATGCCTTAGTCATGGCCTTGACCTCCCCTGTGGAGTAGGGTAGGTTGCGGGACTTGATGAAGCCGGGTGACACCCGGGTGGCAGAGGTCATCGTGGATGGATCTCAGGGGGTCCAATTGCGCGTTGGCGCACGTCCCGCGGGACAGGGCATCTGGGGACTCGTTGAGCTTCCCCGGGCGATATTTATATCGTACGTATAGGTGGAGAGCTCTATTCTCCACCTCAGAATTTTGTCATTCTTTATTTTGCCCCGTTGTGCGTTATCGAACATAAAGGCGACTGACCGTTGGTCGGTGACAAGGGTGAACCTCCTACCGGCTAGGTAGTGCCTCCAGTGTCGCACGGCCTCCACTATGGCTTGTGCCTCCTTCTCGACTGCAGAGTGCTGGATTTCCGAGGCGTTGAGGGTTCGGGAGAAGAGCGCTGCTAGCCTACCTGCATGGTTGAGGGAAGCAGCCAGGGCGACGTCTGATGCGTCGCTTTCTACTTGGAAGGGGATGGCTTCGTCCACCGCGTGCATGGCGGCCTTGATGATGTCGGCCTTGATACGGCTGAAAGCCGACTGGGCCTCAGCCGTCAGGGGAAAAAACGTGGTCTTAATGAGTGGTCGGGCTTTGTCCGCATATCTGGGGACCCACTGGGCGTAATAGGAAAAAAGCCCCAAGCACCGTTTGAGTGCCTTGAGGCTACAGGGAAGGGGAAGTTCCTTAAGGGGACGCATGCGGTCGGGGTCTGGGCCTAGGACCCCATTGTCCACGACGTAGCCGAGGGTGGCTAGCCGGGTTGTGTGAAACATGCATTTCTCTTTGTTGTACGTGAGGTTGAGGGCCCGGGCAGTCTGGAGGAACCTCCTCAGGTTTGCATCGTGGTCCTGCTGATCATGGCCGCAGATGGTGACGTTGTCCAAGTACGGGAAGGTGGCCAGTAAGCCGTATTAGTCCACCATATGATCTATTGCCCTCTGGAAAATGGAGACTCCGTTTGTGACACCAAAAGGGACCCTGAGGAAGTGAAACAGCCGGCCGGCTGCTTCGAAAGCCGTGTAGGGGTGGTCCTGTGGGCGGATAGGGAGTTGATGATAGGCCGATTTAAGGTCGACCGTGGAGAATACCCGATACTGGGCGATTTGGGTCACCATTTCTGCTATGCGGGGAAGTGGATACGCATCGAGTTGCATAAAGCGGTTTATGGTCTGGCTATAATCCACGACCATTCGCTGTTTTTCCCCGGAGCGGACTACCAATACTTGAGTCCTCCAAGAGCTGTTGCTGGCCTCTATGACCCCCTCTTTTAGTAGCCGCTGAACCTCTGACTTGATGAAAGTCATGTCTTGGGTACTGTACCGGCGACTCTTGGTGGCGACGGGCTTACAGTCGGGAGTGAGATTCGCGAAGAGGGAGGGTGGCGCAACTTTGAGTGTCGCCAGGCTGCAGACCGTGAGTGGGGGCAGGGGCCCACTGATCTTCAGTGTCAGGCTCCGGTGGCTGCACTGAAAGTCCAGATCGAGAAGCAGGGGGGCGCAGAGGCGAGGGAGGATGGAGAGTTTAAATCAGGTGTAATCAGCGCCTTGAATTGCGAGGTCAGCGACACAATACCCCGTGATTTGTACCAAGTGAGACCCCGAAGCGAGGGCAATAGTTTGGGAGTCGGGGTGGGTGCGCAGGGAGCAGCGCCTTAACGTGTCTGGATGGATAAAGCTCTCAGTGCTCCCGGAGTCGAATAGGCAGGGAGTGTCGTGGCCGTTGACTTGGACCCGCATCATCGAGTTCCACAGGTGCTTTGGCCGCGATTAATCGAGTGATCGCTCCTAGTTGCGGGCCGTCAGAGTCGAACTCAGGAAATGGCCGCCCGGAGTCACAAGATGGCCGCCGCCGCCGGTCGAACTTGTCGGGTTTTGAAGATGGCCGCCGCCAAGATGGCCACTCCCATGACTCGCACGAGGTCGATGACGCGTCGGAAGTGGGCGTGCCCGGCTGCAGCGCGGCCACGTTGCGGGGTCTGTGAGACCGGGAGCTTGATTTCTGGGCCTGGTGAGGGTTTCGTTTGTGGCCTTTGGGCCCAGCCAGGCAGACTTTAGCGAAGTGCCCTTTCTTCCCACAGTCGTTGCAGATTGCAGAGCGGGCCGGGCAACGCTGACGTGGGTGCTGGCCTTGCCCACAGAAATAGCATGGGGAACCCCCGGAGTGAGCGGATCACCGCGCGGCACAGACCTATAGCGTGGCCGAGTCTGGAGGGGATCGAGAGGGGTTTGCAAGGTCTGTGGAGTACGTACGGACGTTATGGTGGGCCGTATTGATAGAAGAGGCGAGCATATGCTGGCGTCATCCCAGCGCATGTGCAGCGCACGGGGGAGTTCATCCCCGCACCGGCCATCGCGGTGTGTTACAGCGGCCGACGCGGAGGAATTCAGTGCCCCCAAGGCACAGGCCCGCCCCGCGGATCGGTGGGCCCCGATCGCGGGCCAGGCCACCATGGGGGCACCCCCCGGGGCCAGATCCCCCGCGCCCCCCTGAGGACCCTGGAGTCCGCCCCCGGATCAGGTCCCGCTGGTAAGTACCTGTCGTAACATACGCCGCCGGGACCGGCCGAAAACGGGCGGCTACTCGGCCGAGGGGGCCGCTGCCAGCAGCCGCCGACCAGCGCGGCGCGATTCCCGCCCCCGCCAAAACCCCGGGTATCGGAGAATTCGGCAGCCGGCGGGTGTGGGATTCATGCTGCCCCCCGCCGATTCTCCGACCCACGGGGTGCCAGAGAATCCCGCCCCAGATGTATACTTATAAAAATTATGCAAACTCTTTGGGTATGACTGATTCTTTTATCCTGCACAATTTGTTTTGTACAGTTAGTGCTATTTTTATACTGTGCTTTGGCCTTAATCCATTTGGCTGTTCCTGTTATTCCCTGAAATAAATTGGATGCATACCCATTGTACATGTCTGCCTCATTTTAGAAATGCATAAATGTGGAATTGAGGCACTCAATTATTATTCAAAGTCATGTTAATACCTGGAATATAATGTGTTTTCTGACATAGCTGATTTTAAAATGGATATTTTATATATTTTGGGAAACAGGTATGTTGCTAATTTATTTGTTAAAAATCTATTTGAAATGCCCCTTCAGTCAGATTTTTGCATAGTACCGCTTTGAGGTTCAGGAAAAGGAGACGGTCAATAATGGAGCATTATGGGTTGGGGTGGGGGGGCTGACGGCGTGGTGGGAAGAGAGACAATTTCTGGATAAAAGAAAGGGTCATCTGGACTTGAAACACTAGCTCTTTTCTCTCCCTACAGATGCTGCCAGACCTGCTGAGATTTTCCAGCATTTTCTCTTTGACAATTTCTAGAGATGCCCTGGCCTCAAATGGGTAGTTATGAGTGGAACTAAATTGGCCAAAAATGAAAGAGGGTGGCGTGAATAACTGGACCTTAAGCTGCAAAGTGGATTAGGCGCTTTAATACTTCTGTCAAAGTTACAAACATTTATTTTGCCATTTTATGTACATCTTGCAGGTCTAGTTATGTTAGTGGTGGTGCAAATGTATTCCATTCCATCCCCATTTTACAGAAATATACTCTGCACTTATTTTATACCATACTTAGATTTTGCATTATTATGGAGAGTTTAGCTGGGCAGTTTCCATTGCAAACATGTGCATGGAAATTTACAGCGCAGGGACTGTGTGCAAACCAATTTAAATCCAGTTTAGATAACAACTTGTTAACCTCCCAAATAAGGACCTGTTAAGGACTGGGTTAAAAAATATTGATGTCTCAACTTGTCATACAATGTAAATTATTAAGTGTGTTATGATCCCGGTAGGATCAGTAACATGATAAGAGAAATCCAAACACCTAGCAATTAACTGACCAAACAATGCGACAAGATTTCACATTTGTAAACAAAAACAAACTCTTGTTGAAAGAACATAAGAACATAAGAACTAGGAGCAAAAGTAGGCCATCTGGCCCCTCGAGCCTGCTCTGCCTTTCAATGAGATCATGGCTGATCTTTTGTGGACTCAGCTCCACTTCCCGGCCCAAACACCATAACCCTTAATTCCTTTATTCTTCAAAAAACTATCTATTGTTATCTTAAAAACATTTAATGAAGGAGCCTCAACTGCTTCGCTGGGCAAGGAATTCCATAGATTCACAACCCTTTGGGTGAAGAAGTTCCTCCTAAACTCAGTCCTAAATCTACTTCCCCTTATTTTGAGACTATGCCCCCTAGTTCTGCTTTCACCCGCCAGTGGAAACAACCTGCCCGCATCTATCCTATCTAGTCCCTTCATTATTTTATATGTTTCTATAAGATCCCCCCTCATCCTCCTAAATTCCAACGAGTATATTCCCAGTCTACTCAACTTCTCTTCGTAAACCTAGCCCTTCAGCTCTGGGAATAACTTGGTGAATCTCCTCTGCACACCCTCCAGTGCCAGTACGTCCTTTCTCAAGTAAGGAGACCAAAACTGAACACGATACTCTAGGTGTGGCCTCACTAACACCTTATACAATTGCAGCATAACCTCCCTAGTCTTAAACTCCATCCCTCTAGCAAAGGACAAAATTCCATTTGCCTTCTTAATCACCTGTTGCACCTGTAAACCAACTTTTTGCGACTCATGAAAGTTAAGCAAATAAAGTACTACAAAATTAACACTATTGTTTCTGCTATAAAATCAGTTCTACTTTTAATTTTCCCTTACGAGTTCCCTTCATTTATAAAATCTTGAAGATTCATTCAATTTTCTTGCCACCAACCTAAGCTATACCACAGGCCCAGGGATGTCACTTTGATTTCTCCTTCACTTTCCGTCCATGTTCCAGCTATTATCCAAGGTAGATAGGGATCCTTCCATTAGCTTTTGCTGCGTGATCCTCTAATTTTCTTTAAAGACCTCATGACAATGGACTCTTCAGTCCAAGTGTGGGCTTCACTGCCTTCTTGTTTGGGGATTTAGCAACAGGAACCCCCCTGGTTCTTAATGGCCCTCTCTGCTTTGAAGTATAAATCAGCGAGGACAGGGATTGTAGATGAACGGGATTTGCTGCACCGACAACTATCCCTAGCTTCGCGCTAATCCCACTTACCAACATTTGTCCCATATCCTTAATTGTGATGGTGTTTTAGGTGCTCATCGAAGTGCTTTTTAAAGGTTGTGAGGATTTCAGCCTCCACTACCTTCCTAGACAGTGCATTTCAGATTCTCACCACCCTCTGAGTGAAAAAATATTTGCTCAAATCTCCTTGGAATCTCCTGCCCCTCACCCTAAAACTATGCCCCCTTGTGATTGACCCCTCAAACAAGGGGAACAGCTGCTTCCCATTTACCTTATGCAAACCCCTAATAATCCTGTACACCTCAATCATATCTCCCTAAGCCTTCTCTGCTCTAAAAACAATCCAAACCTATCCAGTCTCTCCTTATAGTTCAGATGCTCCATCCCAGGCAACATCCTGGTGAATCTCCTTTGTAACCCCTCCAGTGCAATCACCTCCTTCCTGTAGTGAAGTGACCAGAACTGCACGCAGTACTCCAGTTGTGGCCTACCCAATGTTCTATACATCGCCAACATAACCTCCTTCCTCTTATATTCCGTGCCATGACTAATAAAGACAAGTGTCTAATATGCCTTCTTAACTACCCTATCCTCCTGCTTTGCTGCTTTCAGGGGTCTGTGAACAATTACCCTAAGATCCATCTGTTCCTTTGAGCTTCCTCTTGTCCTGCCATTCATTACATACTGCCTTTTCCTGTTTCTTCAGGGTTAAATACCATCTGCCTCTGCTCTGCCCATCTGACCAACCCATATATATCTTCCTGCAACCTATAACCCTCTTCTTCATTGTTAATCACCTTACCAATCTTGCTGTCGTCTGCAAATTTACTTATCATTCCTCCCACATTCTCACCTATATAATTTATATATATATAAGAAACAAAAAGGGACCCAGCACTGACCCTTAATGGTATGACGTTGGACACTGGCCTTCAGTTACTCAAACAGCCTTCTACCACCACCCTTTGTGTCTTCTTACTAAGCCAGTTTTGGAACCATTTCACCATGTTTCCTTGAATTCCATGTGCTTCAAGCTTCTCAAACAGTCTCCCAAGTGGGACCTTGACAATGGCTTGCTAAAATCCATGTAGGCGAAATCTTCCTTCATCCACACACTTGCTTACTTTACCTTAAAATTCCATCAAATTTGTTAGATATCAAATGCTGGATAAGCAATCTGCTAATTTAGCAATCGTGGTGGAATCAAGGGAGGTGATGGTGAGGTACAGCTGGGTGCCATCAACATACCTGTGAATACTAACGCTGTGCCTTCAGGTGATGTTGCCAAGGGAAAACATTTAGCTGAGAAAAGGAGGGGGCAAGAATAGATGAGGGAAGGAGGGGCAATAGATGAGGAAATGGGGAGGACAGGGTAGATGAGAAATAGGAAGGTGCCAAGGATAGATTCTTGAAGAACACTAGAAGTAAAGGTGTCTGTTCAAGAAGAGGAACGACTGGCATTCTCTAACTAAGATTACCGTATATACTCGCATAACATGCGACTTTTGAGCACCTAATTTGAAGCCTAAATTTCGGGGGTCGCATGATAGGCGTGATACAAAAATTGCGGGTGTGAAGTGCTGGCCAAGATAAGTCAAATAGCATCCAGTAGTCAATGAAACTGTTATACAGGTATTTATTTTTGAACATAATGATATATGAAACAGGAAAACATTGGTTATTTAACATTTATTAAAATGTAAAAACATCATTAAAACAAACTAATGCAGGTAAACTAAAATCCTTCGAATTCGTTTCATTGTCATCGTCATCGTCAAATAAAGCTTGGAATTCTTCTTCATCGAGGCAGTCGTCATACTTCCAGGTCGTCAATATTTTCATCCTCTTCTCCTACATCTTCGAATAAAGCATCATCTTCACATCCATCCAAAGCATTTGATATTCCACATTTTTTAAATGCTTTAACGATCAAATCGCCATCTATCCCAGCCCATGCCTCTTTTACCCACAAACACAATAGAGCCAAATCCGGAGCCTTCATATTCCCTCCCTTCGTAAATGATTTCTCTCCTTCCATCATCCAGTCATTCCATTTCATCCTTAGATTGTCTTTAAATGGCTTATTGATGGATACGTCAAGTGGCTGAACGACGCTAGTCAAGCCAGCTGGAACGATCGCTATATCGGTGTTCGCTTCTCGAACAGCTTTCACAACGGCATCCACTCGATGTGACCTAAACATATCCCAAACAAGTAAACTTTTTTGGCGTAGTAAACCACCTGCTCTTGATTCCCAAACTCTCTTCAGCCAAATAATGCAGCCATTATCGTTCATCCAACCTTTTTCATGGACATGGACAATGATACCACTTGGAAATTTTAGCTTGGGCATTAATTTCCGTTTGAAGATGACCATTGGAGGAAGTTTCGTCCCATCTGCCATACACGTTAGTACAACCGTAAAATGTGTCTTTTCATGCCCTGTAGTTTTGATAAAGATACTTTTTTCGCCGACTTTATTAACGGTTGAGTTTGATGGCATATCAAAATTAACGGGTGTCTCATCCATGTTTCCAATGCACGATAAATTATAGCTGTTAGCTTTGCGATGTTTGATAACAAATCTATGAAAACTTATCACTTTTTCTTCTAATTCTTTTGGGAGTCTCTGTGCTATTTTTGTTTTTCTTCTTAACACAAAGTCATGTCTTTTCATGAACCGCGTACACCATCCGGGACTTGCAGTAAACTCACAAATGCCCATGTTTCTAGCTTCTCGTAAAGCATAAAGTCTTATTTTAGATCGTGTTATTATGTAACCATTTTCCCGATTTTCGGACACCCACTTTGAGACTTCATCTTCTAACTTCGGCCAATGACATTTCGACCCGCGATTTGCGCATTTATAGGAAGGACTTGCCATCAATTGTTCTTTTTGCTTTCTCCAGTTTCGGACACAGCTTTCTCCGACACCAAACAGGTTTCCAGCTTTAACATTGTTGCTTTGTTCCGCTTCGGCAACAACTTGCAGTTTCCATTTGGCTGTATATTTCTTCGCTGATCTTTTCTCCATTTTTGCTAAGGGTCGATTGTGTCACCTGTTAGGTACCGTGACTGTTTATTATCGGGTTTAGTTCCGTGATTAGAAACAGCAAAACAGCTGTTTCTCATTTGGCAGTTTTAGGCGGAAAGCTTACCTGAGTGTCAGCTGTCATGTCAAAAAAGTGACTCGCATGATACATGAGGTATACCATAAAAGCATGTTTTTGGGCCAAAAATTTAGGGGTCGCATGATACGCGAGATCGAAAGTTACGCGAGTATATACGGTAGATAGATAACAATGTAACCACACAAAAGCAGTCCAGCCCAGCTGAACAACAGTGGAGAAGCATTGGTCGAGGTTGATGTAGTTAACCATGTCAAAGACTGCAGCCAGAACAAGGAGGAAAAACATACCTTCGTCACAGTCACATAGAATATAATTTGTGACTTTGCCAAGTGCTGTATTGGTAGTGTTACAAGGGCAGAAATTTGATTCAAGTGATTGAAACAAGGAGTTCCAGGTAGATGGGAATAGATTCGGGTGGTGACAACATGTTCAAGAACTTGGGAGAGGAAAGGGAGGTTGAAGATGGGATCTTGTTTTGCAAGGATAGCAGGGTCAAAAGTTTTGTTGAGGAGAGGAGAGATAATGGAAGATTTTAAGGAGAGAGGGATATCATCTGAAGAAAGAGAACCATTGACAATATCAGCTAACATGGGTGCCCGAGGGAGGTGTCATAATGTACACACAGGTATATGATGGTGCACAGACAGGCAGTGATTGACACACAGGATGACCAATGAACACACAGAACACAGCAGCCAATCACCAGACAGGACACGACCACTATAAAGCCAGAGAGCACTAGTTTTCCCGCTCTCTGGGGATCCAGCCTCTGAGACAGTCAGAGCCCGTGAGCAATAACTAGAACATACACTATGTGGTAGTAAGATAGCCTGGTCAGGTTAGCCTCAGGTCTCCAGTCAAGTCAGCATGATGTCAAACCACAGTTAAAGTATGTATGATAGTTAAGAGTTCAATAAAATCGAGTTGCATTTCTTCAAGTGTTGGAATCCTGTCTCACTCACTGCTGCAGTAAACGTAGTCCTCGCAGACCCAGCTTACCCAACACATCAGGAGGTAGCTGGATGATCACATTTTAATGTGAATAGGATCAAGGAACAGGAAGTTGGTCTTATGGGTAATATGAGCTCAGAAGAGAGCATTTGGGGAGATAGGAGAGAAACTAGAGAAATATGTGAGTTTAGGGCTAGGCCAGGGTGGAACATTAATCAAAATTTTCCAGACTTGTGACAAGGTGGGACACAGCAGAGCAAAGCAATTGAATTGCCTCAGTCTCAGTGACGGATGAGTCCATGAGCTCTTCACACTTGTTGGAAGTAAGGATAAACGGAACATAGGAGAGGTGTTACCCTGGTTTGCTGTGGAACAGCCTAACTTAAAGTGGAAATCTGTGTAAAATACAATTAGTAGCTTTTGGGACATTAATTAACCAACCTTGCCTTTGTCTTAATTTTAACCCAAGCAACTGATTTTTCTGTTTATCAATGCTGTGCAATAGATGTTGCTGTAAGAATTTGATTCTGACCATGTTTGCATTGATGATTATTCATGTGTGATTTGCTAGAACTAAGTTGAGTTAGTTTGCAGAGTTCCCCCCGGAACGTGGGCACCTTGGCACTGCCATCCTGGCACTGCAAAGCCAGCGGGAGCACTCCTAGGGTGGCAGTGCCAGGAAGCCCGGGTGCCCGGGTGTCACTAACAAGGGTCAGGGCCGGAGGGGGATCCCAGGACCCAGCCAGGTCCCAGCCAGAGGCTGAGTCTATGGACTAGGCTATCCTGGAGCAGGAGATGCCAGGGAGCGTTAGTCAGCAACTCTCCAGCAAGTCCATAGCCAATTGTCGCGGCACCGAGGCCAACATTGCTAGGGTAGCGACTGCAGCCGAGAGCCTGCTGCACGACATCAGTAGCATTAGTGAAGGTGTCCAAGGCATGGTGCAGTCTAAGGGCCTCGGCAGAATGTTCGACTCACTGAAGGATGTAACTCAGCACCAGGCTGACCTTGATGGTGTCCCGTTCTCAGTTTTTAATGGCCAGAACGCTGTGGAGATTGGCAGTGCCAAGGCACTGCAGAGCATGCTCCGAACACTAAGGAGGATCACTGAGGGTGTCGACACAATGGCATTAGGGATCTGCCAGGATGGCAGAGCCAGTTGATGCAGGGGCAGCCGAGGCTTGACCTAGCTGCCCATCCATCTCGAGGGACCACCGCGGGAGGGGGGGGGGGGGGGGGGGGGGGTGCTAGGTAGGCGATGGGTGAGGCGGCAAGGAAGTGGTGGGGAATGGGGAGGAGGCGACACCATCGGGAGAGTGAGACATTGTTGGACACCTGTGAAACATTAAAAACCCTTTACTGCAACCATTATGACACCTCTGTCCCTTACCTCTGCAATGCGGGCTGACCTCCAAACCTTTGGCCCATCTCCCCAGGCATGCACTGCCGCCCCTGGGCACAGCGCATGCAGGAAATGCGTTTGAGCGAGCACTCAACAGACAGGCAGGGGTCAGACTATGACATAGATTGAGGAGCACTGGAGCTGAGCTCTCTGTGGGTTATCATCACCCTCCTGCACTCAGCGGTGACTGCAGTTGGTGCCAACACAGTCCCAGCATCCTGGAGTGATGAAACACATACCCTGGGAGACAGGAAATGAGAGGGGGGTGAGGAGGAAGGGGTTGGGAAAGCGATGACATACCAGGCCACATGCTAAGTAAATCCGGTGAGTAGGAGGGCCTCCCTGACCTTCCTGGCTTTCCAGACCCTTGCTGCTGCCGCCAGCCCTGCAGCCGCTGCTGGTTGGGTGCGTCCTCATCATCCTCGTCCTCCTCCTCGGCGGTAGCCACATTTTCCTCATTCCCCATCTCCAGCACGTCATCCTGCTGGTGTGCCAGGTTCTGGAGGATACAGCAGACCACCACAAATCGGGCAACGCTCCGGCGGTGTACTGCAAGTCACCTCCGGAGCGGTCGTGGCATCGGAACCGCATCTTGAGCAGTCTGATGCGCCGCTTAATGGCAACACGAGAGGCCACTTAGGCCTCGTTGTATTGGATCTCTGCTTCGGTCTCTGGCCTCTGTACTGGCGTCATTAGCCAGGTCCTCAGCTGGCACCCTTTATCTTCCAAGAACCAATCCGTCATCCTCGGGTGGTCCTCGAAGAAACCGGAGTTGTCTTACTGCCCCAGGGTGTAGCTGCCGTGCATACTCCCTGATCTACATGTGGTAGTCACACACGAGATGTATGTTCAGAGAGTGGAACTCCTTCCTGCTAACGTAGGGCATTCCCAGCTGTCCTAGAGAGCACATGGATTGCGTGCAGTCTTATCAGCCCCTGGACCGGGAGCACCTCGGCGATGGCGGAGAATCTGCTGCCCGGGCATCTTGTTGGGCTTGGACTTTATTAAAGTTTTCATAGTTTTCTGCCCGGGCTAACAGGGCATTCGTAACTTGTCGGATGCATCTGTGGGCTGTGGCCTGCGAGATGCCACACAGGCCCCCCTCGAGGACTGGGAAGATTCTGAGGCGTAAAAGTCCAGGGCTGCTGTGACCATGACGGCCACAGAGAGCGGGTGTCCTCTTCCACGTGGTGTCAAGTGCCGCACAGGTGCCGCACGACCTCCTTGTTGAGGTGAAGCCTCCTCTGCCACGGGCTGTCTGTCATCTGTTCAAATGACCAGCGACGTCCATACACCCTGGCACCTCCCCCTCTGGGTCTCACCCTGGCCTAATGGGGGCTGGGTCCTTGGGTTTGGGGTGGGGTCTGATACATTGTCCACCACCTCAAGCCTCTGCAGAAGCTACTGCTGCTGCCGTCTCCGGCGTCTGGCTGCCTGGCTTACTAGCTGCACCTATTCTGCGAGGGTCCAAAATAACGTTCATTTCTATAACGTTCAATATCTGTAAGGAATTGGGAGAGCGTGTTAGATTGACAAACACCAGTAGCTCCCATTCCGGGACCCTCCATTCCCCCATTGATCCTCCAACCCCACACCCGGAACAAACTGTCCACACACTCCTGGCCGCAGCAGGCCATCCTCAACGGAGCTCAGACCCTGTACCCCAAACACCAGTGGGCGCTGGTCCCCTTCCCACAGTGCTCACCTAGCCTCTGACTGTGGGCATGTCCCCTTAGTTGTATTCCATCCCCTGAGTGTTCGGATATTGGCTGCTGCACGTGTGGTGTTGCCTCCCACAGTGTTCAGGCACAGTATCCAGGCATCGCAGTCTGATTGGGATGCTAGGCAATGACTCCCAAATTGTACATGGCCGGCCTCCCACGGGAATCCACTTGGGTTGTGTGAAGTGCTCACTTAACTTTATGATTGCCAATTCAGCAATTAATCTTCAGCCGCATGGCCAAAAGCCTCAGCAGTCGGTGTGGGTTATGGGTGGTCAGTGGGGCAGACGGGCAGGAACATGGGTTTCCCCCGGGTCGGGTACACAAGATCCAGGGGTTGGCATGGTGGAGCCCGATGCGATTACACCCCCCCCTTTACAGGTCTCCCCCCACCCATGGCGTACCCCCCAGCCAAGAGTGCCCCACCACCACCAGCCGACCACTGGGGTGACAATCCCAGCACCCCCGGGCTCATTGCCTTTGAACAAAGATGGCTACGCATCTCCTCGGCTCCCCGCAGGAGCTCTTCTGCCAGGTTAACATTTTTAAAAAGGAGCACTAATCGGTGCCAGCGTGACCACATGCTGGGGAGGCCGCTGAACACGTGAGCCCTCTGGATATGGGGTGACTCCCATTAATTGTATGAAAATAGGGCTTAAGTGAGGATAATTGGTTTCCCGCCACGCTACGCCGGGAACCCGATTTTGCCGACAGGAATGGGCCGTTTGCATCGCAAACTGTTTGGTTCCTGTTGCGCTTCTTGTTTTCGGCCTCTCCCACTATTTACTGGTTTTGTTGCGCTCGAGCGAAAGTGCAACAACGACAGAGAATTACGCCCTAAATGTGGTTAGATAGCGGTGGAGAACTCACCGACAGAGCCGGTGGGAAACCCCCAGCAAAGCCCGCCATAAATAACACTGAGAAACATATCTGTTAGATCGCACCCACAGGGCGGAATTCTCCGCTCCCCACGCGGCGTGGGAGAATCGCGGGAGGGCCTCCCGACATTTTTTACGCCCCCCCCTGGTGCCCCCAGCGATTCTCCCCCCTCCCCCCGTGCTCGGAAAAATCGCTGCTCGCCATTTTTCACGGCGAACGGCGATTCTCTGAGCCCGATGGGCCGAGCGGCCGGCCCTTCACGCCCGTTTCACCACAGCAGCAACCACACCTGGTTGCTGCATTCGTGAAACAGGTGGCAGATACCCGTTTGGGGCATCTATGGGCCCGATTGGCACGGGAGCACCACGACTGTGCTCGGAAGGGGACAGGCCCGCGATTGGTGCCCACAGACGCACTCTTTCCCCTCCGCTGCCCGGCAAGATCAAGCCGCCATGTCGTGCCGTGTGGCTGAGGAGAAAGACGGCCACCGCGCATGCACGGTTCGCGCCATCTGCGCGATGAAGTCATCCGCGCATGCGCGGGTTGGAACCGGCAACCCGCGCATGCGCGGATGACCTCACAAATACGCCTTTTTGGGTGTCACTTCCGGCGCGACGAGGTCGCGGCCGGGAAAGACGGAGGCCCACTCCTAGCCCCCCGGGTGGGGGTGAATTAGGTGCGGGGAGCGGGCCCCGAGGCCGTCGTGAACCTCGGCCGATTTCACGACGGCCATCCCGATTTATATCAGTATTTGCTGGGTATTAGGCTTTATTCTTAATATAATGGAATAATTCACATGATGGACAGGAATTGATTTTTGCCTGATGAGAGTAGAAGAATGCTTAGATTTGGAAGTGAAGTAAGTATAAGCAACTGCAATGAAGATTTTGAATATGTTGTTGGAGACTACTGCACAGAATTACATAAATATTTTTTGAGTAACGACTGGAAAATAAATTAATCTATTTCCTCTTCAACTGCTGCACTCCCAGCCGCATAAAATAACGAATCTTTTATGTTAAAACAAACTTTAAGTTAAATACAGAATTAATAATAATAATAATAATAATCTTTATTAGGGTCACAAGTAGGCTTACATTAACACTGCAATGAAGTTACTGTTAAAATCCCCTAGTTGCCACACTACGGCACCTGTTCGGGTACACTGAGGGAGAATTCAGAATGACCAATACTTGCTACTAACTCCAATTAAGCAACCCAAAACAGTACAAATGCCACATATAAATAAAGTTACTAAATATATTTCTTGCTTAGTTGTGTAGAGACCTCTTGGTCATCTAAATCTTTGGAACATAATTCACATAAACTCACTATTTACTGGGTCAGATACTTTGGTCAGGTCGTTAAATGCAAAGAAGAGTTCCAGGTGTCATTCTAGACATTTTCCTTGGTCCTTGTTGCCAGAAAAATCCATGTTTGAGGTTCCCCTGAAATATCTAAAGCCAAACTGTATCTCTGGGAGGATTTCCTCAGCTGTAGGAAGTAGGCAATTCAGGCGAATACTTGTCAAGATTTTCCCAGCCATAGTCAAAAGGAAAGTACATTCACACTTTTCACAGCATAATTTATCTTCCTTCTTGAAGATAATTACATTCTTTAAGTTACATTCTTAGCTCCCATTGGATGAATAACTAGATCTAGGCAAAAGTGGACCAGCTTTGAAGACCTCAGTCGGAATACCATCGGTACAGCGGGCTTTTTTTTCATGTTTGATTGATTTTTGCAGCTTTCCCATCACCCATGGATTTTACCACAGGTGGAGAGTATCAGTTTTCACTGTAGGATTCACAATTAAGGAGTTAGTCCAAATGTTCATTCCAGCTTTGACAGATGGCGGTGTCATTCCTAAGAATGCTGGAAGGTTTACCCTGGAGAGAAGAAATCACCAAGGTGGGTCTTACTGCAAAACATTGGTTCAAGAAGTTGCTGGACATTAATTACAACTTGACAAAACAGGAAGACGCGAACCCATTGGAATCTGGGAGTGCCTTTAGACTGTTTCCTAAAAAGACTGAAATTCTGTGGAAAGCAGCAACCATGTACAGCATCCAGATGGTAGATAACTGTCCTCCATCAGGTCCTGTTTTCATAACTCAAATGGCCAGTGTTCCAGGAGAGGACCAAGAAAACACTTTGACACTTTGAAGCTCTCCTTGCAATGGATCATCGTTGACATTAAAGACCCGGGAGGAATTGGTTACCAATTGTTTAGAATGGCAACAACTTGTCCATCAAGCTGCATCTAGCATTGAGTGACAATATCTTAATGGTGAGACAGAGCAGCGGCAGAAAAGGAAGTAAAATCGCATTACTTCTTGGGATATCCTGCCTCCTGTGCCCAATGAGATATGAGTCGAGAATTAGCCTGTTTAGTCTCATGAAGAATAAACTTGGATGCCTTAGATTTTGTTTTCATTTAAATCATTAATAATGCTTGCAAATAGTAGAGGCCCCAGTACTGATTCTTGCACCAACTCACTGGTAACAGTCTGCCAACCTGAAACTGACCTGTTTATTCCTACACTCTGTTTTATGATCTTTAACCAATCCTCAATTTATGATAATATATTTTCTGACCCCATGAGCCTTTATCTTCTAGCTTTTGTGTGGCATCTTATTAATTTAAATTTTCCCTCAATTGTCTGTCCTTTTTCACTGATATTTACTCTTTTTGATTTATTTATGGTTTGTCCATTAGTTATTTGACCATTAACATAACAAGTATGAGCTGGTCATGTTTATTTTACCCTGTGGATGTGTGGAGGTGAAATTGGTCTTCACCAACACCACAAAGTGGGTGATAGTGAATATGACAGTTTGTTTAACACTTCACTGGAATTGCTTTTCCAAAATAGGTAGAAGTGTAAAGTTGAATGTTAAAATGGACTGTTGCATCTTTATTTCCCATTTTACATTCAAACAAATTTCACCCCATGCTGCCTTGTAAGTATGGCACTTCTCAGGCCCACACATTTTGAAAGATGTGATATGATTGACATACACTGGATATAATAAGCTTTGATATAAAAAAAATATGGTGAAATGTGTAAACCATTCAAGTGATCAAAATTCCTTACACTACGAAAAATGGTTGGTGCCAAATTGGCAATCTCACCAGATGTTATCCCACAATATTAAGGCTTAATTTTACAGTCTTATTCTGAAAATGTCAAGACAGCAAACAGGATGAATGCTGTTTTTTAGTTCATGTTATGTAGGTTATACTGGTGTTTACTGTCCATACGTGCAGTACTGTACCATATTTTTGATGACTTGTTTACATAAAATCTTGTATGCCCTGTCAGGTGAACGTAAAATATCCCAAGCAATTATTCAAAGAACAGGAGGGAAATGTTTCCAATGTCCTCGTGAATATTTATCCTTAAACCAACATTATGAATACAAAAATACCTTGATCACATTGCTGTTTTTGAGACCTGAGCACAAACTGGTTACCAGATTGCCCTAAATTGCAACAGTGACTACTCTTCCAGAGTATTTCATGCATTAGAACTGCGATTTAAAAAAATATATACTTTTATTCCAAACATTGCCAAATTCTCACAATCGATTAACAAAGTAAAAGTAGCAACCCGAGACCTGCCCCCACACCCCCCCACCCACCATCACCCTGACCACCCCCGATCCCAGCTGCTGACCACAAACAGGTCCTTAAAGAAGGTGATCAACAGCTTCCACCTGGAACAGAGCCCTTCTTCTTTTACAATCTCAGGAACTCTGCCAAGTCTACCGACCACGCCAAGGCCCAGGTGGCATCGTTGACCTATAAGCAAGGAGGACTCATCTACAGGCTAACAGAGAGACAAAGGGCAAGACATCAGCCTTCCTCCTCTCAAGAAGCTTCAGCGAGTCCAACATCCCGAAGATCACCAACAATGAACATGGCTCCAGCCTAACATCCACAATCTCAGACATGGTCTCAAAAAACAGAACCCAGAACCCAACGAGCTTGGGGCAGGACCGGAGCATGTGTGAGTGGTTCACCGACACCCTTAAACAATGCTCACACCTGTCCTCTAATCCGGGCAAGTACCCACTCAGGCAAACTCTAGATAAGTGTGCCTTATGGACTACTTTAAACTGTGTTAGGCTCAGCCTGGTGCAAGAAGAGGTGGAATTCACTCTTTGCAAAATTTCACTCCACATCCATCTCTTTAGCCCCAGGCCCATTACCTCTTCCCACTTCCCCTTTACCTCTTCTAACGATGCTATCCCCGTATCCAGCAACCACCCATATTTATTGGAAATCTTCCCTTCCCTTATCTCATCCTGAGATAGCACCCTGTCCATCAAAGTAGGCCTCAGCAACTGGGAGAACGAAGACAGTTCTTCACGAACAAAGTTCTTCACCCATAAATATCTAAATGCACTCCCCTTCGGGAATTGAAACTTCTCCACTGTCTCCTCCAGTCCTGCGAACCTACCTTTCATAAACAATTCCCTGAACCTCTCGACATCGTCTGTCCTCCAAATCTTGTACAACACATCCATCCCTGAGGGCACAAACCTTTGATTCCCAACAAATTGGTGACAGTAATGACATGGCCCCTAATCTAAAATGCTGCCTAAATTGGTTCCAAACTCTTAGAGATGAATCACCAGCAGGCTCATCGAGAAAATGGAAGAGGGACTGCAACCAATGCCCTTAGACACAGCCCTACACTAGAGACCTCTTCCATTCGCTCCCACCTTAGCCCTAGCTCCTCAAACCACCCACACAATTTCCAGACGTGCACCGCCCAGTAGTAGAGCCTTAAATTTGGTAGCGCCACCCTCTCTGCAGGAAGGCTCTTAGAATTTGTAGCGTCCTATCCGCCAAAGATTAAGATTAATTTATCAGCCCTAAAGAAAAAAATTTAGGAAGGAAGGTCGGGATTTTGACCATGTGCACTCTTCCCGCCAAGGAAAGCGAGAGGGCATCCCACCTCTTCGAGTCTCCCTTCACCCCTTCTATCAGACTGGTCAATTTCAGTTTGTGTAACAGAGCCCATTCATGTGTCACCTGAATCGCTAAATATCTAAACTTCGCCTTGGCCATCCTAAATGGAGCCTCCTTAAATCTGCCCCTCTCCCCAGGGGATTTACCATAACGATTTTCCTCTTGCTCACATTCAAATTTGTGCCCTGAGAAGGATCTAAACTTCCTCAACAACTCCATCAGCCCTCCCACACTAGCAAGAGAATCAAAAACGTTCACCAACAAATCGTCCACATAAAGGGTACACTCTATGCTCCTCGCAATACCTCTCTGTCAATACCTCTCCACTTCCCTGATGATCTAAGCGCGATGGCCAATGGCACAATTGTTAACGCGAACAACAATGGGGACAGCGAGCATTTCTGCCTTGTGCTCCTATATAACCGGAAATACCCTGAGCTCACCGCATTGATCCAGATAGCTGCAGGGGCACGATAGAAGTCTCACCAAGGAGATAAATGTTGGTCCAAACCCACATGGTTCCAAGACCACTCCACCTGATCAAAAGCCTCATCCATGGAGAGGATTAACTCAGGTACTTCCCCCATAGAGAGCAACAGGACCACATTGAAAAATCTCCTGATGTTGATTGAGAACTGTCGTCCCTTGTTAAACCCTGTTTGATCCTCAGAGGTCAGCTGTGACAAGCAACTCTCCAGACATTCACCAGAACGTTAGCTAATCCTTAGCATCAGTATTCATCAATAAAATAGGCCTGAAAAACTCATACTCCATGGGATCCTTGCCCTTTTTCAGGATCAGGGAGATTGATGCCTGTATCAACATAACTGGCAGCACCCTTCTTGACAGAGAATCAGTGAACAACCCCAAAAAATGTGATGCCAACAAAGCCGCAAACTGCTTGAGAATTTCACCAGAAAACCACCTGGTCCCAGTGCATTCCCTGATTGCATGGAACTTATACAATCCATAACCTCCTCCAACACTAATGGTGCCTCAAACTCCTACCTCTTCACCCTCTCCGCCATCGGGAAGTGCAACCTGTCCAAAAACTGCTCCATCCCCGAGCCACCCTCCAGCGGCTGAAACTTGTACAGCCCCTGGTAGAAAGTCTCAAAAGCTCTATTAATCTTGTCCAGAGCAGTAGCCAACCCTTACCCCTCATCCTTAACCTGGGCTATCTCTCGTGCGGCCGTCTGCTGCCTCAGCTGGTGAGTCAATAGATGACTAGCCTTAACCCTGTGATCATAAAATGCCCCTCACGATCGTCGAAGTTGGCTCACTGTCTTCCCCGTCGATTCAAGCTCAAACTCCATTTGTAGCCTCTTTCTTTCCACTATCAACTCCGTCATGGGGCCTTTGAGTACTGCCGATCCACCTCTAAAATTTAGTAAATCAACATCTGCCTCTTCACCCGTGCAATCTTTCTCCATGGGCTTTGTACGAGGTTACCTCCACTCCGACCATCGCCTTCAACACTTCCCAGAATATGTAAGGCAAAACCTCCCCATTCTGATTAAAACCTATGTAGTTCCTGATGGCTGATGCTACCCTTTCACAAAACTCCTTACATGCAAGGAGTGATGTGTCTATCCTCCATGGGGAGCACTAGGCTTGCCCATCTCCAATCGCACATCCACATAATGTGGAGATGGTCCGATATTATAATCGTTGAGTACCCAGCCCCCACCACCCCCAAGTGATACATTCCCCACTACAAAGAAGTCTATTCAGGAATAGACCCGGTGCACGTGTGAGAAGAAGGAAAACTCCTTCTGCAGCAGATGATTAAGCCTCCATGGATCCACTCCTCCCATCTGTCCCATGAATGCTGCCAACTCCCTCGCCATCCCAGAAGTCTCCAGAGACCTGAGACTCGACCTGTCCTTCCTCTGGTCCAAACCCTCAAATGCATCTCCTGCAAGAACACTACCTCTGCGCTCAAACTCTTCAAATGAGCAAACACCTGGGACCTTTTCTCAAAAAATATTTTTATTAAGCTTCTGTCATTTTAGAAAAAATCACAAACAACAGTAAACTGACAAAGAAAAACAGTAAGCTAATCTAAACAGCCCCCTTCCCATTTGCTTCCTCCAGCCCCCCCCCCCCCCCATATATTAGCTAACAGTGACCAATTCCTTGAAATACAATATAAATGGTTGCCATCCCTGGTAGGACCCTTCAGTTGACCCCTTCATGGTATATTTGACCTTCTAAAGGTGCAAAAACTCCATTAGGTCCCCTAGCCAAGCCAAAGCACTAAGTGGCATCGCCAGCCTCCAACTCAATAGGACTCGCCTCCAAGCAACCAACAAGGCGAAGGCAAGGAAATCTGTCCTGCAACCGTCCACAACTCCAGCACATCCGAGACCCCAGATATATCAGTTAAGGGACAGGGTTTCAGCTCAATGTTCACGATAGCCAATATGGTGCTGGAAAAAGAGATCCAAAAACCCACAAGCTTGGGACAGGACCAGAAAATGCGCATGTGATTAGCGGGCCTCCTTGCTTCATAGCGTCAGGGTCCCAGGTTCGATTCCCAGCTTGGGTCACTGTCTGTGCGGAGTCTGCATGTTCTCCCTATGCGTGCGTGTTCTCCGGGTGCTTCGGTTTCTTCCCACAAGTCCCAAAATGTGTGTTGTTAGGTGAATTGGACATTCTGAATTCTCCCTCAGTGCACCCGAACAGGCACCAGAATATGGCGACTGGGGGATTTTCACAGTAACTTCATTGCAGTGTTAATGTAAGCCTACATATGACAATAAAGATTATCATCATTATTATTACTTAAAATAACTTTTCATACATCATCATAATCCCTTGATACCTCCTCTGATAATGCTGCAAACACTTCCTCAACCCCTGCAAAGAAACAACTCATTCTGGCTTTTGTAAGGTGCACTATAAACATTACCCTGAGCTTGATCAGGCTCAGCCTCGCACACGGTGATGTCGTGTTCACCCTGCGAAGGGCCTCGCTCTACACCTCCTCCTCCAATATTGACCCCAGATCCTTCTCCCATGTAGCCTTCACTCCTTCTACCAAGACCAGATCCTCCCACAAAATCCATCCAGATATGCTGGACGTACTATCTTCTTCTGACCCAGAACAGGAAAGGATCCTCTCCAGCAAGGATGATGGCAGCGACACCGGAAATGCCGGAAATATCCACCGAACAAACGTTTGTACCTGGAGGTACCTAAATGAATCTGAGTCCAAGACCCCGAATTTATCTTCCAATTCTTCCAGGCTAGCAAACCACCCCTCCAGGAATAAATACTCAGTGACTCCAGTCCCTTCCCCTTCCACAACCCAAACGTTGCATCTACCCTTGCCAGTTTGAAGAAGTGGTTAACACAAATGGTGGCCAGCCTTGACACTGACCCCGGCTTGAAATGCTAATGGAGTTGCCTCCATATCTTGAAAGTGGAGACAACAACTGAGTTTGATGAATAGTTTGCCAAAATAAATGGCAGAAGCGCCATCACCAGTGCCCCCAAACTGGACCCTCTACATGCCCGGACTCCATCTGCACCCAGGTATACCCTGGGTCCCCACACCACCTCAACATCTTCCCCACGTTGGCAGCCCAGTAAGACTCCCCCAACTGTCTTTCACTCTGTAGGATACCCCTCCAAATCCTCAAAGATTTTCCTGTCCATATGAAGCCTGACATAAGCCTGATATAAGCCACTCAACCGCTAGGAATAATGACTTGGGTAGAAATACTAGAAGACACTGAAATAAGAACAGGAATCTTGTCAAGATGTTCATCTTGACTGATTGAACCTGGCCCGCCAAGGACAGTGGGAGGCAGTCCCATCTTTGCGGATCAGGTCTGACCCGATGCACGAGGCTGGTATAATTCAATTTATGGAGCTGTCCCAATCCCAAGCCACCTGGGCCCCAAGACATCAGAAACTACTCCCGGCAGGCAGGCCCCCCCCCCCCCCCCCCCCCCCCCCCCGGACTGGCTCTCCTCCCTGAAGGGTTGACTAAAAAATACTCTTCTCTAAAGTTAACTTGTATCCAGAAAAGGATCCCAAGCTCATTATGCCTCCCATAGCTGGCCCCAAATCCAGTTTCCCGGCAGCGTGGGGTGGCTACAATGGGAAATCCCATTGACAGGTGGCGGGAATTGAGAATCCCACTGCCAGCAAGGGCACACTTCTCAGGAAAAAACAGAAGGTGGACTGGAGAATTTTGCTCCCTGTGTTCCACACCACCCTAACTATCCTGCTCCACTTGTTTGAGGCCCTCAGAGCAATAGCTAATGGCTCAATCGCTAAAGAAAGGTACAGTGACATCATGGTTGTGTTGTAATTCACCGACTGCCCACCTAAGTGAATGTCAGAGTCAGGTGACCCCTCAGATTGGCTGGAGGAAGCTGGAGAGAGGTTGCTTATGCTTGATCGTGCGGTTTTTCATCTGTTGTTTTGCATATAGTTTACCCACAGTTAATGTTAATAAATTGTTGTTGTTTTAGCTACAAGTGTTCTTGCAGTATAATAAGAAGTCTTACAACACCAGGTTAAAGTCCAACAGGTTTGTTTCAGATCACTAGCTTTCGGAACACTGCTCCTTCCTCAGGTGAATGAAGAGGTAGGTTCCAGAAACATTTCTAGAGACAAAGTCAAAGATGCAAGACGATACTTTGAATGCGAGTCTTTGCAGGTAACTAAGTCTTATCAGATCCAGAGAGAGGGATAATCACAGGTTAAAGAGGTTGGAATTGTTTCAAGCCAGGACAGTTGGTAAGATTTCGCAAGCCCAGGGCAGATGGTGGGGATGAATGTAATGCGACATGAATCCAAGGTCCTGATTGAGGCCGCACTCATGTGTGCGGAACTTGGCTATAAGTTTCTGCTCGGCGATTCTGCGTTGTCGCGCGTCCTGAAGGCTGCCTTGGAGAATGCTTACCCGAAAATCAGAGGCTGAATGCCCTTGACTGCTGAAGTGTTCTCCGACTGGAAGGGAACATTCTTGTCGGGCGATTGTTGTGCGATGTCCGTTCATCCGTTATCGCAGCGTCTGCACGATCTCGCCAATGTACCATGCTTCGGGGCATCCTTTCCTGCAGCGTATGAGATAGACAATCTCCACATCCTTGCAATATAAATCAGGCCATCTGACAAGAACATTACAAAAGAGAGACATAGGACACCCCTGCCTCATTCCTCTATACAACTTAAAAGAGCCCAAACTCAAAGTGTTGGTGAGAATGCTGGCGCAAGGAGCCTCATACAACAAACACACACAACAGAAACCCAGGGTCAAATCCAAACCTCTGCAAAACCACAAAGAGGTACCTCCACTCGACCATATCAAACGCTTTCACTGCATCCAACGACACAACTAATCTCAGATTCCAGTCTGTTCCGGAGAGTCACTAAACATCCCCATCAGTAATGAAACCAGCTGATCCGCAAACTTCTTATAGAATTCATTTGGAACCCATCCGGCCCCAGTGCCTTCCCTGTCTGCATCAGTCCCAACACTGTTTGAATCACCTCCAAACCCAGTGGTGCTTCTAGTCCTTCCCAGAATTCCTCCCCCACCTTGATGAACACCAGGCCCTCTAAAAACTCTGCCATTCCCAACTCACCCTCTGGCTGCTCCAACCTATAAATCCACACATAAAAGGCTCAAAATGCCCCATTCATCTTGTCCGAGGTGGAAACCAGCCAACCCTCGGAATCTCTAACTCGAATGAGCTCCTGTAGCCATGTGCCATCTTAACTGGTGAGCCAAGAGATGGCTGGCCTTCTCCCTTTACTCATACACCACCCCTTCAAACACCTCAGCTGGCACACTGCCCTATCCATAGAGAGCAGGTCAAACTGCATTTTCAGCTTTTTCCTGCATGCCAAGAGTTCCGGAGTTGGGTTACTCACGTACCTATGATTCACGCCCTAGATCTCATCAACTAACTTCTGGCACTCTTTCCTAGCCTCCCCATCCACATGTGCTTTATATGATATGATCTTCCCTCTAATTATTGCCTTAAATGCCTCCCACAGAGTAGAAGGCAAGGCCAACCTATTCTTAAGGAACTTCACTTATTCCCTTATAGCTCTCGAAATTCTCCAGTAGAACCCCATTTCTGACAAAAGGCCCACATCCAACCTCCATCCTGTACGCTGTGTCCAGCCCACCTCTAACACTAGGTCTACCAAATGTGGGGCGTGGTGATGAATAATCTCTTCATTGCAAATTCCGAGGTCCCAGGCCCACCCAAAATGGCCACCCAAAAGGTCAAACAAAAATAATTCCCTGGTCACTGTTAGCTCGCTGCCCCTCCCTCCATCCAGTACCTTCCCCTCTACAGGCTTGCAGACTACATACCGCCTCGACTTGCCCCTTCCCCCTACGGGGAACTGGTTTCACACATGTAACAGCAAGCATAGTATGTACAAATAGTCCAAATGTACAAATTGAGTCGATCACGTTTTCTTCAGACTCTGGTTGATTTTCTCAAATTTTGACCTTGCTGCTCAGAACTTGTAGATTCAATGTTCTCCATGATATTCTCATGCTGAACTATCTGACACTGCAGCTGACGTTGATTCTGATGTAAATTCGTCGTGAGGCAGCAGTGCTAACCACTGCGCCACCATGCCGCCCGATATTTCTAACTTGCAGCCTGGCTGATCTGGCAGCATTTTGTGTAATATTTGATCCACAGTATTTTGTGTAATATTTGATCAATTATGCAAGTATTTGTAGCACAAGCCATTGCTGAATGGATTTTCTGCGTTTATGTGCCGATGGTACTAGCCCCTTTAGTGTTGCTGAATCGTTTTTGCCGTCGTAAAAGTCGACAGTTTTCATGAACGCTTAGTCTCAAAAATGGAGAATCCAGCCCAGGGGATAATTACAAGGTTTTTTCTGTGTGATTTTAAATATGGTTGGAATTGTCCAAAGTCAGGAATCAGGGGCGCGATTCTCCCAACGGGAGACTAACTGCCGACGCCGGAGTGAAAACCGGAGTGTTTCATTCCGGCGTCGGAGGCCGCTCCTCGCCCCCTATTCTCGCACCCCCAGGGGGCTAGGAGCGGCGCTGCATCAATTTCACGCACCGGTCCTTGGCGCCCGCGTCAAAGCGGCGGCGCCTAAATGACGCGGTTGCCGTCCTCCCCGCGGGCGCCCCGCAAGACATGGAGCATTGATCTTGCGGGTCGGCGGAGGGAAAAGAGTGCGTCTTTTAGAGACGCCGGCCCGCCGATCGGTGGGCACCGATCGCGGGCCAGACCCCCACTGAGCACCAGCATGGTGCTCGATCCTCCCCCCCCCCCCCCCCCCCCCCCCCCCCCCCCCCCCCCCCCCACACAGGCCACACACGCAGCGTTCTCGCGCTCTTCACGCCAGCAGCGACCAGGTGTGGTTGGTGCCTGAGTGAACCGGTCGTATTGGGCAGGCTGCTCGGCCCATCCGGGCCGGAGAATCGCCGCTCGACCGTTAGAAACGGCGAGCGGTGATTCTCCGAGCGGCCTGTCGTAAAAAGCGACACGCGTTTTGGGAGAGTGGGAGAATCGCGTGCGGGTGCCAGGGCGGCGTGGTGGGAATGGCCCGGCATTCCCGCGATTCTCCCACCCGGTGCGGGGATCGGAGAATCGCGCCCCAGGTATTTGAAGCAACACATGAAACAGCCGATTCTGATGATGAAGATGATAAGGATGGATATATTAGTGACAGAGAATTGTATTAGTGACAGAGAATAGAAATTGTCTCATGTGTATCTTGATTGCTGATTCATTCACTTGTGTTGCACTCGATAATGGCTGTACCTCAATGGTGTTTGGGGTCAATTAGCTAAACTGTTACTTGGAAACTCTAAAGAAGCAGATCAAAAGATATGAAAGCTCTATCTACTTTCGATTCTGGGAATATAATACCGTAACATCTTTAAAGAGAGTGGTCCATTCATGTGAAATTGCAGGACTGGTTCAGAGTGACATACCGCAAATGCTGAGTAAATCCTTGATTGAAAAAAGCAAAGGTGCGATTGGACATGGAGAATGACAAATTATTTGTGTTTTCCAAAACGGTGAACTTCCAGTCCACTGGATCTGGATATTATTGTGTTCCATTGAGGAAACTGGGAGTTTTGTTAAGGAAATCGGGAGTTTCCTCTCAAGACATTCAAGAAGTATTGATGACCTCTGGAGATAAGAGTCCAGCTAACAGGAAGAGAATCCTCTGGAAGTTGCATAAACATTTTGCCCATCCTTCCCAGAGCCAAATGTTGTGGATAAAGAATATGGATTCCTTGTGATGTGTGTACTAAATATTAAAAGACACCACTGTTCTCATTTGTAAATGCCCATTAGCCCAGGAATTTAACAAAGTGGTGGCCATGAACCTGAAGGCATTGGATGACGATCAAAGTATTTATCTGTTACATTTTGTAGATAGAGCAACCAGGTTCTGCATATCTAATTGTAATAACAACAATGACAGTCAAGCGACAGTGAATAAAGTCATGGAAAAGTGGGTGGGAACAGGCCTTAGGTCACCAACAAAATTCATCACAGATAATTGAGGTGAATTTGTGAATGAAGCGTTGGGGACATGTGTGAGAATTTATATATTATAGTTATGCACACCGCTACAGAAAATCCATTAAGCAATGGCTTGTGCTAAAAAAACCTTGCATAATTGATCAAATTTAACACAAAAAACTGCCAGATCAGCCACGCTGCAAGTTAGCAATGGTGGGCGGCACACTGCCATAGTGGTTAGCACTGCTGCCTCATGGCGCTGAGGATGCGGGTTCGATCCTGGCCCCGGGCCACTGTCTGTGTGAAGTTTGCACATTCTCCTTGTGTCTCCTCGTGTGTTTCACCCCCACAACTTGAAGGTGTGCAGGTTAGGTGGATTGGCCATGCTAAATTGGCCCTTAAAATCCTCCAGCACTAGAAGGAACAACTAATAGCTCAACTTCTACCATTCACCAGTTTTACTGTTGTGGAAGTCCACGAATCCTGCCACAGCGTCAACACTCAGGAACAGAGAATCCAGCTGCCTAACTTTAACAGAACTGCCCTTACGTAATAATATCATACCCAAGAAGCATCATTCAACCCACAAACACATCTATTCAATTTCCAGAGCTTCCCTGACGAAAAGCCACTTTGATATCTATGGAGTTACACTTCCAAGAATATGCTGTACTGTTCTATGTTGTTAAAATGTAAAAAAAAAATCTTCAAAATCACATTTCCAGTATTGGGAGGGTCTACCCTGATCTCTCTATCACCCAAGTATTTCACAAAACCTTCAACTACCAACCTAGCCTTGGTCTTCTAGGTCCCATCTAATGGAACTTCTTCTGCACAGATCCATCTATGTGACAGAGCAGGTTGATCTCTACCATCAACCTCCTCTACATCAACCTCTGAATACACTGCAAATTCTTTCCAATACTGTGATACTTTTCAGTATCAGTAAATGTATTGGTATGTATTTTCCATGCTCTGTAGCCCTGCTCCGCTGGCTACAAATTGTCGAATCATGGGTGTAAAAAGTACGGGGTGCTTCATTATCATCACCTTCACCCATGTTCTCAGAGTTTGAAAGTTCATAACTCAAACCTTGTGAAGAATCTTAGAGTGTAATTGTGGTGATATGAGTGGGAGCACTGCCATTGGTGCAGAGCATTGGTTTCCCATTGGCTCTGGCTGGTCATGTGCCTCTCGTCTCATTGGCTGGGACTAGTCATGTGACTGCTCACCAATTGGTCGAGCGGCAAGTAGACCCCGCCTCCGAGGTGGGGTATAAGTGCCCAGGGTTCCCGGCGGTCGGCCTTTCTCTGTAGTCGACCACCGGGCTAACAACTAGCTGATTAAAGCCACAGTTTGGATCTTCATCGTGTCTCACGTCCAATTGATGGTACATCAATTTAATCAGCTAGAATTTTGGAATGGAGCTACGCATCAAGCCTGACTGCCTCCGCACCAGCCTGCATGCCTCAAATGCGCCCGCAATCTTTAAACATTGGCAGGCGTGTTTCAACAGTTACCTGACAACTGCAGCCAGCAAGCCCACCAAGGAGCAGAAACTCCACATCCTTCACTCGTGCGTGGGCACGGCGGTATATTCAATGATTGAGGACGAAAGTGATTATGACGCGGCCATGGATATTCTGAGAGGACACTTTCTCCGGCCGGTCAATGAAGTATACGCACGGCATCTCCTGACTACTAGACAGCAGCTCCCTGGTGAGTCACTCGACGAGTTTTACCAGACCCTCACGGCTCTAGGGAGAATGTGCGCCTGTCCCCATGTTTCTGCGACTTAGCACATGGAACTTTTAATTAGAGACGCTTATGTTGCCAGCATGCAATCCTCCTCTATCCGTCAACGATTGCTGGAGAAGAACGCCCTCAGCCTAGCTGAGGCACGGACCCTTGCAACCTCCCTGGAGGTCGCTGACCTGAACGCCTGCGCATACGCCCCCGGCTGCGCAGCAACCCCCTGGACTTCATGGCACGCGCCACCCCGTCCTCCGGTGACCCCGACCCCCCCAGGCCTGCGCTGCGGGATGCTCCGACAAGCTAACGGGGCCCCTTTGCTATTTCTGTGGCCTCTCCAAACACCCCCGCCCGTGCTGCCCGGCCCACTCTGCTCTGTGTAAGAGCTGCGGGAAGAAGGGCCACTACGCGGTGGTCTGCCACACCAAGTCGGTCGCTGCTGTTCCGTGCAGCGACCGCGGATCGCCCCCCCCCCCCCCCCCACCGGGCCCTCCCAGGGCCCTGCGCCGCGCACCGACCTCTCTGGCCCACCTCCCGGCCCCTGCAACAGGCCCACGGTCCACCTGACCCCCGCTCCCGGCTGCCCCGACCGGCCCGCAGACGCCGCTGACACTGCCCCCAGCTGCCATGAGGTTCCCACGGGCGGCGCCATCTTGGGTCCCGGACGTCACGTGCGGGTCATGGGTGCCGCCATCTTGGGGCCCCATCTCCACGTGCGGGTCCTGGGCACCGCCTTCTTGGGACCACGATTCCACGTGCGGGCCCTGGGCACCTCCATCTTGGGCCAACACGGAAGGCCCTGCCAGCGATTACTCTGCCACCGAGGATGACCTGGAACTCTCGCCACGACTTTCTTCCATCGCACTCGACCAGTCGCGACCACGCACGCTCGCCAAGACTACGACAACGATCCAGCTCAACGGACATAAGACAAAATGCCTACTGGACTCCGGGAGCACGGAAAGTTTCGTCCACCCCGACAAGGTAAGACGCTGCGCGCTCCCCATCCACCCAGTCAAGCATAAGATCGAATTGGCCTCGGGTTCGCACTCCGTCCAAATCACCGGGTGCTGCATAGCGGACCACGCGGTCCAGGGGAGGGTTTTCAAAAACTTCAAACTCCTCATTCTCCCCCGTCTATGCGCTCCGACACTCTTGGGCCTGGATTTCCAGTGCAACCGGCAGAGCTTGACCTTCTAATTCGGCGGCCCTATTCTCCCCCTTACTGTCTGCAGCCTCGCGTCCCTTAAAGTGGACCCCCCTTCCTTGTTTGCTAATCTCACCCCAGATTGTAAACCTGTCGCCACTCGGAGCAGACGATACAGTGCTGAGTACCGGACATTCATCGGGTCCGAGGTCCAGGGGCTCATTAAGGAAGGCGTTATCGAGGCCAGCAACAGTTCCTGGCGAGCCCAAGTGCTGGTAGTTCAGACTGGGGAGTAAAACCGGATGGTCATTGATTACAGTCAGACCATCAACAGGTTTACGCAGCTGGACGCATATCCTCTCCCCCGTATTTCCGACCTGGTTAACAGGATCGCGAAGTACCAAGTCTTTCCCACGGTGTATCTTAAGTCCACCTACCACCAGCTCCCCATCTGCGCGAGTGACCGCAAGTCCACCGCGTTTGAGGCAGATGGGCGCCTCTACCACTTCCTCAGGGTTCCATTCGGTGTCACAAATGGAGTCTCGGTCTTCCAACGGGAGATGGACCGAATGGTCGACAAGCACGGGTTACGGGCTACCTTCCCATACCTCGATAACGTCACCATCTGCGGCCACGACCAGCAGGACCACGACATCAACCTCCAAAAATTCCTCCGAACCGCGAAACTCCTTAATTTAACCTACAATAAGGATAAGTGCGTGTTTAGCACCGACCGTCTAGCCATCCTCGGCTACGTAGTGCGTAACGGAGTGATAGGCCCCGACCCCGAACGCATGCGCCCCCTCATGGAACTCCCTCTCCCCAACTCCCTCAAAGCCCTCAAACGCTGCCTGGGCTTCTTCTCCTATTACGCCCAGTGGGTCCCCAACTATGCCAACAAAGCCCGCCCCCTCATCGAGTCCACCTCCTTTCCCGTGTTGATGGAGGCCCGCCAGGCCTTTAGCCGCATCAGAGCGGATATTGCAAAGGCCACGATGCATGCTATAGATGGGTCCCTCCCATTCCAGGTCGAGAGCGACGCGTCTGACGTAGCTCTGGCGGCCACCTTGGACCAAGCGAGCAGACCCGTGGCCTTCTTCTCACGTACTCTCCACGCTTCTGAAATCCGCCACTCCTCGGTGGAAAAGGAGGCACAGGGCATAGTCGAAGCTGTGCGAGATTGGAGGCACTATCTGGCCGGCAGGAGGTTTACCCTCCTCACAGACCAACGGTCAGTGGCTTTCATGTTCGATAATGCACAGAGGGGCAAGATCAAGAACGACAAGATCTTGCGGTGGCGGATCGAGTTGTCCACGTACAACTACGATATCTTGTATCGTCCTGGTAAGCTCAACGAGCCTCCCGATGCCCTATCCCACGGTACCAGCGCTCCCTCCACACGGACTCTGCCATCCAGGGGTCACCCGTTTTTACCACTTTATTAAGACCCGCAACCTGCCCTACTCTGTTGAGGAAGTCAGGACCGTCACCAGGGACTGCCACGTCTGCGCCGAGTGCAAACTGCACTTCTACCGCCCCGAACGAGCGCATCTGATCAAGGCATCCCGCCCCTTTGAACGTCTCAGTATAGACTTCAAGGATCCCCTCCCCTCCAACAACCGTAACACATATTTCTTGAGTGTTATCGACGAATACTCCCGCTTCCCTTTCGCCATTCCCTGTCCCGACATGACCACAACAACCGTCATAAAGGCCCTCCTATCATTCTTCTCCCTGTTCGGTTACCCCGCGTACATCCACAGCGACCGGGGGTCCTCCTTTATGAGTGACGAACTGCATCAATTCCTGCTCAGCAGGGGCATAGCCTCTAGCAGGACGACCAGTTATAACCCCCGGGGTAACGGTCAGGTCGAGCGGGAGAATGGCACCATTTGGAAGACCATCCTGCTGGCCCTACGGTCCAGAGATCTCCCTATCCCCCGTTGGCAGGATGTCATCCCCGACGCCCTTCATTCAATCCGGTCACTCCTCTGTACTACCACTAATCAAACACCTCATGAACGTCTTCTTGTTTTCCCTAGGAAGTCATCCTCAGGATCCCCTCTCCCGACCTGGCTGGCCACTCCCGGGCCCATCTTGCTCCGGAAGCATGTGCGGGTGCACAAGTCCGACCCGTTGGTTGAACGAGTCCAGCTACTCCACGCCAACCCGCAGTATGCGTACGTGGAGTATCGGTCGGCAGGATACGGTCTCGCTTCGGGACCTGGCACCCGCCGGCATGCGGCCTTCTCCTCTTACATAAACACCTCCCCCCCAACCCCAATTCCCCCCCGCACCGCCACGACCCAGCGCACATACCCCCTCTTCCCCGATTACAGCGTCTCCACCACCGGCCCGGGGTCCGGAGACACATCTATGACTGACGTTCCCGGAGGCAAGGACGACCATCGGCCCGACGTCACCGGCTCCACTGCGACGGTCCACTAGAACACCACGGGCACCCGACAGGCTGATCGTGTCCATCTGATGCAACCATGGGACTTTATTGGACTCTATTGTAATTTTTTTTGCATCCTAATGTAGTATTTAGTATTGTTTATTTTGCCACGAGCCAGTGGGCAGCCCACATCTTCTCGATTGTCTCTACTCATACCACCAGTCCTCGGACCCCCCCTCTCTCTCTTCCCCATACCTACCCCACCCCCGCCACCCCGCCTTCTTTCTCCACAATGGGTGAATGTGGTGATATGAGTGGGAGCACTGCCATTGGTGCAGAGCATTGGTTTCCCATTGGCTCTGGCTGGTCATGTGCCTCTCATCTGATTGGCTGGGGCTAGTCATGTGTCTGCTCACCAATTGGTCGAGAGGCAAGTAGACGTCAAGTCCCCAGGGTTCCGGCGGTCGGCCTTTCTCTGTAGTCGACCACCGGGCTAACAACTAGTTGATTAAAGCCACAGTTTGGATCTTCATCGTGTCTCGTGTCCAATTGATGCTACATCAGTAATTCCTATGTTATATTACCAGAGTTTTTCCATCGCATCCTCACCGTCTGGAATTAGCCCCAGTGGAGGCGGAAACTCGCGGAGGCCTGGGAGAATACCGGGTCAGGCCTGCTAATTATATGCCAATGGCGTTTACTGGACGTGCATTCTGGAACGCATTGACGCCACTGGCGAGGCACCTGAGAATTGTGATTTGGCACGAAACCAGCGCTGGCCACGATTTCGGCGTCAAAACCAATTATCCGCCAATCGCATTTCACGATTCCAAAATCGGCCAATGGACAATCCTTCCCAGGTTATATATAGCTGAAGGCAGACCCAGCCATGTTGGACTGCAAGGAAAAACTTGCGGGCACATTTATGGTGGATGAGGACAATGTTTTGTAGCGGATTAATGATGTTGAAGAAAATGTTACTCATCAAGTTAAGATGTAATTTAAAATAGGCAGTCAAGCTTCTAGGGTCTCCAAATATATGGGCTTGGAGATTGAGCAGGGTGATTCAGATATAATTTTACATCAACAGCCTTACTTGGCCATTGCCAATCCCATCACACACCAGAACCAGACAGAAAAATGTGGGTGCCGCCAAGGATGAAATGGAACAGCTGAGGAGTCTCATTGGATAACTCAATTCGTTAGGCCAACAAACAAGACGAGATGCAAGTTTGATGTGCTGGAACTTAGACTTGTCTTGACAAATTGAGAGCCTTTTCCCTCGGATGGTGATGTCCAGCACGAGGGGACATAGCTTTAAATTGAGGGGAGATAGATATAGGACAGATGTCAGAGGTAGGTTCTTTACTCAGAGAGTAGTAAAGGCGTGGAATGCCCTGCCTGCAACTGTAGTGGACTCGCCAACACTAAACACATTCAAATGGTCATTGGATAGGCATATGGACGATAAGGGAATAGTGTAGAGGGACTTTAGAGGGGTTTCACAGGATGGCGCAACACCGAGGGCCGAAGGCCCTGTACTGCACTGTAATGTTCTATGTTCTAAATCTGAATGTGGAGGACATCTTGAGAGAGCATCAACGCTTTTATAAATTAAAATAGAGAAGTGTATGCTGAATTTCCCAGCCATGGATTATCTCAGTAACATGGGGCGGGATTCTCCGACCCCCCCCCCCCCCCCCCCGCGGCCGGGTTGGAGAATCGTCGGGGGGGGCGGCGTGAATCCAGCCCCCGCCGGCGAATACTCTGGCACCGGAGATTCGGTAGGGGCGGGAATCACGCGCGCCGGTCGGCGGCCACCCGCAGCGGCTCCCCCCCCCAGCAATTCTCCGGGCCCTGATGGGCCGAAGTCCCGCTGGTTCTTTGCCACTCCCGCCGGCATAAATTAGACTAGGTCCCTTACTGGAGGGACCTGGCAGCGCGGGCAGGCTCTGGGGTCCTGGGGGGGGGGGGGGGGGGTGCGGGGCGATCTGGCCCCAGGGGGTGCCCCCACGGTGGCCTGGCCCGCGATCGGGGCCCACCAATCCGCGGGCGGGCCTGTGCTGTGGGGGCTCTCTTTTCCTACGTGCCGGCCATGTCAGCCGACGCGATGGCCGACGCGTAGGTGAACCCCGCTGCTCATGCGCTGGGATTACGTCAGCAGCTGCTGAGGCACCCGCGCATGCGAGGACCCACGGCGGCCGGCTGTGTCCCTTCGGCCGTGGGGCCAAAGGCCTTCCACGTTGGCCGGCGGGGCGCAAACCACTCCGGCGCCGGCCTAGCCACTGAAGGTGCGGAGGATTCCGCACCTTTGGGGCGGGCCGACGCCGTAGTGGCTCACGCCACTCCATCCCACCGGGTCCCCCCGCCCCGCCGGGTACAGGAGAATCCCGCCCATGAAATTAATAATTTTTAATGATGCCTCACTGCAAACCTTGGTGATTGATTTTCCATTGCAGGAGGATTCGAAAAATTTCTTGTGGGAGAGAATGGGAAAAGTTGTCCCTGGCATGGGAGGCGGAGAAAATAAGAGTGGTGAAGAGTACACTAGCTGCAGAAACTGTTGCTCTCATTGATGCTGTTGATGTGGCATTCTATTTGACCAAGTTGTGGGAGGAAATGCACAAAAAAAAAGGCTGAAAGCACAATACCAATAGAATGTCACATAGATAACTGTCTTTGTGGGATAAAGTATATTCTACAAAAAGTGTAAGTGAGAAAACGCTTCGGATAGTCAGAGTCAGTTTAAACAAATGTTCGAGAGCAAATAAATTTGTCCACTCAGGTGGGTTGATACTCGTCATCAACTGCAGGATTATTTCACCAAGAGGAATTCCTCTGCAGAAAAACTGTTGAAGGTTCTGGAAGAAGGATGTCTCAACATGCAACAGTGTGGAATATATATATATATTTTTTTATTTATATCTGTATACCCTAGTCTACATAAAATTGTTTTTTCTATTAAAAGAAAGGGGAATCTGACAATGTTGGAAATGCATAAGAGTAACCCAGGACTACCTTCAGAATTAATTGAGAGCAGCTGGTGCTCATTAAAGCTTGGACGTCAGAGCTGTGAGTTTCCCCAGTTTGGGATGCTTCTGGACAGGGAGAGGATCCAGAAGGAGAAAGTGGAAACTAGTGTTTGCACTGAATTAAAGGATAACAATGAAACAGTTGTGAGTCATCGGGTGTCTGCTGCTGTCTAATTCAGGAAATTGATATTCACCTGCTTAACATGGTGACATTCCAACTAAATTTCAGTGAGCAGGTTATTAGTCATGTTGTGAAATCATTTATGTGTATAAACCAGATTGTTTTGTTTGGAATTATACAATCAAATGAGAAGCAACACCATGGCATTGTGGAACATGATGCTGTTTGGGAGAAGTGACAATGTTTTTTAAAAATATATTTTTATTAGGGTATTTGCAAGTTTTTATAATAATAACAATAACAGTGACATAAACATGGTACAATAAACATTTCCACCCCCACTTTGGAATTCTGCTTCTTCTGACATTTTAATTTTCCCTGAGAAAGTCGATGAACGGCGGCCACCTCCGGGTGAACCCGACCATTGACTCTCTTCAGGCGAACTTTATTTTCTCAAGACTGAGAAACTCAGCCATGTCACTAACCCAGGTCTCTACACTCTGGGGCTTCGAGTCCTTCCACATGAATAAGATCCGTCTCAAGGCTACCAGGGAGGCAAAGGCCAAGACGTCGGCCTCTTTCGCCCCCTGCACTCCGGCTCTTCCGACACTCCAAAGATTGCCACCTCCGGACTCGGCACCACCCATTTTTGAGTACCATGGACATTGGCTTAAGCGAAACCCTGCCAAAACCCTCTAAGCTTTGAGCATGCCCAAAACATGTGGACATGATTTGCTGGGCTTCCCGCACACCACGCACATCTGTCCTCTACCCCAAAAAACTTGCTCAGCCGGGCCACCGTCATGTGTGCCCGGTGGACTACCTTGAATTGTATCAGGCTAAGTCTGGCACATGATGAGGATGTATTAACCCTGCTTAGGGCATCTGCCCATAGATCCGCCTCTATCGCTCTTCCTAGCTCGTACTCACACTTGCCCTTAAGCTCCTCCACCGGAGTTTCCTCTGCTTCCAAAAGTTCCTGGTAAATATCTGACACCTTCCCCTCTCCCACCCAGGTACTGGAGACTACTCGGTCATGTATCCTCCGTGGCATCAGGAGCGGGAAGGCCAGAACCTGCCTTCTCAAGAAGTCTCGCACCTGCAAATATCTAAACCCATTCCCTGCCAGTAATTTAAATTTATCCTCCAAGGCTTTCAAGCTGGGGAAGCTCCCGTCTATAAATAGATCCCCCATCCTCCTAATTCTGCCGTTTGCCATCTCCGGAACCGGGAATAGGACAACTCATCGCCGCTGACTCATCGCCGCCGACTCATCGCCTCCGACTCATCGCCAGCCCAACTCATCGCCAGCCAACTCATCGCCAGCCCAACTCATCGCCAGCCCAACTCATCGCCAGCCCAATCAAAACAGTACAGTCAACAGACTTCTTAACAGCGCTCTGGAGTGAATGGAATCTATTTAAACCAACAGACTTCTTAACAGCGCTCTGGAGTGATTTCAGCTATTCAGACGAAAAGCACAAAATTATATGTGGCAGGTGCATATACATTGAGCAACTTTAACCAGAGACGGACGGAAAAAGATTTCTGTCACACTGCAAGGTTTGGCGAAATACTCACGGTGCTTTGTAGAAAAAAGCTTGTCCTTACTTATGTTCATTACACAACATAATTATTTTGAGGCTGTTCACAGATTTTCTTCTTTAAATGTGAATAAAGGGGCTCTTAATGGTCATGTGCTGAAATGAAATGCACAGCTAGGATGAGTAGGAATGGCCTACTGCTGTCTGTGATGTTAGAAACGAATGCTATCTGCATATATATTTATTAACATGATAATCCTCCCACATCTATCCACGCAAACGCATCCACACACACACACCTGCATAGGGTTATCAATCGTGGCATCTCAAAGAAACTTATTAGCATGAAACCAGTGGCATATATCAGCTGACTTTTACCAGAGTGCACTTTGCAACTCACAAAGTTGCTCAATGTATATTCGCACCTGCCACATATAATTTTGTGCTTTTCGTCTGAATAGCTGAAATTGACAAACACCAGGGTTATGGAACATGCGCGCGACAAATGTGAAATTGATTAGGTTCAGATTTGGTCAGTTGACTGTTTACTGTAGGGCTCTATTGAAATAGATGCTGTTAATTGTAAGTTACTGTTTTTTGTATTGTGTTTTCCGTCCGTCTCTGGTTAAATACAATCGTTTTTATATTGGGCACTTTTTAAATAGTCAATTTACTGAAAAATATGTTAAAATGTCCTTTGTTTTCTATAGGTTTAAATTGTTTAAATAGATTCCATTCACTCCAGAGCGCTGTTAAGAAGTCTGTTGGTTTAAATAGATTCCATTCACTCCACAGCGCTGTTAAGAAGTCTGTTGGTTTAAATAGATTCCATTCACTCCACAGCGCTGTTAAGAAGTCTGTTGACTGTACTGTTTTTATTGGGCTGGCGATGTTGGGCTGGCGATGAGTTGGCTGGCGATGAGTTGGGCTGGCGATGAGTCGGCGGCGATGAGTTGTCCTAGACCCCCGGAACCCACCATCCAGCCTACCTGGCACACACCGATGATTATTATAAATCGGGGTCCAAACCGATGCTCCCTCCACTCTCTTATATCTCCTCCACTGCCCCCAGATTCTCAGAGTCGCCACCACCACCGGACTTGTGGAGTATCGGGCCGGCGAGAATGGAAGAGGTGCCGATATCAGTGCTCCCAAACTTGGGTCTTTGCATGACACTGCCTCCATCCGCATCCATCCGCATCCAGCAGAGGGCAGCAGAGCGGAGCTACTGATTGGCTGTTCCGGGGAGATTTGCATACGTGCAGTGCGGTCAGCCTAATTTGAAGGTGTACCTGCAAAAGAGACCCGAGGAGTTCGAGTGCAAGCAAGCATCCAGCAGAGGGCAGCAGAGCGGAGCTACTGATTGGCTGTTCCGGGGAGATTTGCATACGTGCAGTGGGTCAGCCTAATTTGAAGGTGTACCTGAAAAAGAGACCCAAGGAGTTTGAGTGCAAGCAAGCATCCAGCAGAGGGCAGCAGAGCGGAGCTACTGATTGGCTGTTCCGGGGAGATTTGCATACGTGCAGTGCGGTCAGCCTAATTTGAAGGTGGTTTGTGAAGGGGCTGTTGTCAAGTGACTTCCTCAGTGTTTCCCTCCCTACCCCCTCCTCTAACCAAAAAAAACCAACCGTGGTTGTCGGGAAGGTAAGTTTATCTCTTTAAAAACTTACCTTGAAGGGTGACATCACAGCAAAGCAGTGACCTAATTGGCTGGCAAGGAAAGTGCTCCAAGTAGCAGTTGCTGGGAGAAATTTAACTCTTCATGTGTTGGTGAGTATTGTGATTGGTAAGTAAAATCTTTATTCATTTCACTTATTAATTATTTGATACTATATTTGTAATCAGTTAAGGTAAAGGGTAAAAATGGCAGGAGTTCCCAGACCCGTGTTATGCTCCTCGTGCGCAATGTGGGAGTTCAGGGACGCGGCCGATGCCCCTGACTTCTTCATGTGCGGGAAGTCCAGCTGCAGCTCCTGTTAGACCGCATGACGGCTCTGGAGCTGCGGATGGACTCACTTTGGAGCATCCGCGATGCTGAGGAGGTTGTGGATAGCACGTTCAGTGAGTTGGTCACACCGCAGATTAGGATTGGTGACGGAGACAGGGAATGGGTGACCAAAAGGCAGAGAAAGAGCAGGAAGGCAGTGCAGGTGTCCCCTGTGGTCATCTCCCTCCAAAACAGGTATACCGTTTTGGATACTGTTGGGGGCGATGACTCACGAGGGGAAGGCAGTAGTAGCCAGGCTCATGGCACCGTGGCTGCTCTGCTGCACAGAAGGGCGGGAAAAAGACTGGCAGGGCTATAGTCATAGGGGATTCAATTGTAAGGGGAGTAGACAGGCGTTTCTGTGGTCGAAAACGAGACTCCCGAATGGTATGTTGCCTCCCGGGTGCTCGGGTCAGGGATGTCTCCCATCGGCTGCAGGACATACTGAAGGGGGAGGGTGAACAGCCAGCTGTCGTGGTGCATATAGGCACCAACGATATAGGTAAAAAAAAGGGGTGAGGTCCTACAATCATAATTTAGGGAGTTAGGAGATAAGTTAAAAAGTAGGACCTCAAAGGTAGTAATCTCAGGATTGCTACCAGTGCCACGGGACAGTCAGAGTAGAAATTCAAGAATAGTCAGAATGAATACGTGGCTTGAGAGATGGTGCAGGAGGGAGGGGTTCATATTTTTGGGACATTGGAACCGGTTCTGGGGCGGTGGGACCATTACAAACCGGATGGTCTACACCTGGGCAGGACTGGGACCAATGTCCTAGAGGGTGCTTTTGCTAACACTGTTGGGGAGGTTTTAAACTAATGTGGCAGGGGGATGGGAACCAGATTAGGAAGTTAGAGGTCAGTAAAGAAGCAGCAACTAAAGCCAGTAAGGTACGAGACAATAAACTCAGTGTGACTAAGTGGAAGAGCAGACAGGGAAGAGATGATGAACGCAAAGGTGGTCTGAGGTGCATTTGTTTTAGTGCGAGAAGTGTAGCAGGTAAGGCAGATGAACTTAGGGCTTGGATCAGTACCTGGGAATATGATGCTATTGGTATTACTGAGACTTGGTTGAGGGAAGGGCAGGACTGGCAACTGAATATCCCAGGGTATAGATGCTTCAGGAGGGATAGAGAGGGAGGTAGAAGGGGTGGAGGAGTTGCATTACTCGTCAGAGATGATATCACAGCTGTGATTAAGGAGGGCACGATGGAGGATTCGAGCACTGAGGCAATATGGGTGAAGCTGAGAAATAGGAAGGGTGCAGTAACATTGTTGGGACTTTACTACAGGCCTCCCAAAAGCGAGCATGAAATAGAGGTACAAATATGCAGACAGATTATAGAAAAATGTAGGAGCAATAGGGTGGTTGTGATGGGAGATTTTAACTTCCCCACCATTGAATGGGATTTGTGTAGTGTTGGAGGCGTAGATGGAGCAGTTTGCAAGGAGCATCCAGGAGAGTTTTTTAGAGCAGTATGTAAATAGTCCAACTTGGGAAGGGGCCATACTGGACCTGGTATTGGGGAATGATCCCGGCCAGGTGGTTGATGTTTCAGTCGGTGATTACTTTGGGAATAGCGATCACAATTCCGTAAGTTTTAGAATACTCATGGACAAGGACAAGAGGGGTCCAAAAGGAAGAGTACTAAATTGGGGAAAGTCAGAGTATAACAAAATTCGGCAGAAGCTAGGGAATGTGGATTGGGAGCAGCTGTTTAAGGGTAAATCCACATTTGAAATGTGGAAGTCTTTTAAGGAAAGGTTGATTAGAGTGCAGGACAGACATGTTCCTGTGAAAATGAAAGATAGAAATGGCAAGATTAGGGAACCATGGATGACGGGTGAAATTGTGAGACTAGCTAAGATGAAAAAGGAAGCATACATAGGATCGAGGCAACTCAAAACTGATGAAGCTTTAGAGGAATATCGGGAAAGTAGGACGAATCGCAAACGCGCAATAAAGAGGGCTAAAAGGGGTCATGAAATACCTTTGGCTAACAGGGTTAAAGAAAATCCCAAAGCATTTTATTCGTATGTAAGGAGCAAGCGGGTAACTAGAGAAAGGATTGGCCCACTTCAAGACAAAAGAGGGAATTTATGCGTGGACTCAAAGGAAATGGGTGAGATTCTTAATGAGTACTTTGCATCGGTATTCACAAAGGAGAGGGACAAGACGGATGTTGAGGCTAGGGATGGATGTTTAAATACTCTCGGTCAAGTTGTCATACGGAAGGGGGAAGTTTTGGGTATTCTAAAAGACATTAAGGTGGACAAGTCCCCAGGAACGTATGGGATCTATCCCAGGTTACTGAGGGAAGCGAGGGTCAAAATAGCTGGGGCCTTAACAGATATCTTTGCAGCATCCTTGAGCACGGGTGAGGTCCCGGAGGACTGGAGAATTGCTAATGTTGTCCCTTTGTTTAAGAAGGGTAGCAGGGATAATCCAGGGAATTATAGACCTGTGAGCTTGACGTCAGTGGTAGGCAAACTGTTGGAGAAGATACTGAGGGATAGGATCTATTCACATCTGGAAGAAAATAGAATTATCAGTGATAGGCAGCATGGTTTTGTGCAGGGAAGGTCATGTCTTACAAACCTAATAGAATTCTTTGAGGAAGTGACAAAGTTAATTGATGAGGGAAGGGCTGTAGATGTCATATACATGGACTTTAGTAAGGCATTTGATAAGGTTTCCCATGGCAGGTTGATGGAAAAAGTGAAGTCATATGGGGTTCAGGGTGTACTAGCTAGATGGATAAAGAACTGGCTAGGCAACAGGAGACAGAGAGTAGTGGTGGAAGGGAGTGTCTCAAAATGGAGAAGGATGACTAGTGGTGTTCCACAGGGATCCGTGCTCGGACCACTGATGTTTGTGATCTACATAAATGACCTGGAGGAAGGTATAGGTGGTCTGATTAGCAAGTTTGCAGATGATACTAAGATTGGTGGAGTTGCAGATAGCGAGGAGGACTGTCAGAGAATACAACAAAATATAGATAGATTGGAGAGTTGGGCAGAGAAATGGCAGATGGAGTTCAATCCAGGCAAATGCGAGGTGATGCATTTTGGAAGATCAAATTCAAGAGCGGACTATGTGGTCAATGGAAGGTTCTTGGGGAAAATTGATGTGCAGAGAGATCTGGGCGTTCAGGTCCATTGTACCCTGAAGGTGGCAACGCAGGTTGATAGAGTGGTCAAGAAGGCATACAGCATGCTTGCCTTCATCGGACAGGGTATTGAGTACAAGAGTTGGCAGGTCATGTTACAGTTGTATAGGACTTTGGTTTGTCCACATTTGGAATACTGCGTGCAGTTCTGGTCGCCATATTACCAGAAGGATGTGGATGCCTTGGAGAGGGTGCAGAGGAGGTTCACCAGGATGTTGCCTGGTATGGAGGGTGCTAGCTATGAAGAAAGGTTGAGTAGATTAGGATTGTTTTCGTTGGAAAGACGGAGGTTGAGGGGGTACCTGATTGAGGTCTACAAAATTATGAGAGGTATGGATAGGGTGGATAGCAACAAGCTTTTCCCAAGAGTGTGGGTGTCAGTTACAAGGGGTCACGATTTCAAGGTGAGAGGGGGAAAGTTTAAGGGAGATGTGCGTGGAAAGATTTTTACGCAGAGGGTGGTGGGTGCCTGGAACGCTTTACCAGCGGAGGTGGTAGAGGCGGGCACGATAGCATCATTTAAGAAGCATCTAGACAGGTATATGAGCGGGCGGGAACAGAGGGAAGTAGACCTTGGAAAATAGGAGACAGGTTTAGATAAAGGATCTGGATCGGCGCAGGCTGGGAGGGCCGAAGGGCCTGTTCCTGTGCTGTAATTTTCTTTGTTCTTTGTTCACACCGACCCCTCCCCCACTACCCACTTCCTAATCATGGCTATATTAGCCATCCAGTAGTAATTGCAAAAGTTCGGCAGCGCCAACCCACCCTCCCCCCGACTGCAGTCCAGCAACATTTTCTTCACTCGCGGGGTTTTACCCGCCCACACAAATCCCGCAATAACCTTATTCACCCGTTTGAAAAAGTGAAGATGGGGAGGCACTGAAGGACAAACAGAAATCTGGGGAGGACCGTCATTGTCACAGTCTGTACCCTCCCCGTCAGTGATAGCGGGAGCATGTCCCATCTCTTAAAGTCCTCTTTCATTTGTTCTACGAGTCGGGATAGGTTTAACTTGTGCAGTGCCTCCCATTCCTGGGCCACCTGGATTCCCATATACCAAAATCTCCTTCCTACCATTCTAAACGGCAGCTCTCCCTGTCTCTTCTCTTGCCCTCTTGCCTGGATCGCGAACATCTTGCTTTTCCCCATGTTCAATTTATACCCCGAAAAATTAGCAAATTCCTCGAGGATCTGCATAACTTCCCCCATCCCCTCCAACTGGTCGGAAATATACAAGAGCAGGTCATCTGCGTAAAGCGAGACCCGATGCTCCACCCCCCCTTCCCTCAAACCAGCCCTTTCCAGTTCATGAGGCTCTTAACACCATGGCCAATGGCTCTATGGCCAGGGCAAACAGTAAGGGGAGAGGGGGCACCCTTGCCTCGTTCCTCGGTGTAGTTTAAAATACCCTGACCTCAGCCGGTTGGTACGCACACTAGCTACTGGTGCCTGATAGAGCAACCGCACACAGTGAATTAAGCCCTCACCAAACCCAAACCTTCCCAGCGCCTCCCACAGGTAATCCCACTCCACCCGATCAAAAACCTTCTCCGCATCCATCGCTACTACCGCCTCCATCTCCCCTCCTTCTGAGGGCATCATAATAACATTTAAAAGCCTTCGAACATTGGCCTTGAGTTGCCTGCCTGTTACAAATCCTGTCTGGTCTTCCCCTATCACCCCGGGCCACAATCCTCTATCCTTGTGGCCAGTATCTTAGCCAGCAGTTTGGCATTCAGTAGAGAAATTGGTTTGTATGACCTGCATTGCTCCGGATCCTTCTCCCATTTCAGGATCAATGAAATCGAGGCCTACGGCATTGTTGGGGGGAGGACGTCCTTCTCTCTTGCTTCATTAAATGTCCTCACCAGCAGTGGGCTCAATATCTTTGAAAACATCTTATAGAATTCCACCGGGTAGCTGTCCGGCCCTGGGGCCTTGCCCGACTGCATGCCTCCAGCCCCTCAATTATTTCCTCAATTTCAATTGGGGCACCCAGCCCTTCCACCGGAACCACATCCACCCTCTCGAATCTCAACTGACCCAATAACTGCCTCATCCCCTCCACAGTCGCCGAGGGTTCCGACTCATATAATTTGCTGTAAAAGTCCTTGAACGCCTCATTCAACCCCACTGGGTCCAGGACTGTATTCCCACTTCTACCCCTATCTCCCTGGCCGCCACCCTTTTTATGAGCTGATGCGCTAACATTCTGCTAGCCTTTTCCACACACTCATAAATCGCCCCCCTCGCCTTCCTCAGCTGTCCACTGCTTTCCCGATAGTCAACAGCCCAAACTCCGCCTGTAACCTCCGCCACTCCCTCAGTCGCCCTGCGTCTGGGGCCTCCGAGCATCTCCTCTCCACCTGGAGTATCTCCTCCACTAACCTATCCCTCTCAGCCCGTTTCGCCTTTTCTCTGTGGGCCCGTATCGAGATTAATTCCCCTCTGACCACTGCCTTCAAAGCTTCCCAAACTGATACTGCAGGGACCTCCCCGGTATAATTTGTTTCCAGGTAGTTCTGGATGGACTTGTTCACCCGCCCACAGATCACTTTGTCTGCTGACAACCCCACATCCAGCCTCCATAGCAGGCGTTGTCTTCTCCCCCAACTAACCTGTAGATCCACCCAATGTGGGGCATGATCTGACTCTGCGATTGCTGAGTACTCAGTATCCACCACCCCCATATTAGAGCCCTGCTCAGAACAAAAACGTCGATGTGAGAGTATACCTTGTGAACATGGGAGAAAAAAGAAAAGTCCTTTGACCTTGGCCGTGCAAACCTCCATGGGTCTACTCCCCCATCTGTTCCATAAACCCTTCAATTCCTTTGCCGGCTGGCATCCTCCCTGTCCTGGATTTTGACCGGTCCAATTCCAGATCAATGACTGCATTAAAATCTCCCCCCATGATCAAGTTATGTGACTTTAAGTCTGGGTTCTTACCTGACTCCCGCCTCATGAATTCCACATCGTCCCAATTCGGAGCATATACGTTCACGATTACCACCCGCACCCCCTCCAGCTTCCTACTTAGCATTATGTACCTACCCCCCATGTCTGACACAATTCTCCCTGCCTTGAATGCCACTCATTTATTGATCAGGGTCGCTACCCCCCTGGTTTTTGAGTCCAGCCCTGAGTGGAATACTTAGCCAACCCACCCCTTTCTCAATCTAGTCTGGTCTATCGCCTTTAGGTGTGTCTCTTGTAACATTGCCACGTCCACCTTCAGCCCCCTCAAATGCGCAAACATGTGAGCCCTCAACCCTCTAACGTTCCATATAATCAGCCTGTTCGGGGGGCTTCCCGCTGCCCCCCCCCCCCCCCCAACCAACTAGCTATCACCCTTTTTAGGCCAGCCCCCAGCTCGGGCCCACTGCCTCCTCGAGCCCCCCCTCGGGTATTCACCGTCCCCAACCTCCCATTTGTCCCGTAGAAACAGTTCCTCCCCTGTCAGCAAAGCAACTCTTCCCCCGTCCATCCCCTCCTCCCTTCCTCCATGGTAACAGCACTAGAAACCTAACCCCCCATCTCAAGCTCCAGCTTAACACCTGCTCAGCCCCCACTGTGCTTCCGTGAGTCAGTTGACGAAGCTGACTTGGTAGCTCCCACCCATGGCACCAAACAGTCTGTCCCCCCATTGTTTTCTCCCCTCTCCCCCCACTTGGACAGACATATTCAAAGTATCACATTCCCCAGCAAACAAACATCAGAAAACAGTGAAAAAACAGCCACAGAAAAAACAACCACAGAAACCAGCCGCCCTCCAACCAGCTCCCAGTAAGACAAAGTTAACTTTAGCCATCGAAACAGCTCCTTATTGCACATAACACTACTTATTCAAACCAGCACGAAAGTGATTTTCAACAAATTGCCACTACAATACTCTACAAGGATTCAGTGTCTTTAGTTCACCTCCAGTCTTTTTTCCTTGACGAAAGTCCATACATCGTTTGATGTTTCGAAGTAAAAATCCCGTTCCTCATATGTGACCCACAGACGGGCTGGGTACAACATCCCGAACTTCACCCCCTTAAAGAGGGCTGTTTTTGCCAGATTAAACCCAGCTCATCCGCTAAATCCGCGCCCAGGTCTTGATAAATGCACAGCTTACAATCCTCCCACTTGCTGCTCCGTTCTTTCTTGGCCCACCGCAGAACATGTTCCTTGTCCAGGAATCGGTGTTAGCATACCACCATCGCCCTCGGCGGCTCGTTCACTCAGGGCTTCTTCGCGAGGGCTCTGTGTGCTCTATCCACATCCAGGGGCCAAGGGAACGCCTCAGCAACCATCAACTTCTCCAACATGTTTGTCACCTAGGCCCTCGCATCCAACCCCTCACTGCCTTCAGGGAGGCCGACGATTCTCAAATTCTGCCTCCTGGACCTGTTTTCCACGTCCTCCAGCTTCTCCTGCATTCTTTTCTGGCGGTCATTCATCATCTCCACCTTGGTCTCCAGCACGGTTATGCATTCCTCATGCTCGGACACCTTTTCCTCCACCCCCTGGATCGCACGTCCGTGGGTTTCTTGATTCTGCACCATCTGATCAATCAAAGCCTTGATCGGGTCCAGTGTGTCCTTCTTAAGCTTTCTTCGATAAACTTCGCCAGCTGCTCCATCGACTACTGTGCCATGTACCCGTGGCCCTGTTTCTCCGTCATGCTTTCCCGCATTGCCAGCTCTGCTTGCGTCTTCCTTGTAGGATTTTGTCTTCTCGCACGGCCACTTCTGGTCCAATTCTCCATACACTGGAGGGGGATTTCTCCTCATTGTCTCACTCTTCACCGATTTATCCAATAAAATCTGGGGAAAAACAGGAGAAAAAGGTCCAAAAGTCCGTTACAGGTGGGAGTTATCAAATGTGCGACCTACTCCTCTACGGCCGCCACCGGAAGTGAGAATTGACAATGTTAACAAGAAAAGGCTTGTAGGATCTGGTTTAACACAGTAGACTACACAGGTGGCTTGTAATGCAGAACAATTCCCGTACCAGCCTCCCCGAACAGGTGCCGGACTGTGGCAACTAGGGGCTTTTCACAGTAACTTCATTGAAGCCTACTTGTGACAGTAAGTGATTATTATTATTATAATAATAATGAGGAATTTCATTGACCTGCTTGCAGGTCGGGGTTTACTTGTTACTGTTTGAGAAGGAAGTGATAAAATTATTAAGAAAAGGTTTGTAGTAATGGAGGGACTTTATTATTAGAAGCCTCTACGAACATTCCTACAAATGGATTGATAATCTAAAAGGAAACTGTGGGAAGAGACAGTATGGAGTAGGTGAATGAGTCTGAAAAGATGAACAAAACAGGCCAATGAAATCCTTCGTAATTACTACAATTTACTAACTTTGGGGTAGCATTGTGGATAGCACAATTGCTTCACAGCTCCAGGGTCCCAGGTTCGATTCCGGCTTGGGTCACTGTGCGGAGTCTGCACATCCTCCCCGTGTGTGCGTGGGTTTCCTCCTGGCACTCCGGTTTCCTCCCACAGTCCAAAGATGTGCAGGTTCGGTGGATTGGCCATGATAAATTGCCCTTAGTGTTGGGTGGGGTTACTGGGTTATGGGGATAGGGTGGAGGTGTTGACCTTGGGTAGGGTGCTCTTTCCAAGAACCGGTGCAGACTCAATGGACCGAATGGCCTCCTTTTGCACTGTAAATTCTATGATAATCTATGATAATCACCTGGGGAGTTTGTATTCCAAGTTATCGGAGGGAAATCTGATACAATGTAGGGGGTCGCAACAGGAATTCTCTGGAGGAGGCCGTAGCCCAGGGGCAAGTGGAGGGCCCGAAGCTGGGTTACTAGTAGGTAGTGTGGGGCCGGAGCTGACAGGGATCATGATCTGGGTGTTGTGGGGTGGAGAGGGCCTCTGGATCTTGAGGGTGGTGGAGGGTATCCGAACCTTGAGGGAGCTACTATCCTGGTGTTAATTGGATGCTGAGTGAGGGAGACAGTTCAGTAATCCTGTGGTAGGGAAGCTGATGTGAGCCCACAATCAAAAGTGGTGGTAGAGATGTTAGGTGTGGGCAGCCAAGTAAGCTTGGTGGGCTGAGAGGAAGCATGTCTTCTCCTCCTGGTCTACCAGCAGTGCTTGTCAAGTTACTTCCTTCTTCCACACAGCATTAACCCTTTACTCCTGGGTTTCCCAACGTCCATGCTAAGTCTGAAAAACATAAAATCTGATGCATACAGCCTCATTATAATGTTGAAATGATTAACCCATCCCAAGAGAGCAGTGTGTTTGCCCACCCTCACATATCACTTCTGCTAAACTGAAAAGAGATGGAATGAAGACGGTTGAATCTGATATTTGTATTTAATTTTCACACTCCACCAGACTGGAACACTCTTGTTTTGGAGGGTTAAAATTCCCTCCTGTGTATTCCACTTACTGTATCCAATTAAAGGATGACAGTGTAAAAATTAGTGTGTGGGCACACATCAATAATGTAACTTCTCTTGGCAACTAAAATCATGCAGGACAGACTTCTCTGAATTGTATATCATACAACTACACAATACTCTCATATTTATGTCGGTTTGATTTTATTATTTATAAAGTACAATGAATTCCATCATTTAAAATGGAAACACAGGGCATTTTCCAGTCAATAGCAATTGGCATACCTCTTCCCCTTGTCACTTGGGTTCAACAAAAAGCTTTGGGGATTCTAAAATTTGCAGAACCAAAATAAATTACTACTTCCTGGCAGCTGAACAAGTCTTTGCCTCACATTTCCTCTCTCGCCACACTTTTTTTTGTTTTGCAACACACATCTGTTCTTTAGCCAGACAGCCTTCCAAATGCCAAAAGTTTTATGGTCGCATGAGGTTTTACTTGGACTCTGCCAATGAAGAACTACTATGGGCCTCATGTATCACAGGCTCAGACTCCCATATGATTAAATGCAGCCACCCATGTGATCTATTTGTTTGATAATTTTAAAAATAAAATCCTGCCAAGGAGCAAAGAGTTTCCCATTGGAAAAACAGTAAAATAAGAATTCAAAATCATCCAATGTGTCAGAATGGAGACAACTTTGGATTTATTTATTTGAAAGTGGGGAACTGTGTTTTATCCAATCACCTCATTTTAAATTTTTTGTCGAGTTGTGAAATATAAAATAGAAATATACTCAACACAATTGTGATATTTAATTCAGCAGGCTCCTTTTCCCAATCATCAATTACTTCAGCCAGAAAAGTCGTAAAAGCTGGTCAGCATATTTGACACTATTTTCATATATTGTTTTATTGGGCTGGGATTTTACATTTCTGTTCTGTTCGGGCATGAATGGCGACTGGTGTGTAAAATCACATGAGAGTCCAATTTGCGTTTTGCATCAACGTGAAGTCTCACTGTGATTCTCCCTGCCCCACGCCAGTGACATGAGAGGAATCCCAACTTTCAACATCAGGAACCCCATTATAATAAATTTAAATCTAATTATCAGGCATCAATGCCTGCCCACCCCAATAGATTATCCATTCAAGTTGGCATGAGGGCAGTGGGGACAGTGCTGGGGGGAAATTAGGGTGGATAGGTTCCATTCTTACTTTTGAGTTCTGGGTCGGCATTAAAAATGACACACCTGATCCTTAACAAAAATATGGGCGGGTTTCACCGTTCCCCGACGCTGATTTAAGAATTGGCAATCGGGCGGAGAATCCCTTCTGACGCCGAAATTGGGGGCGGCGCCTGTTTGACACAGGTTCTGCATTCTCCGCCCCCTCCAAAATGGTGTCGTGCACCGCACGCCATTGGGACGGCATTAGCGTGTCAACTGAAGGCCCTCTCCTGATGCTCCGCCCACGATGGGCCGAGTTCCTGATCACACAGTTGACGGGAACTCGGCATGGTGGCTGCGGACTATGTCCAGCACCACTACTGAAGGGCGGGAGCCGTGAGGGCTGGCGGACTGGTTGGGGGTGGTCAGGGGTTGGCCAGGGGCACCATCTGGCAGGTCGCATCCGCGCACGGCTGTAGCCATGTTTGTTGGCACGACCGCTGCAGGTCGTTGCCGTGCACATGCGTGGTCACGGACCCGGCCATTCTCCAGCCGTCTTTATTGTAGGAGACAGGAGTTTTACGCGGTGCGGCTGCTAGCTCCTCAATGTTCGCAGGATCGGTGCGGGGATGGCGCCGTTTATTTTTACATGAAACGCAACAGAGCCTGCGCACTTAGGCTCAAAGACGGTGAATCCAGGCCCACGTTTCTGATTGAGCCCAGAGTGACATTGTGGAACCCGCCCCTTGGCTTTTTTTCCAACTATCCTCACCATACGGCAGAGAAAGCCACCGTTCAGGACAGAGGCGTCAATGCAGTTTTTCCTGATTGCTGTCACACTGCATAAAAAAGGGATAATTCCAAACTTCTCCTCTATTGGTGAATGTTTCCGAAGAACACGGGCGAAATTCTCCCAAAACGGGAAAAATCGTCAAACCGCCGTAAAACCCGGGCGGGTTTTACGGCATCGCGCCCCTTCCCGACGGGGGACCGATTCTGGTCCCCCGTCGGGGCTAGCAGCCCGACGTCGGAGGCTCCGACAAGTCGGGCTTAACGAAAATCGTTAAACCCGCTTGTCGGACTTAGCGCCGGCTGACGCGTCATATGACGTCAGCCGCGCATGCGCAGGTGGGAAGACTCCACCCGCGCATGCGCGGGTGACGTCATCGCGTTTTTGCGCGAAACCCGCGCATGCGCGGTCCGGGTTGCCCCTCAGCCGCCCCGCGTATTGATACTGCGGGGCGGCGGAAGGACAAATAGTGCGCGGGCATCGGGCCCGCTGCCCGCGATCGGTGCCCACCGATCGCGGGCCCATGGCACCCTTGGCACGGCCGTGGTACTGCCGTGCCAATCGGTGCCATGGTTATTTTTTTCCAGGTGGTCACGACGTTTTTACGAACGGCAGGACCAGGTGTGTTTGCCGTTCGTAAAAAGGTCGTAAAGGGCTGGGACTTCGGCCCTTCTAACAGCTGTGAATCGCTGCCGGCCGTAAAAAAACGGCGGCAGCGATTCGTGTCGGGATTTCGGCGGGGGGGTGGGAGAATAGCGGGAGGGCGTCAAAAAAGTCGGGAAGGCCCTCCCGCTATTCTCCCACCCGTCGTGGGGGGGGGAGAATTTCGCCCCACCTTTTTAGATCTTAAACATTACCATTTAGAAAACATGGGAATTTACATTATTTCTGGCATATATGGGGCGCAATTCTCCGCTCCCCACGCCGGGTGGGAGAATCTCGGGAGGGCCGGGGAGACTCACGACATGCCCCCCTGGCGCCCCCCGCGATTCTCCCACCCCCCACTCGGAAGAATCGTCGCTCGCCGTTTTTCACGGCGACCAGCGATTCTCCGGCCCGGATGGGCCGGGCGGCCTGTTGTTCCCGACCGGTTCACGACAGCGGCAACACACCTGGTCACTGCTGTCGAGAACATGGGCGCCAAATGCTAGTTTGAAGCTTGTGGGGGGCGCAGAGGGGAGTGAGCACCACGGCCGTGCTCAGGAGGGGACTGGCCCGCGATCGGTGCCCACCGATCGTCGGGCCGGCGTCTCAAAGCGACGCACTCTTTCCCCTCCGCCGCCCCGCAAGATCAAGCCGCCACGTCTTGCGGAGCAGCGGAGGGGAAGATGGCAACCGTGCATGCGCGGGTTTAAGCCGTCGTGACGTCAGCCGCGCATGCGCGGGTTGGAGCCGGCCAACCTGCGCATGCGCGGCTGATGTCACTTAGGCGCCGCCGTCGCGTCATTCTTGGCACGGCAAGGCCCGGCGGCCGAGAGTTACGGAGCGCCGCTCCTAGCCCCACGGCTGGGGGTGAATAAGATGAGAGGAGCGGCCTCCGAAGACGTCGTGAAATCCGGCCGAGTTCACGACTGCCTTCCCGATTTATCGCGGGAGCGGAGAATTCCGCCCAGTCTAACTGTCCAACTCTTTGCATGAGAATGAATACTTATTCTTCTTTGTATCCATTTTTCTGATCTGTGTGTAATAGAACAGAAACGCAGCACACAATTCAATTCTTGTGCATGTAGAAAGTGTAAAAAAAGTTCCTGTTAAGGCTTGCATATATTGGAGAAAAACCAGTTATCCTGCCTTCATGCAAACGTTAAGTACATTTTGTCAAGCTTGAGTTAACAAAATCATACCAACATCATCTTTCCACTTTATTTTCCAGTTGTGAATCTCTAAGTAAATGTTAAGTATATCACAGCAGTTCTTGCACTGAAGGATTACCCAAAGTATCTCTGAATGATTGTGAAAATCATTCAGATCATGTTGACCAATGAAAAGTTTGAACTTCTGCTCAATTAAGGGCGGGATTTACCGACCACCCCCTGCATATTTTTCGGCAGGGAAGGTGGTCTACCAGCAGGATCTACTAGTCCCACTGTTATCAATGAGATTTGCCATTGACACCACCCCTTTTTTTAGGGGATCCCATGCACCGGCATGGGACCAGAATTTCCCGCCTGCGTGAACTGCTGGTAAATTCCCTCCAAACTGTGAGAATTCGATAGGGGGTTTTGTAGAATTTCTTACCAAGAGATTTAATGGAGTGGAGGCTATAAAGTTTTAAACATGTTGCACAAACCATTTTGCTGTGTTCCTGCTATTTAATAGTAACAAGTTTCAAGAAAAGAGCTGCAATATCTTAAAAATTATCGATAGCCGAGGTACTTGATCCTGAGAACCAAGGTAAGGGGCTGAATTTTCCTTCAGCGGGATCCTCCGTTTCGCTGACAGCGCACTCATGCTCGTGGATTTCCCGACGGCATGGGGGTGCTCAAAATGGGAAACCCCATTGGCAGGCTGCCGATCGGAGGTTCCCACCCATTTAGCTGTGATGTCTTCCTGAGTCTTTGAAAGTATACAAAGAAGATCTACATCAAAAGTTATCTCTTGTTTCTTCTGTAGAGAAGACCAGTATTTGTCAAAATAGCAGCCATTCTTAGAACTATCTGCAGCATAGATGGTGCAACATTGTATCAGCAAAAATTGGGTTTTGGGAGTTTATCTCTGACAGCTTTGAACTGCTGAAATTATACTGTACTGCTACTGAGTTGTGTAAATTGGCCAAGTGAAATCCAGTTGTTTTCTTACGAAGACATACAGTAAACAGGAAAACCGGTCATCTAAATAAAGGCACAATATTACTGATGCTGGGATCTTAAACAAAACAACTCTGAAGATGAATCATACAGACTTAAAACATTAAATCTGAGCATGATCTGCTGGCTGCATCACGCCGGAATCGGAACAGGATGCGAGACATTGCAATCTGCATTTAAGAATGCACTTAACCGTGCTCATGCCATATCTAACTGGCTCCCGGCTTCTATCGGCCTACCCAAGGATAACCCAGCGGGGCATCGATTAGTACTGGTCGAAACAAATGTAGACCAGGCGGAACGGTACTTGGGAGCTCTCTCAGGTCATTGGAGGCCCCGTGTGGTCAGGGGCAGGACAGGGTGGCATCCTGGCTCTTCCCCTGTCAGCTGGGCATCTTAGTATTGCCAGGGTTGTAGTGCCAGGGTGATACTGCCAAGGATCAGGTTCTGAGGGAGCCTTGTCCATGAAAGGAGAGGTGTGAGGGGGTATGAAGGGTGGGGGGAGTGAGGGGCTGGTATGAAGGTGCCTCTGGAAGGTTGGGGGGTGAAGAGTGGGGGTCCTGAAAGGGAGGGTGCCCAAAAAGGAATTTGGGAAGACTGTGTTAGATTACCACAATTGGCAATATGTTGTATTCTTTGTCTTTTCCTCCAGGATAGCCCGATGTAGTGTTGACAAAAAATATACCAATCAAAAGATTGAATTAAACTAATTCATTATTAGTCAACTAATTAAATGAAGTTTGCACACTCTACTGAGTTATAGATAATAAACAAATGATATTGAATCTACACTACAGAATTCAATATTCTATCTAACTACTAAACTACACGATGACTTGACCTTGTGCTATATATCTCTATTCAACTTTCACTCTGCGCTCTCCATGTTCTCTTCAGCATCTACTATCAGCTTTTCCCAGGAATCTGAGAGATGCTGTCTTATATACAGTAAATTATTAACACCCTCTAGTGTTTGATTTACACATAGATGCAATTTTTAACCCTTCACTATACTGACAGTATACATATCATTACATCCCCTTTTTTTTAGACATTTCTTTTCTATTTTAAAAGGAAAAATGTATAATATCGGTAAATAATAAATGATATGTATATGAAATTAACAAGTGAGGTAAAAAAAATTATCAAACTGTCTATCTGTGATGAATCACAAATTGAGTCTGTTCGCATTCCTTCTCATCCGGGATGATCCTCTCAAACCAAGAAGAGGAGTGTCAGAAGTTTTGAACGTCTTCTGTGAATCTTCTATTAGCTTGGTAGATGTCAAAGTGTTATGAAAGAGACTTTCACGCATTTGAAGATCAGGAAATATCTTGTTAGATGATTGAATTTTCAAAAGTGCTCGTCGATTTCGGCGAACAATCGAACCTTCATTCTTGTGAACGTTATATGAACGTGGTGCTACTTGATGAAGTACCTTAGCAATAGCAGACCATCCTCCAGCAGGAATATAAATCCTTACTTGATCACCTGGATTCAGTGGTTCCAGTGTTGTCGCATGTTGATTGTAGTATTTCTCCTAAATGCTTTGTTGATGCTGCATCTTTTTGCTGACAGGCTGATGATCTGGATCAGGAAGTCTAATGCATGGAAGAGTTGTTCTTAATTCTCTGTTCATCAATAGTTGAGCAGGAGTTAAACCCATTGCAAGAGGAGTTGGTCTGTGGTTGAGTAAAGCTAGATTCATGTCAGAATGAGAATCAAAAGATTTATTTAAAAGTTGCTTCACGATGTGAACCGCTTTCTCAACTTTTCCATTCGATTGTGGATAGAGAGGACTTGAAGTTATGTGAGCAAAATTATATGCTTTAGCAAATTCTGTCCATTCATAACTATCAAATCACAGTCGATTATCTGTCATGACTTTGCACGGCAACCCATGTCTCGCAAAAATTTCTTTTGTAGCCTTGATCATGGATTTAGCAGTAAAGTCAGGCAACTTGACAACTTCAGGATAATTTGAAAAGTAGTCTATGATTAACACGTAATCACGACCATAGAAATGAAACAAGTCGATTCCCACTTTTGACCGTGGAGTCTTTTCCAATTCATGCGGTGGAAGTTTTTCTTTGCATTGAGTAGGTTAGCTTCTTTGACATGTTTCACACTCAAGAATAAGGTTTGTGATGTCATGGCCAATATACTGCCTATCTCGCTCTTTTTTTTTCATTTCTCTATGCCTAGATGACCTTCATGTATTTGTTGTAATCATGGGTCTAAGTGACAAAGGAATCACTATGCGATTAAGACAGAGTAAAAAAATCATCACCAACTGTGAGTTCAGCTTGAATGTTTCTATATTTGGAACAGTGTCCTTTAGGCCAACCATTGTTCAAATGGTCTGTGACACGTTGCAACATTGGATCTTTGTTGGTCTCATCTCTGATGAGTTTCAGTTCATCGTCTGAGGCAGTTAAGGTTTCATCTCAAAGCTGCACTTGAGCTTCAATGGGCTAACTGAACCCTTGATGGTCGTTCTTCAGAGTTGACAGACCGAGATAATGCATCAGCAATTATCAAATCCTTGCCTGGATTATAGACAAGTCGAAAGTCTGGATCATGTTAACATCGAAAAGGAGGAGGTATTGGCTCTCCTAAAAGACATTGAGGCAGATAAGTCACCTGGGCCAGATGGGATTTATCGCAGAATACTGAGGGAAGCCAGGGAGGGCAGTGCTGGGGCCTTGACTGACATCTTTGTATCCTCATTGGCAACAGGTGAGATACCAGAGGACTGGAGAATAGCTAATGTTGTACCACTGTTTAAGAAAGGTAGCAGAGCTAATCCTGGAAACTATAGGCCGGTGAGCCTCACGCCGGTAGTCGGTAAATTATTGGAGAGAATTCTCAGGGACAGGATTTATACCCATTTGGAAACAAATGGACTCATAAGCAATAGACAGCATGATTTTGTGAAGGGGAGGTCATGCATAACTAACTTGACTGAGTTTTTTGAGGAGGTGACAAAGATGATTGATGAGGGGAGGACGGTGGATGTTGTTTACATGGACTTCAGTAAAGCCTTTGACATGGTTCCTCATGGCAGACTGGTACAAAAGGGTAAAGTCACACGGGATCAGAGGTGAAGTGGTAAGATGGATACAGAACTGGCTCTGTCACAGAAGGCAAAAGGTAGCAGTAGAAGGGTGTTTTTCTGAATGGAAGATTGTGACTACAGGGATCGGTGCTTGGGCCTCTGTTGTTTGTGGTGTACATAAACAATTTGGAGGAAAATGTAGCCGGTCTGATTAGTAAGTTCACAGATGGAGTGGCAGATAGTGTTGAGGATTGTCAGAAGAAACGGCAGGACATAGATAGGTTGGAGACTTGGGCAGAGAAATGGCAAATGGAGTTTACTCTGGACAAATGAGAGGTAATGCATTTTGGTAGGTTTAACATAGAGGGGAAATATACCGTAAATGGTAAAACTCTTAGGAATATAGAAAGTCAGAGAGATCTGGGCATGCAGGTCCACAGATCTTTGAAGGTGGCAACACAAGTGGACAAGGTAGTCAAGAAAGCAAACATAATGCTTGCCTTCATTGGGCTGGGCATTGAGTATATAAACGGGCAAGTCATGCTGCAGCTGTATAGAACCTTGGTAAGGCCGCACTTGAAATATTGCACACAATTTACTACCAGAAGGATGTGGAAGCTATGGAGAGGGTGCAGAGGAGGTTTACCAGGATGTTTCCTCGTGTGGAGGGTGTAAGCTATGTGGAGAGGCTGTATAGTCTCTGAATGTTTTCATTAGAAAGACGGAGGTTGAGGGGTGACCTGATAGACGTCTACAAGATTATGAGGGGTATGGATAGAGTGGATGGGCAGACACTCTTTCATAGGGTGGAGGGGTCAGTCACCAGGGGGCATAGATTTAAGATCCATGGGGCAAAGTTTCGAGGAGATGTGCGAAGCAAGGTTTTTATGCAGAGGGTGGTGAGTGCCTGGAATGCATTGCCAGGAGAGGATATGAAAGCAGATACATTAACAGCTTTCAAAAGGCATCTTGACAGACACATGGACAGGATGGGTACAGAAGGATACGGCACAAGGAACATAGAACATAGAACAGTACAGCACAGAACAGGCCCTTCGGCCCTCAATGTTGTGCCGAGCCATGATCACCCTACTCAAACCCACGTATCCAACCTATACCCGTAACCCAACAACCCCCCCTTAACCTTACTTTTTTTATTAGGACACTACGGGCAAATTAGCATGGCCAATCCACCTAACCCGCACATCTTTGGACTGTGGGAGGAAACCGGAGCACCCGGAGGAAACCCACGCACACGGGGAGGACGTGCAGACTCCACACAGACAGTGACCCAGCCGGGAATTGAACCTGGGACCCTGGAGCTGTGAAGCATTTATGCTAACCACCATGCTACCCTGCTGCCCCTGAGGGTTTTGGTTAAGGTTGGTATCATGACCGGTACAGAGTTGGAAGGCCGAAGGGCCTGTTCCTGTGCTGTATTGTTCTTTGTTCTCTTTGTTCTTTCACGTAACTTCATAAGAATACACTATAATCTAGGAGTCACTATAATGTGAACAAGCGGTTGGTGATCAGTCTCGACCGTGAATGTAGGTAGGCCATATACATAGTCGTGAAACTTGAGAATTCCAGTTCGTAAACCTAAACATTCTTTTTCTATCTGGGCATACCTTTGTTCAGTAGGTATCATTGCTCGTGATGCATAAGCAACTGGTGTCCACAAAGAATCACCAACTCTTTGTAGAAGAACTTCTCCAATTCCACTTTGACTTGCATCTGTTGAGATTTTTGTTTCTCTGCCACGATCAAACTAGGAAAGAACAGGTGCAATAGTCAATTATGACTTTCGATCTATCCATTCTGTTTGATGATCATCAGTCCACGAGAATATAGTAGACTTTTTGATGAGATGTAGCACAGCTGTAGTTCTGGAAGAGAGGTTTGGAATGAAGTTTCCAAGGAAATTTACAATGCCTAGGAATCGCAACACTGCTTTCTTGTCCTCTGGGACTGTCATCTGCTGTGTGGCAGCAATCATGCCGTAGTCAGGTCGCACACCATGTGCTGAAATTTGATCTCCCAGGAACTTTAAAGTTGAGATATCAAAATTGCATTTGACTCTGTTTAGTTTTAAACCAAATTTGTGTATCCGTTGGAAGACTTACAATAGCCTTGCATTGTGCTCTTCACGTGTAGATGACCAGCAATGATATCAATACCTTCAGTACCTTCAATACCTTCAGTAATTTATTCCATCACTCGATGAAATATCTCCGATGCTGAAATAATACCAAATGGCATTCTGTTGAAACAGTATCGACCAAACGATGTGTTGAACATATACAATTTCTTGCTTGTCATCTAACTGCATTTGCCGAAATCCCCTGGAAGCATCCAGTTTAAAAAAAGTTTTAGCATTCGCCATTTCGCTGGTGATTTCTTCACACTTTGGTATTGGATAATGTTCACGCTTTATATTTTTATTTAGATCTTTTGGATGTATGTAGATTCTTAATTCCCCAGAAGGTTTCTTTATGCACACCATTGAACTGACCCAATCAGTCGGTGCTGCTATCTTGGAGATTATGTCAAGTTTTTGCAAACATGCAAGTTCTTGCTTTAATCTTTCACGAAGCAGGGTAGAAACTCTTTTAGGAGGGTGTGCATCTGGTGTGACTGGTTTGGCATCTGGTTTCAATTGTATTTTATATTGAAATGGAAGAATATCCATGCCTTCAAAGACTTGAGGAAAGCGATCAAGAATTCCTTGAATATCTTCCTGAACAGGTGGAAGAGGTGAACTTGTGTTATAAATTCTTTGAAGTAGGTAAAGATCCTGACAGGCTTGTGCACCCAAGAGAGAAGGTCTGTTAGATTCAGCAATCTCAAATCATAATGATATGATGGTGTCGTGATTTGTCACCAATAAATAGCACAATCCCAGTGGGGTGATTGCGTTGCCATTATAATCACGCAATTGACAATCTGTCTTCTGGATTTTAGGAGGTTGATTTAGTTGCGAAAGGTCATTTGTATTGATCAAGTTTGCGGAAGCTCCTATATCAAGCTTAAAAATGATTTCAGAACCATTTACTTAAAGCGGTGTGTTCCATTCGGATTCCGTGTTAATAGATTGAACTATTTGAGGAGGAAACATCTGTAGTAGCATCAAATTTTTTAATACTGCCTACAAAGAAGGAGCCTTCGAAGCAGTAAGCATCAAGATCATTGGCAAAGTTATCATTCTGATAAGTTTCTTCTGTTGTGTCTATACTTCTTATGTTCATGTGTGCCTTCAGTCAATTTGCAAATTTAAATTGTGTTGCTTTAAGTGAAGTTCTGCATTCCACAGCAAAGTGCTTGAATTTGCAACATTTTTAACAGGTTTTCCCAAGTGCAGGACATTTTTTGGGTGGGTGGATGTGTCCACAGCATCCACATGTCACGACATTTGTTTCATCACGCGCACAGTTCCTTCACGCATGCGTAGATCGGTCTTCCGTCTCACGTCTTTTTGTGAAATGCGCATGTGTAGGTCGGGAATGCGTGTGCGTAATATGGCTGCCATCCAAAACGCACATTTTTTTGAACAGCTCCATCACAGTCAGTCTTGAGGCTTGTTTTTGCACACTTTTCTTTTTGCAGAATCTCAGAATACTGACTTATAGACATTTCATGCATTCGACACATTTCAATAGCATTTTCCAGCTTGAGATCTTTTTGTCTCAGCAAATGTTCCCTGAGCTTTTCATCTACAATTCCAAAGACGATCTGGCCTCTGATCATAGAGTCAGATAAAATGGAGAAATTACTGTTTGAGCTTTGAATTTTAAATCTGTTATGAAGCAATCAATCAATTCCCCATTTTTTTGCATCCTTTTCTTAAAGATAAATCTTTCATATGTTTCATTAATTTGTGTCTTGCAGTGCAGATCAAATTTTTCTATGACAACATCATATTTAGTTATTTTCGACAGTTGCGAATGGAAATGAGTAATACAGTTCTATGACTTGTGGACCAGCCATCTTTAGGAATAATGCTAGCTTCCGATTATCATTCACATTGTTTAAATCAGATGTAGACAGATATAGCTGAAGCTGTTGTTTGAAAACTTTCCAGTTAACAACTAGTTCACCAGGTATCCTGAACTGTCGTAGAGATTGAACTTTCTCCATGAGTTCGGGATTCTTTAGTGTTTTGCAGTAACAGGTCTGTAAGCAGTCTGTTCTTCAAAGTCTAAGTTGCATGCTAGTTTCTATTAGCTTGGGGAGTGTGGGGTAATACCCATGTGTGTGGGGGTGATATTGCCCATGGGTAGTGGATGGAGACCCTTCAGCCTGTTTAGAGATGGAGGTACTCTTTTCAAATGGTGGCCTGATCTCTGATTACCGGTCAGGACAGCGATTTCAGCTCTCCAGTGATGAAAAAAATTGTAAGAACACGATTTAACCAAAAGGTTTCTAAGTGTGGTAGTGAGCGGGAACTGCCGCGAGCTTCCCGACGCTTGGACCATGAGGCCGTCAGGGCTATAAAACGTTAATTGGTCCACTTAACAAGGCCCCCATGGGCTTCATGCCGCAAATGATGGTCCCCCTGGCTGATTCGCTGGGAACAAGCTTGTCAACCCCCTGCTAACAAGGAAGAACAGCACTTAAACCGTTCCTGCACAGGCAACCCCACATATCTCGCAGCCATGCCACCGAGGAGACCAGCTCCACAATTCAGGAAGGTCGACCTTGACATGTTAATGGATGCGGTGAGGCCAAACGGGATGCCCTGTTCCCTCAAAGGTCTTGGAGAGTCAGCCACAGGGCAGCCTGTGCACCTGTGAGGAAGTGGCAGCAGCAGTCAGCTTGGGGAGCGTCACCAGGAGGATTGCCACCCAGTGCTGTAAGAAGATCAACGACCTCCACCGGGCCGCATGGGTGGGTTGGAAATGGGCTCATGACCCTCCACCACCCACCCCAGAATGCGCCTGGCATGGCTCCTGCCAGCAGCATTGCATGCCCCAGCCCACCCATGTTGAGCAGTGCCATCCACGCCACCGGATCCTCATCCGATGGTGCTGGTCCGTCCGGCGTGGTCATTCTGGTGAGCACATTCTGGTGAACACCACACAGTTGCTGATGCACATCAGGTCGAGACAGGAACACCCAGGTGAGACAGCAGTCAGAGGTCTGCTGGATTGCAGGACACAGTTTGATTGTGTGATTATAATGGCAACGCAATCACCTAATTGGGATCATGCTATTTATTGGTGACAAATCATGACGCAAGGGTGTGGCCGAGAGATTCAGAGGGAGATGTTAGCAATACTCCAGCAAGTCCATAGCCAATTGGAGGAGTCCAAGAGACTACGTGCACAGGAGATGGTGCCGGCAATGTATAGCACTCAGGCCAACATTGCTAGGGTAGCGACCGTAGTGGAAAGCCGATGCACGGCATCAGAAGCATGAGTGAGGTGTCCAAGGTGTAGTTCAGTCGGTGATGCCCTGGCTGAGGGTCTCAACAGCATGCCCCAGTCGCTGGGGGACGTAACGCAGTACCTAGTGGGGTGCGGCGGGGCATCCCAGTCTCAGGTGGGAATTGCCGAGGCCATCCAGTTGCTGGGGGAGGTCCCCAGTCTCATGTGAGCATAACCGAGGCACTATGGGCCATGTCCCAGTCTCAGGTGGGCATAGGCAAGGGGCTGCAAAGCTTGTCCCAGTTGCAAGTAGACATTGCCAGGGCACTCCAGAGCATGTCCCTATCACTGAGGACCAACGCCTAGTGTGTAGACACTTTGCTGCCGATATTGGGGAGGCGCCATGGCTGGCAGAGCCAGATGTAGCAGGGGAAGCCTGGGCTTGATGCAGCTGCCCCTCCAACCCGAGGTGAACCCTAGTGCCCTATGGCAACTGACCTGGAGGAAGAGGCGCTGGAGTGGTGACGGCGCCCGCCAGCTCCCCTGAGACCGACCTCCTCCTGACAGGAGCATACCTTAGAGTCAGCACCAGAACAGGGTGGCACGGTAGGACATGTGCCACTGGCAAGTGCGCCAGGAGCCTCTGGCCCCAGGGTCCCCAAACAACGCCCGTTGGGAGTATTGAATGCCATGGGAAGCAATATGCAGCACGCTGCCTCCACTTCTGATGTGCATCCTAGGGACATACCTCGGCACAGCGGTAGAGCACGGAAGGCTAAGCAGGTGGTGGATCACTGAGAGGGGTTTGGGAGGGAGGGGGTAGGGGTAAGGTGGGGAAGATGCGTTGGGAGGGGGAAGGGGTTAGGGGAGTGGTTGCGAGAGTGGGGAGACACCATCGAAGGATTGGGGCAGTTGGGCACACGTACATAGCATTAAACAAAGTTGACCTCGTTGAATATGGTGCCTCTGGCACTTTCAGCCAGCTGGCTTGCACTCGGTGCACTGCCAGGCCATCACTGCCAGGGTGCCTAGGTGGCACCAATAGTGCCAGGGTGCCACCCTGCTCAGAGGGCAAGCACCTGGGGATCTCCGATCGCTTGGGAAACCCCATGAGTGCCGTTCGATCTCGCTCCCGATTTGGAGGCCAGCACTGAACGGCTCTCGCCCGGGGGGGGGGGGGGGGGGTTAGGTCCCACGTCTTGGTTAGATCTCGGGAACGCATATTAGAGTGAGACTGCTAATATGCAGATCTGCCAGAAAATGATCGTATTCGATCTCTTGAGACATGGAAAGCCGTGTAGATCCAGGAAGTGGGATGTCCCGGCATCTACAGGCCGTGCCATTCTTCTTTTCGGGCACAATGCGGGCGGTAGATCTCACCCCTAGTATTAAAACATAAATGCTTCAGTAGTGCTATCATGACCAGTTGCAGGTTGACTAAATAACTACTGTTGGTCACATGCAGGTTGGAAAATGGACAGATAAAAAATGCAGAAACAGATAAAAGAATTGGCGGGCTAATTCATTGACCTGTTTGATTGAGCTGCAGCTCAAAATGTAATCACAGGTTGCAAAGTTAACTGAGTGTGTGGTGAACAGAGTGGAAAATTTAGAACTTGGTGAAAGTCGGAACTTAATGCAAAGGGAGAAGGAAGTCTGCCTTTTTGCCTTGAACATTTATCATGGTTTGTGTAAGATTTGAAGCAGTGAGTAGAGTGGCAGATTTAAACAACGCGCAAGGCCAGCAGCAACAGAGCCTGTCAATAGAATCAGTGGCAGACACCAATAAACAGAATGTTAAAAAGGGCGTCAGTCACCACATAGTGCATAGGAGTGTGAATAAGTTACAGATAATTATTTAGTTTATTGGTTCGTGCTTTTAGTTGTTAGTGTTTGTGTTTTAATGTTGTTTGCACACTTAAATACCCTTAAAGCTGAAAAGAATCCACAAATAAATGTAACCTATATGTATAAATTAAAACATGGCACAGTGGATTGTATGCTTGGACTCCAGTAAATGGGAGTTTGTGGTCAGAGAAGCTGTTCCAAATGATTACGTCTGTAGTAGATATTTCTGTTTTGAATCTCTTCTGGCACAGGATATTCAGCTGAAGTGCAAGTTGAAAACACGTGACATGTAAGCGTGGCAGAAGGGTATCTGGACTGTTTGCACCAAATTTTAGTCACACCTTCTTGAGAGGTGTAGAATGCTCTTGGATGATGCTATTTTGCAAAACTAACAGTAATTCATGTGTGGTAAACCACTGTTGCACCTCTATTAGGTGATGTATGGTAGGACCTGTACTACAGGTACGTTGGTAGTCCCCGCCTGCTGGCTCCGCCCAGTAGGAAGAGTATAAATATGTGTGTCCCTCTATGCTGCAGCCATTTCGCCAGCTGCTGTGGGAGGCCACACATCTTAGAGCAATAAAGCCTCAGTTGTATCCATCTCAAGTCTTTGTGCAATTGATTGTGCATCAATTTATTGCTCTAAGATTTTCAAAAGATGGACCTCCGTATCAAACCGGATCGCCTGCAGCTGGATCCGCATTCAAGCGACCTCAACACTGGCTAGCCTGTTTCGAGGCGTACATCAACTCGGCGCCCAGCCCTGTCTCGGAGGCTCAGAAGATACAGATCCTGTACTCAAGGTTGAGCTCCAGCGTCTTTCCGCTAACCCAGGACGCGCCGAACTACGCTGAAGCCATCCCGCTTCTCAAAGAGAATTACGCTCAGAAGACGAACACGCTCTTTGCTGGGCACATACTTGCCACTCGCTCTCAACTACCTGGTGAGTCCATAGAAGATTTCTGGCGGGCCCTAATCCCACTCGTCCGGGACTGTGACTGTCAGGCTGTTACGGCCACTGAACATTCAAACCTCCTCATGCGGGACGTGTTTTTTACGGGGATTGGGTCGGACCTCATACGCCAGCGACTGTTAGAAGGGGCCACGCTCGGCCTAGCGGAGACAAAGAAACTAGTGCTCTTTATGATGGTTGCCTCACGCAACGTTCAGGCCTACACCCACAGCCCACCCCTCCTACGCATCGTGGACCGCAGAGACAGCCGCCCCAGCAGGGGCCTAACCCAGCCAATACGCCTGCGCCACGCGCCAGCCAGCGAACCCTGGGGGTCCCCGATGTTACTTTTGTGGCCAGCAGAAACACTCCCATCAACGCTGCCCGGCCCGCGCTGCCCTTTATAAGGCTTGCGGCAAGAAGGGGCACTTTGCCACGGTGTGCCAGGCCTGCGCAGTCGCCGCTATCGCCCCGACCCCCCTCATTTACGGACAATGGGCACCGCCATCTTCACCTCCCCGGACCACGCGCGGCCAGTGGGCACCGCCATCTTCTCCCCCTCAGACCACGCACAGCCAGTGGGAGCTGCCATCTTCTCCCCCTCAGACCAAGCGCGGCCAGTGGGTGCCGCCATCTTCCCCTCCGAGCAACACGTGCGGCCCATGGGCACCGCCATCTTGTTCAACCCCCGCCACGTGCAGCCATGGGCGCCGCCATTTTGTCGTCCTCAAGATCCTCAGGCGCCGCCAACTTGTCTCCCCCACGGCACATGGGCACCGCCAGCGTTCCAGGACCTGTGCCCCCGGACTCCATCATCTGACACCAGAGATGACCGACCACGACTCGCCTCAGCGACCATCGACCAGTCTCGTCCGCACAACCTGGCCACCGCATCGACCAGTGTTAAAATTAACGGACACGTGACCTCTTGCCTGCTGGACTCCGGGAGCACCAAAAGCTTCTTCCACCCGGATATGGTAAGGCGCTGCTGCGCTGCTCCCTCGCGGTACACCCCGCCAACCAAAAAATCTCCGTGGCCTCCGGATCCCATTCCGTGGCGATCCGGGGGTACTGTACGGTCACACTCACGGTCCAGGTCGTAGAATTCAGCGGCTTCCACCTCTACGTCCTCTCTAACCTCTGCGCTGCGCTAATACTCAGCCTGGACTTCCAGTGCAATCTCCAGAGCCTAACCCTGAAATTCAGTGGGCCCCTACCAACCCTCACTGTGCGGCCTCGCGACCCTAAAGGTTGATCCGCCTTCCCTCTTCGCAAATCTAACCTCAGATTGCAAACCCGACAGTACAGCACCCAGGACAGGACCTTCATCAGGTCCGAGGTCCAGCGGCTGCTTCGGGAAGGCATCATCGAGGCCAGCAACAGCCTCTGGAGAGCCCAAGTGGTATCAGTTAAAACTGGGGAGAAACACAGAATGGTCGTGGACTGCAGCCAGACCAGTGAATCCCCGTTTACGCTAGAATTGGGGGCAGCGCTGTTTTTGCGATTCTGCGCCCCCTCAAAATGGTGGAGTCTGGGAGTACGCTGCACACCGTATGGACGGCCTCAGGACGTTACCTGAGGCCCTCGCCCGATGCTCCGCCCCGATGGGTGGAGTCCCCGACGGCATTGCTCGCGTTGCGGCTGCGGACTGAGTAAAGCACCACCAGAGTTGGGGAGGGAGCCATTCGCTGGCAGGGGTGCTTCAGCAGGGGCTGGTGTAACTGGTGGGGGGTGGTCTGGGAGAGGTGAGGTCGGTTACAGGGGAGCCAGTTTTTGACAGGCTGGATCCGTGCGTGGCCGGTGCAATGTTGCACAGCACGGCCATTGCCGTGCGCATGCGCAGCCACGGACCCGGCAGTTTTGCGGCCATATCCGCAGGTAAAGCCGGGGGGGGCTTAACGCTGCATGGCTGCGAGCCCCCCCACCAGATGGTCATAAGAGCTCGTTTTGCGGCTGCGGACTGAGTAAAGCACCACCAGAGTTGGGGAGGGAGCCATTCGCTGGCAGGGGTGCTTCAGCAGGGGCTGGTGTAACTGGTGGGGGGTGGTCTGGGGGAGGTGAGGCTGGTTACAGGGGGGCCAGTTTTTGACAGGCTGTCTGTATTATGGTTGTGTGTGGGTTTATGTGATTGTGGAAACCTTTGTATATTTGGAATAAAATATATATATAAAAATGATATTTCATCTTCTACCATAATACTTTAATCCTCTTTGAATTTTCATTTCACTTTCTGTAAAATGTGAATGCTAAAAACTTTGTTGCTTGCATCAGTTGAAGGCGAGCAATACTGCAGGACATGGCGGCCTCTTTCAGCGGCCCCCGATCTGGAGTGGGCCGACTTCCTTCCGCGCCGGCCCACTGTAGGGCTCCACCATGTTGCTCGGCTCCGGCGCGGAAACAGCCACCACGCGCCTGCGCCGGCGTGGAAACAGCTGTCACGCGCATGCGCAGACCCGCGCCGGCAGTGCAGGGACGCCTTTTAGTGCCGGAGCAGCACGCAGCACTCCGGCGCCGGGCTAGCCCCCTGAGGGCCGCTGAATCGCTGGGCAAGAGGCCCATTGATGCCGCCGTGCACCACTCCGGTGTTTACACTGGCCTCAACACTTGGATGGGATTTTGGAGAATCCCGGCCAGGAAGCATTGGAAGCCGTGCAGATGGAAGCATAAAATTACAAATAGATTTCAGTGAGCAGGCAAACCTGGCAAATGGATTTTGTACTTTCTACATGGCGAACAGCTAAAAACAGGTGTCCAAAGAGACTTTGGAAATCCATGTACATAGATTGCTAAAATTTCATGCGCAGGGTATTGGGTATTTCTGCTAATTGCAGAGTCTAGGATTAACCTAAAAATGAGAGGACTAAAGTTTCAGGAGGCAAAGAGACAGTAGAAGTTTTGACCTTCTGCAAATCGCAAGTGTATCAATTGTTAATTTAAAATTAGAATTTGAAAGATCTTTATTAATCAAAAATATTAAGCGATATGGGGCAAAGGCAGATATGTGGAAATCAGTCACAGATCAGTCATGATCTAATTAAGTTGCACATGGCAACACGGTGGCACAGTTGTTAGCATTGCTGCCTCACAGCGCCAGGGACCCGGGTTCAATTCCGACCTCGGGTGACTGTGTGTTGAGTTTGCACATTTTCTCCCTGACTGCCTGGGTTCCTCTGGGTACTCCAGTTTCCTCCCACGGTCCAAAGATGTGCAGATTAGGTAGTGTGGCCATGCTAAATTGCCCCAATTTGTCCAAAGGTTAGGTGAGGTTCCAAGGATCGGGTGGAGATTGGGTCTGTGTAGGGTGGTCTTTCAAATGGTCGCTGCAGGTGCGATTTGTCAAATGGCTTCCTTCTGCACTGGAGGAATTCTATGATTCTATGAGAAGAGCAGCGGCCACTCAGCTGTTCCACACCAGGCTGGAGGTTCTCAACCTATTCCTGTTCAATTACAAGAAAAGAGGACATGGCAACATTTATTGACACATCCAACCTTCCAATGGAGTGACAAGCCTAACTGTACTCTCAGCAATAAATCCATTATATTTCCGAGTTTTTAACTTATCCTTCATAAGATATTCCTTTTCAGTCCTCCTATAAAAAAACACCTCACCCACCTGAACCAGACTGAGTGCTCAACTCTGCATTTTGCAAGTACCTTGTTCAATTATGTCTAAAGCTAAACTGTAAGCTTTCCGTGTACATAAGCCAAATTAGGTAAGATATATTAAAAAAGATTATATAACTATTGAAATTATAATTTGCGTATAGTGCCTCTAGTGTAGTAAACTGTCCCAATTATCAAAATTTGCCACTGATTCATTGTTATGAATTGTTATGAAAAGAAATTGTTATGACAGGATAGGGCAAGGTTGTAAGGAGTATTTTGAAAGAGAAGGGAGAGCATAGAGTGGTGGCGAGGCTTAGGAAACTGGTTCCAGTGTTTAGGGAAAAGTAGGGGAAGGCTTAGCCATCAATATTAGGGCAAATAAATCAAGGGGTGCACCTAAATGTTTTTTTATGGTGAGTAGATAATGCTTTGATATTGTGGCATATAGGTAACTGACATGCTTGCCTGGTTGCCAAACCACATTATTACAGTAGTAATATTTATTCCAACCTAAGAGCAATCATTTAATAAAGAAGCTAAATTATGGGAATACGCATATAACTAATGTATTGAAATTGTATTGCAGTTACTATTGTCTTGCAAAGTCTATTGATCATCTCTAGATTTACTTGTGTTAATTCCTCAGAAATATCTATGACCCAGAAATGACATCTGATATGGTTGATGTGATTGAAAAATGTCATGCATGAGTTGCTTTCTATAATTTGTAGTCTTTATTTATTTATGTCATTGAGATTATTGTTGCTAACTCCAATTAAGTAGTGATTTAGAATGCAATGAAACAGCCCTTACTTCTGTGTATTCCCATTTTCCAGTCATTGAATATACATTTACTTTATTTCAAGTTAGTTCATACTTAAATATGTTAGTTTTGTTTTTCCTTTAAAGTTTTCTAGACTATAAGACACTGTGTCTGTGGCATTTCCTTTAGCCTTAAGGTAATATATTATTCCACATCTGAAACATTTAAGACTGTGACTATTTTCAAAGACTGCAGAGTGCCACAATTTCCTTTGCAGTTTTTTTTCCTTGAGTTTAAATTATTCTTGTGATGTTTTTGCACTGTGCAAGTTTTGAACTTCCAGCTATAAGTGGGCTGTATTTGAATAAAGTAATTCCTGAAAAGATTACCCATAGTGGAGACATTCTTGTGTTGTTGTTGTTCAGAGATCAAGATTATAATCTGCCCTAGAAATTGTCAATGCCTGTGAAAAAACTTTTAACCTTTATGATAAATGCAATTGTATTGTTCATCCATACCAAGTGGCACATGAGGTGCAAGACACTTCTGTGCTCAGATTTTACACTCAGCAGATTGTGATCTGGATTGTTTCCATAAAAAGCCTTTCTTTTGTAGATAGGTTATGAGCGTGACTCCGCTTCCTACCAAGAGGACCAGATGTCGAGCTGCAATGCTGTGGCCACCATTACACTTCCATCAAACTTGAGTACCCCACTGGATGTCAGCCCAGTATTCAAAGGCTAGTACCCTTCTGTTTGCTTGCTGGGCCTGTCCTGGAGTAGAGCACAATTACGTTTATATTTCCTGACAATAACTTGAAGTCTATTAAGTTGAAATAACCAAGGGTTATTTTCAACTGTCAGCCATCTGTTTCTCATCGGAGAAACAGACAGACGTTTTGGGGTGGGAGTACACCTCTGCCACCCCATGGGCCTGCACTAATGCGGCTTGATCCAGTTTTCAAATGGGCTCATAAATCGGTGAGTATCACACCCAGCTGCTTGCTGCTTAAATTTGCAATTTTGAAAAATTCATTGTCGTTAGTCGGCTTCTGGTGTAAAGGAGATATCATGTTAGGGTCAGGGTTAGGAGCAAAAACCATAAACCTGTGCTGTAATAACAGGTCTTATGATGGTGCACAATGCTGTTGTCTTCAGTGATGATCTAGTATCCTGTTGGGATGTGTCTGAGCAATTTAGCATCTTCATAATTCACATAAACTGTTTGTTTTGTATCTTAACTTATTACTATGGTTACAAACACTTTCAGGGAGATTCCCTCAAAAAGTAACTTACATGTCATTTCGGGCAGGAAAACAGGTGAGAATCGCACCAGCTGTATCGGCACAATTCCCATCGCAAATCACCCACCCTTGGTCGTTTTTTTCAAGAATTCACCATACTTCGAATTTTTTTGGAGTGGTGACTTAAAGACACTGGCAAGACCAGCTCGTCAGATATCTCAACATTAAGTTGAAGGTACCCCCCAACAGACATCTCGACCCCCAACAGCCATGGGCAACATTCCCAACCCTTGATCCTGAAGGGGAAACCCCCGCATCACTAATTGTCCAGGTCACCCCCCAAACAACACCATGCAACCATGAGGGTGACCGACCCCTCCTCCAGCATCCATACTTACTAGCAATAGGTCACACTCCTTCCACCACAAGTGAGCAATATCCCGTTATGGCCATGCCCCTTTGCAGTGCCCCATGGCACAGTGGTATATCCCCTGGAACCCTGGTAGTACCAACCTGGTTGGTACTGCCAAGGCCAGGGACTCCCAATGGCCTCCGAACCTCCAGGAATCGTCATCACGACTGATTTGCATTTATGTAAGCCAGTGGTGATTATCGCCGGCCTCATGCTGCACCGGTGGGGGCAGAGAATTTCAGGAGCTGGTAGACTCTGACGTCAAACAAGCTGAGCTTATATAAATGCACATTTAAATATGTTCGGTGGGCGTGAACCAGATTATGTCAGGTCCCATGGACCGGGAGCATCGCGTGCCGTTCAGCACCAGGCGAAAACGCCATTTAAGTACTCTCCTGCTTTTCTCTGGGAATAACAGGAGGAGCACCTGGCACAACATGGGTGGGGGTCGGTAGAATCCTTTTGTGTTCTTTAAAAACTCTCAGTTTCTATAAATCCTTATTTTAAATTGCTGTAAACATTCTGTTTTTTAAAAATATGTTTATTCGAATTGTTTCATAATGATCAGAACAAACCAGAACTAAAGAATGCAAAAAAAACACAAGCAAATGTAAAAGTAAAAAAAAATACACAACGCATAATTAACTTAACTACTAAAACTAACCTAAACCCTCTAACAACTGGCAGTGACTAACTCCTTAAAGGAAGGAAAAGAGTGGTTGCCATCTTAGGTGGAACCTCTCCACTGACACCCAGATGGTGAATTTAACTTTCTCCAAGTGTAAGAATGACATTAATTCATAATAATAATAATAGCAATATGATAATAATCTTTATTATTGTCACAAGCATTATTATTAATGCTTACATTAACACTGCAATGAAGTTACTGTGAAAATCCCTTAGTCGCCACACTCGGGCGCCTGTTCAGGTACACAGAGGGAGAATTCTGAATGTCCAATTCACCTAGCAAGCACGTCTTCGGGATTTGTGGGAGGAAACCGGAGCACCCGGACGAAACCCATGCAGACATGGGAAGAACGTGCAGTCTCCGCACAGACAGTGACCCAAGCTGGGAATCGAACCTGGGACACTGGCGCTGTGAAGCAAATGTGCTAACCACTGTTATGGGGATAGGGCAGGAAGACGGGATGTGTGCTCAGTTGAAGGCTTGGCGCAGTCTTGATGGGCCCAATGGCCTCCTTCTGCGCGATAGCGCAGTAGGTAGCGCTGTAGCTTCATAGCTCCAGGGTCCTGGGTTCGATTCCTGCTTGGGTCACTATCTATGCGGAGTCTGCACGTTCTCCTCGAGTCTGCGTGGGTTTCCTCCGGGTGCTCTAGTTTCCTCCCACAAGTCCTGAAAGACGTGCTGTTAGGTAATTTGGACATTCTGAAATCTCCCTCTGTTTACCCGAACAGGCGCCAAAATGTGGCGACGAGGGGCTTTTCACAGTAAGTTTATTGCAGTGTTAACGTGAGCCTATTTGTGACAAGAAAGATTATTATGATTTACAAGTTGGGTCTAAACCGGAAGGGTGGAAACGATGTTTGTTGCGACTAGGGGCCAGTGAAGACAGGGAAAGGAGCTTAAAATGTATCTAAACTGTTTCCAAATTCTAAGAGAGGAGACCATCACTGGGTTGAAGTACAATCGAGCGAGGGAAAAAGGCAATAGTGCAGTGACTATGGCAAGAGGAGTGTAAGTAGTGCAAGACCGAGCCTCCATTTGTCCCCAAATAGAATCGGGGTCACTGATCCACAACAACATTTTTGAATGTTAACTGCCCTGTAACAAAACAATAAATTGGGGAGGGCCAAGATCCCTGATTGTGTATCCCTTTGGAGCAGAACGCTATGGATTTTGGGATTCTTACCTGCCCAAATAAAAGAGGATATCAATTTGTTGATTTTGATAAAAAAGGATTTGAGGAGAAAAATGAGAAGACCTTGAAAAAAAACCAAAAATCTTCGGAGCACATTCATTTTAATAGTTTGAATCCTACCTATCAAGGATAGAAGAAGGTTGTTCCACCTTTGCAACTCTATTTTGACACTATTAATCAGGCTTGTGTAATTCGACTTATGAAGTGCGGCCCAATTGAAGGTCACCTGGAACCCCAGATAGCAAGCTTGTATTAGAAATTATGTGTTAGGCGGGTTGGTTTGACATTGACTGCAACTGGATGCAGGGAAGCTGGAGAGAAACGTCTAACACCGGAGATGATCCAACACTGTTTTATTTAAACTATGAACTGCTGTACATGTTCAGCTGTGGGTTGACACTCTACTAATCCTACTGACGACCTCTTACTGGTTCGACCAGACTTACTAGCTACCACATGGCAATAATGTCCCCTGACTTGTGCACTCTGACTGTCTCAGTGTCTGGGTCCCGAAAAGAGCGGGAGTCTTAATGCCCTGTGAGCTTTATAGTGGTTGTGTCTTGTCTGGTGATTGGTTGTTCTGTGTTGTGTGTTCATTGGTCATCCTGTGTATCAATCATTGCCTGTCTGCATCTCATTATATACATGAATGGATATTGTGACAAGAAAGGCGAAAAGGTAACGTTTCCCAATTGGGCCCACCTCCCAGGGGGGTTAACCGGGAAACATTCACTCTTGCCTAAATTCAATTTATATAAAGAAATAGGTCATTTACACAGAGAGACGCCCGATGTTCCACCGTATCTTGGATCATACCCCTCCATTGACTAAAGGACCTCAACACGAAAGAGAGCGGCTCTATTTCCAGGGTGAACAAGAGTGAAGACAGTTGGCAGGCCTGTCTAGTGCCCCTGTTCAAGGGTAAATAATCAGAGTTCAAAACCATTTGTACCTTATATAACAGGCAAATACAGGAAGCAAATTTGTGACTAAATCCAAACCTCCCAAGAATCTCAAATAAATACTCCTGCTCCACTCTGTCAGGTTCGGGTACTGGGGATGGGGAAAGGATGACACTTAACTGGCGACTTATATTGTTTCATGAAGCTTGTTTGATCCTCCGAAATTATATTTGGGAGGCAAAGCTCCAACTGGAGGGCTAACAGCTTTGCAAGCAACTTGACATCCGCATTCAAAAGCGAGATAGGACACTAGAGAAATAGAGGCTTGAATGAGGGTCAGAGGCAACGACCCTCAGGATGGGGAATCATTGAACATGTCCAATAATAAAGGTGCAAGTTTCTCTGAGAAGATCTTGTAATATTCAATCGGAAAGTCATCCGGACCAGAGGCCTTGCCATACTCCATCAGCCCAATACATTTAAAAATCTTGTCGGGGCGTACCAGGGAGGCCAACTCACTGCTTTTATCCACCTCAACCATTGGGATGGATAGATTGTCTAGAAAGTCGGACATGACCGACTTATCTGCAGGGGGCTCTGATCCATAAAGATATTGGTTAAAGGATTTAAATGCCCTGTGAAGGGGCAGAAATTAGATTGGCAACTGAATTGAGTATCTAAGTGATCTCCGAGGATACTGCTTGACATTTAACTTGGTGAGCAAGACGATGACTGGCCTTCTCCCTGTACTCATAAAGAGTGGCCCTAGAGTGTTGTAACTGACGCTAATAGACAATAACATGAATTGTAATTTTTTTCCTGCATGCCAGTATTTCTGGAGTAGCATCAAGCGAGTACTGATGATCCACCTCTAGAGTGGAATCCAGCAGCCTCTGCTGCTCCAACTGTTGTCTTTAACATATATGCTCTGTAAGAGATAACTTCCCCCCGAGAACTGCCTGAAGAGCCTCCCACAGCGTGGAAGATGAGATTGAATCGGACCTGTTAGATTTTATATAGCATCTGTAGAAGTGGCCACACATTCACAATATATTTTATCAGTTAACAATGTAGTATCTAATCTACAGGGTGGGCGTTGGTTGGACCAGACCAGCAACAAATCAATAAAGTGCGGGGCATTGTCCGAGTATTCAGTACTGAGTACTCAACCGCCACCACCGAAGGGAAGAGAACTCTATCCAAAACCAAAAAGAAATGGGAATTTGCCTGGTGAACAGGTGAAAAATACGAGAAATCTCTATCGTTCAGGTGCAAAAGTGCCTAGTATCCACCCCCATCTGAGTCATAAAAGAAGTCAGATGGAATAAGAAATTTAGGTTTGGAATGATCCAATCTAGGGTTCAAAACACAGTTCAGGTCCTCTCCTAAAATAAGCTGATGTGAGTCAAAATTAGGAGGGAGGCCAGAAGGGAGTTAACAAAATTTGTATCATCCCAATTGGGGAAATAAACATTGACCATGACTACAGGGTGTTCAACAAGGAGCACAAACAATAACATATCGATCATTGGGATTCGCTACAATCTGAGAGGAGGAAAACTGAACAATTGATTAATATCGCCATATCCCTGGCCCTGCCATGGAAACCAGAATGAAAAATCTGCCCAACCCACCCCTTGCGCAGCCTGGTCTGATCCCTGACACGCAAGGGGTCACCTGTAAAAAATATCGGAGTTTAAGCTCTTGAGATGGGAAAATGCCCTCAACCTTTTCACTGGGCCATTCAAACCTCCAACATTCCAGATGACCAAACTGATTGGAGGTCTCCCACCACCCCTTAATCCGGAGTCAGCCATTCCCACCAAGAGAGATCAACCAAGGGACACTGAAAAGGTAAAGCAAAAAGATCCACCCAAGAAGGCCACCAAGTTGAGTCAGAAGTCTGAACAAAGGAAAACCAACAGACACCACCAGCAAACTACCCCCTCTCCACCCAAAAACACCTTCACCACTAAATGTTGTCATGATATGCAGATAATGATACAGACAGGCACAGACAGGCAGCTAATGAACATAGAGAACAGGACATGACCAATGAGCAGGCAGGACACGCAGGGGTGGGTATCTCACTATAAAAGGCACAAGGCACTCACACTCCACCTCTTTCCACTGATGAACATCTACAGAGTGAGTCAGGGTGTATGTACAGTATCACACCTACAACACATGGCTAAGCGCTAGTCTGGTTCAGTCAGACAGAGTAAGGTTAGTAGAGAGTCAAACTAATAGAGAATTGTGCTAACTGTGCTACTGGTTCAATAAATCAGATTGAACTAACTTCAAGGTCTGGAGTATCTTTTGGTTAAAGCTGCTTCCAGTTGCAGCCTGTGTTATCCCAGAGTGCATAACACATCAAATGTGACCACACTCAAAAGCAAATAAACCAAGGCAAACAGAGACATATCCTAAACCTAAAATCTACATTTAACAAAATCAAACAAAATCTCTTAAGCTCAATTTCTAAAAAAAAAACAACTAAAATGTCCTGCAGCAAACCTTCCAAAACCACTCTTGTTAGCTAACTCCCTAGTTAACAGGGACTCTCCTAACTGGAGAAAAATAAATAAAATTTTTAAAAATACCGAAATCCCATTCAACTTGCATGCTCCACTAGCAACTAAATGTCGAGCCAAACAACATCATTGAAAAAAGAAAGGAAACCATATATTAATGTAAAGAACAAAACCCCAAGGAATGGAGAACCTCAAATCTAATCAAAAGCAATAAGAAGATAACTCCAACTAGAACACTAAAACGATAAATACAAATGAAACAACATGCTTGTGGGCCCAGCCATAAACCAAATTACACGGCGCACAACTTGCGTCTTTTTTAACAAAAAAGTCAACATCTCCCAGCAGGTCGGAAAAAGTATTTTTCCTTAAATGTGACTCTAAGCGAGCTGGACAGACCATCCTGAACCTGACTCTACTCTTGCAGAGGATGACCTTCACGCCATTAAACTCAGCTCTTTTTCTCATTAACTCCATGCTCATGTCCTGATGCAGCCTAATGGAGTGGTCTTCCCACTTCCAATTGCAGTGATCCGTTGCCCATTGCTCTTTCTCTTTACAATGGGGAAATTTTACAATCACCACATGCGGTGGAACTTCGGAACGAGGCTTGGGTTGAAATGAGCAATGGGACCAGTCTAATACGGACGAGGATGTGAATCCACCCTTACCCACCATTATGAGAAACGTGACCGAGAAATGTTCCATGGGGGTATGGACCTTGATCCCCTCCGGCAATCTGCATGTTCTGCCTCCTAGACCTGTTGACAAGGTAATTCAGCTCTTAACAACGTATTGGCTTCAGCCACTGAAGTCAGATCAGACTCCATTGCGGCAATGGGGGACAGGATTCTCCGGCGCCGGTTTTATGACGGGGCGGGAATCGCGCCGGTCGGAGGCCGTTGGCCCCCACAGTGATTCTCCACTCGGTGATGGGCCGAGTGGCCACCCATTTTCGGCCAGTCCCGGGTACGGGGGCATCTGGCGCCGGGGGGAACCCCCACGGTGGCCTGGCCCGCGATCGGGGACCACCGATCTGCGGGCGGGCCTGTGCCGTGGGGGCACTCTTTCCCTCCGCTCCGGCCGCTGTAAAGCTCCACCATGGCCGGTGTGGAGACGAAACCCCCTGCGCATGCGCAGGAAACACAGCAGCGGTTCTGGGAACACGCTGCCGCTCCAGCGCATGCGCCAACTCGCGCCGGCCGGCAGAGACCCTTCGGCACCGGTTGATGCGGTGCCAACCACTCTAACGCCGGCTTCGCCCCCGATGGTGCGGAGGATTCCACACCTTCCAGGCAGCCCAACGCCAGAGTGGTTCACGCCACTCTTTGGCGCCGGTACGGCCCGCCCGCCGGATACTGGAGAATCCTGCCCCCGATCACTGTAGTTGATAAAGTGCGATTCTCCGATAAGTGTGGTAGTGGGCGGGAATTGCCATGAGTTTTCCGGCTCTCGACCCAGCGGGGCCGGCAACGCAATTCAACGTTTATTGGTCCACTTTACGAGATCTCACAGGCTTTTCGCTGCAAATGAAAGCTCGCCGACTGATTCGCTGGCGCAATGCTTACGAGCCTCCCACTACCAAGGCCGAGCAGCACTTAAGCTGCAATTGCCCAGCCATCCCCAGCCAACTCGCAGCAATGGTGCCAAGGAGACCGGCCCCAAGATTTGGGATGCAGACTGGGGAAGCTGCTAGACCCAATGGAGGCCAGGAGGGATGTCCTGATCCCCCACGGGTCCCAGAGATTCAACAACAAGACAGCCTCATCTTTGCTGCCTGGGACGCGGTGGCGGCAGCTGTCAGCTCAGGGAGTGTGACCAGGAAGATCGGCCTCCAGTCCCGGAAAAAGGTAATGACCTACAGCAGGCAGAACAACGGAGTTGACACCAAAGGTAATGACCACCGCTCTGCCCCCAGCCCCAAAGGAAAAACTACCCCCCCCCCAACCCCCTGGCGACCTCCAACCCTCCCGCCATCCATCTTCTCCATCCACCATTATGAACCACGCGTGTGGCTAACGATGCCGTCTTTGTGTCTTTTAAGGAAAAGCTCTCCCATAATCGTCGGGAGAGGGCAAAGACTGGTGGAGGGGTGCCTGACTTAAGAATCCTCACCTCCTTCAAGAAGCGTGCCCTAGGGGTGACCAGGGTGGCTGAGGACAGATCAGTCACCCACGCGAGGCTGGCCAACGCCGCAGAGGTGAGGAACCACCGGGCTCCACCCAGAGGACCTGTCAAACGTAAGTTGTTATTGCCTTACTGACTGACTGACTCATCCCTCCCACTAACCACAGGTCCATTTCCCCACAGGCCATCCAGCCAATGGTGCTGGCCCATCCCTGGCGGCACCATCTTCTGCCGCCCAGGAGACCACCTCAGAGGAGAGCTCCAAGGACGAAACCATTATAGTCATGGCACAGCTGTCATCCCCACCCTCCACCAGCGCAGATATACACACCTGGGTGGGAAATGTTAGTGGACAGACTTCTGGGGCACAATCTGGTGAGCACCGCACTGCTGATGAGGCACATCAGGTGGAGGCAGGAACCCCCAGGCAAGACAGTGGTGGGAGGGCTGCCGAATCCCAGGACCCAGCTGGGTCCCAGACAGATGCTGAACCTGTGGTAGAGAGTTACCCGGAGCTAATGGAGATGATAGGGAGCAGCGGGACATTCAGAGAGAGATGTCAGCGTCACTCCAGCAGATAAGGCCGCGTCTCGGAGCCAGCACACAGGGCAGGGCGCACGGCTGGGCACGTGCCATCAACAAGTGAGCCGCGGCCCTCTGGCCCCAGAGCCCTCAGAGGAATTCCGCCATAAGACCATAAGATATAAGAGCAGAATTAGGCTACACGGCCCATCGAGTCAGTTCCGCCATTCAATCATCGCTGATATGTTCTCATCCCCATTCTCCTGCCTTCTCCCTATAACCCCTGATCCCCTTATTAATCAAGAACCTATCTTTCTCTGTCTTAAAGACACTCAGTGATTTGGCCTCCACAGCTTTCTGCGGCAAAGAGTTCCACAGATTCACCACCCTCTAGCTGAAGAAATTCCTCCTCATCTCTGTTTTAAAGGATCGTTCCTTTAGTCTAAGATTGTATCCTCTGGTTCTAGTTTTTCCTACAAGTGGAAACATCCTTTCCACATCTACTCTATCCAGGCCTCGCAGTATCCTGTAAATTTCAATAAGATCCCCCCTTATCCTTCGAAACTTCAATGAGTACAAACCCAGAGTCCTCAACCATTCCTCATACGCCAAGTTCTTCATTCCAGGCATGATTCTTGTGAACCTCCTCTGGACCCTTTCCAAGGCCAGCACATCCTTCCTTAGATACTGAGCATAAAAATGCTCACAATACTCCAAATGGGGTCTGCCAGAGCCTTATACAGCCTCAGAAGTACACCCCTGGTCTTGTATTCTAGCCCTCTTGACATGAATACGAACATTGCATTTGCCTTCTTAACTGCTGACTGAACCTGCACGTTAACCTTAAGAGAACCGTGACCAAGGACTCCCAAGTCCCTTTGTGCTTCTGATTTCCTAAGCATTTCCCCATTTAGAAAATAGTCTATGCCTAAATTCCTCCTTCCAAAGTGCATAACCTCACACTTTTCCACATTGTGTTTTGTTTGCCACTTTATTGCCCACTCTCCTAGCTTTTCCAAAACATTCTGCAGCCCCCTTGCTTCCTCAATACTACCTTTCCCTCTATAGATCTTTGTGTCATCTGCAAACTTAGCAACAGTGCCTTCAGTGCCTTCTTCCAGATCATTAATGTACATTGTAAAAGGTGGTGGTCCCAGCACAGAGCCCTGAGGCACACCAATAGTCACCGGCTGCCATCCTGAAAAAGACCCCTTTGTCCCCACTCTCTGCCTTCTGCCAGTCAGCCAATCCTCTATCCATGCCAGGATCTTATTCTTCACACCCTGGGCTCTTAACTAATTGAACAGTCTCCTGTGTGGCACCTTGTCAAAGGCCTCATGGAAATCAAAATAAATCACATCCACTGGTTCTCCTTTGTCTAATTTCCTTGTACCTCCTCAAAGAACTCTAACAGATTTGTCAGATATGACTTCCCTTTGACAAAGCCGTGCTGAATCTGTCCTATTTTACCTTGCACTTCCAAGTACTTCGCGATCTCATCTTTAATAAGAGCCTAAAATCTTACCAATGACCGAAGTCAGGCTAACCAGCCTACTATTTTCCATCTTCTGCCTCCCTCCCTTTTTAAACAGCAGTGTTACAATAGCCACTTTCCAGTCCATTGGTACCCTTCCTGTCTCACGTGATTCCTGGAAGATCACCACCAATGCCTCCACAATTTCCTCAGCTATCTCTTTTAGGACCCTGGGGTGTAGACCATTCGGTCCAGATGACTTATCCACCTTAAGATCTTGTGGCTCCCACCCTGGGACCCTCCATTCCTCCTTCGCCACCCCCCCCCCCCCCCTCCCAACCCTTAAACACATCCGGAATGCCATGCCCACAAACATCCTGCCCCCCTCACCAGACCCTGTACCCCGGAACCCATGCATAACATCGACTGGACTGGGTGCTGGTCCTCTTCCCATGACACTCACCATGTTGGCTGCTGCATGTGTGGTGTTGCCTCCCTCAGTGTCCAGGCATCACAGTCTGATTGGGATGCTAGGCACTGACTCGCACGTGCTACATGACCCTCCCACCCACTATCTACTTGGGATGTGTGCAGTGCTCACTTAATCACGATTGCCAATTCCCTATTAGCTATAGCCTTCAGCTGCATAGCCAGATGCCTCGGCAGTCATTGGAGGTTATTGGTGGTCATTGGGGCAGACAGGCAGAGACAAAGGTTGCTCCTGGAATGGGCACACACGATCCAGGGTTTGGCAAGGTGATGCCCCGAGCGGTTGCCCCCAGTTGCCTCCCCAGCGCCTCCGCCCCCACCCTCCCTGGCGCAAAACAGCCACCGATTTCCATTTTGCTGGGGGCTAGTATGCCAGCAGCGTAGAGCACCCGGCTCCAGCTGTCGATATGCCCCGGAGAATTGCCGGGTCCTTGCATTCGCACGGCGGCGGCTGTGCAACATGGCGGCGACCGCTTGTGGACCGTACCCGCAAAATAGTACCCCCTTTTTGGTCGGCTCCCGTGCTCCGGACTACCCCCATAGTGCCCTAGCCCCGAATAATGTCCCCCCCCCATACTCGCGGATCGGCCTTCCCCACCCCCACGACTGTGGTGAGACCACAAGTGTCCCACTCTGTTGGGAACTCGGCCTGACGGGGGCGGAGCATCGTGAGGCGGGCTTTAGGCAATGTCCTGAGGCCGTTGATACGTGGCATGGAAAGCGGCGGCATCCCTTATTTGGTTGGGAACTCGGATTCTCTGGCTGTTCGCCGAATGCAATTTCGGCGTTGATGACCGGGGAATCCAGCCCATGGTGTCAGCAGTCGGGAATCCAACGTGGCAGCTGCTGACTGTGTTCAGCGCCGCCGACAGTCAGGCGGGAACCGTGCTGCTGGCCGGGGGGGCTTCGGTGAGGGTTGGGGGTCTGATGGAGGATGGCCCGGCAGTGGCGAGAGGTTCCAGGGGCGCACTATCTTGCAGGACGTGTGGCCACGGACCCGGCAATTCTCCAGCCGTTTATATCAGGAAGGCTATGCATTTTACATGGTGCAGCTGCTAGCCCTTCACTGGTTGGAGGATCGGTACTGGGGCCACATCGATTTTTCCCATGTAAAACGCCATGGATCCTCCGGACATAGCCCCAAATTCGGAGAATCCAGCCCCTAGTGTTGATGACACCGCAGAATTTGTGGACTTCCACGACAGAAAGACTGGCACCGCAGCTGCACCGATTCCGCTACTGCTAAGGGGCTAGCACCGGCGTCACGTAGAACACAATCAATTCTAATGAGAAGCTGTGCCCGATTCGCCTTTTTGCAATTCACACTCAAAGGCTGACAAGCTGCAGCCGCATATACACATGCACTCCCCAAACACTCCATTCCAGCCAACAAGATGGCAGTAAGGAGAGCGACACCAAGGTTCGTGGACGCAGAGCTCGATGCCCTCTTGAGCGCTGTGGAGGAGAGGAGGGTGACCCTGTACCCCGTCCTGGAAAGAAGGCTGCCAGCCACGACCATTCGCCGTGCCTGGGCACAGGTGGCAGAGGCCGTCAGTGCCATGAGCAACACCGTCCTGACAGGCCAGTAATGCCAGAATAAACTGCATCAGCTCCTCAGGGCGGCCAGTGTGAGTTGGCAGCAATGTGGCCTGGCCCCAACCCCCATCCCACACACCAATAACCGGACACCCCCCCTCACCTGGAGGGCGGGAGCACCTCCACCGTGCACCACATGACCGGGTTCCCTGGCCATTGAGGCCACCAGCTAGCCGACCCCTTGGCTGCATGCATCGGACTATCTAACACTGTCAATTTCTGTTTCCGTGCCTCCTAGGAGAAGGCCGCGCACAACTGCCGGGAGCAGAAGACAGGACGGGGACCGCCAGACTTGCGGCCCTTCACCAATGCCTGAGCAGAGGGCTCTGGACGTGGAATGCGGCCCGGAGGAACGGGAGGACGCCGAATTGGAGCTTGGCCATGAAAGAGGAAGTGAGACCCCGCTTAGTTGCGGTTCCCAATGACACGTGTCAAACTCCCCCCCAACACCCCACACCACCCTTACCCCCACACCACCTTCACCCCACACCAACCTCACCTCCACACCACCTCACGCCAACACCACCCCCACCCACAAGCCAACCCCCACTCCCCCCAGTCTGATCATACGTCTCGCCTTGTGTCTTGCAGGACCTGCTGGAGATGGGCGGGTCCCTCTGGTGTCCCGCCGCCAGCCAGTGCCACAGCCGGAACCCCTGCATGAGCCGAGCAACGATGGGAGCAGCTCGGACACTAGCCCTCCACCTGAGACTCATAGGACCCCGGAGCTTTGGCCAGAGGATGACACAGATATCCCGTCACAACTATCTCCAACACCCTCCACCATTCCACAGACACGCACCTTGGTTGGGCACTTTAGTGAAGAGTGTCCTGGGACACTATCTGGTGCTCACCACACAGTTGACATAGTACAGCAGGTGGAGGTAGGGGCACCTGAGGGGGCGGACAGTCGGAGGGCAGTCTGCTCCCAGGGACTAGCGACCGTCCAGACAGATCTCGAGCTTCTGGAACAAACAGTCCCATCCATAGTGGAGATGCAGTCGCAGAGCCAGGGACTGCATGAGGGGTTGTGGGTGAGCATCCAGCACCTACAATCACAGTGGAGGAGTTCAACTGCAGAAAGGAACAGGAGCTGATGTCGACCATGCGTGCCACCAGGCCAACACCGCACGGGTGGCATCCGCAGTGGAGGCATTGGGGATGTGGAGGTGAAACCCACGCAAACATGGGGAGAATGTGCAAACTCCACACGGACAGTGACCCAGAGCCGGGATCGAACCTGGGACCTCGGCATCGTGCGGCAGCAATGCCAACTACTGTGCAACTGTGCTGCCCTCGACACCAGTTATGTTAACACGGGTGCAGGGCACAGTTTAGTTATATGGGCTAGGGCACAAATCTGTATATATTCATTCACATTAAACACCTGTTGCCACCGTTAAAACCTGCCTCAGTGCTCTGTCTGAAGGGTGTGAGAGGTGGGCTGATCTGAGCTGGCGTGCGGGTAGTGATGGGGGGGGAAATGGTCTCCCCACACCCCACCTTCCCAACCGTTCCCTCCACCGCCATCCCAGGGATTTGAATGGGACCGTGTGATGGAATGGGCAGCTCGCATGCAGAGATCAACCAGGTGGATGGTGGAAGTGGGCAGCAGTCAAGACATCATCAAATGATGCGGAGCACCAGAGCTCACCGCAAAGCGGGTCGTCATCATCCTCCATCCCATGGATGAGACCCGGTGTTATTGCGAACCCAGGGTTTGCACCCCGTAGTGTGGCAGCTATGTATTACGGAGGGAGGTACAGGTGGGGTTAGGGGGGAGAGTGAAGGAGTATGAGGTTGGGATGCGGTGTTCGTGCCCCCGGCCAGTTCCCTCCTACCGACAATCGGTAAACCTGGAGCCGATCAGAGTGTCCTGTGCATGTTGGCATGGGCTTCATTGTAGCGGGTTTCCACATCGGTCTCTGGCCTCCAGATAGGCATCATCAGCCACAACTGCAATGGTACCCCTGTCGCTCAAGAGCCAACTCCCCTGCCGGCGGGGCTTCTCGAGCATGTCAGGAATTGCCGAGTGTGCCAGGACGAAGGCATCGTACACACTGCCCGGGTACCAGGCACAGACGTGTATGATGAGCATCTGATGGTCACATATCAGCTGCACGTTCATCGAGTGGAGCCCCTTTTGGTTTGTGTAGAGCAGCCTGTTATAGTAATAATCTTTGTTATTGTCACAAGTAGGCTTACATTAACACTGCAATGAAGTTACTGTGAAAATCCCCTAGTCGCCACACTCCAGTGCCTGTTCGGAAACACAGAGTGAGAATTGAGCATGTCCAATTCACTTAACAAGCACACCTTTTTGACTTGTGGGAGGAAACCGGAGCACCCGGTGGTGCCTGTAATGCGACATCCCATCGATCATCTACTGGACCCAAGGCTTTTTGGCGATAGCGGCGGACCCCGCTGCCTAAGCATTATGTTGGGCTCTGTCCACATTGAAATGAATGTTTTTTTAAAATAAATTTAGAGTAACTAATTTTTTTTTTGTTTGAAATGAATGTATTGAGCTGTCTGGGCATATGAGGCCTATTTGATGGCACGGATGCACCTGTGCACCAAGGCCTGTGAGATTCTGGCCAGGTCCCCACTCGGCGCCTGGAAGGACCCCGTAGTGTAGATGTTCAGAACGACCATCACCTTGACGGCTACCAGGAGCCGGTAGGCACCGTGGCCCCCATACTGTGGGCGATTCGGGGTGTGTGGCGGGTGTTGTGTGGGGGACCGTTTGGAGTCACCCTGGCCACTCAGCCTGTCCCCCCCCCCGTCAACCCCAGCCCTGGCAGGGCACCCCCACCCCAGCCAGCCCAGCATGTGTCTGGCCCAGCAGCCCACGGTCATTCCTCTCCATGTCCTACCTCCTCTCTCTCTCTCTCCCTCAGCAGCCACAACGGCGGTTTCACGATTTTTGAAAGCACACATGAACCACACAGTCAGGAACTCGGCCCATTAGAAGCGGAGAATCGCAGCGGCCCCAGAGAATGCTGGGTCAGGCCCACTAATGATATGCAAATGGTGTTTACTGTATGTGCGTCCTGGAACATGTTGCCACCGCTGTCAAGGTGACGGAGAATCGCGATTTGGCATCAAATTGGCGCCTGCTGCGATTTCGGTGTCAGAACTGATTCTCCGCCATATCACATTTCGCGATTTTGATGTAGGTCAAAGGAGAATCCCACCCAACATCTTTTGAAGCTAAGTAAAAATAGTTTTGACAATTCTTGTTCTTTGGTTTTGCATATGCTAAAACTTGTGGGAATATAGGTTTGTCAATGCAAAGACGTTCCTTTGAGGTAGCCCTTTTGTGTTTCCTGAATACCTTGGGCTGGATTTGCTTCGGCGATCGGCCGGAGAATCGTTCCTGACCAAATCAGGGGCGGTGCTGCTTTTGCGATGCTCTGCCCTCTCTAAGAGTATGTCACGCGATGTATTGACGGCCTCAGGACGTTGCCTGTGGCCCAGCCCCCAATGCCCCAACCCTGAGGGGCTGAGTTCCCGATGGCGTGGGGCTCTCATGGTCTCGCCGGTGGGAACTCGACGTGGCGGCTGCAGACTCAGTCCTGCGCCGCTACAGTCGCTGGAGGGTCGATCCGCGGGCAGGGGGGACTTTATCAGGGGCTTGGGGCACTGTTGGGGGGTGGTCCGGGGCTTGCGAGCCCACCAAAGCGAGGGCAAAATTTCACAGGCCGTGTTGCACAGCGTGGCCGCTGCGGACCGCCACCGTGCGCATGCGTGGCCATGGAGACGGCAATTGTCTGGGCCGTATCGACAGCTAGAGCTGGGTGCTCTACACTGTCGGCATGCTAGCCCCCAGCTACACGGTGGATCTGTGGCCTTTTTGCACTGAATTTATGGGTGTAAAACGCCACCGTTCCCACGCCGCCGTGAGGACATTGCCTCACAATTGGAGAATCCAGACCCTTTTCTTTGACGTTTAATGCGTGCTGTCGTTTTCTCTTCGCATAAAAAAATGTCAGATGTTTTGCATGGAACGCTCAGCAATAATAAATTAGCTGCTAATATTTTGCTTTGTCACTCAGGTATTCAGGCAGCCAACATATGAGATTGATTAATTGTAACACCGTTGTGTCAGATGGGAAAGGAGCCAATGATCATATAAATGGAAAATGCACTGAAGCCTGGGGTTGATAAATTGACGTGACTGAACAAAGTCTTCTGATTCTTTTATTATGGTTCATCATAATACCTGTACTAGTGTTAACACTTAGAATGCTGGCACATATCGGGAAATAACATTTTCTTAAAACTGTAGTGACACATTGCTATTAAAACAATTGACAATTTAAATTAATATACGTACTAAAATGTCAAAACAGCTTTATTGCTACCGCATTAACTTAACTTAAAAATAAATACTAAAAGAACTTGCATCTCATTTTTCTTTCTTCTGTTAACCAATCCACTTTGCATTTTTTAGTTTCCTAACTTTAAGGTGACTTTAAAACCTTTCATTTACAGTTTTATTAATTTCTTCATTCACACTGTCCAGTTTTAATATAGGAATGAGTTCTGCATCTCCAGATATTTCCCTTGTATATTAATTTTAATGTAAAACTAAATGTTAATAATGATAGACAAAAATAGAGAAGAGTTTTCATCCATGGCTGACTCTTGCTATCATCTTAGAGTCAACCAAGAAAAAATTGAATTGAACAGACAAAGATTTAAACGAAATATGAATCCTCGAAGTAGGGCTGTTAATGAAGGGCAAAGATTTGGTGCATCACTGAAGCAGTTACAGAAAACTATAGTACAGAGAAGTTAGTACAGCGTGGATGAAATAAAAGTAAGAAACAATTGCATTTATAGAATTCTTTCATGACTTCAAAACTTCTCAAAAAGCTTTACAAGTTTAGTCACTGTTGAAATGCAAAATTAGAGGAAGCTATTTTTCTCTCAAAATGTGCTACATGATGTGATAACCACTGTAGATATGCGTACTTGCAGTAGAGGGATGTATGGCTGTACCTGTAATACAGGTTCCTCCGGTAAGCCCCTGCCGGCTAGCTCCGCCCACAGGGAGCTTGTGTATAAATATGCGTGTGCGTCACTGAGATCCTATTCTACAGTTGCAGCCGGAGGAATAGCATCACACAGCAATAAAGCCTCGATTATACATGTCTCTCGTCTTTGTGTGCAATTGTTAGCGCCGCACATGATACAGTGATAATTGCTATTTACCTTTTGGTGCAGCAGTAAGAAAGGGAAACCTGGGAGCACGAATTACTCAGGAGGCACACAATAGGCAATGAACCGAGAGCACTTGATTTACCTATCTGGCTATGAGGAAGAAGCAATGTATTTTTACACACTGTTGCTGAGTGATGTAGTCCACAACTATGGGGTTGGCTTCCATATATACATTAACAACACAATATTTTCCCCCATGTTGCTTGACCACACAACTGTTTCTATGCTATTAGTTTTCCTGTCTTTCGTTAAGTTGCCAGAATTTACTCCAATCAAATGTTCGGAAGACTAAAACCCACATTTTCAGTTCCAGACATAAACTGACTCTTTTCCCCTCTTTGCTGCTCACTCGGGGTGAATTAGTAAATGTACAATCTGTTCAATCTGAATGTGTACTGAACTGCGTTTCACAGCTCATATATGTTTCACTAGTTCTACCTTCATAATCTGCTCATGCCATTAAACTAATTTTCCAATTCGCTTCTTGATGTCTTCCATAAACTCCAACTTGTTATATTTTGGGCTATCGAGAAGCTTCTTTCACTAACTCCATTAGGGTGCTATAGAGACTAATATCTGTACCTTTCTGCCTTCAGCCCAGCTGAACCCCCATGGGCCATAACTGAATAAATGGTTTGAACACTTGACAGTGTACAGTTCGAGCCTTGATACAGATTTTCCAGTATGCCTATTATATTTATGTATTTACCCCCAGGCACTGTGCAGTAAAAATATACATTAATTCATCGAGTACGTTTATTTGTATCGAATTGTATAGTTTGTTTTTTGATTACTTGCATAATGAAAGAGAACATGTTTTTCAGTGGTTGCTGAACAATACTGAGTCTTGGAACAATTTGTCAAATATAAAATGTTGACAGTTTTTTTAACTTTGCCAATAGATTTGTCAAGGGAACAGCTTGTTCCTTTGTTAATAATCAGATTTCAGAGGGAAAAAAGGCACAGGCCCTTCATGCACTTTGGTGTTGAAGTAGTTCCATTACATGACCATGTGCATGAGAATAACTCAAATAACTTCAACTGCCAATTTAAGCTGAGTGCGATATCTCATGGAGAATGATGGCTGTTCCAATTGAAAATCATGGCCCATTGTTCTGCGGAGTCGAAAGGCTGTTGGAATTGCAAGAAAAAATGGTCCATGAGCAGTTTATGAAATAGAGTGATAGAGTTACAGAGGTTAACAGCATGAAAACAGGCCCTTCGACCCAACTTGTCCATGCCGCCCAGCTTTTACCACTAAGCTAGTCCCAACTGCCCGCATTTGGCCCATATCCCATTATACCCATCTTTCCCATATAACTGTCTAAATGCTCTTTAAACGAGAAAGTTGTACCCACCTCTACTACTGTCTCCGGCAACCCTCTCCCCACTCTCTTTGTGAAAAAGTTTCCCCTCTGGACCCTTTTGTATCTCTCCCCTCTCACTTCAAACCTATGCCCTCTAGTTTTAGACTCACCTACCTTTGTAAAAAAGATGTTGACTATCCACCTTATCTATGACATTCATTATTTTATCGACTTCTATAAGATCACACCTGAGCCTCCTATGCTCCAGGGAAAAAAATCCCAGTCAATCAAGCCTCTCCTTATAACTCAAATTATCATATCCAGATAACATTCTAGCAAATCTTTTCTGCACTCTTTCTAGTTTAATAATATCCCTCTATAATAGGGTGACCAGAACTGTACAAAATATTCCAAGTGTGGCCTTACTAATATCTGAAAATGAAATCGCTTATTGTCACGAGTAGGCTTCAATGAAGTTACTGTGAAAAGCCCCTAGTCGCCACATTCCGGCGCCTGTCCGGGGAGGCTGGTACGGGAATAATATCTTGTACAACTTCAGCAAGACATCCCAACTCCTGTATTCAACCTTCTGTCCAATGAAGCCAAGTATGTCAAATGCCTTCTTCACCACCTGTGACTCTACTCTCAAGGAGCTATGAACCTGCAATCCTAGATCTCTTTGTTCCACAACTCTCACCAACACCCACCATTAACTGAGTAGGTCTTGCCCCGATTCAATCCAGCAAAATGCATCACCTCATATTTATCTAAATTAAACTCCATCTGCCATTCATAGGCCCACTGCAATTGATCACGATCCCATTGCAATCCTAGATAACCTTCTTCACTATCCACAATGCTACAATCTTGGTGTCATCTGAAAACTTACTAGCCATGCCTCCTAAATTCTCATCCAAATCATTAATAATAATAGTGGACCCAGCATTGACCCCTGAGGCACACCGCTGGTCACATACCTCCAGTTTGAAAAAAAACCCCTCTACAATTACCCTTTAACTATCGCCAAGTCAATTAGCTATCTCACCCTGAATCCCATGAGATTTAACCTTATGCAACAGCCTACAATGTGGCACCTTGTCAAAGGCCTTGCTAAAGTCCATGTAGACAACGTTGACCGCACTACCCTCATCTACCTTCTTGGTACCCCTTCAAAACATTCAACCAAATTCATGAGACATGACCTTCCCCTGACAAAGCCATGCTGACTTTCACTAATTAGCCCTTGCCTGTCTAAATGCCTGCAGGTCCTGTCCCTCAGGATATCTTCTAACAATTTACCCACTACAGACGTAAGCCTCACCAGTCTGTAGTTCCCGGGCTTATCCCTACAGCCCTCCTTAAGCAAGGGCACAACATTTGCACCCTCCATTCTTCAGGCACCTCTCCTGTGGCTGTCGATGATTTAAATATCTCAGTTAGGGGGCCGGCAATTTCCTCCCTAGCCTCCCACAACGTCTTGGGATATATTTCATCGGGTCCCGTGGATTTGTCTCTCGATGCGCTTTAATACCTCCAGCACCATCTCTGCAATATGTACACTCCTCAAGACATCACTTTTTATTTCCCCAATTCCCTAAAATTCTTGCCTTTCTCAATAGTAAATAGTGACGAAAAATATTCATTTAGGTCCTCTCTCATCCCTTTTGGATCCACACATAGATGACCTTGTTTATCCTTAAGAGGCCCTACCCTCTCCCTAGTTGCTCTTTCGCTCTTTATGTATCTGTAAAAGCTCTTTGGATTTTCCTTTGCCTGAACTGCCAAGACAATCACATGTCCACTTTTTGCCCTCCTGACTTCTCTCTTAACTCTACTCAGACAGGCCTTATACTCTTCAAGGGATCTACTTGATCCCAGCTGCCTATGCATGTCATATGCCTTCTTTTTCCTTTTGACCATGGCCTCAATATCCCAAGTCATCCAGGGTTCCCTATTTGTACCAGCCTTACCCTTCACTTTAAGAGGAATGTGCTCACCCTGAACCCTAGTTAACACACTTTTGAAAGACTCTTACTTACCATCTGTCCCCTTGCCTGTAAACAGGAAATTGGCCTTGCCCCAATTTAGAATTTTAACTTTTGGACCAGAACTATCATTTTCCATAGCTATCTTAAATCTAATGGAATTATGGTCACTGGTCCCAAAGTGATCCCTCACTAACACTTCTGTCACCTTCCCTTCCTTATTCCCCGAGAGGAGGTCAAGTTTTGCCCTCTCTCTAGTCAGGTCATTCGCATATTGAATGAGGAATTCTTCCTGAATACACTTGACAAATTTCTCTCCATCCAAACCCATAGTGCTATGGCTGTCCCAGTTAATGTTGGGAAAGTTAAAGTCCCGAACTATTAGACCCTATTTTTCCGGCAGTTATCTGTAATCTCTTTACATATTTGCTCCTCAATATCCCGCTGACTATTTGGGGGCCTATAGTACAGTCCTGTCAAAGTGATCTCACACTTCTTATTTTTCAGTTCTACCCATATAGATTCAGTGGGCGAACCCTTGGATATATCCTCTCTCTGTACTGCTGTGCTTTGTCCCTAATCAAAAACGCAACTCCTCCTCTTCTCCTATCTACTGGTCTATCTTTCCTATAGCAGCTGTAACCCAGAACATTGAGCTGCCAGTCCTGCCCCTCCTTTAGCCATGTTTCAGTAATCGGTATAATTTCCCATCCCATGTACCTATCCATGCCTTGAGTTCATCGGCCTTGCCCGTTAGGCCTCTTGCATTGAAATAAATACAGTTCACTCTGTTTCTCTGACTTCCACTTTTCTCCTTATTGGCTTTTGTTTATAGCCCTTCTTTACTACCCTTTGACTTCCTGCATTGGTTTCTGTACCCCTGCCACATTAGTTTAAACCCACCCCAACAGTGCTTGCAAACACCCCCATTGTTTGGGACAACATTGGGACAGTCATAGAACTTATGGGTTTGGATGGAGAGAAATTTGTCAAGTGTATTCAGGAAGAATTCCTCATTCAATATGCGGATGACCCGACTAGAGTGAGGGCAAAACTTGACCTCCTCTTGGGGAACAAGGTGTAGACCATCCGATTTACAATGGTCCCAATCATCTGAATCCCTCCTTCCTGCACCATCTCTCAAGCCACACATTCATTCTGTCTATCCTGCATTCCTACTCTGACCACCACCTGGTACTGGTAGTAATCCCAAGATTACTACCTTGAGGTCCTACTTTTTAGTTTAGCTCCTAACTCCCTAAATTCAGCATGTAGGACCTCATCCCGTTGTTTACCTATATTGTTGGTACCTATATGCACCAGGACAGCTGGATGTTCACCCTCCCCCTTCAGAATGTACTGCAGCCACTCTGAGACATCCAAGATACTTGCATCCGGGAGGCAATATACCTTTTTGGAGTCTCGTTTGCATCCGCAGAAATGCCTGTCTACTTCCCTTATAATCAAATCCCCTATCACTTTAGCTCTACTGCTCTTTTTCTTGCCCTCCTGTGCAGCAGAGCCGGCCACAGTGCCATGAATCTGGCATCTGGCTACTGCTGCCTTCCCCTGGTGAACCATCTCCCCCAACAGTATCCAAAATGTTTTGGGGGGAGATGACCGCAGGGGACCCCTGCATTGCCTTCCTATTCTTCCTCTATCTATTGGCCACCCATATCCGATCTCCCTCAGTACTCTTTATCTGCAGTGTGACCAACTCGCTAAACGTGCTATTCACAACATCCTCAGCATCGTGGACGCTCCAAAGTGAGTGCATCCACAGCTCCAGAGCCATCTAACGGTCTAACTGGAGCTGCAGCTGGACACACGTCTTGCACCTGAAGGAGCCAGGGACAGTGGACGCATCCCTGGACTCCCACATCACACAAGAGGAGCATGACATGGGTATGAGTTCTCCTACCATGTCCTAACCCTTAGGTTAACTTGTAACTCTACAATGCCAAAAAAAAATAAATAAATAGATAAATGTAAAGAAAAGAAAATATACTTACCAATCACCACTACTTACCAGATGGATTCAAATTTAGCAGGCCCTCTCTTGGCCAATTAAATCTCCTGGCTCCTCCCGCGCTCTTTTAAATCTCCCGGCTCCTCTCTCGCTCTTTGTGGCGCTAACAATTGCACACAAAAGACTTGATAAGGTACAAGAGAGGCTTTATTACAGTGAGATGCTATTCCTCTGGCAGCAGCTGTAGAATGGCATCTCAGTGAAATTCATGCATATTTATACAGCTCCCTGGGGGCGGAGCTAGCCAGCAGGGGCTTACCAGCAAACCTGTAATACAGGTACTGTCATACATCCCCTAATGCACGCACACTCATATATACAGTGGTAGAGATCACCACACTCTTTTAAATCTCCCGGTTCCTCTCGTGCTTTTAAATCTCCGGCTCCTCTTGCGCTCTTTTAAATCTCCCGGCTCCTCTCTCGGCTTTTCAGCTCCGGCTCCTCTTGCGCTCTTTTAAATCTCCAGCTCCTCTTGCGCGCTTTTAAATCTCCAGCTCCTCCTGTGCTCTTTTAAATCTCCGGCTCCTCCTGTGCTCTTTTAAATCTCTGGCTCCTCCTGCCCTTTTAAATCTCCGGCTCCTCCCGAGCTTTTTTAAATCTCCGGGTCCTCATGTGCTTTTAAATCTCAAGTTCCTCTTGCTCTTTTAAATCTCCGGCTCCTCTCCCGCTCTTTTAAATCTCCGTCTCCTCTCCCGCGCTTTTAAATCTCCTGGCTCCTCCCGCGTTGAATGAGAGGTGAGAAGAGTGAAATGAGATAAGATGCTCAAAAGAGGAGAAAGTGCCAAAGGATTAGGCTGTCAAGCCATGCTGTGATCAGGTTATGGCATTGAGTGAGTTTAAATAGTTATTAGGAAGTCCAAGACTTTTTCAAGCAAGATTTTTTATATTAGTGGCAAGCTCACAGGACATTGGCCCAAATCCTAATATTGAATTGTAGCCAGCATTTAGAAGCTCGTGAGTGAGTACTTGTATGAAAGCACAGCGATGTGCTTGGTTCTGAGTCAGAGCTACATTCTTTGTGTACCATTTAGATTCCGATACCTGGATTCCTGCATAGTGTATATGCTGTTGCACTGCATTTCTCGTGGTTTTGAAGTACAAGAAAAGATAAAAACTAAGAGCTAGAGTTGGATATTTGGCCCTTAAACAAAATTGTGGCTGTTCCACCTCAATGTCTATAATTAAACCTTATTTTCTTACCTAGTGGCATATCCATACAACCATGAAAACCTGTGATTAATATTGGTTGTCGACCCCTAAGTCCTAGTCTATAGATATCCAAATTAAAATAAATACTGTTTAGAATACCAATGAATATAGTTTGTTCACTCAGGCCACTAACAATAGTGAACCAAGGAAAATGTTTTCCACTTTGCGGATTTCTGAATTCCTCATGGAAAATGTGGAATAGATGTTTGAAATTTATGTTAATTTAACTTACATTATAATGGTTTCATGAGCTGAATACGCTATATTTGTGATGCTTAATTCCTTTCAAAGAATGCTGACATGATGCAATTTGGAAATAGCTCAGGACACTGGAAGGCTGTTAATTGTAGCTGTAAATGAAGGCATTGCTAAATATGCTGTTTCTTTGTGCAGTTCTGTGTGATTTGTAGTCAGAAAAATGGCAGTGATTTTTTTCAAAAGCGACAATGGGATGGGAATACCCTGTCTTTGAGCTGGGTAGTGAGGTAGATAGGGTAAAATGCTTCTATACTTTGGGCCGAATTTCCTGAAGTCAAGACAACCCCGCGGATCTATAAAAATAGTGGGCTGGATTCTCCGTTTTTGGGACTAAATCCCCATGTCATCTTTTATGCCAGGAAAACTAGCATAGCGATGTGCTTGGTTCTGAGTCAGAGCTACATTCTTTGCGTACCATTTAGATTCTGGTACCTGTGGACTGAGTCCGCAGTCACCAATGAGGATCCCGGACAGTGGGACAATGAGAGGTCCATGCCGTTGGATATTCAGCCGGTCGGGGACAGAGAATCACGAGTCGAGCCACAGGCAATGGCCTGAGGCGGTGGATACTCGGTGTGGTGTACTCGCCGAGTATCCCGATTTTTGGGGATGGGTGGAAAATTGCGAAACCGGTGCGGGTCCCGATTTCGTGTGCGATAACGGATTCTCCGCCCCGTAGCCAAATGCGATTTTGGCGTGGGGTTGCGGAGAATCCAGCCCAATGTGTGAGACCTGGATGCAGGACCATTTGAACTTAATGCTGAGTTTAAATATACTCCATTTTGGCTGTTCCAAGACCCTTAACCTGCAGTGTTGAAGTTATAACTTGATGAGGTAGACATTAACACTTGTTCAAGTGTCATGATCTGAAACTTCGTGATCCTCTGCTCTTTAAAACTTGAAACGCCATAAAAAAACATCTGGACTGCTTTGATTATCAGACCATCCGGTGTAGATTAGAAATAAAACATGATGACTTGTGCCAAAGTTTCAATGAAGTGTTTGGTTACATTTCACAAGGACTGTTATTTTTGTCATTATGAATGTTTGGCTGCGTTTCAAAAACTACAAACGCATTATCTTAGCACGGGGTTCTGAGTTGACTGCATAACAGTTTAAAGACAATTTAGGAATTAGTCACTGAATATGAGCTTGTTTGCTTTTATAACAGATTAGCCATTCAGATTTGAAAGTTTTGAATGAGTTTCGTGGATAGGAGATTTTTCATTCTCAAATGTATTGAATGGGAGTTGTATTAGATTATTAATTTTTGCTCAACACCTTCTGACTTCTGAGGTCTGTCCATGGTGGATAATGGGTGAGTGGTTATGGAGGTGGCATGAGAAGAAAAAGGAGGAAAGGAGAGAGGGGTTGAGAAGGTGTGAGGAGCTTGAGGGTCTAACAGCTTCTAAAACAACAGAGGCAACCCTTCTAACTAACCCATCTTGGCACTCACCTGCCTCCATGGCTACCTGCATCTAGGGATGATAGGCTGTGATTCTATGCTCCCCATAAACCAGAATACATGGAGTGCTTACGTTAGCTGGGGTTAAGAGGAAGATGGTGAGGGAAGAAGGAAGAGGTAAGTTTAGAGCTACTGGGGAGTTCAGTTGGGTAACGCTTGAGGGCACTGGCTTGAAAATCCAATTGACACTTTCACGAATTATGATGTGAAGAGTTAACATCAGGAGAACCTGATACTGACATAACTATGATATAATATCACATGACTAAAAGACAGATCTTGTGAGAAGCAGAAGTACAACCTCATATAGGTTACGGAGGTGTATATAGATCTGTAAATAAGCAAGAATATTTTTTAAGAATAAATCCATGGTGCCATTCTTCGAGTAACAGGCAAACCCGAGACCTGAACTCAAGATGAAACATGAAATGCAAAAGGTGTTTAAAATTTATCTGTAGATGTTAATAGACCATAGAACAGTACAGCACAGAACAGGCCCTTCGGCCCCCGATGTTGTGCCGAGCCATGATCACCCTACTCAAACCCACATATCCACCCTATACCCGTAACCCAACCCCCCCTTAACCTTACATTTATTAGGACACTACGGGCAATTTAGCATGGCCAATCCACCTAACCCGCACATCTTTGGACTGTGGGAGGAAACCGGAGCACCCGGAGAAAACCCACGCACACAGGGGGAGGACGTGCAGACTCCACACAGACAGTGACCCAGCCGGGAATCGAACCTGGGACCCTGGAGCTGTGAAGCATTTATGCTAACCACCATGCTACCCTGCTGCCCCTAATATTTTGAAAAAAAATCAGGGAAGTGTGTTTGTAAACATTTGGAAATGTGTCATCAGTTGGATTGGGGTCTGACATTGTTCATAGAGTTTCTGCAATTCTAAATTTGATGTAAATAGTCTTCACTGGAATGACCCTGTGATAAGCAAAGTTGTTCAAATCTCCTATTTATTACGCAGTTGTCTCCAACAGTAATATCCCCTATTTCTAGTTGAAGAAAGAAAATTTGATATACAATCCAAGAATTGATTAATTCCCAAAATTAGATGAAAAATGTAATTCACATGTTCATTATAGTTTGCAAAATATGTATCAAAATTAGAAGTGTTTATGGGGAGGCGTAAGCTCCTGGATTATAAATGTCATGCCGCCAACCCGTGTACGCTCCAATCGATTTTGACCTGCTTCGGTTTATTTTCTTCCAGTACAAGCAAAGGCTTGTTAGGTATGCCTACAGCTTAAGTTACATACTTCATGTCCTACTGCACATAAAGTTAATTGTTTCACTTAAAAGATTAATACTCATAGGCATTTTGCATTGTCAGTTTTTCGAAAAGAAAAATGTTGGTCAGCTTTTGATGGTTTTCTAGATTGGTACATTTTAAAAAGGAAATAATCAGTTCTTAATGTAATGCGCTTTTCAAAATAAAATCTAGGAAGCCTGCCCTTGCAGAGAGAATTTTTGACTGTCAAAAAAGCATAATTTCAAATTTGTAGTTTAAGTACAAAAGCGAAACCAGATCTATCAAAATTGCTCTCATCTTGTTTAAGAAATCTAATTAACGCTTTAAAGTTTCTCCAATTTTAATTTATGAACTCTGGTTAAATACATCAAACCATACTCTTGTCTTTTGTGGAAACACAATAGTTATCTCTCTTAATTTTGCTGTTATGGAGGCAAGCAGCAAAACATTGTGCTCTCAAGAGGGATCAATGTCCTCTGGTCTTCTCTAGCTCCACCAGCATGACCTACGTAAAAATTCCATGACCACAAAGCATAAGTTACATCAAGCATAAATTGAATTTCCCGATCTTTACCACTGGTTTAAAAAGGATTGGGCTGGAAATTGTCCCACCACAAAACTTGCCATGTCTCCAAATTGAAATAATAAACATGAAGAATAGGAGCAGGAGTAGGACATTCTGTAAAATCCTCGCTCATCTTCCACCTCAGCTCTACCTTTCTGGCTTATCACCCATATCCCTTGATTTGCGTAGTGCCCCAAAACCTATCAATGTCAGCCTTAAATATATCCAATAGCTGATCATCCACAGACTCCTCTGGTAATTCTCTGAGTGAAGAAATTGCTTTTCATCTCAATCCTGCATGTTTGTCCCTTTATTCTCTCACTATAACCTCTAATTTTGGGCTCTCCAGTCAGGAGAGTCAGCTTTTAAGCATCTACCCTGTTCAGAGAGTTGGGGTCATTGCCCAGTATTCCAAATCTTGATCCCTGGACACTGTGTGGGAGTCAACACCACACACGTAGCAGCCAACATCCAAACACCCAGGGTATGGGACACATTTCCTGGGAGACGACCACAGCCAGAGGGTGGATTGGTGCCATGGGGATGGGGTTGCTAGGAGAGACAGGCAAATGGTCTGGGGGTCAGCCTGCATTCAGAAGAAAGTGACAGAGGCATCATAATGGTTGTGCAAAAAGTTGTTTAATGTGTTGTACAATCCACCCTGGGCCCGAACACCACCCCCTCCCCACTCCTACCTAACCCCTTCACCCTATTCCCGTGCCCTCAGTGATGCTCAATGTGCTTGGCCCTCCTAGATCCACCACTATGTCCTGGTGTTTCCCCAGAATGCACATCTGAAGTGGGGGCAGCCAGCTGCCTACCTCATCCTGTAGCCTTCGATGCCCCTGGCGGATGTCTTTTGGTTTCTCTGGGCTGGAGGGCCCCTGCTCACTTGTCAAATAACAAAGAAGGATACAGCACAGGAACAGGCCCTTCGGCCCTCCAAGCCTGTACCTGCCATGGTACCACCCTTGGCCAAGACCCTCAGCACTTCAAAGAACAAAGAACAATATAGCCGTGCCGCCCTGTCCTGTGTGCTGAACCCGAGACGCAGCCTCATCAGGGGGGTGGAACTCAGGAGTGCTGGTGCCCATCGTTACCGCCCCATGGTACGGGCCTGGGTTGGCACTCAGCGCCTCCTCAAGAACAAAGAACAAAGAAAATTACAGCACAGGAACAGGCCCTTCGGCCCTCCCAGCCTGCGCCGATCCAGATCCTTTATCTAAACCTGTTGCCTATTTTCCAAGGTCTACTTCTCTCTGTTCCCCACCCGTTCATATATCTGTCCAGATGCATCTTAAATGATGCTGTCATGCCCGCCTCTACCACCTCCACTGGTAAAGCATTCCAGGCACCCACCACCCTCTGCGTAAAAAACATTCCACGCACATCTCCCTTAAACTTTCCCCCTCCCACCTTGAAATCGTGACCCCTTGTAATTGACACCCCCAATCTTGGAAAAAGCTTGTTGCTATACACCCTGTCCATACCTCTCATAATTTTGTGGACCTCAATCAGGTCTCCCCTCAACCTCCGTCTTTTCAATGAAAACAATCCTAATCTACTCAACCTTTCTTCATAGCTAGCACCCTTCATACCAGGCAACATCCTGGTGAACCTCCTCTGCACCCTCTCTAAAGCATCCACATCCTTCTGGTAATGTGGCGACCAGAACTGCACGCAGTATTCCAAATGTGGCCTAACCAAAGTCCGACACAACTGTAACATGACCTGCCGACTCTTGTACTCAATACCCCGTCCGATGAAGGCAAGCATGCTGTATGCCTTCTTGACCACTCTATCGACCTGCGTTGCCACCTTCAGGGTACAATAGACCTGAACTCCCAGATCTCTCTGTACATCAATTTTCCCCAGGACTCTTCCATTGACCATATAGTCTGCTCTTGAGTTAGATCTTCCAAAATGCATCACCTCGCATTTGCCTGGATTGAACTCCATCTGCCATTTCTCTGCCCAACTCTCCAATCTATCTATATTTTGCTCCCGGTCGGCGCCCATAGGGTCCTGGGGTTCACCTTGTGCCGGAGATTCGGGCCCCGGCTGCTCCTGCATCATCTGGCTCTGTCAGCCCTGGCGCTTCCTCATGGTCCGCACCAACATGTCGATGCCCTGGCACTGCCAAGGTGCCCGGATGGCACTGCCAAGCCAGAAGGAACACTGCCTGCGTGCCAGGGTGGCAGTGCAAAGGTGCTCAAGTGCCAGGGTGGCACTGCCAGGGGGCAAGGGGTGCCATGCCCATGAAATGAGGGTGGAGGGGGGTTAGAAGGGTGGGGGAGTACAGGGCAAGTAAGTAGGGGCCACTGGTTGGTTGTGTCGGTAATTGGTAGGGGCCGAGAAGGGAGGGGGTGCTATGAGGGAGCTTGAGGGGGCCTGAAGGGGGGGAGACCCTCAGGGATCCCATAGCAGGGTGTCCTCACTTAGGGTGTGTGGGGTCGTGTCCATGTATGTGGGGAGTAACATTGCCCATAGATAGGGGATGTGAGGGATCCACAAGCTCACTTAGAGATCGGGGCACCCTTTGAAAACGGCTGCCCAATCTCTGAGTTCAGCTCGCAGTGCTAAAAATATTTTAATTGTGGGCTATGCCGGTGAGAATCTCCCCGGGGTCCAAAAAAGTGACCAAGTAGGCTGGACTCTCCGATTCTGCGGCTAAGTACTGATGCCGGTGTGGGAATTGTGGCGTTTTACAATGTCAAAATCACCGATTGGGGGACCGGTGAAGGGCTAGCAGCGGTGCCGGGTAAAACTCCCGGCTCCTGTGCCAAAAACAGCCGGAGAATTGACGGGTCCGTGGCCGTGCATGCACACAACGACAACCTGCAGTAGTCGCACCGTACAACATGACGCCAGCCGTGCACAGACCCGACCTGCCATACACGGCCCCACAGGACAACCCCTGGCAACCCCCACCAGTCCCCCCCAGCCCTCGCAGGAGTCCACCCCCCCCCCCCCCCCCCCCCCCCATCCCGGCCAGCGTCACGGCTTTCGGGTTCCCAACCGCTCAGACCACACGCCAACCGCACGGTCGGGAACTCAGCCCATCAGAGCAGAGCATCAGGGGAGGGCATTCCGATGATGCGCCAGCGGCTTTCCAATGGCGTGCGGCACGCGATGCGATGACGCTGGTTTCAAGGGGATGGAGACTCTAAAACCAGTTCAAACTGGTGCCGCCTGTGATTTGGGCGTCGGAAGGGATTCTCCACCTGAACGCTGATTACGATATCCCCGTTAGGCAACGGATATCCTGCCCAGTATCATTTAATAGCGGTGGGGAACTCAGAGTCGGCAGGAACTCCCTGAAGAACAGATTAACTTAGGGCTGGAATCTCCATTTCTGAAAATCCAAGGTGATCCACGACTGGAAAATAGGCACAAAACCCTCACCGACTCTGGTACCATTAGGGTCTAGCACCGGCGCCACGCGGCACACCCACGGAACATTCGGAAAATGGCCACAGAATCGCTGGGTCCAGGGCTGCACACATGCAGGGTTGACAAGCTGCAGCAGTGCGCGCCTACACCTGCACCGGTTGCGCCAGAAAACATGGCGCCGGCCGTGCTGGACTATGTACCCACCCACCCCGACCCCACAGCCCACCGCCTGGACACCCCCCCACCACTCGCCCCAGCCCTAGCAGAAGCCACGCGTCCAGTGGCACGGATCTCGGCCAAGTGAGGTGGCACTGGACACTGTCTTCAACCGGCAAGCCAGGCTCCTGACCACTGGGACCACACAAGGCCCGTGCCATCGGGAACTTGGCACATCTTGGCTGATGACACGCCAACAACGTTGCAATCGTGCGCAGTGCACGTCACGACGACACCAATTTGGAGGGGGCGGAGAATCACCAACTGGCGCCAAACCAGCACCTCCCCCGATTTTGGCACTGGGAGCAATTATTCCGCCCGATCGTCATTCTCGAATCTTAGGTCGGGCTGCGGAGAATCCCGCGTTTAGAAATTTTGGGGCAGAATCACACCCTGAGGTGCTGATTGTGTGGAGGACTGCTTCTGACAGCAAAATTGCGGCAGGTGCCGGATTGATGCCAAATCGCGATTCTCTGTAACCCCTAATATGGCGTATATGCGACGTGCACCGCGCGGAGTCCAAGCGCCGTATACATCTCATTAGTGAACACACCCACGATTCTCCGCCCCCGATGGGCCGAGTTCCCGACCCACGTGGTCCACGTGTGGTCTTAAAACTCGGGAACCTGGCGTGGTGACCACAGAGAGAGAGGGAGAGGAGGTCGGACACGGAGAGAAGCGACTGCAAGCTGCCAGCCTGGACATTGGCCCTTCTGGCTGGGGGTGGGAAGCCTGCCAGGGCCGGGGGGAGGGTGGCGGGCAGGCCAGGTGGCTGGGGTGAGCCTCACCCCACAGGATTGGGGCGCTACCCAGGCACGGATGGCCATCGCAGTGGCCATCTTGCTGCGTACCACCGGCCACCCACCGTGACCCCTGTTTTACCACAGTGACGCCGACAACATGGGTGCACCCACCCCCCCACACCCGGCAACACTACCGCGCCATGCCCCGCCCCAAACTCCCTGCCCAACCGGTTGCCACCCACCAGCGGACCACCCAGGGCATACCCACGGCAGGTCCATCGAGTGCAGTTCCAGCCAAAGATACCCTTAGCATCAGTGACGGGCGCCAGGACTCGAGGCCCCCATGGTTTTGGCCACCAGGAAGGCAGGGGTGTGGGGATGGGGTGGGGGATGACATGCGGGGGCAGAGCCCTTATTGCGGACCGGTGTCACCGTGTAGCCCGTCGAGCCTGGTTGGGTATGGGAGTATGCACATGCTAGCCTTTCACCCCCTGCAGACAATGAATTTTGGAGTTCAACCAGAAATGTGGCCCGGGTGGTTGCTGCAGCTCTTGTGGGATGCCCTGCAACCGTATGAGCGGAAGCCTCTCGAAGAGGAGGTGGATGCTGCAGGAGAGGAGCAGACAGCAGCGGAGTCTGTAGTAGAGGGGAAGGTGGCAGCAACAGAGCCTGTAGCAGAGGGGTAGATGGCAGTCGCACAGGTTGCAGATCCGGCCGCCCAACAGGCGGAGGGGAAGGAAAGTCCAATGTGGCGCCGCATGAGGCCTCGTGCGTACAGCAGCTGGAATTCCGTTGAAGACTTTGGCTGAGCAAGTAGGCAGTGCGACATATCTGCCACATGATATTTAGGGCAGCACGGCAGCACAAGTGAATAGCACTGTGGCTTCACAGCACCAGGGCCCCAGGTTCGATTCCCCACTGGGTCACTGTCTGTGCGGTGTCTGCACGTTCTCCCCTTGTCTGCTTGGGTTTTCTCCGCGTGTTCCTATATGCTGAGGGGTTGGCTCCTGGATGACTGGTTACAGCTGATGCCACCTATCCAGTGGCAACAGACAAACGCCTAGGCCCTATACAACGACGCCCATGCAGCGACTAGTGGTGTGATCGAGCAGTGCATCGGCCTCCTGAAGATGCGGTTCAGGTGCCTGGGCCGCTCTGGAGGGCCCCTCCAGTATAAAATTTTTTTTAAAATTTAGAGTATCCAATTCATTTATTCCAATTAAGGGGCAATTTAGCATGGCCAATCCACCTCGTTTGCACATTTGTGGGTTGTGAGAGTGAAACCCAAGCAAACACGGGGAGAATTCGCAAACTCCATGCGGACAGTGACCCAGCGCCGGGATCGAACCTGGGACCTCGGCGCCATGAGGCCGCAGTGCTAACCCATTGTGCCACCGTGCTGCCCTGGGGCCCTCCAGTATTACAATGAAAGAGTCGCCCGCATCAAAGTGACCTGCTGCATCCTTCAGAACATCGCGCAGCAGAGGGGCGATGTGCTGGAGGACGATGAGTAGGATGCAGGGCAGAGTGAGATAAGCAGGAAGTGGGGCCTGGGCAGGCTCAGGGTGCCGCACAACATCTGCACCAGGACAAACGCACACGGGACGCTCTGGCCGCCTCGAGGTTCACCGACTGGGGGGGGGGGGGGGGGGGGGTGCGGGCGGTGGATGGAGGAAGGGGATAGGCAAGCACACAGGCAGCACAGCCGAACCCCAAACGTCCTCATGTCCCAACTCTCCAACACCCCCACCTGCACCCCCTCCTTGATACATACCATAGCATTTCGGGGTAGGGGCCCCTGGGTTGACAACGGGCCTGCTCCATGGGATGGAGGGTGATGACAACCTGCTGTGTGATGAGCTCTGGTGCTCTGCATCACGTGACAATGTCTAGCTCCTGGCCATAGGCATTGGTTTAGCACAGTGGGCTAAATATCTGGCTTGTAATGCAGAACAATGCCAGCAGCGCGGGTTCAATTCCCATATCGGCCTCCCCGAACAGGTGTCGGAATGTGGCGACTAGGAGCCTTTCACAGTAACTTCATTGAAGCCTTACTTTATTATAGTAGTATTTTCCACCTGGTGATCTCTGCAAGCGAGCTAGCTAGTCCATCGCACAGTCGTACCAATCCCTGCGGTGGAGGTCGTGGGAGATGGTCAGGGGGCAGGGATAGGAGGGTGGGGAGGAGGGTGGGGAACACGGGTCACCCACAAGGCCTGCACCATTCCCCCGCCACCCGGGGCCAGCCCGGACCAGCCCATCAGACAGAGCACCAAGGCAGGCTGTAACGGTGGTAACAGATGTTTATTGTGAACCGACAGTATTACAGATCTGTGCCTTAGTCCCGATAACTAAATTGTGCCATGCACCCATGCCAACTTAAATGGTGTCTAACTTTCTGGCATTACGGGTGGCAATTCTCCGGGAGGAGGGGCGGGTTACGGTTGTGTGGGGGGTGGGGTTAGTGCCAGGGGCACGGTGCTGCCAACTCACCTTGGCTGACCTGACGAGGTCATGGAGTTTCTTCCAGCACTGCATGCCGGCCCGGGCGACGATGCCCATGGCGCTGATTGCCACTGCCACCTGAGCCCAGGCACGACGGGCGGCAGTGCCTGCCAACCTCCTTCCCGGGCTGGGGTATAGGGTCATCCGCCTCTCCTCCACCGCGCCCAGGAGGGTCTCCAGCTCAGCATCTCTGAATCTTGGGGCCGCTCTCCTTGCAGCCATCTTGTTAGCTGCGATGGTGTGTGTGGGGGGAGAATCGTTTATGTGCGGCTGCAGCTTGTTAGCCTCCTGAGTGTCAATCACGGATCTGGCAAATCTGACACAATTTTTTATTAGAGTTGATTATGTTCCACGTGGCGCCGGTGCTAGCCCATTAGAGGAAGCGGAATCGGTGCAGGTGTGGCGCCCAGTTTTCTGTTGTGAAAGTCCACGGATTCTCCGTTGGCATCAACACTTAGAACGGGATTCTCCGTTGGCCAATGCTGATATTGTAATCGGCGATCAGGTGGAGATTCAACTCTGACATCCACATCAAGGCAGTCTCCGATTTGAAGTCGGTCAGTCAGGCTCCGCCCCCTCAGAAATGGCGTAATCGCGTCATCGGCTGACCCTTCCGTGATGTCCCGCAACCAATGGGTGGAGTTTCCGACCACGCGGAACATGAGTGGCCTCAGTGGTCGGGAACCCGTTGTGGCGGCTGCGGACTGTGTCTGGCGCCACCACACTCGGTATGGATATGTGCCGCTGGCCAGGGGGCCTTCCGCGAGTGTCAGGGGGTCACGGATAGCGGGTCGGGTCCGTGCATGGCCGGCACCATGTTGTACGACGCAACCTCTTCAGGCTGTCAGCCGTGAACATGTCGGTCCCAGGACCCGTTCATTCTCACCGATCCCAGATTTCATTGTAAACCTCCCACGAATTCTCCATACAAGCTCCACCCGGGGACGTCAATGACCTCAGCTTGGCCATTACATCTGATCTCCATTTTTGGAGACCAATAGTGATTCCCGCTGGCTTCACATTGTGCCAGCCGGTAGGAGAATTGAAGGGATCTAGTGAATTAAGCTTAAAACCAAATCTGAATATGTTAGTGCAGATTTAAATATGTTAAATTGGCTTATATCTTTGCTGGCAAGAACCCGATTATGTCACCAGTTGGGGGATGGGGGAAATCTCAGCGCACATCGTGTTATGTTCTGTCGCAAGAGTCTTAGGCCATAAGGTGATTTGCGCATGCTGGAGGGGAGCGGAGAATCGTCCATTTCCATGATAGATTCCAACAGCTTCCCCACAATTGATGTTAAATTGACAGTTCCTCCATTGACTTATTAGAACATAGAACATAGAACACTACAGCGCAGTACGGGCCCTTCGGCCCTCGATGTTGTGCCGACCTGTGAAACCATCTGAAACCTATCTGACCTACACTATTCCATTTTCATCCATATGTCTATCCAGTGACCACTTAAATGCCCTTAAAGTTGGCGAGTCTACTACTGTTGCAGGCAGGGCGTTCCACACCCCTACTACTCTCTGAGTAAAGAAACTGCCTCTGACATCTGTCCTATATCTACCACCCCTCAATTTAAAACTATGTCCCCTTGTGTTGGTCATCACCATCCGAGGAAAAAGACTCTCACTGTCCACCCTATCTAACCCTCTGACTATCTTATATGTCTCTATTAAGTCACCTCGCAGCCTTCTCCTCTCTAACGAAAACAACCTCAATTCCCTGAGCCTTTCCTCGTAAGACCTTCCCTCCATACCAGGCAACATCCTAGTAAATCTCCTCTGAACCCTTTCCAAAGCTTCCACATCCTTCCTATAATGTGGTGACCAGAACTGCACGCAGTACTCCAGGTGCGGCCGCACCAGAGTTATGTACAGCTGCAGCATGACCTTGTGGTTCCGAAACTCAATCCCCCTGCTTATAAAGGCTAGCACACCATATGCCTTCTTAACAGCCCTATTAACCTGGGTGGCAACTTTCAGGGATTTATGTACCTGGATGCCGAGATCTCTCTGTTCATCTACACTACCAAGAATCTTGCCATTAGCCCAGTACTCTGCATTCCTGTTACTCCTTCCAAAGTGAACCACCTCACACTTTTCCGCATTAAACTCCATCTGCCACCTCTCAGCCCAGCTCTGCAGCTTATCTATGTCCCTCTGTATCCTATAACATCCTTCAGCACTATCCACAACTCCACCGACCTTCGTGTCATCTGCAAATTTACTAACCCATCCTTCTACACCCTCTTCCAGGTCATTTATAAAAATGACAAACAGCAGTGGCCCCAAAACAGATCCTTGCGGTCCACCACTAGTAACTGAACTCCAGGATGAACATTTGCCATCAACCACCACCCTCTGTCTTCTTTCAGCTAGCCAATTACTGATCCAAACCGCTAAATCACCTTCAATTCCATACTTCCTTATTTTCTGCAATAGCCTACCGTGGGGAACCTTATCAAACGCCTTACTGAAATCCATATACAGCACATCAACAGCTTTACCCTGATCCACCTGTTTGGTCACCGTCTCAAAAAACTCAATAAGGTTTGTGAGGCATGACCTACCCTTCACAAAACCGTGTTGACTATCGCTAATCAACTTGTTCTTTTCAAGATGATTATAAACCCTATCTCTTATAACCTTTTCCAACATTTTACCCACAACTGAAGTAAGGCTCACAGGTCTATAATTACCAGGGTTGTCTCTACTCCCCTTCTTGAACAAGGGGACAACATTTGCTATCCTCCAGTCTTCCGGCACTATTCCTGTCGACAAAGACGACATAAAGATCAAGGACAAAGACTCTGCAATCTCCTCCCTGGCTTCCCAGAGAATCCGAGGATAAATCCCATCTGGCCCAGGGGACTTATCTATTTTGACATTTTCCAAAATTGCTAACACCTCCTCCTTTTGAACCTCAATTCCATCTAGCCTGGTCGACTGAACCTGAGTGTTCTCCTCGACAACATTGTCTTCTCCAGTGTAAACACTGACGAAAAATATCCATTTAACGCTTCCCCTATCTCCTCTGATTCCACACACAACTTTCCACTACTATCCTTGATTGGCCCTAATCTTACTCTAGTCATTCTTTTGTTCCTGATATACCTATAGAAAGCCTTAGGGTTTCCTTGATCCTATCCGCCAACGTCTTTTCGTGTCCTCTCCTTGCTCTTCTTAACTCTCCCTTTAGGTTCTTCCTGGCTAACTTGTAACTCTCAAGTGCCCTAACTGAGCCTTCATGTCTCATCCTAACATAAGCCTTCTTCTTCCTCTTGACAAGTGCTTCAACTTCCTTAGTAAACCACGGTTCCCTTGCTCGACAACTTCCTCCCTGCCTGACAGGTACATACTTATCAAGGACACGCAGTAGCTGTTCCTTGAAAAAGCTCCACATTTCGATTGCACCCATCCCCTGCAGTTTCCTTCCCCATCCTATACATCCTAAATCTTGCCGAATAGCATCATAATTGCCTTTCCCCCAGCTATAACTCTTGCCTTGCGGTATATACCTATCCCTGCCCATTGCTAAAGTAAACATAACTGAGTTGTGATCACTATCACCAAAGTGCTCACCTACATCTAAATCTAACACCTGGCCGGGTTCATTACCCAGTACCAAATCCAATGTGGCCTCGCCCTTGTTGGCCTGTCTACATACTGTGTCAGAAAACCCTCCTGCACACACTGCACAAAAACTGACCCATCTATAGTACTTATTTTTAGGTTCCTTTGTACAGTAGTATGTTGTCCTCCTCCTCCACTGTAAAATAGATAGAAAGTACTCATTTCGCAAGTCTGCTATTTCCTGGTTATCCATTATAGTCTCCTCAGCATCTGTCTTGAATGAGCCTTCATTCCTGTTACCACTTTTTCTCTTAATGTATTATTAAAAAAATTGCTATTAACTTTCGTATCCCTTGATGCTTTGTTTTTCATATTCCATTTTGCACATGGATGTTACTTCATTAAGTCCATTTATTGCTTTTTACAGTTCCCCAGTCCGCTGTATTTCACTTTTCATTGCATGTTTGTAAGTCCTCTCTCTTCATTTGATATTGTCCCTTGCCTCATCTGTTGACCATGTGGCTGAACTGTGCAGCTGAGGCAAAGACTCCTGAAAGTCAAAATCCTCTGCCGAGTATAGTGGTTCCCAAACAGTTTTTGCTAATGGACCCCTATTCAAATGTATTAGTGACATCAGAATCTAAATTATTATCCATAATCTTTGAAAATATGAAATTATTCTCAGTAACGTGGCTGGTCGAAGTAGAAAAATTGGCATCCTGGCAAACTTGTATCTTTCTTTGAATTTAAATACGTGGCATTTCAGTACTCAACTGGTACTTGCAATAATATGCATATAGTCAGGCTAGTGAAGGGCTAATAATTGCATCTATGTGTAAATCAAACTCGAGAGGCATTACTAATTCACTGTATTTAAGACAGCCTCTCTTGGAATTCTCGGAGAAGCTGAGAAGAATATGGAGAGAGCACATTGAAAGTTGATCAGAGATATATAGCATGAGGTCAAGTCATAGTGTAGTTAGTAGTTAGATAGGATATTGAATACTGTAGTACAGATTCAATATCATTTGTGTATCATCCATAATATAATAGTGTGAAAACTTCATTTAATTAGTAGTGTAATAATAAATTAGTTTGTTTCAATCTTTTGATTGGTATATCTTTGTCAACACTACATCGGGCTATTCTGGAGGAAATGACAAAGAATACAACATGTTAACAGTCGTAGAAATATAACAGTACCATCGCCAGTGTTGATAACTATGAGTCTGCCTGGTGTTCTTTGAGGCATCCCTTGCACTCATTCCTCTCCTGGGTGAGTGTGTCAGCCCATTCTATGCTGCATGTATGGGGGTCACACTCCACTCCCACAACCTGGCTTGCACTGAGCTCACTCACTGGTTATTGTTTAGTTTTGACCATGGCTTCCCCTCACCCTCCCAAAAATCCTTCACGGCACTGCCCCACCCCAAGGGCCAAACATCTTCAGGTGCTTCATCAATGACCTTCCTTCTAAAATAAGTTCAGAAAAGGAGATGCTCGCTGATGATTGCACAATGTTCAACAGCATTCATGACTCCTCAGATACTGCAGCAGTCCACGTGAAAATATATCTAGACCTGGACAATATCCAGGTGTGGGCTGACAAGTGGCAAGTAACATTCACACCACTCAAGTGCCAAGCTATGACCATCTTCAATAAGAGAGAATCAAAGCATCGCCCCTTGACATGTAATGGCATTACCATCACTGAATCCCCACTATCAACGTTCTGGGGGTTACCATTGACCAGAAACTGAGCACAACTAGTCACATAAATACTATGGCCACAAGAGCAGGTCAGAGGCTAAGAACCTTGCGGTGGGGTAACTCACCTGCTGACTGCACAAATCCTCTCCACCATCTACAAGGCACAAGTCAGGAGTATGATGGAATACTCCCCACATGCCTGGATGAATGCAGCTCCAACAAGACTCAAGACGCTCAACACCATCCAGGACAAAGCAGCCTGCTTGATTGGCACCCCTTCCATATTCACGCCCGACACCACCGACGCACAGTAGCAGCTGTGTGTACCATCTACAAGATGCACTGCAGGAACTCCCCAAGGCTCCTTTGACAGCATCTTCCAAACCCATGACCACTACATCTAGAAGGACAAGGGCAGCAGGTACATGTAGATACATCCAAGTCAGGATGGTCATTCACTATCCTGACTTGGAAATATATAATCATCCCTTCACTGTCGCTGGGTCAAAATCCTGGAACACTCTCTCCAATAGAAATTCCACTTGGACTGCAGCAGTTCCAGTTCAAAAGGCAGCTCACCACCACCTTCTCAAGGGTAATTAAGGATAGGCAAAAAGGCTGGCCAAGCTAGCGAAGTCCATATTCTGTAAAAATGTATTTAAAAAACCCCCCAGTAGGGGTCTGAGCGCCCTAATTTAAGACCCATTATCCTCTTGTGCAGAACACAAAACCACTCATCATTCAAACTTAAATTTGGAAGTCTGATTTAGTGAGACGGAACTGGGTGTCGTGATAAATTTAAGTAACAAAATCAATGCTGCAGCTGAGTTTTGTTCTGAAGCCAATATCAAGTAGCATTAGCAGGGCAGCAAAAAATATGATTTACCTTTTACCTATCTTGCTCTATGCCAGATCTGTGAACACTGAGAATGGGTTTAGAGTGGTAATATGTTCCATTCATAATAATAAACAACTCCCAATTTAATTGGGCTAAAATTCATAAAGCACATTTAAAAAGTCGAAGCTTCTGGGTTTCTGTTCAACACAAAGGGTGTATTTAATTCTGAGGTCCTTTAGAATATCCTGATGTATTTTCTCTTGCATACAAGTGAATTCCAACCAAGTACGCCACCTCTCTCCATCACATGTCAAGTCAAAAGATCTGCATTTAGTTTTTTGTTCAGATCTTTTTACCAAAATCCGTATTTTTAACTGAATTTGGTTTCATATTCAATAGCTGATCCACACAGCTACCGTAATAGACTGATGTGATCATCTTTGAGTTCATTGCAGTTCCACAAGCAGTAGTAATAGCAGTACATTTGATGCATGTGTGAAAGACTAAAAGGATTTTAAAAATGGAGTACGAATGAGAGTTGGGTATTAAAAAGAGCAGGAAGATGGATACGAACAGTGGGAGAGAGGTTTGAGACAGAACTTCATAATAATAATAATCGTTTATTGACACAAGTAGGCTTCAATGAAGTTACTGTGAAAAGCCACATTCTGGCACTGTTCAGGCAGGCCGGTACGGGAATTGAACCCCGCGTTGCTGGCATTGTTTTGCATTACAAGTCAGCTGTTTAGCCCGCAGTGCTAAACCAGCCCCTTCATTGTGGTCATGAATTCTCTTTGGCTTTTGATAAAAACTGAAAGAGGAGAATCAAAGGATGAGGACAGGATGCAACAGCAGGAGTGATATGTTAGATTGTTTTGTGTTTTCATTTGGGAATAATCTAGAGAGTAGTGAGTGCAGGAGAATATTTGATTTTCTGTAAGTCGCTGCGCGCTCTCAGTCACACTGAAAACGCATTCCGCTTCAGAACATAAATTTTAAAAGCAGTATATAAATAAATCTCATCCAATTGAGGATTAGTGCTGGTAGGGAATGAACGACTAATAAAAAAAATGTGTAACCAAATGATTTAAGGAAATGAAAGGAGGCAATTGAAAAATAGGATTTTTCTCATGGGGTTTGAAACAAGATATGTGGAATACTGCAGAACCCAAATAATTCTGAATTATTTTGATTACCTGTTGTAAAATTTCACAAGGTTCCGTACATCAGATTTCATATAGTGTAGCAGCACAATTTCAAAACATTTCAAGGTTTTGCGAACAGATTTTGTATCGGATCAATTCAGGTATTTTGAAAATCGGCCCTGTTTTTTAAACTCCTTTCTTTCTGTTTCATGCCAATTGTAAAGTTTAAGGAAATTCAGTATTAACCTATTCAAATGTAAATGTCAATAATCTTATAGTAAGCACTACTGATTAATTTGTTGAATTACTGAACATTGAATTATTTTAGTATTCTTAAGGATGTATTATTTGTTGCTGCTATTTAGAATTGAAACATTGGGCTGAATTTTCCCATCCCATGGAGCATCATTAACATAAGCCTTCTGGTTGCTAGCATTGCCATTTCTTCTACTTTGTTTTAAAACTCCCATATGTCTGACATTACTGGGTAACATTTAATCCATGCTGCAGAGGTCTTGCCTACCAGCTAGAGAGCCAGCACGAACCACACATCACCTCCTTTGGGAAAGTATTAAGCAATTCTTGAGCAGTTAAGTGGCCAGCAGTTGGGATTACGTGGGATGAAGGACCCTGGGGGTGAACATCTCAACATCTCGCCTCCTCCTCCTCCCCCGCCCCCCAAGAGTTGCTAACCAGTCAGAGGACAGCAGTTCTCATTGCAGGTGGCACCACCGGGAGCAGTGGTAGCTGCCAGCAAGTTCACCTACAATGGCCCAGTCTCAACAAGGGACCCAGGCTATAGGTGAGCCTGGTGGAATGGGAGTCAAAGGAAGGGGGCACTGGGGGGTTGTGGGGGGGAGACGAAGATTGGAAGAAAGGGCAGTAAATTGTAAATTTACTGTAAATTGTCCCTTTAAACCTTCCTTTACGGCAGCTCCTGCACCCCAGTTACTTCCGCAAATGCTGCTGTGGGTATGCTTCACTGCTCCTGTCTCACCCAGCCTGAGTGAGGAAGGTTGGGCGAGACAGAGACCTCCGGAATCCAAGCAGAGGTAAGTCTGGCGAGAGGTGTCAATCTGATGGAGATGCCACTCTGTGGAAGTTAGGGGATCTTTGGGCTGTTTCGAAAAAGCCCACAGAACTTTGATTTATGTTAATTTATCTTTTGAATGCAAGAGAAAGCAAGGAAGAAAAAAAAGCTATTCAAACTATTAGGCCCTTTCCATCCAAAGACCATAGTCAACCCATGCCTTTTTTTGACGTTATAATCACCCAGGAGAAATTCCTGCAGTTTTTCCCTGACTCTTGCAGGTAATTGAGCAAAACTTAGAATAAGAATATTGCTTTGGCTCCAATACTCAACCTCACTTGGATGCTTCCCACAAATGATATTTCCTTCGTTCCAACAGCACAGAAGCTGTTGTGTTCTGATTAGAGGATATGTACATTAAAATCGCGGATGCGTGGAATTCTGATTGTTATTCCCATTGGCAAAATAGATGATTAAGGATGCCCGTGGAAAATGAAATTCCACCTTGGTAATTTCAAATTAGCTGAACCTGCCAACGCTTATCATGTGACTACATTAACCAATCACAGCAAAATTAGACCACACAATAGCACAAAATCATGAAGCACTGGGCATGCCATCAATTGACACAGAAATCTTCCTGTGAAAGAACAGGCAAAATCTGAGAACATGTAAAACCTTTGAGGTTAAAAGTGTTGCCATTCAGAGAGAATGTAGAGCTAATGCAGTAAGGGGAAAATGGTGGCATGAACTGTGATGCGCTATCAATTGTACTAAATATTTGAATGGGTACAAAAGAGGCGTTATTACAGTTAGATTTTTGTCCTCCGACTGCAGCTGGTAGAATGGCTCATCAGGAGAACTCATGCATATTTATACGGCTCCTAGTGGGCGGAGCTAGCCGGCAGGGGGTACTGGTGAACCTGTAGTATAGGTACTACTGTACATCCCCTAATACAGGCACACACACAATTACACAGTGGATCACCACATTCACCCCCTGTTAAAAATGAGTCCGGCGGGGGTAGCATGGAACTATATACAGAATTGTGAATTATCTACAGTGGGGAGGGAAAAATATGTGTCCATCTTGTGACCCGGTGCCCGTCAGAGGTTAAGTCTGTCCGGTGGTCTGACGGTTCGCTGGGAGTGACGTAACAGTGGTGGCGATGTCTGTACAGGTGGTGGCGGCGTCGATGGCGTCGGTGCTGGCGGTGTTGGTGCTGGCCAGTAGCTGGATGACTCCGGGAGCGTGTCGAAATCTTCCTCGTCCTCTAGCGTGGGCAGGGGAAGGAGGGATGGACCTGGTGGGGCTGGTGCTGGGGGCGCGGGTGGCGCGCGGGTGGGGAGGTGAGTGGAAATGGCACCCGAGGGAGCCAGGTCCCTGAGCGAGACCGTATCCTAGCGGCCGTCGGGGAACTCCACGTAGGCATACTGAGGGTCGGCGTTGAGCAGGCGTACCCTGTCCACCAAGGGGTCCGCCTTGTGGAGTCGGACATGCCTACGCAGTAGAACCGGTCCTGGAGCTGCGAGCCAAGTCGGGAGCGACACCCCGGATGTGGACTTCCTAGGGAAGGTAAAGACACGTTCATGGGGTGTGAGGTTCATGGCAGTGCACAGTACAGACCGGATGGAATGCAGTGCATCCGGGAGGACCTGCTGCCAGCGAGCGGCTGGGAGGTTCCTGGACCGTAGGGCCAGCTGGACAGCCCTCCATACCGTCCTGTTCTCCCTCTCTACCTGCCCTTTTCCCCAGTGGTTGTAGCTGGTCGTCCTGCTGGAGGCGATACCCCTGCTGAGCAGGAACTGACGCAGCTCATCGCTCATGTATGAGGATCCCCTGTCGCTGTGGATGTAGTCGGGGAAACCGAACAGAGCGAATATGGAGTCAAGGGCCTTGATGATGGTGGCAGACGTCATATCCGGGCATGAGATGGCGAAGGGGAACCTGGAGAATTCATCGACCACACTAAGGATATATGTGTTGCGGGCGGTGGAGGGGAGGGGTCCTTTGAAATCCACACTGAGGCTTTCAAAGGGGCGGGACACTTTCACCAGGCGCGTGCGGTCTGGCCGGTAGAAGTGCGGCTTGCACGCCGCGCAGACCTGGCAGTCTCTGTTGACTGTCCGTACTTCCTCGACGGAGTAGGGCAGATTGCAGGCTTTGACAAGGTGGTACAACCGAGTGACCCCTGAGTGGCAAAGGCTGTCGTGCTGGGCACGGAGCTGGTCTACTTGTGCGCTGGCACATGTACCTCGGGAGAGGGCGTCTGGGGGCTCCATGAGCTTGCCGGGGCGATACAAGATCTCGTAATTATAGGTGGAGAGCTCGATTCTCCACCGCAAGATTTTATCATTTTTGATCTTGCCCCGTTGCGTGTTGTTGAACATGAAGGCTACCGACCATTGGTGAGTGAGGAGAGTGAATCTCCAGCCGGCCAGGTAATGCCTCCAGTGCTGCATCGCTTCAACGATTGCCTGGGCCTCCTTTTCAACAGACGAATTTCGAATTTCGGAGGCATGGAGGGTGCGGGAAAAGAATGCCACGGGTCTGCCTGCCTGGTTTAGAGTGGCGGCAAGGGCGACATCTGAAGCGCCTACTTGAAAGGGCAGTGTCTCATCTACTGCATGCATCCCGGCCTTGGCTATGTCTGCTCTAATACGGGCGAAGGCATGTTGTGCCTCGGCCGTGAGGGGAAATTGAGTGGACTGTAACATTGGGCGGGCCTTGTCTGCGTATTGTGGGACCCACTGGGCGTAGTAGGAGAAGAACCCCAGGCAGTGTTTGAGGGCCTTGGGGCAGTGGGGAAGGGGGAGCTCCATGAGGGGGCGCATGTGGTCGGGATCGGGCCCCAGGAGTCCGTTTTGGACTATGTAGCCGAGGATGGCCAAGCGGTTAGCGCTGAACACGGACTTCTCCTTGTTGTAAGTGAGGTTGAGGAGAGATGCGGTGTGGAGAAATTTGGCAGGGTTGGCGTCGTGGTCCTGCTGGTCATGGCCGCAGATGGTGACATTATCTAAGTATGGAAATGTGGCCCACAGTCCGTACCAGTCAACCATTCGGTCCATTTCCCTTTGGAATACCGAGACTCCGTTAGTGACGCCGAAGGGAACCCTAAGAAGTTGATAGAGGCGACCGTCCGCCTCGAAGGCAGTGTAGGGACGGTCCGATTTGCGGATGGGGAGCTGGTAGTATGCAGATTTAAGGTCAATCGTTCAGAAGAACTGGTACTGTGCAATCTGATTGACCATATCAGATATGCGAGGGAGGGGCTACGCATCGAGCTGCGTGTACCAATTGATGGTCTGGCTGTAGTCCACGACCATCCTGTGTTTCTCCCCAGTTTTAACCACTACCACTTGGGCTCTCCAGCTGGCCTCGATAATACCTTTCCGATGCAGCCGCTGGACCTCGGACCTGATGAAGGCCTTGTCCTGGGCGCTGTACCGTCTGCTCCTGGTGGCGATGGGCTTGCAATCCAGTCAGATTGGCAAAGAGGGAGGGAGGGTCAACCTTGAGGGTCGTGAGGCCGCAAACGGTGTGTGGGGGTAGGGGCCCGCCGAATTTGAGGGTGAGACTCTGGAGGTTACATTGAAAATCCAGGCCCAGTAATAGTGTAGCACAGTGATTGGGGAGAACATACAGGCGGAAACCGCTGAATTCAATGCCTTGCACGGTGAGGTTGACCACACAGAAACCTCGGATCGGGACAGAGTGGGATCCGGAGGCCAGGGAGATCCGCTGGTTGGCGGGATGGACCGCGAGGGAGCAGCGCCTTACCGTTTCCAGGTGGATGAAGCTATCGGTGCTCCCGGAGTCTAGTAGGCAGGAGGTCGCGTGGCCGTTGATTAGCACCGTCGTCGAAGCGGTGCCCAGGTTGTGAGGACAGGACTGGACCAGCGACATGGAGGCAAGCAGCCGGTAGTCATCTGAGGAGTCCGATGAGGAGCGGCAGCGACCCGGGCCCAGCGGTCCAGTCCCGAGGGGGAGACAAAATGACGGCGATGGCGACGTCCGAAGGACCTGCGGGGGGGAAGATGGCGGCGCCCATGCAGTGCACGTTGCATGGGAGCGAAATCGGGCACGGTAGCGGCAACTGCGCGGGCCTAGCACACCGCCGCAAAGTGGCCCTTCTTGCCGCAGGATTTGCAGGTGGCGGTGCGGGCTGGGCAGCGCTGGCGGGGGTGCTTCTGTTGGCCGCAGAAGTAGCAGCGGGGACCCCCAGAGTGCGGGCGTGGCGGGAACGGCAGGCATATTTCGCAGGAGTGGCCCCAGTCAGGGGGGTTGGCTGCGGGGTCCACGAGGGGTAGGATGGGTGGGCCGCGCGGCGAGCAGGGTAGGACTGTACATTACGAGAAGCGACCATCATGGAGAGTGCTAAAGCTTTTGTCTCCGTTAGGTTGAGCGCGGCCCCTTCCAGTAGTCGTTGCCGGATGGGGTCCGATGCAATCCCCGTCACCAATGCATCACGCATGAGGAGATTGGAATGTTCCGTGGCCGTGGCGGCCTGGCAGCCGCAGTCCCGTGCGAGAGGGATAAGGACCCGCCAGAAGTCTTCAATCGACTCACGAGGTAGTTGTAAGCGAGTGGCGAGTACATGCCTTGCAAATAGAGCGTTCGTCTTCTGGGCGTAGTTTTCTTTAAGGAGTTCCATGGGCACCTGCGTAATTCAGCGCATCCTGTATCAGCGGGAACACACTGGAGCTCAACCTTGAGTAGAGAACCTGGATTATCTGAGCTTCCGTCGGCTCAGGGGTCGCTGAGTTGATATGGGCCTCAAAGCAAGCCAGCCAGTGATTAAAGTCCTTTCTGGCGTTTGGCGAGTGTGGATCCAGCTGCAAGCGATCTGGTTTGATCCTGATGTCCATGATGCGGAACATCTAACTGTAATAAATTGATGTGCTATCAATTGTACTAAAGACTCGAATGTGTACAAAAGAGGCTGTATTACAGATGTTTGTCCTCCGCAGCTGGTAGAATGGCTCATCAGAACTCATGCATATTTTTACGGCTCCTAGTGGGCGGAGCTAGCCGGCAGGGGCTACCGGCGAACCTGTAGTATAGGTACTACTGTACATCCCCTAATACAGGCACACACACAATTACACAGTGGTTCACCACAAACTGGAAAGCCGACATTGCAAAGGAGTGGGAGATCCTGCCTCCAGTGTATCCACCTTTATGAACACAAGGCTAACATCGTTGAATAGTTTGACAAACAATACTCTCCCCAGCAAGAAAGAGGATGAGAACAGCTGCCTGTCTCGATGTTGAAGAAGCTTTGCTGACGTGGTTCAAGGCATCCTGAGCAGAGGACATTACTATCACTGGTCCAATCCCGAAGAAAGGGGATCAATCTGGCAAAGAAGGTAGGCCACATGTAATTCATCTGAGCAATCGATGGCTGGATTGATTCAAGAGACTGTAGTAATCTGTAGCACAAAGGGACTTGGGTTGGAAGTCCTTGTTCATGAAACTCACAAAAGCTAGCATACAGGGGTGTTGCTGCAACTGGGCAAGGCACTAGTGAGGCACCGCGTTGTCTTCCGCAGGGGTGGTGAGGGTATGGCAGTTATGCAGCAATGATAGATGATTGGCTCCAAAATGATCTCACCTGCGGTGTGCGCCACAAGATATTTTTAAGGTGGCTGAAAATGGACTGTTTTACTGTCTTTTGCCTGACCGCTTTTTGATGTTTAAAGGTGAAACAGGTAATGGTGGAAAGCTGAGTAAGGAATACATTATTGCTCAGGTCTGTGCTAACGTGGGAGGATAACATGGATGGCACCGAAAAGCTGCTGTTTCTTAAAATAGGAAAGTCCAGGGAGCACATTGCTTCGGGAATGCTAAGGTACTATCCACACAATATGAGGCACACAACATTGCGGTGTGACTGCCAGCATTTTTGAGGCGTGAATCAGAAAAATGAGCAAAACAAATCAACAGTAACCAGTGGAGTGCTGGGACCACAGCTCTTCAAAATATATTAATGATTTGAAGGAAGGAACAGTGTGAAATGGGGCCAAATTTGTAGATGATACGAAGGTGGTAACAGAGGCAGATTGGAAAGAGGATATAAATAGTTTTCCGAGACACATTGACAGGTTAAGTGAATGGGCAGAAAATTGGCAAGTGGAATTGAATGTGGGAAAATATGAGATTGTTCATTTTGGAAGAAAGAATGTATTACGTAAATGGAGAGTGACTGCAGAAATGTGTAGCACAAAGGGACTTGGGTTGGGAGTCCTTGAAACCCACAAAAGCTAGCAGACAGGCTCAGAAGGTAAGAGGGAAGGCAAATGCAATGTTGGCTTTTATTTCAAGGGGCTGGAGTCTAAACGTAAAGAGTTGTTGCTGCAACTGTACAATGTACTCGCGAGGTAACATTTAGAATACTGTGTACAGGGGGCAGCATGATGGCAGCCTCAGGCGTCGAGGTCCCAGGTTCGATCCTGGCCCTGGGTCACTGTCGGTCTGGAGTTTGCATATTCTCCCCATGTTTGTGTGGGTTTTGCCCCCGCAACCCGAAAAATGTGCAGGATAGGTGAATTGGCCATGCTAAATTGCCCCTTAATTGGAAAAAATGAATTGGGTACTCTAAATTTATTTTTAAAAAAGAATACTGTGTACAGTTTTCCTCATTTAATTAAATATATATTATTACTGGAGGTAATACAGAGTAGGTTTACTAAGATTTTAAAAAGATGTATTTATATTTTCATATTATTTACAAAGCCCAGAACACCAGTAACTATCATCCACACACCGTACTCCTAATACAAAATCCCTCCATGTCTCAACTTGATCCATTTTCCAATTATTCACAAGACACAAAAAATAACCCACAACACAGGAAACACAACCCCAACTGCCACCATAGCCGATGTTTACTATTCCTCAAAGTGGGCGATGAACAAACAACCTCCACCTCGAAAAGAACCCCTCCTCTGACCCCCTTATGGCAAATGTAATTTTTTCCAAATGAAGGAATTCCACCAAGTCTCTCACATATCCCGCCACCTGAGGTGGCTCCGGATCCTGCCACCCTAACAAAGTCCACCTCCGGGCTATCAGGGAGGCAAAGGCCAAAATGTCAGCCACTCTCCCCACCTAAACACCCTGATCCTCCGACACACCAAATATAGCTAACCACGGGCTCGGTACTACCCTCACCCCTAGAATCTCTGACATATTCCCGACAAAGAACTTCCAGAACTCCTCCAACTTTAGGCAGTCCCAAAACATATGGGTGTGATTGGCTAGTCCCATTGAGCACTGCCCACATCTATCCTTTACCCCCAGAAAAACACAGCTCATTTGCAAAACTGTCATGTGCTCTGTGCACCACTTCAAACTGAATGAGGCTTAGCCTTGTGTGGTAAACCACGGTATTGCACTGTCTGGGCATTGTATCGTATTGTGCATGCCTGGGCTTGTCCAGGCTGGCTCCGCCTGTGGCTCCTCCCCTTGGGCGTATGTATAAAGGTGGCAAGTCTCCGCTTCCAGACCCAGTTCGGGTCCAGAGGCAGGAGGCTTGCTGTTTAGTGTATTGAAGCCTCAGTTACGTTCATCACTCGTCGTGTGTTATTGATGGTGTATCAATTTAATACACTAAACGCTGAAAGAAGAACTCATCACTCAAGCCTGATTGCTTGGAGCTGGGCCCACAGCCGACACTACAGAAACGTTTGAACACTGGCTAAGCTGCTTCGAGGCGTACCTCGCATGCTTCACCGAAAACTTCACAGACCTCCAGAAGAAGCAGATCCTCCACGCATGGGTGAGCCCAAGAATCTCTCTCCTCGTCAGGGATGACCTCGTACACGAAGGTAAGAACGCTGCTAAAAGGACAATATGTGAAATCTATTAACGAGGTGTATGCTCATCACCTCCTTGCCACGAGACGGCAACGCCCTGGGAAAATCGCTTGCAGAATTCCTGCGTGCTCTGCGCATAATCTGCCGGGCGATATTGGCTACCCAGCATGCGGAGCTGCTGATCAGGGACGCTTATGTCGCGGGCATGAACTCTAACTATATCCGCGAGCGATTACTAGAAGGGGGACACTCGGCCTCCCAGAGACAGTACAACTCTCCAACTCGCTGAAGGTGGCCTCCCAGAACAGCGGCCCGCCAACGCCGGAGGCCCGAGGTGCTACTTCTGCGACTAGAGTAATCACCCCCGACAACGCTGCCCGGCACGGAACGCAACTTGTAACGGCTGTGGGAAGAAGGGCCACTTTGCAAAAGCCTGCCACGCCCGATCCCCCTCTAAATCTTCTAGGCCTAGCAGCGGTGCCTGCTGCCTGTCGGGGTCTCCCCCAGCTGCTGCGCCGCCCACCACGTGCGACCCGTGGGTGCCGCCATCTTCACCGCCATCTACAATTTCGGCCGCCACGTGCGTCCCAAGGGCGCCGCCATCTTGGACGCCATCACCGCTGCCACCCGCCACAAAGCGACTCATGGGGTCCGCCATCTTGGGACCACTCCGCAGCCTCCCGTGAGTCCAGCTCGCCCGACCGTACCCTGGCTGCTGCTACCTCCAATCGACCGTTTTCCGATGCTCGCCTCCATCACGCTCGACCATGCCCGGCCGGACCACCTCGCAAAGTCCACGATGACCATCCGGATCAACGGGAACGAGATGGCCTGCCATTTAGACTCCAGGAGCACGACAGCTTCATTCACCCAGGTATGGTAAGGCGCTGGTCCCTCCCAATTTTACCCTAGACCAAGAAAATCTCCCTGGCTTCCAGATCCCATGCAGGAGAAATCCGGGGATACTATGTTGCGACCCTTACTGTACAAGGCGTAGAGTGCACTAACGTTAGGCTCTACGTCCTCCCCCACCTCTGCGCTGCCCTATTACTAGGGCTTGACTTCCAGTGCCATCTCCAAAGCCTTACCTTAATGTTCGGCGGACCCGTGCCCCCCCTCACCATCTGTTGCCTCGCGACCCTTATGGTCGCCCCACCCTCCCTCTTCGCAAACCTCACCCTGGACTGTAAGCCTGTTGCTAAAAGAAGCAGACGCTACAGTGCCCAGGACAGGGCCTTTATCAGGTCGGAGGTTCAGCGACTCCTGCGAGAGGGGATCATTGAGGCTAGTAACAGCCCCTGGAGAGCCCAAGTCGTGGTCGTCAAGACTGGAGAGAAGCACCGGTTACAGCCAGACCATTAACCGGTACACGCAGCTCAATGCGTACCCCTTCCCCCGCATATCTGACATGGTCAGTCAGATTGCGCAGTATTGAGTCTTCTCCACAGTCGACTTGAAGTCCGCGTACCACCAGCTCCCTATCCGCCCGGAGGACCGCCAATACACTGCCTTCGAGGCAGATGGCCGCCTCTACCACTTCTTCAGGGTCCCCTTCGGCATCACCAAAGAGAAATTCCACGTCTTCCAAAGAGAAATGGACCGAATGGTTGACCAGTACGGGCTGCAGGCCATGTTCCCGTACTTGGACAATGTCACCATGTGCGGCCATGACCAGCAGGATCATGACGAGAACCTCCGCCGCTTCCTCCACACCGCTAAATTCCTGAACCTAACCTATAATAGAGAAAAATGCACAACCCGCCTATCCATCCTCGACTACGTTGTGGAACACGGAGTCCTAGGGCCCGAACCCGACTGCATGCGCCCCCCCCCCCCCCCCCCCGGAACTCCCACTGCCCCAAGGCCCTGAAGAGATGCCTGGGGTTCTTCTCGTACTATGCCCAGTGGGTCCCCAACTATACGGGCAAAGCCCATCCACTGATCAAATCCACCATTTTCCCCCAGACGGCTCAGGCCCGACTAGCCTTCAATCGCATCAAGGAAGATATTGCTCAAGCTGCAATGTACGCTGTGGACGAGTCCACCCCATTCCAAGTGGAGAGCGATCCGTCGGACTTTGCTCTGGCCGCTACACTCAACTAGGCGGGCAGGCCCGTGGCTTTCTTCTCCCGTACCCTCCATGCCTCCGAAATTCGACACTCTTCCGTCGAAAAGGAAGCCCAAGCCATCGTAGAAGCTGTGAGACATTGGAGGCATTACCTGGCCGCAGGCGATTCGCTCTCCTCACTGACCAACGGTCAGTTGCCTTCATGTTGAATAAAATACAGCGGGGCAAGATTTAGAATGGCAAGATTCTGAGGTGGAGGATCGAGCTTTCCACCGACAGCTATGATGTCTTGTATCAACCCGGGAAGCTCAATGAGCCCCCAGATTCCCTCTCCCTCGGTACATGTGCCAGCGCACAGGTAGACCGACTCCAGGCCCTCCACAATGACCTCTGTCACCCGAATGTCACCCGTTTTTTTCACTTCATCAAGGCTCGCAACCTGCCTTACTCCATCGAGGAGGTCAGGACCGTGACCAGGGACAGCCATGTCTGCGCAGAGTGCAAACCGCACTTCTATCGGCCAGACAGAGGGCACCTGGCCTCAGCATCGACTTCAAAGGGCCCCTCCCCTCCACTGACCGTAACGTGTACTTCCTCAACGTCGTTGACGAGTACTCAAGATTCCCCTTTGCCATCCCTTGCTCTGACATGACCTCTACCGCCGTCATCAAGGCCCTGCACAGTCTTTTCACCCTGTTCGGGTTCCCCGCCTACATCCACAGTGATCGGGTCTCCTTCTTTATGAGCGACAAGTTGCGTCAGTTCCTGCTCAGCAAAGGCATCGCCTCCAGCAGGATGACCAGCTATAACCCCCGGCAAATTGGACAGGTGGAGTGGGAGAACCGTCTGGAAGGCCGTCCTTCTGGCCCTACGGTCTAGAAGTCTCCCAGTCTCCCGCTTGCAGGAGGTCCTCCCCGATGCGCTCCTGTGTACCGCCACCAATGAGACTCCTCATGAACGTATGTTTGCTTTCCCCAGGAAATCCACCTCCGGGGTCTCGCTTCCGTCCTGGCTGACAGTCCCAGGGCCTGTCCTTCTCCGGCAGCATGCGAGAAGCCATAAAACTGACCCCCTCATCGAGAAGGTCCTGCTCCTCCATGCAAACCCACATTATGCCTACGAGGCACACCAGGACAGGCGGCAGGTCACGGTCTCCCTTTGGGATTTGGTACCTGCAGGTTCCCTAGCGACTATCACCACCACCCCCCACCCTACACCGTCTTCCCCCACCCCTGCCCACCTCCCTCACGAACTAGCACCTGCAGGCCCACCGGCGACAAGCACCACCACCTCTGCCCATACACGGCCCCCCCCCTTCGCCGACTCAACTTCTGGGTGAAGAACACGCTCCCGGACGCGCAGGTCTCGATACTAGCGCCCACATCACAGCCGGGACTGAGGCGATCACGGCTGGATTGCTGCGGGCAAAGCAAGGAGCTGCATTAGGGTCTCTGCAAACTAAAGACTGTCTCCAAATCAGTTGGGTGATTTCAAAGTGCTGACTGCTCTCAATAGTGAATTTAAACCTGACCTCTGTGTTAAAAAGGGTCTTTTGTCTTCCGGATGTTGTTTGGGAATTTATTAAGGGTTATCTGAAAATGAAATGAAATGGAAAAATGAAAATCGCTTATTGTCACAAGTAGGCTTCAAATGAAGTTACTGTGAAAAGCCCCTAGTCGCCACACTCCGGTACCTGTTCGGGGAGGTTGATACGGGAATTGAACCGTGCTGCTAGCCTGCCTTGGTCTGCTTTAAAAGACAGCAATTTAGCTCTGTGCTAAACCAGCCCCTATCTATCGAGTACTGTATTCTTTGGGGATTTATTGGTGTTGATAGTTGTTAAGATGTTTACTGTGGGTTTATAAAGTGTTAACTGGTTTCATAAACAAACATTGTTTTAATTTAAAAGTACTGTAAAGCTCTGTTGCACCGCACCTGTAGAGTGTGCTCCCCATACCACAATCTTGTAAAAGTCGTGGGTCAGGTGAACTCCATGATACACTTTGGGGTTCTCTAAACCCTGGGCCATAACAAGACGGCGATGTCAGTGTCACTCCAGCAGATCCATAGCCACTTGGAGGAGTCCCAGAGGCTAGGGGTGCAGGAGATGGTGCCAGCAATGAGTGGCACAGAGACCAACACTGCTAGGGTGGTGGCTGCAGTGGAGAGCCTAGTGATTAGTGAAGATGGCCAAGGCATCGCACAGTCGCTGACGGGCATGGCTGAGGGTCTCGGCCGGATGTGCGACTCGCTGGGGATATGACCTAGTATCAGGCTGACCTTGATGAAGTTCTGCAGGACATGTCCCGCTCTCAGATGGGCATAGCTGAGGCACTGCAGAGCATGTCCCAGTCACTGAGAAGCATCGCTGAAGGCGTTGACATGATGGTGCGGACATGGGGAACCGCCAGAGCTGGCATAGCCAGATAACGCAAGTAGGTTTCAAATGAAGTTACTGTGAAAAACCCCTAGTTGCCACATTCCGGCGCATGATCAGGGAGGCTGATACGTGAATTGAACCGTGCTGCTGGCCTGCCTTGGTCTGCTTTAAAGACAGCAAACCATCAGCACGGGACATGGTGCGGACCATGGGGAACTGCCAGTGCCCAAACCAGGTGCATTTCCATCCCAAGGTGTATCCCAGCGCCCTATGGGCACCGACCGGGAGGAGGGGGCACTGAGTGCCAACCCGGGCCCGTCCCATGGAGTAGCGACGGTGGCCACCAGCCCCCTGAGTTCCACTCCTCTGATGAGACTGCGTCTCGAGGCCAACACATGGGACAGAGTGGCAGGGCTGTACATGTGCCGCCACCAAGTGAGCCAGGGCCCTCCGGCCCCAGAGCCCCCAGACGATGCACGCCAGGGGCCTCAAAGACCACGGGGTAAGGTAGGCAGCTGGCAGCCTCCACCTCAGATGTGCAACCTGGGGAAACACCTAGACGTAGAAGTAGAGCTAGGAGGGCTAGGCATGTTGAGCATCACTGAGGGCACCAAAGTAGGGGAGAGGAGTTATAGGGGGGGAGAAGGGGGTGGAGTTGGGGGCCGGGGGGTTGGGGGCGGCACTTTTGGGAATGGGGTATCGTAAACTGTTTGGCACCTGGCACGGATCTCGTTTTTGACCTCTCCTGCTATTCACTGGCCTCTTTTCGCTTGACAAGGAAAGTAACAAGGCCGGAGAATCGTGGCCAGAATGTTTTCATGCAACAATAGGGGTGGCAACCTCGGAGATGTGAACAACTCCTTCCTCACAAAATCACTGACTTGCAAGTATCTCTCGGCAACTGGGACTCCTCCTCTAACTCTCCCAACTTTGCAAACCTACCCCCAATTAGCAGGTCCCTAAAACAGTCTGTCCCCACCCGCTCCCATTCCCTGAACATAGAATCCATCCCTGCCGGGATAAATCTTTGACTGCAACAGATTGGCGCCCACAATTATATATCCTCCATCTTAAAATGTTGCCTGCATTGACTCCACACTCTGTGCAATGAAACAACCAGCTGACTTGAGGAGTACCTAGCCGGTAAGATTGGAGTCCCTTCAAGCTCACCCCTTTGCACCAGGCTCCTCCATCTGTTCCCACACCGACCTCTCCTGCACTCTCCTGACCTTTTCAACATTCACCATCCAGTAATAATTCAGCAAGTTCAGCAATGCCAAGCCCCCTCTCCGCCTATCCCTCTCCAAAAACATACTCCTAATCCGTACCCTCCCATATAAACTCGAAAATCATCCTATTCATTCTTCCAAAGAAATACTTCAGCACAAAAATTGGGAGATTCTGGTAAATAAACAGAAATCTCGACAACACAGTCATCTTTACCATCTGGACCCTCCCTGCCAGCGAAAGTGGTAGGACATCCCGCCTCTTAAAATCCTCCTTCACTCCCACCACCAAGTTTGCCAAATTCAACTCATGCAATTGGGCCCAATTATGCATCACCCGTACATCCAAAATATCTAAAACATGACCAGCCAAAACGGCAAATTCTCCAAACCCTTCCTTTACATATGATCATTGACCTGGACACCTCACTCTTTCCTACATTGAGCTTATACTCTGAAAATGACCCACACTTTGTCAATATCCCCATTATTCTCTCCATGCTCTCCGCTGGATCCATGCCGTACAACAGGTCGTCCGCATACGGGGAAACCTGGTGCTCCATGCCCCCCACTTCTCAATCCCCCTCCACCCCTGAAGCTCGAAATGCCATTGCCAAAGGCTCGACTGCCAACGTAAAACGCAACGGAGACAAGGGGCATCCCTGCTTCCTTCCCCTGCAGACAGAAATACACTGAACGAATATTAATAACAATAATAATCTTTATTATTGTCACAAATAAGCTTACATTAACACTGCAATGAAGTTACTGTGAAAATCCCCTCATCGCCACACACCGGCGCCTGTTCGGATACACAGAGGAAGAATTCAGAATACCCAATTCACCTAACAAGCACGTCTTTCTGGACTTGTGGGAGGAAACAGGAGCACCTGGAGGAAACCCACGCAGACCCGGGGAGAACATGCAGAATCCGGACAGATAGTGACCCAAGCGGGAATTCAACCTGGGGCCCTGGTGCTGTGTGTCATGATATGCAGACATGCAGATAATGATATACAGACAGGCACAGACAGGCAGCAAACAGACAGAGAACAGGACATGACCAATGAGCAGGCTGGACACGCAGGGGTGGGTATCTCACTATAAAAGGCACAAGGCACTCACACTCCGCCTCTTTTCACTGATGAACATCTACAGAATGAGTCAGGGTGTATTTACAGTATCACACCTCCAGCACGTGGCTAAGAGCTAGTCTGGTTCAGGCAGACAGAGTAACCACACTTAGGTTAGCAGAGTCAAACTCATAGAGAATTGTGCTAACTGTGCTACTGGTTCAATAAATCAGATTGAACTAACTTCAAGGTCTGGAGTATCTTTTGGTTAAAGCTGCATCCAGTTGCTGCCTGTGTTATCCCAGAGTACATAACACATCATGATACCAGGAGACTGCTTAATCTAGGTGGTTTACCTCAGTCCGTTCCGTGATGACCAGCGAATGATTCCGGCACCATGGAGAAGATTCAGGCTATTCACCAGTTCAGGACCTCCGTCAATCTCAGCGCCAACTGGCGGACATTTAAGCAAAAGTTTCTGCTGTACATCGGAGCTTCAGTCCTCGTGGGTGTGTCTGATGCAAGGAAGATCGCGCTTCTCCTCTCAACAGCGGGTGATCAAGCTATCAAACTCTTCAACTCCTTTCGCTTCACCGAAGGCCAGGGCAAGACAAAGTTTCAGACCATCCTGGACAGGTTTGACAGTCACTGTGAAGTGGACAGCAATGAAATCTTCGAGCGCTACATATTCAAACAGTGTCCACCAGGCAAAGATGAATCTTTCAACTCCTTCTTAACTAACCTCCGCCTGCTAGCGCTGTTCTGCAACTTCGTTGATATTGCTGATTCCATCATCAGAGACCAAATCGTTTTTGGAGTTCACTCTGATCCTCTGAGAGAGCAGCTACTGAAATTAAAGCATATTACCCTGCCAGTCGCGATTGAAACATGCACAGTGCTTGAGCACGCCAAAAATCGCTCTGCCCAGTACAAATCTGCTGAAAATGAGAAACGTGCCTCCCACGAGGCAGAGTTTGTGCAGGCCATCTCCCGAATGCAGCGCCTCAGCATTGATGAAAGTGGACATTTTGCGCGCTTTTCCCGGGGCCCCACACATGCGCAATGCGAACAGGATAACAAAGCGGCCGACACCCGCACTGCGCATGTGCGATGACGCGCGGAGCATCAGGATGCCAACGTCATGACGTGTTTGAACTGTGGCAACGCCCACTTAAAGAAACACTGCTCTGCAAGAGACAGGTGATGTTTAAACTGCGGGAAGCCTGGACACTATGCAGCCTTGTGCAGGTCTGCACCACCAGTCAAGGGCCAGCGCTCCCAATTCCGACGACAGCGTGTTCAGAGTGTGCAACAACGATTACAGGATTCTGATCGTGGCAGCACAACGGATCCAGAGGAAGAATGCCTGGACTCCGCCTACTATCTTGGCATTTTCCGCCCCACACAGGGAGACAAAGATCTCAACAGATGTGAGCCAGGATGGCATTGGTGCGGGGCTGCTTCAACGCGATGACACTTCATTCTGGGCACCGGTAGCCTACGCATCGAGGCTTTGACACCCACCGAAACAAGGTATGCGCAAATAGAGAAGGAATGCCTGGTCTCCTCACTGGCATTCTCAAGTTTCTTAACTATGTCTACGGCCTGCTGACATTCACTGTCGAGACGGATCATAGGCCTCTGGTCCACATTATCCACAAGGACCTGAACGACATGACGCCTCGGTTGCAGCGCATCCTCCTCAAACTCAGAAGGTATTACTTTGACTTTGTGTATGGGCTCATCATCGCTGATGCATTGTCCCGCTCCATCACATTGCCTAGTGAACTGCTGGAAATCATCCGGCAGATTGAATCACAGGTGCAGCTGTGTGCGAGCACCCTCCCGGCGTCTGATGAGAAGGTGGTTCGTATCTGTGAGAAGACAGCCAAAGACCCCCTCTTGCAACGTGCCATTCACTACCTTGCAAATGGCTGGCAGAAAGGGCAGTGCCCTCAATTTTACAATGTAAAGGACGACCTGACGGTGATTGATGGTATCCTCCTCAAGCTGGCTTGTCATTCCACTCAGTCTCCAGAGCTTGGTGCTCCACCAAATCCATGAGGGACACCTGGGCGTTGAGAAGTGCAGACGCAGAGCCAGGCAGGCTGTCTACTGGCCCGGTATTAGCCAGGACATCTCGAACATGGTCCTCAACTGTGCGACCTGTCAACGCTTCCAGCCAATGCAGAGCAAGGAGACGATTTAGCAGCATGATATCAAGACCTCCCCATGGTCCAAGGTTGGCATCGACCTCTTTTGTGTGAATGGTCGTGACTACGTGTTGATTATTGACTATTTCTCCAATTACCCTGAAGTCATGAAGCTCTCAGACCTCACATGTCAGACCGTCATCAAGGCTTGTCAGGCATAGTATCCCACTCACTGTCATGAGTGACAATGGCCCATGCTTCAACAGCCACGAGTGGTCTATGTTTGCCAAGTCATCATTTAAAACATGTCACTTGCAGCCCACACTATCCGCAGTTCAATGGGAAGGTTGAAAAAGGGGTGCACATTGTGAAACATCTCATCTGCAAGGCCACGGATTCTGCTTCTGACATCTACCTCACGCTGCTTGCATACAGGACGAGCCCACTGTCCACTGGCATGTCGCCGGCTCAACTCCTGATGAACAGGGACCTGCGGACGACACTTCCAGCCATACACGTGCCAACCTGGATCACCTCCAGGTGCTGCAGAAGGTGCAGCAGCTCCGAAACCAGCAACAGCAGGGCTATGATGCTCATGCCACCGATTTGCTCGTGTTATCCCCGGTAGACACTGTCAGGATCAAGATACCGGATGGTGACTGGTCTGCTCCAGCTGTCGTTGTTCGACAGGCTGCGCCCCGCACGTATGTTGTATGTATGGCTGATGGTTCTGTTGCGCAAAATTGCCTGCCCGCAACCGCTTTCTTCTCCGTTTCCGTCCATTGTTTTGCCACCTCCTGATACCTCGAACTACGAGGCCACCAGCCAGGCTTCCTTCCTGCCTGTCAAGGCGCTGTCGTCCCCACCACCACTTCTCTGGCGGTTGACAAGGATCAGATGTAAGCCCCAGAGACTGGACTTATGAACATTTGTTTTGTTTGCTATGTTCTTTTTTCTCACATTAGACAGCTGTCTTCACATGTAAATACGTTCACATATGCCAACGCTTGTATATATGCCACCACATGTAAGTACGTTCCCATATGCCAACAAAACAGAAAAAAAAAGGGAGATGTCATGATGTGCAGACATGCAGATAATGATATACAGACAGGCACAAACAGGCAGCTAATGAACACAGAGAACAGGACATGACCAATGAGCAGGCAGGACACGCAGGGGTGGGTATCTCACTATAAAAGGCACAAGGCACTCACACTCTGCCTCTTTCCACTGATGAACATCTACAGAGTGAGTCAGGGTGTATTTACAGTATCACACCTCCAGCACGTGGCTAAGAGCTAGTCTGGTTCAGGCAGACAGAGTAACCACACTTAGGTTAACAGAGAGTCAAACTCAGAATACTGTGCTAACTGTGCTACTGGTTCAATAAATCTGATTGAACTAACTTCAACGTCTGGAGTATCTTTTGGTTAAAGCTGCATCCAGTTGCAGCCTGTGTTATCCCAGAGTACATGACACATCACTGTGAAGCAGCAATGCTAACCACTGCGCTACCGTGCTGCCATTATTCATGTAAAAACTCACCATGAGGACCCAGTAGAACAATCGAATCCAAGCCACAAATCCCTGCCCAAATCCAAACCGTCCTACCTCAAACAAATAACTCCACTCAACCTGGTTAAATGTCTTCTCTGCGTCCATAGACACTATGACCTCCGTTTCCTGACCCCACCCGCCAGCCGACGCATCAGACATCTCCGCTAAACGGGGGACCAGTTTTACAACAATTGTTTTGTAGAATTCCGCTGGGAACCCTCCCGGACCCGGGGCCTTCCTGGACTCCATCAAACCCACACAACCTATCACTCCCCCCAGTCCAATTGGGGCACCCAACCCCTGCACCTTCCCCTCATACACCATCGAAAATTCCAGGCCATCCAAGAACCGCCTCATGCCCGTGCCCCCTCCTCCGGGGACTCTGACCTGTACAGACCCCGGTAAAAAACCTCAAATACCCCATTCATCTTCCCTGACTCAGTGACCACCTTACCCCCAAATCCTTCATCTGTCCAAACTCCTTCGCAACCTGCCACATCAACTGAAACACAAACAACCTGCTGGCCTTCTCCACATGCTCATACAGCAACCCCGTAGCTCTATGCAGCTGCCCCACCACCTTTCCCATAGATATAAGCTCGAATTCCACCCAGAGCGTCTTCCTCTCCTTCAACACCCTCCTCAGGGGCCACTGAATACCTCTGATCCACCGTCAGAATAAGACCATAAGACATAGGAGCAGAATTAGGCCATTCGGCCCATCAGGTCTGCTCCGCCATTCAATCATGGCCAATATGTTTCTCATCCCTATTCCCCAACCTTCTCCCCATAACCCCTGATCCCCTTATTAATCAAGAACCTATCTGTCTCTGTCTTAAAGACAGGCAGTGATTTGGCCTTGGCAGCCTGTGGACAATGGGTTCCACAGGTTCATCACCCTCTGGCTGAAGAAATTCCTACTTAAGTCAGTTTTAAAGTATCGTCCTTTCAGTCTTTGGGTGTGCCCTTGGGTTCTAGCTTCTCCTACTAGTGAAAACATCCTCTGCACGCCCACCCTATCAAGACCTCTCAGTATTTGTAAGGCCTCCACTGAACTCTGCCCTTTTAACCGAAACACCGTGGGCGGGATTCTCCGGTCACTGACGGCGAAATCGCGTTAGGTGATCGGCCAGAGAATACCCGTTCCCAGTGAAATCGGGGGCGCCACCACTTTCACGATGCTCCACCCCCTCCAAAGCAGCATACTTGCAGAGTATGTCGTGCACCATATCAAGAGCCTCAGGCAACCCCGATGCTCCGCCCCGACTGAACGACTTCTGACGGTGTCGGTCGCCTGTGCTGTCATCCATCGGAAATGCAGCATGGCGGCTGCGGACTCAGTCCAGCGCCGCCACAGTTGGGGGAAAGCCCGTGGGCAGGGGGGACTTTGTCAGGGACTGGGGGCACTGTTGGGGGATGGTCCGGGGCTTGCGAGCTGGCCAAAGGGGGGGCGCTATTTTGCAGGGTGTGTCCGCGAGCGGCTGGCGCCATGTTGCACGGCGCGGCCGCTGCCGGCCACCATCATGCGCATGCGCGGCCATGGATCCGGCAATTCTCCGGGCGGCTAAAGTCGGGTGCTCTACGCTGCTCGGCTGCTAGCCCCCAGTCAAACGGAGAATTGGTGGCCGATTGCGCCGAATTTTCGGGCGTAAAACGCCACCGTGAGGACATAGCCTCAGAATCGGAGAATCCAGCCCCTTATTCGTATGTACCTGAATTTAAATAAACTCTCTCCTAATTACTGCCTTCAGCACCTCCCGCGACAGCAGAGAACTCCTCACTTTTATTAAGCTCTACGTAAGTGCCTATGGCCACCACTATCTTCTCACATATTTCCTTACTGACCAAACCCCCCACATGTTCTCGACTGTGGCCGCTGGGAATCCTCTCCTCCATGCACAGTCCACAAGATGCAGCACATGATCCAACATTACGATTGTCGATTACTCCATCCCAACTACACCCACCAACAATATCTTGTCCATGACAAAAAAATTGATCCGAGCATACACTCAATGTACATGAGAAAATGACGAAAATTCCTTCGCCCTCGGCCTACCAAATTGCCACAGGTCCAAAACCCCATCATTTCCATAAACCCCAATAATTCCCTCGAAGACATCTTCAAGGACTTGGGACACGACCGATCCAGCCTCGGATCAAGAATGATATTAAAATCCACCATAAACAACATGTGAGTGTCAAGGTCCGGAACCTTCTTCATTTTTTAAATTATAAATTTAGAGTACCCAATTCATTTTTTCCAATTAAGGGGCAATTTACAGTGGCCAATTCACCTACACTGCACATCTTTTGGTTATGGAGGAGAAACCCATGCAAACACGGGGAGAATGTGCAAGCACCACACGGACAGTGACCCAGATCCGGGATCGAACCTGGGACCTCGGCTCCATGAGGCAGCTGTGCTCACCACTGCGCCACCGTGCTACCCTACCAGCACCTTCTTCATAAAGCCTACATCATCCCGGTTGGGGGAATAGATGTTCACAAACACTACGGGCGCACCCTCCAGCCTCATACTCACCATCACATACTTCCCCCCTTGGTCACCCACTGTGATGCTAGCCGAAAAGACCACCTTCTTACTAATCAGCACCGTAACCTCCCTTTCTTCACATCTAACCCTGAATGAAACACTTTCCCACTCACACTTTTGTTAATCTGAACTGATCCGCGACTGTCAGGCATACCTCTTGCATGAAGATGTCTGCCTTCAAACTCTCTTAAGTAGGCGAAAACACAGCACCTCTTAAGCAGCCCATTTAGCCCCATAACCTTCCAAGAGATCAGTCTGGTTGGAGGCCTCCACTACCACCACCTCCCTCCCCCCTCTAGATGATTGCCGCCATCACCCCCTAGCCAACTGCTCGACAAGAATCTCTTCAACTCGCCTCTCCCCATCCCAAACACAAACACAAAACGCCCCGCCTCCCCAGGCCCACCCAAACCACAAACAAAGAAGACTAACACAACCAAAAAGCCAACCTCCCCCTCTACCCAGTCCCCTTCACAGCACTTCCCCCCCCACTTCACTTCCATTAACTAGCCTACCTTCTAATAAGATGAGACACCTGAGGCAAAAGACCAACTTCCACTGTACCAAAGCACCCTTCCAAGCCCAGTGCTATACCAAGCCACTTCACCCCCACCTTCACCTCTCTTCCCTGCACTCCCCGCGTTGTTCACAAAGCCCCACACATTTTATATCACAAGCATCATTACCCCAACACGGAGAGTAAAAAAGATACAAAACTCTACATTCACACAATCAACTGTACAGAATGGATTGTAAAAACCAAACCAAACATGGTAGCCCCGCGCGGAAACATACAGTTCCCCCCTGCTCCCTGAGGACGACACCTCCAGTCTGTTATGCAGGTGAACCCAACCAAGATCTAATGGGTGGGATTCTCCGACCACCCGCCGGGTTTTCAGCCTCCGCCAGCTGCCGTATCCTCCAGCGCTGGGGTTTGGCAGGGACAGGAATCGCGGTGCACTGTTCGGCGGCCAATGGCAGTGGCCCCCTCGGCGAATTCACCGGCCTGCGATGGGCCGAGTGGCAGCCCATTTTCGGCTGGTCCCGCCAGCGTAAATCACAACAGGTCCTTACCGCCGGGACCTGGCTCCAAGGGCGGCCTGCTGAGTCCTGGGGGGGTGGGGGGGGATCTGGCCCCGGGGTGTGCCCCCACGGTTGGCTGGCCCGCGATCGGGGCCCAGCGATCCGCGGGCGGGGCCTGTGCCCTGGGGCACTCTTTCCCTCTGCACCGGCTGCTGTCAACCACCGCCATGGCCGGTGTGGAGAAGAACCGCCCATGCGCATGCACTGGGATGACGCCAGCACATGCTGGCGCTCCCATACAATCGCCAACTCACGCCGGCCGCGGAGGCCCTTTGGCAGCAGTTGGCATGGTGCCAAGCCCCTCTGCGCCAGCTGGCACGGCGCCAAAACCTACGGCGCCGGCCAAGCCCCTGAAGGTGCGGAGGATCCCGTGAGTCCTCCTGGTCCGAAAGATGTCCGAAGGAGAATATCTTAGTCTACGACATTCCCAATTTTCTCACCTGTCAGAGCCCCGCAAAACGGGCAAAAAGGGCCAAAGAATCTAACATCAGGCAGGAGCCACCTTGTGTGCGACCACCTTCCATGGCCGCGAGCAGAAGTTCCTGGAAGTTTACCAGGACGACCTCGGGTATGGAGGGACTGCCATGAGGAAAAATTAAACAGGTTGGGTCTATTTGCGTTTGACTTCAAAATAATGAAAGATAATATAATTGAAACATATAAGATTCTTAGGGGGCCAAACAGGGTAAATGTTGGGAGGATGTTTCCACTTATGGGTGACTGTAGGACCAGAGGGCATTGCCACAGAATAAGGGGGTGCTAATTTAAGATGGATTTGAGGAAGAATGTCTTATCTCAGAGAGATGAATGTTTGGAATTCTTTACCCCAGGAAGCTGTGGAGGCCTAGTCTTGAACATTTTCAAGGCTGAGATCGATAGGTTTTTAATCAGTAGAGGAATTAAGGAATCAATTGAGTGTAGGATCAGCCATGATCGTATTAAATGGTAGAGTAGGCTTGAAAGTTTGAATGGCTTTCTTCTCTTTCCTATTTCTTATGGTCTTATGTTTCACAAAAGAAAAGGAAGATTGCCATCATTACCATCAACTGCATCACACATCCCGACATTACTATCCAGAAAAGCTTGAAACTGTTGTTCTTGCCCCTCAATACCACGGCAAAGCTCCATGACTGGATTGGGGATGAGTCGGAACCTTAAAGCCCCCCCCCCCCCCCCCCCCCCCCCCCCCCACTACTGGCAGCATCTGATACCTCAGTTTATTAAGAAACAGAAGTATTAGAAACCATGTTCAAGTAGTGGATGATGCCATGTGATGTACGATGGAACTGACAGATGGTGCAGAGTACAATGAATATAATAATAATCTTTATTGGTGTCACAAGTAGGCTTCCATTAACACTGCAATGAAGTTACTGTGAAAAGCTCCTCGTCGTTACACTCCGGCGCCTGTTCGGGTACACTGAGGGAGAATTCAGAATGTGCAATTCACGTAACAAGCAAGTCTTTTGGGACTTTGTGAGAGGAAACCGGAGAAGCTGGAGGACACCTACAGACACAGGGTGAACGTGCAGACTCCACACAGACAGTGACCCAATCTGGAATCGAACCCAGGTCCCTGGCGCTGTGAAACAACAGTGCTAACCACCGTGCTGCCATGTCATCCACTGGCCTGCCTGTTTTCCTAGCTGATGTCACAATGGCTTTAGAGATTCTTTGCGATTTTCACTGCAGCACAAAAACACTGAAAACACATTTGTCTGCTTTGATGACATAGCAGACTGTATTACACATGTCTAAAAACAGCACGTTCAGCAGAAAAAGATTACAAGAGATTTTCTGGAGTTAAACATTTAGTCATATCGGAAATAATTTCCCATTCTCCCTTCCCTCAGGGACAATTCTCCTTTACCTGCTGTATTGATCCAGGTCCCTTTTGAAGTCTAATTTCTCCTTGGACTCAGCATGGCTCAATGATAGCATACTTGTTACTGAGTAGGAAAGGTGATGGGTCCAAATCCTGTCACATAATCAGGCTGATGCTATAGTGCATTACTGTAGGAATGCTGTGCTATCTGAGATGCATTTTTTAAGATGAGATGTTAAATAAATACCTTGCCTACCTTTCAGATGGAGAGGAGAGGCCACTTGGCATTTTTTTGAGATGGGCAGGGCATCTCTCTGCCATGTTCTAGCCAATATTTATTCCTCAATCACACTCAAAAATAAACAGGTCATCTGGTCACTGTTTGATGTACCATCAATTGTACTCGAGACACGATGAAGCTCCAAACTGTGGCTTTAATCAGCTAGTTGTTAGCCCGGTGGTCGACGACAGAGAAAGGCCGACTGCCGGGAAACCTGGGTACTTATACCCCGCATCAGAGGCGGGGTCTACTTGTCTCTCGACCAATTGGTGAGCAGTCACATGACTAGTCCCAGCCAATCAGACGAGAGGCACATGACCAGCCAGAGCCAATGGGAAACCAATGCTCTGCACAAATGGCAGTGCTCCCACTCATGTCACCACATTCACCCCTTGTGGAGAAAGAAGGCGGGGGTGTGTGAGGGGAAGAGAGAGAGGGGGGTCCTGTTGCTCGTTCTGGGTGAGTGTGCTTAACACTCAATTTGGCTCTGTTTCGTTACTTAGCTCTGGAGTCGCCAGGTATCGTTAAGATACCGCCACAAGTTTCAAGGTCAAGTTCAAAGCAATAAAACCATACACCAATTAGTAAGTTCAAACAACTGAGTTTATTATAATACAATTATAATACTACCCATGCACACGCTAAGAGGATTAAACTATTCCTACCGCTAAATAAACCAATACTTATCTCAAAGGGAACTGCCGGATCAGGGGACAAGGCCTCTTGCTCTGCTCTGGTCCGCAGATTCAGGTTGGTACGGGTTAAAAAGGGGTCAGGAGTGTCTATCTCTGGTAGCGATCGTTGTGAGACACTTACTTGCTGGCGGCTGCTGTCCCAAACCTCTCCTCTCTCTCGTTCAAGGTCTTCTTTGGCAAAAGCTGGTCGAGATGCTGGTCCAGAGAGGAGGGCTGGTTAAGAAGAGCGAACTAAGTGTGGGACCTGTCTTTTATACGTCCCAGGGCTTCTCGCCCTTTTGGGCGGACCTTTTTCTTGCTGGGAATCGATTGGGTCTCTTCCCAATCGATATGTTTGAATCCCCCCAATACTGAGGCTGTTCCTTGGTTACTGGGCGGGCCTTCAGGTGCTTTATTTTCGAACCCCCGCTGGTGCCGGTTGTCTGGTTTCCCATACATTGTTGCAATCACTTCCCCATTTGTGTCCATTGTCCCTGGGATTGTCCCATTACTATGTTAACTATCCTGGAGATTGCCTCATTAGTATGCGGAATGTTCATTTCGGTGCTGTCTGCTCTCTTAGCAGCCAGAATACACATTGGCTTGGTGCAGCCTGCTTGTGCTGTGTTAACATTGTCCATTTTAACCTGTAAGCTTAGCGTTCCTCCATTTTGTATTTAGGGAATGGCCAACTTCGGTGGCTACACTCCCTCCTTGTGATCCCCATGAGAAATCATGAAGGATCACCCAAGTACGATGTCTTTGGGTCCCCTGACCTCAGCGAGTTCCATGGCTTCTATCCTTTCCTCAACTATGGCAAAAAAATTTTAACTAACAATTTCTGATTGTCAAAGGGGACATGCATTACCAATTGGAATCGGGAACCTCTAACAATCCTCAATAAACTACTGTCATCTCATATTTAAACATTCTACAACATTCTAAACCCTTACTCATTCACACAACAGCATCTTTACATTTCATTTTCTGACTCGGCAGTCGAGCGTAGAACATTATAATACATCCGCAAAAGTCTTTATTTACAGATCATATCAAAATTAAATCCTTTATTATACATCAAGGGGTTGGGGGGATTGGTGGAATCCGAAAATGGGGGATTGTACTCTGTACACTGTTGAGGCACGAGAGCGGTGGGCTCTCCTTCTCCATTTCCTCATCCTGAAGGTTTGGACTATAATACATAGAACTGCAATCACCAAAAGTGATTCTATTACATACGACAAGGAGTACCATGTCAGAAATCTGGTACACCAGGTAGGGGTATTGTTACCATTGACTGGGCTGGGGGTGGTCTGGGTTTGGGAGAAGTTAGCAAACGTTGTACTGTGGGAAAGGGGGTCCGCGTCCACGCGTAACCACACAGATGCCACAATAGCTAAAAATATAGCAATTGGAGTGCTCTTCATCTTCTCTGTCTCTTCTCTTCCTTCCTGGGATCTTGCTGTGCTGTTGCTTCGGTTCCTCTCTTGAACCTCCGAAAGCTAAGGGATCAATTATACTATCTGTTAGTGTTCAGCTTAATATCTTGACTTTAAGTATATCTGTCCTCTTGTTCCAATTTTCCCTTTATGATGGTCACCTCCATGTGACTCCCTAATTTTTTTTTTCAAAAAGTGGATTTAGGACCAGACATATACTTATCTATTAAACCAGTGCGAGCTGTATCGCAGAGTGTTGCAATTTACCATCCCAAATGTTCCTGGATGTAAATAGCATATGGAGTGGCGGCCGAAGGGCTACCTTAAACAAAATGAAACCAAGCTTTAGAAATGAAAGGTCGAATGAGTTGCGTATGGGCCGCGACGGGTAAGAGTTGAATGGGATCCCCGGGTAGGGCGTGCTGTGACGTACTCGAGCTTAGCTGACCAGAGGGGTGGTCCTCAGACAGGGCAGGTCCTCAATGCCGTTTCTCCACTGCCTGAGCAACCTGAAATGAATGGGCAAGAATGTAGTCATAGTGGAATTGCAGCATCTATTCCCGGAATAGAGGGGCACCTAAAAACAAAGGGGGAGCCAAGATGCTACTAGTGAAAAGTTGAGCTGGTCTCCAGACATTTCAGCTGAGTCAAGTTCTCAGAAATATCGGCGGACAAACTAACGTGCATGTGAGGTGGTCACAAGCTTTTCAGCTGAAAACCGAGTGGCCAACCTCCATATCAACATTTAACAAACATACAAACAAACATACGTGCAGGTTCCATCAGAAAGGACAGCGCTTCTCTCAAGCGGTTCCTCTTTTTAAATCATCTGGACACCTCACTTCTCTTAATTCTCTGCGAACAGGGTCGCAAAGGGGTTGCCGTGTCGGGAGTCAGACATCAAGTCATCCTCTTCTCCCGGATCCCATACCCTTGAATGGATCAGGCATGCAATTTTTGCATTGTGTGACCGGGGGTCACTCTCGTCATTGCGGACAAGTCACCAAGAATTGTCCCTCTGCCAAATCGTGGGGTCTAAAATTGAAGGAGCATTGTCGGGGTCGTCAGTGTTGCATGGTGGGTTTGGGTGTGGGTCCGGATTTTTAATGTAAGTGATCTCCATGGGGTCACTGGAGTCGGGGTCAAAGTCGCTGAAGTGGGGGCTGTAGGGTGGAGTGCTGAGCCTGTCCTCAGTCTCACAGTCACTGTCACTGTCTCTGCTGTGGCAGCTTGTGGGCATTCCGGGGCGTGGTCTGGGTTCAGTGGGCGGAGTCGAGGTCGAGTCCGATGAGGAACTGGTCTGTGAGGGCGAGGGTGGAAATGTGTCTCTTGTGGGCGGGGCGAGGTGTTCTGCTGCGTCTAGCAGGACATGGTGCGAGTGGTTTGACTGTGTTCCATAAGCCTTTAGTTGGTTAATATGGAACCACGCAGTCTTACCGTTGGGGTACTTTATCCTATAAACCGAGGGGCTGATTTTGTCTGAAATTGAGTACGGGCCGGAATATTTTGGTGCCAAAAACGTGCTGGGGTTATAAACAGATAGCATAATCTGTTGCCCAACCTGAAATTCTGTGGGGTGGACATTTTTGTTGAAACAGGCCTTGTTCTGTTTCCTCCTTTTACCCAATTTTACTGCGGCTGCTAACTGAGCAGACCTTACAGTCTCAACTAGTTGTTTAACTGCTTTCTCGTGTGTGAGGGCCATCCCTTCTGGGCTGGTCATGTCGAGTCCTAAAAGGAATTCTGATCCTTTCATAGGGCGTCCGGTCATGAGTGTGTGTGGGGTGAAACCTGTAGATGATGAAACTGTATTTCTTATGAACATAAGAGCGAATGGGAGCACTGAATCCCAAGTCGAATTGTTCTCCTGTACCATCTTTCTAAGGGTCGATTTTAGAGTCCGATTCATGCGTTCTACTATCCTGCTTGACTGGGGGTGATACGCAATGTGAAAGTTCTGTTTGATTCCGAATATGGTCAGGATGTTCTTCGTGACCCGTCCTGTGAAATGAGATCCCTGATCTGATTCTATACTTCTGGGGAGTCCCCATCTCGTAAAGATGTGGTGTGTCAGGATCTTTGCAGTTGTCTTTGTTGTGTTGGTGCGGGAAGGGAATGCCTCTACCCATTTGGTAAAGGTATCTATGACCACCAGAACATATTTATAGCCATTCCTGCAAGGGGGCAATGGACCTATAAAATCGATCTGAAGGTTAGTCCAGGGGCCATTAACGGGGCGAGTGTGGCTGAGTTGTGCCTTCTTTGAATACCTCTCCGGGTTATTCTGCGCACAAATTAAACAATTCTCTATTTAATGGGTAACATCTTGTCTTAAGTTGGGCCACCAACAGAGTTGTCTAAGGTGTGTTGTGGTAGGGTCGATCCCTTGGTGTCCATGACCATCATGGAATAAGGCAATCATTTGATTCCTGCCCTTTTCAGGAACCACATACAATTTGTCTTTTATGATCACACCCTCATGTGTGGTCAAAGCGTGTTTGAATTTATCGTACTGGGCCACAAAGTTTCCTTTTAAAATCTCCCGGATATTTTCGTCCTGCTTCTGTGCCTGTACTAAATCTTCTATTTAGATTCAGACCTGAACTGAACTCACAGGGGCGCTAGCTGGTGCGCTAGCTGGGGGTGTCCAAAAATGACCTCGCCTGGAACCTGCTTTTGCCAATGCATCGGCTTTCACATTTCCAGGGGGGGATGATCGATGGTGACTTCTAACTTTAATGATGCCATACGTCCTATCCTTTGCCTTCTCTAGGATATGGCGGAGTAATGGGGCTGATGGAAGGGGCTTCCCGTCTGCGGAGACAAAATCTCTTGTCCTCCACAGGGGTAGAAATTCTGTGAGGCTGTTACAGATATATAAACTGTCCGAATATATGTCTGCTGGGCTGGGGAACGAATCTGGGTGGTCCACTATATATGCAATGGCCGCGAGCTCTGCTGCCTGCGCGCCTAAGTGACCTGGTAATTTTAGAGATATCTCGTCTAGTGCGCGTCCCTGCGCATCTTCCACATAAATCCCGCATCCAGTGATGCGTTCTCCATCTAAAACTGTGGATGAACCGTCCACATATATCTTCAATGGGGCACATGTGTCTGTGTGCTGGGGGCTCTGGCTTGAATTCCCTATCTTCCTGGGGGGCGTCTTGGCAATGAATGGTCCTGTGTTGTGTAGGGGTGCTACTATCTCGCATTCATGGGGTTGTCCTAGGTACTGTAGGTTGTCCGCTGAAAATGTGTGTGTCTTGGTCCGTTTAACTGTTATGTCTCATCCTTGTAACAGTAGTGTCCACCTAGCTGCTCTTATCTGGCTTACTGAACCGTCCTTCAGGTGACCGTCTAAAAGTAACTGTGTGGGGGTGTGTTCGGTCAAAATGGTGATGGGATTGAGTCTGGTAATTTACAAAAAGTACTGAACTGCCCAAAATACTGCTAGTAGGTGTGTCTCGCAGGCTGAAAATCCTTGTTCTACGGGGTCTAAAAGTTTGGAGGCATAAGCCACTGGTCGTAGCTGCTCATGCCGTTCCTCAAGGAGCACGGCCGAGAGGGTCAGATCGGTGCTAGCTATCTCTATTGCATAGGGGGAGAGTTGGTCTGGAACTTGTAGCGCAGGTGCTGCGCTGAGGGCTTCCTTTAACTCTTCCACAGCCTCTGTATGCTGCGGAAGCCATTCCCAAGAGGCTCCTTTCTTAAGGAGGTCTGAAAGTGGGGCTGCCTTGGTCACAAAACCATCGATATGGTTCCGACAATACCCAACCAGTCCTAGAAATGAACCGGAGGGCCGAAACATTCTGGGGAAGGGGCAATTTGACGGTCAATTCAATTCTTTTGAACTCGATCTCGCGTTTGCCGTGCATGATGACTGTACCCAAATACATCACCTGATTCTCCAATATTTGGGCCTTTCTGGGGTTAACTTTACATCCAATACGTTGTAAAAGTTCCAGGAGTTCGGACAGAAGCGTGATGTGCACTGCCTTGGTGTCTGTCTGCAGTAATAGGTCGTCCACATACTGTACCAGACATTCGGGTCGGGACAATTTTGCTAGTCCATTTGCCAGCTGTCGGTGGAAAATGGAGGGGGAATTGTGGAATCCTTGTGGGGGGCATGTCCACGTATACTGCTGTCCTTTAAATGTGAAGGCAAATTTGTACTGGCACGCCTTTGCCAATGGGATTGACCAGAAGCCGTTGCTAATGTCCAATACCGTGAAATATTTGGAGTGGAGTCCCTGTTTGAGCATGGTCTCGGGACTTGTTGCTACCGTGGGGGCTACTGCTGGGGTTACTCTGTTGAGTTCCCGATAATCTATGGTCAGACGCCATGATACGTCGGGCTTCCTCACTGGCCAAATAGGTGCATTATTATTTGAGACTACTGTCCTAAGTACACCCTGCTCTAATAAGCTCTCTATAACCTTTCCAATTTCTCCCTCTGCTTCTAGGGGAAATCGGTACTGTCTCTGTGGTCTCGGGTCAGGTCCAGTAACTTGAACTTGTCCAGTCATTCTGCCGCAGTCGTGTCGCTGACTGGCAAATGCTGCCCTTTGTCTGTTCAAAACTGCCTTAACCTGTTTGTCCGTGCTATGCGTGGTCGTGTCAAAAGAATAATCGCCTGCTGCGCTAATCCTGTTCGCATACTCTTCCACTGTGAGAGTTGCGGGTGCTCTGTCAGATTTTGCCATTCTCCAGACACACTGATTTACTCGATCGAACGACAGGCTGTGGGCATTCATGAAGTCAATACCCAGTATGTGTTCTGCTGTGCGAGGCAGATTAACTAACACAATGGGGTGTCTGGTGGAGATATTCCCTAGCTGAATTGATACAGGGGCTGTAATGTGTCCCTGCTGCGAGTGACCTGTAAATCCGCTGAGTGTAATTGAAGCTGTAGTGGGCCACGTGTCTGCCTGTGGTGTAGTGGAGGAATTAATGGTTGTGCGGGACCCTCCTGTGTCCCAAAGTAATTCTATGGGCTTCCCTCTAATTTTTGCTGTGACCACCGGTCTTCCAGATGTGTCCCAGAGGGTGGAACAGACCCAAGTGGGGGAGCCCGAACACCATCAGTCCATTCCGTCCACATTGGTCTGTCCTGACTGTCTCTATACTGTGGATTGGTTTTGCTTTGTTCCTGGTCAAAGTGCCTGTCTGCTGGCCTCTCTGAGATTTCTGTGGGCCGTTGCATTCCCTAGCAAAATGTCCTAAATGTCCGCAGTTGTAACATTCCTGCGACTTCTGTGGGAGGCTGTTCTTTCCTTCATTTACCCATGCAGGGTTTTGGTGCACTCTTACTGCCTGTATATCTGCTGCAGCCTGAGCTTCTTCTGGGGTCTTTACTTTTACCTTGCCTTGGACAGATTGTTCCCAAGCGTGGGACAATCTTTTCAAAACCCATTTTTCATTATGGGCCTCTTCTGAGGGGTCATAACTGCTGCAGACATTCTGTCCTGCATCTGTGGCGTGGGAGATTATGGTGCGGGTCCATTTAATCATATTGTCACGGGTTAAATGTGCTCGGTCTAAATCGCCAAAAACGGCAGTGAAATTAATCCACAGCCTTCCTGCGAATGCTGTGGGGTGCTCTGTCCTCTTCTGCCTACGCTTATTTAGGCCTTCGACTGGGTCTCCTCTGTTGTACCCTATCGCGTCTAAAATAGATGTAATGCATCTCTTCGAGGGTGCCTCCTCCAACGTTCTGTGGGTCGGGGAGGGCTGCTACAACCGATGAGTCTAAACTCAACACTGTGAGCTTTACTTGCTCTCGCTCATCCAGGCCGTACATGGTCGCCTGTTGTTTAACTCTTGCGAAAAATTGGTGGGTGTCTGCAGTGGGGAGGAACGGGGTGATTTTCTCACATGCGTCCCTTAGTTGTGTTACAGTTAAGGGGGTGGTGTATGTGACCTCGGGTGCGCCTTCTGTGGTTACCTTTCTTTGGGTGGTGACTGGGTTCATAGGAGCGGGTGCTACAGTATCTGATCTGTGGGGGGTTGGGGCGCTTTCCTTTTCTGTTGCGCTGCTGGCGCACATGTTCCCTGAACATAGCGCTGCGCTGTTTCGCTTAATTACTGCCAATCTGGGGCGTTTTCCTCACCTAATTGGGTTCCAAATGTCTCTTGGAACCCATTCTGCACAGAAAGCAGAGATTGCAGCTGTGCAATCTACTTCCTACATTTTGCATGATCCACTGTGCTTTGCCTTTGCTCAGTGGTGGTAGCATGGAGTGCTCTTAAAGCTGCCTTTAGGTCAGAGCATTGCCTTTGCAGTGCCTCTACCTGCTTCTCGGAATTTTCCCTGATCAGAACTGCTTGCTGCACATCCTGATAGGCTTTCTCATACTGGGTTTGGGAACTGCTCAGATGGGCTGGACAAGACTGATGTGCCCTCTTGGCATCATCCACCTCTCTATCCTTCTCTGCCAGTCGTTACCTCAAACCTAGATTCTCCTTTTCGATGTCCCTGACATCCACTTTGCTCATCCTATTCCTCTCTTCTAATTCTTTGTGGAGCGTCCGAATTACCTCCTCTGTGCCTCGCAATTGTGCCAAGCAGGACACAATTGCCATCGGCTTGCGTGCTTTTCCTAAATTCTTTTTATGAATTTGAGATAGGTTCTCCCACCAAGTATGTCCTATACACCCGGGACCTGATTCCTCATTCAAACAAAACTCACTCCACAGGCGCCATTCTTTCCCTTTGAGGTACTTCCTGAGTTCCAGCTCCCATACGGGACACTGGCCTACTCTGCTACTGTTGGTCGCTGCGACCACGAACTGCTCTGGGTTCATGAGGCGTTCCATTGCCTGCATGACCATTTTCTCTTATGCTCTCTTTCATTTGGAACGAGGGATGATAAGGCAATGTTTAAAATACGGGTACGGCTTTCGCTATGTTCCGACTTATAAAACTCCCGACAGTTTGTCGCAACAAAAATCTCTCGGTTTAGCCTTACAACCCTGTTAGTTACGCATGCAAAAACACACTTCCGAATTATGATTATTGGTTTGAACTCCTTGACCACTTGTGGTTTTTCCTTTTCCCAATTGGATTTCTGATTCAAATTTCTGGGTTCTCTCGGAGTGCGGGGGGCACTTCTAATCGAATCCCACCAGAGTCGCCACTAAATGTTGCTCGTTCTGGGTGAGTGGGCTTAACACTCGATTTGGCTCTGTTTTATTACTTAGCTCTGAAGTCGCCAGGTATCGTTAAGATACCAGCACAAGTTTCAAGGTCAAGTTCAAAGCAATAAATCCATACACCAATTAGTAAGTTCAAACAACTGAGTTTATTATAATACAATTATAATACTACCCATGCACACGCTAAGAGGATTAAACTATTCCTACCGCTAAATAAACCAATACTTATCTCAAAGGGAACTGCCGGATCAGGGGACAAGGCCTCTTGCTCTGCTCTGGTCCGCAGATTCAGGTTGGTACGGGTTAAAAAGGGGTCAGGAGTGTCTATCTCTGGTAGCGATCGTTGTGAGACACTTACTTGCTGGCGGCTGCTGTCCCAAACCTCTCCTCTCTCGTTCAAGGTCTTCTTTGGCAAAATCTGGTCGAGATGCTGGTCCAGAGAGGAGGGCTGGTTAAGAAGAGCGAACTAAGTGTGGGACCTGTCTTTTATATGTCCCAGGGCTTCTCGCCCTTTTGGGCGGACCCTTTTCCTGCTGGGAATCGATTGGGTCTCTTCCCAATCGATATGTTTGAATCCCCCCAATACTGAGGCTGTTCCTTGGTTACTGGGCGGGCCTTCAGGTGCTTTGTTTTCGAACCCCGCTGGTGCCGGGGTGTCTGGTTTCCCATACACTGTTGCAATCACTTCCCCATTTGTGTCCATTGTCCCTGGGATTGTCCCATTACTATGTTAACTATCCCGGAGATTGCCTCATTAGTATGCGGAATGTTCGTTTTGGTGCTGTCTGCTCTCTTAGCAGCCAGAATACACATTGGCTTGGTGCAGCCTGCTTGTGCTGTGTTAACATTGTCCATTTTAACCTGTAAGCTTAGCGTTCCTCCATTTTGTATTTAAGGAATGGCCAACTTCGGTGGCTACAGTCCGAGGACTGGTGATATGAGTAGAGTTAATCGAAGATATGGGCTGTCCACTGGCTCGTGGCAAAAGTAAACAATACTACATACTACATTGGGATGCAAAAAAAATTACAATAGAGTCCAATAAAGTCCCATGGTTGCATCAGATGGTCACGATCAGTCTCTCGGGTGCCCGTGATGTTCTGGTGGACTGTCGCAGTCGAGCCGGTGACATTGGGCCGATGGTCGTCCTTGCCTCCGGGAGCGTCGGTCGTAGATGTGTCTCCGTACCCCGGGCCGGTGGTGGAGACGCTGTAATCGATGAAGGGGGGGTATATGTGCTGGGTCGTGGGGGCGCGGGGGTCGCTGGGGGAATTGGGGTTGGGGGGGTGTTGATGGAAGAGGAGAAGGCCGCATGCCGGCGGGTGCCAGGTCCCGGAACAAGACCGTATCCTGCCGACCGTCGGGATACTCCACGTACGCATACTGCGGGTTGGCGTATGCCAACGGGTCAGACTTGTGCACCCGCACATGCTTCCGGAGCAAGATGGGCCCGGGAGTGGCCAGCCAGGTCGGGAGCGGGGATCCTGAGGACGACTTCCTAGGGAAAACAAGAAGACGTTTATGAGGTGTTTATTTAGTGGTAGTACAGAGGAGAGACCGGATTGAGTGAAGGGAGTCGGGGATGACCTCTTGCCAACGGGGGATAGGGAGATCTCTGGACCATAAGGCCAGCAGGATAGTCTTCCAAATGGTGCCATTCTCCCGCTCGACCTGACCGTTATATCGGGGGTTATAACTGGTCGTCCTGCTAGAGCAGGGGTGGGCAAACTTTTCCGTGCAAGGGCCACATTCAGAAATTCACAATTCACAAAGGGCCGCATAATATATTAAGTAAAATAATTACTTCACCCGGTTATGATTCTGGGCGCCTCATATAGAACATAGAACAGTACAGCCACAGAACAGGCCCTTCAGCCCTCGACGTTGTGCTGAGCAATGATCACCCTACTCAAGTCAACGTATCCACCCTATACCAGTAAGTAACCCAACAGCCCCCCTCCATTAACCTTAAAAAAAATTAAAAAAAATTTTTTTTTTTTTTTTTTTAATGACTTGGTGGGCCGCAGAAATACCTTTGGCGGGCCGCATGCGGCCCGCGGGCCGTAGTTTGCCCACCCCTGTGCTAGAGGCTATTCCCCTGCTGAGCAGGAAATGATGCAGTTCGTCACTCATAAAGGAGGACCCCTGGTCGCTGTGGATGTACGCGGGGTAACCGAACAGGGAGAAGATGGATAGGAGGGCCTTTATGATGGTTGTTGTGGTCATGTCGGGACAGGGAATGGCGAAAGGGAAGCGGGAGTACTCTTCAATAACACTCAAGAAATATGTGTTACGGTTGTTGGAGAGGAGGGGACCCTTGAAGTCTATACTGAGACGTTCAAAGGGGCGGGATGCCTTGATCAGATGCGCCCGTTCGGGGCGGTAGAAGTGCGGTTTGCACTCGGCGCAGACGTGGCAGTCCCTGGTAACGGTTCTGACTTCCTCAACGGAGTAGGGCAGGTTGCAGGTCTTAATAAAATGGTAAAAACGAGTGACTCCTGGATGGCAGAGATCCGTGTGGAGGGAGCGGAGGTGGTCAATCTGCACGCTGGCGCAGGTACCGCGGGATAGGGCATCGGAAGGCTCGTTGAGCTTCCCAGGACGATACAAAATATCGTAGTTGTACGTGGACAACTCGATCCGACACCGCAAGATCTTTTCGTTCTTGATCTTGCCCCTCTGTGCATTATCGAACATGAAAGGTACTGACCATTGGTCTGTTAGGAGGGTAAACCTCCTGCCGGCCAGATAGTGCCTCCAATATCGCACAGCTTCGACTATGCCCTGTGCCTCCTTTTCCATCGTGGAGTGGCGGATTTCGGAAGCGTGGAGGGTCCGGGAGAAGAAAGCCACAGGTCTGCCCGCTTGGTTCAGGGTGGCCGCCAGAGCTACGTTAAATGCATCGCTCTTGAGCTGGAATGGGAGGGACTAGTCGATAGCGCGCATCGTGGCCTTTGCGATATCCGCTTTGATGCGGCTAAAGGCCTGGCGGGCCTCCATCGACAGGGGAAAAGAGGTGGACTGGATGAGGTGGCGGGCTTTGTCGGCGTAGTTGGGGACCCACTGGGTGTAATAGGAGAAGAAGCCCAGGCAGCGTTTGAGGGATTTGAGGGAGTTGGGGAGAGGGAGTTCCATGAGGGGGCGCATGCGTTCGGGATCGGGGCCTATTACTCCGTTACGCACTACGCAGCCGAGGATGGCTAGCCGGTCGGTGCTAAACACGCACTTATCCTTATTGTAGGTTAAATTAAGGAGTTTCGCAGTTCGGAGGAATTTTTGAAGGTTGATGTCATGGTCCTGCTGGTCGTGGCCGCAGATGGTGACGTTATCGAGGTACGGGAAGGTAGCCCGTAACCCATGCTTGTCGACCATTCGGTCCATCTCCCGTTGGAAGACCGAGACCCCCATTAGTAACACCGAATGGAACCCTGAGGAAGTGGTAGAGGCGCCCATCTGCCTCAAACGCGGTGTACTTGCGGTCACTCGCGCGGATGGGGAGCTGGTGGTAGGCGGACTTAAGTTCCACCGTGGAAAAGACTTTGTATTTCGCGATCCTGTTAACCAGGTCGGAAATACGGGGGAGAGGGTACACGTCTGGCTCGTAAACCTGTTGATGGTCTGACTGTAATCAATGACCATCCAGTTTTTCTCCCCAGTCCGAACTACCAGCACTTGGGGTCACCAGGGACTGTTGCTGGCCTCGATAACTCCTTCCTTAAGGAGCCTCTGGACCTCGGACCCGATGAAGGTCCGGTCCTGGGCACTGTATCGTCTGCTCCAAGTGGCGACAGGTTTACAATCTGGGGTGAGATTAGCAAACAAGGAAGGTGGGTCCACTTTGAGGGACGCGAGGCTGCAGACAGTGAGGGGGGGAATAGGGCCGCCGAATTGGAAGGTTAAGCTCTGCAAGTTGCGCTGGAAATCCAGGCCCAAGAGTGCTGGAGCGCATAGACGGGGGAGAATGAGGAGTTTGAAGTTTTTGAAAACCCTCCCCTGGACCGTGAGGTCCGCTATGCAGCACCCGTTGATTTGGACGGAGAGCAAACCCGAGGCCAATTCGATTTTATGCTTAAGTGGGTGGATGGGGAGCGCGCAGCGTCTTACCGTGTCGGGGTGGACGAAACTTTCCGTGCTCCCGGAGTCCAGTAGGCATTTTGTCTTGTGTCCGTTGACCTGGATCGTTGTCGTAGTCTTGGCGAGCGAGCGTGGTCGCGACTGGTCGAGAGTGATGGAAGCAAGTTGTGGCGAGAGTTCCAGGTCATCCTCGGTGGCAGAGTAATCGCTGGCAGGGCCTTCCGTGTTGGCCCAAGATGGCGGTGCCCAGGGCCCGCACATGGAATCGGGGTCCCAAGATGGCAGCGCCCAGGACCCGTGGCGGCGCCCGTGGGGACTTCGTGGCAGCTTGGGGCAGTGTCAGTGGCGTCCGCGTGCCGGTCGTGGCAGCGGAGGTCGGGAGGACCGTGGGCCTGTTGCGGGGGCCGGGAGGCGGGCCGGAGGGGTCGGCGCGCGGCGCGGGGCCCTGGGGGGGGGGCCTGGGGTGGGGCGATCCGCGGTCGCTGCGCAGAACAGCAGCGACCAACTTGGTCTGGCAGACCATCGCGTAGTGGCCCTTCTTCCCGCAGCTCTTACACAGAGCGGAGCGGGCCGGGCAGCGTGGGCGGGGGTGCTTGGAGAGGCCACAAAAATAGCAGTGGGGCCCCGGTACCTTGTTGGAGTGTCCCGCAGAGCAGGCCTGGGGGGGGGGTCGGGGTCAGCGGAGGACGCGGTGGCGCGTGCCATGATTTCTAGGGGCTTGCCGCGTGTCCGGGGGCGTATGCGCGGGCGTTCAGGTCAGCGACCTCCAGGGAGGTTGCAAGGGTCCGTGCATCAGCTAGGCTGTGGGCGTTCTTCTCCAGCAATCGTTGGCGGATAGAGGAGGATTGCATGCCGGCAACATAAGCGTCTCTAATTAGAAGTTCCATGTGCTCGGTCGCCGAAACGTGGGGACAGGCGTACATTCTCCCTAGAGCTGTGAGGGCCTGGTAGAATTCGTTGAGTGACTCACCAGGGAACTGTTGTCTAGTCGTCAGGAGATGCCGTGCGTATACTTTGTTGACCGGCCGGAGAAAGTGTCCTTTCAGGATATCCATGGCCGCATCATAATCGCTTTCGTCCTCAATCATTGAATATACCGCCATGCCCACGCACGAGTGGAGGATGTGGAGTTTCTGCTCCTTGGAGTGTTTGCTGGCTGCAGTTGTCAGGTAACTGTTGAAGCACGCCTGCCAATGTTTAAAGATTGCAGGCGCATTTGAAGTATGCGGGCTGGTGCGGAGGCAGTCAGGCTTGATGCGTAGCTCCATTCCAAAATTCTACTGATTAAATTGATGTACCATCAATTGGACTCGAGATACGATGAAGATCCAAACTGTGGCTTTAATCAGCTAGTTGTTAGCCCGGTGGTCGACTACAGAGAAAGGCCGACCGCCGGGTAACCTGGGTACTTATACCCTGCCTCGGAGGCGGGGTCTACTTGATTGGTGGGCAGTCACATGACTAGTCCCAGCCAATCAGACGAGAGGCACATGACCAGCCAGAGCCAATGGGAAACCAATGCTCTGCACCAATGGTGCTCCCACTCATATCACCACATTGTTGCACTACTGTTTGTGGGATTCTACAATGAGCAAATTAGCTGCTGCACTTTCTACATTACAACATTGATGGCACTTTGAAGCAAAATTCTCAGTTGGTTGTAAAGCTGTTGTTTGGAATGTCCAGGAGATTTGAATGGCGCCATATAAATGCAAGTATTTACTTTCTTTATTCCCTTAATAAATGTCTGCATTTACCAGACGTTTTCTCTTGCAGATGATTTAGGAATAATGTGAACAGCTGTGTTCTTGGATAGAATCCTGCAGGACTTCACTAATCATTGCAAACAACCAGACATTTTCCATTTATCATCTGTTTCTGCTTTATTTTATGATGTTTTTCAATCTATTTATCTGATTTGCTATTTGCTCTTGAATTAATGAAAGCAATGATAGTGTTGGATAACTGTGAAGCAGTAAATGTTATTCTACTCTGCAGAAACATGCAGAAATGATTCAAGAAACTGCAAGCTTTTTAGCTAGTATTCTGTAGTTGTCAGTCGATTGCACCTTTTCGAAAAGATGAAATTAAGAACATGTTAACAACAGTGAATCAAAGGCAATAAAAACTGAAAAAAGTCGATGAAAAAATGTATTTGCAGTTTTTGAGGACATAAGAACTAGTAAATGGAATTTAATACAATAATTCTACATATCTTCAATTTCAAAAACGTATTTAATGAAGCTGGTTTTCAAGATTTGTAGCTGAATTAAAAGCTAATGGAACTAAGGAAGATGCTGGATCATAAATTGGCAAGATATTGGGAAACAAAGGGTGGCCTTCAATTGTAAGTTTGAGCCCCTAAGAATCAGTCCCAGTTGTACGTCATATTTGCTAATCTACAGTATTGATTAATTTGAAAATTACATTTTACAATTCGATGTACAATAATAACATGCAGAAATATACATTGTTAAACTGGGACAAAAAGATTTACATGTCGTTGAAAACATTGTATTGTCAGACGATATTATAACTTTTGCTGAGGGAAATGAGTTATCATGGTGCATAATGTGAAAATCAATTTGTAAAAGGGACATTGTTTTGCCTGTTGTGCATCCACATACAGGCATTTTTGTCAAATAGGATTAAGCATGCATCCAGATGCACAATAATATATTGCACTGGCATTGGATTTCTTACTCTTCACACACTTAACTTGAAATGAAATGAAATGAAAATCGCTTATTGTCACGAGTAGGCTTCAATGAAGTTACTGTGAAAAGCCCCTAGTCGCTACATTCTGGCACCTGTCCGGGGAAACTGGTACAGGAATTGAACCGTGCTGCTGGCCTGCTTGGTCTGCTTTAATAGCCAGTGATTTAGCCCAGTGAGCTAAACCAGCCCCTAACTTATTTGTCAGTCAAAGTTATGTTAGGAACTATGGAATTCCTTTTTACCTATTATACCCCCCATTTTAAAAACTAGAATAAATTTCCATGAACTATAATTTGTTTTGCATAGTAGAAGTAACCAAGGGTTTACTGGGTTGGAGCTACTTTTGATTGACAGGCTACCAAACCTCATAGTTTTCCTGCTAACCCATCATTTTCTACAATGAACCCTAGTTGTGACAAGAGCTGGATTACAAATAATTACATCTTTGGTTTACTCACACAGAGGAGTGCTGCGATGTGTGTTTGAGGAATGTTAATTTTGGAGGGAGCAGAACTCATAATTAGTCAGAAATATTCCCCTACAAACTGTCACAGTGTTTTTTCTTCTCGATGGTTTATGGGAAAGATTCTGATTGAGGGCAGAAAGCTTGAAGAGAGGGTTCCAATGCTACATGTTATGTTGTGAGGCGATCGACGAGGCAGTGAAACACAAATGAGGTTTATTGAACTAAGGCGAACTATGTTGACTGGACAGCACAACTAATACACAGGTCTTGCTCTCATGACTTCCGGGCTAACTCCAACTAAGCCCCAATGGCTAGAGGTGCGTCTAAACCCTTAATAGGTTTATGTTTGTGCGCTGTGTCTCCTTAGGATGCGATCTTCCAGCCTCATTACACTCGCGCTCAAGCCTAACGAGGCCAGTGAATAGCAGGAGAGTCAAAAATGGAAACAGTGCCAGGTGCCAAATAGTTTGCGATGAAACCAGCCTACCCCCATAGGTGAATTCAGAATCTCGACATAGCGTGGCGAGAAACCAGTGACCACCACTTGAGCCCCATTTCCATACAATTAACGAGAGCCACCCGTCATCCAATGGCCTCCTGTCATTCACCGGCTTCCCCAGCAAGTGCTCATGCTGGCGCTGATCAGTACTCCTTTTTAAAAATGTGAACTTTAAAAACATTTTTTTAGAGTACCCAATTCATTTTTTCCAACTAAGGGGCAATTTAACGTGGCCAATCCACCTACCCTGCACATCTTTGGGTTGTGGGAACGAAATCCACTCAAACACGGGGAGAATGTGCAAACTCCACACGGACAGTGACCCAGAGCTGGGATCGAACCTGGAACCTCGGTACCGTGAGGCAGCTGTGCTAACCACTGCACCACCGTGCTGCCCTTTAAAAACTAGAACTTGATGAAAGGGCTCCCATTCCGCAAAACCCCATCAAGGTCCGCCTGGTACTGGGTGACATCCCTGAGTGAGGCAGATGTACTGTCAAAACCCTCAGCCACGGCCATCACCGACTGCCCGACGCCTTGGACACCTTCACTCATGGTGCTGACATTGTGCACCAGGCTCTACACTGCGGTCACCACCCTAGCAGTTTTGGCCTCGGTGCCACTCATTGCCGGCGCCATCTCCTGATCCCGTAGCCTCTGGGACTCCTCCAATCGGCTATGGATCTGCTGGAGTGACTGAAATCTCCCTTCTCCCTCTGAATGTCCACGTTGGTCCCTATTGTCCCCATCAAACCCGGGTAACTCTGTTCCAGGGGCTCAGCATCAGGCTGGGACCCAACTGTGTCTAGGGATCCAGCAGATTTCCAACTGCTTTCAACATCTGGGAGCTCCTGCTTCCACCTGATGTAGATCAGCAGCAGTGTGGTGCTCACCAGATTGTGCCCCAGAAGCCTGACCACTAACATTTCCCAACCAGGTGTGTGCATCTGCACTGGTGGAGGGTGGGGATTCCAGCTGTGCCACGACTATAACAGTTGCATACTCGGAGCTCTCCTCTGGGGTGTTCTTCTTGGAGCCTGGAGGGGGAGCAACCAGGATGAGCCGGCGCCATCGACTGCTGAACCTGCGGAAGAATGGACATGTGGTCAGTGGGAGGGATGGGTAAGTCAGTAAGGCAATCAGTACTCACGCTTGACAGGTGACGGGTGGAACCTCTGTGGCATTCACTAGCCCATGCGTGGGTGACCGCCCTGTCTTCGGCCACACCAGTGACCTCCAGGGCCTGCTCCTCGAAGGAGGTAAAGTTCCCACGTCGGCACCCCACCTCCAGTCTGGGCCGTCTCCCACCGATTATGGTAGAGCTTTCCCTGAGGGGACACAGAGAGGCCATCGTTAGCCACACACGTGGTTCACAGTTGTGGGGAAGGGAGTGAAGCAAAGGTTGGGGTGGAGGGAGGGTGGGAGGGGTGGGGGGAGGGAGTGCTGAGGAGGGATGGAGGGAGGGTTGGGGGTCGTCTGGGAGAATGCTCCCTTGGGGGTGGTGGGAGGTGAGACGTTGGTGTCTACTCACTCATGCTGCCCGATGTAGGCATTGACCTTCTTCTGACACTGGGCCAGTCCTCCTGGTCACACTGCCTGAACTGACTGCTGTTGCCACCACAACCCAGGCAGCACTGGCTGCCTTGTGGCTCACTCTCCGGGACCCTTGGGGAAATAGGATGTCCCTCCTCACCTCCACCGCATCCAAGAGCCTCCCCAGGTGAGCATCCCTGAATATTGGGGCTGGTCTCTTCAGCGCCATTGTTGCGAACTGGATGGGGTTAGCTGAGCAAGTGCAGTTTAAGTGCTGCTTAACATTGTTCGTGGGGGTTAGCGAATGCGGTTCCAGTGAATCAGTTGGCGAGCCGGCATTTGGGGCATGAAGCCTGTGAGGCCGCGTTAAGTGGACCAATCAGTGTTGAATGTGATGGTAACCATACTGAGCCGAGCGCCGGTAAACCCACGGCAATTCCCGCTTGATACAGCACTTGGAAATTTTTTCAGAGAATCGCGTCCATAGTCTCTAGGCCCGTCACATGGCCCTGATGTCTCACCTCTTAAAGGGACCATGCTACCACACCACATGTTGAAGTAGACAGGGAAACTTCCACACAGTGCATGAAGATCTTTCATGGCCTCACAGGGGTGGCCAAGGTGCGTGAAGATGTTGTTACCGATACACATCCTATACAAATAAGATTCACTCATAGATTCATAGTATCATAGAATTTACAGTGCAGAAGGAGGCCATTCGGCCCATCGAGTCCACACCTACCCCACCCAAGTCCATACCTCCACCCTATCCCCGTAACCCAGTAACCCCACCTAACGTTTATTTTATTTGGACACTAAGGACAATTTAGCATGGCAAATCCACCTAACCTATCCAGCTTTGAACTGTGGGAGGAAACCGGAGCACCCGGAGGAAACCCACCCAGACATGTGGAGAAAGTGCAAACTCTGCACAGACAGTGATCCAAACCGGGAATCAAACCTGGGACCCTGGATCTGTGAAGCAACTGTGCTAACCACTATGCCACCGTGCCCCCCAATAGCCATATTTACCATGGTCTTTCAGTGTCATCACCTGGTGGCAAAGGAATTTACTTATTCAAAGGGTAATTTCCAGGAACAATGCAACCTACTAATGGACTACACTTGCACTGTTTGCTATCAGAGGATCTGATCTGTTTTAATATTGTCAATTTGAAGGGTCTGCAATGGTAGTCCAGAGGTTTGGAGTGCAGTGGCAACATCTCTGCCTCTGAGCCAGAAGCTCCATGTCCAAGTCCCACTCCAGGCTTTGATGGCTATTGAAGGTGCATTCATGTCCTGGACAATAGGGGGTTTAAGTTAAAACAGCCCTGATTCCTCCTTTCATCATTTGTTTGTGAACAGAAAGGTATGTTGGATATTCCCCTTATAAGTGGTGCCGTATAGGGCAGCACGGTGGCACAGTGGTTAGCATTGCTGCCTACGGCGCTGAGGACCCGGGTTCAAATCCCGGCCCTGGGTCACTGTCGGTGTGGAGTTTGCACATTCTCCCCGTGTCTGCGTGGGTTTCATCCCCACAACCCAAAAGATGTGCAGGATAGGTGGATTGGCCATTCTAAATTGCCCCTTAATTGGAAAAAATAATTGGGTACTCTAAATTTAAAAAAAAATAAGTGGTGCCGTATTTCCCCCAACCATTCAGTTTGGAGTGAGCCAATCTTCGATTAAGAACTCCACAGCAAATACGTGACAGGGTAAAATCAGAGGGTTAATTTATTTTGTGCACATTCAAAACATGGGACAAGGTTTCACAATGTCCACCCCCTTTTTGCATTCATCTCAAGGGATATGGGAAACGAAGAGGTACAGGGAAAGACCACAGACAAAATAAGAAGTTGTTTCACATGAGTCCAGAATCAAACATCCAATGGTGTATTCCTTCAGAAAGATTAGCATGCGGAAGCTGTTCAGGATAATCCACTTTTTCAGTAGCGCTGACTTCCACGTTGGGAGAAGCACATGTGGATGAATTAGTCTTGTAGTAGGCACTGGTACAAAAGTTCAGACATTTTCATAGAAACAGTGTAGATGATGACCAGACAATTTACACTGGCGCAGAGCTCTGCTTCTTTTGTTTACTTTTGTTTATAGTATAGGCTCCAGTAGTTTGAGGAGGGGGGGGGGGGGGGGGGGGGGGGGGGTGGGTGGCATTGGATATAACTCCCAACTATTTCTCTTGCTTTGGACAAAAAATGTATGTCCTCAAAGATGTTTCATCTCCATTGGCCAGGGCTTTGCCTCATAACAGTAGAAGAGCCTCTGTACATTTCATTGGAATTTAATTTCTACAGTCACAGGGGCATTGGTGCACCATGAGAGATAATGCAGTTTCTGTGGTTTTCTGAAGGTTGGAAATTCCTTTTGTTTGAGCCATATTCAGTCTTGGCTTCAGTTAGTACAAAACCTTTGTCCAATATATTTAGGGTACGACTTAATGGGAAAAAAAAGTCCCGTTTTATCGTATTTAGCGAGGTATTTTGCGGCGTCTGCAGCACCGAGAATGACCCGGGTATCAAAACAGGTCTCTGATTTCTTTTGGCCTCTGCAAGGAACGCCCCATTATCTTCATTTTTAAATGTCGCCCTGATCTGTTTAGCCAACTGGGCACCCCCACTGTTGCCTCCAGAACCCCCAACACCCCAATGTACCTGTTAGGGAGTCCTCGAGCTCCCCCGCACCCCACCTCATAAAGGCAAGGCACCCCCAGGCTCGATCCCTGGCATGGATAACCTGGCATCTGGTTAGCTTGGCACTGCCAGTTTGGCACCCTGGCAGTGCGCACTGCCAGTTTGGCAACCTGGCAGTGCGCACTGCTAGGTTGCCAGGCTGGCAGTGCCAAGGTGCCCAGGTGGCAGCCACCCCAGAGCCTGACAACACGGGGGCTTCCAATGGTCTGGGACACCCCCCCCCCCCCCCCAGGTGCCAGTACGCCCGGTCCACATTTGTATGAACCAGTATGAAACAACGTTATGGTGAGGTCTCCCAGGCCCGAGCCTTCATTCCCAGGCCTCGCGAGCATCGGGGCGGCAACATATTTAAGTGAGCCTAACTGCTGACGTAAATATGTAAATCTGGATCACACCCAGTGAAGGCGAGATCGAGATTACGACATCTCGCAAGATCTCATTCGATCTTGCCAGAGAGTCCTCATCGCAGCACCGAGTCGGGCATGTCGACGCCCTTTGATCACATCCTTTAAAAATCTATTTTTTATTAAGTAGCCAGGAGGATATAGATTTTTTTTTTTCACTGCCTTCTTGGCATGACAATAACAAGTCAAATAGATTGAACACCAACTTGCAAACCCGTCTAACATATGGCAATAGAAGGCGGTAAGAGTGGGAAAAATTCTTGTTCAGCCATGTGATAGAAATAAATTGAATCATTACCATTACTGTTCCATAGTTCCATCAACAAAGTGTATGTTGCCACAGTGACTCAGACTCTTTGAGGAGTCGGTTGGTTAAATGGCCAGTGTGCATCAGATTTGTTTGTACTCGACCACTCATTCTTTCCTTTACATTTCGCATCTTTATCCCTCTCAGAAAACAAATCACAAACTATCAGCCCATCTCCACTCTCCATGTCATCTCCAAAGATGTTGAACGTATTGTCACCTCCCAAATCAAAATCCATCTTCCCTTGAATCCCATGTCTGAATTCCTCCATTTTTACCTCTGCCCGTCACAGTTCTTTAACAGCTTGTAACAACGTAATTTGATATCTTGTGTTACTGTGACAAAAATACGCCTCCTTGTCCTTCTCAACTTGTCTTCAACCTTTCACACAGTTGACCACATCATCCTCTGACACCTCTTCACCATTGTCCATCTGGGTGGAAGTGCAGTCACCTGTATAAAATAATGCAATAATCTTTATTGTCACAAGTAGGCTTACATAACACTGCAATGAAGTTGTGAAAAACACCTGGGGCGGGATTCTCCGCAAAAATGCGGAGAGTCGTAAAGGTTGCCGTGAAACTGGCCGTGTTTCACGGCAGCCTTCACGCCCGTTCCCGGGACCCGATTCTCCCCCTCCATCGGGGCTAGGAGCGGGACCCTGGGAATCACGACCGTCGTTAAGGCTGCGCGCCAAGATGACGCGCGGCCGGCTCCAACCCGCGCATGCGCGGGTGACGTCATCACGCCATTGATGGAACCCGTGCAAGCGCGGTTCCGCTTTTCTCCACCGCCGCTCGACAAGATGTGGCGGCTTGATCTTGTTGGGCGGCGGAGGGGAAATAGTGCGTCCCTTTTGGATGCAGGCCCGATGATCAGTGGGCACCGATCGCGGGCCTGTCCCCTTCCGAGCACAACGGTGGTGCTCCCGTCCCAAACGGGCCTCTGGATGCCCCAAACAGGCATCCAGCACCCGTTTTTCACAACTTCATTGCAGTGTTATGTAAGCCAATATATTACATGCAATGACTTATCTTCCCGCTCCCACACCATCACCTTGAACTGAATAGCTAACTGAGCCCTTTCAGGGGGATTTTGAGAATCAACCACATTACTGTGGCTCTGGAGTCATACCAGGCCAGGTTAGGTAAAGACAGCAGATTTAATCCCGAAAGAACATCAGTGAACCATATGAGTTTTGCGACATTCAACAGTAGTTTCATCATTACCATTACTGAGACTATGTCAAATGCTCCATTTATATAATCGGCAATGATTCTCATTTTGCTTCTGGAATTAATCTCTCTTGGACAAAGATTGAAATGAGGTCTGGAGATGAGTGCTGTGGCAGATTCTAAAATGACCATCAATGATTAAGTGCAATTTGATAGCACAGTCGTTGACATCTTCCAGCATTTTGCTGATGGTTGAGAGTTGACTGATGGGGTGCTAATATGCAAGTTTGGAATGATCTGCTATTTGTGGTCAGGACATAACCTGGGCAAATTTCCACTTCGTCAGTTAGATGTCAGTGTTGTAACTGTACTGGAGATTCATTGTAGATATCTATGTTTGTAGTGATTTCAGGAGGAGGCTGAGATGGATCGTCTCACTCAGCACTTCTTTCTGAAGTTGGTTGTAAGTACACCAGCCTTATGTGCTCTGTTATCATTGAAGATAGAACCAGAGAACAGTACAGCACGGAAAGAGGCCACTAAGCCTATTTTGTCTGCGCCGGCCAAAAAAAGGGGAAAAAACAAGCCACTCATTTTAATCGCAACTTCCAGCACCTGGTCTGTAACCTTACAGGTTACAGCACTTCAGTTGCAGATCAGGTACATTTTTAAATGAGTTGAGCATTTCAATCTCAACAACCAATTTGGCAGTGAATTCTTGATGTCCACCACCATCTGGGTAAAAGATATTTTTCCTCATGCCCGCCCTCTAATCCTTATACCAATCACCGTAAATATGTGCCCACTGATAATTGACTGTCTCAACTAGGTTCCTCATAATTTTGTACACCTCAGTTAGGTCACCCCTCAGCCTTCACTGTTCTAAGAAAAATAACCCTGACCTATCCAATCTTTCTTCATTGCTTCAATTTTCTCAAGTTTTGGCAATATTCCTGTAAACATCCTCTGCACTCTCTCCAGAGTAATTATGTCCTTCCTGTAATGTGGTGACCAGAAGTGTACATAGAATTCCAGCTGTGGCCTTACCAGTATTTTATTCAGTTCCGGTATTACATCCCTGCTTTTGTATTCAATACCTCATCCAACAAAGGAAAACATTCCATATGCTTTCTTTACCACCATATCCATCTGTCCTGCCACCTTCAGGGTCTTTCACTTCTTCTACATCTCACAATATCGCCCTGTTTATTGAGTATTCCCTTGCTTTGTTTACCCTCCCCAAATGCATTACCTCACTTCTTCAGATTGAATTACATTTACCACTTTTCCATGCAACAGATTCCCTGATTTTGGTACAAATCCCAAATGATAGTGAAGATGACTGGGTAGGGTGGATGTTTTGATTTGTCCTAGATTGATGTCAGGCAGTTATCCTGTTTTATTCTAATTAGACTTTTTCCCCAGTGGTTTGAGCCAACTGAATAGCTTGCTTCAGAGGGCAGTTTACAGTCAACTACGTGTTGACAAGAGAGATGAAATAACCACAAAAGAGAATGGCAATGCGACAAATGAAAGAACAAAATATGGGTGGAGAGGAGATGTAATTGGAAAGTAAAGAATCATCACCACCAGCTGCTATTAGAAAAAATTGTTAAAGCATGATTTTTAATTGTTGAACTTGGTGTTGAGTCCCAAAAGAGTCCCAAAGTGCCTGAAGAGAGATGATGAGCTTTATTGAAACAGTGTTGGAGTTGAGGACAGAGATTGGCCTGTGGGGTGGAAGATTAAAAAGTCAGGGGCTGGTTTCCATGTTCGGAGGATCCGTGGCGTTTTACGTCAAAAAAATCGGCGGCGCCCCAGCATTGATCCTCCGACCGGTGAGAGGCTAGGAGGCGCGCCACGTAAAACGCCCGGCCTCCACAAAATAAGCGGCTGGAGAATTGCCGGATCTATGCGCCTAGCGACGACCTGCAGTTGCCGCGCCAAACAACATGGCGCCGGCCGTGCATGGACCCAACTTGCCAAAATGTGCTACCCTGGACACCCCCTCGCCACCCCCTGGCCACACCCACCAGACCCCCCAGTCCTTGCCGAAGCGTCCCCTTCCAGCAGCACGACTACCGCCCGACTATGGCGGCGCTGGACAGCGTCCATAGCCGCCATGCCGGGGTCCCAACCGCTGAGACCATGGGTCAACCACGCTGTCAGGAACTCGGCCCATCGGGGGCGGAGCATCAGGGAGGGCTTTCAGGTGACGTCCTGAGGCTGTCTAACAGCATGCGGCCGTTTTGGAGTGGACGGAGCATGCAAAAACAGGTGCCGCTCCTGATTCCATCGTAAAAAGTGATTCTCCATCTGATCGGCGATTACGCCAAGTTCTCAGTTATGGTTGCAGACTGAATGGAAGTGTTCCGCAAAGTGTTGCCCAAACTGAATTTGATCTCCCCAATGTAGAGGAGACCTCATTGCAAGCGGTGAATACAGTACACTATAAACTGATAGAAATACAACTTATTTGGAATGAGTATTTGTGCCCCGAGAGGTTGGGGAGGCAAGGAGGTAAAAAGGCAAGCTTGCATCTCCTAAACCTATGTGGACAGGTACTATGGAAAGAAAAGGCCATGTTGGTGATTGAGGAGTTGACCAGGGTGCCTTGAGGGAACAGTCCCTTCAGAATCTGAAAAATGAAGGAAGGAGCAGTTGCGTTTGGTGCTGACTTTATACTGGAGGGAACAAAAATGATACCTTGAATATGGGGGCTAGCTGGGTGGAAGGTGAGGACAAGATGAATGTCACTGTGGTTCTTGAAGGGGAGATGATGAGAGAAGAAGGTGGAAAATGGGACAGATAATGCAGAGGGGCTTGACGACCGCAACTAAGGGAATTCAAAGTGAAGCAAATCCTAAGATTTAGGAAAAAGGAATTGATATCAGAAGAACTGGCCAGAGACAGACTCGGATAATGGAACAAAGTCCTTCCAGGAAGCAAGAAAGGAGAAAATGTAGTCATACCACCTTTGGGCATCTACAGATTTATAATGGATTGTATAATGGATTTATAATGGTTGACAGAAGTGTCAGTTATCTCAGTTGGCTAGATGGTTTACATAAGATTCAGACGAATGCCAACAACACAATTCGATTCGTTTTTAAGCTGAGGTAGACTTGGAGCTTAGCTCCTTACCCAACTCCTGAGAGCAGAAGACAATGGCAAAGCACAACTGATAAAAACCATCAAGTTAAACAACATAGGATAAAGCATCAGGAAATAATGAGTTAAGGATCTGCCTTCAAAGAGAACGCACACAAATGAAAGAATTTGTTGACAACTCAGCCCCAGAAATTAGCCCCAGAGTTCGAGAAGTGGAGAACTGAAAGGTGGACCATGTGAAATGCAAGCATGGGAATTGGAAGCAAAGTTAGTAAAAGTGATGCAATAGATGAATCTGGAAAGTTTTTGGAGAAGAGGCCTTTTGTTCACACTGAAGACAAATTAAACAATTCATTAAAACCTGAAGAGGTTTTGAATACTAAATGGAACCAGAAGATGACAATATGTACACATATGAGATCAATTTATTTTACAGAATTGGAAGAACTAAACTTGTGTATTGTATTTACACAAAGATAGCTTAAAATGTTGAATTTACCTCCAAAGGACACAGCAATACAAATAATGATGGAACTTTTCAATTATAATGGAGAATGTTTGCACTTTAAGGAACTTTTACTTCCTTCTTAATTCAGATTTGTGTCGTATTTGTTTTTTGTCAAGCAAACTGTTTAACTATTCTTTCTTCCTGTTGATTGATAACAGCTTTGGAGTTATTTCAGTCATTGCACACATGACACTTGAGCTCAGATCATACATAACAGCTGTGACCCACAGATGCAAAGTAAGGCTATATTCTTATATACTTAAATGGATTCACATTCTTTTAAACAAGATCCAAAATTGTTACCATCTATTCTCCTTTGATGTATGGCAGCAATGTGAGATGTTTGGTCTTTGCATTCCACATTTTTTCGTTCAACACATTTAACTCCTTATTTGAGGTATTTTGGCGATTTTAGTTTTGAAGTAGTTGAGCTGTTGTCTTTCGTCACATCTGATTTAGATAAAAATTACATATGACTGTAAACAGGTTTATACTACGACAACCTCTGCTATAATCTATGATGTAATAACAATGTAATGCATCAATAAATGTGGTGTAGTATTTTATAACTGGTTAAAATCAATTTATGTGCATAGAACTGGCAGGTGACTGTTTTGGTTTTATTATTGATTAATGTCAAAAATCAAATATTGCAATGTATAATAGACATGTTAGTGTATAGCATGATGCAATTCATGTTTAATGATTTCAGTCCTTCTCGTGGCAATTTGTAATAAAGGGCTCAAATCATTTAGCCTCAGAATTGTACGAAAGGAACTTTGTGCTCCAATATAATTTATTGTTGAATATATTGAATAAACTGCAGCGGGTGACTGAGTGCTTTATATCACTTGAGCACATCGAGAGTAACTGTTGTCAAAAGGCATGTCTTGGTGCGCGGCAAAGCAATCAGCAACAAAATTATTGTAAACCTTTATTGTACTATATAACCTTGAGCAAGATATTAATTTAAGTGCACATTGGGAAATGTTGGCACAGGTTTATTTAATTAGTATCCTTTCTTGTCATTTATTAAGCTGATATGTTCTCAACTGAGGAAAAATACTTGATTCTGATAGGACTTTAAACATCTAGTTCATTCATGGCTGGCACATATATTGCCCTAAATAATTTTTATCAACTCTGCTGTCACCAATAGATTTTCTAAGGTTATAAATTACTTTCCATATTGCTCTCAAAGCTCACCTCCATCTTTTGGCAGGATCATCTTCAGCTCAGTAAAACCATTATTCTAATCGCTTTTAACTTCCCAAGTGAATGTTATTAAAAATTAACAAATTCATTGGTAGTTGACATTTTAGAAATTTATGTACCTGATCACCATGATACATAATGCTTCTGAACGACCAAAACATTTGAAATTACCAAATGCTGTCAAGGAAGCTTCTTTTTCCTATTGAAACTATAGTCTTCTAGGTCTTCTGCATTCGCAAAAAAAAGCAAAGGTCTCAACTTGTTTGAAATATTGGGGGAAAAGTGTTGCGGTGCACAGCTCAATGCAATCCAACCAATTACTCATCAGTCTACTCTGAATGAACAGCACAGTGATATGAGATGATATGGACAGTGTTATGAAGTGACTCTTATTCACCTATAATCTACTCTCCTCTAATCGAATCTTGGGCTTTATAAACTTGGTCCACATAGAACAGTACAGTACAGAACAGGCCCTTCGGCCCTCGATGTTGTGCCGAGCAATGATCACCCTACTCAACCCCACGTATCCACCCTATACCCGTAACCCAACAACCCCCCCCCCCCAACCTTACTTTTAAGGACACTACGGGCAATTTAGCATGGCCAATCCACCTAACCCGCACATCTTTGGACTGTGGGAGGAAACCGGAGCACCTGGAGGAAACCCACGCACACACGGGGAGGACGTGCAGACTCCGCACAGACAGTGACCCAGCCGGGAACCGAACCTGGGACCCTGGAGCTGTGAAGCATTTATGCTAACCACCATGCTACCGTGCTGCCATATGGATACAGGAGCTGAGTTCCAGGGGTGAGGTGAGAGTGGTTACCCTTGATTATAAAGAGTCTAACCACCTCCTGAATATTTAATGGTATTGCCATCGGCAAATTTCCTCATCAACATCTTGGGGACACCATTGACCAGAAACTTAACTGGATCAGCCACTTAAATACTGTGGCTGCAAGAGCAAGTCAGAAGCAGGAATTCTGCAGCAAGTAATTTGCCTGCAGACTCCCCAACCTCTCTCCCCAAACTTTTTCCAGAATTTACAAGATACATGCCAAAAATGTGATGGAATTCTGTCCACTTACCCAGATTAAAAAAAAATAAAAATTTAGAGTACCCGATTATTTTTTCCAATTAAGGGGCAATTTAGAGTGGCCAATCTACCTATCCTGCACATCTTTGGGTTGTGGGGGTGAAACTCATGCAGACACGGGGAGAGTGTGCAAACTCCACACGGACAGTGACCCAGGGCCGGGATTCGAACCCGGGTCCTCAGCGCCGTAGGCAGCAATGCTAACCACTGTGCCACCGTGCTGCCCCCCCCCCCCCCAGATGAGTGCAGCTCCAACAATACTTGAAGGTTGACACCACCCAGGATAAAGAAACCTGCTTAATTGGCACCCTATGCAACCCATCATAGGTGAATCTTGGCTGCAGTGTATTCTATCTTTAAAATGTGCTGCGACACAAGGCTTTTTCAAAAGCACCGCACAAACCCATGACTTCTGTTGCCTAGATTCCCGAGGATAAGGGCACCACCTTCTGCAAGTCACATCCATTCTGACTTTGAAATATAGTCATAAGAACCATTAGAGTTACAATGGGACAGAAAGAGGCCATTCAGCCCATTGAGTCCATGCCAGCATATCTCACCTACTCTCAACCACTTTTGGGTTAAAGTCCTGGAACCCGATCCCGAACAGCATTGTGTGGGAGAACCGCTAACAGGCAGACAGCAGCTTAACAAGACGGCTCAACAGCACCTTTTTGATCAATTATCAGTGGGCAGTACTATTGCTCGTTCTGGGTGAGTGTGCTTTACACTCAATTGGCTCTGTTTTATTCCTTAGCTCTAGAGTCGCCAGGTATCTTTATGATACCACCACGAGGTTCAAGTTCAGATCAATGACTCAATACACCAGTTAGTAAGTTCAAACAAGACATGTTTATTATTACACAGTTATTTACTACTCATGCGTATAATACTAAGACTAAACTATTCCTACCACTACTAGGCCAATACTTATCTGGAATAAGGGAACTGCCGGATCAGGGAACAATGGCCTCTTGCTCTGTCCTGGATCCGCAGGCTTCCAGTTGGTGTGGACTAAAGGGATCAGGAGTGTAGCAATTGGCCAGGCCTCTCCTTCTCACGTTCAAGTTCTTAGAGAGCTGCTGCAAAGGTGTTCTGCTGGGAGGGCCAGCTAAGAGATCGAATTTGTCTTGGGACCTTACTTTTATAGGTCCCAGGGGCTTCGCGCCCTTTTGGGCGGACCCCTAACTCACTGGCAATCGATTGGGTCGCATCCCAATCGATTGATACGAATCCCCCCAATACTGAGGCTGTCCCTCGATCACGGGGCGGTTCTTTCTAACTTGTTTGTGTCCTTTCGTTTCAGACTCCGTTGGCGCCGGGAAGTCTGACCTGCCATAGAATGTTTCGATTACAGCTAATTGTTGTGTCCATTGTGCCCGGGAATCACCGGGAATCTCTTAATTAGTATGCAAACTTGCTAGTTTTCTATGCTGTCTGGTTTCTTCACAGACAGAATACACACAGAGGTCCTGCAACCTGCTTGTCTCTCTGGCATTGTCCAATTTTCCCTGTATGCACTTCAATTCTCCATTTTATGTCGGGAAGTGGCCAGCTTCGGTAGTTACAGTACATGGTAGCTTCCCCAGTGAACCTATATTCTGTGAACAAATAAAAAAATTTCAATTATGTCAGCAGTTTCAAATTTATTTCACTCTGAGAAGTCAGAGTGACTAATGGACTGGTCCCTGCAGCAAGTGATATTTACATTCATTTATTTCACTGGAGGCAGGTTGCATGCATAGATAAGAGGGACACTAGCTGCTGATGTCTACATTAGGCAATGAACTGTTACTAGGTAAAAAAAAGCTGTTATTTCATATTGGTAGTGCATTGCAAGATGGCATTGTATCATATGAGATGACAAGTATACCCAAATAGGTGCCAGAGCTTGGTGAATGTGCTTAAGGAAAAAGGTGACAAACTTCAGCGTGGGACACATGGGCCATTCAGTTTTTAAAATCTAATTTATTGTTCACATAAACCCCTGACATTGTAACATGTTATTTTGTCACTTTTTAAAGGTAACGAATACGATAAAACCAAGAAACTCCAAATTTAGAAAACTCTCTGCTTTACTCCAGGGTGCCCTGTAAGTTTAGGCAGATTTTCTGGGGCAAGAAAGTGAAGCTGGAAATGATGCTGCAGAATCAAAAATATTTAAAGTTTAAAAACTTAAGGCAAAGTGAGTTCAAAAGCTGAGTATAGCATTTTGGTCCTGAAACTTCCAATTCTTCACAGAAAAGGTAATGGAAGCCATTGAGGGAGAAAATGCCAATATGATGTTGACCGAGATCCTGCTCGATCGGTTTAGACAGTGTCATGTGAGTGTCCCTTTAAGAAATGTTTTTGTCTTATCACATGGCTTCATGATGTCATTGTGTGGGTGGAGCTTGGCTGTGAGTTTTTACTTTCGCTTTGAATTTGGACTGGTTTGAACTGCACCGATTGAAAGAAGTGTCTCCCTGTCTTCATTTCAAAAGCTGTTACCAGACTGCTTGATAATTAAAAGAGATAATTGCTTTATGGTAGGAATTCAAACCTGTTGTTTGAAAAGGGGAACAGAGTATCAATAACAGTCTTAGACCAGTAAGAATGCCGTGTGCTGGGCCACACCCTTGAAAAGCGGTTTCTGGTTTTACTTGGATTTTGTTATTGAATTGGAACAGTTAAGGGGGAATTCATTAAAGGCTAAACGTAGATTACTGTAGCTGTGTGGGTCTTTATGTTTGTAGTTAATAAAAATTCTTATTGTGTATGTTTATACAAATATATATATAAAGCTTGCTTTTTGATTAAAAGAAGTCTGTTGAATAACACCTCTTGTGCTCTTGTGCTCATCGTAACCAAAATCAATAAACAGTTGTAGGTCAGGTGAACTCCATAGTATACTTTGGAGTTTTCTTAACCCTGGTCCATGAGAACAGATACAAGAAAATGCACGCTGCCTGCTGTAATTTAATTTTATTTGGGGATTATAATCTTCAAAATCAATCACACAGAATATAACTCAGACCCACAGCTGAGCTCTAGGCATTGCCCACACTTGTGAAGGAGGCTGGCCAGGCTACTATCAACCATTATGGATATCTTATTCTCTGAGCTCCAAGCTCAGGACTGCTGTTCTGCGATGGTGGCTTCCAGGGGTTCCAGGTTTCATTGCTGATATCTTCAATCCAGATTCTTTTATCCAGATCCTGCTAGTTCTGAGACACATACCTGGCCTGAGTTCTATTGTCTCATCAAGGCTTAAACTCATGTATACAAATAAACCGGACACTCCTCTTCAGCCAGGGTAATTTAATCAAGATCCATTGTCCCCTGAAACATTAATGTCCGACCAGCTATTAGCCAATTATGGAGTCTGATGGAATCTTTGTTTATCATTCTTCCTGTTGCAATGTTGAGCTCTACTGTCTTGAAGTTAGTTATATATTAATAACATTGTCCTTTTGTGTTAACATGATAAATACTGTAATTGGGTCATCATAACATTTTGTTTTGCGAAAATTAGTTTATGTGCTGACTTGAGTGGTCTGGTAGACAAGCAATAACGATTATGGTCAGGGACTTATTAGGCAGTTCCTGTTTTCGGTCTATATCGGTCTTTTTCCCCTCTCAGTCTGTCTGCTTTTTTATTTCTGGATTTGAGAAAGTATCTGCAGCATTCACAGAACTTGAAAGCCCAGGCTACAGACAAACACAGGAGAAAATAGGGCAAATTTGGGAATTTTGATGCCATACTCAATCAAATGCTGCCTTGACATCAAGGGCAGTCACTCTCTCTTCACCTCTGGCATTCAGCTCTTTTGTTCATGTTTGAACCAAGGCTGTAATGAGGTCAGGAGCTGAGTGACCCTGGCGGAACCTAAACTGAGTGTCCATAAGCAGATTATTGCTGTAAGTGCCGCTTGATAGCACTGTTGACGACTTCCTCCATCACTTTGCTGATAATGGAGAGTAAACTGATAGGGCAGTAATTGGCTGGATTGGATTTGTCCTGTTTCTTGTCCTGTGTACTGGACACACCTGGGCAATTTTCCACGTTGCTGGCTAGATACCAGTGTTGTAGCTGTACTGGAACAGCTTGTCCAGGGGTACGGCAAGTTCTGGAGACCAAGTCTTCAGCACTATTGTTGGGATATTGTCAGGGCCCATAGCCTTTGCAGTATGCAGTGCCTTCAGTTGTTTCTTGATATCACGTGGATTGAATCGTATTGGCTGAAGACTGATATCTGTGATGCTGGGGACCTCCGGAGGAGACTAAGATGGATCACCCACTCGGCACTTCTGGCTGAAGATTGTTGCGAATGCCCCAGCCTTGTTTTTTGCACATATGTGCTGGGCCCCTCCATTATTGCAGGTGGGGATATTTGTGGAGCCTGCTCCTCCAGTGAGTTGTTTAATTGTCCTCTACCATTCACAGCTGGACGTGACAGGACTGCAGAGCTTGGATCTGATGCGATTGTTGTGGAATCACTTACTCTGCCTATCACTTGCTGTTCATGCTGTTTGACACACAAGTAGTAGATGTAGCTTCTCCAGGTTGACACCTCATTTTTAGGTATTTCTGATATTGCTCCTGGCAAGCTCTCCTGCACTCTTCATTGAACCACGGCTGATCTCCTGCCTTGGTGGTAATGGTAGAGTGGGGGATATGCTGGGCCATGAGGTTGCAGATTGTGGTTGAATACAATTCTGCTGCTGCTGATGGTCATAGCACCTCGTAGATGCCCAGTCTTGAGTTACTAGATTTGTTTGAAGTCTATCCCATTTGGCACGGTGGTAGTGCCAAACAACACGATGGAGGGTATTCTCAATGCGAAGACAGGAATTTATCTCCACAACGACGGTGCAATGTTCATTTCTCCCGATACTGTCATGGACAGATGTATCTGCAGCAGTTAGATTTGCGAGGATGTATTCAAGTATGTTATTCCCTCTCGTTGGTTCCCTCACCGCCTGCTGCAACCCCAGTTTAGCAGCTATGACCTTTAGGACCTGGCAAGCTCGATCTGTGGTGATACTGAGCCACTCTTGGTGATGGACATTAAAGTCCCAAGAGCACATTCTGCCCCCTTGCATTAATGATATAGATATAGGTACGCCAATGAAGGGTTAATTATTACATCTACATGCAACTCAAACACAAGAGGGCATCACCAGTTCCCACTGTGTAAATATCAGACCTCAGGGAATGTTGGGTAGCTAGTGGGGTGTGAGCAGAGGAGACAGATTGATCACAGCACGAGGAATAGTTTAAATTGGAGAGAGTTAACATGAGGTCATCATTAGTTAATAATAGATTATATATTACTGTTTAACAGATTCAATCTTACTTTATTCGTAGTTATAGTTCAGTAGTGTGTGCTAACTTTATTTAAATTAATCATTATTCAATAAATTAATTTTGCTTCAATCTAAAGATTGCTGGTTTCTTTATCATCAACTCATCAGACCATTCTGGATCAAAAGGCAAATAATAATGACATATTACCACAAAGTATAATATAACACTCGCCACAGCAGTGGGGAAAGTGGGCACTCTTGCCTCGTCCCCCGATGCAGCCTGAAATAGCCTGAACTCACCCGGTTCGTCCACACACTCGCCAGCGGTGCCTGATGTAACAACCGGACCCAGTCCACAAACCCAAACCGCTCCAGGACCTCCCACTAATATTCCCACTCCACCCGATCAAAAGTCTGCTCTGCGTCCATGGCGACCACCTCTCTTCCCTCTGGAGGCATCATGATCACATTAAGTAGCCTCCTGATATTGGCTGCCAGATGTCTCCCCTTTACAAACCCTGTCTGGTCCTCCCCTATTACTCCTGGTACACAATCCACTATCCTTTCAAATTCAACGTCGTCCCAGTTCGGGCCATAGATGTTCACAAATACACCGGCATCTCCTCCAATTTCTCATTCACCATAACATTCCTCCCCCCAGAGTCCGCCACTATACTTCCCACTTCAAATACCACCTGCTTGTTGACCAAAATCACCACCCCCTTCATTTTAGAATCCAATTCTGAGTGAAATACTTGCCCTACCCATCCCTTCCTCAGTCTAGTCTGGTCCTCCACCTTCAAGTGAGTTTCCTGTAGCATAACCACATCCGCCTTCAATCTTTATAAATGTGCAAAAACACAGGCCTTCTTGACCGGCCCATTCAACCCTCGCAAGTTCCACATGATCAACCTGGTCGGGGGCACCCTACCCACCCCCCTGCCAATCAACCATAGTCCCTCTTGGGCCAGCCTCCAGCCTGCATCCCGCACCTCCTTAGACCCGCCCTTGGGCGCACACCACAGCGATTCTCTTCCTACCACTTTTTAGAAGCCCTTCCCCTGTCAGCAGTTCATCCCCTCTCCTCCCCCACCAAGCCCCCCAAACAAGAACCCTGACACCCAACCCCCACTAACCATCTTCTCGCCCCCACATTGCGGTTCCGTGACCTAGCCCGCCCAGCTAGTCTGGTAGCCCCCGCCCATGGCACCTAGCATCCTACCCCCCCACCCACTGATTCCCCTCCCCCATACCCAAGCAACCTGCTAGTGCAAACAATAACAACCCCACCCCAAGCCCAATCAAAGAGAAAAAAAACTCCCATCTCCCATCAAAGAACACAAACAAACCTGAAGCAAAACAATGCTTCGGGGCAGCAGGTGGTTAGCATAAATGCTTCACAGCTCCAGGGTCCCAGGTTCAATTCCCGGCTGGGTCACTGTCTGTGTGGAGTCTGCACGTCCTCTCCCTGTGTGCGTGGGTTTCCTCCGGGTGCTCCGGTTTCCTCCCACAGTCCAAAGATGTGCGGGTTAGGTGGATTGGCCATGCTAAATTGCCCGTAGTGTCCTAATAAAAGTAAGGTTAAGGGGGGGGTTGTTGGGTTACGGGTATAGGGTGGATATGTGGGTTTGAGTAGGGTGATCATGGCTCGGCACAACATTGAGGGCCGTAGGGCCTGTTCTGTGCTGTACTGTTCTATGTTCTAATGGCCCCAAACACAGTATAAACACAGCGCAAAAGCATCTCCTTTTCAAAAGTCCTCCTTCTCCTGCCTGTCCATTGTCTCTGATAAACTCCATTGCCTCCTCCGATGTCCCAAAGTATAGTTCCCGGTTATAGGTCACCCACAAGCGTGCTGGATACAGCTTCCCAAACTTCATCTCCTTCTTGAAGAGGGCCACCTTGGCCTTATTGAAGCTCACTCTCCTCTGGCCAGCTCTGAACCCAGTCCTGAGGCAAGCAGATTTCACTGCCTTCCCAGGTGCAGTGCCTCATCTGCTTGGCCCACCTCAGGATCGGCTCCTTGTCCAGGAATCGGTTTAATCGTACCACAATCCCACCACCATCGCCCTCGGCGGCTCCTTCCTTGGCTTCCTCATTTGCGCCCTGTGCACTCGATCCACTTCCACTGGTTGTGCCAATGCTCCGTCTCCCAGCAGCTTCTCCAGCATCCTACCCGCGCCGGCATCTGCTCCCTTGCTTCCTTCTGGCAGGCCCACGATCCTTAGGTTCTGCCTACGCGACCGGTTCTCCGGGTCCTCAACTTTATTTTCCAGCAGCCTCTGCTGATCCCGCATCAGCCCCATCTCTGCTACCATCGAGGTGAGCTGCTCCTCATGTTCACCCTCCACCCCCTCCATCTTCTGGATTGCCTGACCTTGGGCCTCCAGCCCCATCTCCACGAGATCGATCACCGCCTTAATCGAGTCCACCGCCCTGGTCAGGTCCTCCAGATTCTCCTTACATTGCTGGGTGAACGTCATTCATGAAGCCCACCAGCTGCTCCGTTGACCACTGAGCCGGCAGGGACGCTCGTACCCCTCCTTCATCTCCGCGTTTCAGACACTGCACCAGCAGTCTGTTCCCCTCTTTTGCGACCGCTTCTGGTCCACAACTCCATTCACTGGTTGGTCACTCTCTCCTCCCAGCACTCCTGCACCGTTCTTTCTCCACACCTCCACCCATTAACTTGGGAAAAGGTCCGATAAAACCGCCACGAGGGGGAGCTACCAAATTTGTGACCACTCACATCATGGCCGCCACTGGAAGTATGAACCAGCATTTTAACATAGTCACTTGCATATATACACAAGTGCAGCATCAAATTATTAAATTGTAATAACACAGTCAATAAGGATGATGGTCAGGTGGGTGTCTATTTCTCGCTGATTGCGCGTGCACTTTGATGCACCATCGATTGCACGCGAGGCGAGTGATTTACCAATGTCAGGCTTTAATTAACTAGAACACAGCCTGGCGATCGTCTACAGTGGAAAGGAACGATCGTCAGGCTTCTGAGCATTTATACCTCGTTGATAGAGGCGTGGTTAACTCAGCCTCTCGGCCAATCGGTAACCGACCAGGGCCAATGGTAAGCCGACGTTCTGGCCGAATGGCAGACGAGTATGCAGATCATATCATCACATTCACCCCTTACGGAGAAGGAAGGCGGGGTGGGGGGGGGGGGTGTGTGAACGAGACCCGGGGTGGGGGGGGGGGGAAGAACTGATGATATGAGTAGCCGTCGGGAGAATAATTTTCTCTCCGTACCCTTGTCGAATTTGGGGGCTTGCCACTGGCCCAGACATAACAATATTTACAAAAGGAAGTCCATGGGACCGTAGAACTCTAGATGGATTCGATCAGTCGTTTGGTGGTCCTTGACGTCCTGGCCGAGCGCCGTAGTGGAGGAGGTGTTGTCGGATCGGCTGATGGTCCTGCTGATGTCCTGGAGTCCGGGAGCGATAGACCTCGAGTAGTCTCCGTCACCTGAGCTGGCCGCGGAGACGCCATGGATGAGGGATGGGGAAGCTGAGTGGGGTGCTGGGGTGAAAAAGGGGAGGGGGGGTCTGTGGTGGGGGGGGGGGGCTGCACGCCGGCGGGTGCCAGGTCCCGGAGGGAGACCGTGTCCTGCCGACCGTCGGGGTACTCCACATACGCATACTGCGGGTTAGCGTGGAGTAACTGGACATGCTCCACCAACGGATCGGACTTGTGCACCCGCACATGCTTCCGGAGCAAGATGGGTCCGGGGGTGACCAGCCACGTCGGGAGAGGGGATCCGGAGGACGACTTCCTGGGGAAAACAAGAAGACGCTCATGAGGTGTCTGATTAGTTGCAGTACAGAGCAGTGAGCGGATAGAATGTAGGGCATCGGGGAGCACCTCTTGCCATCGGGAAAGAGGGAGATTTCTAGACCGGAGGGCTAGTAGTATGGTCTTCCAGATGGTACCATTCTCCCGCTCGACCTGTCCGTTACCCCGGGGGTTATAGCTGGTCGTCCTGCTAGAGGCGATGCCCCTGTCAAGCAGGAATTGACGCAGCTCGTCGCTCATAAATGAGGACCCCCGATCGCTGTGAATGTACGCGGGGTAGCCGAACAGTGAGAAGATGGAGAGTAGGGCCTTAATGACGGTCGATGTGGTCATGTCGGGACAGGGAATGGTGAAGGGGAAGCGGGAGTGTTCGTCGATAACCGCCAGGAAGTAAATGTTGCGGTTGTTAGAGGGAAGGGGCCCCTTGAAGTCAATGCTGAGACGTTCAAAGGGGCGGGATGCTTTGATCAGGTGTGCGCGCTCGGGGCGGTAGAAGTGCGGTTTGCACTCGGCGCAGATGTGGCAGTCACGGGTTACTGTCCTGACTTCCTCGATAGAGTAGGGCAGGTTGCGGGCCTTAATGAAGTGGTGTAGGCGGGTCACCCCTGGATGGCAGAGGTCTGCGTGGAGGGAGCGGAGACGGTCTATCTGCGCGCTGGCGCAGGTACCGCGGGACAGGGCATCAGGAGGCTCATTGAGCTTCCCAGGACGATACAAGATATCATAGTTGTACGTGGACAACTCGATCCGCCACCGTAAAATCTTGTCATTTTTGATCTTGCCCCTTTGTGCATTATCAAACATGAAGGCTACTGACCGTTGGTCTGTGAGGAGGGTAAACCTCCTGCCGGCCAAATAGTGCCTCCAATGTCGCACGGCTTCGACTATGGCCTGGGCTTCCTTTTCCACAGATGGGTGGCGGAGCTCGGAAGCCTGGAGAGTTCTGGAGAAGAAGGCCACGGGTCTGCCCGCTTGGTTCAGGGTGGCCGCCAGAGCTACTTCTGAAGCGTCGCTCTCGACCTGGAAGGGGAGGGCCTCGTCGATGGCACGCATCGTGGCCTTTGCGATGTCCGCTTTGATGCGGCTAAAGGCCTGACAGGCCTCCGTCGACGGTGGGAAGGTCGTGGTTTGCATGAGGGGACGGGCCTTTCTCCCCCGTCCGGACCACCAGCACTTGGGCTCGCCAGGGACTGTTGCTGGCCTCGATGACCCCTTCCGTCAGCAACCTCTGGACGTCGGACCTGATGAAGGATCGGTCCTGGGCGCTGTACCGTCTGCTCCGTGTGGCGACGGGTTTGCAATCGGGGGTGAGGTTAGCAAACAGGGAGGGAGGGTCTACTTTGAGGGACGCGAGGCTGCAGACAGTGAGGGGGGGTATAGGGCCGCCGAATTGAAAAGTCAAGCTCTGCAGGTTGCACTGGAAGTCCAGTCCTAGGAGTGCCGGTGCGCAAAGGTCAGGGAGGACAAGGAATTTATAATTTTTAAAAACCTTCCCTTGGACCGTGAGGTCCGCGATGCAGCACCCGGTGATGTGGACGGAGTGCGAACCTGAGGCTAAACCGATTTTGCGTGTTACGGGATGGACAGGGAGCGCGCAGCGTCTTACCGTGTCAGGGTGAACGAAGCTTTCCGTGCTCCCGGAGTCCAGCAGGCAGTCCGTCTTGTGGCCGTTGAGGTGGATCAGCGTAGTCGTTTTGGCAAGCGTGCGTGGATGAGACTGGTCGAGTTGAACGGCCGCGAGCCGTGGAGAAAATCCGTCGTCGCTGTCCGATTCCATGCTGGAGGGACCTTGCGTGGCAGATGTGGAAGTCGGTGGCCAGGATCCATATGTGGGGTGAACGGCCGCGAGCCGTGGAGAAAATCCGTCGTCGCTGTCCGATTCCATGCTGGAGGGACCTTGCGTGGCAGATGTGGAAGCCGGTGGCCAGGATCCCCAGGTGAGGTCTGTTCCCCAAGATGGCGGCGCCCAGGACCCGCACGTGGGGTAGGGGCCCCAAGATGGCGGCGCCCAGGACCCGCACGTGGGGTCGGCACCCCAAGATGGCGGCGCCCAGGAAGCCCTCGTGGCCGCTGGAGGCGGAGCTAGCGTTGCCGGCGCTGTGAGCGGAGAGGTGCGCAGGCCGGCTCCAAGAGGTGAGTGACCGGCATCAGCTGCGGGGATGCACAAGCCGGCTCCAGGACGCCGGCTAGGTGCATCAGCTGTGGGGATGCGGAAGCCGGCTCCAGGACGCCGGCTAGGTGCATCAGCTGTGGGGATGCGGAAGCCGGCTCCAGGACGCCGGCTAGGTGCATCAGCTGTGGGGATGCGGAAGCCGGCTCCAGGACGCCGGCTAGGTGCATCAGCTGTGGGCGGAGGTAAGGCGCGCGGGCCGGGTGCGGGGGGCCGGGGGCGGGGGGGAGCCGAGTCGCGCTGCGGGCAGGCAGGGACCGGGGGGCCCGGAGAGGCGAGCCGGTCGGGCGCCGGGGCCCGGGGGTGGGGGGAGCCGGGGTCCGGGAGCGAGGGAAGCAGGGCCGCTGCGGGCAGGCAGGGACCAGGGGGGCCCAGAGAGGCGAGCCGGTCGGGCGCCGGGGCCCGGGGGCGGGGGGGAGAAACGTGCGCGGCGGGCAGGCAGAGGCCTGGAGGGGCCGGGGAGGTGCGCATGTCGGCCGGCGGGGCGCGAGTCGGGAGTGGCTGGAGGGGCCCTGGGGGAGAGAGGGAGGCACACAGGCCGTTTGCAGAGGCCTGGGGGAGGGGGGGAGAGTGCTGTGCAGCTTCCAGAAGCGCTGCAGCCAGCGTTTTGGCCTGGCAGACCGTGGAGTAGTGGCCCTTCTTCCCGCAGCTCTTACAGAGGGCGGAGCGGGCTGGGCAGCGCGAGCGAGGGTGCTTAGCGTACCCATAAAAGTAGCAGCGGGGCCCCGCGGATTTATCGGGGCGCCCCGCGGCACAAGCCTGAGGGAGGCCGGGAGCGGTGGGTAGCTGGTGGGAAGCATGCCAGGAGGCGGCCTGGCCAGGGTCATAGGTGCGAGTGCTTTGATCTGCGACCTCCAGGGAGGCGGAGAGAGTCAGTGTCTCCGTTAAACTGAGTTCGTCTCTTTCCAGCATCCGCTGGCGGATCACGGGGGACAGCATCCCAGCCACGTAAGCGTCTCTGACGAGTAGCTCCATGTGCTCTGTAGCGGACACCGCTTCACAGGCGCAACCTCTCCCCAGGGCACAGAGGGCCCGGGCGTATTGGTCTAGAGACTCACCGGGGACCTGCTTTCTGGTGGCCAGCAGATGTCGAGCGAATACCCTGTTGATCGGTTTGAGGAATTGTCCTTTTAGCTTCCGTATAGCGTCATCATAATCTGTTTCGTCTTCGATTATTGAGTATGCGGCAATACCCACGCTGGAGTGGAGGACGTGCAGCTTCTGTGCCCCGGTGGGGGGGGTGGTTGTAGATGCCAGGAACCCTTCGAGGCAAGTCAGCCAGAGTTTGAAAAGTTCTGTAGAGTTCGGAGTTTGCGGGCTGATGCGGAGGCATTCGGGCTTGATGCGGAACTCCATCTTCAAAGTTGTAGTTAATTAAATTGATGCACCATCGATTGCACGCGAGGCGAGTGATTTACCAATGTCAGGCTTTAATTAACTAGAACACAGCCTGGCGATCGTCTACAGTGGAAAGGAACGATCGTCAGGCTTCTGAGCATTTATACCTCGTTGATAGAGGCGTGGTTAACTCAGCCTCTCGGCCAATCGGTCGAGAGGCACATGACCGACCAGGGCCAATGGTAAGCCGACGTTCTGGCCCAATGGCAGACGAGTATGCAGATCATATCATCACACACTTGCAGTATTTATTCATCCTCGAACTTAGATGTATTTTCACGTGCTCCAGTAGCTATCTCTACTCTGTGTTATGTTCTGTGTTGTGGGCCTGGTAAAGATGCACACAGAACATCTAGTTCTTTGACTAATAAGTAAGTTTATTAACAAAATGATCACGTGGAAAGAACCAACAAACTATGATACAAATGGTAACGAATAAGTCAATTCTCCTGAAGCTACATTTTAATGCGACTGTCTACTAGTACGACTTACTACCAACTGCCGATTTGTGGAGTCTCATGGGGGATCATCATCCCCACCTGCTGGTTGGAGTTCGTACATCCAACTATACATTGCGATGCATCTGCATATCACCACACTCTGGAAAGTATTACGTTTTCAGAGTGAAAACTCGCAGTAGCAGGGACTTCTGACGCAATCTCTGGGTGCGATTCTCCGCAAAATGAGGAAAGTAAATAGTGAGAGAGGCCAAAAGCGAGATCCGCCATAGAAACCAATTATCACCACTTAAGTGCCATTTCCATACAATTAACGAGAGTGATCCCATATCCAACAGCCTCCCGTCATTCAACAGCCTCCCGTCATTCAACAGACTCCCCAGCAAGTACTCTTTTTGAAAAACATGAATCAGGCGGAAGGGCTTCTGCGGGAAGTCAAGGAGCTGAGTAGCAATCATTGCTCACAGGCAAAGAGCCTGGGGGTGCTGGGTTTGCCACCACAATGTTTGGTGAGAGTGGATGACCCTCAGCTGGGCGTGGAGGATCCTCCGTGGGGGAGGGTGCGCCATGGGGGGGTGGGGTGGGATTGTGTTGGGCAAGAAACCGGGGGCTGCTGCATGCGATGCCACCATGCCAACCTCTGGATCGTGTGTACCCATTCCAGGGGCAACCTCCTTTGCCTGCCCATCTGCCCCAAAACCACCCATAACCCCCACCGACTAGCATCCCAATCACACCTTAATGCCTGGACACTGTGCTTCAACAGTGTGGGAGGCAACACCATACACACAACATCTGAACACCCAGGGGATGGGTCACAGCTCCGGGAACATATCCATGGTTGAAGTGTGGGTTAGGGCCACGGGGATGGGGGGGTTGCCTGGAGAGAAGGGCAATGGGTCCGGGGGTCAACTCGCATTGTGGAAGGAAGTGGACAGAGACATTATAATGGTTTTGAAAAACGTTTTTTAATGTGTTGTACAAACCCCACTCCTGATGGTGCTGCCTCCTTCCGCCCCCAACCCCCACCCCTACCTATCACGTGGGGAGTTCGGGGGTGGATGCTCCCTTGGGGAGAAGGGGGAGAATTGGTATCTACTCACTCATGCTGTCAGGTATAGGGCTTCAACCTTTTTCTGGAACTGAAGGCCAGTCCTCCTGGTCACACACCCCGAGCGGACAGCTGCCGCCAACTCACCCAGGCAGCACTGGCCGCCTTGTGGCTGACTCTCCTGGACCCTCAGGGGAACAGGGCAGCCCTCCACGGTGTCTCGCAGCATCCCCAGGTCTGCATCCCCGAATCTTGGGACTAGTCTCCTCGATGCCATTATTGTGTGCTGGCTGGGGTCAGCTGTGCAAATGCAGCTTAAGTGCTGCTCAACCTTGTTTGTGGGAGACTGGCAAGTGCAGTCCCGACGAATCATGGCTGGAACAGCCCTACTTTTTATTCTATCTGGGAATCAATTTCTGGTTGCCAAAAGTAGCTCCAATCTAGTTCCTTCATTCGAACTCTACCTGCGTGTCCATCATGTAACTATTACAATACTCTTTGCCGCAAATTTAGTAGAATAATTACTCTCATCCCCTCCAACAGACATCCAACCTGCGCTGTTAATTGAAGTCTCCTAGAAATGGATGGATTTAATTCAGGATGTATTCCTGCTGTCCTCCCATTTAACACCATTTCCAGTACCTTCCTTATCACAGGCTCATTTCTGGATGTCTTTGGACTTCGGCAGTCACTGGAACATTCTCAATCTATGAACAGTAAAAAATATTATCATAATTAGATAGTATTTGACCAGCTGATAAAGGTAAGCGTAATAATGCATTTGCATTAGCATAATTTTCTAACGGACCGTGTTCGATCTCATAGGAATGTGCAGACAGTATTAAAGACCATTGTTGGAGTCTATTTGCAGTCAAAGAAGGGATGTCTTTCTGTGGCCCAAAATAGCTGGTAAAAACCTGTGGTCTATCACCATTGTGAAGTGATGGCCATTCAGATATTGATGACATTTCCATATGCCAGATATAATACTTGGTGTCTCCTTCCCCAACTGAACGTAGTTAGATTCTGCACTTGTTAACCTATGAGATGCAAAAGCTATTGATCTTTCTTACCCTGAAGATAGTATATGAGATACCACTGCTCCAACACTGTACTGTTGCATCGCAGGCAAGTTGTAATGGTAACTGAGTTGAAATGTACCAATACTTCTGACTTCTTCTGTGCTTGTTTTGAAGATTGATATGATTGTGCATTTAGATGCTCATTGCCATTGTTGTTTTGCGCAGAGCAAGGTCTGCAACGGTTTCAATAGGGTTGCCAAATTCTGGATGAATTATGCATAGTAGTTGATTAGTTCTAGGAATAACCAAAATTGAGTGATATTTGTTGGGCATGAGCCTCCATAATGGCCTCCATCATTTTAGGTGCTGTGTGTGGACCCTTACTAGCAATTACATGTCATAGACATTGTATGGATGTCTGAAATAAATCACATTTGTCTTTCTTGACACATCTGAAGGTATTTCAGTGTGGCTTCTAATTGTTGTCAGTGTTTTTGTTCATTGGTGCTGGTTATCAAAATATCACCGAGGTAATACTGCACCCCCTATAAGTCACTAAGGATCTGGTCGAATGAGCGTTGAAATAAAGCTTGCGCTGATGTTATTCCAAAAGACAATGGGCACGATCGTCCAGCTGAGGCCAGTGAACAGCGGGAGAGGCCAAAAATGGGAACCTTGTCAGTCGGCAAACAATTTGCGATGCAGTTTACGCTATTCCAGCAATCGGCCTGCTCTCGTAGGCAAATTCAGAATCTCGTTGCAGCATGGCGAGAAACCAATTATCTGCACTTAAGCCTCCTTTCCATAAAATGAACGAGAGTCACCAGTCATCCAATGGCCTCCTGTCATTCATAGGCCTCCCCAGCAGGTGGTCACGCTGGCGCTGATTGGTGTACTCCTTTTTAAAACTGTGAACCAAATGGAAGGGCTTCTATGGGGAACCTAGGCAATGAGTAGCCATCTCTGTTCACAGGCAAAGAGCTGGGAGCGCTGGGCTTGCTGCTACTGTGCTCAGTGGGGGATGCTGGGCCCTTGGCTGGGGGACCCTCCACAGGGGTGGGCCGCCATGAGAGCCTGGGGGCAACTGGGAGGCAACCACTCGCTGTACCATCATGCCAATCCTCGGATCGTGTGTACCCATTCTGGGGGAAACCCTTGTCCTAGCCCGTCTGTCCCAGGACCACACATTCCCTCACCGGCTGGCGAAGCCTCTGGCCATGCAGCTGAAGGCTATTGCCAATAGGGAATTGGCAAAAGGGGTTAACTGAGCACTTCACACAACCCAAGTGTATTCCCGTTGATGGGCGGACTATGTAGCATGCAGGAGTCATTGCCTGGCATCTCAAACAGACTGTGATGCCTGGACAGTATACTTGAACACCGCTGGAGGCTACACCACACACGCAGCAGCCAACATCCGAACAGTCAGGGGATAGGGCACAGCACCAGCAACATGTCCATGGCCGGAGGGTGGGTGAGTGCCAGAGGCAGGGGCCAACACTCAGTCCGGGGTATAGTGTTGTGAGCTGGTGCCCGGGGTATAGGGTCTGGGGCCCGGTGAGGGGGCCTGCTGTAGCCTGAGGTACATGGGGAGGATATCTGAGTAGGGTGGTGGGGGGTGGGGGAAATCAATGGAGGAATGGAGGGTCCCGGGATGCGAGACACTGCTGTTTGTTGGTTTAACACCCTATTCCAATGTTTTACACTATGGCAGAAATTTTGGACGCAGAGAGCCGCTGGTGTTAAGCGATGTGGGCAGACGCCAGAGAAGTTGGCAGCGGTAGCAGTGTTTGCAGATGCTCGAGGTAGCAGCCCATGCGCCGGACCCCGCCCCACAGCCTGAGGATCTGGCTGCCCATCAGGTTAGGGAAGGACCCTGAGGTGAAGTCCTATGACAGCCCAGGGTGTACAGCACCGCTGATAATTTGAACAAATGACAGACTGCGCATGCCGCAGGAGGCTCCACCTCAACAATGAGACGGTGCGACACCTGTGCCATTACCTCACGGACTTGGCAGCACGTGAAGGAGAAGGACACTTGCTTCCGGTTGCCGTCAAGGTCACTGCAGCCCTGAACGATTATGCCAGGGGATCATTACAGGGCTCACAGGCCACAGCCCATTGGTACATCCGGCAGGTCACGAATGCCCTGTATGCCTGGGCGGAATACTACATCGTTTTTGACATGGACCAGGCACTACAGGATGCCTGGGCAACAGGTTTCTCCACCATTGCCGGGATGTCAAAGGTCCAAGGAGTCAGAGGTGCATGGTGTCCTGCACTCACCGTGCCATCTAGGGGTGCCCTATGTTAATGGAAAGGAGGGAGTGTGCACGACAGCTACATCCTGGGGTACATAACATAGAACATACAGAGCAGAAGGAGGGCATTTGGCCCATTGAGTCTGCACCGACCCATTTAAGCACTCACTTCCACCCTATCCCCGTAACCCAATAACCCCTCCCAAACGTTTTGGACACTAAGGGCGATTTATCATGGCCAATCCATCTAACCTGCATGTCTTTGGACTGTGGGAGGAAACAGGAGCACCCGAAAGAAACCCACGCAGACATGGGGAGAACATGCAAACTCCGCACAGACAGTGACCCAGCAGGGAATCGAACCTGGTATTCTGGCGCTGTGAAGACACAATGCTATCCACTTGTGCTACCGTACTGCCCATAATCAGTCATCCCTGCCCTCTTCGAGGAGCACCCCAGGATGGACTGCTGACTCTTGGAGGATAAGACATATACGCTGAGGGCCTGGCTAATGCCGCCAGTACAGATGCCAGACACTGAAGCGGAAACTCGCTACAACGAGGCACCTGCAGCCACCTGAACTGTCATTGAACGGTTCCAATGCCTCATCCACTCCGGAGGTGCCCTGTAGTACACCACCCGAAAGGTCGCCAGCTTTGTTGTGGTCTGCTGAGTCCTCCAGAACCTCACACAGCAGTGGGGTGACGAGCTGGAGTTGGTGACGAGGAACATGTGGCCACCTCGGAGGAAGTGGGGAGGGGGAGGAGGAGGGCGATGGGAATGAGGATGATGATGAGATGCCGGACCAGCAGGAGCTGGAGGACAAGGACGGGGATGAATCCGAGGCCCAGCCGGAGCTGCAGCACAGGCGACTGCGGTGAGATTCCGGCAAGCCCGGAGGGCCAGGTTGCCCCTCACTGTCATGGGACTGTCCCTTTAAGAAATGTTTTTGTCTTATCACATGACTTCAGTGATTTCATTGTGTGGGTGGAGCTGGGCTGTGGCTCTGAGTTTTACTTTCGCTTTGAATTCGGACTGGTTTTGAACTGCACAGGTTGAAAGAAATGTCTTTCTTTCTTCATTTTAAAAGCTGTTTCCACACTGCTTGATAACTTAAAAGAGATAATTGCTTTCTGAAAGGAATTCAAACCTGCTGTTTGAAAAGGGGAACAGAGTATCAATAACAGTCTTATACCAGTAAGAATGCCATGTGCTGGGCCACACCTTTGAAAAGGGGTTTCTGGTTTTACTTGGATTTTGTTATTGAATTGGAACAGTTAAGGGGGAATTCATTCAGGGTTATACATAGATTACTGTAGCTGTGTGGGGTCTTTATGTTTGTAGTTGATAAAAATTACTACTATGTATGTTTATACAAATGTTAACGAAATTCATAGAATAAAGGTTGTTTTTTGATTAAAAGCGCCGAACAAGTCTATAGAACAACACCTGAATGTGCTCATCCTAGCCACATTCAATAAACAGTTGTAGGTGAGGTGAACTCCATAATATACTTTGGAGTTTTCTAAACCCTGGCCTCTAGCAAAATTGGGGGCTTGTGGGATAAAAGTCTATCTTTTGTGATTGGGTTAGCTTAGGGAACTTAAAGGCAGTGTCGGGTGAGCATATTTATGTTTGCTTTTCAGGTGTTGTATTCAAGTTTAAATAGGGAGTGTGTTGTGGAAAATGGCTCTTTCAGAGGCTCAGAAATGTTTGGGGGTGGAGAAGGTCACACAAAGTACCTTACAAACAGAGACTAAAAAAGGCTTTTAGATTTGGAAAAAACATTGCAGTTAACATTGCCTGACAAAATACGAAAAGAAGACGTAATTGCGGCATTAGCTGAACATTTAAAATTGTCTGAGACACAGTCAGAATTATTGCAAACGGCAAGTGTTCAATTACAGATCAAGCAGCTTGAACATGAAAAAGAATTAAAGCAGCTTGAATATGAAATGAGGGAAAAGAAAGTGAAAGGGAGGTGCAAATCAGGGGTTGGGGGGGGGGGGAGGAGAGAAAAGAAAGGGAAAAAGAAAGAAAGGGAGGTACAGATAAGTGAAAAATAAAATGAGAGAGAAGAAAGGGAAAAGGAAAGAATAGCCCTAGCAGAACAAAAAGAAAAGGAGAGAGAGGAACGGGAAAAAGAACAAATAACCTTAGTAGAACAAAAAGTGAGAGAAAGGGAAGTACATATCAGGGAAAAAGAAAAAGAGAGAGACTTTGAACTACAGAAACTGGCCGTGAAATGTGAAAGTCAGTTAAAATTGGTGGAGGTAAAGAGAAACGTGGTCTGAGGTTAGTGATAAGGATAGTGAGAAAGAGAGTCATAGTCGAAGGCTTGGTGGGGATCTATTTAAATATATCCAAGCATTGCCAATGTTTGATGAGAAAGATGTAGAAGCCTTTTTCATTTCATTTGAGAAGGTGGTTAAACAAATGAAATGGACACAGGACATGTGGGTATCACTGATTCAAACAAGGTTGGTAGGTAGAGCTGGTGAAGTGCTTGCATCACGATCAGAGGAGGTATCTGGAACATATGAGGAGGTGAAAAAATCCATCTTAGGTGCATATGAACTTGTGGCTGAAACCTACAGACAAAGGTTCAGAAATTTAAGGAAAAAACCTGGTCAAACATACATAGAGTTTGAAAGGATCCGAGTAATTTGATAGGTGGATAAGGATTTTGAAAACAGACCAAACGTATAAAGCTCTTAGAGAAATTATCATTTTAGAGGAGTTTAAACATTCAATTCCTGATGTAGTGAGAACTCATGTGGAAGAGCAGAGGATTGAAACTGATAGCTTAGCAGCAAAAATGGCAGATGATTATGAATTAGTTCATAAATCATAGTTTGTTTTCTGACATCAGTTTCAGCCTGTGAGGGATAGAAACTGGGGAAAAGAGAAATACTCAGGTGGTAAAGGTAACAGAGATGTGAGATAATAAGGATAGTGCACCTCAGGTTAAAAAAGAAATCCAGGAGGGTGGAAGAGTAATTAAAAGTTTCAGATGTTTTTATTGTCATAAACTAGGGCATGTAAAGTCACAGTGTTGGGGGTTTAAGAAAAGCACTGGGAAGGCTGATGTGGGAAAACAGGATAAGCCAGTGGGCTTTGTTAAAATGGAAAAGGAAAGCCCAATTGAAGTGAAGGAGGTGCAAAATAATGTACAGCCTGATCAAAAGGTGAATGTTAAGAAGGTACCAGATCTCTTCAAAAAATTGACTTGTGTGGGTAAAGTATATTCATGTGTACCAGGAGGAATAGGTAAGGAAGAAAAACATTTTAAGAGAAATGGGAGTTAGTCAATCTTGATGGTAAGAGATGGTGAGTTATGTAGTTTGGGAGGAATATTGTCAGAAAAGGTGGTAATATGTGGAATTCAGGGTGAGAAGAGTAGTCTTCCGTTACATAATGTGAGGTTGGAGAATCCAGTGAAAAGTTGGAAAGTGGTATTAAGAGTAATAGAGAAACTATCTCGTCCAGGAATACAGTTTATCTTGGGTAATGATATAGCAGGATCGCAGGTGGATGTGATGCCTACTGTGGTTGATAAGCCAGTGGAACACCAAACAACTGAATTGTTGAAGGACAAATATCTTGGGATTTTTCATGAATGCTGAGTAACAAGGTCACAAAGTCACAGGTTAAGACAAGAGGAGAAATAAAAGAGTGAAGATAAAGTTTAAGTTCAATTCTCAGAAATTATTTTTGATCAGATGGTTGGAAAAGAACAAGAACAGGTGGAGGATGAGGTGGATATTTTTAGTTCAGGAAAGTTGGCAGAGTTAGAACTGAAGGATATAGAAATAAAATGGATGCATCAGAAAGCATACACAGAAGAGGAATCTGAGTATATACCAGAATATTATTACCTTAACAATGATATCTTAATGAGAAAATGGAGACTTTTACATATTCAAGTGGATGAAAAGTGGACAGAAGTTCATCAAGTAGTATTGCGGCAGTGTATAGAAAGGAGGTGTTGCAAGTAGCATGAGGTACCAGTGGGGGGTCATTTGGGAATAAGGAAAATTCAAGCTAAAATACGGAAACATTTTTATTGGCTTGGACTTACATAAAGATGTAGTTAAATCATGTCACGCATGTCAAGAGATAGGGAAAACCCAAGCGGTGATAATACCAGCGCCCTTAATACCCATTTCAAAAATTTGAGGAACCTTTCACAAGGGTCTTAATTGATTGCATAGGACTGCTTCCTAAAACAAAAAGTGGGAGTCAATATATTTTGAATGTAATGGATGTGTCTAATAGCTTTCCAGAGGCCATTCCATTATGCAATTGATGAGTGAGCAGTCTGAAATTACATTATTGGATTACGAATCAAATTTTAGGGAATGATTAAATAGAGCAGGTGAATTGGCTAGACAACATTTAATAGTTGCACAGCATGTTCATGATATAGGTAGCGGCCAAGAAAGCAAAAGTTTGTACTTTTGTCAGTGGAAATAAAGTTTTAGTATTGTTACCAGTGGTAGGTGAACCTTTAGAGGCAAGGTTTTGTGGACCTTATCAGATTGAAAGGAAATTGAGTGATGCAAATTATTTGATAAGAATGCCAGATAGAATGAAAACTTAGAGTATGTCATGTGAATATGCTTATAAGGTATTTTGAAAGGGAAGGAGAGCAAAAGAAGGAGGTTTTAATGATTCTAACCCAAAGTGAAGAACCAAATCCAAATGACTCTGAATTTGACATTCCTCAAATTAACTTGGATAACAAGGATGTTCTTAAAAATTGGGATACATTATTGAGTTACCTTCCAGAGGAAAAACAAACTGACCTGAAATAGTTATTAATATCACATGGGTAAGTTTGTGGAAATAAGTTGAGAATTACTAAAATGGTTATACATGATGTAGATGTGGGAGATGCTGTTCCAATTAAACAACATCCATATAGACTTAACCCTCTAAAATTGGCACAGGTTCAAAAATAAATTGAAAGTTTGCTTCAAAATGGCATAATTGAAGTGGGTTGCAGCCAATGGAGATACCCATAGTGATGGTACCAAAACCGGACGGAACCCAATGATTGTGAGTGGGCTATAGAAAGGTTAATGCAGTTACAAGAACAGGCTCTTATCCTATCATACACTTGGAGGACTGCATTGAGAAGGTGGGACAATCAGCTTTTATCTCCAAACTAGATTTACTTAAAGGTTACTGGCAGGTACCTTTATCCAAAAGGGCAAAGGAGGTTTCAACTGTTGTGACTCCAAATGGTATATACCAATGCAGTTATGCCATTTGGCATGAAAAACGCCCCAGCCACATTTCAATGGTTAACTAACAAAGTCAGTTTAGGATTACCCAATTGCCTGATAACTTAAAATAGATAATTGCTTTGTGGAAGGAATTCAAACCTGCTGTTTGAAAAGGGAACAGAGTATCAATAACAGTCTTAGACCAGTAAGAATACCCTGTCAAAGGGGTTTCTGGTTTGACTTGTGTAGTAATCCACGGGAGGCAGCAGTTCCGTCACCACACCAATATTTATTTATAATAACGATATTACAGGAGCAGCTCCAAACAGTGCTGCTAGCAGTCCAGTCAACTTACGACTGGCTCACAAAGCCTACACAGGTGCTTATATGGGCCCCCTCAATGATCTATCATTGAGGGAGCTCATTCTCCAATTGGCCAATGAATAAAGCTAATTGGAGTTCATTACACCCCCCCCCCCCCCCCAAGGTCCGAGGAATTCCTGCCAGCTGGCATTCCTCTGAGCTTCTTCCTGCTCCTCATGTCTGGGTCTGTCACCTCTGTGTCGTCCACCGGGTCGTTCTCCGACGTGGGCGGGGTGTACCTTATAGGTGCCCGTCTTTTCCTTGACGACCTCCTTGGAAGTTGTTCTTCCTCCTCCTTGGGGAGAGGTGTCGCGGCGGCCTCGTCGAACCTGTCCATCTCCGACTCTGACGACTGGATGACGGGGTCTGGAGAAATTGCTCGGGGCTGGGGTGTGGGTATCCTTTCCGTCTGGGCTATCCCAGCTTGAGGCGGTCCTGCTTCACCTGCCTCCAGGTGTGGTTCCGCTGCCCTTATTTGGTCTAGGTGGTTCTTCAGCACCTTACCTCCTATCGAAACCTCATAGGATATGGGCCCTATTTGGGACTCTACCATGCCTTTGACCCACGTTGGTTCATTCCCATAATTCTTGACCCAAACCGGTGCCCCCACCTGGAAATGTCTCTGCTGACGACTATTATCATGCCCCCTGCATTGGGCCTCCTGTTGTTTCTCCACTTTCCCCGTTAAATTTGGGAAAAGGAGACTCAGCCTCGTTCGCAGCCGCCTTCCCATTAAGAGTTCAGCTGGCGGTATGCCCGTTGTGGAATGCGGTGTGGTCCTGTAATCAAACAGCCAGCGGGAGAGCTTTGTGTCCATTAACGCTGCCGGCTGCTTCTTGAGTCCTGCTTTAAGTGTCTGGACCGCTCTCTCTGCCAGGCCGTTGGTCGCTGGATGGTAAGGGGACGTTTTGATGTGACGGACTCCGTTTTCCTTCAGGAATTTTCCAAATTCCACACTTGTGAATGCCGTTCCGTTGTCCGACACCAATACCTCCGGAAGTCCATGTGTTGAAAACGAGGCCCTGAGCTTTTCAATTGTCGATGCTGTGCTTGCCACGTTTACCCGATGGACGTCCAACCATTTGGAGTGGGCGTCCACTATCACCAAAAATATTGAGCCCATGAAAGGGCCGGTGTGGTCAATATGCAGGCGGGTCCACGGTCTGCCTGGCCATTCCCACGGGGGCAATGGCGCCACTGGTGGCCCTCTTTGCCCCTGTTGGCACTCCTGGCACCGACGTACCAAGGCTGCTATGTCTGTGTCCAATCCTGGCCACCAAACGTAGCTTCGAGCTAGCATCTTTATTTTAGACACCCCTGGGTGTCCGTGATGTAACTCGGTTAGGATTGCCTGATGGCCCTGAGCTGGGACTATTACCCGGGCTCCCCATAATAGCATACCGTCTTCTACGGTTATTTGGTCCCTTCTGCTCCAGTATGGGTGCATCTGGGTCTCCACCGGTCTTTCCAGTTCCCCTGTTTGCAGTAAATGCTTCATCTTGGCTAAAACTGGGTCTTTTTGTGTCCACAACCGAATATGTTGTGCGTCTACTGGTAGGGTGTCCAAAAAATTTAGAGTCATTACTGTCTCCTCTACTTTTGGTATTTGCGGCGGAGTGTCCGGGAGAGGAAGTCTGCTCAAAGCATCTGCATTTGCTACTCGCGTTCCCGGTCTGTGCTCCAGAACGTATCTATACGCCGCCAGTAGCAACGCCCAGCGTTGGATTCTAGCTGATGCAATCAGGGGTATTGAATTGTCTTCTTTTAATAACCCAAATAACGGCTTATGGTCCGTCACTATGGTGAATTTTCGCCCGTACAGATACTGGTGAAATTTTTTTACTGCGAATATCACCGCCAGTCCTTCCTTCTCGATTTGGGCGTATTTCCTCTCAGCCATCGCCAAGGTCCTCGAAGCATAGGCTGTTGGCCGTTCTTCCCCATTCCTTCCTCTATGGGCTAAGACGGCTCCTAACCCGTAGGAGGATGCATCACAAGTGACCACCAACTCCTTCCTTGGGTCATAATGCTCTAGGACATTTTCGGATGACAGCTGTTCCTTAATGTCCTTAAATGCTCAGTTTTGGCAGGCGGACCATTTCCATTCTTGCCCCTTTTTTAGTAGCTGGTGGAGGGGTTCTAGGATAGACGCCCTATTTTCAAAAAATTTTCCATAATAGGTTACCAGCCCTAGAAATGATTGTAACTCCTGGACTGTGGTGGGAGCTGGGGCTTCTTTTATTGCCCTTACTCTGTCTTCTAATGGGTGGAAGCCTGACTCGTCTACTTTATATCCCAGGTACGTCACTTGTGGGGCTAGAAAAACACCTTTTTCCCTTTTTAGCCGTACGCCTGCCTTTGCGAAACGCCTGAGCGCTTCCTCCAGGTTCCTTAAGTGTTCCCTGTTTGTCCTACCCGTGATTAAGACATCGTCCAAATAAATCGGCACCTGCGGTAGTCCCTGCAGAATATTTTCCATTGTACGCTGGAATATAGCGCAGGCTGATGACACTCCGAAAGGTATCCTAGTATAACGAAAAAGGCCCTTCAGGGTGTTGATCGTAGCAAACGTCTGGGAGTCCTTGTCCAGTTTGAGCTGCAGGTAGGCGTGGCTCATGTCCAGTTTCGTGAACAAAAGCCCACCTGCCAATCAAGCATATAGGTCGTCTATTTTCAGGATTGGGTATTTGTCCAGCAGTGCGTATTTGTTTACCGTCTGTTTGAAATCTCCACAGAGACATATCAAGTCGTCTGGCTTCAAAATTGGTACCACCGGCGCTGCCCATTCCGAGAACTGTACTGGTCTAATAATGCCGTCGCGCCGTAACCTTTCTATTTCGTCATCTACTTTCTTCCTTAATGCAAAAGGTACCGGCCTGGCCTTACAAAATTTTGGAAGGGCTTCTGGGTCCACGTGCAAAGTTGCTTTGGCGCCTATGATTTCCCCCAAACCTTCCTGGAAGACCTCCGGGTATTTCTGGAGTACTCCACTCAACTGCCCGCTTCCACTCTGGAAAATTTTCATCCAATCTAATTTTAGGTCTTTCAGCCAGTTTCGTTCAATTAAGCTCGGTCCAGAGCCCTCTACTATCGTCAACGGTAATCTGAGCAATTGTTTCTCATATTCCACGGGTACATGAGTCGTGCCTAGAACTTCCAGGGGTTTCCCCGTGTAGGTTTTAAGTTTTGTCGATGTTTTTGTTAGGATTAGTGGCTGGAGTCCATCTTTGATTTTTCTAAATGCTGCCACTCCCATTACTGATACGGCCGCACCTGTGTCTATTTCCATTATTGTCGGCCGCCCGCTCACCCGTGGGGTAATCTTAATGGATTCTGCTTTCTTCATTGCAATATTATATAATTGTTCCCCTTCGGAAGAGGATGGAGCAGCTAGGTTGTGTACTTCCCTGCATCCCCACCTGCTGTTCCTCTTTTGCCACCTCCTTCTAGGGTTTCTGTCGCTGTTACCCAACTCTGTCTGGTGCCAGAAACGGTCCTTTTCTGTTGGGGGCGCCTCAGCCGGTACTTCCCTCTGTCTCCAGTTAGTCCTGGCAGACTTGGGGGCAGTTCTGGGGTTTTCCTTTTTCCCTCTATTCCTCAGGCTTTTCCTGAGAGCGGCTATCTGGTAGCAGGACCCGTTGTGGTAGTCCCTCTCACAGGTATCTACTTCCTGCGCCACACTTGCTGCCTTTTCTAGGGACAGTGCGAGCTGTAACGCCTGCCTGCAGTCTAGCTCCGTTTCCGCCAACAGGCATTTCTGTATTGTGAGGTCGTTTATACCACACACTAACCGGTCCCGAAGCATTTCATTTAGCGTCGGGCCGAACTCACATTTTTCCGCCAGCCTTCTCAGGCGGGTCAAGAAATTCGTGACTGACTCCCTGTCTTCCCGCTTCGCTGTGTAGAATCTGTACCTACGCAAAATGAGGGGTGGTTTTGGGTCGTAGTCTTTCACCAATTCCGTTAATTCTTGTAAAGTTTTCGTGTCCGGCGCATCGGGATAAGTTAGATTACGTATAATGGCGAAAGCTGAGGGTCCGCACGCCGCCAGCAGGATAACCCGTCTCCTTTCGTCCATCAGTATATCAGTGGCCCGGAAGAAGTAACACATTCTCTTGACATACCGGGACCCGTCCTCAATAGCCGGGTCGAATGCCTCTAACCTCCCAAAAAACTGCATTTTTAAAATGGCAAGGCTTACCCTCCGAGTGCGGCAGCTGGTCTTCGCAAAATTCTTAGTTTACCTCGTCGCCACTGTAGTAATCCACGGGAGGCAGGAGTTCCGTCACCACACCAATATTTATTTACAATGACGATATTACAGGAGCAGCTCCAAACAGTGCTGCTAGTAGGCCAGTCAACTTAAGACTGGCTCACAAAGCCTGCACAGGTGCTTATATGGGCCCCCTCAATGAGCTATCATTGAGGGAGCTCATACTCCAATTGGCCAACCAATAAAGCTAATTGGAGTTCATTACAACTTGGATTTTGTAATTGAATGGGAACAGTTGAAGGGGGAATTCATTAAGGGTATGACATAGATTACTGTAGCTGTGGGGCCCTTGTGTTTGTAGTTCTTACTGTGTGTGTTCAAACAAATGTTAACTAAATTCGTAGAATAAAGCTTGTTTTTTGATTAAAAGCACCTATGAAGTCGATAGAATAACACCTGAAAGGCAAGCTCTTGTGCTCATCCTAGCCATATTCAATAAACCGTTGTCGCTCAGGTGAACTCCATAATATACTCTGGAGTTTTCTAAACCCTGGGCCATAACACTCACACTGACTCAATTCACATGTTGCATGGTCCATCATCGCATTCTTACTCACTTGCCACCCCCATTTCCTACCCTCCCAGGGCATGTCACTTCACTTCAGCGTGCTGGGTCTGTGTCGGCACTGTCCGCAGCTCACTGTCGAGGGCAGGATGGTGATGATAACCCGCAGAGAGCTGAGTGTTGGTGCTCCTTGTCATGATTTGCAGACATGCGCATAATGAGATACAGGCAGGCAGCTAATGAACACAGAGAACAGGACACAACCAATCAGCAGGCAGAACACTTGGGAGTCGTTTCCCACTCTAAAAGACTCGAGGCACTCACATTCCGCCTCTTTCCACTGGGGACATCTACAGAGTGAGTCAGGTGTATATATCATATAACACCTACATCGCGTGGCTAAGAGCTAGTCTGGTTCAGTCAGACAGAGTAATCACACTTAGGTTAGCAGAGAGTCGAACTCACAGAGAACTGAGCTAACTGTGTGACAGGTTCAATAAATCAAATTGAACTAACTTCAATATCTGGAGTATATTTCAGTTATAGCTGCATCCAGTTGCAGCCCGTGTTATCTCAGTGTGCTTAACACGACACTCCTCAATCTATGCCATCGTCTGATCCTTCCCTTTCTGCTGAGTACTCGCTGACACCCATCTCACTCGCATCACACCCAAAGGGACAGAGGCTTCCTACTGGTTGAGCACAAGGGTGTTTATCATTCAAGATATGCCTCCACTCTTCCGTGGTGCATCCCACACCCCCTCACCGTCTCCCCTCCTCCAGTACCCTCAGTGATCCTCGATGTGCTTTTCCCTCCTAGCTCTACCACTACATCTTGTTGTGTCCCCAGGATGCACATCAGCAGCCAGCCAGCTGCCTACCGCATCCCAGGCAGCACTGGCTGCCTTATGGCTCACCCTCCCGGACCCTTGGGGGAACAGGACCTTCCACCTGGCCTCCACCGTGTCCAGGAGCCTCCCCAGGTCAGCATTACCGAATCTTGGGGCCAGTCTCCTCGGCGCCATCGTTCCGAGCTGTCTGGGGATGGCTGAGCAAATGGAGCATAAGTGTTCCTTGATGTTGTTAACAGGGAGCTGGTGAGTGTGTTCCCGGCGAATCAGCTGCCGAGCCTGGCGAGAAGCTCGTGAGGCCTCGTTAAGTGGACCAATTAACGGTGAATAGTGTTGCCAGCCTCGCTGGGCCAAGCGGCGGGAAACGCGCGGCAGTTTCCGCTAGCTACAGCACTCGGACCACACAGAGTGGTAACTCTGCGGTTTGTCCACTCAGCTCAACAGTGAATGTGATGTAACCTGTCAGAGGTACTATTTCCTCAGTGTAGGTCCTTAAGATCACATCTGCTGGTTTCAAAGACAGGTGATTAGATTTCTGCTCATAAATCATTTCAGGAATTAGGGTGACAGCAGCCCCCTTCTTGACCTCCATTTTGATAGGCTGTCTATTCAGTTTTAGGACCACCCAAAAACAGTGTGAGCCACCCTGGACTGAGGGCACATTCAGCTTCTGTTCTTCATCAGAATGAAGCACTACAACTTCACTGTGGTTGTTGCTCTTTTCTTCCACATTGTGAATTTTCCTAGTTGATTTCATTTTATAATAATCTTTATTGTCACAAGTAGGCATACATTAACACTGCAATGAAGTTATTGTGAAAAGCCCCTAGTCGTCACTTTCCAGCGCGTGTTCGGGTACACTGAGGGAGAATTCAGAATGTCCAATTCACCTAACAGCGCGTCTTTCGGAACTTGTGGGAGGAAATCAGAGCACCTGGAGGAAACACACACAGATACAGGGAGAACGTGCAGATCTGCACAGACAGTGACCCAAGCCGGGAATCGAACCTGGGACCTTTGTGCTGTGAAGCAAGAATGTTAACCACTGTGCCATCGTGATGCCCATTTATTTCTTCTTTTAAATTCTTCCTTTAAATGAGTTTTGTGTCTTCAATAGAGCATTCTTCTCTGGAGAAGTTAGTTTACTCCAGCAAGCTCTTGCTGGGTGGCCAGTTCTGCCACACTTTTTACTTTGGCAGATCTTGCTCCAGCAATCAGCCTGTGAATGGCCCATTTTTACACAACGATGACATGTCTGTTGCTGGGTAGAAATCTTCTAGGCAGCAGCCAATTTATGGATCCTGTTGCTTGCACGAACTGAGAAGTCTCCATAGCCGCAAGATCCATTGAAACAGCAATATCTAAAGCAGTCTTCAGACATAGATTTTGTTCCATTAATAATCTTCTCTGAATGGCTTTATTTTTCGAACCACGCACCAAGCAATCTCTAATTGCGTTGTTTTAAGGATTTGCCAAATTCAAGATAAACGAAGAAGGTTTCTGCAGTTACAGCATGGGAAGCTTTGAAGGCAGTGGTGAGAGGGGAGTTTACCTCGATATGGGCACACAGGGAGAAGGTGGAGCGGGCGGAGATGGATCAATTAGTGAAGGAGATCCTCCAGGTAGACAGGAGGTATTCGGAGACGCTGGCGGCAGGGTTGTTGAAGGAGCAGCAGAAGCTGCAGATGGAGTTTGGGTTGCTATCTACAGGGAAGGTGGTGGGGAAGTTGAGAAAGACGAGAGGGGCGGTGTATGAATATGGGGAGGCGGCTAGGGAGTTAGGGAAAGTGAAGGACAGAGGAAGATTTTGTTCCCGGTGGGGGTGAATGGGGTGTTTAGGGACTTTTATAATGGGCTGAACGATATGGAACCGCCATCCAGGGTGGAGGGGATGAGGCAGTTCTGGAGCACTGGAGTTTCCAAAGTGGAAGATGAGCTGGTAGAGGGCCTACAGGCCCTGATTGGGCTGCTTTAAGTGGTGGAGGGGCTGGAGGCTATGCAGTCAGGCAAGGCCCCGGGGCCGGATGGATACCCGGTGGAGTTTTATAAAATGTTTTCAGGAGTGCTTGTGTCCTTGCTGGTAAGGCCGTTTAATGAGGCTAGGGAGTGGAGGGTATTCCCCCCCCAAATAACCAGAGGGGTACCAATATCCTGGGGGGGGGGGGGGGGGGGGGGGAGATTTGCTAGTGCTCTTCGGGGGGGTTTAAACTAATTCAGCAGGGGGATGGGAACCTAAATTGTAGTCCCAGTGTACAGGATGTTGAGAGTAGTGAGGTCAGGGATAGGGTTAGAAGTGTGTCTACTTCAATGCCAGGAGCATCCGGAATAAGGTGGGTGAGCTTGCAGCATGGGTTGGTACCTGGGATCTCGATGTTGTGGCGATTTCGGAGACATGGGTAGAGTAGGGACAGGAATGGTTGTTGCAGGTTCCAGGATTTAGATGTTTCTGTAAGAACAGAGAAGATGGTAAAAGAGGGGGGGGTGTGGCATTGTTAATCAAGGAAAATATTACGGCGGTAGAAAGGACATTTGAGGACTCGTCTACTGAGGTAGTATGGGCCGAGGTTAGGAACAGGAGAGGAGAGGTCACCCTGTTGGGAGTTGTCTATAGACCTCCGAATAGTTCCAGAGATGTAGAGGAAAGGATAGCAAAGATGATTCTCGACAGGAGCGAGAGTAACAGGGTAGTTGTTATGGGGGACTTTAACTTTCCAAATATTGACTGGAAACACTATAGTTCGAGTACTATAGATGGGTCAGTTTTGTGCAGTGTGTGCAGGAGGGTTTTCTGACACAGTATGTAGACAGGCCAACAAGGGGCGATGCCACATTGGATTTGGTACTGGGTAATGAACCCGGCCAGGTGTTAGATTTAGATGTAGGTGAGCACTTTGGTGATAGTGGTCGCAATTCGGTTATGTTTACTTTAGCGATGGGCAGGGATAGGTATATACCACAAGGCAAGAATTATAGCTGGGGGAAAGACAATTATGATGCTATTCGGCAAGATTTTGAATGCATAGGATGGGGAAGGAAACTGCAGGGGATGGGTACAATCAAAATGTGGAGCTTTTTCAAGGAACAGCTACTGCGTGTCCTTGATAAGTATGTAACTGTCAGGCAGGGAGGAAGTTGTCAAGCAAGGGAACCGTGGTTTACTAAGGAAGTTGAAGCACTTGTCAAGAGGACGAAGAAGGCTTATGTTAGGATGAGACATGAAGGCTCAGTTAGGGCATTTGAGAGTTACAAGTAAGTCAGGAAGGACCTAAAGGGAGAGTTAAGAAGAGCGAGGAGAGGACACGAAAAGTCGTTGGCGGATAGGATCAAGGAAAACCCTAAGGCTTTCTATAGGTATATCAGGAACAAAAGAATGACTAGAGTAAGATTAGGGCCAATCAAGGATAGTAGTGGAAAGTTGTGTGTGGAATCAGAGGAGATAGGGGAAGCTTTAAATGGATATTTTTCGTCAGTGTTTACACTGGAGAAAGACAATGTTGTCAAGGAGAATACTCAGGTGCAGTCGACAAGGCTAGATGGGATTGAGGTTCACAAGGAGGAGGTGTTAGCAATTTTGGAAAGTGTAAAAATAGGTAAGTCCCCTGGGCCAGATGGGATTTATCCTAGGATTCTCTGGGAAGCCAGGGAGGAGATTGCAGAGCCTTTATCCTTGATCTTTATGTCGTCTTTGTCGACAGGAATTGTGCCGGAAGACTGGAGAATAGCAAATGTTGTCCCCTTGTTCAGGAAGGGGAGTAGAGACAACCCTGGTAACTATAGACCTGTGAGCCTTACTTCGGTTGTGGGTAAAATATTGGAAAAGGTTATAAGAGATAGGGTTTATAATCAACTTGAAAAGAACAAGTTGATTAACGGTAGTCAACACGGTTTTGTGAAGGGTAGGTCATGCCTCACAAACCTTATTGAGTTTTTTGAGAAGGTGACCAAACAGGTGGATGAGGGTAAAGCGGTTGATGTGGTGTATATGGATTTCAGTAAGGCGTTTGATAAGGTTCCCCACGGTAGGCTATTGCAGAAAATACGGAAGTATGGGATTGAAGGTGATTTAGCGGTTTGGATCAGTAATTGGCTAGCTGAAAGAAGAAGGTGGTGGTTGATGGCAAATGTTCATCCTGGAGTTCAGTTACTAGTGGTGTACCACAAGGATCTGTTTTGGGGCCACTGCTGTTTGTCATTTTTATAAATGACCTGGAAGAGGGTGTAGAAGGATGGGTTAGTAAATTTGCAGATGACTCGAAGGTCGGTGGAGTTGTGGATAGTGCTGAAGGTTGTTATAGGTTACAGAGGGACATAGATAAGCTGCAGAGCTGGGCTGAGAGGTGGCAGATGGAGTTTAATGCGGAAAAGTGTGAGGTGGTTCACTTTGGAAGGAGTAACAGGAATGCAGAGTACTGGGCTAATGGCAAGATTCTTGGTAGTGTAGATGAACAGAGAGATCTCGGCATCCAGGTACATAAATCCCTGAAAGTTGCCACCCAGGTTAATAGGGCTGTTAAGAAGGCATATGGTGTGCTAGCCTTTATCAGTAGGGGGATTGAGTTTTGGAGCCACGAGGTCATGCTGCAGCTGTACAAAACTCTGGTGCGGCCGCACCTGGAGTACTGCGTGCAGTTCTGGTCACCACATTATAGGAAGGATGTGGAAGCTTTGGAAAGGGTTCAGAGGAGATTTACTAGGATGTTGCCTGGTATGGAGGGAAGGCCTTACGAGGAAAGGCTCAGGGACTTGAGGTTGTTTTCGTTAGAGAGGAGAAGGCTGAGAGGTGACTTAATAGAGACATATAAGATAGTCAGAGGGTTAGATAGGGTGGACAGTGAGAGTCTTTTTCCTCGGATGGTGATGACCAACACGAGGGGACATAGCTTTAAATTGAGGGGTGGTAGATATAGGACAGATGTCAGAGGCAGTTTCTTTACTCAGAGAGTAGTAGGGGTGTGGAACGCCCTGCCTGCAACAGTAGTAGACTCGCCAACTTTAAGGGCATTTAAGTGGTCACTGGATAGACATATGGATGAAAATGGAATATTGTAGGTCAGATAGGCTTCAGATGGTTTCACAGGTCGGCGCAACACCGAGGGCCGAAGGGCCCGTACTGCGCTGTAATGTTCTATGTCCTATGATGTCACGATGGCAAGGAAATAGAGGCGCGTTTGTGGGAGGATGCCCTGAGTAGAGTTAACGCGTCCTTGTCATGTGCCAGGCTTAGCCTGATACAATTCAAGATGGTCCACAGGGCGCATGTGACTGTGGCTCCTATGAACAGGTTCTTTGAAGGGGTGGAGGATAGTTGTGGGCGGTGTGCGGAAGGGCCCGCAAATCATGTCCACATGTGTTGGGCATGTCCGAAGTTTCGGGGATTCTGGCAAGGATTTGCCAATGTAATGTCCACGATTGAAGGTACTGGTGGTTCCGAGTTCAGAGATGGCAATTTTTGATCTGTCAGACGAACCAGGAGTCCAAGGGGCGAAAGACGCTCATGTTTTGGTTTGGTCTTTGCCTCCCTGGTAGCCCAGAGTCGGATGTTATTGCCATGAAGGACTCAGAACCCCCAGAATCGGTGATATAGGTTAGTGACATGGCTGGGTTTCTCAGGCTTGAGAAGGATCGATACTCGGGTTTGCCCGGAGGTGCCAGCCGTTTATCAACTTTTTGGGGGGAAATTATACTGTCAGCAGATACAAAAGTGTGGGGGGGTATTAAGGGAGGGAGGGAGGTGGGGGGGGGGTTGATTGAGATGGGAATAGTGAGTGGGGGTGGGGGGGGGAACTGGAGAACTGTGTATGTAAGCCACTTTGGCTGGGTGTGGTCGTTGGTTGGGTGGGTGTTATTTACTTTGTTGTTTTTCCTCTTGAAATTGTTAAAAATTTACAAAAACCTTAATAAAAACATTTTTTAAAAAACGATTTGCCAAATTCACTGAACTCCGCAAGTCGCTTGAAGATTCCGACGAACTGTGGAATATTTTCTCCTTCTAACTGATTTCTTTGATGAAATCAAAACCTCTCCGCAATAATCAACATCTTTGGTACATACTGGTCTTCTAATATTTTAACCAATTATTAATGCATCTCATCTCCGGGGTTCTCGGGCTGATCCAAGCTTCTTAACAAATTGCAAATTTTGCTTCCAATTGTACTTAGGAATGCAGGGAGTTTAATATCTTCCTGAATTATGTTGCCTGGGATATAATAATAGAATCTATCTGAGTATGATTTCCAGTTCTCGGAATGTCCATGAAATGAGCCTATTGCGCCAAAATGTCTGCCATTTTTAATGGTATCAGAATGCTCTCTCAACCTCCCTTAAATTAATTGTCTAGTTAAATACAGTTGAATTACCAATTTGTTACAGCTGTAATTCTCATTGCGAGCTGTAAGACTTTTGTTCTCTGCCCTGCTCTACTACTGTGACTGACTGTACAGCACACGGTGAGCTCTGCACTCCTCAGAGTGCTGGTTTAAAATCGGTATACACCCTTCCTTTTGAATGTTCACCCCAAAAACCTTACCGCCTCTGATGCCAGGTACGATTTCTGACCTTCTGTTAATCTGCTTGATTGATTGATCTGTTGAAGCAGCTCATCTCTTCTACATCGACTTCCAAAGTTCTGACCATCGAAGTTTGGTTTTTTCACTTCCTTCTGAAAATAACTTGTTTTTTTATGATCCGTTTTTCGTTGCCAGTTTTTCTTGAAAAACAATGCTGTCTAAAATCTAACATTTATCATATGCAATTGTGATATAAAGTAAGAAAATTTAAGTCGGCACAGTCCCAGATGACCATTGGTTGCTTTCCCCTTTGAGGTGAAGAGCTAACTGGTGGTGATTTAACCTGATGATCACCACATCTCAGGCAAAGGCCAAGGTTGAGAAGATGAGGCCTTCATGAATACCCTCAGCAGGTACAGGAATTGAACCCATGCTGTTGGTTTTACTCTGCATCACAAACCAGATGTCCAGCCAACTGAGCTAAACAGCTAAATTATGAGATAAGCATCTTGTGAAAATACTTTAATCCATGCTATATTTATTAACTCTTGGGTCTTGCTTTTGTGTTTACATTTTCTGAATCTACTTTTGAAATATTAGGTAAACATGGCTAGAAATAATATACAAGCTGTCACATTGTTGGTGATAAACAATATTTTATAATAGATCATTCTTATGAGTGTATCAGTACTCAGATGATGCAACTGAAGTCCAACTGTTCCCTTGGACGAACATATCCTTTTTTAATGAATAAATTTCAGTGAAGTTTTAATTTTCTAGCGATAGAAAGATAGCTAATGTTTGGGCATTATTCTCCTATCTGCCAGTGTTACCACGGAAGGATATTTCATTATAAAAATAGTCAGTTTCCACATAAACTCTTGTCAACACCTTAATTGTAATGAATTTGTCCTGTTCATCCAGCCACATTTAAACCAAGTTCTGATTAAATAAAACTTAATTAGTTATCATTGTGCGTGCAGAAATTTGTTTTGCAATTGGTAGTGTGTAATAAAATATTTAGTAAAACTGTACATATCGATTTAAATAATTTTTGTAAGTTGTGACTATATTAAGGGAAATTGCAAACTTTATATTCTAATTTTCTTTGCAACAACAATAAATTGCATTTATATCATACTTTTAACATAATACAACATTTTGAGGCACTTTGCAGATCTGTTATAAAGCCAATTTTGACACTGAGCCATATATGGTTGACTTAAAGGCAGATAGCCAAAAGTTCAGTCAGAGAGGTTGGTTTTAAGGAACATGTTACAGGAGGAAAGAGGGGAAGAATAGAATTCCAGGTCAGATTTAAGTAAGCACAGATATCTTCAAGGTTATGGGGCTGGAAATCTCGTTTTCCAATTCTCGCTAGATTTTGCACCCGCATCACCGTTCTTGATGACTGCAGACACAGGAACAAAATCACCCCAAGGATGAGAATTTTAAAATTGGAGCATTGGGAACCCGTGTTTATCAGTGATTACAGGGTTGCTGGATGAATCGGACTTGGTTCGTTGAATGGATTTTAACTTAAGGCCCCTGATAAGTTCCCATTCTCTTCCAGAATCACACTTGGCACTGTTTCTTAAGTGCATAACAGCAAAATGATGTAAATTTTGAATTTTTTCTTCCATTCCTTTGGGAATGCTCGTAATCTCCGATCTGTTATTATGCCAAAAACAGGTCTATAAAATATGATAGACAGCAAACAATTCAGTGAGATGGGGTGTCTTCATTTGGTTCACCGTTGCACATGGCTGTGAAGGCCTATCCTTGATGTTGTGTTCCCTGATCTTGTCTTGCAATGAATCTACAGAACTGCTGGTGACCTTCGCCAGAATTAGGATTTATTAAAGCGGTACGGTAATGATGAGATACAGACCAAGTTATTATAGGGTCACATTAGACTCTCCTGGAACTACCCTTATGTGCGACTGTCCTCATGTGCATCTTACAACCTTTTGCTGGTAGCCAGATGTCACCTGACTGATGTCTGGCGTCACCTGCTGGTGGGAGGTCACACTGCTGAGTACAAGTAATATTATCCACAGGGAAATCACCACACTTGAGAGGCAGGTTCTGCGACAAGTGCCGCACTTGAAGTTGCCAAGTGATGTTTTTTGGCATTGGCACCAGTTGCCAAGATGCTGTAGCCACTGGTTATCATTGGGAGTCCGTGCCAGACCACAGGACATGTCACCATTTCCCTTTTTCATTAGATAGTGACTCCTAGATGTGATGGTCAGTATTTAGGACCTTCAAGTTACATCTGCAAGCATTCTTAAAACGGAGCCTTGGCTGCTCCTCTGGTTGTTTTACTCTGGCTACATCAACAAAATGAAGGTCCTTGGATATACGACTGTTTTCCATCCTGTGGCATGCTTGACCCACTTTTTCAATTGGTGCCAACACATTTGGGAGCTCTCTCTATCTGAAGACATCACATTTGCGATTTATTTCCTGCTGGATATGCCCAGAATTCTCACTGACAGCAAAGATGGAAATTATTGAGCTTCTTTTCCTGGTAGCTGAAAGTCATCCACTATTTTACAGCCATACAGCAAGGTACTGAGGGCACAAAGGCCTTATATACCGTCAGTTTGCTCCAAAGGATCAGTTGGTGTCATCCCATGCGTGTTTTGTAAATCGACCAAATGTGGTTGCTGCTTTATCTACATTGAGTTCCACTTCAAGAGGCTGATTACCTGTCGCTGTGGACCCGAGGTAGCAGAATTTGCGACACACTTCGAACAGGATGTTATTTTGTGCAATCAGTCGTGGAGAGGTGTTCTCGATGCTTATAGTAAGATAGAACAAGTTTCAGGCAAAGGAGAGACAGTACATGAGTGTTTGTAACTGAATTTCCATGTGGGTGACTGTCAACATAGAGAAGTTCCCTGATCAGGACGCAACGTATCTTAATCTTCAGGTGCGATCTTCCGGCTGTGCCCTGTCGGAATCAGTTTAAGAACCCACTTAACCATGCTGACACCGGATCTAATTGACTCTCGACATCTATCAGCCTCCCCAGGGAGACCCCAGCCAGGCATCGTTTAGTACTTGTCCATGCAAACGATAGCCAGATCGAACTACTCCTGGGGGGTCTCCCAGGCCATTGGAGGTCCCTGGGTGGTCAGGGACAGGGCAGAGTGTCACCCTGGCTCTCTCCTTGGCACCTGGGAACCTGACACTGCCACTCTGGGTTGGAGTGCCAAGGTGACTGCTGAAGGTCAGGGCCTGAGGAGGTCATGCCATGAAAGGAGGGATTTGGGGGTGTGTGAATAGTGGTGGTGGTGGTGGGGGGGGGGGGGGGGGGGGGGGGAGAGAAGTGAAGGGCGGACATGAAGGTTGGGGGGCTGAGGGATGTGGTCCTGGAAATGGAGGGGGGCTCAAAAGGGGGCGTAGGGTGCCTGAACACACCCATAGTAGGGTCTCCTCACTTGTGGGGGAAAGGGGTACTGCCCATGTTTGTGCGGTGGTTGTCCTTGTGAGTGTGTGTGTGTGTGTGTGGGGGGGGGGGGGGGGGGGTGGTATGGGGAACCCTCAAACTAATCTAGAGATCAAAATGGTGACCCTATCTCTGAGGAGCCGATCTGGCCAGTGAGTTCCGCTCCCCAGTGATGAAAATAATTCCAAGTATAGGCTAGTCCATAGAGAATCTCCCTCGGGGTCAAAAAACTGTGGTTAGATAATGGTGGGGAACTTGCTGACAGAATTGGGGGAAGCTCCCCGCCAAATCCACCTGAAATTACACCTAGAAGATTTTCTGATAAATCACACCATTTGTCTTGTTACATTGTGGAGCTTGCTGTCTGACCCAGTGTATAAGTCGACACCTTCCATATCTCCAGAGAAGGCAAAGGCCAGGAGCATGGAGAAGAAGTTACTAAAACATTGTGGGGGCCAAGCCACGGCCTAGTTTTACTCAATTCTTCACTGAAACTTTTGGAAGTAATCATAATGGCCACTAATGGGGTTAAGCAAGTGGGCAATGCACCACACTTGGAATCACAGGTAGAAGAAGCCTATGCGCATGCATTCTGTGGCAATGTGTACCAAAGCGCTTGCATGATGACAATTAAATTTTAAAACCCATATACCAGGTTTTTGTTTTTATATTAGGCTTTCCATTGAACAGTATTGCAACTGGGCAATTCAATCCCCAATGTTTCCCATCCAGAAGAACCATTTGCTCTTGTCCCTTCATCATTTTAAATACCTAGGAAAAGACTCTCCAAATCTAGGTCTTTGATCTACTGCGTATCAAATCATTTAAAATTACATATTAATGTAGTGGCATTGCTCTGAATCTTTTCCACAACCTCTGTACCTCTGACCAAAGGGGATGAGAATCAAACACAATGGCCGGGATTCTCCAAAATCCCGGTCAAGTGTTGACGCCGGTGTAAACAACGAAGTGGTATATTCCAGCATCAATGGGCCTCCTGGCCCATCAATTCAACGGTCTTCAGGGGGCCAGCATGGCGCCAGAGTGTGCGCGCTGTTCCGGCGGGCGCAGGTACGTGAATGCGCTCGACGGCTGTCTCTGCACCGGCACATGCACGTGTTTGCCGTCTCGCACTGGCGCTGAGTAACATGGCCGAGACCTACAGCGGGCCCGTGCGGAAGGAGGTAGGCCCTCTCCAGATTGCGGGTGCCCGCTAATTGGAAGCCCCCGATAGCGGGCCTGGACCCCGTGGAGGCACCCCCCCAGAGTCAGAGACCCCCACCAGGACATCCACCATGGTCCGAGCTCAGCCGGGTGGTACCAGGTTGGAACCACCCGCCAGCAGGACTCAGCGGGAGTTCAGCCGGTCGACTGTGGAGAATCGCCGCGGGGGCTTCTTTCAGCGGCCCCCGACCGGCGCCGCGGCGACTGTACGGGCGCGATTGACACCGATTCACCGGTCGCTGGAGAATCACGTCCTGGCATTGGAGCGGTGTTGTGGGAATTTCCCACATCCCCAGTGATTCTCCAACCCGGCGCAGGCTCGGAGAATCCCACCCAATGTTCTTGATCTTTTTATTCATTTCCAGGATATGGGCATCACTAGCAAGGCTAGCATTCATTGCCTACTCTGCCTTTTAATTGTCTGGCTTCCTCAGCCACTTCAAACGGCAGTTAAGAGTCAACCTCATTGTTGTGGGTATGGAGTCACGTATAGGCCACTGAGTAAGGACGGCAGATTTCTTTCCTTAACGAACTTTACTGAACCAGATGGATTTTTATGACAATCCATTATTTCAATAGTCATCTTTACTGATAACTAGCTTTTCGATTCCAGGACTATGTATTGATTAAATTTAAATACCCCAGCTACTTTAGTGAGATTGGAACACATGAAGGTGGATAATTCTTCTGGGCCTCTTGGTTAAACTATGCTAGATGGTATGGATAGCTATCTAATTTTACTGACTGTTTTTGACTGATTTAAATTAACATTCTCATGCATTTAGATGAAGCATGGATTTGTTGCATCCAAGAAGTTAGACTCACAACAATAACTGCATTTTATTCAATGGATTTAAGCTGCCTTTATTTTATGTTACACCGAGGACTATACAGGGGCGAAAGTTCCTTGGCAGTTCTGCACGTGTTTCATCATAACTCCAGTGGGTGCAGAACTCTCCAGAAAATTGATAGAGATGCAATTGCATCTGTATCCACCTCTTACTTGGACATGCAGATGTGGTATGTCATATCTGTGGCCGTTATGCCAAGGTCTAAGAGGTGTACCAGCTTCCAGTCCACTAGAAGGAGTGCAGAATTGGAACAAAAGCCTTTCTGACTCCAGCAGGATATGTGGCGCTGCTTGCCCTCCCTTGCAACTTTAGACTTTTATTTTGGATTCCATGAGGCCAGCTTTATTGGCATGGTTTCCTTTTCAGTGCCTTCGCACTGGAAACCCAAACTAGTACAAGTTGAAAATTTCCACTAACTTTTATCTGTTGTGTTAAAATAATTACATATTTCACAATTGTACTGTAATTAGTTGTGATTCACTTAATAACTCATGAGACCTGCTTGCTGGCATCACTTATTGTGCTCATTGATGCTATTTTCTGGTAGGAGAAACATAAATGTAATAAGGCCATAAGACCATAAGACATAGAAGCAGAATTAGGCCACTCGCCCATCGAGTCTGCTCCGCCATTCAATCATGTCTGATATCCTCTCATCCCCATTCTCCTGCCTTCTCCCCATAACTCCTGATCCTTTTTTTATCAAGAACCTAACTATCTCTGTCTTAAAGACACTCAGTAATTTGGCTTCTGCGGCAAAGAGTTCCACAGAATCACCACCCTCTGGCTGAAGAAATTCTTCCTCATCTCTATCTTAAAGGATCGTTCCTTTAATCTGAGGTTGTGTCCTCTGGTTCTAGTTTTTCCTACAAGTGGAAACATCCTCTCCACAGTATCCTGTAAGTTTCAATAAGATCCCCGTCATCCTTCTAAACTCTAATGAGTACAGACCCAGAGTCCTCAACTGTTCCTCATGCGATAAGCTGTTCATTCCAGGGATCATTCCTGTGAACCTCCTCTGGACCCTTTCCAAGACCAGTACATCTTTCCTTAGATACGGGGCCAAAACTACTCACAATACTCCAAATGGAGTCTGACCAGAGCCTTACAGCCTCAGAAGTGCATCACCGGTCTTGTAGTCTAGCCCTCTTAACATGAATGCTAACATTGCTTTTGCATTCCTAACTGCCGACTGAACCTACACGTTAACCTTAAGAGAATTGTGAACAAGGATTCTCAGGTCCCTTTGTGCTTCTGATTTCCTAAACATTTCCCCATTTCAAAAATAGTCTATGCCTAAATTCCTCCTTCCAAAATGCACAACCTCACACTATTCCACATTGTATTTCATCTGCCACTTCATTGCCCACTTTCCTAGCCTGTCCAAATCCTTCTGCTGCCCCCTTGCTTCCTCAATAAACATGTAAATAACCTTGTTCAGATTATGATACAAAATCATGCAATTTTTAAACAGTTTCAACCAGCTGGAGGTAGCTAACATCTGGACTTAATAGTAAGACGTCTTACACCAGGCTAAAGTCCAGCAGGTTTGTTTTGAATCACTGGCTTTCCGTGCTTCACCTGAGGAATGAGCTGCACTCCAAAAGCTAGCGATTCAAAACAAATCTGTTGGACTTTAAGCTGGTGTTGTAAGACTTCTTATTTTGCTCAACGCCGGCAGCTCCACATCTGGACTTAAGATCATGCTACTGGTGCTAACTTCCGACAGCAATGCTTAAATCATAATTGGTATTTTGTGAAGAGTTGAAAGTGCGGCGTTTAGATTTTCCAACTGCTACAAAGTGTTTCTGGAAATTTTGAAAAAATGTGGATTTCTAAATCAGTAATGGTATTAGTTTACAGTTTCAACAGAAATATTGCCAGGTATTTTCCTGATTAGTCCATTATGTTAATCGATGGTCCTTAATTGTTTTGTGCCTCCTGAACCATCTCAGAATCGTAACTAAAATGGTAAAATTATAATTTTATGATTATCCTCTTAATTACATCTGACTGTGGATTGAAATTCAGTAAAACAATGTCTGATATCCTTTTCTCAGTTTAAGAGATCATTGCTTATTTTCAGGATAGAAACTCAGCCCTGCTTTATATATTTGTTAAACAACTCACATATTGAAACTGGATCCTTACATAGCTAACTCTATTAAGTAGTGCTGAAAAAAGAGACAACTTTGTTGAAGCTTTTCATCTTGTACCCAAATGTTCGGTGTTGATGTGTTGGGTATGCTGGGTCTGCGAGGACTGCGTTTACCAGAACAGTGAGAGAGACAGGCTGCCAACACTTGTAGAAGTACAACTCTATTTTATTTAACTATGAGCTGTTAAACATACTTGCACTGTGGGTTGACACTATGTTAGGTTGACTGGAGACCTGAGGCTAACCTGACCGGATTATACTGCTAGCACATGGTAGATGTTCGTGTTGCTGATCACGGGCTCTGGCTGTCTCAGAGGCTGCATCCCGAGAGAGCTGGAAAACTAGTGCCCTCTGGCTTTATAGTGGCCGTATCCTGTCTGGTGATTGGCTGCTGTGTTCTGTGTGTTGATTGGTCTTTCAGTGTGGCAGTCAGTGTCTGTCTATGCACCATCATATACTTGTGTGTATATTATAACAAGGGATACAGCAATTTGTACTATGCCAGCAGTGAGTGCTAATTGGTTTGCAAATGGACTCTGATTGAGGCATTGCCATGGAGAATGCACCAATTGATGGTTAACTGATTGGTCAAGACATTGTCCTGAGAAATGAACCAACTGAACTGCTGTGACTTATTTTGTTTAGCTCAAACAAATGCATTTTATGTACCTGTTCTTTTTGTCTGCCAAGAACAGGGTCCTGTGTCATAATATATGTAGTTCAAATGTTCACAAATGCATCACACTGCGAGCCTTACGAACCATCTTAATGTGAGCTTGACTGGCAATTTTAAATTGGTTGTTAGCTCAATTCTTAGCAGACTGAGGATTATTTAGCAAATGTTGTCTAATTGTGAAATCAAATCTAATGTTGGACACTGTTTAAGTTTTGCAAACATGTGTTGGTTGGGTACGGTCTGTTACCTTGCACATTGCAAACAGCAGAAGGGACTTGCTGTTTGATACAATTTGAGCAACAGGTAAAGTTGTCTTTTTCACACTCCTGCTAGCAACATGAGCAGTATTCACCACTCAGGATTCTACTGTCAAGCCAAAAATACGTTCTGCCTATCACACAAATTAGTTATGTGGGACATGAAATTTAGTGCCAGTGTGATGTTAGTGTTACGATCCAAGTTAATGTTTTAACTGGACAGGAAGATTCCAAAGTGAAATTCCAGATGAAACATCCAGAGAGCACGTCACAATTTACATGCATAAGGGCCTGTACAAATATACCACGCCTGCCGTTTGGAGTCTTGTTGGCATGTGCCATCTTGAAGCGTTTCACAGAAAATATTCTCCAGGGGCTTCCTATGGTGGCAGTATATCTGAACGACGTATTAATCATAGAGCCACTGAACAAAAACACCTAGCAAACTTGAAGGAGATCTTGAGGCAATTTTATAATGCTGGCATACATCTCAGGAGATCTCCAGGCAGGCAAAGTGATCTACCTGGGGTTCTGGGTAGATCAGGAAGGCCCTCAACCCATGGAGGATAAAGTCAAGGCCATCAAGGAGGGGCAAACCCTGTGAAATACAACAGAGTTGCAATCTTTTTTAGGCTTGATAAATTATTGTGGGAATTCATCCCAAATTTAGCCACTTTGTTGTCACCCCTGCACATGTTACTGATGGTCATGGCAGGAACCGCAGGATAAAGCCTTCATAAATGTAAAACAGCAACTGCTGTCCTTGAATATACTTGTCCATTATGACCCCAGAAAAGAGCTAAGGCTCACGAGTGATGGCTCTCTATATGGAGTTAGTGCAGTCCTCTTACATCGATAGGACGATGGCATGGAGAAGTCCATTGCATATACGTCCAGGACCCTGGCAGACGCTGTGCAACATTATTCACAGAGTGAAAAGGAAGGGTTGACTTATTTTTGGGATGAGAAAGTTCCACCAGTCTGTCTATTGCTGACATTTTGTAATCATAACAGACCACAAGCCTTTGCTAGGCCTTTTCAAAGAAGGTAAAGCAATTCTACTGGTCGCCTCTGCACAGATCCAATGTTGGGCCTTGATACTGACAGCCTATGAATAGTCGAGAACATCCTGGAGCATGTATTGCCAATGTGGATGCTCTGAGCTACCTCCCACTGCTCATGAGCTTAACCCCTTTGCCGGCGCTGGAAGAAGTCATCATGATTTTAAACTTTTTAGATATCTTGCCGGTGAAACAAATCAGAACTTGGACTCAGAAGGACTCCACGTTGTCCCAGTTATGCTATATGATCCTCAGTGGTGGGATCGAAGTACACCCCATGAACAACATGAAGCCCTTCCTCATGAAAAGACAACAACTAAGTGTTGACGATGGTATTATCCTGTACGGAATCTGGGTAATTATCCCCACCCAGGAAGGTGCCCAAATCTTATGGAATTATACAATGATCACCCCTGCATATGCAAGATGAACATGCTCACGAGGATCTACATTTGCTGGTCCAGGATCAATTCAGATATCAAGGACTTAGTGAAGCAATGCTCCTTGTGCTAAGAGAACCAGAGGCTTCCACCTTTGGCCTCTTTACACTCTTGGGATTAGAAGACCATGGGTACAGGTGCACGTAGGCTTCACTCATCCATTTTTCGGATCAATGTTCCTTATTCTGATCGACATCCATTCTAAATGGCTGGAAGTGCATTGCATGGCCTCCATAACTTCTCACACAACTGTAGAAAAGTTCCTACAAAGTTTTCTACCCACGCCATACCAGAGGTCCTCGTATCTGATAATGGTACCGCTTTTATTTGCCTGGAGTTCCAGGCATTCTTGAAGTTGAATGGCATCAAGCACGTCTAGATAGCGCTGTACCGTGCATCATCCAAAGGTCTTGCAGAACAGGCAGTAGAAACATTAAAGAATGGAATGAAGGATCAACCAGCATGTTCCATGGAGATAAGGTTGGCTCAATTTCTGTTTGACTAGCAAACCACACCTCACACTTGGAGTAACCCCAGTGAAGTTATTGATGGGACGATGACTGCGCACCAGGCTGAACTTGCTATTTTCCAATTTGGCGGGGAGGATGGAAAGCAGGCAGGAGAGCCAAAAGAGGAATTGCAATTCCAGGAGGCCCAAGATAACATTTAAAACAGGAGATGCTGTATACATACGGAACTTCAGGGATGGCTTCAGTTCGATCCTGGAGTCATGTTGGAAAAGACAGGACCAGTCTCCTATGAAGTGAAAGTCCAAGGAAAGACCATGAAAAAGCGCCTGGACCACATGTGGAGTAGGGACACCACTCCACTGGAAACAATGACCCCATTGTTAGTTGCAGCCACCTCCACATAGGGTCTCGTTTCATGGGGGATGCAAGGGTCAGCCCCCAATAGTGTAGACTCCGGATCCGAGATGGAGACTGGTTTGCCACTGGAGGCCAACCCCGAGGACGAGCCCCCCTTCTGTAACCCTCAAGCACCCATCGTTGCAGCAGAGGTCCCCAGTCTACTTCAGGCCCCTTGATCCAGCTCCACCTGCCACAGACTGGAGGCCCAGTGCCAAAAGACAGATGAGGTCCCATCACCACAGGAGTGAAGGGGATGAAACTGACCTGAGGGGGGAGGAATACTGAAACCCTTAAAATTACCATGTCGGATCACAGATTGATCTCCCCATGGGCTTCATGGAGTATGAGTTCCCGTATTGAGCAGGAGGCCTGCCCAATAAAGGCTCACCAGCAAGGACTTAAATATCTACCCCCAGACTGGCAGCTCCTGATAGGCCCTGGCAGTATGCCACTGCTGCAACCTCATTGGTGTTCCAGAATAATCCATGTGAGAGCTACGAAGATTCCAGCACGAGTTTGTAGCGTCAAAAAGAAAATAACTTTATAATCATTAATACACAGCAGCAGTAGTTCACCACTGCTTCCTGCTCTAGCTGGTACCACACTGGCCCGCTGTATTGCAGGAGAAACTGCTAATGATTTCCCAACCCCTCATTGAGGGAGTTCATACTCTCCAACAGTGCCCTGTGAGCTCCTTAACTGTGTTTTTTGAACTTTGAAAGTTGCTTATCCATAGAGCCTGCAAAACGGACGAAAAGAGAGATTTGCTGCTGCCTGGTTTATTTGAAGCTGAGTGACTGCTACAGGGAGCTGCGAGCGAGGGAAAGAAATCTCCACAGGTGACGGTTTGGCGTGGCCTTGCTTGGCCTGAGCGCCAGCCTGGGACTGGATTTACACACTGCCTGCAGAGAAGGAGGAGAAGAGGGGCCGGGACTGTTTCCTGCTTATTTCATCTGCAGGGCCCTAAGGCCTGAGGCCTCCCAACAAACAGGAGGTTGCTGCCGTACTTGGAAGGGGACGAAGAGGAAACGAAGGTTGGTGCATCTGGATTTTGTGTCCTTTCACCTGACTGAGACGGGATAACATCCATGGACTGTTTTTCAGGGCCCCTGCTGGGCTGAAGAACCTGTTCGCCACTCACCCATGACTGAATCAAAGACCTTTGGGAGACCAACCCGCAAGGCTTTCCCCATCATGCTTGTGGCACTGGCCCTTCATTTTGTGCCCCACATTCCTGCTCCTCCCTCCCCTCTCCTCCCTTGTACTTGGGGCATCTGTCCATCTCCCTGCGCCCCATCCTCCTGTGCCTTCCACACCCCCACATTTCCCCCCTTCAATTGCTCTCTCCCTCCCCCTTCTCCCCTATCGCCTACCACTGATTGCGATGGCGGCAACACTGTCTACGCCGGTGGTCGGCCCGTCTAAAGCCACCTATGCAGGAGTGGTGGCTTCCACCCTCCCCACTGCTCCAAAGGTTCCGTCACCATTTCATCTCTTGACACAAAAACTCGGAGTGATGTATTACGCCAATCCCACCTTATCAATCGAGGCATGCAGTGGTGCTATGCCCAAAGTTGTCGGCATATTGGCCAGAGTTGCAGCCTCGAGGGTGTATTGCAAGGCTATCTTCTTTCTGAGAGCTGAGTGGGCGGTCCACCTCGCCCTGGAAAAAGGACTCACGATGGGCAGGATCTACCTGGCAGTGAACCTGCTGGAGGCCACTGCTGAGAGAGTTATTCTCTCAAATGTCCTGCCCTTTATTCCCACAGAGCTCCTCCTCCCCACCTCCACCTATTGGGGGAGGTACAGTCCTGGGAGGTAGCGCTCCCACTCGGCCCTCGAGACCCCACCCTCAAACTTATTTTCTCCTTCTGGCACCAGGTCTTTTTTCATCTGTCCTGGGAGGAGGTTGTGGAAGGGGCTTTTGAGGTCCCTTTCAGGGATAAAACCTACCGTGTCTTCTGGTCCCCGGGTGCCTATGGTGCAACGCCTGCAAGAAGACGGGGCATATTATAATTATAATCTTTATTATTGTCAAAAGTAGGCTTGCATTTTCACTGCAATGACATTACTGTGAAAATCCCCTAGTTGCCACACTCCGGCTCCTGTTTGAGTACACAGAGGGAGATTTCACAATGTCCAATTCACCAACCAAGGAAATCTTTCAGGAACTTGAGGGAGGAAATCCATGCAGACATGGGGAGAACATGCAGACTCCGCACAGACAGTGACCCAAGTGGAAATCGAACCTGGGACCTTGGCGCTGTGAAGCAACTGTGCTAACCACTGTGCTACATTGGAAAAAGTTGCCCCAACTCTAAGGCTACCTCACCCACCAAAGCAGCCGCAGCTGGTGCCACCGCCCCCTCTCCTTCCACTGGCCTTGCTATTAACCCCCTGTTGGGGGGAGCCATTCCAGCGGCCACCGACACCTTGGCGGTCGGCATGGAGGTGAGGGAGCACCCAGGTGGCCGGAAGCCGCAGAAGAAGACAAACAGAATGGTGCAACAGCGTTCAGATTCGGATCCCTCTGATACTCTGACCCTGACTGACCCAGTGCCCCTGGTTACTGGTTCAGGTGCAGCCATTACGCGTCACCCCACCATCAGCCAGCAACACCCTCAGCCTTGTGACAGTTCGTCATTGGATGCTGAGCCCGGCGACATTTCTGTGCAGGCCCCTGTGGGTGGCGGCGGTGAGGTCCGTGACCTCGACTCAGAGGGTGCCCTGTCCCAGATGCAAATTGGGGGAAAGAGCACTGAGGAACGAGGAGACAGCCTGGGGGTGCCTCCAGAGAGGGAGGTCACTCCGACGCATGGCCCTCTCCCTCCGCAAACAGCGTCATTCCAGATTTGTTCCCATCGATGTCACGCCCGGTCCCCAAAAGAAAAGAGGCAAGGGGATAGTAAGGAAAACCCAGAAGCTGTCGCTGCCTCCCGAGCAGGGTGCTTTGGGGTCGGATGGGACCCGAGGCGGCCTGTTTCACCCAGTGCAATTTAGCACACTGGACTTGTATGATTTCTCAAGGAAGGGGGGGCAGCGATAACCCCCTGTTTCTTGGGTTCTCAGCAAGTTATGGTTTGGAAGACCCTCTGTTCCAAGCGCTGTCTTCAGTCACCTCCGCCACCATCCCAGAGTTATTTCCGGGGCCTACCGGTGACTGGGTGGCGGGGTCGCAGCAGGGATTTGCACCACTACCTCCCTCTGGTCTGGGGTCCCGGGAAGGGAGGCACCCGAGGATATCCTGCCTGTCGATGATCCTGGTGGCGGGACGAGGCAGGCCCTGGGTTAGTTGGCGGGCCAGTGTCATCCTCCGCACTTAGTGTGGTGGTCTCCGGAGTGCGGGTCTCACTCGTGCCTGACACTGTGTCGGCTCTCAAACCCTCTGGGGGACTCCCACAATCTGTCACTTTATAATTGAGGATTTTTTTTTTCTGCCTCCAAAGATAGTTCAGGCAATGACCTCCCCTTCCTCCCCCTTATGTTGGTACAGAGGCAAGGGTATCTGGTCTCTCCAGCGCAAAGTTTAGTGCTCGTTCCATTTGTTTTTGTACAACTGTGTTGTTTACCATTTAAATAATCAGCATATCCTCCCGCCCCCTACATTGGTACAGTGGTGAGCTTACCCAGTTTCTCTCATGCAAAATTAGTGTTTGTACCGTTTGGCCTTGCGCAACTGTAATAATGTTTTCTGTTTATTTCATGGGATAACCAGTAGTCCCCAGCCTATAGTAATCAGGCAGGTTATAAGATCCTACTTTGCCTTTTAGTCTATGCCTCCTGGAATTGTTACACCCACAAACTTGAAAATCACTTCAGATATCTTTCTGGTGTCTCAGCCTTCTTCTCTGCTCTGTCTTTCCTAATTGAATAGTTCACTGCACACTCCGACTTCTTGGAAACTTGTCTTCGTGGGCGGCGTGATAGCACAGTGGTTAGCACTGTTGCTTCGCAGCTCCAGGGTTCCAGATTTGATTCTGGCTTGGGTCACTGTCTGTGTGGAGTCTGCATGTTCTCCCCGTGTCTGCGTGGGTTTCCCCCGGGTGCTCCGTTTTCCTCCTACAAGTCCCGAAAAATGTTCTCGTTAGGTAATATGGACATTCTGAATTCTCCCTCTGTGTACCCGAACAGGCGCCAGAATGTGGCAACTGGGGGCTTTTCACAGTAACTTCATTGCAGTGTTAATGTAAGCCTACTTGTGACAATTAGCAGAGCTGTGAGAATACCTTGTGTCACTCTATCTATTTCCAACTACAATCAAATTAGCTAGACTGAAACATCTCTACCATACAAGGCCTCAATTACTAAGTAACATCCACATACTGCTGCTGGTCTATTTATTCTTCATGCCGTAGTCCTCGCTAAGCACAATAGAAACACAGTTGGAACTTAACCAACACCCACACATAAAAACACCTTTGCCAGAATGAATCTAACTATAGGTTTTACCCTTCCAGGCTCAGAAACATTAAAATAAACACACTTAAAACTATACCTTACTTCTAATGTCTACCAACCCAAATTTAAATCCCTTTAATCTACCTTTGTTTTCCTAACACTAGGTATGTCGGCCGTATATCCAAAAGACTGGTGGATCATAAAATGCGTCATCTCACACTTCTCTGTATTAATTTCCATCTACCACTTGTCTGCCCTTCTGTTAGCCCATCTCTGTCCTGTTGCAGTCAATTCTTATCACCCAGACAGTTTACCACTTCTCCAAGTTCCAGATCATTGGCAAATTCTGAAATTCTACTCTGTATTTCAAGGTCGGGAGTTCTCCAATATACTGTAAAATTGGGGTGGTGTTAGAGAAGGAACTGCCATCACCCTCTCCCTACATGATGTTTAATGAAAGCAAGGTATTTTCCAATGGTATAAACTGAGTTGCAAGAAAAGCTTAACTTTGCAATCAATTTAATAGAGTAAACATGAAGGAATCAAGTTCTCATGTGATTATTCTTGAATTATCAGAATCAATATGGAATAAGCTGAACCAGCAAATAAGATCAAGGAGTTTTAAAATGGTGATGAGGTGGTAGAGTGGCATTGTAACTGGACTAGTAATCCAGACACCCAGAGTACTCCGGGGTCCCAGGTTCAGTTACCGCCACTGCAGATGCTGAAATTTGAATTAAATAAAAATCTGGAATTAAAAGTTGAGTGATGACCATGAAACCACTGTTGATTTACGTAAAAACCCATCTGGTTCACTAATGTCCTTTAGGGAAGAAATCTTCCATCCTTACCTGGTCTGGCCTTTATGTGACTTTAGACCCACAGCAATGTGGTTGACTCTTAACTGCCCTCAAGGGCAATTAGGGATGGGCAATAAATGCTGGCAAAATCCGCGATGTCCACAACCCATGCACGAATAAAAAATAAATGCTGAAAGCATGCTGGTTCAAAATTCAATTGGCCACATGTCGAGGTCAGATCTTAAAATTCAACCAATTAATTTGGCTCAGGAAAGCTCTTCTAGCTGCTTCATTTTCTCGGTCAAACAAGCATGAATCGGCACACTTTAAATGTTTTTCATATCAAACAATATTTAATTCCTGAAGAAACTGACTAGTGTACAGCAAAAACCTAGTACATTTTTTGGTATTTATTTTTTAAAGAGATTGTTGTGATCCCTGTCGAGACCGATAATGTTTGATTTGAATTCCCAGCTACCAACTCGAGAAAGTTGCAACAAGAAAACTAAAATTAAACTCAAGAAAACATTACTCAGTAGGCACTTAATACATTAAAGTACAGAAAGGTATCACCCCTTAAGTTCTTAACACAACCAAAAAACCTGTGCCTTATTTTTACATTAAACTGCACTCCCAGCAGGACTGCAGTCTTTATAGCGGCTACTCAACATTACTCCCATTTTCTAACAGGCTAATTCTCCCCATTTCACTTGTGTCCCGGGACGGGATTCTCCGACCTCACGCCAGGTGGGAGAATTGCCGGGGGTCGGCGTGAATCCCGCCCCCGCCATCCTCCTAATTCTCCCACCCCCCCCCCAAAAATTGCCCCGCCATGAGCCGCGCTGCCCGCCTCGGAGAATGGCGGCTCTGGCGTGACTCAATGGGCCCGAATTCTCTGGCCTGCGATGGGCCGAAGTCCCGCCCGTTCTTTGCCAGTCCCGCCTGCGTAACTCAGAGTAGGTCCCTTACCAGCGGGACCTGGCGGCGCAGGCGGGCTCCGTGGTTCTTGGGGGGGCCGTGGGGGGATCTGGCCCCAGGAGGTGCCCCACGGTGGCCTGGCCCGTGGTCGGGTCCCACCGATCCGCGGGCGGGCCTGTGCCGTGGGGGCACTCTATCCTTCCACACTGGAGGCCGTGGTCCTCCGCCATTCCCGGTGCGGAAGCGAATCCCTCTGCGCATGCGCGGGGATGATGCCAGCACACGCTGGTGCTCCCGCGCATGCGCTGACTCGCGCCGGTCGGCGGAGGCCCTTCGGTGCCAGTTGACGTGGCGCCAAGTCACTTTCCCGCCGGCCGGCGGGGAGCCAACCACTCCGGGGCGGGCCTAGCCCGCCGGGTAGGGGTGAATCCCGCCCCTAATGTCTTGCGTCTGTCAAAATTAATTTCTCTCAGTCTTTTTAAAAAGCTTCAAACTGGCTCCTAGCAGCAAGGCCAGTGACTACAGGGCAAATCGTCTTCATGTCCTTGAATCTCTAACAAAGAACAGCCTTTTCCCCTGCTGTTCGCAGCAGTTGCTGTTTCCCAATCTCTCTTTAGGACTCTCTCTTTCTCTCTGTACAAGTGTCTGAGTCAGTAGGTCAGAGAATCTGTAAGTCTGCCCCTAGAAAAGCCAACCACTCCTTTCATTGTGTCCAGGTGAGAAATCTGGAACTTGGGTTTCATAGAATTTTTTTTCATAGAATTTACAGTGCAGATGGAAGCCATTCGGCCCATTGGGTTTGCACCAGCCCTTAGAAAGAGCACCCTACTTAAGCCCCCCCCCCCCCCCCCCCCCACACACTATCCCCGTAGCCCAGTAACTCCACCTTACCTTTTTGTACACTAAGGGCAATTTAGTATGGCCAATCCACCTTAACTTGCACAACTTTGGACTGTGGGAGGAAACCGGAGCACCTGGCGGAAACCCATGTAGACATGGGAAGAACGTACAGACTCCGCACCCAAGGCGGGAATCGGACCTGGAACACTGGAGCTGTGAAGCAACAGTGCTAACCACTGTGCTACCATGCCGCCCATTAGGACTCAATAGGAATTCACCTTTAACTAGGTCACACAGGCTTATTGTCAGGCAGAACTAACTTGCGAGATCATATGTCCTTCACCATTATTCCCCTTTTACTCGGAAATAAAAGAGACAGTTTAAAATATTACTATCGTATTAAACCATCGTAATAATGTTTTCAGTGATTTTGTCATGGATGCCAATGCTGAAACTTTATCAGATGGTCATGGTTTGATAAGGACCTTTAACTAAAGGTAAAATGAAAATACAGATAAACACCTCTGCTTGGAGACATGCCCTTGTGATCAGTTTGTTATCGGGATATAAACTGAAATAGAAACCCATTGGGGCGGGTAACAGTGTTAACATCTTTTTGCAGTATCTCAGAAAAAGGACAGCTGCTGTTTGAGGCTCAGAAACTGCTACTGCTGTAAGAAAGCAGTATGAGCTGGCTTATGTTAACTAATAAAGGGAAGAAAACAGATGAGGCTCTTGAATATTTAAGAATGGGGACTCATTGATGCATGCCTTCCTTGGTGGTAATTGTATCCAGGAAAGCTTGGGCTGAGTGGAAAGATTGCCGCAGGACACTGCAGCTTTTACCATGGCGAGTAGAGGAGACCATACATTGACCCACCAGCAACACCTCCAGAACATCAGAGTCAGTGCCATGTCTGCCAGAAACATGGCACACAGTGAAATGGTTTTGTAAAGCACATATTGGTTGCTTTAGTTAGTTAATGGCAAAATACCTTTTCTTTAGTGCGATATATTAGCTGGCTGCTAATTAATGTTTAATCTTTGTTCATTTTAGTTAGTTACAGTAAAAGTCTAAAAAATGTGAAATCCTGAGCTTTGGTTGTTTCCATCTATTTTTGGGAAACTCATATTTTTAAAATTAATTCGTCACAATGGGGATTGTACAATTTTAAAATCAGATCACTTATAGCTACAGGACTCAACATTTCCACACGAATTGATATAACATATTAACCACTTTAAATACATTAACAGATACATTTTAATAGAAAAACAGCTGTGTTTTATTACGCTGACTAATTGCATTGGTTCATGCAATATTTTTTGCATGTCATTATGCAAAGAGTTTCAGCAGCATTAATAGACTAAACTAATCAGTTCAATTACAAATTCGTTCTGCATTCAATTTCCCAATTCCACTCAAATGGAAACTTAACACAAAAATCTCAACCTATAAGTTCAAATAATTTTATCCTTTGAGGTAAAATTCCAGTTGGAAGATTTATCCTGGGGCATTATTTAAGGTAGCAAGTATAAAAATATAACCAGTTTTAGAGTTTTTGTTCTGTGCTTTAATGAGAAGTATTTTTCTGCCTCTCTGCTGTCAGCCTGTTTAACTGATATCTGGATTTGGATAAACTGCAATTTCCTCCATTAAAGATCAAGAAGATAAAGCTGATCTTTGGACCCCATTACAAACTCTGTTCCCTTATGATTTATTCTATTCATTTCCCTAGCCCCTGTCTCAGGATGAATCAGACTATTGACGCTGTGGCATCCTAGTTGACCTGAACTGAGCTTCCATTCCATAATGCGGCAATCTCAATGCTTGCTGTTGAAATCCTCATTCAGGCTTGATTGCTTCAATCTTCGCATGGCCATGCTACCATTTGAATTTTAATGTGCCCAAAACTCGGCACCCTCATCTTAATCCCCATTAACTCACATCACCCTCGTGCTTGCTGAATTACATTAGCTGCTGGCCCCCTAATGTCTCAAAGTGAACTTTTTTATCCTCCTCGTAAAATACTTTTATGGCCTGACCCTGCCCTAGCTCTGTTAACTCCTCCAGTCCTGGAAGCTTAAACAGGTCTTTATTTCTCCAAATCTTACCTTGAGTCCAATTTCTCTCCTCTTGCTAATAACGGTTGCGTCTTTGGCTAAGTTACTAAGTCTCTCTGCCTCTCTACTCCTCTATGCCTTTCTTCTATTTCAACATAATTCTTAATTAACTCCAGGACCAGCAATCAGCTGTTACATGTGCAACTTGGAGATCAAACTAACCACCTACACATAACCAACAATAGGCTCCCAGATGATCAATCCTTGCACTGGTTCTCTTGAACATATATACTAGAGTCCACCCTCGTATATGCTGATGATTTGACCCTCGCTTTCAGGCCAAAGAGCTTCAGGAATTTGAGAAAACATTCACTGAAGATCCACGTTCTCTGGAAGCCGAGTTCAGTAAATGGAGATTTTGATCCAACACTGTATTTCTGCCTTTTTCCTGAACAACTCGAAGGCCAGGGAGGAACTTTCTGTCCAGTTCTGTGGCCAGCCATGACCCAGTGCCATACGTATCATGGCATCACTCTTGACCATACATTGACCTACCATACACTGACCTCCAGAACATCAGAGCCAGTGTCACGTTGAGAGTGGGAACCTGCAGGGACCATCTGGGGCAGCAAAGCTAACAAACTATGTACTGCTTCACTCACACTGGTCGACTCAATTAGCAGGATACTGCTGCTCAATTTGGTTCAGGGGCGGCCAGAAATGTAGATATCCACGTCCAGGAGACCATGAGGAGTATTTCTGGATTTTGTTTTGGGGCCTCACGGTAGCATGGTGGTTAGCATCAATGCTTCACAGCTCCAGGGTCCCAGGTTCGATTCCCGGCTGGGTCACTGTCTGTGTGGAGTCTGCGCGTCCTCCCCGTGTGTGCGTGGGTTTCCTCCGGGTGCTCCGGTTTCCTCCCACAGTCCAAAGATGTGCGGGTTAGGTGGATTGGCCATGCTAAATTGCCCGTAGTGTAAGGTTAATGGGGGATTGTTGGGTTACGGGTATACGGGTTACGTGGGTTTAAGTAGGGTGATCATTGCTCGGCACAACATCGAGGGCCGAAGGGCCTGTTCTGTGCTGTAATGTTCTATGTTCTATGTTCTATGTTGAGGCCAACGCAGTTTGATTGACTTCCTGTATTAGCACATATTGAACCTCCTTGTGCTTGACTGCAAACATGACCAATTGCAACCTGGAGGGAAATTCTCCCAAGCCCCCACCAGTGTGTTCGATAGTACACCTGGTGCGAGAATATGGCAGGAAGCCCAGAAATCAGTTTCACGCCATCGTAAATTTACAGTGCGATCTTCCACTGGTGCCTGTCATGGCAGGTCAGGAAACCTGACATAGGCTGGCATGATCCTCATTTGCATCCCGTTATGCAAATGAAGGACCGATCTCCCCCACCCCACCCCCTCCCACACCACATGCTGGCGAGAAAACACGCCAGTGTTAAACATGCTCAGAACAAAAGGAGTGCAGATGTCGGGACTCATCCAAACAATGCCTGGGGCTCCCTCTGGAGTTCTGGATGGAGGCAACCCTGAACCCTGGAACATCATTGCAGTGGGTGGGGGGTGCAGCTGCAGGTGGACTTCCAGATTAAGTGTGTTGGAGTGGGTTCATCTTGCTTCCTCAGAATGCTCCAGGAGATCCATCCTCAGTTTCAGGAAATCCATCTTCAGGTCTCAGAGTGCTCCCAGAAATCTATTTTCCTTTTCAGGAGGTCCTCTATCTTTCTTCAATGGTGGGACAATAATGTTGGAAACCTTTTTAATATGGCACCCAGACATGACAGCAGACTAGGCACCATCCAGGCCAGTCCCACCATTGAAAATGGCGTGAAACATCTGCATGTTAAGGAGGTCGGAGCTGGAAGATTTGACGTGTTTTTTCTCCAGCTGCCATAGAAGGAAACTCCTGCAATTGCCACAGCACTTAGTCTCAAAATAGGAGAACTCCATCCCAATAACTGATTCGAGTGGTGAAGTCAACCTTCCAAGGAAAAGTTGCACAGCCCTGAACTTCTTCAGGACAGCCAGAGAAGGTGTGGCCACTTGCTCCACACGTGGCACATGGGGAACAGCTCAGATTATGCCTGTGGCTATTCAAGTCAGACCATCACCCATCTACTGAACTTCTGCTCTGGGAGATCCATTCCTGGTGGCATCACAACTATTCATGCTGCATCAGCTCTAGCCATTGAACAAATTGTTAATAACATCAAAACTATAATTGCTTTCCCAGCAATACACCTAAAAGAAAATCCTTTTAAAACTATTATTTTTGATCAAACTTTTAGTTTTCTTTCATAATATTTGTACTTTATCTCTGTTCCAATTGTTTACGCGCCTATGAAAAACCTTAGGATGCTCCTAGAGGCTATATAATGCAAGATCGTTGGTTACGGTAATAGAATTACAACTAAATCAAGCCTTTTGGATAAATCTGTAATATTCTCTGTGTGGTGTAATGTCTTGTTGAAATTTAGTTCATATGCACTCGTTTGTTTGTGTGCGATTCCTTTCATTTTTTTTCGCAACTTTGCACGTGTGTTAATTATGACAGAACAAGCCTTATGTACTACCTTTCATGTGTTGCATGAAATCTGAAAATCGTAAGATAAATTAATGGAGGCGTCATTTTGATATCGCCTTTAAATACTTCTTACATGTTGTCATTGAGTTGCCTAAATTTCAGATCTCAAGAAGAAAACTATTGTTTTCTGCTCAGTATTTGTTTTAACCATTATTATGAGAGTCATTGCTGTGATTAAAACAAGGAAGGGCCTAGGTAGGGTGCTCTTTCTGAGGGCTGATGGAGACTCGATGGGCTGAAGGCCTCCTTCTTCCCTGTAGATTCTATGATTATCAAGCGATTCTGATTGGAATTCCAAGTCAGCAATCTTATTTTTTTTTTGTTGCTCATTAGAAAAGATCTGGTCAATAACATGAACTCCAGAAAATGACCTGCATCATATAATTTTGACTTTTGTAATATCTTACAAGAAAAGTTGCATTGATTTATGATCCTTAGTTTTCATTGTCAAGTTGAAAAGTCTCTTTTAGCACTTAAACTTCTTTTAGTATTTATGTGATGCTAGTTATGTAAATATTAAAGTTGACATTCCATAGTGAAAAGTCATTGGGCGGGATTCTCTGCTCCCGGGACTAAGTGCCCGCGTCGTCGTGAATGCCGTCGTGTTTCACGATGGCACGAACAGGGCCTGGGCACGACCTATTCTGGCCCACACAGGGGGCCAGCACGGCGCTGGAGTGGTTCGCACCACTCCAGGCACATTACGCAGCGCCAAATGGGCGCCGCGCCAAATGGGCGCCGCGCCAATCCGTGCATGCGTAGTTGGGGAAGCTCATTCCTGCGCATGCGCAGTTGGGCCCCGCCATCCTGTGCATGCGCGGGGAACTTCTTACGTGCGCCAGCCCCTCACCAACATGGCGCCGGTGTTCTGGGGCCGGCCGTGGAAGGAGGTAGGCCCGGGGGGGTGAGGCCAGCCCGCAGATCGGTGGGCCCCAATCGCGGGCCAGACCCCACCGGGGCCCCCCCCCCCCCCCCCCGGTGAAGGAGCCCCCCCCCCCCCCCACAGGCTTCTCCCCCTCCCAGCGTTCACACACAGTTCACGCCAGCAGCGACCAGGGGTGGACGGCACCGCCGGGAACCTGTCATGTTGGAGTGGCCGCTTGGCCCATCCGGGCCGGAGAATTCTCCGAGCGGCTTGACGCGATTCTCGCGGTGCTGGTTTCGGGGGGGGGGGGGGGGGGAAGTGGGAGAATCGCGTGCGGGTGTCAGGGCGGCGTGGCGTGACTCGCGCAGTGCCCCGGCGATTCTCCCACCCGGCGTGGGGGGGGAGAATACCGCCCATTGTCTGCAACTTGGCTTACTGGAACATCGGTCCCACAGTGGGATCTCTTTCATCAAGAGATTAACAATTCTTTGTAGAAACCTTAAAAGTCAGTTAAATCCACACAGTATTTTGAAAGGAATGGCCTTGACATATATTTTCCAGGCTTTCCTATTTAACAATGATTCAAAGAGAGATTTTGAGATCCAAAAAATCTGAAGTCAACTTAGCTGCTTATTAATGAAGATCTATGGCAAAATTTAAAATGGTGAAGTGCACATATTTCCTACAGATGGCATAATGAGCATTTAAATTTTCCAAACACATACAGGTGTAAGACAAAGAATTTAAAAATCTCAACAGTTATTTTTAAATAATGTATATGATGCATATTGACGAAGAATAACTAGTAAACCAGACAGCCTTGCTACGCTTTGTGTTGTTGAGTTGGAGATCAGATGTCATGGTACTTCTTTGCATACTGGCCTTTAGTTTGTCATGTTTTTTGTTAGCATTTATATCATGTTCTCTGAGAAATAATTTATAACTGTAAAGCCTTTATTATCCATGTAGTTGCTAACAAATTATCCTCTATTTAGTAAATTGATTAACTAATCTGTCTGTCCAACCGCTTACCAGCAAATTATTGCTTGGTTTGCATCATTTTAGTCATGTAAAACACAGAATGTGCCAATTATCTTGCACTGCTTAATTTGATGGCCCATATCTATATAAAGCATTATCTGTGTTAGGTTATGCTTGGATAAATATGCTAACAGCATTTGTCAAAAGGTCATTTGGGAATTTGTTGTTAATAATCAGAACTGCAAAAAACACTATTATTTGGAGACTTCGGGTTGCAGCATGTGGGTGGAGGTCACATGTTTGGCTCCTGCCAAAGCAATCTCTTTTAGGCCCTTTACGCCCAGTTTTTGGCGAAAATGTGTTTGTGAGAAGCTGTGGGAAGGTTTAGGGCATTTATAAAATGTCTAAAACCGGAAAGAAGAATCCAGGGAAAGACGAACGAATGTCTGCCGACGAGCGTGGTGAGGGGTGCAGCGTGAGGAAAGATGGTGGGAGTGAGCACATTGGGTGGGTCAGCACTCGTCATGGTGGAGATGATGGCTGAGGTGATAGCTGGAGAGTTCGAGCGGTTGTTTTGAAGAATTTTGAAAAGTATCGGACGGAGATGATGGCCTTACTTAAGGCATCGGTGGGGCAGACCCTTGCCCTGATAAGAGAGGAGTTGGTGAGAACTTCGGTGGTGTGGGAGCAGGGGGAGAAAATAATGGGGGTTGGAGGAAGCAATGTTGCGGCACAGCGCCCAGTTCACCTAGATGGATGAGGAGCTGCGGAGTCAATAGAGGGCTGAGAGCCAAGGTAGAAGACCTGGAGAACAGGTCACAAAGACACAATCTGAGGATCATGGGTGTGCTGGAGGGGTTGGAGGGCCAGAGGTCTACACAATGCTTCGCCAAGATGCTAGCAAGGTGATGGGGAGGGGGAGTGTGGGGTGAGGATTCCTCCCAGTACGAATTGGACAGGGGCCACCAGTCACTCCAGCTGAAACTGAGAACGAATGAACCACCGAGGGCTGTGATTGTATGTTTCCACAATTTTCAGGTGAAGGAGAAGGTGCTGAGGTGGGCGAAGAAGAAGCGGGAGGTGGAGTGAGATGGAAAGGGTATACGTATATACCAGGGCTTGACAATGCAGTGTCAAGGAGGCGGATGGCCTTCAGTCGAGCCAAGGCAGCATTATACAAGCGTCTGATTTGGAGTGTCCTGAGTGCTGAGTCCATAACCAAACCGATGAAAAGTAGACCGATGTAGGTGTAAGGTTTCATCTCGTCATGGTTATGGCTCCATTGGTATCCTGAGGAAATGAAGCATAGTTTCTGTTGTTATCACATGCTTAATATCTGCATTTATATTGTCACTATACGTGACCCCCCCACCCCACCCCCATTTTCTTTTAATAAAACAAAGGAGACAAGGCACTTATCGTTTCTTTAAACACAACCAATCGTGGTAGAGGCTTGAGTGGTGGGAATGCAACCTTCTTAACTGACCGAATTTTAGTGCGCTCAGTTTTATAATGTTTCCTGCTGGAAGCAAGGAGGTTTGTATCAAGCAAATGCAGCGCAGTCAGATCGGCCTGATTAAGCAGCACACACATGGTTTGGAATGTAAACAGCATATGGAGTTGGTCTGAAAAGACTGGAAAGGGGGGGGTGTTGGGGAAGAGGAAAAAACGAGACCCAAGGCACTGTGGATAAATAAGGTCTTCATGCCACAACCAAACCGTTGGTTGGGGTAGCTATAAGGTACCACATAAAAAAGCGGACCAACCTGCAAAAAGTGGCTGCGAAGAAGTGTGTGGCACGTCTCCAACAAAACAACAAAAGCACAAAGGTGGCTACAAAGAGCCGGCAAGAACAAGAACATGAACATAGCATTGGCAAAAACAAGAACTGAACTCCATCGAGTTGGTTGTTAATCAAGGTTAACCAACGTTCAAATAACTATGCAAGGGTCCACCATTGTGAACTGGGTTCAAGTAACCTGAAAATAGAGTTACTGGGGCCTAGCCACCCCCTGTTTAGTGGTGGGGTAACAGAATCGATGGTACCGTGGTCAAAGCAGATATAGGAACATATACAGAATCTGTGTCGACAGCAAACACAGGAACAAACATAAAGTAGCGTGAGATACTGTGCGAACAACAGATACAGAAACAAATACAGGACTGGTTTGCGGGCTGACCTCAGACATAGAACACCTCTTTTGCTGTACTAGTACCAGGTACAACGAGTGCAGGTGCGCAGAAGTCTCACCACGATAGGGAAGGGGACACGAGGGCTAAAAACTGCAAAACACCTGAACAAGCCAAAGTGTTTTGATATTGCCGCCCCCAATGTAATGAAAGTGCCAGTGGCGATGGCTGTGCGGGGCAGGCGCCATCTGCTACCTGAGGATTCTGCTACCTGAGGATTGTGAAGAGGTAGGCCGAACATCATCATCTGGTCACCTCAATAATCAGCGTGCCACATTCCATTCCATTGTTCACCCCCGAAAGGCTCATCCACAGAATCACTGGACTCGCCTAGTTCCCAAACCTGCGATTGGTCATTGTCCCCCTGAGAGGAACTAGTCTGTTCAATGTCATCATCAGGTATACGAACAAGACGACTGGTATGATCCCTTTCCCAAGAGGGGGATGTGGTTAGAGTGAGTGTAATAGAGATCTGGGGACATACAGGGAGATCTGAACATTGCTGATCAGATGCCACAGGAATAACATGTCCAGGTGAGGGAAAAATAACCTCACAATACATCCATCCTCAAATGTACAGAGTTCAAGTGTTATGCCCGGGTCAGGTGGAGGTATTTTACTATGGATGGAACAGTAGGTCGAGGCATGGTCCCACTGGAGAGGCAGAACCATGAGGGGATGTAAACAGAGGCGTAATCTTCTCCCATTAATAACTTAAGATGATGGGCATGGCTATGTTGGGCTTTGAGCTGATTAACATAGAACCAACCAGCCTTCAGGTGATTGACAAATAACTGCCACTCAGCAATTAGGGTGGGGGCAGCTCCAGCTAACTAGACCACTAAACGTTTAAATGAAAAACAGGAAAATTAAATTCACCACTTACCTCTTTAATTACCACATTGCTCCAAATTACCAAGTTTCAATCCTCATTTGGGCTCTCTCACTTAGGCTGTCTCCAATTTCACATGCGCAAAGCTTACTGAATGTGCGCTTTATGCCCCTCACTTGTATGGAGCCCAGCTAAACTGCGGTGACTCTCACTAGTTAAACTTCAAACAGAAGAATGCAATTTACACCTTTGCCTCTAAGCAGGCTTCAGATGATTGACAGATAACTGCCACTCGGCAATTAGGATGGGGGCAGCTCCAGATAACTAGACCACTAAACTTTTAACTGAAAAACAGGAAAATTAAGTTCACCACTTACCTCTTTAATTACCACACTGCTCCAAGTTACCAAGTTTCAATCCTCACTCAGGCTCTCTCGCTCAGACTGTCTCTACTTCATGTGCACAAAGCTTACTCGAGGTGATGGTCATTACCTGGCACTTGTGTGGCACGAATGTAACTTGCCACTTGTCAGCCCAAGCCTGGATATTGTCCAGGTCTTTCTGCATTTGGACATGGTCTGCTTCATTATCTGAGGAGTCGCAAATGGTGCTGAACATTGTGCAGTCATCCGCAAACATCCCCACATCTGACCTTATGAAGGGATGAAGCAGCTGAGATTGTTAGGCTGAGGACACTACCCTGAGGAACTCCTGCTGTGATGTCCTAGAACTAAGGTGATTGACCTCCAACCACCACAACTATCTTCTTTTGTGCCAGGTATGACTCCAACCAACAGTGTTTTCCCCCTGATTCCCATTGACTCCAGTTTAGCTTGGGCTCCTTGATGCCATACTCAGTCAAATGCTGCCCTGATAGCAAGAACAGTCATTCTCTCTTCACCTCTGGTATTCAGCTCTTTTGTCCATGTTTGAACCAAGGCTGTAATGAAGTCAGGAGCTGAGTGACGCTGGCGGAACCCAGACTGAGTGTCTGTGAGCAGGTTATTGCTGAGTAAGTGCTGCTTGATAGCACTGTTGATGACTCCTTCCATCACTTTGCTGATGATGGAGAGTAGACTGATAGGGCAATAGTTGATTTAGTTGGATTTGTCCTGTTTCTTGTGTACAGGACACACTTGGGCAATTTTCACATTGCCGGGTAGATGCCGTGTTGTAGCTGTACTGAAACAGCTTGGCTAGGGGTGCTGCAAGTTCTGACGCACAAGTCTTCAATACTATTGCCGGGATATTGTCAAGGCTCATAGCCTTTGCAGTATTCAGTGCATTCAGCCTTTTCTTGATGTCACGTGGAGTGAATTGTATTGCTGAAGACAGACATATATGATGCTGGGGACCACTGGAGGAGACCAAGTTGGATCATCCACTCGACATTTCTGACTGAAGATTGTTGCGAATGCTTCAGCCTTGTCTTTTGCGCACATATGCTGGGCCTCTCCATCATTAAGGATGGGAATATTTGTGGACCCTCCTCCTCTAAGGAGTTGTTTAATTGTCCGCCATCATTCAGAATTGTGGAAAAAATGTATTTTCAGTGGCCGTGGACATTGTGTTAATTTCTCAGAGCTGCTTGGTTCTCTGATGGGGAGCAAATATTTCCTCTTCACCATGTGTTACAAATTATAAAACCTGCAACAAGAAATTTTTCCTTAAGTAGTTAAATGTTGCATTATTTTGGCTTCACTGTGTAGCGTATTGATGTTCTTTAATATACAACTTCAGCACAATTACTGGGAAAGTGATCTGCAGCAATGAACTTGTTTTTGCTGTGAGGTATAATAAAATGCTGGATTGAGGCAACCTGATTTGGGAAATGTTCTGGCTCTGAATGGAACACTTTTCCACTTTTGTCATCCAGTGAACACAATCATGATAAATATATTGCTGGCCAGATATAAGAAATATGCCAATTGAAGTCTTAGCTACTCATACTACATCTGTGAAAATCTTTCCACTTCCTACACTATTCACTTTTGTGTTCCACCAGACTAAGATTGCAGATTTAATACGGAATAATACAAAGTTACAGGCTGTGGGCCACTTGCATTAGGAATTGGGCAGCGACAATGCAGATTGATTGTGGCCAGCAGAGAGAAAATTCATCATCCCATGACTCTGGGCTTAATTTAAACCTGCTCCTAGAGTTAGAAGTTGTAACACCCATTTCTGGGAAGTTGTTAAGAGCTTTTCCTAGTAAATTATTATCCCTCATTTTTTGAGAAGCATGCGAACAAGTAATTGAAAGTAATCTGGGTAAGTTGCCTCCGATACCGTTTTTTAAATTCCCCTATTTATGGGCTAAAGAACTATTTCCAGCAATATTTTGAGTCCACATGAGTTTCCTTCGGAGCTAAAGCGAGGGGTGAAATGTGATGGATTATATAGTGTATAAGAGTGGATGGAGCAAAATAGAAGGTCGGTGATAGGTGTGGGCGTGGAGTAATAACAACAAAGATGTGTAGGGCACAAGACAGAAGAAGTGTTCTTAGAATCATGGAATACCTACAGTGCAGAAGGAGGCCATTCGGCCAATCGAGTTGACACTAATCCTCTGAAAGAGCACCCTACCTAGGCCCATTCCTCCTGCCCTATCCCCGTAACTCCATCTAACCTACACATCTTTTGAACACTAAGAGGCCCTTTAGCATGGCCAATCCACCTGAACTGCACATTTTCGGACTGTGGGAGGAAACCGGAGCACCCAGAGGAAACCCACGCAGGCATGGGGAGAAAGTGCAAACTCCACACAGATAGTCATCCAAGGCCGGAATCGAACCCGAGTCCCTGGCATTGTGAGGCAACAGTACTAACCACTGTGCCTCCCAACACTGTGTGAAGGATGATGTGAAGGTGCTATTAATCACAAAAAGGTGAATGTGTTGATAGGAGAACAAAGGTTAGTGTTCAGCAAAAGCAAGACTTAAGAACAAATGACAGATGGCCCAATGGGGGATGGAAGGGGATTGTGCGTTGGCACAAATGTTTTTGTGGGGGGGGGGGGGGGGATGGGGATGAATAAAATTAGTCAAGATGGAGGAGAATGGTCACAGACTAGTTGTTGAACTCAATGTTGAACCAAGAAAGCTGTAACATGCCTAATTGCAAGATGAGGTGCTGTTCCGCTTGTTTGCGATGGGCATCACTGGAACATTTCAGCAGTCCAAGAGCAGACATGTGGACATGAGAAAAAGATGCTGAGTGAAATGGCATGAAACAGGAAGGTTAGAGTCATACTTGCAGACTAGGCAAAGGTGTTCTGCAAAGTGATCACCCAGTCTTGATTTTGTCTCCCTAATGTAGAGGAGACCACATCGGAAGCAGCAAATACAGTAGATCAAATTGCAGGAGGTGCAACTGAAATGTTGATTCACCTGAGAGGAGTGTTTGACCCTTGAATGGTGAGGAGAGAAGAGATAGAGGAACTGGTGTTACACGTTCTGCAATTGGAAAGGAAGGTGCCATTGCATGGGATGAGGAGTTGGGGATAATGGAGGAATGGACCAGGGTGTCACAGAGGGAGCAGCCCCTGCGGAATGCTGATGGTGGGGTGAGGAAAAATGTGTTTCATGCGACATTATTCTGGAGTTGACGGAAATAATGGAGGATGATCCTTTGAATGCAAAGGCTGGTGGGATGAAAAATGAGGACAAGGGCGACCCTTTCATGATTCTGGAGGGGAAAGAGTGAGGGCAAAAGTGCAGGAAATATGTTGGACCTGGTTGAGTGTCCTATGAACCACAGAGGGAAAAAACCTTGGTTAAGGAAAAAGGCAGAAGTGCCATTTTCGAAGTGATATCATCAGGACAAATGTTATTTAACTGCTTATAACATCGGTGACTTCACCTTTTAAAAAATGTTAGTTGAAATGATCTTTTCGAGTTCTGAATGATGAATTTCTTTTTTTTTAATAAACAATTTTATTGAGGTAGTTTTTGGCTTTATAAATAGTTACAGACATCATCAAAAAGAAAGCAAAAAAGGCAAAAATGTGCAAACATCCACGTACTTTCAATACTTCCATCGTAACATATTGCACAAGCCCGCTCCCCTCCCACCGGTACTACCCGCCATATTTTCCCTCCTACTCTACTCTACCCCCCCTCCCCCCCACCCCCCTGCTGACGCTCACTCTCCCGCAAAGAAGTCAATAAATGGTTGCCTACTCCGGGCGAACCCCTGCACAGATCCCCTCAAGGCGAACTTAATTTTTTCCATCCCCAGGAAACTCGACATGTCCGCAAGCCACCACTCAGTCTTCGGGGGCTTTGAGTCCCTCCACACCAATAGTATTCGTCGCCGGGCTATCAGGGAAGCAAAGGCCAAAACATCTGCCTCTTTCTCCCCCTGGACTCCCGGGTCTTCCGAAACCCCAAAAATTGCCACCCCTGGACTCATCACCACCCTTGTTTTTAGCACCTCGGACATGACCCCCGCAAATCCCTCCCAGTACCCCCTCAGCTTAGGGCATGCCCAAAACATGTGAACATGGTTCGCTGGTCCTCCCGCGCACCTAGCGCATTTGTCCTCTATCCCGAAAAATTTGCTCATCCGAGCCACCGTCATATGGGCCCGGTGAACGACCTTAAATTGGATCAGCCCGAGTCTAGCACATGTCGCAATCGAATTTACCCTACTCAGGGCCTCTGCCCACAGCCCATCCTCCATTTCCCCGCCTAGCTCCTCCTCCCATTTAAGTTTCAGTTCCTCTGTCTGGGACCCTTCCTCCCTCATGAGCATCTTTTCTACCCGAGACTCTGCCCTCCCCTTCTTCCCTCCTAGAGACTATTCTGTCGAGGATCCCCATTGGCGGGAGGCGTGGGAAAGATGGGACCTGTCTACGAACAAAGTCCCGCAACTGTAGGTATCTAAAATCATTTCCCCTTACCAACCCAAATTTCTCCTCCAAGCTCCTCAAACTTGCGAAGCTCCCTTCCAGGAACATATCACCCACCCTTCCCTCCCCCGCTCGCCGCCATACTCGGAACCCCCCACCCATACTGCCGGGGGCAAACCGATGGTTGTCGCAGATTGGCGCCCAGACAGACGCCCCCATCTCCCCCACATGCCTCCTCCACTGGCCCCATATCCGCAGGGTCGCCACCACTACCGGGCTGGTGGTGTACTTGGCCGGCGGCAGCAGTAGAGGAGCCGTGACCAGGGCTTCCAAGCTGGAGCCCCTGCACGAAGCCGCCTCCACCTGCTCCCAAATAGACCCCGTACCCACCATCCACTTCCTTATCATAGCGATGTTGGCCGCCCAGTAATAATTGATCAGACTCGGCAAAGCCAGCCCTCCCTCGCTGCGGTTCCTCTCCAACATCGCCTTCTTCACCCGCGGGGATTTTCCCGCCCAGACAAAGCTCATGATCAGCCCGTTAACTCTTTTGAAGAAGGACTGTGGGATAAAGATCGGGAGGCACTGAAAAATAAACAAAAATCGAAGGAGGATTGTCATCTTTACAGTCTGCACCCTCCCTGCCAGCGACAGCGGGAGTGCATCCCATCTCCGAAACTCTCCCTTCATTTGCTCCACCACCCTGGCCAAATTTAACTTATGCAGCCTGCCCCAGTCTCGTGCCACCTGGATTCCCAAATACCGGAAAATTTCCTCAACCAGCCTAAACGGTAGCCCTCCCAATCTGTTCTCCTGGCCCCTTGCCTGGACCACAAACATTTCACTCTTGACCGTATTTAATTTGTATCCTGAGAACTGGCAGAACTTCCTCAGCATTCCCAGTATAGTTCCCATCCCGGCCACTGGGTCCGACACGTACAGGAGCAGGTTGTCTGCATAAAGAGAAACCCTGTGTTCAACCCCGCCCCTCACCATCCCCTTCCAACCCTCTGCGGCTCTCCGCGCAATCGCCAGCGGCTCTATGGCCAGCGCAAACAGCAGCGGGGAGAGCGGGCAGCCCTGTCTGGTCCCTCGGTACAACCTAAAGTATTCCGACACTTCTCTGTTGGTCCTGACGCTGGCCCTCGGGGCCTGATATAATAATTTGATCCAATCCACCAATCCCTCCCCGAACCCAAACCGTCCGAGCACCTCCCATAGATAGTCCCACTCCACCCGGTCAAAGGCCTTCTCGGCGTCCATTGCCACCACTACCTCCACCTCCCTACCCGCCGGGGGCATCATTATCACATTGAGTAATCTCCTCAGATTGGCCGCCAGCTGCCTACCTTTCACGAACCCCGTTTGATCCTCCCCAATCACCTCCGGTACACAGTCCTCCATTCTACCCACCAGTACCTTTGCCAGGAGCTTGGCGTCTACATTAATCAGGGAGATTGGCCTGTAGGACCCGCACGTCTCCGGGTCTTTACCCCGCTTCAATATCAGAGATATGGTGGCTTGTGACATTGTCGGCGGCAGGGTCCCTCTGTCCCTTGCCTCATTGAAAACCATCGCCAAGACCGGGCCCACCAGCTCAGAGAACTTCCTATAAAACTCTACTGGGTATCCATCCAGCCCCGGGGACTTCCCCGACTGCATAGCCTTAAGGCCCCCCAATACCTCCTCTACTCTAATCGGGGCCCCCAGCTCTTCCACTCGCCCCCCACCAACTGTTGGGAATGTTAACCCGTCCAGAAACCTTTTCATCCCCTCCGGTTCTTCCGGCGGCTCCGAAGTATACAGCTTACGATAGAAGTCCCAGAATACCCTATTCAATTCTGCCGGGTCCTCCACTTTGCGCCCCCCCTCGTCCCTCACTCTACCTATTTCCCTAGCCGCCTCCCTCCTCCTGAGTTGCTGCGCTAACAGTCTGCTAACCTTTTCCCCATGCTCGTACACCACTCCCCTCGCCTTCCTAAGCTGTTCCACGGCCCTGCTCGTGGCTAGTACCCCCAGTTCCGCCTGTAGTCTCTGCCTCTCCCTGAGTAAAACCTCCCCCGGGGACTCCGCGTGCTCTTCATCTATCCGACCCATTTCCCTGACCAATCTATCCATCTCTGCCCCGTCTGCCTTGGCTCTGTGGGCCCCAATTGAAATCAGCTCCCCCCGCACTACTGCCTTTAGCGCCTCCCAAAGGGTCGCCGCTGAGACCTCCCCCATGTCATTCTCCTGCAGGTAATTTTTTATACATTTCCGAAGCCTCTCGCAGATCCCCTCCTCTGACAGCAGTCCCACATCTAGCCTCAATTGAGGGCGTTGATAGCTCGCTCCCCCAAACTGCAGGTCCACCCAATGCGGGGCATGGTCTGAAATGGTAATTGCTGAGTATTCCGTGTTCTTTACCTCCCCCATACAGTCCCTGCTTAGTACAAAGAAATCTATCCTGGAATATACTTTGTGGACGTGCGAGTAAAACGATTAGCCCCTTCCTGTTGGCTGTCTATCTCTCCAGGGGTCCACTGCCCCCATTTGCTCCATAAACCCTTTCAGCTCCCTTGCCATTGCTGAGAGTCTACCCGTTCTGGGACACGACCGATCCAAAGTCGGGTCAAGGACCATGTTAAAGTCCCCTCCCATTATTAGCCTGCGAGAATCCATGTCCGGGATCTTCCCCAGCACTCTTTTAATGAAGTCCACGTCATCCCAGTTCGGGGCATATATATTCACCAGCACCACTCTTCTCCCCTCCAGTCTGCCCCGTACCATCAGGTATCTGCCCCCCCGTCTGCGGATATGCCCTCTGCCTCAAATTGCACGCGCTTGTTGATCATGATTGCCACCCCTCTGGACTTCGAGTCCAAGTCCGAGTGGAAGACCTGGCTAATCCAGCCCTTCCTTAGCCTGGTCTGGTCCGACACTTTCAGATGTGTCTCCTGCAACATAATTACGTCCGCCCTCAGGGCCCGCAAGTGCGCAAACATCTTAACCGGCCCATTCAGTCCCTTGACGTTCCAGGTAATCAGCCTGGTCGGGGGGCACATCCCACCCCCCCCCACCCCGCCGGTCAGCCATAGCCTTTCTCGGGCCGGCCCCTGGCCCGTGCGTCGCGCCATTCCTGGCGCGCCCTTTGGTTGCCTCCACCCTCGACCCCCTTTCCAGTGCCTATTTCAAGTCCCTCTCCCGTCAGCAGAACAACCCCCCCCTCTCCTAACCCCATCACCCGATACCCCCACCCCTGCCATCTACTGGCTGTAACTTCCCCCCCCCCCCCCCCCATCTGACTCCCTTGACTAGCCAATCTGCTAGCCCAGTGACTCAACACTCCGGCGCCTTCCTGTCTCATTCCCATTGATTCCCCGTCCTCCTCCCCACCCACTGGGGCAAGCCGGCTCCAGTGTCTTCCGCGAGCTGCACCAAAAGCACAAACCAGAAAACCACAAAACAGAGACCACAAAAAAAAAGGGGGGGGGGGAAGGGGGGAGGTTAACCCCCCAAACCAATGTCCATGAACAAAGGTAGGAGTCCCAAATGTTCCGCTTGGCCCCTTTGGCCCAGCAAACCGTTGAGCAGCAGTCCAGGCACATTCGGCGTTCCTTCCCACAGAAATCCTCGGGCCCTAATTTGCGTCCTTGGGGCCTCCTTTCGGGACCAGCCCCAGGTCCCTCACAAAATCCATCGCTTCTTCGGGCTCAGAGAAGTAGTGGTGTTGACCCTGGTGCATGACCCATAGCCGAGCTGGGAACAGCAGACCAAACTTCACGTGCTTCTTGAACAGCACCTCCTTGACATTCTTAAAGGCTGCTCGCCGCCGAGCCACCTCCTGGCTTAGGTCCTGATAAATGCGGAGAACACTGTTGTTCCACGTGCTGCTCCTGGCGCTCTTTGCCCACTGCAGCACCCGCTCCTTGTCCAGGAACCTGTGGAACCTAATCACCATCGGGCGGGGGGGGGGGGGGGGGGGTCCGCCCGGCCGCCCCTGCCTTGCCTGCACTCTGTGTGCCCCCTCCAGCTCCAGCGGTCGCGGAAAGGCTTCGGCCCCCATCAGCTGCTTCAGCAGGTCTGCTACAAACGCTGCAGCATCAGCTCCCTCAGCCTCCTCCGGGAGGCCGACCATCCTCAGATTGTTCCTGCGGACTCTATTCTCCAGCTCCTCCACTCTGTCCAGCAGTCTTCTCTGCCGCTCTTTCAGGCCGTCAACTTCTAGCGCTGCAACCGTTTGCGCATCCGCCTGCTCCTCCACCGCCTCTCCCAGCTCCTTAACTTTAACATCCTGGGCATCCAGCCTCTGGTTCAGCTGATCCACCACTTTCTGGATTGGGTCCAAGCTGTCCCGCTTCAGCGCTTCAAAACTGGACTTCATTACCTGGAGCATGTTATCCAGCGACTGCTGGATTGCTGAGTGCGGGGTCCGTGTGTCCGCCATCTTAGGTCCCAGGTAATTTTCTTCAGGTCCTTGTCTCTGTCCCTTTTTCTCCTTCTTCTTCTGCCTTCTGGACTCCCGCTGTTCCATGTGCCGCAGCCCGCTCCTCAGCACCTTCGCTGCCGCCTTCCTTCGCCCAGCTCCTTAAATTTTACCTTCTGGGCATCTGAAGTGGGTCCAAGCTGTCCCTCTTCAGCGACTCCAAACTTTTTTTTCTTGTCCTGGAGGGAGGAAGGTCCGTGGGCCCGCCATCTTACCCTTCAGGTCAGTTTCCTCCTTACCTCCGTCTCTCTCTCTCTCTTTCTTCCTCTACCTGCTGGCCTCCCACGATTCCATCCGCTGCAGCCCGCTCTCCTCTTCTTTCACGGCAGCCTTTTGCCGCCCCCGTGGTCCCGCTATCGCGGGGAATCAGCTGCTAAGCCCCGCCGGAGTGAGAGCCCACCGAATGTGCGGCTCACTCAGGCATCGCCGCCACCGGAAGTCCTGAATGATGAATTTCTAACCTGAACTAAACATTTGGTAGCAATTCAAGCATTTCACATTAAATACTTTGAAGCTCATTCAAGATATGAGATTGGATCGATGGTGCGAAATAGATCACACTCAAAACAATCTTTCTATCTGATAAAAGGAAACCTGGTGAGTTGGTGAGGAAGTGGGGGTTTGGATTTTTGCCAGACCATTGGGGGATGTTTTGAAGATGGGGAGGCCAGGAAATCAGGGGAAAAATGCATCGGGTATTTTTCGCATTTGGAGACATCCATCAAGGAGACTGTTTGGATTAAAGGAATGCCTTCTGGTGCCTTCAGTCTTATTCCCCTTCTGTCACCTGGCACGTTACTCCCTTTTCTGTCCCAGATGCTTTAGTAGCACTTCCACTGCAAACACAGGGAGCAGCCCTTTACATCATGTGTGCTAATTGGCCCTTCTGCCTCCTCAGATTGCTCACTGTCCCTAATTGTACAGCAACGCAAGAAGAACCCTTTTAATTGGACACCTCCCAGAAGATTGTACCAGCAGTCCTGCTGCTGCAGTGATTGGCTGTGCAGCCTGTAAATCAGCTGGATGTCCTGAAAAATCTTAAATTGGGAAAATTCAGCTTAAACAGTGGTCCAAAAAATATTTTAACCTTGAAACATATCCTAAATTGCCCTTACACGTGTATTTTGATATTCAACAAGCTATTATTAATTCTCAAGTTATCCATGGCTTTGAATGTTCTGGCATTATCCAAGATTGTCACAATGGTTACCTTCATGGCTATTTCACTCGTGAACAGTTTGCATATGCAGCACACATGGAACGGTGTTCTTGAATGTCTCAACACTTTTATTTTTCTACTTAAGTTGGAGACTGCAATCGGGTTTTAATACAGTGCCCTTCAATAAAAAGTTATCTTAATGCCTCCTTTCCTCAAAGTCATTTTATTTATGTGTTTTTGTTCGTGGTAAAACATTCTTGCTTTTCCCTTCAATTCAGGAATTCCTAGGATCTGTTCTTCCTTGGTCAGGGTTTTTCGGCATGCTTGTGGCCTCATCTATTCCACATCTAGTCCTGCCAACTCATTTGCTTACAATTTTACTCAACTGCCTTCAGATTGTAAACTCATGTGAACAACATTGATGCAATTGTTGAATCACCACATTTTGACCTCTTCCATTTTTTTTGGTGGCAAAGTTAACTGAATGCAGTTTTTAGTGTTTTTCATAAGCTTAATTAACATAAAATTTCTGAACTTTAATGGTTCCAACCCTTAATGGTTCTTTCTCTATTAAAAGTCTTAGCGTCACTAATATTCTGATTTCAAATGAAATTTCTAAATTCTTTGATTGCAAAGTTGCTCCTACACAGTTCTATTTACTTTTTTGCTCTACAACCTGCAACACTTCACAGATAATATATGAACAGTACTGGAATTATGCTTCAGTATCTGGAAGGGCAGGTGCAGATTCCCTCATATTCAGAGAGAAGTTAGAGTTAAACCATTGTAGCATCTGAAGCAAATATGTTTTACCTACTGGCCTCCATCTCCTTCATTTGTTGTGATATTTATTTTCCTTCTTCCTCTCTCTCCTTCCCTAACTCTCTCCCTCCTTCTCCCCAAAATTATTCTTCTGAACATTTAACTTTCTTGCTCTATGCATCATGTGGGTTATGGGTGTTGGTGGAGCAGACGGGCAGGGATGAGGGTTGCCCATGGAACGGATGCACACGATCCAGGGCTTGGCATGGTAGTGCCGTGCGCGGTTGCTCCCCCGGTTCCGCCCCCAGTGCCCCCCCCCAGCCAAGGTTCCCCCACCCCCAGCCGAGGGTTCCCCATTCCCGCCGAGTACTGGGTCAGCAAGTCCAATGCCCAGCTCTTTGCCTGTGAGCAAAGATGGCTTCTCACCTCCTTGGCTCCCCGCAGAAGCCCTTATACCAGGTTTATGTTTTTCAAAAGGAATATTAATTGGCTCCAGCGTGATCACTTGCTGGGGAGGCCGATGAATCATGTGAGACCATTGGATGAGGGGGTTCCCATTAATTGTATGGAAATAGGGCTTAAGTGGTGATAATTGGTTTCTCGCTATGCTACAGCGAGATCCTGATTTCGCCTACAAGAGTGGGCTGGTTGCATCGCAAACTGTTTGGCACTTAGCCTGGTTCTCATTTTCGGCCACTCCCGCTATTCACCGCCCTCGTTGTTCTTGAGTGAGAGCGTAACGAGGCTGGAGCATCTCACCCTTTGTCTTGCAATGGTCATGAAGGTGAAAGAAAGATGCAGTATCTTGTAGCTGGCAGAAAAAGGGTGAGTTTTATGCAGACAGTGGCATAATGAGAATGTTACTGGACTAGTAGTCCAGAAGATGAAGTCTCTGAAGAAGATACGTACTTGAAACTTTGGGTGTGATTTAACAGGAAACGTTCTAAATGTCATATTGGTTGCGACTTCCCAGGACTTCCCATCGGCTGAGCCAGCAAGACTGCAGCCTCTACTTTCTGGCACTCAGCTCTCCCATAAGAAGAGGAAGCTGCTCATAAATGCTCCCTCCAAACTCACTTCCAGGCAGAACAAGGCCATGACACCACATTGACCTACTCCACGATTCGGGGATGCTGACCTGGCAATGTTGCTGGACAACATGACGTCGGGACGGGACACCCTGGGGTTGGAGGACCAGCAACAGGGTTGCCAATGACGCCTGGGAGGCAGTAGCCTTTAGTTCCGGCATTGTGACCAGGAGGACTGCTGTTCAATGTCGGAAGAAGACTAACGATCTCTACCGGGCTGCAAGGGTAAGTTAACACCAGCCTGTGAAGGTATGCATGAACAATCATGTAAATTGTAATAGATATGACCTCCAACCAGCAGGTGGCAGTAAAGAACAACCACGTGACACTGTTACCTCGGGCAGTCTGGAATAGTCATTGTAGTGGATAGTCGCATTTGTAGTACCTCTTAAATAATTTATAACAGTCATATTTGTAGTTGGTAGATTTTGATAGTTTTCTTATTGTTATCTGACCCACGTTATTGTTCAACAATAAACATTTAATGAGTCACAAACTAGACGTTCTCTAGTGCACTAATTCCGTCTGGCCAAGCACCAAAACGTAACATGGTACCGTTATTGGTTCTGAAGATCTAAGATCATAGATTATAGAATTTACAGTGCAGAAGGAGGCCATTCGGCCCATCGAGTCTGCACCGGCTCTTGGAAAGAGCACCCTACCCAAGGTCAACACCTCCACCCTATCCCCATAACCCAATAACCCCACCCAACACTAAGGGCAATTTTGGACACTAAGGGCAATTTATCATGGCCAATCCACCTAACCTGCACATCTTTGGACTGTGGGAGGAAACCGGAGCACCCGGAGTAAACCCACGCACACACGGGGAGGATGTGCAGACTCCGCACAGACAGTGACCCAAGCCGGAATCGAACCTGGGACCCTGGAGCTGTGAAGCGATTGTGCTGTCCACAATGCTACCGTGCTGCCCAATATAAAGAAGATATAAAGAAGAAAGATGAAAGAAAACAATTTATACTAACCATGGAGAGTACTGAAATTAACTCCATGCACTGCTGGTCATCAAAGTCAATGATGGAAGGACTGAAGACCAGCTTCGAGTCACTGGTTACATCGATGCGAATTGGCACGCCTTTAAATATCAATTCACACTCTATATAGCAGCTCTATGTTTTCAGGCACAAGCTGATGATGGAGAATAGCGTTGTTGCTCATCATTGCAGGCCCACAGGCAATAGAAATCTTTAATACCATCACATTCAATATCGAAGCTGATGGAAATAACTTTGAGGTTGTGAAAAAATTAGATTGACACTGTACACCCAAAAAGAATGAAACGTTTGAACGATACATTTTTTGCATGCACACACAACAGGCAGGTGAATCATTCATTCATAGATTCATAAAACATACAGTGCAGAAGGAGTCCATTCGGGTAATCAAGTCTGCACCGACTCACTTAAGCCCTCACTTCCCCCCTATTCCCGTAACCCAATAACCCCTCCGAAACTTTTTGGTTGCTAAGGGCAATTTATCATGGCCAATCCACCTAACCTGCACGCCTTTGGACTGTGGGAGGAAACCGGAGCACCCGGAGGAAACCCACGCAGACACAGGGAGAACGTGCAGACTCCGCACAGACAGTGACCCAGCGGGAAATCGAACCTGGGATCCTGGCACTGTGAAGCACAGTGCTATTCACTTGTGCTGCCCTGCCCATTCGACAGCTTCTTAACAGACTTTAGGTTAAAGGTTCAGACATGTAACTTTGCAACTGTCCATGATCCGCCATCAAATTGCGTTCGGGATTAGCAATGACAAAGTTTGTGAAAGACTGTTGAGGGAGAATGAATTCCAGCTCGGCGATGCTATTAAAACTTGCCATGCCAGCGAGCTAGCTGATGTTGTGACACACCCTGAGGCAAAACGTGGTCCCAGCAGCGGTGGCCTTTTTAAATGAGTAATCAATACCACTATTTTGTGCAAACGATGTGGCAACAAGCATTTGCAACAGCAATGCCCAGCATTCGGAAAAGTATGTTCTGAATGCAAAGGCAAAAATGACTTGGCAAAACAATGTTTTTCAAATAAAAAATCAGAAATATAAAAAATCAGAAATACAAAAATCAATCAATGTGATTGAAGAGATCAATCTCGAAGACACTTTTTTTTATTGATGTGATATCTAGTGAAAATAAGCATTATAACGGGATGCAAGCTAAACAGTCTTCAAAGCAAATTTTCAGTAATAGCAATGCAATTACAACTGTTCATTGAGATAAATGGACAATTCTCCTGGTGATTAATAAAAAATTCAATATTAAACTTGACACAGGAGCGTGAACCAATATGCAAGAAATGAAAATTAAAAGCACGTTTTGAATAAAACAGTACTTTTGAAGGATCATAACGACAAAAGAATTTGCACTCGGAGTATGCAAACTGGAGGTCAGTGTGAAGAATAAGATGCATAAAGTGAAGTTTTCCATTGTAGAGGCTGAGTGTGAATCACTACTGGGAGTAGAAGTCTGTGAAGCACTCAAGTTGGTTAAAAAAAAGTATACAGTGCTTTTTTTTAAAAAAAAATTTATTACGAACATGTATCAAAAATTTTACACACATAAACATCTTGAGAAACATGCTTCCAAAAATACAACTCTACAGTTTGTACAACTTTTCCTCCTTTTGTGAGGGCCACGAAGAATCCAGCACGAGTCTTCAGGATACAAAGAAATAACATTTATTTACACTAACATATATATACAACAGCAGCAACTTCCCTTGCCGCTAACTCCTCTCTCTCTGCTGGTTCCAAACTGGTCAGCTCTATTAATGCTGGGAGTCTACTAATGATTTTTCCGTCCACCTCATTGGGGAAGCTCATACTCCCACAGGATTGTGGGATTGTCATTAGTCCCCAGCCAATGGTAAGCAGGCAGGTTATAACATCCCTCCCCCCCAAAGTCCAAGGAATCCACCGAAGACCCTGGCGAAAGAGGGCGTCGGACTCGTTTTGCCGCAGGCCGGACCCCATTTGCACGAGGCGCTGGATCGGGCGGCGTGTAACGAGATGGAGACCGGCGCTTCCGTGATGAACAGCGCAACGGCTGTCCATCCACGACCCGTGGGCCCGAGGATTCCCCCTCTGAGGTGTCTTGTGTCTCCATCTCGGAGTCAGAGTCTGCTGCCTCCGTCATGTCGGCGTCTTTATCTCCACGCGGTTCTGTCACGACCTGCGCAGGCTTTGAGTGAGGCACCAGAGGAAGATTGTGAGGAATACTTTCCATTGTGTCTGGTCTCTGTGGCTGTCGAAATGAGCTCCTGGGGCGGGGAATCTTTGGAAGTGATAGTCTTCTGGACCGAACATGGTCTACATGTTTGCGCTGGAGACGACCCTGGGCTTGCACCTGAAATGAAATGAAATGAAAATCGCTTATTGTCACGAGTAGGCTTCAATGAAGTTACTGTGAAAAGTCCCTAGTCGCCACATTCCGGCGCCTGTCCGGGGAGGCTGGTACCTTGTAAGAGATAGGGCCCGTTTGGCGAAAGATTACGCCAGGGACCCACTTGGCACCACCAGCAAAATTCCGAACGAATACTGGGTCACCGGGCGTAAACTGCCGAATCGGCCGATGCCAAGAAAAACCATGTCCCTGCCGTTCTTGTGTGCGGCGTACTTTTGCGCCAATGGCCTGGAAAACCATGCTAAGGCGGGTTTGAAGTCTCCTTCCCATTAGGAGTTCTGTGGGAGCTACCCCAGTCACCGCATGAAGGGTGGTCCTATATGAAAACAAAAAAACGAGCCAGTCTCGTGTCCATCGACCCGGAAGACTGCTTCCTGAGGCCTCATTTGAATGTCTGCACTGCGCGCTCCGCCAACCCATTTGAAGCCGGGTGGTAAGGGGCAGTGCGGATGTGGCGTATGCCGTTCATCTTCATGAACCTCGCAAACTCCTCACTTGTGAACAGAGGTGCCATTGTCCGTGACCAGCACCTCGGGGAGGCCATGGATACTGAAAGACAAACGCATCGTCCCGATTGTTGCGCAGGACGTTGTGCCTCCCATCTTATGCATCTCTAGCCATTTAGACTGGGCGTCGATTAATAGCAGGAACATGGATCCTTGAAAAGGGCCGGCGAAATCCACATGCAAGCGTGCCTAAGGCTGCCCTGGCCATTCCCAGTGATGTAGGGGAAGTTTCTGATGCTCCTGGCAAATGGAGCAGTTTTGGGCCACCTTCTCAATGTCGGTGTCGAGGCCTGGCTACCAGACATAACTCCGGGCCAACATTTTCATTTTGGTCACACCTGGATGCCCATTGTGCAAGTCTCTCAGTGTCAGCTCCTGTCCTTTTTCCGGGACAATCACACACGTCCCCCACAAAAGGATGCCGTCTTCCACGCTGAGTTCGGACAGCTTGGAGGAAAATGCCCGCAACTCACCTGGGAGCTGTCTATGCTGCCCACCATACAGGACTATGTGCCAAACCTTTGACAGGACTGTCTCCGTCTGGGTCCACTCACGAATCTGCGATGCCGTGACAGGCAAGGTGTCCATAAAATTTAGGGTTGCAACCACCTCACCGGTCGTGGAGGTCGACATGGGGCCAGTCGATAAAGGCAATCGGCTCAGTGCGTCGGCATTCCCTATCTGGGTTCCTGGTTTGTGCTCCAGAGAATACTCGTATGCAGCGAGCAACAAAGCCCAGCGCTGGATCCGTGCGGAAGCAATGGCCGGTATTGGCTTATCCTCTCTGAAAAGTCCCAGCAGAGGCTTATGATCAGTCACGATAGTGAAGTGGCGGCCATATACGTACTGGTGGAAACGTTTCACCGCAAAGACCACTGCCAGGCCCTCCTTCTCGATCTTCACGTACTTTTTTTCCGCTGCAGTCAGTGTGTGGGAGGCGAAAGCTATCAGCCGCTCGGCCCCGTTCTCCATCTTGTGGGACAGGACGGCCCCAATACCATACGGGGATGCATCACATATGGCAAGCAAAGGCTTTCCAGGATCATAGTAGGTTAGTAACCCAGACGACGACAATTATTGTTTTACCCGCCGGAAAGCAGTTTCTTGCGGCTGACCCCAAACCCAGGTGTGATTCTTCTTTAGCAGAAGGTGCAACGGGGCCAGCGTAGTTGCCAGATTGGGGAGGAACTTTCCGTAATAGTTTACGAGGCCGAGAAACGAACGAAGATGCGAAGTGTCAGTCGGAGCGGGGGCCTGTTGAATCGCATGCACCTTCTCTGCGACGGGGTGCAAACCTTCGCGGTCCACCCGATAACCCAGATAGACTACTTCCCTTGCCTGAAAAACACACTTTGTGCGACGTAAACGAACTCCAGCCTCCGAAAAGCGTCGAAGGACAGCCTCCAAATTTTCCAGATGTTCCTGCTCCGACGTCCCTGTGATCAAAATGTCATCCAAGTAGACAGCAACACGCAGTAAACCTCTCAAAATGCCCTCCATAACGCGTTGAAAAATAGCGCAGGCAGAGGATACTCCAAAGGGAAAACATGTATATTCATACAGGCCCCGGTGTGTATTAATCGTTACATATGGCCGGGAGGCAGGGTCCAGCTCCAACTGCAGGTAGGCGTGACTCCTATCTAATTTTGTGAATGAGAGTCCGCCTGCAAGCTTCGCGTAGAGGTCCTCTATGCGAGGCATTTGATATCGGTCGAGTCGGGAAGCCGTATTCACTGCAAGTTTATAGTCGCTGCACAAGCGAACTGTGGCATCTGGCTTCATTACAGGTACAATTGGTGCTGCCCAGTCAGCGAAACGGGTGGGCCTGATGATACCCAAAGCTCCAGGTTCGACTTGGATACGGGCTACAGCCCCTTTTATTTTCCCCAAACCGGACTGGAATACATCTGGGTATCATCCTAGCACCTCAGTCAACCCTCCAGAAACTGTTTGGAGGATGTGCTGCCACTGCAACTGCAAATGGCGCAACCAGTCCTGACCCAACAGGCTGGGCCCATGTCTGCGCACCACGATAAGTGGGAAACGCCCCTCCTGGTGTCCATAAACAACAGGGGTGATCGTAGTTCCTGCAATGTCCAATGGTTTCCCCGTGTAGGTGGCCAACCTGGCCTGTGTGTCGGTTAATGAAAGGGTCTGTATACCCTGCTTGATGTGGTCGAATGTCCTCTGGGCGATCACGGAGACCGCTGTGCCAGTGTCCAACTCCATCTCAAGCGGGTGACCATTGACCTGTACTGTCACTTTAATGGGGGTCACACAGGGAGCTGCCACACAATGCAGCTGCAGGCAGTCGTCCTCCGTCTCCACATCCTTGGGAGTAGTCGCCGCAGGTTCATCCAAATGAAAGGTACGGCTCCTGGGCTGGCCCTAGTTTCGGTCGGAACGACGCCGCCTCTGGCGCCCCCAAGACCGGCGTCCGCGGCGGGGTCGGCGCCTTCAAGTCTGACATGGACATTGTTCCTCATCCATTGGTTCTGGAGAAGGCTCCCTTCGGGGAGGAATGTCCGACGGCCATTGGCGTCGATCCGGACGTCGCCTCGCCCAAGGTACCGCAGGGGTGCAGGGGGATGCTTTAGGACGGAAGGGGTTGCGCCCCAAGGCATGCACCTCCATTCCCTGTAGCTCCTGCACTCCTCGTTCTGCGCTCTCTCGGGACAATGCTATTTGAATGGCCTGCTGAAAAGTCAATGTTGGCTCGGCTAACATCTTTTTCTGGGTGGTCGCATTGTTAATACCGCAAACCAAACGGTCGCGTAACATTTCTGATAAGGTCTCACCATAGTCACAGTACTCCGCAATCCTGCGTAGCCTGGATAGAAAGTCGGCAAGGGATTCTCCTGGGGTCCTCTCAGCGGTATTAAACCGGTAACGTTGGACTATCGTGGATGGGGCTGGGTTAAAATGTTGACCCATTAAGTTCACAAGTTCATCAAACGTTTTGGTGTCCGGCGCAGCTGGGTACGTAAGGCTCCTAATCACCCCAAATGTATGCGGGCCGCAGGCGGTGAGCAATATGACCACCAGCGCTCGTTTTCGGTGATATTATTTGCCCGGAAATAGTAACGCATCCGTTGTGTGTACTGGTTCTAGCTTTCCAGCGCCGCATCAAAAATATCCAAACATCAATACAGAGGCATGGTGTAATAGAAAACAACTTCCAATCTGTATCCAACAAAAATCCAGGGAGGTGGCTTCAGCAGTGTAGACAGCTATTCACTTTAACCCTCGTCGCCAGTTTTGTGAGGGCCACGAAGAATCCAGCACGAGTCTTCAGGATACAAAGAAATAACATTTATATACAATAACATATATATACAACAGCAGCAACTTCCCTTGCAGCTAATTCCTCTCTCTCTGCTGGTTCTAAACTGGCCAGCTTTATTTATGCAGGGAGTCTGCTAATAATTTCTCCACCCCCCTCATTGGGGAAGCTCATACGCCCACAGGATTGTAGGATTGTCATTAGTCCCCAGCCAATGGTAAGCAGGCAGGTTATAACAGTCACCGTTCCATATTGGTACCAATACCATAAGACATAGGAGCAGAATTAGGCCACTGGGCCCATCAAGTCTGCTCCATCATTCAATCATGGCTGATATTTTTCTCATCCCCATTCTCCTGCCTTCTCCCCAGAACCCCTGATCCCCCTATTAATCAAGAACCTATCTATCTCTGTCTTAAAGACATTCAGTGATTTGGCCTCCACAGCCTTCTGCGGTAGAGTTCCACAGATTCACCACCCTCTGGCTGAAGAAATTCCTCCTCATCTTTGATTTAAAGGATTGTCCTTTTATTCTGAGATGGTGTCCTCTGGTTCTAGTTTTTCTCACAAGTGGAAACATCCTCTCCACGTCCACTCTATCCAGGCCTCGCAGTATTCTCTAAATTTCAATAAGACCCCACCCTCCCATCCTTCTGAAGTCCAACGAGTACAGACCCAGATTCGTCAACCGTTCCTCATATGACAAGCTGCACATTCCAGGGATCATTCTTGTGAACCTCCTCTGGACCCTCTCCAAGGCCAGCACATCCTTCCTTAGATACAGGGCCCAACATTGCTCATAATACTGCAAATGGGGTCTGACCAGAGCCTATACAGCCTCAGAAGTACATCCCTAGTCTTGTATTCTAGCCTTCTTGACATGAATTCTCACATTGCATTTGCCTTCTTAACTGCTGACTGAACCTGCACATTAACCTTAAGAGAATCATGAACAAGGACTTCCAAGTCCCTTTGTCCTTCTGATTTCCTAAGCACTTTCCCATTTAGAAAATAGTCCATGCCTAAATTCTTCCTTCCAAAGTGCATAACCTCACACTTTTCCACATTGTATTTCATTTGCCACTTCGTTGCCCACTCTCCTAGCCTGTCCAAATCCTTCAGTTTCTCCTTACTTCCTCAATACTACCCCAACAGATCTTTGTATCATCTGCAAACGTAGCAACAGTGCCTTCAGTTCCTTCTTCCAGATCATTAATGTATATTGTGAAAAGTTGTGATCCCAGCACAGACCCCTGAGGCACACCACGAGTCACCATCCTGAAAAAGACCCCTTTATCCCCACTCTCTGCCTTCTGCCAGTCAGCCAATCCTCTATCCATGCCAGGACCCTATCCTTAACAGCATGGGCTCTTAAATTATTTAACAATCTCATCAGCGTCACCTTGTCAAGGCCTTCTGGAAATCTCAATAAATCACGTCCACTGGTTCTCCTTTGTCTAACTTCTTTGTTACCTCCTCAAAAAACTTTAACAGATTTGTCAGACATGACCTCCCTTTGACAAAGCCGTGCTGACTCAGTCCTATTTTACCATGCACTTCCAAGTACTTTGCAATCTCATCTTTAATAACAGACTCTAAAATCTTACCAATGACCAAAGTCAGGCTAACCGGCCTATAATTTCCTGTCTTCTGCCTCCCTCCCTTCTTAAACAATACTAAGCTTTATCAGCTCATTTTCACAAAAAAAACAAACTGACAGTATCACCCCTCGCAGGTTCCTCAACAGAAACAGGAGGATAAGCCTGAGAACATGTTATCATGTCCAGAAAGTGTTGTCGAAATGATCTGTCCAACAATGTGTTACCTGTTTCACGTATCAGTGCCATTCTCCGACCATGAGTCGCAGCTGTGCAGATTCTTCCACACGGCCCAATCTCATCAGAACCAAATCCTGGCATCCACATATGCCACTATAACTCAAGGTGCAGTTGAACATCCTTGACTTCCAGAGCGTTAACCCACGGTGACATGCCAGTTACAAGTAGCATTCACTACACTGTCAACAAAAGCATCAGCAATCTATGAAAGCATTTCTTCAACGGCATCATCAGGTAGCCCATTTGTATCAATGTCACACATGTCCCGCAGTGTCTTCTTTCTTCTTGCTTCAAATTGGATTGCCTCCTGGGCTCATACATCCCCCTGAGTTCAGTATTCCAGGACCGAGGTATCTTCAAAAAAATTGTCCTTCTTTCCAGCTACAGAAAAAGAACCAAACAGACTTCCGGGTGTGATCATGGAGTGAGTGGTCGTACATTTGGTGGCTTCCGCTCGTGCCTTTTTTTTTGGACCTTTTCCCCGGCTACCAAGTGGATGTGAGGCGGAAAAAGGTGAAGTAGAGGGAGGGGAAAGTATTTACCCTCTGATGTATGGAGCTGAGAGCCAGAAGCAATCGGAAAAAAGGGAATCAGGAGCTGGTGCGGCGCCTGCGATGCACGTGGAGATGGCAGAAGGGCAGGGGATGACCCTGCCGGCTCAGTGGTCAGCGGAGCAGCTGGTGAGCTTCTTGAACAAGAAGTTCACCCAGCAATGGAAGGAGAGTCTGGAGGACTTGGTCCGGAAGGTGGATTTGATCAAGGTGGTGGTCGATCGTGTTGAAACAAGGCTGGCGGCCAGGGTCAGGCGATCCAGAAGATGGAGGAGGTGGTGAGGGAACACGAGGAGCAGTTTGCCTCGAGCAGAGATGGAGCTGATGAGCGATCAGCAGAAGCAGCTTCAGGAGAAGGTCGAGGACATGGAGAACAGGTCACGCAGGCACAATATAAGTATCATTGGCCTCCCAGAGTGGAGTGAAAGAGCCAATGCTGGTATGTATGTGGGAAGGATGCTGTTGAAGTTGCTCAGAGAGGGCGCGTTTGCATGGCTATTGGAGGTGGATAAAGCACACAGGGTGCTAATGAGAAAGCCCCAGGGGAAAGAGCCGGCATGGGCGACGGTGGTTCCTGGGCAAGGAGCAAATTATGAGGCCGGCTCGGCAGGAGAGGTGCTGCACCTGGGAGGGCAGTGAAATTTGAGTATACCAGGACCTGGGTGCAGAGTTGGCCAAGAGGAGAGCGAGTTGCAACAAGGTCAAGGCAGCCCTTTCCAAGAAGTGGGTGAGGTTTGGACTGTTGTACCCGGCACGTCTGTGAGTGACCTATGAAGGAATTGTGGTTTGGATCGGCGGAGGAGGTAGTAGAATTTGTCAGAGACAATGAACTGGCAGGAGAAGGTGGACTTTGAACTTTTTGGGGAGATGCTATTATGATGTTGCTGTTAACTTACGATCAGGGCCATTTCTTTATTTTTCGGCTTCAGGTTTGTTCCTTTTTCTTTGTTAAGGGATGGGGGTTGGTCTCTTTCTTTGGGCTTGGGAAGGGTTGTTTATGGTTTTGTGTGCACTAATGTTCGAGCGGGGGGGTGGAATCAGCAGGGTGTAGGGTGCTAAGCGCCATGGGCGGGGGCTGCCAGGCTAACTGGGTGGGTTAGTTCACAGAAGTGCAATGGGGTGAGTTGAAGGGCAATGGGGAGATGGGGGCAGGGGTTGATGCTGGGGGCTTGGGGGGGGGGGGGAGATACTGCTGACAGGGGTAGGACTTTTAAAATATAAAGGGAGGAGGATCGCTGATGGTGGGCACCCAAGGGCGGGCCTGTGGAGATGCAGGGCACGGGCCGGAGGATGGCCCAAGAGGTGCTATGGTTGATTGCGTGCGTGTGGGGGGGGGGTGGCGGCAGAATGCCCCCCAGACCAGGCCGGTCACGTGGACTGTGCGAGGATTGAATGGGCCGGTCAAGAGGGTGGCATTCGAGGTGGGAAATATTATGGCGGACTCTGGTGGGAGGTGTGAAACTGGAGGGGATGACAGTTGTATTCATCAACATCTATGCCCTGAACTGAGACAACGTGGAATTAATGAGGCGGGTGCTGGGGCAGGTTCCAGACCTAGACTCTCATTGGCTGATTATGGGAGGGGGACCTATATCCGAGACTGGGCCAGTCGTGCTCAAGGCCAGGGAGTGTGTCGGCTACAGCTGAGAATCTCCAGGCGTTCATGGAACACATGGGGGAGGGGGGGGGGGAGTGGATCCATGGAGGTTTGGGAGGCTGAGATTCGAAAGAATTTTTGTTTTACTCCCATGTGCACAAGATGCATTCCCGAATATATTTTTTCGTGGGCGATAAGACATTGTTGGCATGGGTGGTGGATGTTGAATTTTCGGCAAAAGTGGTGTCAGACCATGTCCCGCACTGGGTGGATTTACGATGAGCAAGGAGGGGGTTGCGGCCAGCGCCCGTGATGGACTGGACGTGGGACAATTAGTGGAGGGAGAGGTGTGTAAGCAAGTGAGGAAGGATGTCTGGGGGTATGTTGAGGTTAATGACACGGGGGAAGTTTCAGCAGGTACGGTCTGGGAGGCATTGAAAGCAGTGGTCAGGGGAGAGTTTATTTTGATTCACGCGCATTGTGCAAAGGCGGAGCGGGTGGGGATAGAAAGGCGAGTGGAAGAAATTCTGCAGGTGGACAGGAGATCTGCAGAGACCCCGGAGGAAGGGCTGCTAAAGGAATGCCAGAGGCTGCAAATTGGTTACCATGGGTAAGGCGGTAAGGCAGTTGTGAAGGGTGAGAGGGGAAGTGTGTGAGTATGGGGAGAAGACGGGCAGGATGTTAGCACACCATTTGAAGAAGCAGCAGGCTGCAAGAGAAATTGGGAAAGTGAAGGACACAGGAGGGAACACGGTCTTGGACCCGGCGAGGGTAAATGGGGTGTTTCGGGACTTTTACAGTAAATCGCACAAGTCGGAACCCCTGGCCGGGGAGGAGGGGATGAGGAGGATTCTGGGAGTGTTGGAGTTCCCGAAGGTAGATGAGGAGTTGGTGGAGGCCTTAGGGGCCCCAATTGGGCTTGGAGAAGTGGTATAGGGGTTGGAGCCGATGCTATTTGTTAAGGCCCCGGGACCGGACGGTTTCCCGGTGGAATTCTTGATGCGACCATCAATTCATTCAGAGACACGAGTTGAAGTAAACTGTGGCTTTAATCGGCTTACAACTGAGCCTGCCTGCGACTATACTGAACTGAGGGCGGACTCGCAGGACCGCAGCACTTATACTTCCTGCTGGGGGCGGAGCCCTGGACATGCTCCTCATCTCCCCCTGTGGGCAGAGCCGAGCAACGGCTCACAGATGGAGCCCACAGGTACACAGTAATGTACAGTGTGAATTTATAGTGGTTACACATTCACCACAATTCTATAAGAGGTTCTCGGGGACCGCTGTTGGTAAGGACCTTCAATGAAGCAAAGGAGCTCCCCCCGACATTGTCACAGGCGTCGACCTCCCTCATTTTAAAACGGGATAAGGACCCGTAAAACTGTGGGTCATACAGGCCGATTTCCCTGTTAAGTGTGGATGCCAAATTGTTGGTGAAGATGTTTGCCACAAGGATCGAGGACTGTGTAATTGGGGAGGACCAGACAGGGTTCGTTAAGGGGCGGCACCTGACAACCAACATTAGGAGGTTGCTTAATGTAATCATGATGCCTCCAGAGGGGCGCGAGGTTGAGGTGGTGGTGGCCATGGACACAGAGAATGCCTTTGATCGGGTGGAGTGGGAATACTTATGGGTGGTCCTGGGGCGGTTTGGGTTTGGTCAGGGATTTGTGGATTGGGTCCGGTTGCTATACCAGGCACCGGTGGCGAGTGTGCGGAAAAATCAGGTGAGATTGGATTACTTCAGGTTACACCTGGGGACGAGGCAGGGATGTCCACTTTCCCCACTGTTGTTTTCCTTGGCTATAGAGCCGTTGGCATTGAGAGCATTGAGGGTTTGGCAGGGGATAGTGCAGGGGGTGGGGGGGTGGAACCTGATGATTAGATAGATTTACGCTGATGATCTGCTGCTGTACATATGGAACCCGCTGGGGGGAATTGGAGGAATTATGGGGATATGAGAGGAATTTGGCCGGTTTTCGGGATACAAATTGAATATGGGTAAGAGTGACGTCTTTGCGATCCAGGCGAGGGGGCAGGGGAAGAGACTGTGTGAGATGCCATTCAAGTTGGTGGGAGGGAGCTTTCAATATTTGGGTATCCAGGTGGCGCAGGAGTGGGAGCAGCTGCATAAACTGAATTTGGGTGGCTGGTAGAACAGATGAGGGGGAATTTTCGGAGGTGGGACGCGCTCCTGTTGTCATTGGCGGGGAGGGTACAGACAGTTAAAATGATGGTCCTCCCGGGGTTTTTGTTTGTTTTCCAGAGTCTCCCAATTTTTATTCCTAAGGCGATCGAAAAGGTGAATGCCGAGATCTTGGGATTTTTTTTGGGCAGGTAAAACCCCACGGGTGAAAAAGGTGCTGCTGGAACGGGGGCGGAAGGGGGGGGGTGATTGGCTCACCCGAATTTCATCAACTATTACTGGGCGGTGAATATTGCGATGGTCAAGAAGTGGGTAGTGGGGGGTGGGGTCGGTATGGGAACTGGTGGAGGTGGCCTCATGTAAGGGCACAAGTTTGGGGCACCTCTGCCATTCTTGCCAGCTCAGTAATCCACAAACCCGGTAGCAGTGGTAGTCCTGAGGATGTGGGGACAGTGGAGGCAGCATATGGGATTAGAGGAGGCATCGGTGTGGGTGCTGATATGTGATAACCACCGGTTCACTCCAGGGGAGGGGGGGGGGAGGCTGGACGAGGAGTTCCGGAGGTCGCTGCGGGCAGGGATCAAGTGATTTGTGGATCTCTTTATTGATGAGGTTACCCAAGCCCGGAGGAGCTGGAGGAGGAGTTTGAGTTGCCGGGGGGGAATGGGTTCCGGTTTCTGCAGGTGAGGGATTTTGTACGGAGGTAGGTTTTGACCTTCCTGCACCTGCTGCCCCAGGAGCTACATGACAAGGTGGTGTCAAGAACAGGAGTAGGAGAGTGAAAGGTCTCAGAGATCTATAAGGAGCTGATGGAGTAGGAGGGAGCCCGATAGGGGAGGTGAAGAGAAAGTGGGAAGAAGAGGTGGGTGGGGGGGTTGGAGGCGGATTATGGAAGGAGGTCCTGAGGAGATTTAATGCGTCCTCATCGTGTACCAGGCTCAGCCTGACACAGTTTAACGTGGTCCAGATGAGCAGGTTGTTTGAGGAGATGGAGGATAGATGTGGGTGCTGTGCGGGGGGTTCTGCAAACCATGTTTATATGTTTTGGACGTGTCCGAAGCTGAGGGGCTTCTGGCAGGGCTTTTCTGACGTCAGACGTTTTTCTACTCAGGTGGAAGGACTCGGAATCCCCGAAGGCAGGTGTGTGGGGTTGGCGACACGGGGGGATTTCTCAGACTCGAAAAATCTAAATTTGCTGAGAGGGGTTCGTTGTAGGGCTTTGCTCAGAGGTGTCAGCCATTTGTCAAAGTATTGCAAGGCTAATACAGGAGCTCTTTGATCGAGTTTTATTGATATGTGCACATGGAGAGCAAAGCCAGTGAGATGCACTGGTATTACTCTAAATTAATCTAGTAAGCAGAAACGGTAGCATTGTGGATAGCACAATTGCTTCACAGCTCCAGGGTCCTAGGTTCGATTCTGGCTTGGGTCACTGTCTGTGCGGAGTCTGCACATCCTCCCCATGTGTGCGTGGGTTTCCTCCGGGTGCTCCGGTTTCCTCCCACAGTCCAAAGATGTGCAGGTTAGGTGGATTGGCCATGATAAATTGCCCTTAGTGTCCAAAATTGCCCTTGGTGTTGGGTGGGGTTACTGGGTTATGGGGATGGGGTGGAGTGTTGACCTTGGGTAGGGTGCTCTTTCCAAGAGCCGGTACAGACTTGATGGGCCGAATGGCCTCCTGTAAATTCTATGGTAAATTCTATGGTAAATGGAAACATTTATAGTTTGATTAACCAATAGAATTTGTAATTGCATTCTAATCCTTCATTTGCATGTAACATACACCAGTAATATCACAATTAAGCTTTCATGTTAGACCAATGAAAGGAAATAACTCTAGCCAATAGAAAGCGATAGAAAACAGGGCAAATGGTCCAATTGAAATATTAGAACTTGCCATCCTTTTGCATACTTATAGACATAGACATAGAACAGTACAGCACAGAACAGGCCCTTCGGCCCTCAATGTTGTGCCGAGCCATGATCACCCTACTCAAACCCACGTATCTACCCTATACCCGTAACCCAACAACCCCCCCCCTTAACCTTACTTTTATTAGGACACTACGGGCAATTTAGCATGGCCAATCCACCTAACCCGCACATCTTTGGACTGTGGGAGGAAACCGGAGCACCCGGAGGAAACCCACGCACACAGGGGGAGGACGTGCAGACTTATCTTCTCTTTGAAGAGAATGGTAGTTTAAGGAAAAGTGCATCCTTGCTATGACTACTTCCATCATTCTGTCTCCACAGACTTGCGTCATTCAGGAAGAACCAGTTTATTATGGATTCGATTCTAACTTATGTCCTTCACTTCTCTAGGATACATGAATTTCATACTGACTCATGATCCTTGCTCAGAAACAGTGTATCATGGATTCCACACTTTCCCCCTTTTGTCCTTCAAGGACAACTTAGGATCTTACTCAAGCTCTATCTCCCCAACCGTCGGGCTTCCTTGTCCTCAAGGTTGTGATCATTGAGGAGGAGAAGGAGCTGGGCTGCTGAGTCGTTAACTGGGGCTTTAGGTGTCCTTAAATCGGCAGCCAGAGCGAATGCAACAAAGGAGGATCCGTGTGATTATGCAGAGGGGGAAGAGAAGGCAAGGGCTGTTCCGAGATATTTGAGGAGGGCTTTTAGAAATCCCCCAAACCACCCACCAATATCAGGGAGCCATCCCCACCAAGCCAGTAGGAACCATTGCGAACAAGGGTCGGGTACCAAAAGGTGTGGTTCTCGTTGTGCTTCTATAATTTCAAGGCCCAAACTTTTCCTTGACATAGCCATTCGAGCCGCAGGTGATTGTGGAGTTGCCCAGGGTCAGATTATATGCCCGCTGACAGTCACACCCATTCCGGTTAGTATATGTGGGATTAGCCTCAGAGGAAGGAGCCGGAGGTAGGCATGTCAAATCATTCTTCTTGCATTCCCAAAAGGATGCCATTGGGCCTGACTGGTTGTAGAAGCGGAATCAAGCTTCCCGGTAATGATAATCAGCAAGATAGACACAGGAATCTAATGGTAATCACCCACCCCAGTACTACCGTGGGTAGAATTCCTTCTAATGCATAGCCAGGCTGACCCCTTAACAACCACAGAAGTGGCTGCCGCCTCCAAGCGGGCGCACGACAGATAAGTGCCCCTGTACTATCTTGGGACCATGTAGAATCCAAGGGGAGGGCCAAAAATCTCATCTCCGAGGAGGAGGGGTCAGTGGAAAATGAGTACAAATCCAACAATTGGTCCGGTTGCTCTGTGAGGAAATGGCCTGCATCTTTTGAACTGCAGAATTATCAATCGGGAAGAGCCGCGCAGAAGAAAGTCAGTATTAGAGTCCACATCTTGACGGTCCAGTTAAGGTTCAGATTCAGGCACTTGTTTCCGTGGTCGGTGCCCACTTGACTTGTGTGGCATGGATCCACAAAGGTCGCCCCTCGACTTTCAAGTCAGTGTTTCCTCCGGAAGACCTTCATGAGGATAATATCTCCTGGTAGGTACTGGTGGTACTCTTCAGTGGTAACTTCTTTTGGCACCTCTGCGACCTGAGAAAGCAAACTTTTAAGAGAAGTAGTCAAAGCTATGCAGTAACCCAGCATTCCTTCATCCATGGAGTGGATGTCCATCTGTTTAACAGTGAGGGGTGGGAAAATAGTGAGGTGCATGGGGCGTCCCATCACTATTTCATATGGTGAAAAGGAAGTGGTACGATTGAGATGGGAGCGCATGGTCATGAGGGCCAAAGGCAAGGCCTCAGGCCACTTCAGACCTGTTTGTTCACACAACTTAGACAACTTGTTATTTAGTATCCCACTCTGCCTCTCCACTTGCCCCGTAGACTGAGGATGGTAAGGACAGGAGAGTTGGTGTTTACATTGTAATGCTTTCAACAATTCCCTTACCACCTTTCCTGTAAATGGGGACTATTGTCACTGGATATGATTTCAGGGATCCCAAACTTAGGTACATAATCACGTAACAGTAATTTGGCTACAGTAACAGCATCATTCTTTCTAGTTGGGTATGCTTTCACCCATCACGAAAATAAGCACACAACAACAAGCGATATATCACATAGCGATATCCCATAGATTTAGGCATTTGTATAAAGTCCATTTGTAAATGCACAAAAGGGCCCCACGGCTGTGGACCCACCGCTGCAGTCACTGGAGGTTATGGCGTTGGAAGGGTTATGGCGTTGGAAGAGCAGGCACTGGGCAGCAACCTTTTCTGCTATGGTAGAGAATCTTGGTGCAAACCAAACCTGCTGTGCCATCCTTATCATCCCCCCTTTGCCCGCATGAGTAACATGTAACATGCAGGCAAGCCAGAGCAGGAGTGACTTGGGGTGACAGCTCACCCTTCCGGGGAATACCAAAGGCCATCAGAGCGCTGAGTGCATTTGGCCTGTACCCACACATCCTTTTCAGAACGCGGTGCAGTGGACTGTAAATGAATAACATGAAACAAATCAACAGAAGAAGTAACAGATGGAGTAGGGGTGGCAATCTGTTGGAGAGAAAGCAAAATGGAGCTGACCAGCTTGCTAATAAATAGCCAATACCCCTTCCCCCCCATTCAAACTTAACTTTGAGTTCTCTTGTTGGAGGCGAGAAACCAAATGGCCAAGAACCTTGGCCTGTGAACCACGAGTCACAGAAAGGGTGACATGTGGGGCTACATTTGGCGGAGCTTGAAAAAGGATGCAGCAGAGGACGGTAGGGTACAGAGGCAGCGAAGCCCTCGAGGCCAACGCAAAAGGAGGTGATGATAAGAACGTAACACTCACCCAAGTGGTCAGATACTTGGTCATACCGAAGATCGGAGCCATCCGCCGAGTAATGGGCTGTGGAGATGGTCATGCCAGTCTTCTCGGGAGTGACAGCAGTCGCCCAGGGCCTCTTGAACCACTCATCAGCCAGTAAATGAAGGAATATATTTTGCAGGCAGGACAAAAGGTTGACTTTATCAAAGTTTCACCACCACACATGGGGTTGAAAGGAGTGTTCAGCGACCTGTAGTACAGCACAGACTGTTGGACAAGTTGACTTGGGGACTTTGAGGTGGACACCTTCAGTGGAACAAACAAGTATTACATCCTAATCTGCAGAGGAGGTCATGACCTAATAGATTGTTAGTAACATTAGAACTGAGAGAGGAATCGGTGTTCACCAGATTGTCCTGTGAGGGAGAACGGAACCTTAGCTGATAGAGTTAGAGATGGTGGTTGGCCCATTACTCCGACAACATCAACAGTTTGTGTGAAAGTCCAATGCTAGGACCCTCATCTGTATGAATAGTGAAGTGGTGCCAGTGTCAACAAGAAAGTTCCATTAACTACCAATAGTATAATAGGTTTTTCAGTGGTAATGACACGCATTTGACGGGTGTGGAATCACTATTAGGAGGGTCCTGGTGGACCAAAGGGACTGTTTAGTGTAAGGAACAGTCTGAGGGTTCAGAAGTGGTGGAGGCGAGAGTGGCATGGCAGCAGGAGTTGGCGTCTGCGGTCTCTGAGGGAAATCCCGGGACCAGTGCTCCTGGAGACCACATATAACAGGCACCATTATTCCCTCCCTGGCCTGAATTCCTACTGAGTCCACTGCTATTGCTGTCCACCAGGTGGGCAGGCATACAGAATTTTGTCAGTGCCGTTATTTAATTTGGGCTGCTGATACTGGCTGATGCCTCAATAAAATATTTTCTAAAAAAAAAGGGAAGAAAACAGCAACAGCAACCTCAAGGCATTTGCAGCCACCAACAGGAGCAAGCAGCAAACACAACCTGTAGCTGTGAATTTTCTTCACAGTTTAGAAGGCTAATTCCTCATTAACAATAGCCTTCAGGCTCGCGATTGAGCCATTGGCCATCGCATTAAGAGGTTCGGGGGTATGGAAAGGGATAGTGTGGGGAGGGGGGATAGAGCATAGGGTGTCCTTATATGCCGATGACTTGTTTTATACGTGTCGGAACCTAGTGTGTCAATAGAGGGAATACTGGAGCTGCTTCGGGTGTATGGGTCTTTCTCTGGGTACAAATTAAATCTGGACAAGCGTGAATATTTTGTGGTATCTCAGCCAGGGGTGGGGGCAGGGTAGGGGGCTGCCATTCCGTAAGCCATGAACTCACTTTAGATACCTGGGGGTGCAGGTTGCTCGAGATTGTGGGGGGCTCCGTAGGTGCAACATTTCTAGTTTGGTGGGAGGGTGAAAGCTGATCTGGCAAGGTGGGATGGTCTCCCTCTGTCACTGGCGGGACAGGTACAGGTGGTTAAAATGAATGTGCTGCCGAGATTCCTGTTTATTTTTCAATGCCTGCCGATTTTCCTACCAAAGGCATTTTTTAGAGAGATTGAAGGGATGATTACCTCGTTCATATGGGGAGGGAAGGTGGCCAGAATTAAAAAGGTGCTACTACAGAGAGGAAGGCAGACCGAACTTGATGTATTATTACTGGGCGGCGAATGTGGAGAAGGTACGGAGCTGGGTCAGAGGTGTTGACTCCCAATGGGTCAGAATGGAGGAGAGTTTGGGTAGGGGGTCAGGATTGAAGGCGCTAGCGACAGCGCCGCTCCCGACGGCCCCAGGGAGATACTCAGGGAGTCCAGTAGTAATAGCTTTTTGAGAATTTGGAGGCAGTTCGACAGCACTTCGGGTTGGGGGCAGGGACACGGGAAATGCCAATTCGGGGGAACCATAGATTTGAGCCAGGACAGTGGGGTGGAAATTTTCAGAGATGGGAGGAGAAAGGAATTAGGACACTAAAAGATTTGCTTCTTGGGGGTCGTTTTGCAGGATTGAAGGAGCTGGGAGCAAAGTATGGGCTGGAGCAGGGGAAAATATTTGGATAAATGCAGGTTCGAGACTTTACCAGAAAGGAGATACAGAGCTTCCCAGTAGAGCCTGCTTCCACATTGCTGGAGGAGGTGCTGACGACAGGGGGACTGGAGAAGGGGGTACTATCGGTGGTTTACGGGGCTTTTTTGGAGGAGGAAAAGGCGCCACTAGAAGGGATCAAGGCAAAGTGGGAGGAAGAGTTGGGAGAGGGTATGGAAGAGGGGTTGTGGTGTGAGGTGCTCCGGAGGGTGAATGCCTTCACTTTGTGTGCGAGGTAGGGGCTGATACAGCTGACAGTGGTGTATAGAGAGCACCTTACAAGGGGTAAAATGAGCCGGTTCTTTGAGGGGGTAGAGGATATGTGTGAATGTTGCGGGGGGGGGGGGGGGGGGGGGGGGGGGAGTGGTCAGGGGGGGGTGGTCATAGTATACATCTATGTATATAATGGAGTGCAGGCAGGCAGTGATTGACATACAGGATGACCAGTAAACACACAGAACACAGCAGCCAATCACCAGACAGGACACGACCACTATAAAGCCAGAGGGCACCAGCTTTCCCGCTTTTTCGGGATCCAGCCTCTGGGATAGTCAGAGCTTGTGAACATTAGTCAAGGCACACACCATGTGGTAGTCAGCAAGTCTGGTCAGGCTAGCCTCAGGTCTCCAGTCAAGTCAGCATAGTGTCAACCCACAGTTAGATATGTAAATAGCTAGCTGTTTAATAAAATCGTGTTGCATTTCATCGAGTGTTGGAAGTCTGTCTCTTGCTACACTGCATCAAGCGCAGTCCATCCAGACCCAGCCTACACAACACATCAGGGCGCAAACCACGTTCATATGTTTTGGTCCTGTCCAAAGCTGGAGGATTACTGGAAGGAGGTGTTTGGGGTAATCTCTAAAGTTGTGCATGTTAAACTGGACCCGGGCCCTCGGTAGGCCATATTCAGGGTGTTGGACCAGCCGGGGTTGGAAACAGGCGCACAGGCAGATGTTGTAGCCTTCGCCTCGTTGATCACCCGAAGGCAGATCCAGTAAGGGTGGAGATCAACCTCTCCACCTGTGCCCTGGTGTGGCGGTCGGGACCTGCTGGAATTCTTGACGCTTGAAAAGGTCAAATGTGATCCGAGGGGAAGGATATGGAAGGGTTCTAAAATTCTTGGGCGTTATTCATTATGCACTTTCGAGAATGGGATCACATTGAACATTAGGAGGGGGGTGCAGGGTGGGTTGGAGGGAGAAGGACTGTATGTGTTAGTGGTGACTATGGGTGATTCTTGATTTCTTTTTGTCATTTGTTGATGTTAACATGCGGGCTAATGTCTGGAGTTTGGTGGGAGGATGGGATTGTTATTGATGTGGCGATTGACATTACATTGGTTGCTGATTATTGTTTATTGTTGGATGTAAATTTGGGAGAAAATGTGAAAAAGGAGGAGAATAAAAAATATTCTTTAAAAAACAACAGCCTTCAGCTATACAGCTAGAGGCTACTCACAGCCAAAGGGAGTTAAAATGACCTTCAGCAGATGGGCAGACAGGTAGCAGCTGTAGTTTCCCCAGTTATGGGGGTGCACAAGATTGGAGGAAGTCCTGGAGGCCCCGCAGGTGCTGAGCCTTTTACCCGCTTGCCCATGGGCAACCACTGACTTATGGCACCCCGTCCTCCTGCCAAGACCTGTTCCCTCTTGAGGCATCCCCCCCCCCCCCCACCCCGCCCTCCCAACCCCCAGCACTGGGACAGCATGTCCAATGCCCCTGGGCTGCATGCTGTGGAATGGAAATGGCTACTCACCTCCTCAGTTCCCCTCAGCCGCCATTGCGCTTTCTTCATGTTTTTAACTAGGAGTGCTAACGATGCCCGCATGACCTCTTGCAGGGAAACCGGTTAGTTACCGGGAGGCCATTATATTGGGCTTCCATCTCGTTAATGAGATGGAGATTGTTCTTAGTTGGCCTCAATTGGTGTCTTGCCATGTCTAGGTGGGATCCGCAACCTACCAATGGGAGAGGGCCAATTAGATCGCAAACTGATTTGCGTCTAGTGCCAGGTCCCAGTTTCGGCCACTCCCGCAATAAAAGGGGGTTGTCCAGATCAGCATTTGGCACACCATGGCCATTAAATCACACCCATTAACTTTGTTTCTCATTCCACAGGCCTGCTGAACTTTTCTGGAATTTTATGTTTTTATTTTAGTAATACCCGAAAGGTGGTAGAGGCAAAAAGCCCCATTGCCTTCAGAAAACTAGTTTGGCACTTAAGTGTCAAAATCTTCAGGGCTCCGGATCTAGAGCTGGATTTAATTTCTGCTAAATGGCCTCCTTCTGTGCTGTAAATTCTCTTATATTCCTATGCTTCCTTCTCTGTCAGGGTGGTCATATAGTACATTTCTAATGATCCCTTCCAGCAACTGTGACCACAGCTGAAGTTAAAATCATTGGCCTGTAATCTTTCAGTTCTGAACCATTGCCCTATCTAAATATTGGCCTCTCTCCAGTCTATGGGAACAATCCAAGATCCCAGTGAACTGTTAAATATGTCAGCAAGGGGTGCACAGAGCACAGCCTCCATTTCTTTAAGCACCCAGAGTGAATGCTGCCAGGTTCAACCTGATCTGTGTCTAGATCCCTTGTGTAAACTGGGATTATGTCTGGATCCATTTTAACTCTTTCAATTTTACCCTTTAGAGCACCCAACCTCTCCAGGAATCTTACTTTTGTTCTGGAATCATGTGTTGTTTTCTATTTTTCTATTGTTTCACCATTGTTTGAGTGGACCAGTTAGATTGCAAACTGATTCGCAAACTGATGGTGCCAGACCCCGGTTTTGACCTCTCCCGTGATTTAAGCTGGCTCCCCAGATCCTGTAATGAAGATTCTGAGATTGTTTTACTTAGCCAATGCCAGTGATTATCATTCTTATTTTTTTTCTGTATTCAGAATTGGTAATGATATTAATGACAATGGCTTTAGATTTTGTGTTGCATTTATCCCTCATTTCTACTGTTACTGCTCTGGAATACTTCAGATGGAAATAAACAAATTATTCAGTTACAAGGAGTTGGCGAAAGAGCTCCAATTTGTTTATAATGTCTTTGATTCTGTGCCTGATTAAGAAACACTCGTGAATTGGAAAGAAAGGAATACTTGTTTTATTTGATTCATTTTGTATCATTTTTTGGCTTGATCAGTCCTTTGAAGTCCAGCTTTCATAGCTTTAATTTTTAAAGTTCCATTTGTCTGTTTTAGTGCTGTTGTTAATGGCTGTGAGATATGCTTACTCACCCAGTCTGGAACTTTATGCAATATTTGATGATTATTAGTCTGCAGTGAAATCATATAGTTTTTCCAGAAGAATATTGTGATGACATGAAGACCAATTACTGCAGTGGTTGATATTTTTTGGGATGGAAGAGTAATTTGCAAGCAGCATACCACAATATCATTGGATATTTTTGGAATGTATAATTCAAGAAAAATCAACACTAGTAAATGGCGTTTGAGAAGCCACCTTTAGTTTGTTACCATGTGACAGAAGGATCAAATTTTCATTGGAAAATGATATGTTGCAAAGAAAAATGACAGGCTGTTGCTAACATATTGGTAAAAATGCATTTACTCTAATTTCTTACATTCTCTAATTAAGTCCTGGTTTTCACTAACTGTATTCTTTTTTCACATTTTCTTGTCTTTGTATCCACCCAACACAGGCATCCAGCCAGGGACATTTCAATGAGCTTTACTAATGCTGTTTTGCATCAGCTGTAGAGGATGCTGCAAAAGGACTTTGCCAATTTTTTTTCTACATTCCATCAGCTATTATTCTGTGGGATGTTAAGGAACATGTCAGTTGATTTACATAGCTGTATTTCAAACTACACATGGATTCAAAAACATAGTTGTTTTCGACATTCTTGTTGAATTTACTTTGTTGTGAATAACCATGGCCAAGGATCCTCTTAATGAACATGAGGGTAACACATTCCCCATGTAGATTTCAAGTATAGCCCATTTGAGAATTTAATGACAGTTTTATTATATGCACAGCAGCAGATTTGTGTGCTTAAAAAATGTATTGTTTCTTTTCTCTGAATAGAGGCTTTTCCCGAGTGTATCTTGTTTTATATTGGCATTGTTACACCATCAAGTCCTGTGCCAGTTATTTGCTTCCACGGTTCTCAGGGACTCAAAAGAAAACCTGCAACTAATTTAAGCATTCATTAAATTTGATCTGTATATATAACTTGGCCTGAAAAATATTAAAAATACATGGATGAATTCCATGTTTTGCTTGTGCGGTGGATTATGTATTGCAGTGTCGATTTGTATGCAGTTACGAGTTTGTGCAAAACCAGGCAGTTGTTAACAAAAAATAACATTGGGGGATTCATTTTAGGGAAAGTACCTAGATATGGGAGAAAACATATATTGATGAGATGAGTGCATACTGGTAAAATATAAGATGATGAAGTAGTATTAGGAGGTTACAATCCTGGAGATCACTGTGTTAGATCAGTTTGCTAGGTTTGTAATCTATATTACTGTTGTCAAAAACTCCCTCGGAATGATAATATGGCCTGTGGCTACTGAAACATTGTACCAGCTGTATGCAATATTAAAAATTATCCCACAATGTGATGATGTAGCAGAAAAGCTCATCACTTCTTAAGTACCTGTTGCAAAGCAGGTTACGAAAGTGGGGCACATGACTTTTTCACTTGGTGGCCTTGGCCATCCATTTGGTTCACACAGCTTACCTCGGATAGATTGTCACCTTACCTTATAGATACCAACCGAAACATTGATCCTATTATTGCTCACATACAGTCAGAGGCTATACTAAGCTGGAGCAGGTGAGGAGGATTTTTTTCTTTTCACCCTGTTATGACCACAGCAAATATTAGTTGCTGAGCAATTCAAATTCCAGGGGAAAATTTGACTTATTACCCTTTTTCTTTGCATACTGAAAATGAGAAGAAACATCTTTATCGCAACAGCATAGAATTGCAGAACCATTTTCAAGATTTGAAAAATTAAAAGATTTATTAATAAGAAGAAAGGCAAACATAAGCACATAAGATTAGAGTTACACAGTTGAAATAGTCATACAAAACATCCCCCCAAAAAATGTGGTCAGACCCCATACTCACACCTTCCAGGCAATGCTCCCTTTTAGATGTTTAACTATAAAATCCAGTAATATTATCCAATACAAAATTGCTGTCACTGTAGTAAAGTTATATCACACAACCTCTGAATCACACAAAGGCCAAAATCTTTCAGCCCTTCACACCAGTGATGCAGGAAAATCCCATCGATGGTGACTCCAGCAGTAGATTCCCTGGCGGTGGAGGGTGTGAGCCACATAAAAAGCTGTTGACACCAGCAAGATCAGAAGATCCCTCCAACGTTGCAAAACGTGCCAGAAAACTCTGCCTACTCTGCAGTGGAAATCCAAGAAACTTCCAGAAACAAAATTTCTTTCTGAAACCCAAGGCTTTCCTGGCTTCACTGGATGGCTGATTGAAACTCCCAGCACAGAGTTGTTTTCAGGATGCCATTCGCCACACAACCAACACAACTCCCCTCAACATCTTCCCTGAAGTATTATTTTTTTCTTTCATATTTAATTCCATTGTCCTCAGCACCCCTTTGAACTGAACTTTTCCAAAATATAAACATCCGTCATATTTTTCCTGCTGCCTGCCCTTTTGGTCAAATAAAATGTAATAACCTTCCTTTGCTTATTTACAAAACCTTTGTAAGCTGTGAAAGCCTTTTACTCCCCTTTGAAATTTAACAGCTAAAAATAAACAAGTTTTCTAAGCTTTTCTTATTTAATTGTAAATCCATTTGACCTTAGCTTTGTTACAAATGCATGCATTTAGCACCTCTATTCAATTCTCATCCCTCAATTCTCCCAGACAATCTGTCTCCATTAATCCTCTCTCAGTTTAATTAAATAATTTACACCCACACCAATTTCTTTATAGAATAACACCGTATTTCCCAAAGATTTTGGGCGCGATTCTCTGCTCTCACGCCGGTTCGGAGAATAGCGGGCCGCGCATATTTTCACGGCGACGCCAGTCCGACGCCCTCCCGCTATTCTCCGAACCCCGCACAAACTACACGTCGGCATTCCCGGCAAAGGCCTCGAAAAACCCCCCGACACGACCAGAAGCCCGACTTATTGGTCCCCCGCTATTCTCCGGCCCGGATGGGCCGAAGTCCCGATGTCCTCACGCCATGTTTTCACGCCGGCCAACACAGCTACTTTTGAAGTTCGTCAACCAGTCGTGCTGGCTGACGAGAGCTTCGAGTAGGTGAGCGCACCACTCAGCGCACAGCTCAGCGCACTGCTGGAATCTGGCCACAACGGGGAAGGCATCTCCGAGAACAGGAGGGGGGAGTGGGGGAGACTGAGGGGGAGTGGGGGAGACTGAGGGGGAAGTGGGGGAGACTGAGGGGGGAGTGGGGGAGGCGGAGGGGGAGTGGGGAAGACGGAGGGGGGAGTGGGGGAGATGGAGGGGGGAGTGGGGGAGATGGAGGGGGGAGTGGGGGAGACGGAGGGGGGAGTGGGGGAGACGGAGGGGGGAGTGAGGGCGACGGAGGGAGGAGTGGGAGAGACGGAGGGGGGGGGAGTGGGAGTTGGGGGGATAGGGAGAGAGTGAGCGAGTGAGCCGTCCAATCCCGGTTACAAAATGTCTGCCACCATGCCATGGCGTGCCGGTCACGAGGACACGGCCGCTGGTTTCCCTGTGGCTTACGGCCACAGGCCACTGACGCACCGGTGAAGAGGACGTAGTTAACTGCCCGTTGGATGCAGAAAGTGATCAGGGGTTAGGCTGCCCGCGCGTCAGCAGCGCGACCAGGCCACCGGGACACACAGGAATCCCGTGGCAGGCGGCTGCCGAGGTGTAGACTAACCTCCGTCTAACATGTCCCGTTTCTCTGCCCCCCACCACCCTTCTGGAGGTTAGCACAATGTCTGCGAACAGAACAGCTATGTTCTGCGCAGCGGTTGGGGCTGCTGCACTGCATTTGGAGATGGAGCAGCATCCACAGCCACAACCCGCAGTGGATGCAGGGCCAGCTGCAGCAGCAGAGGGAAGGGCCGAGAAGTTTCCAGTCGTCGAGCAGCATGGGGGGGAGGGGGAGGAGGAGAGAGTGAGGGTGCAGCCACGGCACGAGATGCGACGACCAAGGCCGAGGGTGTACGGTGTCCGGATCTCTTTCCTAACAACGACGGACATCACCTGCAGGAGGAGACTCCGGCTGAGTAGGCGGACAGTGATACATATCTGCCAACTCCTGTCGCACCTCGCCCCACGTGGAACGGGGGGAGGACACGCGATCCCGGTTGCCATCAAGGTGACGGTCGCTCTTAACTTCTATGCGACCGGCTCTTTCCAGTCTCCGAGCGGGGACCTCTCTGGGATCGGCCAGTCATTGGTCCACAGGTGCATCCGGGATGTGACCGACGCCCTCTATGCCATCGCGGCCCGCTGCATCACCTTTCCCGAGGACCGAGCAACTCAAGACTCACCAGCTTGTGGATTTGCCAGCGTGGCCGGGATACCGATGGTGCAGGGGGCAATCGATTGTGTTCACGTCCCCATGCGCCCGCCTGCAGGGGACAGGGAGGTGTTCACAAACAGGAGGGGGACATACTCCATGAATATCCAGGTGGTATGCGACCCCCACATGACGTTCATGAACGTCTGTGCAAGGTTCCCAGGGAGTGTGCATGACTCCTACATACTGGCGCAGTCGTACATCCCTGCGATGTTTGAGGGACGTCCCCTCCGGCTGAGGGGCTGGTTGCTAGGCGACAGGGGTTATCCGTGGAGGTCTTGGCTGATGACGCCTATACGGAGGCCTCAGACCAATGCGGAAACCCGATACAACGAGGCCCATGCAGCAAGCAGGGGTGTGGTGGAGCGCTGCCTTGGCCTCCTGAAGATGAGATTCAGGTGCCTGGACCGCTCCGGAGGGGCCCTGCAGTACCAGCCCGACAGGGTCGCACGCATTGTTGTGGTCTGCTGTGCGCTGCACAACATCATGAAGCAGAGGGGAGATGACCTGCTGCAGGAGGCGGAGGAAGAAGCCAGTGGCAGTGGTGCCAGCACAGAGGAGGAGAAGGAGGAGGAGAGAGAGGAGGAGGAGGAGGATGGCGGAGTGGCGGGCGCAGCACGCAGACACGACCCAGGTGCTGGTGATGTCCAGGAGGCGGCACGACGGACCCGGCGAGGACGGCGTGCACGCGACGTCTTGGTGGCAGCACGATTCACGCGTCGCATGCAACGTCCCCGCTGAACACCATACCACCACCTGCATCGCTAGTCGTGCAGAGGGTCAACACACAACTGCCACAACCACAACCCCCCCCCCCCCCCCCCCCCCCCCCCCCCCCCCCCCCCCACCCCCTCTCAGTGTACACTGCTCCACTTCGACATCACCCTTACCACTGGGTTCAGACGGTATGGCACAACATTGATGGCTGTGTCAGCGGGTGTGATCAGTGCCATGTGGAATGGTGACAGCCCGCTCTGCGATGAGCTGTGAGCTCAGAATCGTTAGAGAGAGTCTGACCCATGGCAATAGCTGAACCATCCACCTTGGTGGCCGCTGAGTTCGTCACGGACACTCCATCACGTGCCCGTGTGGGCTAGCTGTGGGAGGGGGGAGGGGCAGGGACTGCACACCCAGCACCGAAGTTTCACCGCTCGTCAACCCCAGCGACACTCGGTCACCATCACGATTCCTGTGGCTGTGGAACAATCACACGGTATTACAAGTAAGGTGGAACAGTGCGTTTAATGTTAACAATAATTTACAGGTGCCCTAGCCCCTACAACTAAACTGTGCCCTTCACCCGTGCCAACTTACTCAGTGTCTCTCTTTGTTGCCTTACGGGCCCTACCACTACGTCTAAGTGATTCCCCAGATGATACAGCAGGAGTGGAGGAGGACTGCTGCGAATCGCCCCCTTCGACTCGTTTCTCCTTCGGCAAGCGTTTCCTGGGGCGACCCGGCATTGATGGGCCAGGTTGCTCTGCGGGCGTCTCGGGTGACGTTGTGCCACCCTGCTCTGCCTGCTGCCCACCCGATGCACCAGGGATGGGACGGGGGGAGGCCGAGAATTCCGGGACGTCCCGTGATGGAGTTAATGGGACGGGCCCCGAAACCTCCTCCTCCCTCGGGGAGCCCGGTGGCCCCCGGGCCTCACTTTGGGACAGAGGTGCGAGCGGGGAGGTGCCCTGTCGCGCCACCGACACCTGGCGCTGCCAGTCCTGGAGGCCTGCAACGGTATCCACCAGGATCCGAAGGTTTGCAGAGACGGAGTCCAGGGAGTTAGACATTCCCGCCAGGGACTGTGCGATCTCAACCTGTGAGTGCACGACGCCATCCAGGACATGTGTCAGGCGGTTGATGCTCTCCGCGACTGACTGCTGGGACTGAACCATCGACTGCTGTGACTGTGCCATGGTGTGCTGCAACTGGGCCATGACCTGCTGAGACTCGGCCAAGGCCTGCTGCGCGCCGGCAATGTCGTGTTGGCTCTGGCGCATTGCTGCCTGTGAGAGGGCAACCCTGTCCAGGGCCGAGGATGACGCGTGCACATTAAGCCCAACGCCTTGCATAACCTGACCCATTGCCTCCACCGCGGATGCCACCCGTGCAGTGTCGGCCTGGGTTGCTGCCATGAGCGGCACCACTCCCTGCTCGTGGACGCAGTTCGACTCCTCTAACAGCGTCTGCAGAGTCTGGAAGACAGCCCTCATCCCGTCATTGTGTCCCTGGGTTTCTTGATGCATCGGCTGTGCGGGTGGGTTGAGAAACTCCAGGAACCCGGAAAACGTCTGTGAGCCAGCTGGATGCTGGGCCTGGCCTGCCCTCCGCCAGTTCGGGCCCTCGGCTGCTCCGACCTCCACCTGCTGTACCTGCTCAGCTGTGATGTGCGACCCAGACTGTGACCCAGGAGCCTCATCACTAAATAGGCCAACCGGGGTGAGTGTCTCTGGGATGGTGGATGGTGTGGGAGATAGCTGTGCCGCAAGCTCGTGGTCGTCTTGGGTGGACGCCTCCTCTATGTCATCGGCCCGCTGAGAGGCCGTAGGGTGTTCGCGGGCCATTTCTCTCTCTTGCTCTCTTGCCACCCTCTGGGCGTCCTGCTCCACAGATTCGGTTGGGGAGGATGGGACTCCCCGCTGATCGGGCACCCTCTGTCATGCGTCCCTGGGTGAGGTGGGGGCAGATGCCTGTGTCCGCCTGGAGGCATACGGCCCTGGTCGTTCGGCATCACGTCCTAGGGAAGAGAATGAAACGGGTTATTTAGAGACGCTCGGCGGGGCGCTGGACGGTCCCAGTGGGCAGGGTGTGAAGGGACAGAGGATGGGGGAGGTATCCCAGTGGGCAGGGTGTGTGATGGGACAGAGGATAGGGGTGGTATCCCAGTGGGCAGGGTGTGTGAAGGGATAGAGGATGGGGGAGATGTCCAAGTGGGCAGGGTGTGTGAAGGGACAGAGGGTGGGGGAGATGTCCAAGTGGGCAGGGTGTGTGAAGGGACAGAGGATGGGGGAGGTGTCCAAGTGGGCAGGGTGTGTGAAGGGACAGAGGATGGGGGAGGTGTTCCAGTGAGCAGAGTGTGAAGGGACAGAGGATGGGGGGGGGTTTGTCATGTAGGGTTGTCTCACTTGTTGCTGCTCCGCCAACCTCGCATTGCGCGATCTCCCGGGTGGCAGATCCCCCAACAAGGTCCAGTGCCCTCTGCTCAAACGTGGTGAGGGGGTGCAGGATGGGCGAACCCCCTCCAGTCTTGTTCCGCTCACGAGTGTTGTGAGCGGTCTTGTCCTGTTGGGGGAGGGGGAATAGGTAGATCATTACAATACGGCAGGTATCAGCAGTCCGTTCAGATACTGGCACAGTTTGGAGGTCAGGTTGTAATAAGACCATTGCATCTCTCCATGGGGGCCAGAGCGCTGGGTCTGTGACTACTTTGTGAACCACCCTCAACTCACTCTGCCCCACCCCGTGCCGGGGGGGGGAGGTGGGTGATTAAGTTAAGGGGGGGGGAATGGTTGTGACCCGGGGGCACCCTCTTGGCACTTACCCTGGCAGCCCTGGTGAGGTTGTGCATCTTCTTCCGACATTGCTCTGCAGAGCGCGGGGTCTGCCCCACAGCACTGACGGCAGCAGCCACCTCACGCCAGGCCGGGCGCACCGCCCTGGCAGGGTGGCGATGCCCTCTACGCGGGCAGATGATGCCCCTCCTCTGCTCGATTGATTCGAGCAGCGTCTCCACGTCAGCCTCCACGAATTGCGGGGCTGCTCTCCTTTGCTCCGACATCCTGGCCTACAGTTTCTGTGTTCGCCCGCGCCTTTTTACGGCGTCGGGCGGCCTCACGTGGGCGTGTTTGTGTCGTCGTCACGTTCCGGTGTCATCGCGCACGTGATTGACGCGGCCCCATTCCTAGCCCATTTCCCGGGCGTGAATACGTCGGGAACGGGGCCGTGTCAGGCCGTCACAAAAGTCGGCCGTTTTCACGGCCGACTTCGCAATTTTCCTCGGGTGCGGAGAATTGCGCCCTTTATTTTTTTAGAAACAATGACATCATTCTAACAATCCCAATGAGACATCAGAATAAGCTTATGCAGGTGATCTTTTTGGGTTGATTCTTTGTTAACAGAAATATTTTAAGGCCTTTACTGGACCCACTTCTCATTGTGGGATATTATTCTGCAGATGGTTTCTGCATTTGTCCAGAGAATATCACCGATAGCTAGAAGTAATTTGTCACAATTGAAGTGTGAACAAACCCCTTAAACATGGTTAGGATTATGAAAACCACACCAAGTATACAGGATGAAATGTCCCCGGAGTGTCCCAGAAACTTCTCCAGACATGTCTCCTGATTATGAATTGCAGATGGAAGGTCCTCTCTCTTCCCACACCAAATGTAATTTCCAGGACTCCTCCACATGAGCTGAAATCACAGCAGTATTGTGTTCCATTCCCATCCTATCTCCTGACATTTATTCTGGAGATACATCATCACTCGCCCTCCTATCAGAGCTAGTGCTGGAAATTATTCGGTGTTTGGTCAGTGAAGAAGGTGTACTTTATTCTTAATAGCTTTTAGTGCCTGTAGTGAGGACTTTACTGAGAAGTTTCTGAATTTCCCATTGATGAATGAGTAAAAAAGGTTAAACTGGCCAAATCCACATTATGCTGTAGCTACATAATCTTGATCATATTTCAGCGGTTTGTCCATAGTTGACAGATGAAAAATTACCTTTTGGTCCAGATGATGTTATGTGTGAAAATGCAGCAATCATGTTTGCACAGTAAAGACAAAGGACCAGTTTATCTAATTTTTATTGAGGGCCAGCATACTCAGAATTCTTCACATGGGGCACAGGAATGTAGAATAAACACTTCTGTAACATATAATTGAGATATGTCATTGTCAGCAGGAGTGATCAATTTGAGCTAGAGCTCAGAAGAAAATGGTATATGTTGTTTTAATTGCAGCATGGTAGCATAGTGGTTAGCACAGTTTCTTCACAGCTCCAGGGTCCCAGGTACGATTCCCGGCTTGGGTCACTGTCTGTGAGGAATCTGCACGTTCTCTCCGTGTGTGCGTGGGTTTCCTCCGGGTGTTCCGGTTTCCTCCCTCAGTCCAAAGATTTGCGGGTTAGGTGGATTGGCCATGCTAAATTTCCCACAGTGTCCAAAAAGGTTAAGTGGGGTTCCGGTGTAGGTGTGGGCTTGGGTAGGGTGCTCTTTCCAAGGGTCGGTGCAGACTCGATGGGCTGAATGGCCTCCTTCAGCACTGTAAATTCTATGATTCTATGATTCTAATTGGTCTCTGAGAAGTCTATAACTTATTTATGTAATCTTATTTTGATTTTCCTTGTTTTGATACTTCCAGAATATAATGTAGAGGGGTGATAACAGAACTCAAAATGATTACTGCCCACTAGAAATTTTTGCCATGATTTAGCATGCAAATAAACTCAGAAACAATCAGTAATCATTTGACATCAAAGATGTATTCTCCATTTAGGAGACTCTGCCAGAGCTGAATTGCACCAGTTTTACCATCCCCTTGAGGTCGTAAACCAGTAAGCAATTCAGCGTTCTACACAATGTATTAGGGGGAGCCTCCACAGGGATCCCTGTACGAGGGGGAAACCTCCACAGGGTCCCCCACACACACTGACCCCCTCCCACACACAGATCCCTTCCCCCACACACACAACACACAGATCCCCTCCCAGAAAAGGGACCCATGTCTGGAAGCTAGAGAGACTGTGTCGAGATAAAGAAAACATGGTAGCCAGATCTCAAAGTGTTTAACTGTGAGTTTACCCTCAGTTCCTTCAAGTAAACCGACAACCGGACATTTTCCCTCTGAAAATGAAATTAAAATCGCTTATTGTCACAAGTAGGCTTCAATGAAGTTACTGTGAAAAGCCCCGAGTCAACACATTCCGGCGCCTGTCGGGTACGGGAGGCTGGTACGGGAATCGATCTGTGCTGCTGGCCTGCTTGGTCTGCTTTAAAAGCCAGCGATTTAGCCTGGTAAGCTAAACCAGCCCCTCTGGTCTTGTTTTCCAGATAATCCAGGAATTCTGACATACCATGGGCGGGATTCTCCGCAACGGCGGCTAAGTGTTGAGGCCGCCATAAACACCGGAGCGTTTCACGTCGGCCCAGTGATTCACTTACCTGAAGGGGGCCAGCAGAGCACCGGAATGCTCCGCGCAGCCCCGGATGCTGATACGGAGCCCTGCACTTCCGGCCACGGGTCCGCGAATGCACACGGTGGCTGCCTATGGTGGCGGACCCACGCAACGTGGCGGACCCACACAGCAGGCCGTTCCCCACAATATAGACACCCCCCCCCTCCGAGATTGAGTGCACCCGCCGATCGGTGGCCCCCAATCGGAACCCTGGCCGTCATGGAGGACACCCTGGTGACGGATCCCCCCGCTCCCCACCAGGGCGGCCACGACAGCCGCCACTCCGAGTGCCCGCCGGGTGGAACCATGTTAGAACCACGCCGGCAGGAACTCGGCTAGCTACCGGCGGAGAATCGATGCTGGGACATCTTTCAATGGCCCCCCACTGGCGCTGCGTCGACCGCGCTCGCGCAACTGGCGGCAATTTTCCAGTCCACGGAGAATCTCAGGAAGGTGTTGGACCCACTCACGGGTCTGACGCCTCATTCTCCGCCCCCGCGACGAGCACGATTTTGCCGCAAAGGCTCAGAGAATTCCAGCCCATGTATTGCAAGCAGGCCTTAACTGAGGAAGTTGCATTTTCGACAGTAAGGATCCACTCCTCCGCTTCATCAAGCCTTTTGCCAGTATTCTGCAGTTCTGTAGCATGGGCACTGATATTCTGAGCTAACAAGATGAGTTTCTCATCAATGACCTGAATATTATTGGCAGTCATCAGTTGAGAGTGCCGAATCGAGAGCCCATTCCCGGATTATGGCTTCATGTTGAGGAGTCAGCTCCACCCAGTTGCTTCTAACTGCTCTCTTTTGTCGATGATTTTCTTAGGATTTCCCACATTCTATCACCAATATCCAGCGAGAAACCTTCCAGGAACATAATATGGAGTTTTCACTCCCGGATTAGGTAAATACGGGCTGCATGAGGGTGATAAATGAAAGCAATAAAAAATGAATAGTGCCAGAGCTCACGGAAACACAACTATTCCTGTGCTCGCATCATGTGACCCCCCTCCCCCATCCTGATTATTTCTGATATGTGGCAGAGCTCAAAGGAATTGGAAAAATGTCTTTACACAAGATGCCATATTTTGATTTCTTAACAGGGGGGATATTGACTGGCTCGTTGTCCATCCCATCGCGATACTTTAAAAACAAAAATACCAACGTGTCCCTTCCATACACATTGGGCGGGATTCTCCAATAATGTCCCCACGCCCACCAAGAAACGCGCACGAATCACTCTGGAATTACCTGGAGAAAGTCCAGGGTGATTATCTGATTTGCAGCAGAGTACTCCTCGCAGCTCTGGCTGCCGATACAGGGCCCTGCACTTCCGGTCGGGGGTCCGTGCATGCGCACGGCGGTGGCCTGCAGCGGCTGCCCCCCACGACATGGCTACATGGCTGACCCACACCACGGACTGGCACCGAAAACATAGCCCCCCCCTCCCCCCCCCAGATTGTGCGCGCCCGTTGGTGGCCCCCAATCGGTAGCCTGACCGTCCTGGAGGACCCCGTGTGAATGGTCCATCCACCCCCTACCAGGACAGCCGTGGACTGAGTCCGCAGCCGCTATGCCGAGTTCCCGATGGGCGGAACCATTAGAAAACCACGCCGTTGGGAACTCGGCCAGCTGTACTCGGTAAATCGCCGCGGGGGTATCTTTCAATGCTCCCTGACCGGCGCCGCGTCATCCACACGTGCGCGATTGGTGGTGATTCTCCCGGGAGCGGCATTGGACCCGACCTTGAGTTTGATGCCCATTCTCAGCTCCCCTGCTGATCACTATTTCGGCGCGGAGGCTTGGAGAATCCCACCCACTACCTATGGATTCTCCATCTGTTCACGGCAGCTGCATTTTCCAGTCCCGTTGCAGTGAATGGGAGTTTTGGCAGAGTGCCACATTTTCCGTCCTCACTAGCAGCAGTAGCGAGGTGGAGTTGCAATGGAGATATCCAGCCTACGGGCTGGATTCTCCCACCTCACTCACCACAAGAACGCCATAGGTGAACTGGGTAGAGTGGAGAACTCCATTGACTTTGGCAGAAACCTCCGGTCGCCCGGCGGACGCGGCCAGAGAATTCAGATCCATGTTTCTAAAGTTTGTGCTTACATGTAATATCAGAATCAATGGAATCAGTAGGATTCTGAAAAGGCGGGTTTTGCTGGGACTCCAGTTGGCGACTGCCTTGAAGATGTGATTGGTCATAGCTTCTGTGAGGTGTTCAATTCAGGGTTGCGATACTGTCCTTGGACCTCTTTCAACCTCTCTCCCCCTTGCTGCCTCTCTTATTCAATTGTATTTAAGTTGATATTGATCCCAAATTTTAAAACTATTTTATAGTAGGAAGGTGGAGCTCTGTGTGTCTCAGTACAGATCAAAATTATTTTGGTCCCTACAGCCGAAATGACTCCAATATCATGCACCTGGCAATGGAGGTTTCAAATTAAGTCAACCCTTTGTAATCCTGTATCTAAGTCATACAGATCCACACACACTGTTGATAATTGACAATCCAGGACTTCCGGTGATGGCCATTGTGTGAATGGTTGGAAGTTCCCACTCGAGGCCGTTATTTTTGGTCCTTTTCCCTGGTTACTGGGTGGATGTTTTGAGGAAAAAAGGTGCAGAGGTGGTGGAGGAAAGCTATACTCCACTGGTGAGGTCAGTGGATGGATCCGCCGATCAGAAGTGGGTCTGGAAGAAAGGCGCCTCAGGAGCAAGAAACTCTTTGTGTGACACAGGGGAAGATGGTCGAGGGCAGAGGATCAGCCCTACCAGCCCAATGGTCGATGGAGCAGTTGGTTGGCTTTCTAAATGAAAAGTTCAGTCAACAGAGAAGGGAGGCTCAGGAGGTCCTCACGAAGGTGGTAGACCCACTGAAATTGGGGATCGACCATGTGGAGCTGAGGCTGGAGATCCAGAGCCGGGTGATCCAGAAGGTGAAGGAGGTGGTGGGGGAGCACGAGGAGCAACTTACCTTGTTGGCGGCCAAATTTGGGATGCTGAGGAAGATCCAGAAATGCATCAAGGAGAAAGTGGAGGATTTGGAGAACTGCTCCCTGAGGCAGAAACTGAGAATAGTGAGAATGCCAGAGGGCATTGAGGGAGCAGATGCAGGCTCTTATGTGGCCAAGATGTTGGAGAAACTAATGGGAGAATGGCCTTCTAGCTATGGTGTGAATGATCCATCCACCCCCCACCAGGACAGACATGGACTGAGTCCGCAGCTGCTATGCCGAGTTCCCGATGGGCGGAACCATTAGAAAACCACGCCATTGGGAACTCGGCCAGCTGCACTCGGTAAATCGCCGCGGGGGTATCTTTCAATGCTCCTCGACCGGCGCCGCGTCATCCACGCGTGCGCGATTGGTGGTGATTCTCCCGGGAGGTCCATCAGGCGCATAGGATGCTTATGAGTAAGCTGCAGGTGAATGAGCCGCCAAGGTGGTAAGGCGACAACGGTTCTTGGACAAAGAGAAGATCTTGCGGTGGGCCAGGCAGACGAGGAGATGTACCTGGGAAGGCAACGAGCTTTGGGTATGTTAGGACCTGGGAGCACAATTGGCAAAGAAGAGAGCCAAATTCAACCAGATCAAGACTGCCCTCTTTAAGAAGGGGGTGAAGTTCGGGATGCTGTATCCCGCCTGTCTTTGGGTGGCCCACAACGGCCGAGAATACTTTGGAACATTGGAGGCGGCAGTGGAGTTTTTGAGAGACAATGAACAAGCAGGAGAAAGAGAACATAAGAACTAGGAGCAGGCATAGGCCATCTGGCCCCTCGAGCCTGCTCCACCATTCAATTAGATCATGGCTGATCTTTTGTGGACTCAGCTCCACTTTCCGGCCCGAACACCATAACCCTTAATCCCTTTATTCTTAAAAAAATATTTATCTTTGTCTTAAAAACATTTAATGAGGGAGCCTCTACTGCTTCACTGGGCAAGGAATTCCATAGATTCACAACCCTTTGGGTAAAGAAGTTCCTCCTAAACTCAGTCCTAAATCTACTTCCCCTTATTTTGAGGCTATGCCCCCCTAGTTCTGCTTTCACCCGCCAGTGGAAACAACCTGCCCACAGCTATCCTATCTATTCCCTTCATAATTTTATATGTTTCTATAAGATCCCCCTCATCCTTCTAAATTCCAACGAGTACAGTCACAGTCCACTCAACCTCTCCTCGTAATCCAACCCCTTCAGCTCTGGGATTAACCTAGTGAATCTCCTCTTCACACCCTCCAGTGCCAGTACGTCCTTTCTCAAGTAAGGAGACCAAAACTGAACACACTACTCCAGGTGTGGCCTCACTGACACCTTATACAATTGCAGCATAATGAAATGAAAATCGCTTATTGTCACGAGTAGGCTTCAATGAAGTTACTGTGAAAAGCCCCTAGTCGCCACATTCCGGCGCCTGTCCGGGGAGGCTGGTACGGGAATCGAATCGTGCTGCTGGCCTGCTTGGTCTGCTTTAAAAGCCAGCGATTTAGCCCAGTGAGCTAAACCAGCACAATCTCCCTAGTCTTAAACTCCATCCCTCTAGCAATGAAGGACAAAATTCCATTCACCTTCTTAATCACCTGTTGCACCTGTAAACCAACTTTTTGTGACTCATGCACTCACACACCCAGGTCTCTCTGCACAGCAGCATGCTTTAATATTTTATCATTTAAATAAGAATCCCATTTGCTGTTATTCCTACCAAAATGGATATCCTCACATTTGTCAACATTGTATTCCATCTGCCAGACCCTAGCCCATTCACTTAACCTATCCAAATCCCCCTGCAGACTTCCAGTATCCTCTGCACTTTTTGCTTTACCACTCATCTTAGTGTCATCTGCAAACCTGGACACATTGCCCTTGGTCCCCAATTCCAAATCATCTATGTAAATTGTGAACAATTGTGGGCCCAACACGGATCCCTAAGGGACACCACTAGCTACTGATTGCCAACCAGAGAAACACCCATTAATCCCCACTCTTTGCTTTCTGTTAATTAACCAATCCTCTATCCATGCTACTACTTTACCCTTAATGCCATGCATCTTTATCTTATGCAGCAACCTTTTGTGTGGCACCTTGTCAAAGGCTTTCTGGAAATCCAGATATACCACATCCCTGTTATCTACTGCACTGGTAATGTCCTCAAAAAATTCCACTAAATTAGTTAGGCATGACCTGCCCTTTATGAACCCATGCTGCGTCTGCCCAATGGGACAATTTCTATCCAGATGCCTCGCTATTTCTTCCTTGATGATAGATTCCAGCATCTTCCCTACGACTGAAGTTAAGCTCACTGGCCTATAATTACCTGCTCTCTGCCTCCCTCCTTTTTTAAACAGTGGTATCATGTTTGCTAATTTCCAATCCACCGGGACCACCCCAGAGTCTAGTGAATTTCGGTAAATTATCACTAGGGCATTTGCAATTTCCCTAGCCATCTCTTTTAGCACTCTGGGATGCATTCCATCAGGGCCAGGAGACTTGTCTACCTTTAGCCCCATTAGCTTGCCCATCACTACCTCCTTAGTGATAACTATCCTCTCAAGGTCCTCACCTGTCATAGCCTCATTTCTATCAGTCACTGGCATGTTATTTGTGTCTTCCACTGTGAAGACCGACCCAAAAAACCTGTTCAGTTCCTCAGCCATTTCCTCATCTCCCATTATTAAAATGCCCTTCTCATCCTCTAATAGACCAATATTTACCTTAGCCACTCTTTTTTGTTTTATATATTTGTAGAAACTTTTACTGTCTGTTTTTATATTCTGAGCAAGTTTACTCTCATAATCTATCTTACTCTTCTTAATAGCTTTTTTGGTAGCTTTCTGTTGCCCCCTAAAGATGTCCCTGTCCTCTAGTCTCCCACCAATCTTTGCCACTTTGTATGCTTTTTCCCTCAATTTTATACTCTCCCTTATTTCCTTGGATATCCACGGTCAATTTTCCCTCTTTCTACCGTCCTTCCTTTTTGTTGGTATAAACCTTTGCTGAGCACTGTGAAAAATCGCTTGGAAGGTTCTCCACTGTTCCTCAACTGTTCACCATAACGTATTTGCTCCCAGTCTACCTAAGCTAGTTCTTCTCTCATCCCATTGTAATCTCCTTTGTTTAAGCACAAAACACTAGTATTTGATTTTACCTTCTCACCCCCCATCTGTATTTTAAATTCCACCATATTGTGATCGTTCCTTCCGAGAGGATCCCTAACTATGAGATCATGAATCAATCCTGTCTCATTACACAGGACAAGACCTACGACCGCTTGTTCCCTTGTAGGTTCCATTACATACTGTTCCAGGAAACTATCGCGGATACATTCTATAAACTCCTCCTCAAGGCTGCCTTGACCGACCTGGTTAAACCAATCGACATGTAGATTAAAATCCCCCATGATAACTGCTGTACCCTTTCTGCATGCATCATTTATTTCTTTGTTTATTGTCTGCCCCACCATAATGTTACTGGTGGCCTATAGATTGTTCCTATCAGTGACTTTTTCGCCTTACTATTCCTGATTTCCACCCAAATGGATTCAACCTTATCCTCTGTAGCACCGATGTCATCCTTTACTACTGCCTGGATGTCATCCTTAAATAACAGAGCTACACCACCTCCCTTACCATTCGCTCTGTCCTTCCGAATAGTTTGATACCCTCGGATATTTAACTCCCAGTCATGGCCATCCTTTAACCATGTTTCAGTAATGGCCACTAAATCATAGTCATTCACGATGATTTGCACCATCAACTCATTTACTTTATTCCGAATACTACGAGCATTCAGGTAAAGTACACTTATGTTGGTTTTTTTACCTCTGTTTTGAATCTTAACATCTCCAGTTTTATTCCTTTTAGTATTACTGAGCCTATTCACTGAGCTCCCCTCAGTCACTTTACCTTGTACTGTCGCCTTTTTTGATCATGGCTTCTCTGCCTTACACTTTCCCCCTTACTTCCTTTTGCTTCTGTCCTTGTTTTACTCCCTTCCAACTTCCTGCCACATTAGTTTAAACCCTCCCCAACAGCTCTAGCAAACACCCTGCCAGGACATCGGTTCCAGTCCTGCCCAGGTGCCGTCCGCCAAACCGTCCGGTTTGTACTGGTCCCACCTTCCCCAGAACCAGTTCCAATGCCCCAGGAATTTGAATCTTGCACCATCTCTCGAGCCACGCCTTCATCCTATCTATCCTGACATCACTACTCTGACTAGCTCGTGGCACTGGTAGCAATCCTGAGATTACTACCTTTGAGATCCTACTTTTTAGTTTAACTCCTAAGTCCCTGAATTCAGCTTGTAGGACCTCATCCCGTTTTTTACCTATATCGTTGGTGCCTATGTGCACCACGACAGCCTCCCCCCCCCCCCCCCCCCCCTCCCCCCCCCCCCCCCCCCCCCCCCCCCCCCCAGAATGTCCTGCAGCCGCTCCGAGACATCCTTGAATCTTGCACCAGGGAGGCAACATACCATCCTGGAGTCTTGATTGCGTCCGCAGAACCGCCTGTCTATTCCCCTTACGATTGAGTCCCTTATCACTATAGCCCTGCCATTTTTCTTCCTGTCCTGCTGCGCAGCAGAACCAGCCACGGTGCCATGAACCTTGCTGCTGCTGCCTTCCCCTGGTGAGCCATCTCCCCCAACAGTATCCAAAGCGGTATATGTGTTTTGCAGGAATATGACCGCAGGGGACACCTGCACTGCCTTCCTACTCTTGCTCTGTCTTTTGGTCACCCATTTTCTATCTCCCTCAGTAACTTTCACCTGCGGTGTGACCAACTCGCTAAACGTGCTATCCACGACCTCCTCAGCATCGCGGATGCTCAAAGTGAGTCCATCTGCAGCTCCAGAGCCGTCAAACGGTCTAACAAGAGCTGCAACTGAACACACTTCTTGCACGTGAAGGAGCCAGGGACAGTGGACGTGTCCCTGAGCTCCCACATCGCACACGAGGAGCATGACACGGGTCTGGGATCTCCTGCCATGTCTTAAACCTTAGGTAAACTTATACAACTACAATTTCAAAACACAAAAGAAAAATAAATAAATTAGACAATGAAAAGAAAAACTACTTACCAGTCACTTAGCAGTGTTAAAAGCACCTCCTCCGTTCCGGTGGCGGCGATGTTCGAGTGAGCCGCACATTCGGCGGGCTCTCACTCTGGCGGGGCTTAGCAGCTGATTCCCCGCGATAGCGGGACCACGGGGGCGGCAAAAAGGCTGCCGTGAAAGAAGAGGAGAGCGGGCTGCAGCGGATGGAATCGTGGGAGGCCAGCAGGTAGAGGAAGAAAGAGAGAGAGAGAGACGGAGGTAAGGAGGAAACTGACCTGAAGGGTAAGATGGTGGACCCACGGACTTTCCTTCCTCCAGGACAAGGAAAAAAAGTTTGGAGTTGCTGAGGAGGGACAGCTTGGACACACTTCAGATGCCCAGGAGGTAAAATTTAAAGAGCTGGGCGAAGGAAGGCGGCAGCGAAGGTGCTGAGGAGCGGGCTGCGGCACATGGAACAGCGGGATTCCAGAAGGCAGAAGAAGAAGGAGAAAAAGGGACAGAGACAAGGACCTGAAGAAAATTACCTGGGACCTAAGATGGCGGACACACGGACCCCGCACTCAGCAATCCAGCAGGCGCTGGATAACATGCTCCAGGTAATGAAGTCCAGTTTTGAAGCGCTGAAGCGGGACAGCTTGGACCCAATCCAGAAAGCGGTGGATCAGCTGAACCAGAGGCTGGACGCCCAGGATGTTAAAGTTAAGGAGCTGGGAGAGGCGGTGGAGGAGCAGGCGGATGCGCAAACGGTTGCAGCGCTAGAAGTTGACGGCCTGAAAGAGCGGCAGAGAAGACTGCTGGACAGAGTGGAGGAGCTGGAGAATAGAGTCCGCAGGAACAATCTGAGGATGGTCGGCCTACCAGAGGGGGCTGAGGGAGCTGATGCTGCAGCGTTTGTAGCAGACCTGCTGAAGCAGCTGATGGGGGCCGAAGCCTTTCCGCGACCGCTGGAGCTGGAGGGGGCACACAGAGTGCAGGCAAGGTAGGGGCGGCCGGGCGGACCCCCCCCCGCCCGATGGTGATTAGGTTCCACAGGTTCGTGGACAAGGAGCGGGTGCTGCAGTGGGCAAAGAGCGCCAGGAGCAGTACTGGAACAACAGTGTTCTCCGCATTTATCAGGACCTAAGCCAGGAGGTGGCTCGGCGGCGAGCAGCCTTTAAGAATGTCAAGGAGGTGCTGTTCAAGAAGCACGTGAAGTTTGGTCTACTGTTCCCAGCTCGGCTATGGGTCACGCAGCAGGGTCAACACCACTACTTCTCCGAGCCCGAAGAAGCGATGGATTTTGTGAGGGACCTGGGGCTGGTCCCGAAAGGAGGCCCCAAGGACGCGAGTTAGGGCCCGAGGATTTCTGTGGGAAGGAACGCCGAATGTGCCTGGACTGCTGCTCAACAGTTTGCTGGGCCAAAGGGGCCAAGCGGAACATTTGAGACTCTTTCCTTTGTTCATGGACATTTATGTGCTTTTTCTCTTTTTTCTGTGTTTTTTTTTCCCTGTTTGGGCTGGTTTGTGCTTTTGGTGCAGCTCGCGGAAGACACTGGAGCCGGCTTGCCCCAGTGGGTGGGGAGGAGGACAGGGAAACAATGGGAATGAGACAGGAAGGCGCCGGAGTGCTGAGTCACCGGGCTAGCAGATTGGCTAGTCAAGGGAGTCAGATGGGGGGGGGGAAGTTACAGCCAGTAGATGGCAGGGGTGGGGGTATCGGGGGATGGGGTTAGGGGAGGGGGGAGTTGTTCTGCTGACGGGAGAGGGACTTGAAATAGGCACTGGAAAGGAGGTCGAGGGTGGAGGCAGCCAAAGGGCGGGCCAGGAATGGCGCAACGCACGGGCCAGGGGCTGGCCCGAGAAAGGTTATGGCTGACCGGCGGGGTGGGGGGGGTGGGATGTGCCCCCCGACCAGGCTGATCACCTGGAACGTCAAGGGACTGAATGGGCCGGTTAAGAGGGCGCAGGTGTTCGCGCACTTGCGGGCTCTGAGGGCGGACGTAATTATGTTGCAGGAGACACATCTGAAAGTGTCGGACCAGACCAGGCTAAGGAAGGGCTGGATTAGCCAGGTCTTCCACTCGGACTTGGACTCGAAGTCCAGAGGGGTGGCAATCATGATCAACAAGCGCGTGCAATTTGAGGCAGAGGGCATATCCGCAGACAGGGGGGGCAGATACCTGATGGTACGGGGCAGACTGGAGGGGAGAAGAGTGGTGCTGGTGAATATATATGCCCCGAACTGGGATGACGTGGACTTCATTAAAAGAGTGCTGGGGAAGATCCCGGACTTGGATTCTCGCAGGCTAATAATGGGAGGGGACTTTAACATGGTCCTTGACCCGACTTTGGATCGGTCGTGTCCCAGAACGGGTAGACTCTCAGCAATGGCAAGGGAGCTGAAAGGGTTTATGGAGCAAATGGGGGCAGTGGACCCCTGGAGAGATCGACAGCTAACAGGAAGGGGCTACTCGTTTTACTCGCACGTCCATAAAGTAGCAGCACGGTAGCATGGTGGTTAGCATAAATGCTTCACAGCTCCAGGGTCCCAGGTTCGGTTCCCGGCTGGGTCACTGTCTGTGCGGAGTCTGCACGTCCTCCCCGTGTGTGCGTGGGTTTCCTCCGGGTGCTCCGGTTTCCTCCCACAGTCCAAAAATGTGCGGGTTAGGTGGATTGGCCATGCTAAATTGCCCGTAGTGTCCTAAAAAAAAGTAAGGTTAAGGGGGGGTTGTTGGGTTACGGGTATAGGGTGGATACGTGGGTTTGAGTAGGGTGATCATTGCTCGGCACAACATCGAGGGCCGAAGGGCCTGTTCTGCGCTGTACTGTTCTATGTTCTATGTTCTATATTCCAGGATAGATTTCTTTGTACTAAGCAGGGACTGTATGGGGGAGGTAAAGAACACGGAATACTCAGCAATTACCATTTCAGACCATGCCCCGCATTGGGTGGACCTGCAGTTCGGGGGAGCGAGCTATCAACGCCCGCAATGGAGGCTAGATGTGGGACTGTTGTCGGAAGAGGGGATCTGCGAGAGGCTTCGGAAATGTATAAAAAATTACCTGCAGGTGAATGACACTGGGGAGGTCTCAGCGGCGACCGTGTGGGAGGCACTAAAGGCAGTAGTGCGGGGGGAGCTGATTTCAATTGGGGCCCACAGAGCCAAGGCAGACCGGGCAGAGATGGATAGATTGGTCAGGGAAATGGGTCGGATAGATGAAGAGCACGCGGAGTCCCCGGGGGAGGTTTTACTCAGGGAGAGGCAGAGACTACAGGCGGAACTTGGGGCACTATCCACGAGCAGGGCCGTGGAACAGCTTAGGAAGGTGAGGGGAGTGGTGTACGTGCATGGGGAAAAGGCTAGCAGACTGTTAGCGCAGCAACTCAGGAGGAGGGAGGCGGCCAAGGAAATAGGTAGAGTGAGGGACGAGGGGGGGCGCAAAGTGGAGGACCCGGCAGAATTGAATAGGGTATTCCGGGACTTCTATCGTAAGCTGTGTACTTCGGAGCCGCCGGAAGAACCGGAGGGGATGAAAAGGTTTCTGGACGGGTTAACATTCCCAACAGTTGGTGAGGGGCGAGTGGAAGAGCTGGGGGCCCCGATTAGAGTAGAGGAGGTATTGGGGGGCCTTAAGGCTATGCAGTCGGGGAAGTCCCCGGGGCCGGATGGATACCCAGTAGAATTTTATAGGAAGTTCTCTGAGCTGGTGGGCCCGGTCTTGGCGATGGTTTTCAATGAGGCAAGGGACAGAGGGACCCTGCCGCCGACAATGTCACAAGCCACCATATCTCTGATATTGAAGCGAGGTAAAGACCCAGAGGCGTGCGGGTCCTACAGGCCAATCTCCCTGATTAATGTAGACGCCAAGCTCCTGGCAAAGGTACTGGCGGGTAGAATGGAGGACCGTGTACCGGAGGTGATTGGGGAGGATCAAACGGGGTTCGTGAAAGGTAGGCAGCTGGCGGCCAATCTGAGGAGATTGCTCAATGTGATAATGATGCCCCTGGTGGGTAGAGAGGTGGACGTAGTGGTGGCAATGGACGCCGAGAAGGCCTTTGACCGGGTGGAGTGGGACTATCTATGGGAGGTGCTCGGACGGTTTGGGTTCGGGGAGGGATTGGTGGATTGGATCAAATTATTATATCAGGCCCCGAGGGCCAGCGTCAGGGCCAACAGAGAAGTGTCGGAGTACTTTAGGTTGTACCGAGGGACCAGACAGGGCTGCCCGCTCTCCCCGCTGCTGTTTGCGCTGGCCATAGAGCCGCTGGCGATTGCGCTGAGAGCCACAGAGGGTTGGAAGGGGATGGTGAGGGGCAGGGTTGAACACAGGGTTTCTCTTTATGCAGACGACCTGCTCCTGTACGTGTCGGACCCAGTGGCCGGGATGGGAACTATACTGGGAATGCTGAGGAAGTTCGGCCAGTTCTCAGGATACAAATTAAATACGGTCAAGAGTGAAATGTTTGTGGTCCAGGCAAGGGGCCAGGAGAACAGATTGAGAGGGCTACCGTTTAGGCTGGTTGAGGAAAATTTCCGGTATTTGGGAATCCAGGTGGCACGAGACTGGGGCAGGCTGCATAAGTTAAATTTGGCCAGGGTGGTGGAGCAAATGAAGGGAGAGTTTCGGAGATGGGATGCACTCCCGCTGTCGCTGGCAGGGAGGGTGCAGACTGTAAAGATGACAATCCTCCCTCGATTTTTGTTTATTTTTCAGTGCCTCCCGATCTTTATCCAACAGTCCTTCTTCAAAAGAGTTAACGGGCTGATCATGAGCTTTGTCTGGGCGGGAAAATCCCCGCGGGTGAACATAGAACATAGAACAATACAGCGCAGTACAGGCCCTTCGGCCCACGATGTTGCACCGACATGGGAAGTCAAAAACTAAAGGCCGTCTAACCTACACTGTGCCATTATCATCCATATGCTTATCCAATAAACTTTTAAATGCCCTCAATGTTGGCGAGTTCACTACTGTTGTAGGTAGGGCATTCTACGGCCTCACCACTCTTTGCGTAAAAAACCTACCTCTGACGTCTGTCCTATATCTATTACCCCTCAATTTAAAGCTATGTCCCCTCGTGCTAGCCACCTCCATCCGCGGGAGAAGGCTCTCACTGTCCACCCTATCTAACCCTCTGATCATTTTGTATGCCTCTATTAAGTCACCTCCTAACCTTCTTCTCTCTAACGAAGAAAACCTCAAGTCCATCAGCCTTTCCTCATAAGATTTTCCCTCCATACCAGGCAACATCCTGGTAAATCTCCTCTGCACCCGTTCCAAAGCTTCCACGTCCTTCCTATAATGAGGCGACCAGAACTGTACGCAATACTCCAAATGCGGCCGTACCAGAGTTTTGTACAGCTGCAACATGACATCATGGCTCCGGAACTCAATCCCTCTGCCAATAAAGGCCAACACACCATAGGCCTTCTTCACAACCCTATCAACCTGGGTGGCAACTTTCAGGGATCTATGTACATGGACACCGAGATCCCTCTGCTCATCCATACTGCTAAGAATTTTACCATTAGCCAAATATTCCGCATTCCTATTATTCTTTCCAAAGTGAATCACCTCACACTTTTCTACATTAAACTCAATTTGCCACCTCTCAGCCCAGCTCTGCAGCTTATCTATGTCCCTCTGTAACCTGCAACATCCTTCCACACTGTCTACAACTCCACCGACTTTAGTGTCGTCTGCAAATTTACTCACCCAACCTTCTGTGCCCTCCTCTAGGTCATTTATAAAAATGACAAACAGCAACGGCCCCAGAACAGATCCTTGTGGTACGCCACTCGTAACTGAACTCCATTCTGAACATTTGCCATCAACCACCACCCTCTGTCTTCTTTCAACTAGCCAATTTCTGATCCACATCTCTAAATCACCCTCAATCCCCAGCCTCCGTATTTTCTGCAATAGACAACCGTGGGGAACCTTATCAAACGCTTTACTGAAAAAGGCGATGTTGGAGAGGAACCGCAGCGAGAGAGGGCTGGCTTTGCCGAGTCTGGTCAATTATTACTGGGCGGCCAACATCGCTATGATAAGGAAGTGGATGGTGGGTACGGGGTCTATTTGGGAGCGGATGGAGGCGGCTTCGTGCAGGGGCTCCAGCTTGGAAGCCCTGGTCACGGCTCCTCTACCGCTGCCACCAGCCAAGTACACCACCAGCCCGGTAGTGGTGGCGACCCAGGGGATATGGGGCCAGTGGAGGAAGCATGTGGGGGAGATGGGGGCGTCTGTCTGGGCGCCAATCTGCGACAACCATCGGTTTTCCCCCGGCAGTATGGATGGAGGGGGTTCCGAGTATGGCGGCGAGCAGGGGCGGGAAGGGTGGGTGATATGTTCCTGGAAGGGAGCTTCGCGAGTTTGAGAAGCTTGGAGGAGAAATTTGGGTTGGTAAGGGGAAATGATTTTAGATACCTACAGTTGCGGGACTTTGTTCGTAGACAGGTCCCATCTTTCCCGCGCCTCCCGCCAATGGGGATCCTCGACAGAATAGTCTCTAGGAGGGAAGAAGGGGATGGCAGAGTCTCGGGTATATATAAGGTGCTCATGAGGGAGGAAGGGTCCCAGACAGAGGAACTGAAATTTAAATGGGAGGAGGAGCTAGGCGGGGAAATGGAGGATGGGCTGTGGGCAGAGGCCCTGAGTAGGGTAAATTCGACCGCGACATGTGCTAGGCTCGGGCTGATCCAGTTTAAGGTCGTTCACCGGGCCCATATGACGGTGGCTCGGATGAGCAAATTTTTCGGGATAGAGGACAAATGCGTTAGGTGCGCGGGAGGACCAGCGAACCATGTTCACATGTTTTGGGCATGCCCTAAGCTGAGGGGTTACTGGGAGGGATTTGAGGGAGTCATGTCCCAGGTGCTAAAAACAAGGGTGGTGATGAGTCCAGGGGTGGCAATTTTTGGGGTTTCGGAAGACCCGGGCGTCCAGGGGGAGAAAGAGGCCGATGTGTTGGCCTTTGCTTCCCTGATAGCCCGGCGACGAATATTATTGGCTTGGAGGGACTCAAAGCCCCCGAAGACTGAGTGGTGGCTTGCGGAAATGTCGAGTTTCCTGGGGATGGAAAAAATTAAGTTCGCCTTGAGGGGATCTGTGCAGGGGTTCACCCAGAGGTGGCAACCAATTATTGACTTCTTTGCGGGAGAGTGAGCGTCAGCAGGGGGGTGGGGGGGAGGGGGGGTAGGGTAGAGTAGGAGGGAAAATATGGCGGGTAGTACCGGTGGGAGGGGAGCGGGCTTGTGCAATATGTTATGATGGAAGTATTGAAAGTACGTGGATGTTTGCACATTTTTGCCTTTTTTGCTTTCTTTCTGATGATGTCTGTAACTGTTTATAAAGCCAAAAACTACCTCAATAAAATTGCTTATTAAAAAAAAAGCCCTCCTCCCCACCTCGCTTCAAATTCCCAAAACTCACTCTTGGTTGTGCCTGACTCTGGCTGTTTCTTCTCTGGCTCACTGGGAGAACTCACGCAGGGTCTCAGATGCCCCCTGGTTCTCTCCCTGCAGATTAAAAGTCACAGGCCAGAAGAAAGAGAGAGAACAAAACAGTAGAGAAAAAGCACCTTCTCCCACTGTGCACCAAATCGAGCTCTCCACCTATAATTACGAGATTTTGTATTGCCCCAGCAAACTCAACGAGCCCCCAGGTGCCCTATCCCGAGGTACATGTGCCAGCGCACAAGTAGACCGACACAGGGCCCTGCACGACAGCTTTTGTCACCGGGAGTCACACGGTTGTACCATTTTATCAAGGCCCACAACCTGCCCTACTCTGTCGAGGAAGTACAGACAATCACCAAGAACTGCCAGGTCTGTGCGGAGTGCAAGCCGCACTTCTACCGGCCGGACCGTGCATGCCTGGTGAAGGCCTCCCGCCCCTTTGAACGCCTCAGCGTTGATTTCAAAGGGCCCCTCCCCTCCACCGACCGTAACACGTATATTCCCAGTGTGGTCGATGAGTACTCCAGATTCCCCTTCGCCATCCCATGCCCCAATATGACGTCTGCCACCGTCATCAAAGCCCTCAACACAATCTTCGCTCTGTTCGGTTTCCCCGCCGACATCCGCAGTGACAGGGGATCCTCATTCATGAGTGATGAGCTACGTCAGCTCCTGCTCAGCAGGGGTATTGCCTCCAGCAGGACGAAAAGCTATAACCCCCGGGGAAACGGGCAGGTAGGGAGGGAGAACGGGACGGTATGGAGGGCAGTCCAACTGGCCCTACGGTCCAGGAACCTCCCAGCCTCTCGCTGGCAAGAGGTCCTCCCTGATGCACTACACTCCATTCAGTCACTACAACACACCCCGTGAACGTCTCTTTGCCTTCCCCAGGAAGTCCACATCCGGGGTGCCGCTCGCAACTTGGCTCGCAGCTCCAAGACCAGTCCTGCTCCGTAGGCACGTCCGACTCCACAAGGCGGACCCGTTGGTGGAGAGGGTGCAATTGCTCCATGCAAACCCCCAGGATGCCTACGTGGCGTACCCTGATGGACGCCAGGATACTGTCTCCCTCAGAGGCCTGGCACCAGCAGGTTCCCCACACACACCCCTCAGTCCCGGCGCCACCATCCCCTCCCTCGGCGCTCCCTGCATCAACCCCACCAGGACCATCCGTCCTTCCCCTGCCCACGCCCGAGGATGAAGAGGATTTTGGCATGCTCCCGGAGTCATCCAACATCAGGCCAGCATCGACATCGCCGCCACCACTACATCGCTCCCAGCGGAACATTAAGGCCCCGGACCGGTTAAACCTCTCACTGGTACACTGGACTTCAAAAGACATTTTTTTGCTCTCAAATATTGTAAATATAAATTCATTGCTGTATACACCACCCCCGTCGGACTCAATTTTAACAGGGGGTGAATGTGGGAAACCACTGTTACACCTTTATTAGGTGATGTATGGTAGGACCTGTACTATTGGTTCGCCGGTAGTCTCTGCCTAATGGCTCTGCCCAGTAGGCGGAGGATAAATAATGTGTGTCCTCCATGTAGCAGCCATTTCGCCAGCTGCTGTGGGAGGCCACACATCTTGTTGTATCCAACAAGACCTCAGTTGTATCCAACTCAAGTCTTTGTGCAATTGATCGTGCATCAACCACCACATCGGCGGGCATGCGGAGGACGCTGAATCGGATCCTGATGGGGCTCAGGGGGAGGAGCAAGAGCAGGTGGTAGTGCCAAGGTGCCAGAGGCGCCCCATGCAGCCTCGAGTGTATCGGGACTGATGTGTTGGGTAGGCTGGGTCTAGGTGGACTGCGTTTCATGCAGTGTAGCGAGAGACAGAATTCCAACACTTGATGAGATGCAACACGATTATATTTAACATCTAACAATTTTACATGTCCAACTGTGGGTTGACACTATGCTGACTTGACTGGAGACCTGATGCTGGCCTGACCAGACTTACTGACTGCCACATGGTGTTTGCACTGGCTATCTCACGAGCTCTGATTGTCTCAGAGGCTGGATCCCGAGAGAGCGGGAAAACTGGTGCCCTTTGGCTTTATAGTGGTCGTGTCCTGCCTGATGATTGGCTCCTGTGTTCTGTGTGCTTACTGGTCATCCTGTGTGTCAATCACTGCCTGTCTGCACTCCATTATATACATTGATGTATATTATGACAGGGACTGCATGTCGTTCCAGGAGCTTCCGGATGCAGCATGCAGGAGGAGACTCCGATTGAGTTGGGACACCGTGGCACACATATGCCATCTCGTGGCACACCTGGCACCACGTTGAAGGGGGGAGGACATGCTATCCCGGTAGGTGACGGTTGCCCTTAATTTCTTCGCAACGGGGTCCTTCCAGGTGCCGAGTGGGGACCTCTCAGGAATCTCGCAGGCATCGGTGCACTGGTGCATCCAGGCTGTCACCGAAGCCCTGTACGACATCGCGGACAGATACATTAATTTTCCAGAGGACCGCGCACACCAGGCTGACCGGGCAGCGGGATTCGCCTCCGTGGCCAGAATGTGATGGTCCAGGTGGTGATTGGTGGGGTGCACGTCGGCATGCGTCCACCCTCGGACGACAGGGACGTTTTCCTGAACAGAAAGGAAAGGACCATCGCATGAAGATTATGCACGTGTGCGCCCAATACCCTGGCAGCGTGCATGATGCCTTCATACTCGTTCATTCGTTCATCCCCGCTATTTTCGAGGGACACCCCCCCGGCTGAGGGGATGGTTGCTGGGTGACAGGGGTTACCCGTTGCGGTCGTGGCTGATGACGCCAATACGGAGGCCACATCTGACGCGGAGACCCGGTACAATGAGGCCCATGCTGCAACCAGGGGTGTTATGGAGAGGTGCTTTGGCCTCCTGAAGATGAGATTTCTGTGCCTGGACCGCTCTGGAGGGGCCCTGCAGTACCACCCCGACAGGGTCGGGCGCATAGTTGTTGTCTGCTGCGTCTTGCACAACATTGCCCAGCAGAGGGGCGAGGTCCTGGGGGAGGATGCACAGGGGGAGGACAATGAGGACGATGCCTCTGAACATCAGGAGGAGGAGGAAAAGGATGGGGGGTTGTACAGACACGACCTGGGGGTGGGATATGGCCGGGAGGCTGCATGACGACACCGGCTAGGAGAGCGAGCACATGACGCGTTGATCGCCGCATGTTTCACAAACTAGGGGGAGGGCATAGCTGAGCAAGGCACTTGCACCACAGATTGCGTACAACTGCACCACCCAGCACCCCCCACTTCCGGCACCATCGCACAACCCTACTGCCCACACCGCCTCTTTCACAGCACCTTACACCTGCGGCACATCAGGAATGTTTTAGCACAGTTGCTTGTGTCAGCGGGTGTGATCTGTGCCATGTTGAATGATGACAACCTGCTCTGCAATGACCTGTGAGCTCCGGATCGCTAGACAATGTCTGACTCATGACCACAGCTACACCCTCCACCTCAGCGGTCCCTGTATGTGTCACGGACAACCCACCACATGGTCATGTGGGGCAGCTGGCGTCGGTGTTCAGAGGGCGACGGGGCGTTGGGGGGGGGGGGGGGGGGGGTGGTGGAGAACACACACCCGGCCTCACCGTTGCACGGAACTGCGACTACCAGCGTCACTCGGTTCCCCTCATGACCCCTCAGGCACCGGGGCACAGAGGCATCGAGGTTTGTTGTTCCAGTGAATTTAATCGTGACACTCAAATACAAGTGCCCTAGCCCCTACAATTAAGCTGTGTCCTGCACCCGTGCCAACTTACTAAGTGTATAACTACATGGCCTTACGGTCCCCACCACTACGTCTTGGTGTTTCCCTAGACGGTACAGCAGGAGTGGAGGCAGACTGCTGAGACACCTGCCCTGCGGCGTTGGTCCACTTCGGCGCATGTTTCCTGGGGCAACCCGGCTTGGATGGGCCAGGCTGCTCGGCGGGTGTGCTGGATAGCGTGGTGCCACCCTGTTCTGCCCGCTGCCCACCAGATGCACCAGGGACGGAACGGGGGGAGTCCTAGTGTTTCGGGACCTCCCTTGCTGGAGGTACCGGGACAACCACCAGAACCTCCTCCTCCCTCGGGGAGCCCCCGGGCCTCACTATGGAACAGTGGTGCTCTCAGAGACATGTGCCATGGCACCACCGACACCTGGTGCTGCCAGTCCTGGAGGCCCGCTGTGGAATCGACCAGGGTCTGAACATTCCCAGCGATGGAGCTCAGGGAGTGCGCAATCCCTGTGAGGCATTGCGCAACCTCCCGCTGCGATTCTGCAACATCACCCAGCACGTGGCCAACGCCGCCGATGCTCTCAGCGATGGCCTGCTGAGATTGGGCCAGAGCTCGGAGCGCGGCAGCAATGTCCAGTTGGCTGTGGCGCATGGCTGCCTGTGAGTGGGCAGCCCTGTCCTGGGCCATGGATGACATGTGCACATCAAGCCCCACGCTTTGCAGAACCTGACCCATGGCCGAAACTGTTGCACCCATTGCCTCCAGCGCGGACGCCACCCGTGCGGTGTCGACCTGGGTGGCAGCCATGACCGGCACCAGTCCCTTCTCCTGGACGTGCATGGACTCCTCCAACTGCGCCTGCAGATGCTGGAAGACAGCTGACATCCCGTTGTCCACTCCCAGGGTTTCCAAATGCATCTGGTCTGTGGGTGGGTCTGGTAAGTCCAGGAACCCGGGAACTGTCTGGGCGGCAGCTGTGTGCTGGACCTGGGCTTCCTTTGAACCGTCCATCCCCTTGGCTGCTCCTACCTCCACCTGCTGATCGGCTGTGTGGTGCGCACCTGTAAGTGAGCCTGAAGCCTCATCACTGATGTGCCCAACCGAGGTGAGTGTATCTGCGATGGTGGACATTGTGGATGACAGCAGTGCGGCAAACTCGAGCTCATCATCTGTACCCAGGTCTGGGGGCTCCTGGGTCGATCTTTGGACCGGCGCTACCAGTCCGCGGCCCACGTTAGGTGCCGTGTCCGGTATGTGCGTTGACTGTCTGGCCGTCCTCTGTGCATCACTATCCACAGTCCTAGTCCTCTCTCTGTCACTGTCCCAGCTCGCGGCCCTCTCCTCGTCCGACTCACGGCCGTCAGTGTCCTCAATGTCCGTTGTCTCTTCGTCCCGGTTGTGTCTGTCCGTCCACTGTGCATCCCCCTCCAGTGCCACGGCCTCAGGGGAGGGCCCCCTGTCAGTCTTCTTTGCCCCCTCTGCCGTGCGTCCGTGGGAGCGGATGTGCTTGCATCTGGACGGCGGGGGCTTCTCCGCGACGTCCCTGGACGATCGGCTCCTGGCCCTGCTGACGAAAATGAGGCATGTATCGTTAGACATCCAGAGTTGGGTGTGGGGGTGGGGGGGCATTGTGAGTGGGTGCAGTGTCAGGTGGGGGTTAGGGGGTGGAGGGTATGTGTCACTGGGTGGGTTGAAAGGGGGGGGCTTGGGGGCAGTGGTAGAGGGTGCAGTGTGAGGAGGGGGGGAGGAGGTGACAGGCTGAGGGAGTGTAGCCAGGCAGGGGAGTCTCACTTGTTCCTGTGCCTCCGATCTGGCATGGCGCTACTGTTACACGTTTTGCTATGGGTGTAAAACGCGTTTATTGGGGTGTATTAACTTGCCTGTGTTAAAGGCCGTGTGCTTAACACCACTAGGCTCTGTCTATGTATTTTTCAGCTCAGGAGTCGCCAGTTGCCGTATAGACAACTCACAAAATATCTCAAGGTCAGGTTCAAAGTAATAAAACGATACACCGATTAGTAAGTTCCAAACGATCAATATTTATTATACAATTATAATAAATACGCATGCACACACTAAGGGACTAAGCTATGACTAAACTAAGCAAACAGAATACTTAACTACACAGGAACAGGCAAGGTCAGGGAGCGAGGCCTTCGTCCCGGTCTTGGTCTGCAACCTTCAGAAAGCGTGCTGGTCACTGGGGGTCTAGCGGGCTTGGTTCGCGTAGCGAGCGTCGTATTGGCACTTACGGTTCGGCGGCTGGTGCTCAACGGCTGGAGTCAGGATACACGTTGGAGTTCTTGGTCAAAGCCGGAGCACGAAACAACAGACAGGACCATGTGTGGGGGTCTATTTTTATAGGGGTCCCCAATGTCCTTCCCTCTTCCTGGGCGGGCTTTACCTTTAGGTATCGATTGGATCGCTTCCAATCGATATCTTTTTGAATTCCTCCAATGTGAGGGTCTTTCTCGATGGTGGGGGCGGTTTCTATAGTGGATACTTCTGGTGCCGCTCTGTCTGGACATCCACTTAAAGTATCTTATTCAAACCCAAATGTTGCCATTGTGTGTGCCTAGATCTGGACTGCCTCATTAGTATGTAGAACGTTCTGCCATTATCACCTTTGGTTGGAGATCTTCCACCTGGCCAGAAACTGGTTTTGCTGCTTGCAAAATGCTAATGAGTGTTTGCAGGCTGTTTGCCTTGGCTAAACTGTTTTTCCCTACAGTCTTAGCGATTCTCCATTTTGTTTGGTTCAGTGTCCATTTTAGGTGGCTACAGTGGCTACACTACCACCCGGGTGGAGGCTCCCCCAGCGAGGACCAGAGTCCTCTGCTCATGGACAGTGAGGGGGTGCAGCACAGGTGGTCCCCCGCCGGTTCTTGAACGCTCACGAAGGTTGTGAGCAGTCTTGTCCTGCGGGGTGGGGGGTGGGGGGGAGAAAGCATCAGAGTTCGGCGGTCACCATCAAGACGCGCAGATGTTGTCACCATTATGACAGGGTGGGGGGGCCCTTGGCACCACGCCATGGCAGCTCACAGGGGGGTGTGTTGCCCATGTGGGTCGGGTACAACGTGGTATCCCCAACTCCCCCACCCCCCTGCGTGGGCAGGGGGGGGCCATGATACGTGATGGGGGGCATTGGGGGGGGCGGCCCGGGGGGAACCCTCGGGGTACTTACCCTGGCAGCCCTCGTGAGGTCATGGAGCTTCTTGCAGCACTGTTCTCCAGGCCGGGGGGTGTGCTCCATAGCACTTACCGTGGTGCCCACCTCACGCCAGCCACGCCTCACAGTGCCAGCTGGTTGCCGATGCCCACGTCTTGGACACAAGATGGCCCTGCGCTCTTCCACGGCGTCCAGCATCGTGTCCAGATCACTATCCCTAAACCTGGGAACGGCACGGCGGGGCTCAGCCATCTCCATCAGTCGGGTCCTCTGTGCGCGGATTGCGCTCTTTAAATGACACGGCGTGGAGTCATCCGGTCATTGCGCGATGATGACGCCGCTCTGGCGCCACACCCACTGCGTTTCTTGCGGCCCCGCTGCTGGCCCCTTAACGGGGCCTGAATTGATCGTGCCCGAGGCCGTTTCGCACCGTCGTGAAACGCGACGGCTTTCACGACGGTGCAGACACTCTGCCTCATTATCGGAGAATCGCGCCCGATGAGTCTGGCCCATCATAGATAATAGCTGTGCCTCATCAGTAAACAGGTGCAGATACTTCTGTCGTTGGACCCACCTGTACTGATCAGACTAGCGTGAATGCCAGGAACACAGACAAATAAGCCTAGACATTTCCTCAGGCTATTTATTGAGAAATTAAAAATTGCAAGAAATGTCCAAAGATGAAGGCTCCAGGATTGTTGGAAATTGATCTATGGCCTCATCGTTCAGAACAAGGTGCCAGAACCTGTCACATCTCCAAAGGCAGCTCACCCGATCGAAGAGTTCAATTTTGCATTGCTCAGTTCACCAGCAGTGGTCCTAGGGTATGTTCAGGAAGGGAAGTTGAGGACAACTGGAGTTGAGGATGGTGGGGCCCTAGCTAATTACGATGGTAGTGGCTGTCAGAAGCTCAGTGGGGCTGAATTGTATCCGGCTCCATGTTAAACATTTAAAAAATACACTACCTTTTTCATTTTGGGTCATTTGTTGGGCTACATGAATACCAGGAAAATCTTAGACTGGCTAATTTCACACGGGGGTCTTTTCATCGGTACTAAATTCATAATTAACGTACAAGAAGCTTAACATCTGTTTTAGCTGCTGCCCAGAACACCTGAAGAAAAAAATAAGCCCAACAAATTTGGCAGTTGACCAAACGCTTGTTGGGAGCAAGCTCTATCATGGCTAAATTACTCAGAACTGCATCTATTTTGTATCAAAATAATTTGTGCAACATATCAGATTGAATGTAGAATTGAGTTATTTTAATCTGAAATTTTAGCCGGTCATTAGCCTGTCACATTAATTCTCACTGTACCTGGTGTGTATTTCTAATATTTTATTTGAGAGATGCAACTGCATAATTGTTTGTTTTGTGTTTTCACACATGGGGCGGGACTCTCCCGTACCTGGCGGGGCGGGGGGTCCCAGCGGGATGGAGTGGTGTGAACCACTCCATCGTCGGGCCACCCCAAAGGTGTGGAACCCTCCGCACCTTCAGGGGCTAGGCCCGCCCCGGAGTGGTTGGCGCCCCGCCGGCCAATGGGATAGGGGTCTGGCGCCACGCCAACCGGCGCTGAAGGGCCTCCGCCAGCTGGCATGAGTTGGCGCATGTGCGGGAGCGCCAGCACGTGCTGGCATCATCCCCGCGCATGCGCAGAGGGATTCACTTCCGCATTAAGGGGCAGCACAGTGGCACAGTGGGTAGCACTGCAGCCTCATGGCGCCGAGGTCTCAGGTTCGATCCCGGCTCTGGATCATTGCCGTATGGAGTTTGCACATTCTCCCCATGTCTGCGTGGGTTTCGCCCCCACAACCCAAAAATGTGCAGGGTAGATGGATTGGCCACGCTAAATTACCCCTTAATTGGAATTATGAATTGGGTACTCTAAATTTATTAGGGGCAGCAGGGTAGCATGGTGGTTAGCATAAATGCTTCACAGCTCCAGGGTCCCAGGTTCGATTCCCGGCTGGGTCACTGTCTGTGTGGAGTCTGCACGTCCTCCCCCTGTGTGCGTGGGTTTCCTCCGGGTGCTCCGGTTTCCTCCCACAGTCCAAAGATGTGCGGGTTAGGTGGATTGGCCATGCTAAATTGCCCGTAGTGTCCTAATAAAAGTAAGGTTAAGAGGGGGTTGTTGGGTTACGGGTATAGGGTGGATACGTGGGTTTGAGTAGGGTGATCATGGCTCGGCACAACATTGAGGGCCGAAGGGCCTGTTCTGTGCTGTACTGTTCTATGTTCTATCGGACATCGCGAAGGACCACAACGGCCAATGCGGAAGGAATAGAGTGCCCCCACGGCACAGGCCCGCCCGCGGATCAGTGGGCCCCGACCGCGGGCCAGGCCACCGTGGGGGCACCTCCCGGGGCCAGATCCCCCCGCGACCCCCCAGAAACCCCGGAGCCCGCCCGCGCCGCCAGATCCCGCCGGTAAGGGACCTACTCTGATTTATGCCGGCGGGCTCCGGGGTTCCTGGGGGGTCGCAGGGGGGATCTGGCCCCGGGCGGGACCGGTGATAGGCGGCCGGGACTTCGGCCCATTGCGGGCCAGAGAATTCGAGTGCCCCCGGCACCCATTGAGTCGCGCTGGACCCTGCCATTCTCCGAGGCGGGCAGCGCGACTCACATCGGGCCAGTTTTTCGGGGGGCGGGAGAATTGGGCGGACGGCAGGTGCGGGATTCACGCCGACCCACGGCGATTCTCCCACTTGGCATGGGGTCGGAGAATCCCACCCATGCTGTTTCCTCCTTTGGGGAATATAGCCGGAAAGTATTAAAGAATTAGCAGGCTTATTATAAATCTGTTGAGCCTTGTCATGAACACTCCTTCCGTGGCCAACAAGCCATGGAGTCAGTCCTGAACCACGTGTTTCTGACTCAGTGACCGGCTTGCTCCTTCCTGAGCTGCAATAAAGTACATAGATAACCTTTTCACACATTTTCAAATCTATTAATTGTATTCTCCAAATATGAACGGATGTTTCTGTAGTCTTTTCCTTAACTATTGCTATTTCTGCCCAAATTACGTCTATATACATACGTCTAGCAAGGACTTACATTTACATTATGTCTTTCGCAATTTAGGATGTCTCAAATGCAGAATTTAGGATATCGCAAATGTAGAAAATGGAGAAGTCAATTTGTCCACAGTAAGCTCCCACAAACACCAATATGGTGTTTGTATGGGCGGCACTGTGGATAGAAAAGTGTTAATATAAGTCTACTAGTGACAATAAAGATTATTATAACATTTTAAAAATTAATGATAACAACCAGGACATCTGGTGATATTGATGAAGAGATAAGTATTGGCCATGAAGCCGGGTTATAACGCCCCTGCGTTTCTTCAAAATAATGCCATGGGAATATTTGCCATGGGAGAGAGCAGATTGGTGTCTCGTCTGAAAGGCGGTGCCCCGAACACAGCAGGGTTAGCCTGGATTTTTGCACTCAGACTCTGGATTAAGACTTCAATCCACAGCTTTCTGAGTGGACATTTGTGCTGACGTATCTTGCCATGAGTATTGCCGTTGATCCATTTTCATGTTTCGCTACATAGCAATATAAATGTTGAACAGTCCCTTTTGACAAAGTACTTTTCTAAAGATGGGGGAGGAAATCAATGGGAGATTTATTCTTCCTGCGTCATGCGCACATTCGTACATAGTAATGACAAAACAGTGGCATTGGACAGGGCTATTGCCCATTTACCTGATTCAAGAATGGTGCCCAACACAAGAATTTTAGGGTTGTCCTGACTCCTGAGTCAATAAGTATTTAGACAATTTTTATGCAGTGATCACTTGTATAAATGTTAAAACAAAAGAGAACATGAAACAAATGGTTCTCTCTTTGGTCTTTTGAGTGATATTTCATTTATTTTTCCATTTTGAATGATTTTTACTGAAATTATAATTTCAATGTAGCAGACTGAGGACTTGTAAGTAATCCCGTTTAATAAAAAATATTAAATGCTATCCAACAGGTCTAGAGACAAGAACTATGGAATAAAGATTCCGTTGTAATCTTGAGTTCTGCAGCTTTTCACATCTGTTGGAAAATGATTTAATGACGATCTTGGATTAACTTGGCCTATGGGAATGTTTTGTTATTTAGTAACAGCTTGTTTGCACTGGTTCACATGGGGTGTGTTTCAAAGTTTGACAGAAATGCAATTTTGACAGAATCCTGTGTCCAGCATGGAATTGACCAGCCAGACAAAATATCATTGGCGTTGAAATCTTTTGGCAGAAATATACAGTGTGGAAATGGAGCATGGAGTTGACTTGTTGCTGAGCAGCACAAATGTGTGTCAACTACAATGGCCCAGATCTTGTGGTTGAATTTGATGGCAAAACTTTCAGTGTCTCTTTGTCAATGTCAAAAATGACAGTAACTCATGCGGTCCACCCGTGCACCGTTAAGCACAGAAGTCTGGAAGTTGATGGCGGTGGTATTCTCCTCTTTTGCAGGATGCATTGTTGCCGTCTTTGTGGTTGCAGTTGGCACAGAATTAGTGCTTAACTGGAACTTCAAATTTTTGCACATTATTCTCACATTAAAAACTGTTGAAAAAGTTAAGCTTTGGGTGCAACTGAGTTTTAATAATGTACTAACTTTAATTATATACATACGAATGTGCATACAAATTAGGAGTTGGCTGTTATGCCTCTCAAGCCTGCTGCATTATTTAATAATCACAGCTGATCTGATTGTGGCCTCAATTCCACTTGCGTGTCGACCCCCTAAAACCTTTGACTTCCTTGTCAAACAAGAATCTACTAACTCAGCCTTAATATATTCAATGGCCCTGCCTCCATTGTTCTCTGGGAAGCGAATTTCAAAGACTGACAACTCTTTAGAGAGGGAAAATAGTCTCCTTATCTGTCTTAACGGGGCCTCACGGTAGCATGGTGGTTAGCATCAATGCTTCACAGCTCCAGGGTCCCAGGTTCGATTCCCGGCTGGGTCACTGTCTGTGTGGAGTCTGCACGTCCTCCCCGTGTGTGCGTGGTTTCCTCCGGGTGCTCCGGTTTCCTCCCACAGTCCAAAGATGTGCGGGTTAGGTGGATTGGCCATGCTAAATTGCCCGTAGTGTAAGGTTAATGGGGGGATTGTTGGGTTACGGGTATACGGGTTATGTGGGTTTAAGTAGGGTGATCATTGCTCGGCACAACATCGAGGGCCGAAGGGCCTGTTCTGTGCTGTACTGTTCTATGTTCTATGTTCTATTAAATGGGCGACCCTTTATTTTAATCTATTTAATCTATTTAAAAATACCTTACAATTTTAAATCTTTGTTTCAAATTCAAAGTCCCTCATGAGGAAACACTCTCTCAGCATTTACCCTGTTAAGTTCCCTGAAGGTCTTCCACACGATTCTCCCACGCCGCGCCGTATGGGAGAATCGGCGTTCGCGCCATTTTTTCCCGCGGCGCAGGTCCGATGCCGGCAGGCTATTCTCCGAGAAGCGGAGAATCGGCGACATTTGCGCCGGCTCGTTTGGCGCGGCGCCGTTCGCGGGCGGCTGTCGGCGGCCAGGCCGCCGATTCTCCGGCCTTGATGGGCTGAGCGGCCGCGCAGAAACGGCAGAGTCCCGCCGGTGCCGTTCACACCTGGTCGCTGCCGGCGGGAATTCTGCGCGAAGGGTCGAAGGGGGGTGGCCTGTGGGGCGGGGAAAAGCGCTCCTTTACCTGGGGGGGGAGCCTCCGATGAGGTCTAGCCTGCGATCGTGGCCCACCAATCGGCGGGCCGGTCTCTCCAGCCCCGGCCCTATTTCATTATGCGGCCGGCCCCTGAACCCCCACACCATGTTGTGTTGGGGCCGGCGCGCTGAGGATGTTCCCCCGCGCATTCGCAGGTTGGCACGGCCCAACTGCGCATGCGCGGGTTGGCGCGGTGCCCATTTGGCGCCGGGAAGGGAGGCTGGAGCGGCGTTCACGACGCGCGAAGACTCGGTTTACATTTCGGAGAATCGCGCCCAACATTTATTTCAATAAGATCACATTCCATTCTGCTAAATTCCAATGGGTATCGTCTTCCCACCTTCAGTGATTACTTGCTAACGAGTATGATTGTTCACCTAAGAAACTCCGTGTTACTGATCATGGGTTCTGTGGGTTCTTGCATGGCTGATGAGCCTAATCCTAGAGCTACACCATCAACCGCATACTTGGCAGGTGTTTCTGGGAGGTGGGATTGGTCCTTGAACTCTAGATCACTAGTAATCCTTTCTGAGGTTCCTTCAGGATACTGTCAGGGTATAGGCCCTACCTGTTCAACTGTTCTTCATAAGATAAGATAAAGGGGCAGCACTATAGCATAGTGGTTAGCACAATTGCTTCACAGCTCCAGGGTCCCAAGTTCGATTCCCGGCTGGGTCACTGTCTGTGCGGAGTCTGCACATTCTCCCTGTATGTGCGTGGGTTTCCTCCGGCTGCTCCGGTTTCCTCCCACAGTCCAAAGATGTGCAGGTTAGGTGGATTGGCCATGCTAAATTGCCCTTAGTGTCCAAAATTGCCCTTAGTGTTGGTTGAGTGTCGTTACTGGGTTATGGGGATAGGGTGGTGTGGACTTGGGTTGGGGGCTCTTTCCAAGAGCCAGTGCAAACTCGATGGGGGGAATGGCCTCCTTCTGAACTGTAAATTCTATGATAATTCTATGATAAGCCCTCCATCCCAGGAATAAATTGAGTGAACCTTCTCTGAACTGCTTCTCATGCAGTTATATGCTTTTTCAAATGAGACCAATAACTGTACACAGTATTCTAGATGTGGTCTCGCCAAAACCCTTGACAACTGTAGAAAAAAGTTCCTACTTCTACATTCCATTCCCCATGCAATAAATGATAACATTCAATTTACCTTCCCAATCACTTTCTGTATCTGCATTCGAACTTTTTATGATTTACTTACTAGGACACCCAAATCTTCCTGCACCTTGGAGCAGTGTTTTTCAAAATTATTTTCCCGGGAGCCACTTTTGCCAACTGGCTGATCTTCGTAACCCATGTCGGCCGACTTTCATGACCCACGCCGGCCGAACTTCTCAATACACCATATTCGTTTACTTTAATGAAACAGGTGAGCCTGCTTAGTCCGCACAATCTCACTTGCTTTGTAATGCAATGTTCCATTTTTTACAAGAACTTCAGCTGATGATTTAAGTTCTCGCTGCATCCGTTGAAAAAGATCAAGAGGTTTGTCCTCAAACTCACCATGCTAAGCCCTCAAATACCTTTGAAGTTGTGAGGGTGTTGCTAAGTATGCTTTTACTTAATTGCTCTGTTTTAATAACCTTTGCTCTAGAATCGCCAGGTATCTTTCTGATACCACCACAAGGTTCAAAGCCAAGTGCTGATCAATAACTCAATACACCAGTTAGTAAGTTTCAAATCAAAACACATTTATTATACACACAGTCAATCACTACTCATGCATAAAACTCTGCTTACTAGACTATCACTACAACAAAAGGCCTATACTTAGCTTTCAAATGGCCCACCAGGTCAGAGGAACAATGGCCTTTGTCCGGTTCTGAGTCTGCAGGCTTCAAGCTGGTATGGAATAGTAGCTAGGAGCGTCTATCCCGTAGCGTGCGTTGACTGGAGACTTATTTGGTTGGTGCAGCTGCTAGGCAGGTCTCTCCTTGCTGAGAGTCACGGTCAAGAGTTCTTCGAGAACTGCGAAGAGATCCTGCCAAGAGAGCGAACTGAACTTGGGGGCTCTACTTTATAGTCCCCAGGGGTTTCGCGCCCTTGTGGGCAGACTCGGACCTGGTCCAAATTAATTGGACCATGTCGCAATCAGTTCTATCGATTTCTCCAATACTGGAGCTGTTCCCTGATCGCTGGGTGGTTCCTATGTGTCCGTTGGCCTTCCTTTGTCCTGGCTCCCGCTGGCGCCGGGGAGTCTGTCTTGGTCCCGATCGCTTCAATGTTTCTAATTGTTCCTGGGGATTGCTCATTAATATGTAGATGGCTATTGGTTTCGGGTCTGTCTGGGTTCTGCAAGTCTTAATACACAGGAAACCTTGCACCTGCTTGTTTTCCTGTGCCTGGCCAATTTTCCCTGCATTCTTTGCGGGCATCCATTTTGGAATCGGGAAGTGGCCACCCCAGGTGGCTACAAGGGTTTTAAACTTTAATTTTCCATGACTTCACTGCATACAACACACATGGACTTTGCATCCTGATTTGCGTTGGCAGAATTAACAAAATCATACCTCAGAAAATCATCCTTACACTGCTTTGTTCCCAATTTCAGAATTTTCTTTGTTTAAAACGATCCTTCTTCAGTTCCACACAGTCCTGTTGTCTTGCTTGCTCACAGCTAGAAAATGGAGGAATCTTTCCTCCATGAATTTGCGCTAAAAGCATGGTCATACAGGGCGTTTGACTTCAGTGTGGATGCCGGGTGCATGATTTGCTCTCTGCCCTGCTTCTGGCCATAAGATTGCGTCGTTCTACTTGAACAGTCGGTTATGATCGGCATTCTCAGGGCAGCACGGTGGCCTAGTGGTTAGCACAACCGCCTCACGGCGCTGAGGTCCCAGGTTCGATCCCGGCTCTGGGCCACTGTCCGTGTGGAGTTTGCACATCTCCCCGTGTCTGAGTGGGTTTCGCCCCCACAACCCAAAAATGTGCAGAGTAGGTGGATTGGCCAGGCTAAATTGCCCCTTAATTGGAAAAAATAATTGGGTAATCCAAATTTATAAAAAAAAAATTTAAAAAATGATCGGCATTCTCAATTTAAGAGCTGGTCACAGCCAGCATTCGCATATAAAAGCTGGTGACAGCCGTTGGCCACTTCTCCTGCGATCGAAAATGCTGCAAACGATTGCTCTGCAGCTCACCCACAGTTCGCAACCCGAAGTTTGAGTACTCCTGCCTTAGAGTATGAAATCTCTCTCCATTTAAATAATTATTGCTTCTGTTCTTCCTAGCAAAGTACACAAGTTCAGCTTTTTCAACATTATACTCCACCTGCCAAAGTTTTGCCCACCCACTTAACCTATCTCCATCCCTTTGCAGAGCCTTGACCGGGATTCTCCCGGAATCGGCGGGACGGCCCGTACCGGTGCCAAAGAGCGCCGTGAACCACTCTGGTGACGGGCCGCCCGGAAGTTGGAATCCTCCACACATACGGGGGTTAGGCCGGCACTGGAGGAGTTGGCGTTATGCCAACCGGCGGCGAAAGGCCTCCGCCGGCCGGCGCGGGTTGGTGCATGCGTAGAACCGCTGGCGTGTTTCCTGCACATGCGCAGGGGGTTTCTTCTCCGCGCCGGCCATGGTGGAGCCTTACACAGGCCGGCGCGAAGGGAAAGAATGCCCCCACGGCACAGGCCCGTCCGCAGATCGGTGGGCCCCAATCGCAGGCCGGGCCACTGTGAGAGCCCCCCCGGGGCCGGATCCCCCACGCCCTACTGAGGGTTCCTCTAGCCGCCCTCCAAGCCAGGTCCTGCCGGTATGGACCATGTCTAATTCACACCAGCGGGACTGGCCGAAAACGGGCGCGACACGATCCCCGCCCCTGCCGAAAAACCGGCATCGGAGAATTTGGCAGCCGACGTCAAAGCGGTGGGGCGGGATTCACGCCGTCCCCCGGAGATTCTCCGACCCGGCGAGGGGGGCAGAGAATCCCGCCCCTTTTGTTCCCTTCATAACTTGCTCCCGTACCTACCTTTGTGTCAACAGCAAACTTAACAACTATACATTCAGTCCCTTCATCCACTTCATTGGTATACATGGTATACAATTGAGGTCCCTGTGCTGATCCCATTTAATTATCCCACTCTCTACTTTTTGTTGGCTAACATCAGAATAATCCCTCTGACCCTTAAAATTACTTTTCGAAGTCTCGTGTGGCACTCCCCATTTTATTTTTAAAAAAATATTTTATTGAGGCATTTATCTTGTAAATTTTAACACAATTTTAACACAATGGACAACCCCACCCCTAAACCAGCCAACATGGCTGACATAAAGAACACCCCAACAAATATTTCCCACCAACCCACCCCAACCATGTCCACCTCCCCCTGCCTCCTCTTGTTGAACCCCCCCCCCCCCCCTCACACACACCGCTGACAGCTGAATTTTGACCAAAGAAGTCGACAAATGGTCGCCACCGCTGGGTAAACCCTTCCATTGAGCCCCTCAGGGTGAGCTTAATTTTCTCCAGCCTGAGAAACCCATGTCAATCACAAACACCCCCGACTTCGGGGGTTCCATGTCCCTCCATGCCAGCAAGATCCGCATCCGGGCTGCCAGGGAGGCAAAGGCCAAGACATTAGCCTTTCTTGCCCCCTGGACCCCCTGGTCTTCTGACGCACCAAATATTGGCACCTCTGGACTCGGTACCACCCTTACTTACAGAACCTCTGACATAATGCGGCAAACCCCTGCCAGGATCCCCCAAACTTCGGACAGGCCCAAAACATATGGAAATGGTTTGCGGGACTACCCGCACACCACCCACACCTATCCCCACCTCTTCAAAAAACCTGGTCATCCGGGCCACAGTCATATGCGCCCTGTGGACCACGTTAAATTGTATCAGGCTAAGCCTGGCGCACAACGAGGATGCGTTAACTTTCCTCAGGGCGTCCTCTCATACCCCAGCCTCCAGCTCCCTCTTCAACTCTTCCTCCCACTTCCGCTCCACCCCCCCTATCGGGGCTCCCTCCCATTTCATCAGGTCCTAAAAGATTTCCGATACCTTCTCCTCCCCAACTTCTGCTTTCAACACCATCTTATCTTGTGACTCCTGGGGCGGCAGGTGCAGAAAGGTCAATACCTGCTTCCGCACAAAGTCCCTTGCCTGTAAGTAACGGAACCCATTCCCATCGGGCAGCACAAATTCCTCCTCCAACTCTTCCAAGTACGGAAAGCCCTCTTCTCTAAACATATCCCCAAACTACTCGATACCCGCTCGCTGCCACCCCCGAAACACCCCATCAAGTCCCCCCAGAGGAAACCGGTGGTTGTCACATATCGGTGCTCACACCAACCCCATGTGCTGGCGCCACTGTCCCCACACCCTCAAGGCCACCACCACTACCGGGCTTGTGGAGTACCTGGCTGACGAGAATGTCAGAGGTGCTGTTAACAGTGTCCCCAAACCCTACACGAGGCTGTGTCCATTTGCTCCCATACCGACCCCTCTCCCACGACCCATTTCCTGGCCATCACAGTCTTCGCCGCCCAGTAGAAGTTTCCAAAGTTCGGGCGAGCCAACCTCTCCTCCGACCCCGCTCCAAGAACACCATCTTCACCCGCGGGGCATTACTTGCCCATCCAAACCCTGAAATCATGCGTTCACCTACCTAAAAAACACCTTGGGAATGAAGATTGGGAGGCTCTGAAATACAAACAAGAACCTCGGAAGGACCGTCATCTTTACCGTCTGGACCCTCCCCGCCAATGACAATGGGAGTGCATCCCATGTCCTAAAGTCCCCCTTCATCTGCTCAACCAACCGAGCCAAATTTAGGTTATGTAGCTGCTCCCATCCCCGCGCCACCTGAATGCCCAAGTACCGAAAGCTCCTCCCCCCTCCCCACCACCTTGAACGGCATCTCCCCCAATCTCTTCTCCTGCCTCCTTGCCTGGATCGGAAAGACCTCTTCCCCATTGTCAGATGGATGTACCATTAAGAAATGGGTGATTTTCAAATAGCTGCAGGGATGTCAGTGTATGTGGAGCTGGGCTGTCTGTCTTTCACTTTTGTTTTGAGCTGGCAGCTGCAGTGTGTTTTTGGTTTCATTTTCAGAGTTGGAGAGCTGCATTCAAACCAGGCAGCTATGTAATGATCTCTCTCTCTATACAAGCTAAAGAATGTCTTCAGCTCATTGATGATTTCAAAGTAATACCTGTTTCTATAGAGAATTTAAATCTGCTGCATTTGTTTAAAAAGCTTTAAACTTAGGGATGTTGATTGGAAAGATATTAAGGGTTATCTATAGAGTACTGTATCTTTTTGGGGGGGTTGTCAGGGTTGATAGTTGATAAACTGTTTATTGTGTGTTTAGAAAATGTTTACTGGATTCATAGATTAAACATTGTTTTTGTTTAAAAATACTTTGGTTCTCTGTTGCATGACACCTGTAAAGTGGGCCCTTGTGCTCCCCATAACCAAAATCTATTAAAAGTTGTGGGTCAGGTGAACTCCATGATATACTTTTGTGTTCTCTAAATCCTGGCCCATAATACCATGTTCAGTTTATACCCCGAAAACTGACCGAACTCCTCGAAGATCCCCATAATGTCCCCAATACCGCGCAATGGGTCTGAAATATACCTGTCCGCATAACACGAGACCCTATGTTCCACATACCCCCTCACTATCCCCTGCCAATCCCTTCACGCTCCCAATGCCATCGCCAGTGCCAAGACAAAGAGCAATGGGGACATCCCTGCCTCATCCCCTGATACAGTCAAAAATAGTCAAAACTCGCCGGATTCGTCCACACGCTCAGTGCCTGGTACAGCAACGGGACCCAGTCCACAAAACCCTGACTAAACCCAAACTGGCCCAGAACCTCCCACAGATAGTCCCACTCCACACGATCGAAGGCCTTTTCCACGTCCATGGCGACCACCACCTCCATATCCCGTCCCTCGGTGGGGAATCATTATCTCATTCAATAATCTCCTAATATTGGCTGACAGATGCCTTCCCTTAGCGAACCACGTCTGGTCCTCCCCTAACACCCCTGGCACACAATCTTCAATTCTCAAGGCCAAGAATTTGGCTAATAACTTGTTGTCCACATTTAATAGTGAGATCGGCCTATAAGACCCACACTGCTCCGGATCCTTATCCCATTTTAAAATCAGGGAGATCGAGGCCTGCGGTAGAGCGGGCGGAGCAACCCCGCTGCCTTGCCTTGTTGAATGCCCTCACCAACAAGGGCCCCAGGACCCCCAAGAACTCTTATAGAACTCCACTGGATATCCGTCCAGGCCCGCAGCCTTGCCCGACTGCATCGCCTCCAACCCCTCCACCACTTCTACCAGCCCAATGGGGGCTCCCAGCCCCTCCGCCAGGTTTTCTTCCACCCTCAGGAACTCCAACCCCCCCAAAACCGCCTCTTTCCCTCCACCCCAACTGGGGGTTCCGACTTATCCAGCCTGTTGTAAGGCGGCATGGTAGCACAGTGGTTTACACTGTTGCTTCACAGAGTCAGGGTCCCAAGTTCGATCGCCAGCCTGAGTCACTGTCTGTGCGGAGTCTGCATGTTCTCCCTGTGTCTGTGTGGGTTTCCTACGGGTGCTCCGGTTTCCTCCCACAAGTCCTGAAAGACGTGCTGTTAGGTAATTTGAACATTCTGAATTCGCCCTCTGTGTACCCGAACAGGCGCCGGAATGTGGCAACTCAGGGCTTTTCACAGTAACCTCTTTTTTATAGAAAATATTTTATTGAGGCATTTATAATTGTAACATTTTAAACAACAAAGAGATTCAACAACGGCACAACCCCCACAATAATATACCCAACTACCGCCAGTCCTAAACCCTAACTACCCATACGTTAGATTCTAAGCCCTTTGTCACTTCCATGCCTCCCCCTTCCCTCACCACCCTCCCCCACCACCCTTCCTACTGACGGTCAATTCTCCTTGAAGAAGTTGATGAGCGGCTGCCACCTCCGAGCAAACCCCTGTAGTGAATCACTGAAGGCAAACTTAATTTTCTCGAGCCTAAGAAACCCTGCCATGTCACTGACCCAAACGCCCAATATTAGAGGCTCCGAGTCCCTCCATCCCATCTCTCCAAAATCCGTCTCCGGGCCACCAGGGATGCAAAGGCCAAAACATTAGCCTCTCTCCTCCCCCCCAATATTGCCACCTCTGGACTCAGAGTCACCCTCCCTTCCAGGACCTCTGACATGACATCTGAAATCCCTGCCAAAATCCCCTCAGCCTCGGATATGCCCAAAACATATGTACATGGTTCGCAGGACTTCCCCCACACCGATCACACCTGTCCTCCACTTCCTCAAAAAACCTACTCATCCGGGCCACAGTCATATGAGCCCTGTGGACCACCTTGAACTGGATCAGGCTAAGCCTGGCACACAACGAGGATGCGTTGACTCTCCTCAGGGCCTTCTCCCATAATCCGACTTCCAACTCCCCTCCCAGCTCTTCCTCCCACTTCCTCTTTACCTCCCCAATTGGGACCCCTTCCCACTCCATCAGTTCCTTACATGTTTCTGAGACCCTCCCCTCCCCAACCCCTGTTTTGACATCATCTTATCCTGTAGCCTCCTTAGTAGGAGGCAAGGGAAGCTTGGGACCTGCCTCCAAACAAAATCCCGTACCTGCAGGTACCGGACCCCTTCCCATCTGGCAGCTCAAACTCTTCCTCTAGCTCCTCCAGGCTCGGGAAACCCTTCTCAATGAAGAAATCCACAAATCTCACAATCCCTGCTCACTGCCACCTCCTGAAGCCCCTGTCCAATATCCCCAGAGCGAATCGAAGATTATCACAGATCGGTGACCACACCAAAGCCCACTCCAGTCTCATGTACTGCCTCCATTGCCCCCACACTCTCAGGGATGCCACTACCACTGGGCTTGTGGAGTACCGAGCCGGCGAGAACAGCAGAAGTGCTGTTAACAAAGCCTTCAAACTCGTGCCCATGCAAGATGGGGCTGGTTTAGCACAGTGGGCTAAATACCTGGTTTGCAATGGAGAACAAGACCAGCAGCGCGGGTTCAATTCCCGTACCGGCCTCCCCGAACAGGTGCCTGAATGTGGCGACTAGGGGCTTTTCACAGAAACTTCATTGAAGCCTACTTGTGACAATAAGCGATTATTATTATTATTATGCCGCCTCCATTCGCTCCCACACTGACCTCTTCCCCAGTACCCATTTCCTAACCCTCAATATATTAGCCGCCCAGTCGTAATTAATAAAGTCCGGAAGGGCCCCACGCCCCCGCTCAAGAAGGACCTTCGTCACCATCGGGGCCTTCCCGACCCATGTAAAACCCTAGATCGCCGCATTCATCTTCCTAAAAAATGCCTTGGGGATGAAGATTGGAAGGCACTGAAACACGAACAGCAATCTCGGGAGGACTGTCATTTTCAGTCTGTACACTCCCCGCCAATGACAGCGGGAGCACGTCCCATCTTTGCAAGTCCCCTTTATTTGCTGGATCGCCCTGCCCAAATTTAGTTTATGAAGCTGACCCCAGTCCTTTGCCATTTGAATCCCCAGGTACCTAAAAATCACTCCCACCACTTTGAACGGCATCTCCCTCAGGCTCATCTCCTGCCCCTTTGCCTGGATTGCAAAAACCTCACCCTTGCCCAGATTCACTTTGTAACCTGAGAACCGACCAAATTCCTCCAGTATCCCCATAATTTCTGCAATTCTCCTCAACGAGTCTGTTATATAAAGGAGCAAATTGTCCGCATAGAGCAAGGCCCTATGAACCGCCTCCCTCTCACTATCCCCCATCAAATGTTCAATACACTCAGTGCCATTGCTAAAGGCTCTGTGGCCAGGGCAAACAGTAGTGGGGACAGTGACCACCCCTATCTCATCCCCCGACACAGACGAAAATATTCTGATCGAACCTGGATTGTCCTTACATTCGCCACCAGTGCCTGATACAGCAACTGGACCCAATCCACAAATCCCTGCCCAATCCCAAACCTTCTCAGGACATCCAACAAATACATCCACTCCACCCGATCAAAGGCCTTTTCTGCACCCATGGCCACCACCACCTTGACCTCGTGCCCCTCGGCAGGCATCATTATTACATTTAGGAGCCGCTTAATATTGAACATCAACAAATCCCATCAAGTCCTCCCCTTTTACCCCTTTACACAATCCTCTATATGTGTGTCCAAGATCTTTGCCAGCAACTTTGCATCCACATTTAGCAGGGAGATTGGCCTATATGATCCACAGCTCTCTGGATCCTTATCCCGCTTCAAAATAAGGGAAATCAATACCTGCAATCATGTTGGGGGGAGCACTCCCAGCTCCTTTCACTCATTAAAAGCCTTTACCAGGAGCGGCCCCAACAGCCCGGAAAACTTTTTAGAAAACTGATGCACGATCAATTGCACAAAGATGAGAGTTGAATACAACTGAGGCTTTATTGCTCTAAGATATGTGGCCTCCCACAGCAGCTGGCGAAATGGCTGCTACACGGAGGACACACATATTTATACTCCGCCTACTGGGCGGAGCCAGCAGGCAGGGACTACTGTCGTACCTGTAGTACAGGTCCTACCATACATCACCTAATATATGTGCAACAGTGGTTTACCACAAAAACACTACCGGGTATCCATCTGGTCCTGGGGCTTAACCCGATTGCATCACCCCCAACTCATCTGTAACCTCCTCAAGCACAATTGGGGCTCCCAAATCCTGCACCAACTCCTCATCTATCCTCGGAAACTCCAGTCCCTGGGAAGCTCACACTGGTCCATCCACCACTGAGCTGGCAGGGCAAGAACCTGCCTCTCCACCATCTCAGTGTGCGTTGTCCGCTCCTCACTCACCTCAACCAACTTATTCGCTTTTTTTATGGCACTTCTGGACTGCAGCTCCCTAAATAGGGGTTGCTCTCTTCTGCTCTCACTTCTGCACCTTTTTCCGACAAAATTCCTGCGACAAACCGACGTAAAGGCCACAAAAAGACCACCATCAGTGGGAGCTGCCAAATATGTGATCACTCACTCCATGGCCGCCACCGGAGGTCCCTTTTCACAGTAGCTTCATTGCAGTGTTAATGTAAGCCTACTTGTGACAATAAAGATTATTTATTTATTGAAAATCCTTAAATACCCTATTCACCCCCACTGGGCCCAAACCGAGTTCCCCTCCCTGTCCTTCACATTCCCGATCACCCTCGCTGCCTCCTGCTTCCTCAATTGATGTGCCAACATCCTGCTCGCCTTTTCCCCATATCCGTAAACCACCCCCCTTACCCTCCTCAGCTGCACAACCACTTCCTCGTGGATAAAAGCCTAAACTCCATCTGCAGCTTCTGCCGTTCTTTCAACAGCCCCACTTCTGTGGCTTCCTAATACCTTATGCCAACCTGCAAGATCTCCTCCACTAGCCTTTCCATCTCCACCTGCTCCGCCTTCCCCCTGTGTGCTTGTATCGATATAAACTCTCCCCTCACTACCGCCTTCAATGCCTCTCACAACGTGGCCGCCAAAACCGCCCGTGTCGTTCAGCTCCACATATCTCCCAAATGACCGCCCTCACCCGCTCACAAACCTCCTCGTCCGACAAAAGCACCACATCCATCCTCCACCTCCACTGCGGGCGCTGGCCCCCTCCCTTATTTACCCACAGGTCCACCCAATGCAGAGCAAGATTCGACACAACAATCGCTGAATATTCCACGTCGACCCCCCCCTGCCAGCAGCATCTTATCTAGCTCAAAAAAGTCAGTTCAGGAGTACACCTTACCCTTTGCACATGTGAGAAGAACAAAAATTCCTCGCCCTCGGCCTCCCAAACCTCCACGGATCCATCCCCACTCACACTCATGTGCTCCATAAACCCCCTCAGCTCCTTCACTACTGCCGACACCCTCCCTGATCTCGAACTCGACCGATCTGGCCTTGGGTCCCGAAACCTATTAAAATCCCCCCCAACCATTATCAACAGTGCGAGTCCAAATCAGGGATCTTCCCCAGCACCCACCTCATGAACTCCACATTGTCCTAGTTCGGAGCATGAAAATTCACCAGAACCACCCTTCCAATTTCCCACTCACCGTCATTTATCTCCCTGCAGAGTCAGCCACTATACTCCCCACTTCGAACACCACCCGTTTGTTAATCGAAATTGCTACCCCCCTCATTTTGGAATCTAATCCTGAATGGAATATCTGTCCTACCCACCCTTTCTTCAATCTAGCCTGATCCCCAATCCTCAGGTGCGTTTCCTGTAACAGACCTACGTCTACCTTTAGACTTCATCTCCTTCTTTGTCACAGGCACAATCCTAACTCGCTCCAATGGCTCCTTTTTAGACCACTTCTGGTCCACAAATCCATCCACCAGTGGGACACCCTCTTCTTTCAACCCTCCTGAACTTTTTCAATCAACATATCCACCCGTTAGCTGGGGAAAAGATCCAAAAATGCCACCCCAAGTGAGAGAACCAAATGTGTAACCACTCATACCATAGCCACCACCGGAGGTCCGTGCTCCCCATTTTACTTTAAATCATATAAATTTTTGAAAGAATAAAGCTTAAAGTTTGTTTTATAATATTTCAGCTGCTACCTTAATCCTCCCTGTATACCGCAACCCCTATTTCACTCTCAGTAAAATGATGAATGTGAATAATTGGTATTCTTTTCTTCCTCCTTTTGCTGTCTGTGGTAATTCTTCAATCTGATTGTCTGCTCTGTTACTTAACACTAGTGACCCCATTTGATGGTGTCAAAATAAAACTGACATTGTAGTAGGAGAATTTAACACCACAGAGCCTGCTAAATCTTTGTGGGTAGCTTTGGGCGTGATTCTCTGGCCTCGTTGCCCTCCCACTCAAGCGAAATGAGGCCAGTGAATAAGGGAGAGGCCGAAAATGAGAACTGCACCAGGCACCAAACCATTTGCAATGCCCACTCCCATAGGTGAAATCGGGATCTCGCCGTAGCGTGCCGAAAAATCAATTATCACCACTTAAGCCCAATTTCCATACAATTAACAGGAACCACCCAGTATCCAAGGCCTCCCGTGATTCAGCGGTGTGCCCAGCAAGTAGCCACACTGGCGCTGATTAGTACTTCTTTTGAAAGACTTGAACCTGGCAGATGGGCTGCTGTGTTGATCTGAGTCGGTGTATAGCCATCTTCACTCACAGGACAATGAGCCCATAGACACTGAGCATGCTGCCCCTGTGCTTGCGTGGGGGTGGGTAGGGGTGGGTGGCGGGGACTTGGGGGGAGTGCAGGGGAAGTGCAGCCCTGGTTGGGTGTGGACTGCCATGGGGGTCTGGGGGTATCAGGGCTTGGGGGGGCTCTGCGGGCTCTGCAGGTAGAGGTTAGGACGTGCACGGGTCTGCCATGCCAACCCCTGGACTGTGTTCTCAATCCAGGGGCAACCCTAGCCCCTGCCTGTCTGCCCCAAAAACCACCCATAACTCCCACTGACCACGGAGGCATCTGGCATTGCGGCTGAAGGTTTTTGCTAAAAGGAAATTGTCAATTGTGGTTAAATGCGTACTACACGCGTCCTGTGATTGAGTGGGCCATATAGCATGTGGGGCTCATTGCCTAGCCTCCCAATCACATCTTGATGCATGCACACTGTACTTGAACACTGTGGGAGGCAGCAAAACAGATGCAGCAGCAAACCTTCGATCTCCCAGGGGATTTTGGGGGGGGGAATGTCTGGGGAGATGGGGCATGGGATAGTGGTTGGCCCGCATTGCGAAACAAAGAGCCAGAGGCATCATACTGGTTGTGGTGAGGATACTTTAATGTTCCTCATACAAGCGTACACCACTGCCCCACTATTCCGATGATGCCGCCCCACTACTCCCACCCTCCCTCCCTCCCCCTTCCCCAACGCGCACTCCACTCCTTGCCCTAACCCACTCTTCCCCCACTCCCCCACCCCAAGTGCCCTCAGTGATCCTCAAAGTGCTTGGCCTTCCTCGTTCTACCGTAACACCTAAGTGTATCCTCAGGATGCAAATTTGAGGTTGAGACAGCCAGCTGCTTACTATATCCCATCACCGATCCTTAGGATGTGTCCAGATTGTCACCCAGCTCTTCCCGGTCGGTTGCCATAAGGCCCCGGGGTTCACCTTCGGATGACGGGGCAGCAGGACTGGGCCCCGGCTGCCCCTGCGTCATCTGGCTCTGCCAGCCCAGGTGGCTCCCTAATGTCTACACCATATTGTCAATGCCTTTGGTGATGCTCCTCAGTGATTATGCCATGTTCTGCAGTGACTCGGCAATGCCCAACTGCAACTGGGTCAAGCTTCAAAGCGCCTCGGCCATTCCCACCTGAAACCGGGACATGTCCCGCAACAACTCATCAAGGTCAACCTTGCACTAGTCAAGACCCTCATCGAGTAAGACAGTCTACCGAAGCCCTCAGCCATCACCATCACCGACTGTGCAATGCCTCAGACACCTTCACTCATACTGCTGGCATCGTGCACCAAGCTCTGCACTGCGGTCACTGCACTAGCAGTTTTAGCCTTGGTGTCATGCATTACTGGCGACATGTTCTGCACCCGTAGCCTCCGAGACTCCTCCATTTGGCTATGGACCTGTTGGAGTGTCACCCACATCTCCCTCTGGATGTTCCGGCCGCTCCCTAACATCTCCATCAGCTCCGGGAAAACATGTTCCAGAGGCTCAGCATCTGGCTGAGTCCCAGCTGAGTCCTGGGATCCAGCAGCCCTCCGACTGCTGTCTTGCCTGGGCGTTACCACATCAATGTATTAATGACTGTGTGGTGCTCACCAGAATGTGCCCCAGAATCCTGCCTACTAATGTTGTCCACCGAGGAATGTGTCTCTGCACTGGTTGAGGATGTGGATGACAGCTGTGACGCATCCAAGGTGGTCTCATGTTAGGCAGGGCCCAGATGGGCTGGCACCATCGGCTGGAGGACGTGCGGGGAATTAACATGTGGTCAGTGTGATGATATGTATGAGCAATCATGTATATATTTGTGGGTGAACGACCTCTGACCAGCAAGTGGCAGTGTAAATCTACCATGTGACTCTGTACCTCGAGGACTTGGGAGTTAGACTTGTTAATGGATAGCTATACTTGCAGTAAGACCATAAGACATAGGAGCAGAATTAGGCCACTTGGTCCATCGAGTCTGCTCCGCCATTCAATCATGGCTGATATTTTCTCATCCCCATTCTCCTGCCTTCTCCCCATAACCCCTGATCCCCTTATTAATCAAGAACCTATCTATCTCTGTCTTAAAGACACTCACTGAATTGGCCTCCATGGCCTTCTGCGGCAAAGAGTTCCACAGATTCACCACCCTCTGGCTGAAGAAATTCCTCCTCATCTCTGTTTTAAAGGATCGTCCCTTTAATCTGAGATGCTGTCCTCTGGTTATAGTTTTTCCTACAAGTGGAAACATCCTCTCCATGTCCATTCTATCCAGGCCTCGCAATATCTTGTACGTTTCAATAAGATCCCCTCTCATCCTTCTAAACTCCAACGAGTACAGGCCCAGAGTCCTCAAATGCTCCTCATACAAATTCTTCATTCCAGGGGTCATTCTTGTGAACCTCCTCTGGACCCTTTCCAAGGCCAGCACATCCTTCCTTAGATATGGGCCCCAAAACTGCTCACAATACTCCAAATGGGGTCTGACCAGAGCCTTATACAGCCTTAGAAGTACATCCCTGGTCGTTTTAGGTAGCTTTAGGATAATTTATCAGTATTAGTAGTTTGTAATATATTTCTTATAGTCATTTTAATAAGTCCACAGAGGCAGAAGTCCCTTCACCAAAACCAACAGCAGTACGGCCATGTGCATTCAGCTTGCTATCAACACTGGGAGTGCAGAGGATCTGTTACTTCCTGTTATATACAGAGAAGAGCTTCCCTGATTGAGCCACGAATCAGGGAACTCGTATTCCAATTGGCCAATCTCAGTGGCCTGGTCTATGTCATTACATTTATCTTTACCACGCATTCATTTTATAATAAAATACTTTGACTAGTGAAGCACTCGATGTTCTACTCTGCCTCATTCTGACCAGCCAAGCACCAGAACATAACAGTCAGTGGGAGAGATGGGTCAGTCTATATGGCAATAACAATTTATGTGTGACAGTCCATCCGAGTGGGTCCCGGTGGATTCCCACTTCTGCAGCATGCGTCATCCCCCGCATTGGTGACTTCTGTCCTCTGCCACCCCCATAACTTCCAGGGGCCGTTCTTCGAAGGTTGTTGAGATTCTTATGTCGGGCACCCCTCCGCCAGCCTGGGCCCTCTCCTGACGATTGTGGGAGAGCTTCTCCTGCGGAGACAAAGAGGGCATTGTTAGTCGCACTTGCAGTTCATCGTGGTGGTGGTGGGGGGTGGGGGGCTGTGAAGGGTGGGTGAGGGGGGGAAGGGAGGGTTGGGTGGTGCTGGTCACGTTGGGGGACAGGAGATTTCTGGGAGGTGGTGTCAACTCACCCTTGCTGCCAGGCGTAGTTCGTTGACCTTCTTGCGGCACTGGACACTGGAGGCCAGTCGTCCTGGTCACGCTACCCGAGCTGATGGCCGCTGTCACTTCATCCCACCCGGCACTGGCTCCCCTATCTCACCCTCCAGGACCCTCAGGGGAGCAGGACATCCCTCCTGGCCTCGACCGCATCTCGGTACCTCCCCAGGTCCATGCCTCCATACTTGGGGCCAGTCATCTCAGCTGCGAGCTGGGTGGGGTTGGCTGTTCAAGAGCAGCTTGAGTGCTGCTCGACCTTATTAGCGGGGGGCTGGCGAGCGCGGTCAAGGCACATCGGCTGGCGAGTCTTTATTTGCGACATGATGCCCGTGGGGCTCGTTAAGTAGACCAATTAACGGTCAATTGCGTTGCCAGCCTTGCCGGGCTGAGCACCGGGAAACTCGCAGCAGTTCCAGCTTGCTACCACACTTAGAAATCTTTCTGGAGAATTGCGGCCTTTGTTTGAGGTCACCAGTAAACGTAATCCTACAGTGCACACTGCAAAGTCTGGGCCAGTAATTGCATAGGGCTGTTTTTTTAATTCTTTCAGACTATATAGGCATCTCTTGAAGGCCAGCATTTATAGTTTATCCTTAATTGTGCGTGAGGAAGTGGCGGTGAACTGCTATTTTGAGTTATTGCAATCAGTATAGTTAAGTTACCTCTACACTGCTATTAAGGGAGGAGTTTTGACCCAATGACCGTGAAGGACCAATGATATAGTTCCAAGTCAGGGTGGTGTGTGGTTTTGGATGGGAACTTGCAGGTGTGGTGTTCCATGTGGCTGCTGCTCTTGTCTTTCTAGGTGGTAGAGGTTGTGTGTCTTGAAGTTGCTGTTGAAGAAACCTTGGTGAGTAGCTTCCATGCATTTTATAGCTGGAACACAATCCAGCCATGCTGTGCCAGTGATAGAAAGAGTGAGTGTTTAAGATGCATGGAGTCTCAAACAAGCAAGCTGTTTGTTCTGGAGAGTGTTGAGTTTCTTGAGTGTTAATGGAGCTGCACTCATGCGGTGCAAGCATTATTTGTCACTTATCAGCCCAAATCTGAATGTTGTTCAGGCTTTGTTGCATGCAAGCATAAACTGGTCTATTATCTGAGCAGTAGTGAATGAAACTGGGCACTATACAATCATCAGCAAGCATCCCCACTTCTGGCCTTATAATTGACTGTAGGTCATTGACGAAGACAATGGTGATTTTGCTGAGGACGCTGCCCTGAGGAAATCCTGCAGCATTGCCTGGGACTCCGGGAGGTGATTAGACTTCAACTACAACCAGCTAGGTGTGACTCAAATCAGTGGTGGGTTTTCACCCTGATTCTCATTTATTTTCAGTTTTGCAAGTACTCCTTGATGCCACACTCAGTCAAATGCTGCCTCGATGTCAAGAGCTGTCACTCTCAACGTAACAGTGGAATCCAGCTTTGTGTCCATGTTTGGCTCAAGGATATTATGAGGTATTATTTTGTCGTTATTTTTGCGTTCTAGTGTCCTCAATGAGCTCATTTATGATTTGATGTTAAAAGTTCTCATTTGGGTCCGGTGGCGGTCATAGTGTGAGTGGTCGCACATTTGGTGGCACCCACTCGTCGTGGAATTTTCAGAACTTTTTTCCAGCTACCAGGTGGATGTCTTGATCAAAAAAGGTGCAGGAGGGGTTTAAGGAGAGAGTATCCCATTGGTGGATGGATTTGTGGACCAGAAGTGGTCTGAAAAGAAAGGAACAGTTGGAGACAGCTGAAGTTGTGCCTGCGACACACGTGAAGATGGCGGAGGGGCAGGGATTGGCCCTGCCCTCTCAATGCTTGATGGAGCAGCTGGTGGGCTTCGTTCATGAGACGTTCATACAGCAGAGAAAGGAGAATTTGGAGGACCTGACTAGGGTGATAAAGGTGAGGATCGACTGCATGGAAACGAGGCTGGAGGCCCAGAGCCAGGTGATCCAGAAGATGGAGGAGACGGGAGAGAAGCACGAGGAGCAGCTTGTCTCGATAGCAGCCAAGATGGGGGTGATGCGGGATCATCAGAAATGGCTGCAGGAGAAAGTGGAGGAACTGGATAACCGGTCTCGCAGGCAAAATTTGAGGATCATGGGACTGCCGGAGGGTAGCGAGGGATCAGATGCCAGCACGTATGTGGTTCGGATGTTCTAGAAGCTGCTAGGTGAGGGGGCATTTGAACAATCCTTGGGATTGGACCGGGAGCACAGGGCACTGATGAGAAAACCGCCGGGAAATGAGCTGCCGAGGGCATTTGTGGTGTGCCTGCAGCGGTTCCTGGACAAGAAACGGCTCCTAGGTGGGCCTGGCAGACAAGGCACTGTACCTGGGAGGGCAGTGAGCTGTGCGTGTATCAGGACCTGGGTCCGGAGCTGGCCAAGAGGACAGCAGGCTTCAACTAGATGAAGGCGGCCCTCTTTAAAAAGGGGGCTAAATTTGGTATGCTGTACCCAGCACGCCTGTAGGTGACCGATAAAGGTCGGAGCTGTACTTTGGGTCACTGGGGAAGGCGATGGAGGTAGACAATGAACTGGCAGGAGACCAAGGACATTGAACGTTTGAGGATGTGCTCGCTTTCTTGTTTTTGTATTTTGTTTGGGATCATTGCCCTGTTTTTTCTTGGTGGGGGATGGTGGAATGCTCTTTTACATACATACATAGAACATACGATGTTGGGTGGTTGTTGTTAAGTTTGCACTGGTATAATGTTTGAGCGGGGGGCAGGGGGGAGGGGAATCAGTGAGGGGTAGGATGCTAGGTGCCATGGGTGGGGGCTACCAGGCTAGCTGGGCGGGGTAGTTCACGGAAGCAAAGTGGGGGGTGAGCAGATGATTAGTGTGTTGATGGGGATTGGGGCTGTTATTTAGTGGTGAGGGAGAGGGGGGGGATCTGCTGACAAGGGAGGGGTTTTTGGAACGTGGTATGGGGGGGATCGATGACGGTGGGCGCCCGAGGTCGGGCCTCAGGAGATGCGGGGTGCGGGCTGGAGTGTGACCCAGGGGGGGTTACGGTTAATCGGCGGGGGGGCGGGGCGTGGGGGGGGTGGAGTTAAGAGGGCCATATGTTTGCACATTTAAAGAGTTTAAAGGCGGGCGTAGCTCTATTACAGGAAACACATCTGAAGGTTGTGAATCAGATTTGGCTGAGGAAAAGCTGGGTAGGGCAAGTATTTCATTCATTGGATTGGATTCTAAAGGGGGCGACAATTTTGATTAACAAACAGGTGCCGTTCGAAGTGGGGAGTATAGTGGCTAAATCTGGGGGGAGATATGAATGAATGAAAAATGAATGAAAATCGCTTATTGTCACAAGTAGGCTTCAAATGAAGTTACTGTGAAAAGTCCCGGGAAGTGAACCGTGCTGCTGGCCTGCCTTGGTCTGCTTTCAAAGCCAGCGATTTAGCCCTGTGCTAAACCAGCCCCTTACATGGTGAGTGGGAAATTGGAGTTGATGCCAGTGGTGCTGGTGAATATTTATGCTCCAAACTGGGACAATGTGGAATTCATGAGGCAGGTGTTGCAAAAGATCCCTGATCTGGACTCGCATCAGTTGATAATGGTGGGGGGGGCGAGATTTCAATACGGTCTGGATCCAAGATTGGATCGGTCGAGTTCAAGGTCAGTGAGGGTATTGGCAGCAGCGAAGGAGCAGAGGATATTTATGGGGCATATGGGAGGGCGGGTGGATCCTTGGAGGTTTGGGAGGCCGAGGGCAAAGGAAGTTTTGTTCTTTTCTCATGTACACAGGGTGTACTCCCAAATTGACTTTTTTGTCCAAGACAAGACGCTGTTGGCACGGGTGGTCGACGTGGAATATTCAGCGATTGTGGTGCCGGATCATGCTTCACAGGGAGGGGGCCAGCGCCTACAGTGGAGGCTTGATGTGGGCCTTTTCTCGGACGAGGTGTTTTGTGAGCGGGTGAGGACGACCATTCGGGGGTATGTGGAGCTGAGCGACACAGGGAGGTCTCGGTGGCCATGTTGTGGGAAGCATTGAAGGCAGTGATGAGAAGGGAGCTTATCTCGACACAGGAACACAGGGAGAAGACGGAGCAGGTGGAGATGGAAAGGCTAGTGGATGAGATCTTACAGATAGACAGGAGGTATTTGGAGGCCCCAGAAGCAGGGCTGTTTAAGGAGCGAGAGAAGCTGCAGATGGAGTTTGGGTTGTTATCCACGGGGAAAGCGGTTGGGCAGCTGAGGAGGGCAAGAGGGGTGGTGTATGAATATGGGAAGAAGGCAAGCAGTATGTTGGGGCACTAATTGAGGAAGCAGGAGGTAGCGAGGGAGATCTGAATGTGAAGGACAGGGAGGGGAACTCGGTTTGGACCCGGTGGGGTTGAATTGGCTGTTTAGGAATTTTCACAGTGGGTTGAATAAGTTGGAACCCCCGGCCGGGGTGGAGGGGATGAGGTGGTCATTTGGAGGGGTTGGAGTTCTCGAGGGTGGAGGAGGATCTGGTGGAGGTGCTGGGGCCCCAATTGTGCTGGTAGAAGTGGTGGAGGGGCTGGAGGCGATGCAGTCGGGCAAGGCCCCGGGCCCGGACAGATATCCAGTGGAGTTCTATAAAAAGTTCTCGGGTGTCCTGGGGCCCTTGTTGGTGAGGGCATTCAGTGAGGCAAGGCACTGGGGTTTCTCCATCCGCTCTACCGCAGGCCTCGATCTCCCTGATTTTAAAATGGGATAAGGATCCGGAGCAGTGTGGGTCTCATAGGCCGATCTCACTATTAAATGTGGACAAGTTATTAGCCAAAATCTTGGCCTTGAGAATTGAGGATTGTGTGCCAGGGGTGATAGGATAGGACCAAACGGGGTTTATGAAGGGGATCCATCTGGTGACTAATATTAGGAGTTATTAAATGTGATAATGATGCCTCCCGAGGGACGGGATGTGGAGGTGGTGGTCGCTATGGTTCCGGAAAAGCCTTCGATTGGGTGGCATGGGAGTATCTGTGGGAGGGTTTGGGGTGGTTTGGGTTTGGGCATGGTTTTATGGATTGAGTTCGGTTGCGAGTGGGTGGATGAACCGGGTGAGCTCGGACTATTTTAGGCTGCACCAGGGGGCTAGGCAGGGATGTCCACTCTCCCCACTGCTCTTTGCCTTGGCTATAGAGCCACTGCCGATGGCGTTGGAGTGTGTCGAGGATAGGCAGCAGATAGTATGGCAGGGTGTGGCATACAGGGTCTCGCTTTATGTGGACAATTTGGCGCTGTATATTTCGGACCCGTTGGGTGGTATTGGGGGCATCATGGGGATGTTAGAGGAATTTGGTTTTCGGGGTATAAATTGAACATGGGGAAGAGTGTTGTCTTCCCGATGCAGGAGAGGGGGCAGGAGAAGAGATTGGTGGAGATGCTGTTCAAGGTGTTGGTGGGGGAGGTGCTTTCGGTACTTGGGTATTCAGGTGGCGCAGGGGTGGGAGCAGTTGCAAAACTTAAATCTGGCTCGATTGAGAGAGCAGATGAACTCGACTTTAGGAGGTGGGATGCGCTCCTGTTGTCATTGGCAGGGAGGGTTCAGACGGTGAAGTTGACAGTCCTCCCAAGGTTCCTGTTTGTATTTCAGAGTCTTCCAATCTTCATTCCCAAGGTGTATCTTAGGAAGGTGAACGTAGTGTTTGTGTGGGGGGTAAAGCCCTTCGGGTGAAGAAGGTGTTGCTGGAGCAGGGTCGGGGAGCTAGCTTTCCCAAACTTTATAAATTACTACTCGCCGGCAATATAGCGATGGTCAGGAAATGGGTAGTGGGGGAGGAGTCGATATGGGAATGGATGGAGGCAGCCTCATGTAAGGACACGAGTATGGGGGTACTGTTAACGCTCATCTGCCGTTCATGCCGGCCGGGTACTCCACAAGTCCGGTAATGGTGGTGGCCCAGAGGGTGTGGGGACAGTGCCGACAGGGGGCTCCTGTTTGGGTACCGATATATGGCAATCACTGGTTTGCCCCGGGGGGTGTGAGATGGGGGGTTTTGGGGGTGGCAACGGGCGGGGATCGAGTGGTTTGGGGACTTGTTTATAGACGGGTGTTTTCCGTGCTTGGAGGAGTTGGCGGAGTCTGAGCTGCCCAGTGGGAATGGATTCCATTACTTACAGGTGAAGGACTCTGTGCGGAGGCAGGTAGCGACCTTTCCGCACCTACTGCCCAGGGGCTACAGGATAAGGTAGTGTCGAAAACGGGAGTTGGGGAGGGGAAGGTATCGGAAGTACATAAGGAGCTGATGGACTGGGAGGGAGCCCCGATAGGAGGTGAAGAGGAAGTGGGAGGAAGAGTTAAGTAGGGAGTTGGAGGCTGGGTTATGGGAGGACGCCCTGAGGAGTCAATGCATCCTCGTCATGTGCCAGGCTTAGCCTTGTAAAATTTAAGGTGGTCCACTGGGCACATATGACCCGGATGAGTAGGTTTTTTGAAGCGGTGGAGGATAGGCGTGACTGGTATGTTGGTGGGCCCGCGAATCATACCCATATGTTTTGGGCATGTCCGAAGCTTCGGAAATTCTGGGAGGGGTTTGCCAAAGTCATGGCGGAGGTTCTGAAAGTAAGGGTGCTCCCAAGTCCAAAGGTGACGATGTTTCGTGTGTCAGAAGACTCGGGAAGCCAGGGGACGAGAGAAGCTGATGAGTAGAATTGTGGCTAGCACAATTGCTTCACAGCTCCAGGGTCCCGGGACCGATTCCCGGCTTGGGTCACTGTCTGTGTGGAGTCTGCACATCCTCCCCGTGTCTGCGTGGGTTTCCTCCGGGTGCTCCGGTTTCCTCCCACAGTCCAAAGATGTGCGGGTTAGGGTGGATTGGCCGTGATAAATTGTCCCTTAGTGTCCAAAATTGCCCTTAGTGTTGGGCGGGGTTACTGGGTTATGGGGATAGGGTGGAGGTGCTGACCTTGGGTAGGGTGCTCTTTCCAAGAGCCGGTGCAGACTCGATGGGCCGAATGGCCTCCTTCTGCACTGTGAATTCTATGATGACTTGGCTTTTGCCTCCCTGGTAGCCCGGAGACGGATCTTGCTGGCATGGAGGGATGCGGATCCCCGAAGTCGGGGATGTGAGTTAGTGACATGGCTGGGTTTCACAGGCTAAAGAAAATTAAGTTCGCCCTGAGGGGCTCGTGCTAGGGTTTGCCTGGAGGTGGCAGCCATTTACTAAGCCATTTACGAAGTTACTAAGCTGTCAGCAGAGGGGGGAGCGGTTCAAATGGGGAGGCAGGGGGAGTTGGGCAAGGTGGAGGTAGGTCGGTGGGGAATTGTTGTTGGGGCATGGTTTATGTAAGCCATGTTGGCTGGGTTTTTTTTCCTTGGTGTGGTTATTTATTGTGTTAAAATTTATAATATAAATGCCTCAAGAAAATATATATTTTTTTTAAAGTTCTCATTTGGAATGAATTTGACAGTAAAGGCACTCAAAGCTATGCGTGCAGTGCACTCAAAGCTATTTAATATGCTCAGCACCCTACATTGTAAAATACAAGGACATTAATTATTTAAGTAATATCTGGAGCGTGATCAAACTGAATTGCAACAGAGTACCATGTTGAGCGTGCTTAGATGGGTGCTTCCCGGCTTGCAGTGCCAAGAAAGACCAGGCTATCGAATGAGACTCTGTTGCAGTCCAGCTGGGAATGCCCTGACGAGGCCACACTTAGTCCTGTTTCCTGCACTGAGGAGCTCCATCGTCAGAACTCCTCAGTGCAGGAGAAAATTGAGACACCATTTTTAGATGGCACCCTGATCTCTTGACATCCCCCCCCCCCCCCCCCCGACTTGAACCCTGGACCCCCCAAAAGTCCCAACTCACCTATAAAGGAATCGTCAGGCCCCCATGCACCCTACCTCATATGGGCAGGCCACCCTAGGCCCGATCCCCAGCAGGAGCAGAACGCTAACCTGGCAGTGTCAGGATGGCACCCAGATGGCACTGCCAGGGTGTCAGGCTAGCAGTGCCAAGGTGCCCTGGTGGCACCAGCAGTGCCAGGGTGCCACCCTACCCAGAAGCCAACCACCCAAGGGCCTCCAACCCCCTGTGAGACCCTCCCCAAGTGCCATTCTGCATATCCACATTTGTGAGGATCAGTACTGAACGGCACTCGCCTAAGGTCTCCGAGGTGAACGAGTTAGATGTCAATGCCTCAGGTCGATCAGGTGAGTTGCATATTAGAGTGATACTAGCTAGTCACTCGATTATTTGACAAAGCTTTGACAAAGGGTCATCTGGACTCGACACATTAGCTCTTTTCTCTCCTTACAGATGCTGCCAGACCTGCTGAGATTTTTCAGCATTTTCTCTTTTGGTTTCAGATTCCAGCATCTGCAGTAATTTGCCTACATCCATGACCTCTCATTCTAGATTGCTCCACAAGATGGAACATTTGGTCTACATTTACTTTATCAATCCCTCTTAGTATTTCATATACTTCGATCAGATCCCCTCTCATGCTTCTGAACTCCAGCGAGTATATGTTCAAACTGTTTAATCTCTCCTCATACATCAACTCTTTCATCCCCCGCACCAATCTGGTGAACCTCCTCTGAACTGCATCCAATGCACCACATTCTTCCTCAAAAAAGGAGACCCAAACTGGACACAGTACTGCAGATGTTGTGTTACCAACACCCTATACAATTGCAACAACAGTTCTCTACTTTTATACTCCAGCTCTTTTACATTAAATGTCAACATTCCATTTGCCTTTTTAATGACATGCTGTACCTGCATACTGACTTTTTGTGATTCATGAACAAAGGCACCCTCAGCCCAGATGCTTTTTGATTCTGTTTTCTATTTATATAACTATTTGCCTTTCTACTTTTTCGGCTAAAATGGATAACCTCACACTTCGCTGCAATAAATTCCTTCTGCCAAATTTTAGCCCAATCTCCTAGCCTATCTATATCTGTCGATAAAACCTTGAGCGTGATTCTCCGGAAAGATTTTTCTGTGGTTGCGAGAAGGAACTGAGGCGAGCTTCCCGGCAATTGGCTCGGTGAGGTTGGCAATGCTATTCCACATTAATTGGTCCACTTCATGAGGCACGACGGACTTCACGCCACAAATGAAGGCTCTTCAGCCGATTCGCCGGGACCACGCTTGCCAGCCACCCCTGCTAATAAGGACGAACAGCACTTGCACTACCAGCCCCACTCAGCTTGCAGCTTTGACACCGAGACGACCGGCTCCAAGATTTGGGGATGCAGACTTGGGGAGGCTCCTTGATGCGGTGGAGGCCAGGAGAGATGTCCTGTACCCCCCCACACCCACCCTGAGAGTCCCAGGGGGTGAGCCACAGGGGAGTCAGTGTTGCCTGGGACGAGGTTGCGGCAGTCACGGGCTCGGGGAATGTGACCAGGAGGACTGGCGTCCAGTGTCGCAAGAAGGTGAATGACCTACACAGGGCGGCACAGGTGAGGTGAGTTGACACCAACGCCCTCCACCAACCCCCCTCCAGACCTTTCCACCCCTCCATGAACATCCAATGCTCCACGCGGCCTCCAACCCTCCTTTCACTCCCCGTCCCTTCAACTCCCCCCCCAACCCTTCCTTCACACCCCACCGCACCACTGTGAACTATGCATGCAGCTGACGATGCCTTCTCTGTGTCTCCACAGGAGAAGCTCTCCCACAATCGCCGGGAGAGGGCTCAGACTTGTGGAGGGGCGCCGGACATACAAATCCTCACCACATTGAGGAACGGGTCCTAAAGATGACTGGGGTGGCCGAGGACAGAGCAGTCACCAATGCGGAGGTCTGCGGATGCTGCAGAGGTCAGGATCCACTGGGGCCCATCCAGAGGACCTGTCAGACGTGAGTCATTATTGCCATACTGACTGACCCATCCCTCCCACTGACCACATGTCCATTCTCCTGTAGGCCCTCCAGCCGACAGCGCAGTGTCATCCCAGGTGGGCCCCTCCCTGGCCTCCCAGGAGAACACCTCAGAGGAGAGCTCCGAGGATGCCATGATCGATGCTTCACAGCTGTCTTCTCCATCCTTCACCAGCACAGACATACACACCTCAGTGGGAAACATTAGCGGACAGGCTTCTGGGGCACAATCTGGTGAGCGCCACACAGTTGTTGATGTACACCTGGTGGAAGGAGGAACCCCAGGCAAATCCGTGGCCTGCTGAATCCCAGGTCCCAGCTGGGTCCCAGCCAAATGCTGAGCATCTGGAACAGGGTTACTTAGAGCAGATTGAGATGTGACGGAGCGACCGGGACATTCCGAGGGAAATGTCAGTGACATTTCAGCAGGTCCATAGCTGATTGAAGGAGACCCAGAAGCTACGGGCACAGGAGATGTCGCCGGCAATGCACGACACCGAGGCCAACGCTGCTAGGGTGATGCCCACAGTGGAGAGCCTGGTGCATGACATCCGCACCATTAATGGAGGTGTCCAAGACATGGTGCAGTCAGTGACGGCCATGGTTGAAGTCCTCGGGAGAATGTCCAACTCGCTGGGGCATGTGACTCAGTACCAAGCTGACCTTGAGGATGCTGCGGGACATGTCTCGGTCTCAAATAGGAATGGCCAAGGCACTGTGGAGCTTGTCCCAGTCGCAGGTGGGCATAGCCGAGGCGCTGCAGAGTATAGCCCAATCATTGGGGAGCATTGCTGATGGCATCAGCATAATGGTGCAGACATTGGGGAGCCGTCAGGGCTGGTAGAGCCAGATGAAGCTGGGGCAGCCGGGGATCGAACAAGTTGCCCCTCCGTCCTGAGGTGAACCCCGGGGCCCTATGGGCACCAAACAGGAGAACAGGGTGCTGGGTCCCATCCCGTACCAGTCCCATGGAGTGGGGATGGTGGCCACCATCTCCCCTGAGTTCCACCCCTCTGATGAGGCCGCATCTTGAATTCAGCACACAGGACAGGGCGCAGGGCTGTGCATGTGCCGTTGACAATGCACTGGGGCCCTCCGGCCCCAGAGCCCCCAGAGGACATTGATGTGTTGGGTACTCTGGATCTGTGGAGACTGCATTTACCCTAGCAGTAACACATACAGGCTACCAACACTTGAAATAGTACAACACTATTTTATTAAGCGAGGAACTGTTGACCATACTTTCACTGTGGGTCGACACTATGTTAGATTTAACTGATGACCTATGCCTATCCTGACCAGTCTATACTATCAGCACATGATGAAGATCTGTGCTACAAGCTGTGAGCTTTGTCCTTCTCAGAGGCTGCATCCCGAATGAGCAGGAAAACTAGTGCCCTCTGGCTTTATAGTGACCGCGCTCTAACTGGTGATTGGCTGCTGTGTTGTGTGTGTTGATTGGTCTTGCAGTGTGTCAGTCAGCGTATGTCTGCACCATTATATACTAATGTGTATATTAAGACAGACGTCTGCCAAGGGGTTGGGATAGAACATAGAACATAGAACAGTACAGCACAGAACAGGCCCTTCGGCCCTCGATGTTGTGCCGAGCAATGATCACCCTACTCAAACCCACGTAACCCGTATACCCGTAACCCAACAATTAACCTTACACTACGGGCAATTTAGCATGGCCAATCCACCTAACCCGCATATCTTTGGACTGTGGGAGGAAACCGGAGCACCCGGAGGAAACCCACGCACACACGGGGAGGACGTGCAGACTCCACACAGACAGTGACCCAGCCGGGAATCGAACCTGGGACCCTGGAGCTGTGAAGCATTGATGCTAACCACCATGCTACCGTGAGGCCCCTACTGTGATAAGCAACTGGCTGCCTCCACCTCAGATGTGCATTCTGGGGTCACACGAGATGTAGCGGTAGAGCAAGAAAGGCAAAGCACATTGAGATCACTGAGGACACCGCGGGAAGTGGGGAGAGGGCGGGGGCATGGGTAGGAAGTGGAAGGATGGTGGGGAGAGTGGGTCGGCAACATCGGGAGAGTGGGGCATTGTTGGACGCTTGTGACACATTATATACATTGACCACAAGCAGCATGACGCCTCTGTCTCTTTCTTCCAAAATCGGGCCCGAACTCGTGAACCCTTGGCCCATCTCTCAGTGCACCCCCCCTCCCTGTGACATTTGCCAACCCTCTGGCCGTGGACATGCCCTTGGAGCTGTAATAATAATAATAACGTTTTGTTGTCACAAGTATGAAGTTACTGTGAAAAGCCTCTAGTCGCCACATTCCGACGCCTGTTCGGGTAAACTGGTATGGAAATTTAACCCTCACTACTGGCCTTCTTCTGCATCACAAACCAGCTATCTAGCCCTCTGAGCTAAACCAGCCCTGTGTCCCATCCCTAGGTGTTTGGATGTTGGCTGCTGGGTGTGTGGTGTTGCCTCCGGCAGTGTTCAAGCACAGTGTTCATGCATCAAGATGTGATTGGGGTGCTAAGTAACAATTCTCACACGTTACATGGCCTGCCACCCACAGAAATCCATTTTGGTTGTGCGAAGTGCTCACTTAACCACAATTGCCAATTCCCTATTAGTAATAGCCTTCAGATGCATGGCCAGAGGCCTTGGCAGTCAGTGGAGGCTATGGGTGGTCGGTGGGGCAGAGAGGCAGGAGCTATGGTTGCCTCCGGAACGAGCACACACGATCCATGGGTTGGCATGCTGGTGCAGTGCGTGGTTGCTTCCCCCCCCTCCCCATGCCCACCTTCTCATGGTGGCCCACCCCTGCGGAGGGTTCCCCCAACCAGGCAAGTGTCCCCCAACTCCCGCTGAGCACTGGGGTGGCAAACACAGCTCCCCCATGCTCATTGCCTGTGAGCAAAGATGGCTACTCACCTCCTTGTTTACCCTTCAGAAACCCTTCTGCCAGGTTCACATTTTTCAAAAGGAGTACTAATTGGCACCAGCGTGACCACTTGCTGGGCAGGCTGCTGAATCACGGGAGGCCGTTGGATATGGGATGTCTCCCATTAATTGTAAGGAAATTGGGCTTAAGAGGTGATAATTGTTTTCTTGCCACGCTACTGCGGAATCCCAATTTCACGTACTGGAAGCAGGCCGGTTGTATCACAAACCGTTTGGCGTCTGGCATGGTTCTCATTTTCGGCCTCTCCCGCTATTCACCGGCCTCGTTGCGCTCTTGCTCGAGAGCAACAAGGCCTGAGAATCGCGGTCTTTTCACTGCCTGTTTTCCCAACTATTTTAGTTAAATCTGCAAATTTTGTTATGTTACACTCTGTCTCTGCTTGCACGTCATTTATATAGATTGTAAACAGTTGTGGTTCGGGGACTGACCCCCAGGGCACCCCGCTATTTACAGTTTGCCAGCTAGAGAAGTACACATTTATTTCAATCCTCTGCTTTCTGTCAGTCAGCAAATCCTCAAGCCAACCGAGTGCCGTACCCCAATCCCCTGAACATTCTCCTGACCTCTCTTAATTCTCCCATCTGCCGAGCTCTGTCTCTCCATCCCGCCTCCCCCGTCGATCTACCCAATACTTACCTTGTTCTAATGGTCCGAGCTGCTCCTGTGACCACTTCTAACTGCAGCAGGGCCCGCTAGAAAATGTCACTTCAGGTTTCCAGCCAGTCCTGTGAACTGAGATCACAGGAATAAAAGAATGACTAGGGTAAGAGTAGGGCCAGTCAAGGACAGTGGTGGGAAGTTGTGTGTGGAGGCTGAGGAGATAAGCGAGATACTAAATAAATACTTTTCGTCAGTATTCACTCAAGAAAAAGATAATATTGTGGAGGAGAATGCTGAGACCCAGGCTATTAGAATAGATGGCATTGAGGTGCGTAGGGAAGAAGTGTTGGCAATTCTGGACAAGGTGAAAATAGATAAGTCCCCGGGGCCGGATGGGATTTATCCTAGGATTCTCTGGGAAGCCAGGGAAGAGATTGCTGAGCCTTTGGCTTTGATTTTTAGGTCATCATTGGCTACAGGAATAGTGCCAGAGGACTGGAGGATAGCAAATGTGGTCCCTTTGTTCAAGAAGGGGAGTAGAGATAACCCCGGTAACTATAGGCCGGTGAGCCTAACGTCTGTGGTGGGTAAAGTCTTGGAGAGGATTATAAAAGATACGATTTATAATCATCTAGATAGGAATAATATGATTAGGGATAGTCAGCATGGTTTTGTGAAGGGTAGGTCATGCCTCACAAACCTTATCGAGTTCTTTGAGAAGGTGACTGAACAGGTAGACGAGGGTAGAGCAGTTGATGTGGTGTATATGGATTTCAGTAAAGCGTTTGATAAGGTTCCCCACGGTCGGCTATTGCAGAAAATACGGAGGCTGGGGATTGAGGGTGATTTAGAGATGTGGATCAGAAATTGGCTAGTTGAAAGAAGACAGAGAGTGGTAGTTGATGGGAAATGTTCAGAATGGAGTTCAGTTACGAGTGGCGTACCACAAGGATCTGTTCTGGGGCCGTTGCTGTTTGTCATTTTTATAAATGACCTAGAGGAGGGCGCAGAAGGATGGGTGAGTAAATTTGCAGACGACACTAAAGTCGGTGGAGTTGTAGACAGTGCGGAAGGATGTTGCAGGTTACAGAGGGACATAGATAAGCTGCAGAGCTGGGCTGAGAGGTGGCAAATGGAGTTTAATGTGGAGAAGTGTGAGGTGATTCACTTTGGAAAGAATAACAGGAATGCGGAATATTTGGCTAATGGTAAAATTCTTGGTAGTGTGGATGAGCAGAGGGATCTCGGTGTCCATGTACATAGATCCCTGAAAGTTGCCACCCAGGTTGATAGGGTTGTGAAGAAGGCCTATGGTGTGTTGGCCTTTATTGGTAGAGGGATTGAGTTCCGGAGCCATGAGGTCATGATGCAGCTGTACCAAACTCTGGTACGGCCGCATTTGGAGTATTGCGTACAGTTCTGGTCGCCTCATTATAGGAAGGACGTGGAAGCTTTGGAACGGGTGCAGAGGAGATTTACCAGGATGTTGCCTGGTATGGAGGGAAAATCTTATGAGGAAAGGCTGATGGACTTGAGGTTGTTTTCGTTAGAGAGAAGAAGGTTAAGAGGTGACTTAATAGAGGCATACAAAATGATCAGAGGGTTAGATAGGGTGGACAGCGAGAGCCTTCTCCCGCGGATGGAGGTGGCTAGCACGAGGGGACATAGCCTTAAATTGAGGGGTAATAGATATAGGACAGACGTCAGAGGTGGGTTTTTTACGCAAAGAGTGGTGAGGCCGTGGAATGCCCTACCTGCAACAGTAGTGAACTCGCCAACATTGAGGGCATTTAAAAATTTATTGGATAAGCATATGGATGATAAGGGCATAGTGTAGTTAGATGGCCTTTAGTTTTTTTTTCCATGTCGGTGCAACATCGAGGGCCGAAGGGCCTGTACTGCGCTGTATCGTTCTATGTTCTATGTTCTATTGGTGGAAGGGGGAAGGGGAAAGTTGTGGGGGTAGGGAAGAACGGGTTGGAGGGGAGGAGGGAAAGTGCGATGGGGAAAGAGGCGGTTAAAGGGGTAAGAAGAAAGCTGAGGAAGGGATGATGGGGAGGGGTTAGCGGAAGAGGGGAAGGGGTAAGAGGGAAAAGAGTAAAGCGGGGAATGGGTGAGAGGAGAAGAGAGGGGCAAAGTGTAAAAGGGAAAGACAGGGATTAGGAGTGGGGAGGAAGATGGGGGAAGGAGATGGGGTGAACAGGAGATGGGAAGGAGTAAGAGGAGAGAGGGGAAATGGGTAAGGGGGAAGTCAGAGGAGAAAGAGGGGTGATGGGGATGGGAAAGAGCAATGAGATAAAATGGGGTGGAGAAAGATGCGTGGGGGAAAGGAGGAGGTGAAAGGCAGGGGGGTGAGGGAGACAAATGGGGAGGTGGGGAGAGAGGAAGAAATTTACTGCAATTTCAGGGAATGAGGCGCTTTTCATGATTTGGAATTTTATTGAAATGCAAAGGACTGAAAGACCTTCCGGCCAGGCTTTTCCAGCTCTGCTGCCTGGTCGCTGGGGGACCAGAAAATCCCACCCTCCGTTTCAGACACAGAGGCTAGGTTTTCACATCGGCTTAAGAATCCCAATGTTAATGTTAAATGGGGGCCAGAAACCTGCACTGTGGGGAAAGTGGTCTGTGATTTTCCCTGAATCTATAAAACTGGTATCATTGAGGGCGGGGTTGTTCATGGAATCTTCTCCTCCTCCACTTAATTATTTAATTATCTACCACCACTTTGCAGGATGGCAGAACCTTGATCTAAGCTGTTGGTTGTATGATCTTTTTATTGCATGCTGTTTGTGCTATCAGCTTGCCTGTCATCTTCTGTTGGTATGTTTAGTGACATTCCTGACATGCTCCTTTAAATTTCTCATTGAACCTGGATTGGTCCCTTGGATTGATGGTAATGCTAAAGTGAAGTATACGCTGGACCATGTGCATTCAGGTTGTGGTTTGATACAATTCTTCTGCCAATGCACAGCACCTTATGGATGCAGGTTTTGAACTGTTAGATCTGTTTGAATCTATTCCAATCAGCACGGTGCTCTAGTATCACGCAACACAATAGATGATAGAGCATAGAACAGTACAGCACAGAACAGGCCCTTCGGCCCTCGATGTTGTGCCGAGCAATGATCACCCTACTCAAACCCACGTATCCACCCTATACCCGTAACCCAACAACCCCCCCCTTAACCTTACTTTTTAGGACACTACGGGCAATTTAGCATGGCCAATCCACCTAACCCGCACATCTTTGGACTGTGGGAGGAAACCGGAGCACCCGGAGGAAACCCACGGGGAGGACGTGCAGACTCCACACAGACAGTGACCCAGCCGGGAATCGAACCTGGGACCCTGGAGCTGTGAAGCATTTATGCTAACCACCATGCTACCGTGCTGCCAAGCCTTTGACAAGTCTTTACTTCCAGAAGGACCATGCAGTGGTTACTCCGACCAGCACTGTTATATATGAATGCATCTGCGTCAGCTAGATTGGTAAGGTCAAGTAAATTTTTCTCTTGTGTTGGTTCTCGCACCAGGCTAGTCTGGCAGTTACGTTCTTGAAGTATCAGCAAATTCAGTTAGTAGAGATGTTACTGAGCCACCCTTGGTGAAGGACATTGAAGTCCCTGATACAGAGTACATTCTGTGATCTTGCTGCCATCAATGCCTCCAAACGGTATTCAAATTGTAGGAGCTCCGATTCGTCAGCTGGCAGAGTGCAGTTGATGGTACTGAACAGGAGGTTTTCTTGCCTATGTTTGACCTAATGCCATGAGATATCATGACGTCCAGAGTCAATGTTGAGGACTTCCAAGACCATTACCTGTCAAGCATATATCACTGTACTGTTGCCTCTGTAGTATGCCTTGCTGATGGGACAGGATATACCTAGGGATGATGATGGATGAGTCAGTAACATTGGCGGAAAGATATGGGCCGGGATTCTCCAAGCCTCCGCGCCGCAATCACGCCCAGCATGGGGATAGAGAACAGGGCGTCGGATCCGCGATCAGGTCCGCGCCTTCCCGCGATTCTCTAGCAACCTGAGAATCACCACCAGTCGCGTGCGCGCAGCCGATGCGCCAACATTCAGGGGACATTGAAAGAGGCCCCCACGGCGATTCTCCGCGGACGACCAGCCGAGTTCCCGCCGGCGTGGTTCACGTATGGTTTCCAGTGGCTCACCTGGCGGGAGCTCAGAGTTGTGGCTCCGGTGGCCGTCCTGGTGGGGGTCGGGGGAATCTATCACCGGCGGGAGCCTCCACGACGGCCAGGCCCACGATCTGGGGAGGGCCTACTTCTGTGGCACCGGCCCGTTGTGTGGATCTGCCATGTCATGTGGGGCCGGCACCACAGGCGGCCGCCGTGCGCATGCGCAGACCCGCGGCCGGAAGTGCAGGGCCCCGTATCGGCAGCCAGAGCTGCGTGGAGCACTGCGTGGGCCCTGATAGCCCCCTTAAAAATGGAGAATCACTCTGGACTTTCTAGAAAAATGTCCGGAGTGATTCGCGCCCGTATTCTCGCGGGCGTGGGGACATAGCCCCATTATAGGACAATCCAGCCCAGGATTCCATGAATATCAGGCTGCTGCTTCTTGACTAGCCTTCTACAGTTTGCAAAATCCGCCAGATGCTGGTGAGCCTTTGTTTGGCCGACTGGGCTGGGTGTGCTTTTCGCACTTCTGAATCAGTACTACCACATCAGGGCTACAGTGCTTCACTGAAAAGAAACATGTTGAAATATTTAGATATATGGCATACATTTTAAATCTTTAAATCAGTGAGTCAAAATATTTGAGACTGTTGCCATGTTGTTGCCATGAGATGGATTATATGTATAAGCTTGAACAAGTCGTCTTAGTTTTTCCATTTCCATCACTGGAAACATTGGCCTCGTGTGACCAGCTTCAAACATATTTGAAGCAAACCTTCAAGATTCATCATTATCATTAGGTCACACCTGTCCTCTGAGAGCTGACAAGCAGAAAAAATTTAATCAAGCCTAAGTTTGATTTCTATGTTTTAGTCTTTTACCCCATCGAGATTAACTTGGTAGAATTCATCTGGTATGTATACCTGGCAGCTAGCTAATTAGATTTTGGTACAGAATAATACAGTGGTATCATGAGAATGGTCCCGTCCATGTGTTAAGTAAATAACTGAGACATCAGTGTAAACAACACAGTTGAAATTCAGAAAATGTAAGAGGATACAAGGCTGTGATTTACAGCCTTTTCTGTGCAGTGTTTGCAACAATACATCATACTTTAAGTTACAAGTTGAACAACCTAAAACAGAAAGTTGGAAATTCACCAAATTGCATTCATAATGTTCAACTGAAAATTCATATCCATTTTTATCTGAAGAAACAAAATGATTCTGGCTCAAAGAAGTCCATCAGAGTTCGACTGACTATTGTGCTGGAATTAAACAGGAAGAGTAATAATAATAATCTTTATTGTCACAAGATGGCTTACATTCACACTGCAATGAAGTTACTCTGAAAAGCCCCCAGTCGCCACATTCTGTGCCTGTTCGGGTACACAGAGGGAGAATTCAGAATGTTCAAATTACCTAATAGCACATCTTTTGGGACTTGTGGGTGGAAACCGGAGCACCTGGAATAAATCCATGCAGACACAGGGTGAACGTGCTTAATCCCCACAAACAGTGAGCCAAGTGAAAAACGAACCTGGGACCCTGGCACTGTGAAGCAACAGTGCTAACCACTGTGCTACCGAGCCGCCCATATAATGATTTAAATTTTGGTTACCTTCAGAACTTGTCCAGCCTGAGATGTTACTGCAGAGCATGCGGCAAATTATCTATCTTACCTGAAACCTGAAGCCTTTCCAAACGTATTTGTTCTAAAAATGAATGTTTTAAACCACAAGCCAAATTCGAAGGTAGAATAAATATACTGTGGCAAAAGGGAAAGTAATCTAATTTGCTTTTAAGAAAAGTTGGCAACAGCTTTTATCTCCAAATGCATGCCAGGAAGGACATTTGGCAACATAGCCAGGAAGGAAATTTGGCAACATTTTTCATTTGGAATATTGTTTTCCTATGAAGTTTTATTAATTTCCATGAAAGTCTGTTCTGTTTGAAAGATAACTTTACCTTTGGACTTGGCTGTCAGAACTTCCGAAATATTTGCTGATTACATACGCCAGTGCACATTTCTTTTTTAATTTGTAGTTGCTTTTTTGATGTGTTGGAATGTCTCCTTGCTGTGGATGCTTGAGCATAGTTTGAATGTGAGATCTTAGCAACATGATGTACAACATAGATGATTTGTCATCAAGATGATTGGAGCAGGAGTGAGGTGTTCTACTCAATATTACTCAACTATGCTTCATCTGAGACAATGGGATTCAGTGCATGGTGATTTTCAAATGGGAAGAGAGCCAAGACTCATAACTCCAGGTAGTGAGTAGTTGAGATGAGTGACATCAGATTTAGGATGTGGTAGAGCCAAGAAAAAGTTGCTGCTTTTAGATTTTCAGATTAAATTGCGGTTGCCCGCTTCTTAATTATAATGGAACATTTTAATAAACATATATATAATTTTTGGGTCAATTTTTCAAAACTGTTTCTTACTAATTGCAATGTTGACTCTAAATGAGGTCAGATGCTTAGCTAAAATATTCTCACTTTCAAGTTAAATACCAGAAAATAATTAGAATTTAACTTGCATCATTTGTAGTCATTTATGGAAAGCAACTTGTGAGTTCCTCTACACATCGATTAGTGATCTACACCATAGTTGTAGATTTTACAAACTGGGACAAGCATAGAAATTGTGAAGATTCTCATCAAAATGAAGTGGTTAAAAGTCATAGGAAGAAACAATGATTGATTTATTCTGGAGTTGCAGGATGCAATTGTAACTGGAGGCTGCTCCACCCTTCCTGAAAATTTTATTCTTTTTAAATGCCAACTTCCTCGTCTGTTAGTGCCGCAATTTTAAATTTTCTTTGTGTTTCTACACTGCGGAGCTTCCTGTAATTTTTAAATCAGCAACAGAGACCAGGGGTGCAATTCAACAGCCTCACCTTGCCTGACTTGGTGTCGAGATGAAACAACCCCAGAGCAGGGTGTCCTCACTGTGGGGGGGGGGGGGGGGGGTAATGCCCATGTCTGTGGGGTGGCATTGCCTATGGGTGGGGGGCGTGGGGTCCCGCAAGCGCACTTAGAGATTAGGGCACCCTTTAAAAATGCTGTCACAATCTCTGAGCAGCAGGTCTCACCGACGACTTCAGCCCTCCACTGGATGAAAAATGGACCTGACCCAAAAAGGCAGCGAGAAACATTCAGCCAAACTTGCCCAAAATGATAAATCGAAATTCTTTGGTTGAATCACGCCTCTGGACTGAAATGCCCAATGAAAGTATGATGAGTTGGAGAAGCAGAGCCACAACAAAAAGCAAGTCAGGTCAATTAGCTTCTATCATTCGTAGCTTGGTCAAATATGTGGCACTGCAGCAAGAGTTTTTTTTTGTACTTCATTCACATTCTCACGTTGCATATTTTTCTCCACCAGAAGTTTTGCTGGCAAATGACAATGCCTGCTCCTGACTTCTGATTGCAGTGAATATTCCAATTCATGATTTAAATTGTGAACCAACCGGCAAGACAGTTTGATAGGGTAGAGATTCCTGTGTTTTTGTGTCTAATTGAGGCATAAAGCAAATGCCTACATAAAAGGTGAAGGATGCTCTGGTTCAATTGTGTCACCCACAGATTGCCCATTGGTGGGTGATAAATCATGTCCTAGTGCAGAACATAATGTTATCCTAATTTTTAAATTGGCATAAAATATATGATGATGGATAAGTGAAGATGTGGTGGCCCGAGACACTGGAGGCTTCCAGAAGTAAACAAAAGGGGTTTATTGTTGAAAGGCAAAGGCAGTTAAGGAACAGGCACAAAACAAAATACAACAGGTCTTAACGCTTCAGCTTCCTGGTCCACACTGCCTGGTGTCCTACACCCAGGGGCCTTGCTCAAACTCCCCATTGGCTGGGGTTCATATGGTTGCCCCCTTAAAAGGGGTGCATGACCACATCCCCCCCCCCGCTTATTTCCCTTATTATAACTACCTCAAAAAACTAGATTCAGAAGTCAAAAATGTTAACAGAGCCAACAGGGAAAAGAGAGTCCATTAAAAGGTCAATTGGTCTGCAGACCTCCAGGACCTCCTGGACCTTCGTAGCCCTTCCACAGCTCGGCACTTTTTTGGGTGATCAAGTGATCAACAGTCGGAGCCACCTCAGATGTCACCACTTCAACAACAGGCAGTCTGGTCTCACCAGCCTCGACAGGCACAGCTGGATGAACAGAAAAGGAATTCCCTGGCTCTCCTTAGCCGGACAGAGTTACAGGAGCGTTCACTACGCTAGTTGGACCTTCTAACTCCAAGTTGGGAGTAACCACCCCTCACCTTCTCAAGTGGTCGATGTGCTTCGAATGGTCTTCCCATTCACCTTGAGCACATAAATCACCAGGCCTGACTGAGCCACAACCTGTCCCTCTAACCATGGCAAACTAAAAGCAAAATTACAGACCAAAACCAGGTCTCCTACCTAGAGCAACCTCATGCCCCTCTGGTCTGACCACTGATTCTTCTGGGAGGCCTGATGTGCCTCCATCCTCCCTGCCAAATTTGGAAACACAAGGTCTGTTTGTGTTCTCAATGATGGCCCATTACCAACTCAGCTGGCATGAATGAAGCTGTGGTTGAATGAAGTGTTGAGTTGTACAGCATCCAAAAAGTTGCCAACTTCTGGCAAATGGGTTTATCCAACGGCTTTTTCATGGCATTCTTGTAAGTTTGAACAACCCTCTGAGCCAGACTGTTCGACGCAGGGTGGTAGGGGCTGCCCTTGTGTCCCATATGCCATTTGCTCACACGAAAACTTGGCTATCATTGCTGGTGAAGGAGTGCTACTTTCTGAAATAATTGACTCGGGAAGCAAACACTCGGTGCAAGGCATTTACCGTGGCCGCTGAGGTAGTGATCCCATCTCTTGAACCGATGGCTTCCTAGAGTGGGCATAAACTAGCACTAAAAGGATCTTGCCCATAAATGGCCCCTCATAATCAAGGTGGACCCTGGTCCACAGGTGGTCTGGACATCCCCAAGGATGAAGGTTGCCGAAGGCGGCAAAAATTGCTGCCTTTGGCAAGGGTGACACTGTTGTACTAGTCCTTCACTGGCTTTATCTTGCCTGGCCACCAGTCCTAATTCCACGTCAACATCTTCGTCTTTTTTTTGCCATTGGTGAACGCTTTGAAGCACCTCAAGGAGGGCTACACAGCCTGAGATGGGACGACCACTCATGATCACCACAGAATCACCCTGTCTTCGCATGTCAACTCACCCTAACATGTGTCAGCTGACAGACGTTTCATAATTCCAGCCAGAATATATAATTTGTTTAACCTTTGAATGGATAGAGTCTTTTTGGTTCCAGTTGCGAATGTGCCCCAAGGACATTGGCAGTGTGTCTAGGAAGTTTAGGCCTAGAATGATTTCCTGGGATGCAGGTGGTGGCGGGATGCTCTTGGGTAGGGGCAGGCAAATTAATACATCCGCATTAGCAATTTGCTTCCCAGGCCGATGCTGAAAAACATTGTTGTAAGCCACCAACAACAAGGCTCAATGCTGCAACCTCACCAAGGTGGGCAGTATGGATTGCCTTTCCTTAGAAGGCCAGGGCACGATTCTCTGGAAACATTTCTAAGTGTGGTAGTGTGGTGAATTATAAACCTAGTAATTCACACTGTGTTGTATTATATGTATTCTGTCCTTGTGGGCTCTGTATACGAGCCGTTGCGCGGCTCTGCCCGTAGGGGGAGATGAGGAGTTTGTACTGGGCTCCACCCTTGGCTCCGCCCATGGCGCCTCCCACTAACCGGAAGTATAAAGCTCTGCAGTCGTGAGCCTGCTGCCAGTTTATCTCGTCACAGGCAGGCTCTGTTGTAAGACTATTAAAACCACTGTTCACTTCCAATCACGTGTCTTGTGAATTGATGGTCACATCAATTTAATAGTCTTAGGAAACCTGAAGAAAACTACTATGGAATCAGCCCTCAAACCTGACCGACTAGAACTTGACCCGCAGGCTGCAGAGGCGAAAGACATCTTTCTACACTGGCTCAGATGTTTCAAGGCCTACCTGACTGAATCAAGCACTTCAGAAACTACGGAGGAGCAGAAACTCAGCCTACTGCACGCAAGGGTGAGCCACCGTATCTCTACTCAACTTAACAGTACTACCTCATATACGGAGGCCCTGGCCATCCTCGATCGAATGTACGTGAGGCATCAACGAGGTCTACGCACTCCACATTTTTATGACCGCCGCCAGCGCCCCGCGGAGTCGCTGAACGAATTCCTGCGCGATTTAAAAGCTTTAGCTCAGGACTGCAATTATCAAGCTGTATCAGCCGCCCAACATATTTTTTTTTAATAGAACTTACAGTGCAGAAGGAGGCCATTCAGCCCATCGAGTCTGCACCGGCTCTTGGAAAGAGCACCCGACCCTATCCCCATAACCCAGTAACCCCACCCAACACTAAGGGCAATTTTGGACACTAAGGGCAATTTATCATGGCCAATCGACCTAACCTGCACATCTTTGGACTGTGGGAGGAAACCGGAGTACCCGGAGGAAACCCACGCACACACGGGGAGGATGTGCAGACTCTGCACAGACAGTGACCCAAGCCGGAATTGAACCTGGGACCCTGGAGCTGTGAAGCGATTGTGCTATCCACAATGCTACCGTGCTGCCAGAGGTCGCCATATGGAGCTCGCTGTCCAAGATGTATACGTGGCAGGGCTCCGGTCCAACTATGTGCGCCAGCGGTTGCTTGAGAAAGGGGCCTAGAACTTGGAGGACACTGTAGAGTTAGCTACAACCATGGAGGTCTTGTTCCGCAGCCTCACCTCGTTCCCCACGGACCAAGCGACCCCATTATGAGCCCCCGAACAGCGACTGCCCCAGGCCTGCGCCGCGCGGCCACCCACCCACTACGCAGCTACAGCGTGCCATTTTTGTGGGCAGCCCCAACACCCATGGCAGCACTGCCCGGCCCGCAACGCGACCTGCAGCAGCTGCAGTCGCAAAGGACACTATGCCCGGGTCTGCCTGGCGAAGAAAACTCCTATTACAAACTCTCCCGCAGCCCAGAGCACTCGCTTCCAAAACTCGCAGGCCCGCAGGCCCCGGAATGCTGCAGCCTGTATGCCGACTCCGCCCCACCTGACACGTTCGACTCATGGGGGCCGCCATCTTGGCAACCCTCCTCCACGCGGCCGGCCACGTGCGACTCATGGTGGCCGCCATCTTGGACGCCATCTTCCTCGCCGCCCGCCACGTGCGATCCACGGGGGCGGCCATCTTGGGATCCATCCTCTTCAACCTCTGAAATTCACCTCGAAGACTACGAACTCAGCGGACAGTCATCACGGGGCCACTCCAGCACAGCTGATCGAGCCGCCGACTACCTGCAACTCAGCACGGTCACATTGGACTAGTCGCGTCCGAAACACCTCCGCAACTCTATGATGACCGTTAAACTCAACGGGTACAGGACACCGTGCCTCTTCGACTCCGGGAGCACCGAGAGCTTCGTACACCCTGATCTGGTAAGACGCTGTTCGCTCCCTATTTTCCCTGCACGGCAAAATATCTCCCTCGCTTCGGGCTCACACTCCGTTCACCTCCAAGGACGCACCGTCGCGACCCTAACGATTCACGGCGCCAGCTACTCGAACTACCAGCTGTACGTACTCCCCGAACTCTGCGCCCCACTCTTACTGGGACTCGACTTCTAGTGCAACCTCAAAAGCCTCACACTCAGCTTCGGC